>NC_090933.1:334071402-335296819 GCF_040938575.1 Ambystoma mexicanum | reverse complement strand
GAAAAGGCTCAGAAGGTTTAGATACAGACCTTTATTGACAGTCTGATTTTGTTGTAAAAGTTAATTGTACAGGAGACCACCGTCTTTAGCACTTATGCAATTTTAATTGTTCACAAGGCAGAGCGAACAAGGAAAGAGTAAAAGTGAGGCAAACCCTCATTTATTATTGCATTTTCCTCTCCATCTCGCAGAAAAGTAAACACGGGGTGTAAAATACAGTTTGCAGAAAGTATTTTCTATTGAGTCCGCCTGATTTTGAGCAGGTGTAAATGGAGGCGGATTCCAAAGGAATCCATTCATTTTGAATCTGCATTAATCCAATTGTTTTACACTGCATGAATATCTCATGCAGGCATAAAACAAACTGATGGCAACATATGGAGGAGGTCAGAATGGCAGAGATTGTATCTCCTCTCCCTGCTCTTCTTCCATCTTGTGTCAGCATAAAAATGGGCAGAGCAGAGAAATTGAGGCACATATGCATTAAACCTTGTATGTAAGCATCTTAAGTGCACTTCTGGCACAGGTTCTGTGGGTCTGTGGGAGAAACGGCCACTTCTGAAAAACATAATCCACAATGATTCCTCATACCCTGCCCCAGCCGCTAACTTAACTCAAAGAACCCTTTTATGCCCCAACTCATCCATTTTCCCCACAGAATGATTTTCACAGATCCAGTGTGAAGTCACAGTTCCCACAGCCAACATTCACAGTTTCTTCTCAAAAAGGTATGTACACAATCTCTCTGGATCATGCCCTCACCGACCCTAACGTCAGCTCAAGCTTATCAAAACGTTTCCATTGCATATTGTGGTACTTGATTTGCAGGTCTAGCATGGCGCCAATAGATATAAGATGAACCGCACATCAAAATTTCCAGTCCAAGATCAGCCAATCAAAAGTCAATCTATTTTGGAATGTAGATTCCCGGTTTACCATCGATACCTACAGAACCAGGCCAAGCCAATGAGATTGAAGTGTGTTTTGTTTTCTGTAGTCAATACGGAACTCAGATGCATGGATTTAACTTCCAAATTGTACCTAAGTTAAAACAATCCTGATTTAGTCTTTTTTTACTGCAGGATGTGTTTTTCACCCCAAAAAAGGCAAAGCACTCTAGTTCCCCCAGATGCTTACTGTTTGCTAATATGTGGTCACGCCCAGGCTGTTTTTCTGTAAATGAGAACACACATTCCATATTGTAATTATAAAGAAAATACTTCCCCAAACGTTTCCCTAAAATCCATAAGAGTAGTTACATGTTTTTGCCAGGTTTTATGTAGTTCTGTCAATCAGTAACACAGTTATAATCATCTAAAAATTGCACCTTCCCAAGGAAAAATCAACTTAACTACAGATTTCATTTTTTGTTAAACACAAATGGAATTTAAGCAACACTTAATTATGTTCCTCCATCTCTTCACTTCATTGAGAAAGCCTACACAAGGCATTTGAATCCTACAATGCAGTTCACCCAGTTATTGAAGCAATGGAAATATCTGCGATTGTACAATAGATTTGAATTCTTTTTCTGGGATGAAGGGCTTGATTTTCCACAGGCGACAAAGTTGGTACCAAGTTGTTTGTGTCTTGCTTGCTATGTGTTGTGTCTGTCGATGCCGAACCCACAGGAATTGGTGTCAATAAGTGGTCTCTCAGGTGGACTATAGCTCCGTACCCAAGCACCCGTCAGAGAAGGTAAAACAAATCTCTAACTTGTTATGGGCTCCACAGGTAGACTGCAACTGCAGCACTGGATCGACAGCTAGCTAGAAAGCAAAGGGCACTTTTAGAACACCAACATTCCGCAGAACACTACTATTGTTGAAACAGAGATTGAAAACTACCTAATGGGGCAGCAGTTGTAGATTGAAGGAGGGAAAGAAAAAACCCAGGCGTGGGAAAACATTTCCTCAGGAGGTGAGAGCGCAGATGAAGTAAAAGTTCACAGTTAATGTTCCAAAAGTTCAAAAGAAGCAATCAATAGGAAAAAATAGAGTCCAAAGTACCTTTGATATCTGGAAGAAAGATCAGTTCACAAGAACACAAGGGAAATCCAAAATAGCAATCCAACAGAAAAAGAAAACAGAAATCCAGAGGAAAACCAAGAGACAAGTCCAGAAAAACGAAACCAAGGTGAACATCAAGAGCCACAACAAACAGAAATCAAGGAGGAAACAACCAAAACACCACTCACAGGAAAGCTGAGAAGCAACAATGAAAGCATGGCTGGGTCTTTTACTGGCTGCTTCCTGGTTGTATAATCACGTGACAGGTGCGGGTCACGTGAGCAGGAGAATGGCGTGCCTGTCGATTGTCTAGAGGCGCCATTGCAACATCCACTAACATCGCATGGAATGCCATGCAGACGTAGCCCCTGACACACAGCAGGGAAGCCAACGACACAGGGGAAGCTGAGCGGGAAACCCACAGAGACCCAGCAACCACCATGGGTATTGCAGAGATGAGACAAGTCAGCCCTGATTCAGCAGGGAGTCGGGCGCTAAGGAGGAGCCTGACACAGGGCCCGCAGCAATGGTAAGTGCATGACACTTGCGCAGGTGGCCAGCTGGGGTGTGAAGCCCTGAAGGTTCAGATCAGAGAGCTAGCTATGAGTGTCAGGGAATTCAGTGTTGTAATCAGCAGTAGGAGATCAGTCTTGGAGGGGTGAGCGTAAGGTAAGCACTGCACATACAGGCTTGGATCAATGTGAGGTGGGCCTTAAGCCTGTGGATGTCTTTGATGAAGGATATCTTTAGGTAGATCTGGTTGTTATTTGCTTATTGGTCAAAGTGATTTTGTGAGGAGGGTTCTGAGTGGTTACATGGAAATATTGAAGATCACGGGGGACAGGATGGATAATGGTGGCACTCAAGTGATTTATTGAGAAGCAGGAGGATTTGTCTCATCTTTATGGTCGATGAGAAGGTGCCTTGATTTTCCCACAGAATGATTTCCACAGATCCAGTGTGGAGTCACAGTTCCTGCAGCCAAAATTCACAGTTTTTTTTCTCAAAAAGGTACATACCCCATCCCTCTAGAACATGCCCTGACCCACCCTAATGTCAGTTCAAGCTTTCAAAAAGTTTCCAATGCACATTTTGGTGCTTGATATGCCGGCCTGGCATGGTGCCAATAGATATAAGATGACCCACACATCGACATTTCCAGTCCGAGATCAGCCAATCAGAAGACAATCTATTTTGGAATGTAGATTCTCAGCTTACCATTGTTATCTACAGAGCCAGCCTAAGCCCATGAGATTGAAGTGTGTTGTCTTTAGACAGAACAATTGAAGATGTTTCCTTCAAAACTCAGATGCATGGTTTTAACTACTTCCAAATTGTACTTAAGTTAAAGCAATCATGATGTGTCTTTTTTTTTCTTTTTACTACAGGATGGGTTTTTCGCAAAAAAAAATGCAAAGCACTCTAGTTCCCCCAGATGCTAACTGTTTGCGAATATGGGGTCACGCCTAGGGTTTCTTTCTGTAGATCAAAACACAGATTCCCTATTGGAATTGGAATAGGAATTTCAAATTTGAGCCCCACAAAACAGTACTTCTAAAAACGTTTCCCTAAAATCCTGCGGATAACTTACATGTTTTTTGACAGGTTTTATGTAGTTTTGTCAATCAGTAACAAAGTTATAATTATCTAAAAATTGCACTTTCCCAAGGAAACATTAACTTAATCATAACTACAGATTTCATTTTATGTTAAACACAAAAGGAATTTAAGCAACACTTAATTATGTTCCTCCATCTGTTCACCTCATTGATAAAGTCCAAACAAGGCATTCCAATCCTGCAATACAGTTCAGCCAATTATTGAAGCAGTTTGTAAGCTTGAAAATATCTCAGAATGCATTCATCAATAATTCAGCAGCGGGTACACAGTAATTTAAATATCCACTTAAATATTATTCAAAGTAAATGTCAAATGTCTAAATATTAGTCATGCACATAACACATAATCAAATTATTCTTTTCCTTATAAAAACAGAGATATTTTATACCACGTTGTCATTATAGTGGAGTATTAAAGCCTCTGGGGCACCTTGAAAATATAACAATACTTTTGAAGATGTTAATCTAATAATACATATTTTGCATGTCTGTAAGAAGTTAAGCTTTGATTGCGCAATTAGCATAATATTAAAATTAACTGAGATGGAGATAAGATTCTTCATCAGTTGTGTCAAGATGTTTGCCAGTAACATGCTAAATTGAACAAAATGTCTCATGCTGAGAAATGGGTCAAATGTGTATATTGTCAAAATGATTGACAGTAAGATTATTAACGTTTTAGAAGTTTTTCATTTAAAGCCTAGTTAATGCAGAACGTGTCATGGCATATCCTTTACATAGTAAATTGCATTCAGAAAGTGTACTCCTCCGTGTTTTGGATAGGGCAGAGCCAAATCAGCAGCTTGTGTGGAAGCACTATTCCAGCTCTCCACCACATACAGTGCACTTGAATAACATCACTATTTAATTGTCAGCAATACAAAATGTAAACTAACTTGTGTCATACAGGATGCAAATGCTCGATATGGACTTCATTTTTCAATTAAGGAAGAAAAACTTTTCTCTGTTTATTATTATTATTATTATTATTATTATTATTATTATTATTATTATTATTGTATTTCTTGAGGGTGGACCTTGCTTTAACAATCATAGACAGAAGAACACAGTGAGGGAGCAGAGAAAAGGGGAGCAGGAAGCTAAAAACAGGCGAGATAATGAGCAATTGGCAGCAAGGGAGGACGCAATAAGGAGCAGATTACTGTGTCTCGGGTAAGGTGGGGGAGTTGAGGTTATGCGACAAGTCTGGTTTTGACAGGGAGGAGGTCCATATTCTTTGGGGATAGACAGGAAAGCCCTGTCTTCTAGTTTTTGACTTCCTGCTCCAGAGGAGTTTAAGACTGCACAAGTCCTTACTTCTGGTGGATCGCAGGCCTCCGGAGATGCAGAGTTTCTCAGTGAGGTACCTTGGGGTCTTCAGGGTGACAGCCTTATAGATGATGCAACAGAATTTGAAATTGATACATGCTTTCAGCGGGAACCAGTGCATTTGGATGAGGGTTGGGTTGGTGGAATTTGCAGAGTCCTTTGAAGAGTCATGCTGCTGCATGCAGGACACATCTCAGGGGTTCCAGGGTAGTTGCCGACGAGAATTCCAAAACAGCATTGTCGACATCCAGGTGGGAGAGGACCATGGCTTGGACAGTGGATTTGCATTGGTGTTCTGGGGTGAAGGGCTTTATTTTCCATATTTTCCACAGGAGAGAAAATTGGTACCAAGTAGTTTATGTCTTCCTTGCCATGTGCTTTTTCAAGGTGAAGTTGTCTGTCGATGATGAACCAAAAGAACTTGGCACATGTGGTTAACAGGGATGTGAATCCCTGAAGGTTCACAGCTGAGAGCTAGGTCTGGGTGTCAGGGTGTTCAGTGTTGTAATCTGCAGTACCAAATCAGTCTTGGAGGGTTTGAGCTTAAGGTAAGCCCTGGACATCCAGGCCTGGATCAAGGTGAGGCAGACCTTGAGTCTGTGGATATGTTCGATGGAGGATATCTTGAGGTAGATCTTGGCGTCATCTGCTTATTGGTAAAAGTGATTTTGTATGGAGTGAGGAGGGTTCTGAGTGGTTACATGCAAATATTGAAGATCACGGGGGACAGGATGGATAATGGTGGCACTCAAGTGATTTCTTGAGAAGCAGGAGGATTTGTCTCATCTTCATGGTCGACGGGAAGGTGCCTCAATTTTTCCCACAGAATGATTTCCACAGATCCAGTGTGGAGTCACAGTTCCTACAGACAGAATTCACTGTTTTGTTCTCAAAAAGGTACATGTCCCATCCCTCTAGAACATGCCCTGACCCATACAAATGTCAGCTCAAGCTTTCAAAACGTTTCCACTGCACATTTTGGTGCTTGATTTGCAGGTCTGGCATGGTGCCAATAGATATAATAATGACCCGTGCATCAACATTTCCAGTCCGAGTTAAACCAATCAGAAGACAATCTATTTTTGAATGTAGATTCTCAGCTTACCATCGGTATCTACAGTGGCAGCCCAAGCCAATGAGATTGAAGAGTGTTTTCTTTAGACAATATCATTGAAGATTTTTTTTTCAAAACTCAGATGCATGGATTTAACTTCCAAATTGTACATAAGTTAAAGCAATCCTGATTTGTCTTTTTTTACTGCAGGATGGGTTTTTCACAACATAAAATGCAAATCCTTGTAGTTCCCCAGATGCTAACTGTTTGCGAATGTATGGTTACGTCTAGGGTTTCTTTCTGTAGATGAGAACACACATTCCCCATTGCAATTGGAATGGGAATTTCAAATTTGAGCCCCACAAAAAAATACTTCTCAAAATGTTTCCCTAAAATCCAGAAGAGTAGTTACATGTTTTTTGCCAGGTTCATGTAGTTCTGTCAATCAGTAACAAAGTTATCATCTAAAAATTGCACCTTCCCAAGGAAACATCACCATGATCATAACTACAGATTTCATTTTATGTTAAACACAAATGGAATTTAAGCAACACTTAATTATGTTCCTCCATCTGTTAACTTCATTGAGAAACTCCACACAAGGCATTCCAACCCTGACATGCAGTTCAGTCAATTATTGAAGCAGTTTGTGAGCTTGGAAATATCTGCGCTTGCATTCATCAATAATTCATCAGCGGGTGCACAGTAATTTAAATATCCACTTAAATATTATTCAAAGCAAATAAATGTTAAATGTCTAAATATTAGTCATGCACAGAGCACATAATCAAATTATGCTTTTCCTTATAATAACAGAGATATTTTATACAACTGTGTCATTGTAGTCGAGTGTTAAAGCCTCTGGGGCACCTTGAAAATATAAGAATACTTTTGAAGATGTTAATCTAATAATACATGATATGATATGACATTTATAACGAGCCTATACACAAGTGTTTCAAGGTGCGACGATGCAAGGGAGGGGTAACAGATGGAAGACAGACAACGATCTTACTAGGCCAGGTAACATTGAGATCACGCAAGTGGAGGGGAAGGGGAAAAGGGCGAGGGCGAAGAGGCAGGGGGCAGGACAGTACATGGGATCGACAGTAAAAATAAATAGAATAAATAAATAAGTAAGAAGTGTGGCCAGCTATGTGGCAAGTGCAAGAGTAAGTGCAGACATCAGATATCAAGTGCTGGTAGGGGACTGTAGGGATACAGAAAACAGCCCCCAAGTGCAGGGGTTGCCAAAGAGACAGTGCAGGTGTGCAACTGGCATGGGAGGGGATCTGATGCCGATATCAGTGGGTAGCCAGGCGACCAGTGCAGTTTCAGGCAGGAGTTCAGCAGGGGAGAGGAGGAGAGAAAGCAGAAGCAAAGAGAAAGGTTTTGAGGTGCTCTTGGAACCAGAGATGGTTCTCCTTGAGTTTCAGGGAGGCGGGGAGGCTGTTCCAGAGGGAGGCCCCAGCCGAAGAAAGAGATCTACCACCAACTATTTGCTTGGAGAAGTGTCTGACCCTGAGGGAGTTGGTAACGGATGAACGAAGAGCTTGAGAAGGAAAACATTTAGGAAGAGAGAGTTGGAGGTATTGAGGCCCCAGACCCCAGAAGGCCTTGTGGACAATGCATAGGGGTTTGAACATACTCCTCGCAGCCACTGGAAGCCAGTGCAGAGATTTCAGTCCTGGAGAGATACGATCCCTGGGCCTGAGGCCAAAGACAAGTCTTGCAGTCCTGTTCTGGATGAGTTGCAAAGGGCGGAGAGTAGAAACAGGCAGATTTAGAAAGAGGCTGTTGCAGTGGTCCAGCCTAGAGAGAATCAGAGCTCTGGAGACAGTGAGCTACTGGGGGAAGCAGAGGAAAGGGAAAATACCTCTGAGAAGGTGCAGCTGGAAGTGTGACTTCTTAGAGATATCGTAGATGTGAGGAGAGAAGGAGTGTGTGGAGTCAAAGATGACCCCAAGGTTTTTAGGAACAAACGTGGAAGCAGAAAGAGGGCCAGGAGAGGCTGGCCAGAGAGTGACAGGAAAGGAGGGAGCAGGTGTGCCGATGAGGTGAATCACAGTCTTTCCGGCATTGAGGCAGAGAGCATTGGCGGCACACCACTCCTGGATAGCAGACAGACAGTCAGAGATGAGAGAAGGAGAAGAAGTTGCAGAAGGGAGCCTGAAAATTAGTTGAGTGTCATCAGCATAGCACTGAATGTTGGGGCAGATAGCGGCAATGCGGTGGGCAAGAAGTTTATGGTATTGGTTGAACATCCAGGGTCAGAGGTTAGATACCTGGGGAACACCACAGGTAGAGGTAGAGATAGAGGAGACAAAGGACCCTAGTTGGACCTGGGAGGGTCGATCGGAAAGGAAGGAGGTTAACCAAGACCGGGCCTGATCAGTTATTCCCAGGTTATCACAGAGACGGGTGAGCAGGATGGCATGGTTGATCGTGTCAAAGGCAGAAGAGAGATCAAGTAAGATGAGGACACAGGAGGTGTTGGAATCGCGGTTGGAGAGCAGGTCTTCACGGATGTTAAAGAGAATAGTTTTTTCATGCTTCTAGCAGCTCTGAAGCCAGACTGATGGTCATGGAGACAACCAACAGATTCAGTGTGCAGATTTAGCTGGGAGATGGCCAGCTTTTCCAGGAGTTCGACCGGGAAAGGAGTGATGGAGATTGGGTGATAGTTATCAGGGCAGGACGGGTTGGCAGAGTGTTTTTTAAGAAGAGGGTGCACAAGGGAGTGCTTCATGGGGGGAGGAAAACTCTCCAGTGGTGAAGGAGTTGTTGCAGAAGTCAGCCAGAGCAGGGGCCAAGGTGTTAATGTGGTCCTTGATGGTTTTGGAGGAACAGGGTGAACCTGTTTTGACAAGACTTACATGGATCGGACTTGTCTAGAAGCCTCGTCTGTGGAGAACAGGGGAAAGGCAGTTAAGGAGGGAGCAGTGGTGTCCAAAGAAGGGCCAGAGGAAAATCAGGGAGTAGAGGGAGCAGGGGGAGTGTAAGAGAGAGAGGACAGGATGTCCTGAGTTTTAGAGATGAAATGAGAAGCCAGGGCTGTGCAGAGGGCCTGGGAGGGGACAGGAGAGTTAGAGACTCCAGCAGGATTGGCCAGCTCCTTTCAGATTTTAAAGAGTTTGGCCCAGTTGTTAGATGCCGCAGAGATGCAGACTTGGATGTGGGTTCTCTTCTTGGTATGGACAGAGAGCCGGTATTGCCTTTGGAGCAGACGGCAGGCCAGTTTGTCAGAGGAAGTAACAGAAGCATGCCATTTCCTCTCAACCACACTCCATTTGCGTTTAAGTGTGGCAAGGTCTGAGGGTTTGGGCTTCAGGTGGATCCTCATGACAGGGGCAAGAACATAGAGACTATCAGATATAGCAGAGTGGAGCATGGAGAAGGCTGTGTCGGGGTGAGAGTCATGGGGAGGGAGGGAGAAAGTTGTGGTGAAAGCTTCATCTAACACAAGCTTCATGGGTTGGAAAAATGAGAAGGTATGTGACAGTGCTGGAGTTGGCTTGGCCTGAGGGGTGGAGAGGGTGAGCTGGGAGGAAAGGAGAAAGTGATCACTCCAGGAGAGAGGAGTGGTGAGAGGGATAGAAAGGGGAAGGTCTGAAGAGATCACAACATCAAGAGTGTGCCCTGCAGAGTGAGTTGGGCCAGAGGTGAGGATAGAGAGTGAGCGAGAGTCGCAGAGGTCGCGAAAGAGTCCAGAAGAAGGACAAGAAGCATCCAGGTAGATGTTAAAGTTTCCAAGAAGGAGGAGTTGAGTGGTTGAAAACAGGAGGGAAGAGAAAGAAGTGGTCTGCCCACTCAGAGAGGAAGGATGAGATCTGACCAGGTGGCCAATATATAGTACCCACAGTAAGGGAATGGCTAGGAGAGAGAGAGAGAGCCTGCAGACGAGGCATTTGAAAGAGGAGTAGCCCTGAGTAGGAATGACAGAGGCAGGAATCCACTCAAGGAAGATCAGGGCTACAACCCCTCCCCCCCCCGGAACTGTTGGACCTGGGCATGGAGAGCATCTTGTAGCTGTCAGGGAGGAGAGTGTCAAAGCTCTTGACAGAGCTGGCTGTGAACCATGTCTCGATGAGACCGAGACATCGAAGTCAAGTTCTTCCAGGAGACGGTAGATGTCAGAGGACTGTTTGACAGCTGAGTGAGCGTTTAGAGTCGCATTATGGAGAAGGTTGCCGTCCTTGAAAGACTTCTGGGAATGGGTACAAATCAGAGGTCCACCCTGCGGAGGTGTAGAAGAAGCCCGAATGAGGGCAGAAGAGGAAGGAGGAGAAGTCAAGGTAGCCAATGAGGAAAAAGCAGGGGGAGGCAAGGAAGACGTGGAAGGAAGAGAGGGGACAGCAGGAGAAGGAAGGAAATTGATGAGGCGCTGGAAACATCTATCAAAGAATAGAAGATTGTCCTGAGGGCCTTGGACCAAGACAATATCATTCAGGTAAACCTTAATGATGACCTTAGAGGAGTCGGAGTCCAGGAGGGCCTCCGACCGGGTGCCACCATTAATGGGAGAAGAAGAGAAAGGAGAACGCACAGAGACCATGTGAAGAGTCCATAAGTGTGGTGGGAGAACGACAAAGAGGATGTCAGAGAGGGTTTGCCTAGAGGAAGCACTGGTATAGGTGTGAGTCATATGGAGACCAGGATGTCCTTTTTAAACTTCTTCCTACCAGATTTAGTGAGGAGTGCAGGATAGTCGATAGAGAAGCAGTCAGAAAAGATAGGAGAGACAGAGCGCACCATAGAGTAGATCGGGAGAGGAGAGAAGAGGGGGGAGTGAGGGAGTATAGGGGCAGGGTGAACACTAGGGAAGGATGCAGGGAGGGGTGCAAGCAGACAAGACAGGAAGTGATGAGACAATAGTAGACAATTGAACAAAACGACAAGGGCTCAGACAGTAGTAGAACAGGATCCTAGGTGAATACTTTGCCAAGAAGGCAGAAACCAAAGACAGCACTAATTTCACAATGTAGTTTAACATCGGAGAAAGCACACCTAGGTCTAAGAGTCCTGTATAGAGGGAGAGAAGACCTAGGTTTCACAATGCAATTTAAATGTAGATACTTTCACAATGCAATTAAATAAAAACACACCTAGGTCTAAGAGTCCTGTACAGTGGGAGAAAAGACCAACGTTTCACAATAAAATTTAAATTTAGATACTTTCACAATACAAATAAATAAAACACACCTAGTTCTAAGAGTCCTGTATAGTGGGAGAAAAGGCCTAAGTGTCACACTGCAATTTAACCAATAATACATATCTTGCATGTCTGTAAAAACTTAAGCTTTGTTTGTGCATATTTCCATAATATTAAAATTAACTGAGATGGAGACAAGATTATTCATCAATTGTGGCAAGTTTATTGCCAGTTCTATGGTAAAGTGAACAAAATGTTTCAGGCTGAGAAATGGGTCCAATGTGTACCATGTCAAAGTGATTGACAGTAAGATTATTAACGTTTTAAAACTTTTTTATTCAAAGCCTAGTTAATGCAGAAAGTATCATGGCACATCCTTTACATAGTAAGTTATAATCAGAAAGTGTACTCCTCCATATTTTGAATAGGGCAGAGCAAAATCAGCAGCTTGTGTGCAAGCACTGTTCCAGCTCTCCACCATATACTGTGCACTTGAATAGCATCACTATTTAATTGTCAGCAATACAAAATGTAAACTAACGTCCATCATACATGATGCACACGCTCAATATAGACATCATTTTTGAATTAAGGAAGAACAACTCTGCTCTGTTTAATATTCTTCTTCTTCATCTTCTTCTTCTTCTTCTTCTTCTTCTTCTTCTTCTTCTTCTTATTATTATTATTATTATTATTATTAATATTGTATTCTTGAAGGTGGACCTTGCATTTACAATCATAGGCAGAAGAACACAGTGAGGGTAGCAGATTAAAAGGGAGCAGGAAGCTAAAAACAGGGGAGAGAATGAGCAATTGGCAGTAAGGGGAGGAAATAATAAGGAGCAGATTACTGCATCTCAGGTAGGATTGGGGAGTTGAGGTTATGCAAAGAGTGTGATTTTGACATGGAGGAGGTTCCATATTGTTTGGGCATAGACAGTAAAGATCATGGATCAACTCTTTCCTATCTGGTTGTACCACCAGGGCATTTGTGGGCACTGCAGCAGCTGACCTCATCACAGTCTCACACGGCATCCCCCAAGACTCCTGCCTCTCCCCCTCCCTGTACAACATGTACACCAAACCCCTCTCTGACCACCTTGATAGCCTAAACATACATACACCAACCTCGCAGATGACACGCACGTCCTTCTCAAAATCACAGGCAATCATGATTCTACTAACATCAACCGTATTTTCAGCATCATCCAGGCATGGATGGCTACCAAACATCTTTGCCTGAACAATGATAAAACTGAGCTCCTCATTGTGGGCTCTTTCCACCATCTCAAACACATCAGTCTTGTCTGTCTTCACATCCTTCTGCATCAATGGTAACATCATCCCAGTCTCCGCCCACGTCAAAACACTTTACCTCGATTCTTAACTAAACATGCAGAAACATGTTAAACCAATGGCTTCGTCTGCTGCCTACTCCACTAAACCTATCAATCTCTCCAAAAAATTCCTCAGCCTGAGTAACTGCCTCACACTAGCTGGGGCCATTATAGGTAGTACACTGGATTACGGCAACACCATCCAAGCTGACACCTCTACCAAAAACATCAATAAACTCCAACTGTTACAAAACAAAGCACTCAGAGTAGTCTGAGGCCTGAAACGCTCTGATCATTATTCACAAATCAGACGTGATATTCAATGGCTCCCCATCAAAGCATGCATCAAATTCAAACTCCTTACCATCACTTACCGCTGCCTTCAAAACACTGCCCCACCCCTTACCTCACCAAACACATCTCATCGGAAACCTCTGCTCCTTCTCCACTTTGGACCTGTTTATACTCAGGCTCACCAAAAAAGAGCTGGGGGCTATAGATTCACCACCATCACACCCACCCTCGGGAATTCCCTCCCCCAGCATATTCAAGATTAACCCTCCTACTCGCTCCTTCGAAAGAAAGTAAAAACAACACTGTTCAGCAAATATATGTGACTCCTGCCCGAACTATAACATGCTTGGTGCAAATTGCTTACCTCACTTACTCTGTACTGTACTCTTAGCGCTGTGATATCTCAGGATCTGGGCGGTACTTATAAATGCAATAACTGAATAAAATAAATACGAATAGACATAGATTTGAATTCGTTTTCTGGGATAAAGGGCTTTATTTTCGACAGGAGATAAAGTTGTTACAAAGTGGTTTGTGTCTTCCTTGCTATGTACTGTTTCCAGGTGAAGGTGTCTGTCGAAGCCAAACTCAAGGGACTTGGTGTC
Source organism: Ambystoma mexicanum (assembly GCF_040938575.1). NCBI lineage: Eukaryota > Metazoa > Chordata > Amphibia > Caudata > Ambystomatidae > Ambystoma > Ambystoma mexicanum. The sequence continues at coordinate 335,283,420 of NC_090933.1, read as the reverse complement.
ATGACGTGGTCTCCCGAGTGGACTATACCTCTGACGCCTAGCACTAGTCAGAGAATGTAAAACAACTCCCTAACCAGAGATTGGGGCCACATGTGTACTGGAAATGCAGCACCGGATCCCAAAGTAACTAGAAAGGAAAGGGCACTTTTAAAACACCAACAATCTGTAGAACACTAATATTGTTGAGACAGAGATTGTAAACTACCTAATGGGGCACCACTTGTAGATTGAAGGAGGGAAAGATAATACCAAGGAGTAGGAATCTTCAGGAGGTGAGAGCGCAGTTGAATTAAAAGTTCACAGTCAATGTTCCAATGGCAAGCACCAGGGAAGCAATCCCTAAGAAAAACCAGAGTCCAAAGTACCTTTGATATCCAGAAGAAAGTAATTTTGCCGAAATTCAAAATCTAAATCCAGGGTAAAAAAAACAGAAGAAAATCACAGGTCAGCCAAATCCGGAGGAAAATCCAAGAGACAAGTCCAGAAAAATGAAGCCAAGGACAGGAGCCACAAATAATAGGAATCAAGGAGGAAACAATCAAAACACCACTCACAGGAATGCTGAGAAACAACAATAAAAGGCTGGCTGGGACTTTTATGGGCTGCTTCCTGGTTGCATAATCAAATGACTGGTGCGGGTCACGTGCGGGTCACGTGATCGGTGAATGACGTGCCTGCTGAGCATCTATGAGGCGTTATTGCAACCTCCAATCACATCACACGGAACACCATTCAGGCATAGCCCCAGATACACTGCAGGCAAGCCCTCGACAATGGGGAAACTGAGCAGAAAACACTTGGTGCCCCAGCGATCACGCAGGCAATGTGGAAAGGAGGCAAGGCCCTGGATCTCATATGGAGGCAGGTGCCGAGGAGGAGTCTGACTCTGGGCCAGCAGCAATGGTAAGTGCATGACATTTGGAACAGGTGTCCAGCTGGGGTGTGAAGCTGTGAAGGTTCACAGCAGAGAGCTAGGTCTGTGTGTCAGGGTGCTGAGTGCTGTAATCAGCAGTAGCAGATCAGTCTTGGAGGGGTTGAGCCTAAGGTAAGCACTGACATCCAGGCCTTGATCAATGTGAGGCATGCCTTCAGCCTTTGGATGTCTTCGATGGAGGATATCTTCAGGTAGATCTGAGTATCATCTGCTTATCGGTAAAAGTGAATGTTGTGTGGAGTAAAGAGGGTTCTGATTGGTTACATGGAAATATTGAAATCACGGGGAACAGGTTGGATCGTTGTGGGATTTCTTGAGAAGCCGGAGGATTTCTCTCGTCTTTCGGGTCGACAGGAAGGGATGCAGTGTGGAGTCACAGTTCCTGCAGCCAAAATTCACAGTTTTTTTCTCAAAAAGGTGTGTACCCATCCCTCTGGAACATGCCCTCACCCACCCTAATGTCAGCTCAAGCTTTCATAACGTTTCCAATGCACATTGTGGTACTTGATTTGCAGATCCGGCATGGCGTCAATAGATATAAGATGACCCGTGCATCAACCTTTCCAGTCCGAGATCAGCCAATAAAAAGACAATCTATTTTGGAATGTAGGATTCTCAGCTTACCATTGTTATCTACAGAGCCAGCCCAAGCCAATGAGATTGAAGTGTGTTTTCTTTAGTCAATACTATTGAAGATATTTACTTCAAAACACTGAATAATGAATTTAACTTCCAAATTGTAAATAAGTTAAAATAATTCGGATGTTTCATTAATTTTTTTACTGCAGGATGGAGTTTTCAACCAAAACAATCCAAAGCACTCTAGTTCCCCCAGATGTTAACTGTTTGCTAATGTGGGGTCACTTCTGGGGTTTCTTTCTGTAGATGAGAACACACATTCCCTATTGAATTGGAATGGGAATTTCAAATTTGAGCCCCACAAAACAATTCTTCTCAAAACGTGTCCCTAAAATCTAGAGGAGTAGTTACACGTTGTTTTGCCAGGTTCTATGTAGCTCTTTGAATCAGTAACAAAGTTATAATAATCCCAAACTTGCTCCTTCCCAAGGAACCATCAACTTTATCATAACTACAGATTTGCATTTTATGTTAAACAGAAATGGAATTTAAGCAACACTTAATTATGTTCCTCCATCCGTTCACTTCATTGAGAAAGTCTACACAAGGCATTCCAATCCTGCTATGCAGTTCAGTCAATTATTGAAACAGTTTGTAAGCTTGGAAATATCTGAAATTGCATTCATCAATAAATCAGCACCGGGCACACAGTAATTTAAATATACACCTAAATATTATTCGAAGTAAATAAAAGTGTAAATGTATAAATATTAGTTATGCACAGAACACATAATCAAATTATGCTTTTCCTTATTTAAAAAAAAAGAGATATTTTATACACTGCGTCACTACAGTGGAGTGCTAAAGCCTCTGGGACACCCTGAAAATATAAAAATAATTTTCAAGATGTATATCTAATATTACATATCGTGCATGTCTGCAAGAAGTTAAGCTTTGATTGTGCATATTAGTATAATATTAAAATTAACTGAGATGGAGATAAGATTCTTCGTCAGTTGTGGAAAGTTTTTTGCCAGTTCCATGCTAAAATGTCTCATGCTGAGAAATGGGTCAAATGTGTACAGTGTCAAAATGAGTGACAGTAAGATTATTAACGTTTTAGAACTTTTTTATATGAATCCTAGTAAATGCAGAAAGTATCATGCCACATCCTTTACATAGTACGGTATAAAAAAGAACGTGTACTCCTGCGTGTTTTGAATAGGGCAGATCCAAATCAGCAGCTTGTGTGGAAGCACTATTCCAGCTCTCCACCACATACTGTGCACTTGAATAACATCACTATTTAATTGTCAGCAATACATAATGTAAACTAACTTGTGTCATACAGGTGTACATGCTCGATATGGACATCATTTTTGAATTAAGGAAGAAAAACTCTTCTCTGTTTATTATTATTATTATTACTATTATTATTATTATTATTATTATTATTGTATTTCTTGAGGTGGACCTTGCTTTAACAATCGTAGGCAGAAGAACACGGTGAGGGAAACAGAGAAAAAGGGAGTGAGAAGCTAAACACAGGGGAGAATATGGGCAATTGGCAGCAAGGGGAGGAAATAATAAGGAGCAGATTACTGCTTGTCGGGTAAGGTGGGGGAGTTGAGGTTATGCGACAAGTCCGATTTTGACAGGGAGGGCGTTCCAGATTATTTGGGGATAGACAGGAAAGGCCTGTCTTCTAGTTGTTTCCTTCCTGCTCCAGAGGAGTTTAAGTCTACGCAAGTCCTTACTTCTGGTGGATCGCAGGCCTCCGGAGATGCAAAGTTTCTCAGTGAGGGTCTTCAGGTTGACAGCCTTATAGAGGATGCAACATGATTTGAAATTGATCCAGGGTCTGAGTGAGAGCCAGTGCATTTCTGTGAGGGTTGAGCCGATTTGGTAGAATTTGCAGAGTCCTTTGAGGAGTCATACTGCTCCATGGCAGACACATCTCAGGGGTGCCAGGGTAGTTGCCGGAAGGAATTCCAAAACAGCATTTTCACCAGCGTTGTGACCATGGCTTCGACAGTGGATTTGAGTTTGTTTTCTGAGATGAAGGGCTTGATTTCCCACAGGAGAGAGAGTTGGTACCAAGTTGTTTGTGTCTTCCTTGCTATGTGCTGTTTGAAGGTGAAGGTGTCTGTCGATGTCAAACCCAACGGACTTGTGGTCAGCTCGGGTGTGAAGTCCTGAAGGTTCACAGCAGAGAGCTTGGTCTGGTTGTCAGGATGTTCAGTGCTGTAATCAGCAATAGGAAATCCATTTTGGAGGGGTTGAGCTTAAGGTAAGCACTGCACATCCAGGATTGGATCTACATGGGACAGGCCTTGAGCCTGTGGAGATCTTCGATGGTTGATTTCTTGAGGTAGATCTGGGTGTCATCTGCTTACTGGTAAAAGTGAATGTTGTGTGGCGGGTTCTGACTGGTAAGATGCACATTTTGAAGATCACCGGGGACAGGTGCAGGTGATTTTTTGAGAAGCAAGAGGATTTGTCTCATGTTTAGGGTCGACTGAAGATGCCTTGATTTAGGGAGCTGTTTGTTTTTGTCAGGTAAGGGAGGAGTGCTTCAGTCAGAACCATCTTGAGCATGGGTGCAGGGAGGATGTTATTAGCATACTATGTGGACTTGCGAGATGCTAGGGTGGGAGTGGGCTCTTCCATAGTTAGTGTCTTGAACATCGTAAATGTAGTTGTGGTTCATCTTAGCACCAAGACAGAATGTTTGAGAGCATTATACCTAGAGTCTACTGTGGGCATACATCACATTGAGAGAGGTCCATGCACATTTTGATATTTACTAAACAGAAAAGGCTTCCTAAGGTTTATATATACACTTGAAATACATGTTTTTAAGCGTACTGTTGGCACAGGATTTTAATGTCCGAAGAAGGTCAGTGGATACTAGATGCACATTCTTTGTGGTGATGCATGGGGCAGAGAAAGAGACATGGAACAGAAAAAATGCCTTTTCTATAAAACATATTCCTCAATGATTCATCACACCCTCACCGCATACTCTAACTTACTTCAAACAACCCCTCTAAACCTCAACTCGTACATTTGCTCTATAGCATGACATCTACAGATCCAGTGTGGCACTGCAGTTTCCACAGCCAAATCAATCATCTGTTTTCCACGCAGAAATCACTTTCCCATCCCTGTGGGGCATGTCCTCAACCTTGTTAAGATCAGCAGTCTTTTCAAACTTTTGACACTGCCCTTTTGGAACCTGATCCACAGCTCTGGCATGGGGTCAGTCAATACAATATGTAGAGCAGTTCCCATTTTTCAGTCAGAGCTCAGACAATCAAAGTACAATATATTACAATGTGGTAAATCTGTGGTTATCTGCGGATTTGGCTCCAACCAATCACACTGAAGTTTGCACTCATTAGCCAATCCAATTGAAGCTTTTTAGTTCAAAACTTAGATCAGCAAATATAACTGCCAAAACAAAACAGAATGCTGCAGATTTATTTAAAAAAAATACTGGATAGATTTTCACTAAAGCAAGAAAAACACTGAACCTGGCCCAGATTGTACTTTAAATGTATTTTATTTATTTTTATTTATAAAGTGATTTCACCAAAGTGCTGCACGTACAATTAAATCAGTATACAATTCATGAAGCTGATGATAAGAAACTTAATGTTCAGAGCTGAGTCAAACATTTTGTAGCCGATATTGCAACAGATGAAGGGGAAAGGAGGATCTGACTTTGAGAGAGAGTGTGTTCCAGTAGCATGAAAACCCAAGTATGTTCGTGCATTACGTATATTGTAGAGTTGAAATCTGCAGGTACAGGCACCATAAGAAATATAAGGAGCAAAGGAAAGATATGTGTAAAAGATAACACCTATATTTCGAGCAGTTGTAACTAGTGGGAGGAAGGGGAAGATAAATGGGATACGTGGAGAATGAAGAGATGGAGGAACAGAATTGGAAGGAAAGAAAGGGACATCCGTTTTTGAGGAAATGTCCATGCACCCAAGATTGAACTGCAGTAAAACAGGGAGAAACAGTGGTGTTGAGAGATTCAAAAAAAAAGGAGGAGAAGGAGACAGAGATCTGGGAGTCATCAGCATTCTGCCTTTGACACTGTCAACCATGCCATCCTGCTCAACCGTCTCCGTGATAACCTGGGTATCACTGGACAGGCTCTGACGTGGCTTACTTCTTTCCTCTCCGACTGCCCCTCCCAGGTCCTACTTGGGTCCTTCCTTTCAGATATCTTTTTCTCTACCTGTGGTGTCCTGCAGGGATCTAACCTCTCTCCTTGGCTGTTCAACCAATACCTGGCACTCCTTGCCCACTGCATCGCCGCTCTCTGCCCCCATTTTCAGTGCTATGCGGATGATACCCAGCTCCTTTTCAGGCTACCCTCGGCCTCCCCCTCTCCTTCCCTCATCTCCGATGTCTGTCTGTTATCCAGGAGTGGTGTGCCGCCAATGACCTCTGCCTTAATGCCAGTAAGACAGAGATTCTACTCATCAGCACATCCACTCCCTCGTTCCCTGCAGCTCTCTGGCCGACCTCTATTGGCCCTCTTCCTGCTCCCTCCTGCAAGGCTAAAAACCTTGGGGTCATCTTCGACTCTACACTCTCCTTCTCTCTCACATCTCTGACATCTCTAAGAAGTCACACTACCAGCTGCACCTCCTCAGAGGTATTCTTCCTTTCCTCTCCTTCCCACAGAAGCTCCCAGTCTCCAGAGGTCTGGTTCTCTCTAGGCTGGACTATTGCAACAGCCTCTATCTAAAGCTGCCTGCCTCTACTCTCCACCCTCTGCAATTTATCCAAAACAGGACTGTGAGACTTGTCCTTGGCCTCAAGCCCAGGTATCGTATCTCTCCAGGACTGAAATCTCTGCACTGGCTCCCAGTGGCTGCAAGGATTACGTTCAAAGCCCTCTGCATTGTCCACAAGGCCTACTGAGGCCTGGGGGCCACAATAACTTCAACTCTCTCTTCCCAAATAGCTTCCTTCTCAGGCTCTTCGCTCATCTGCCTCCAACTCCCTCAGGGTCAGCCGCTTCTCCAAGCAACGAGTTGGCGGTCGATCTCTCTCTTCGGCAGGGGCCTCCCTCTGGAACAGCCTTCCTGCCTCCCTGAAACTTGAGGAGAACCATCTATGGTTCCGGAAACCCCTGAAAACCTTCCTCTTAGCTTTTGCCTTTTCGGCCTCTCTCCCCTGCTGAAATTCCTGGCTGAAACTGCACTGATTACCTGGCCACCCTTTCTGATCTTGGGTCCAGGCCCCACCTTTTGCACACCTGCCCTGCCTCCCTGGCAACCCCCCTCCCACCTAGGGACTGTTTTCTGTATCCCTACCGTCCCCCTATCAGCACTTATGTCTGCTCTTACCTTGCACTTGCTACCATCCGGCCGCTTTTATTTATCTTATTTATTCTTCTATCCCATGTACTGCACTTTCCCCTCTCCCTTCCCCCAGGCACTTTTCCCTTCTCCCCATCCATGCACTTGCGCGATCTGAATGACACCTGGCCTAGTAGGATCGTTGTCTGTCTTCCCACTGTTTCCCCTCCCTTTTCTCATCGCACCTTGAAACACTTGTGTATAGGCGCATTATAAATGCCATATCATATCATATCACATCATATCATATCATATCATATCATATAATGTGAATACAGTCCAAATAAAGTGATTAATGCAGATAGGTGGATGTGTAGACAGAATAGAGAATTGGATTGAGGACTGATCTTTGTGTAACACTGCAGTGTAAAGGGAAGTGTAAAATGAAATGCAAAACAGTGCTTGCAAGCCCAGAAGATTGAGAAGGAGCAGTAATCGAGATATGAGTGGATCCATTGTAAGACAAAACCAGAGAATCCGAAAGAGGAAAGGGTAGAGAGAAGGGTGAGTTGATCAAGAGTGTAAAAAGCAACAAATAGATCAAGACGCATGTGAATAGAGGATAGTTTAGAGTGATAGGCACAAGTGAGTTTGAGACACTCATTTGGGCAGTTTCTATGAAGTGGAGTGGACAAAATACTGACTGTGAAAGACGATGTAGAAAATGAGTGCTAAAATAAGATGAGATTTGGTTATGGAGAATGCGTTCAAGATGCCATGTACTTGCTCATGTTTATTTTATTTACTTATTGCATTTATAAGTAGCGCCCAAAACCCAGAGCTATCACAGCACTAAGGAAACGGTACAAAGTAGGTAAGTATACATTTCAAGACAGTCATGTTAACGTTCTGTCATGGGTTACACATATTTTTTAAACAGGGTTGATTTACTTTCTTTTGGAAGAGCGAGTAGGAAGATTCATCTTGGATATGCTGGGGGAGGGCATTCCATAGGGCTGCTGAGATGGTGGTGAAGATGAAGATGAAGATGACCAGCACTCTTTCTGATGAAAATGGTGTGAACAAGGCTGATGAGGAGGAGGAGTGGAGATTCTGACTGTTGTGTTTCTTTGAGATGTGGTTAGTGAGGTAGGGGAGTGTGGTGATGTGTAAACAGCGGTAGGTGATGGTAAGTAGTTTGAATTCTATACGTGCTTTGATGGGGAGCCAGTGTACCTCCCGTCGGAGTTGTGAGCTATGATTGTAGCGTTTCAGGTGCTAGACTGCTCTGAGTGTGTTATTTTGTAACAGTTGGAGTTTGTTAATGTTTTTCATTGAAGTACCTGCTAGAATGGCATTGCAGTAATCCAATTTAGTACCTATAAAGGCCCTAGCTAGGGTGAGGCAGTTACTAGGGGTGAAGAATTTTCTGGAGAGGTTAATACATTTAGTGGAGTAAGCAGCAGATGAGGCAATTGCTTTAACATGTTTTGCATGTTTAGATCTACATCAAGGTAAACACTGAGCATTTTGACGTAAGCAGATATTGGGATAATGTTTCCATTGATGCAGAAGGAGGTGAAAGCAGGACTGAGGTGTTTGAGGTGGGGCGGAGAGCCCATGATAAGGAGTTATGTTTTATCTTCGTTCAGGCAAAGATGGTGGGTGGCCATACATGCCTGAATGATGCTGAAGATGCGATTAATGTTGGTAGAGTCAAGCTCCTGGTTGCCGGTGATTTTGAGATCTGCGTATCATCAGCAAAGTTGGTGTACGGTATGTTGAGACTATCCAGGTGGTTAATGAGGGGTTTGGTGTACATATTGTACAGGGTGGGGGAGAGTCAGGAGGCTTGGGGAATGCTGTGCGAGGCAGGGATGGGGTCAGCTGCTTCAGTGCCCACAAAGACCCCAGTGGATCGGCCAGATTGGAAAGATTTGATCCATAAGGTTGTTACTGGGGAGAGGTTGAAGGTTGTGGTGAGGTGTTGGCAAAGGATTGTATGATCCACCAAATCAAAGGCTGCTGAGAGGTCTAATAAGAGGAGGATGGCAAGCTCCCTGTTGTCTCTGATGTGGTCACGCTGGATCTTTAGATCAAGGAGGGCGGATTCAGTGCTGTGTCTGGGTCTGAAGGCTGATCGACAGAACCTAGTAGGTTATGATTTTCAAGGTATAGTTGGAGTTGCGAGTAAGCAGTGCAACCCCACATTTTTAGGAAATAGGGTACTGTAGTGATCAGGCGGTAGTTAGTGGGGATGTTGGGGTCTAGTGAGGGTTTCTTCAGAAGTGGCATGACCCAGGCTTCTTTGATGGAATTGGGAATTTAATTGGATTTTAATGATGCGTTAATGAAGCTGGCTATGGTTGAGCCAAGGATTCTGCACACATTTCAACAATGTGAGCTGGGCATATGTCTCCAGAACAGTTAGAGGCTTTCAGATGCTGGATGGTGTTGAAGACTTCAGATGTAGTGACAGCGGAGAACTGGAACTGTGGAGAGTTGGTGGTGGTAGGGTTGGTGCTTTCCCAGGGGACGAGCAGTGCAGGTGGTAGGTGGGACTTTTTGAGAATGGCTTTATCCCTAAGATTCTGAGTTTTGGTGACAAGGGCTGATTGGATGAGATAACACCATAGTGTTTGAGAAAATTATCGGTTGAAAGAGCCGGGGTTTCAAGCTCTCTAAGGATTTTGAAAATCTCTTTAATATTGGAGCTTGCTTTAGTGATTCTAGTTGTAGATATTGGCTTTTATGGCAATGATGGCTGTTTTGTAGGTGCTGGCTGAGTGATGGAAGGCAGCTTTTTTGATAGAGGTGTTTTTTTTTTCAAAAGATGTTCAAGGTCACGTTTTTGTTTGCATGGGGAGGCTAGTTCGTCAGTGAACCAGTTCTGAGGTTTCTTTTTTTGCGGGACATAGTTTTAAGGGGAGCATGTTCGTTGAGCGCAGAAAGTAGTGTGGTGTTGTATGCCGCTAGGATGACTTCGGGGTTGGCGTTGTCTGGTGCTCATTCGAGGGAGGCTAGAATATAAGGGGCTAGTTGCTCAGCTGTGAGTTTGCGGGTGTGTCTGGCAGTGATACAGGGGGATCCCCAATTGTGGGTGTGGTTTTTGTGGAGGTGGTTACTGCGGAGAAGATCAGTGAGTGATCTGACCAGGGAAGGGGGTCAATGGATGTAACTTGGAGGAGCATGTTGCAGGAGAGCAATTCTTCCTTTTTCATGATTGGGAGAAAGGACCAATTGGGTGAAGTTCATCTCTTCGAGGGTTAATGTGAGAGCGGTGGCCTTTTGGTCCACTGGGTCATTGAAGCCTAAATTTAAATCTCCTAGGAGTATGATCTTGGCATTCTGCTTGTGGATGAGCGCAATGAGTATGGGGATGTCAGTGTCAGGAGCGCCAGTGTGGGAGGTTTGGGGTCAAGGAGTGTGATGCAAATTCGTCCAATGTATTTTCTGTACATTGTAAGGAACTCATGGTGGCAACAGTAAAGACAGACACAAATGATAACAGTTTAAGGGTGTTTATGTAACTGTATGCAGGTTGGAAAAATGCCTATTCTCAGCCTAAATCTAAGATGGGAGCAAGCGTCAACCATCAAATAAAAATAAGGCAGTCCTAGTGGTGTCATGTCAAATAAAAAGTGCCTATACTAAGAAACCTATTGCCAAACCTTACAACTAATACAAAAAGACAAAAAGGTTGTGGGATAGTTTTCAAGAAAAGAGTGTTCATAAATAATATGTCGGGATGTGGTAGCTTGGCTCTCCCATCCCCATGTTTTAAGCATGGGGTAAAGTGGGATTTTGGAGCAAAGCACAGTCTCGAGCTCTTCCAGCACAAGACAACAGTTCTGTTTCAGCTTTCAGGTTCTCGGATGGCCCAGTCTCCTTCACCAAATGTCTCTTGCCTTCGAGGGCCTGAAGACTTCAAATAACAAAACAAATGTTCCTTCAACAAACAAATGAAGTTCAGTTTCCATTTTTCATTGGGTAATGGGTTCACCCCTGGGTCTCGCTCTTCCGGGCGCAGACCCATGTTCCTTGTTTTGTTGGGTGATAGCTTTTTCAACCCTTGGATTTCCCTCTTCTGGGTTTAGATTCTCAAAACAGTTCCTCTCAATGTGAGGGCCTTTGGTGGCCGGGTCTCCTGGTTTCCAAGAGGCTGATAGGTTTACATAAAACAACAAACGCAAAGTTCTGTTCTACATATTTCTCGGGTTATGGCTTCACACCTGGGTCCCTTTCTTTCGGGCGCAGACCCCTCTTTGCTTTCAGCCTCCCTCCACCGGGTTCACTATGGCTTTCGGGTGATAGCTTCACCCCTGGATACCGCTCTTCTAGGCACAGACCCCTCTTTGCTTTCAGCCTCCCTCCAGTGAGTTCACTATGGCTTTTCCAGCATTAAACAATTTGAATGTCTTTTCCAAAAGTTCCAATGGACATCCCTCGGCCGGGTTCACTGTTGTAAACGCACTGTTTCTTGGGACTTTAGACTTTGCCTCTCCTTAATTAGCATCCCTCTTCTGGGTTTACTCTTGCCAACTTCACAATCATTTCACTTTCAATGATTGCTGGAGTCACTTCCCTTGCTTTCTCACGTGGTGGGATTCACTTCCATTGCTTTCTCTACAGTTCTCAGATCAAAGGCTTTCAACTGTACAGGGATTTTGCTTGTCCTCCTGTATGACCTCTTTGACCTAGCTTGACGGCTCTCCTATGGCCTTCTGGTATCTGTAGTTTGACTCAGACGGGTATCGACCAGAGTCTCTCGAGTTAGCACCCACGTGTTAGGTCCCCTCTGCAGCTGGTCTCCCCTTTAACACTTTTACAGTTCTTTGAACTTGGTTCAACTTGCCACTTTGTGACTTTCAGTCACCACAGCACAGCTCTTATCGGTTCTCCCCCCGACTCACCGGCAGTGATGGACCGCTTGGCTTTCCTTGTAACTGGAGTCAAGGTTGGTACCATGGTAGCAGGCATTCCCCTGCTCCTGCTTATCAGCGTTGACACGCTCTGTGTACCGTTGACATCTGTTGCAGCACACTTGGGCTATTGTCCTCGGTTTTAGGATTCCCTCTGCAGAGGTTTCACGGGTCTGCGTCAAAAAAGGCAAGGTTGTGTCTCTCCTGGTCAGCCTCTCAATGTTCACCACCTTTCCTCCTCTTGAACTGCCGGGCCTGGATATCTGTCTCATCATGCAGTCTGCCTTGTCCTATTGCATTCTCTTGCTCCACCTTTTATCATTGTGGGAAAAGGAAGTGTTGTGAGATGTGTGTGACTTAAGTCACTTGCCTGACTTTTCCTGACCCTAGTGTCGGGACATGTCAGGTAAACAGTTTTATTACAAGTCTGTTGCCTTTCATGAGGTAAAACACTGTCATAGGGAACTATAGTCTTTGTTCTATGGGGTAGGTGATTTCAGATGGGTGGTGCCTTGTATTTACCGGTATCTTGGCAGAAAAAGAATTCAATGTATTTGGGCAAGTCAACAGTAGGTCCCTTTTAAACCAATCATTGTTGACTTATTTATAATTTCAGGAATTTTCAGTGGGATCAGCTGTTTTTGAGTTAGTGGTAGACCATACATTGGAAATGTGATAGAGAACCATTTCAGTTACCGGATTGTTGCACTATAGGTGGATTGGATTCAAGCATAACTCAGTGGGTCTAATTTTAATTATGTTTGTGTTAATTGGTATTTATGTATAGGATTACGGTTTATAACAGGGGATTCCGATGTAGCAGTTTTAGTTTCTCTTTTTTTTAACGTAATTGATCTGCACTGAGTGATGAACTTCAGGGAATTTTAATATATATTAACTGTTGATCGAAATAATCCTGTGATCTATGGCTACATATGTTACAACTTATATTTGCTTATACACAGTAATGCACTTTGCACTTTACATAATTCCTTAGTTCTTACATACTGCACTGCACATTGCAGTTTGATTTGCTTCTATGAGGAATTTTAGGGAGTTTATAAGGTCCACATTAACTGTTGTGTGAAATAATCATATAATCTTTCAGTATATATAATATAATTGTCATTTTCTCTGTGCAGTTATAATTTTCTAGAACTCATATATTGCTCTATAATATGCATTTTATATTAAGAATCTATAGAATTATGTATTTTATTGTAATAATATTAGGAACTAAACATGGTGTGTTTTTCAATGAGTATTGTATAGATATGGTTTAAAGTCATTGCTGAGAAAAAAACGATTTTGATTAAAAGATATATATATATGTCAGCTAGACTTACCTCTTTCGGCAAATGTTTTGTTCACTATCCATAACATGCCAACCAAAATTGTATCTCAGTCAATCTAAGCTTTCCTTCTTCATCACTCACTTGATCAGACCCCTCTTTTGAACTGTCTAAGAACCACTCTCTTATACTGCTCACTGTTTGTGTCCCTTCTCGGAAGTCCCATCCTCACCTTTCAAAATCACAACAAGTAAATTCAATGCTAACTTTATGACCCCTTACCTAGAAAAAGTCAGGTCTTCCCATCATTATCTTACTCCATCTCCGGCTGTCTCCTTTAAATTGTCATTTCCTTTTAGCACTGGCAGCATCCTCTGAGAGCCACTCAAACCTTCTTCCTGTCTCACCCACAGCTTCAAACGTGTATCTTCTCAGTCTTGCAACAGCTGAGGACAACCATGCCCCATACCCTTCCACAGCTGGCACAAAGCCATCTCTTCGTCTCTCTCCCCGATTACTGCACAACTCCTTTGTCTCACTAGTGTCCTAGGGGCCGATTCATGGAACAAATGTGCGCTGAAAATCCCAGCGCAAGCAGGCGCAAGCGTGAGAAAGCAAGCGCACGCGCATGCGTGCGATTCAAGGAAGGCACTGCACTACTTTCCCACTGGTTGTGTGCCAAATCCGTGCATGGCGCACGCTGGCGCACACGTCTGCAAGCAGCGTGCGCTAAGCGCACAGCGAAAGCGCACACAACAAAAGTAGGCGGAACAGGGGGCGTAACACGTGGAATGGGGAATAACGCGTGAAAAAGAAAGGGTAACTGGGGAAGTACTGCTGGGAAGTACACGGAACGACCACATGCACGCGAACCACGCGTATTCATGGAATCGAATAGGGCAAACCCGCGCACGGGCAAAGACATGCACAGGCCTAAACACATCCGCCACACAAAGGCAGGCGGTAGCGTCCCTGCGCATTACAAAAGTGTGCACAAATAAAAAGCACGTTTATACTGAGTGGGGTACGTGTATTACTGGGGTTCGTGGGTAGTTACACACGTGATTGGCCCTGTCCGATTGGGGTATGTGTATTCCTGGGGTTCGCGGGAAGTTGTACACGCAATTGGCCCTGTGCGAGTGGGGTACGTGTATTCCTGGAGTTCGCTGGAAGTTTTACACGCGATTGGCCCTGTCCAAGTGGGGTCCGTGTATTCCTGGGGTTCGCAGGAAGTTTTACACACGAAAGGGCCCTGTGCGAGTGGGGTACGTGTATTCCTAGGGTTCGCAGGAAGTTTTACACGCGATTGGCCCTGTGCGAGTGGGGTACGTGTATTCCTGGGGTTTGCGGGAAGTCTTACACGCGAAAGGGCAACACCCGTGCGTGATACGTCCAATGAAATCGCGTACGTGTGCTGACGCACTAAGGGCCTTTCCTCGGATTTCACACTGACGTGCACTTTTTTCACGTGCCAATTCACTCCGTATCAAGCTGGCCACGCGTACACACACGGAAGACCACGCTCCTGCCCTGAAGGTCATTTTCCTGCCCCCCATAACCCTGAGCACGCTCCCACCTGCCATCTTCTGCTGCCTGTCTGCTGCCCACGTGCCCTGCTATTTGGTGCCTCCACATCATCCATCTGCAGGGGTCCAGTTGCTGTGTCCACCCCTGCTGGAACAGAAGACTCCCGACTGGGATACCATCGCTCCACAGCCCAGCCCCAGGACCCAGTTGCCCACCCACTCCTGCCTCTGGGGTTGCCATGTCGGGCACATCTCCATCTGACACCACTGGCAACCCCCAGCCAGAGAGGCAGAGGGCCACCAGCTTCACTGCCACCGAAGTTGGTGTCCTGGTGGAGTATGTCCTGGGGCATTATAATGCCCTCTTCGGGAACATCACGCGCCAACAAGGAAGGACGGGAGAGGATCTGGGACGACGAAGTGGTTGCCATCAACGCGGAGGGGTTGGCAACTCGCGACATCAAGCACGTCAAGAAGCGCTGGGAGGACTTCAGGTCCAGGACCCTCCACAAGGCCCGGCACCTCGCGGAGGGGGGCCGGGCACGCATCAGTAACATCCAGATGAGGGTCCTGGAATGCGTAGGCTCAGCCTTCCACGCCCAGATTCTTCGGAGGCAGACCCGTCTAGAGTTGAGCGGTAAGTGGCCAAGCATTGCTGTGTGAGACAGGGCATGTTGCAGTGTTCTGGTAGTCTGTTGCTTGCCTGTATGTGTGACATAGGCCATGTATGGATGTGTGTGTGCAGGGACATCATGGTCATGCATGTGAGACCAGTTATGTATGAACCACATGGTTGGTGCATGTGTTTTAATGCAACATGGGGAGCTCTATGCGGAATGCACACATGAAAGCATGGCTGTCTCTGTTCCTGGACATGGAGGGGAGGTGAGAAATGGGTGCTGATGTCATGTACATGTATGGTGCACATGTGTATGTGTGTGTGCCTGAGAAGTGTGTGTGTGACTTTGAAACGCCATGGATGCATGTGACTTTGAAGGCAACATCTTGGTTTACAGGGGCCCTTCTACATGGATGTTGATGTTGATTGCAGACGGGACTGTTTCTGCATGTGTGTTGTGTGCATTCACCCATGTGTTGTGGTGGGACAGGATGGAAGTGACATTTGACAGTGCCACTCATGTGTTATTGCTTCCTGTCTAGGGTATTTTGTACTGTACCCTGATGCTTGTGTTCTATGTCTCCCTCTACCCATTGTCAAGTGAAGAAGAGGGCGGAGATGGAGCTGTGGAGCCAAGCGGTGAGGATTCCTCCACTGGGCAGCGACGCAAGGCCCAGCCACCCTCCCAGGAATTACCATCATCTGGGAGCGAGGGGGCTGGTGCTGCGTCTGCCACAACGGCTGTGGCGAAAGGGCCGGGTGAGCCCCCACAGGGGCTTCCAATGGCGGAAGACGGTACGGAGACATCCAGGTTGGTGGTCTCCACAGAGGAGGAGGAGCCCGCTACTGAGCCGCACATGGGGCCTGGTGGGGGTAGTACCACTGGTGCAAGTGGTGCAGTCCAGGGCCAGGGTCAGGAGGCAGCACAGGTCACCACGGAGGGGCCTGTGCATGTCCCTGTCCCTGACCCTGTGACTGCACCACCATGCACCAGCAGGGAGGCACCGTCCCAGGCCCGTCCGCAGGTAGGGGAGAGTGCCATGTCATCTGCCTCTCCACTACCTGCGGACGAGGGGTCCCATGAACATATGGGCTACATCCTGATTGGTGTTGCGTTGCGCATGCGTGACATTTGTGATGACGTGCGTTCTTCCTGGGCAGAGAATGCACGCCATCACAAAGAGCAGCGTCGCGACGTGGCTCTGTTGGGAAGGGCCCTGGTTGGTGGGTTCCTACATGTGACGCACACTCTGGCGGACCTCTCCTCCTCTGTGGAGACTATGCGCCAGTCGTTCTCCCTGCCATCTTCCAGCCCAGATTCCACCAGGGCCCCCTCTGGACCTGGCCTGACCAACACAGCCAGCTTGGTAGAGATCCCATCCCTGCCACAGTCGGGAGTCGGCGGTCCAGCAGGGGTGGACACCACAACTGGAGACCAGCTGATGGAGGATGTGCAGGCATCATCGGACTGGGCACATGGACAGCAGCAGCAGCAGCAGCAGGAGCAGGATCTAGGTGGAAGCAATGATGGCTAGGGGCCATCGACATCAGGGGGGCAGGCATCGGCCAGAGGGCAGGAGGACCATGGAATGGATGTGTCTTCCCTGTGGCTGCGGTTGGGCCAGTGCATAGATGCGGAGCGGCGGAGCGGCGGTGGGCGGAAGAGGTGCGGATCACCATGGTCAGGGCAGAGTTCTCTATGCGTCGGGCATTGAGGCGGGCAGAGTGCCTCGAGGCGACTCGCAGGTAGATGGAACAGGCCATGAGCGCCTCCCTTCGAGACCTCGGGGCCAGGGCAGAGGCCCGCCTCCGGGACATCGACATGGAGTTCGATGATGCCCTGGCCCTGGACACCACAGAGTGAGCCGCAAGACTTGCCCGCCGCCATTGTATATCGTTAGATAGTGTTAGGTTTCCTTTCCTTTCCTTTTCTTTTTTATTTTGGTTGCGCTTGGAGAATGCACCACGTTTTTGTATATAGTTTTTTATTAGGTAGTATTTTTGGTAGGTTTCATTTCATCAGTTGGGCTCATGGACCCTGGATTGTTCATTTGTACATAGTTCACCATTGGATTATTCACATTTTTTTTATTTTCACCATGGAGCAATGGATTTCACTTTCTTTTTCCCTTGGATTTGCTTTGTTGGACTGTGACTTTGAACACCATTTCTTTTGGATTTCTTTGGATTATGATTTCTTGTTTGTTATTCTTTTACGGACATGCAGCATTTCTTTAATTATTCCCATTGTTGTTTGTTTTCTTTTGATTACATTCATGTTGTGTTTAATACATTTTTTTCTTCATACTTCGATGTGTGGTATTATCTCATTGGTTTCATGCATGTCATGATATGGGTTTTCACATTCACTTGCACCCATTGTGTGTGTGTGACGGACATGTGTTCAGTGACATACTTGCCTTTGGGGTTGTATCATGTAATTGACTTTTCTATGTGGGTGGATGCAATACTTGGTTGGGTCTTTGGGCTGGGGAGGCTGGCCATAAGAGCCATGATTGAGGATCGTCAAGACATGGGGGCAGGGGGACATGAGTGGGACATGAGTGGGGGCCTGCTGGCAGGTACCCCGCACTGCTGGGGTTTGGGGGTGCAGGGGGACATGAGTGGAGGCCTGCTGGCAGGTGCCCCGCACTGCTGGGGGGTGGGGTGCTGGGGGACATGAGTTGGTGATCAGTAGTGCAAGCTGACATGTGGCTTGGATGGGGGGCATGCCCATGGTGGATGGGCTGCCTGTGGGACATGACCAGGGGTGCAGGGTCGTCCCCTGTGGTGTGGGTTGCCTGCAGGGGCTGTGGAGGGTGTAGAGGGAACACCTGGGAGGACCCACACTGCCAATTCATGTGTAGGACTCCCTGAGAACCCCAGTAATACACATACCCCACTCGCACAGGCCCTTTCGCGTGTGAAACTTCCTGCGCACCCCAGTAATACACGTACCCCACTCGCACAGGGCCAATGACGTGTGAAACTTCCCGCGCACCCCAGTAATACACATACCCCACTCGCACAGGGCCAATCGCATGTGAAACATCCCGCGCACCCCAGTAATACACATACCCCACTCGCACAGGCCCATTCGCGTGTGAAACTTCCCGCGCACCCCAGTAATACACGTACCCCACTCGCACAGGCCCTTTCGCGTGTGAAACTTTGCGTGTACCCCAGTAATACACGTACCCCAATCGCACATGCCCTTTCGCGTGTGAAACTTCCCACGCATCCCAGTAATACACGTACCCCACTCGCACAGGCCCTTTCGTGTGTGAAAAGTCCCGCGCACCCCAGTAATACATGTACCCCACTCGCACAGGCCCTTTCGCGTGTGAAACTTCCCGCGAACCCCAGTAATACACGTACCCCGCTCACACAGGCCCTTTCGCGTGTGAAACTTCCTGCGAACCCCAGTAATACACGTACCCTACTCGCACAGGCCCTTTCGCGTGTGAAACTTCCCGCGCACCCCAGTAATACATGTACCCCACTCGCACAGGCCCTTTCGCGTGTGAAACTTCCCGCGGACCCCAGTAATACACGTACCCCACTCGCACAGGCCCTTTCATGTGTGAAACTTCCCGCGCACCCCAGTAATACACGTTCCCCGCTTGTCGTGCTGGTACAGGGTTAGTTCAGCCCTTTGCGCTGGATTGGGGATTTTGATGGCTTTTCCCTGCACGAGGGGCATTCTTGGGGGCGTAACTGGCCCTGCTGCAGGGTCGCTGCACCACTGTGTGCCACGGCTGGTTTTGGTAGCTAAAATCCATGAATATGCTGTGCGCGGAAATGGATTTTAGCGCACGAGGCTGGCGCAGAGATTCGCATATGCACACTGTGCGCCAGCCGCGTGCGCCACTTGTGCGCTTAATTCTATGAATTACCCCCCTAGACTCTTCCCAAGCCAACTGTTACTCTAACCTGAACTCCTCTTTTCCATCCTTTCCATCTCCCCTGACATCAAAGAGTGCATCATCTGCTGACCAGCTGCTATCCAAAATTGATTGCCATTATGCCACCTGATGTAAATAGTATCTTTATATAGATATATTTAAATTCCATCTTGTGTTATCTCTATTAACCCTTTCCCAGTCCTTCCTCACCACGACTGTTTAGTGCATCAATTACCATATCATGACTTCATAAAGGTTTGTTAAGCACCTAGAATGTGCCCTGAAATCAGACTACCCCAGCCATCAATATTCCTTTTGCACTATGATTCTTGGAAAAGCAAATTTCATTTCATTTTCTTTTCTTTTTTAATTTACTAACAATTTATCACAATACATAAACACATCTCTCTTGAGCAAGATATTAAGTTGTCATTACATTTGATTAGTTTCAGATTGGTCTTATTCTGGCGTGTATGGGGTAATGATTTATTGTGCTGCTTCGTAATGTTTGCCTTCTTGTGATAGGTGATGTCATTGAGACTAAAATGTGTTTTTTATTTTCAAGGGGTAGTTTTAAGTGTACTATTTAAGAGATCTGTTCTAGTGAGGACAGAAAATCCACTGTTGATTGCCTCATTTAGTACTCACTTCAAATAGAAAAAAGTGGGTCAACTGCTTTCAGCAGCCTACCCCAAGCCATCGTATCATCAATTGATCTATCCAATCGTTTACATCTATATGCAAGCCCTTTTTATACTATGTATAATCGATTAGCCTCGACCATAACCTGATCTCACTGAATACACCGGAAATCCATGCACTGTTTGACCACGTGTCATTTTTGCCTCTGGCGCCAAACGGTGTTTCCACAGGTCGGGCTTGTCCCACTAAAATAGAGTTAATTCTGGGTATATTCAAGAATTACATTCACTTTTCTGTATACATTAGGAACAGCCTGATTCCATTGCTCACATCTAACACAATAGCTAGTTTGCAAGACTGAAACACAAGACTAGGATCTCACTCTCCTTTGCAAACAGAGAATTCATTGCAGCATGAAATGCCCAAACACCCAACTATTTGTCCTTAATTTAGCATTAAAACTAGCATTAAAAAAACCTCCATGTCCTACTTCGGCTATTTGCTGCATTCAAAACCTGCACTTTCTCACTGCAAAGGGCATTTCAGAACTTAGAGGACCAGATTCTCAGAACGTTTCCTGCCGCAAGCGCTTCCCACTTGCCAAAAATATTGTGCATTAATTCACAAAGGGTATCCAAAAGTTTGCATCACATTCCGGCGCCCTTTTAGATCCCATTTCCAACAAATGTGCAATTCAGATGGCATTTCTGTATGCCAGACTAAATAGAGCAAACATTCCTCAGAACCCTTGCCCCTTGTCATGACAAAAATCAAGGTATTCTGCTACCCAAGGGGATAAGAGTATAAGAAATAAGCAGCCAGCTATAGAACATTACCCACATCACTGCTGTGGATCCTGGGCTTGATACAAACATGTTGCAATCTCACATCTCAGGAAAAAAGAGAATAGCCCTATTGAAAACAATGGGCCTCATTCCGAAATTGGGCCGTAACCGTTAACGGTCACCGATAAGGAAACCGGTGCCGGTAAACCCTTACCGCCCAATTCCGAGTTCCCTTAGCTGGACCCGCAAAGGACGTGTGGTCTGACCACACGTCGTTTGCGGGTCCCGCTAAGGGACCAGGGCGCTAATAATAACTTAATTAGTGCCTTACCCATTCCCATGGAGCCCTATGGGGCTTAAATGGGAATGGGGACTGGTTGGTTGAATGGGGAGTTACCAGTTCCACACAGGTCAGAATGTCCCGGTAAGTCCCCATTCAACCAGACCGGACCCTGATCCGGGTTTGGAGGCAGCCACGGCGCTAATAGCTAAAACTCCAAACTCGTAATGACCCCCCAATGTGTCTTACCCGAAGTCAGCTGTGCATTGGAGCTCTGTGTGGAGAGAGAGATGAGAGTTCTGGTAGCTGGTAGAGCCACCCAGACTGCCGTTGATATCAGGAGCAGACAGAGAGCCACTGCGGCGGCACATTCAGGAGGGGGAAATCCACATGTTGCAAAAATGGCTGCCTGGCTTCTTAAAGACTTGGCGGAGTGTATTACAGTTACTAGTACGTCTCCACAATGCTACAAAAGCTATCAAAAATACTGACACAGAGTGGGAAGCGCAATGGTGTTAGAGAGCTGAGAGGAATAGCGGTACCACAGATTGTGAGTTTAAATCAGTGGTCGAAGTGAGCGGGACCGGTCGGGAGCGGTGCTCCTCTACTTTTTTTAATTACCTTTTACAGCTCCTATACTTTTATTTTAAAAAGAAACCGTTCCGGAATGGTTTCGTTTTACAATAAAAGTGTAGGAAGAAGTTGAAACTTGCACTTTCAGTGCACTGCATTGAACGTTCCCTTAAACAGCAGGTGCAAGTGTTTGGGGGTGTGTATTGTGTCTGGGAGGGGCCATTGGTGACAAGGTTTGTTGGGAGCGGTGCAGGCCAGCAGGGAACATCGTTCCACTACTTCTTTTCGTACACTTCGACCACTGGTTTAAATCCTTTCCAGGAGGGCGACCCAACCTTGATAATATTGGTTTCAGAGCATGAGGGATTGTATATCCTTCAAGGTTGGCTGGGGGTAGTGCACTTTGTTCTTGTTACGAGAGCTTGAAATTATTTCCATGAGAAGTGAGCTGGACACTCTATCCCTGGTAGTGTACTGGGACACTTGAAGAGTTACAAATAATGAGCTGGGTGCTATAACCAATGGACTGTGATATGGAGGAATACGCAAAGCTAGTCCTATATCCCTGAGACAGTGCTTGATGTACATTAGCAGGCTGGGTTCTACATTCCTGGGGATAAGTCAAGAAGCCCGATGAGTGCAATTGCTCTGAGACTGTACTTTGGACAAAGAAGTGAGCTCAGTGCTATATCCTGATTCGGTATTTTGGGCCAGGAATTGAGCTTGGAGTTATGTCATTGGCACTAAGTTTAGTTTCAAGAAAGGTGCTAGGTGCTATAGCCCCAAAAACAAGTCTAAAAGCTTATTGGACACTATATAGGACCTCATTACGAGTGTGCCAGTCTGGTAGAAATGCAGGAAAAAATGCTGATTATACCTTCTCCAGTATTTTTGCCAGAGTGGCACACTCTGAGTTTGGTGAGTTTGCTGGTTGGGGCTCTGAACCCCTGGCAGGTCTGACCTGCTGGTATTTCAGGCTCCTACCAGCAAATAATTTTGCAATCGCCGGCACCAATACTACTGGTGCTGTCGATTGCAGCAAACCCAATCGATGGAGTCCTATCAGAGTCCCTGCAATGGCAACTTACCACTGTTGCCGGCACCCGTAATATTCTGGTAATACCAGGATATTGGGCCCAGATAATAGTATGGTGGATTCGCTGGTAACCCTTCAGAATTATGGACGTGTTACTGGAAAACCCGTAATCAGCCCCTATAGCCCAGAGACTGTGGGCCTGATCATGAGTTGGGCTGTAGCCCTTAAATACTGCGGTAATGGTGTTATCGCCGCATTTATGGGTCTGCCCAATCACGAGTCTGGTATGTTTACCTCCAGCTGAATCTGAAGCTGGGGGTAAACACGTTGGAAAAATTACAATTTTTGGTGCAATTACCACAACGGTATTGCTGTGCGGTAATTGCACCAAAAATTCCCAATTGGGTCCAGCGAAATGGGGACTTACGTTTAGCGCCCAACTGCCAGACAGTGTGCGCTAACGCAAATAAAGTTGGGTGGTATCACCCAACTCGTGATGAGGCCATGTGACTGGAGTAGAAGCTCAAGAGGAGACCAGTGACTGTGTGAGAAAGGATACCACTGGTACACATTTAGATTATATCATCCTGCTACTTTTTCACTTAGATGGTCCTGAGAAAGGAAGGCCCTTTTGAGTTATAGAGAATACACTGACTCCTACACAGTAGGCTTTTACCAAACACACCCCGACCAACAATAAAGTCTTTGAAATATAATTCTGTGTCACGTGTTCTATTTAATCTCACAATCACTTGATGATGTTTACAAAACCCAGGTTTACATTTGTATTACCAGCCTTCACCTTAGCATAGTAAGGACCCATTAGTATCAACATGACGCTGTCCCCACCTAAAAGGAAACAGGAAGGTGATAGTTCTGTTTGTAGGACACAGGTGCTTATACGACACAATGTTTTTCAAAGGTGATTTCAGAATGCTGATAGTAGAAAATGGCCAATGCTTTTGCAGCTCTAGGCATTGGCATCACTGAAGTAGCATAGCATGTGCTCAGTAATCTTCTAAAATGTAATCCTTTATTAAAGAGAACATTGTTGTTCACATTGTCAGTCAAAAATCTCAATCCACACCTTAAACTTTAACTTTGAATGAAATGAAGCAGGCCAAAAGGAAAGCAGCATTTAAATGGATGAAGGACATTCAACGTGAGGGTAAAGTAATTCATCACTTTTAGCTGAAGCCCTTTCAAAGATGAGATATCATTGAAGCTAAATGTCATTCTGAGCCTCCACTAATAAGTCAACAGAAAATCATTCTATCGAGCGCTCTTTCAGTTTGCTTTCTTGCTTCTTTCCCTTAAACACTGCTTGCTTGAAATCACTCTCTGACTTCAACTGCACAAAAATGTTAATTATTAATTTATTTAATTAATATCAAATATTACATCAGGACTAGAAATGACCACAAAAACGTTATTATATATCAACTACATCTTCTTTATTTATCAACATCACCCTCTTTTCCCCCTCCTTTTGACCTGTGACCCGGTATCCCACATTCCATGTGCACTTTAATGGTATGTCCTTCCCTGTTCCTTATGGTGAGTGAAGAGTCAGGACTCAGTCAGACCCCAGGAGAGCTACATACATGGAACCCTCTCATTCAATAACAATACCTTCCCATCACTCACCTGAAAAATCGAATTTGAGAAACGTATTCTCCATTTAGCTGCAAGGGTTTCAAATAGTAACACTTACACTGCCCTTTAGGAAACCAAATCTAAATTCACAGGAAAATGGGTAGAGCAAAGCACCAGAACTGCAATTGCCCAAAGTATCAACCCATCTTGCATGGAAATAGCAGTACATATTAGGGAGGGAGAAACCCAATACCCACAGAACATGGACAATCTGCACAGGAACCCAAGAGGCCCTGAGGCTACTGAGAAATCACATAATGTATGAGCATGCCCCAGGAAGGCAAAGTGAACAGAAGGAGATGCGATCTGTGGCTGTGAAAGCCTGATGGGCTCCATATCCCTGAGATTCTGGCAAAGCTAAGAGGGCGCTATATCCCTAGGTGAAAAGTGAGTCAACCACTTTATCCCTTAGACATTAGGTAGACAATATGTCTCTCAATAAAAGCATGGCAGAAATATTAGTGCTAATGTATGTATGTATGTTTGTATGTATGTGTGTGTGTGTGTTTGTGTTTGTGTGTGTGTCGGTGTGTGTGCGCATTTGTGTTACCTATGTATTTAACCATATACATTCTATGTACATGACTATGAAAGAGATTCAGAAAAGTTGAATCTTAGTTAAAACCTATGTTAAACTATTTCCAACTACAACGTTGTGAAGGTGACCAACACTTTACAAATTCATGAAGTTGTGAAGTTGTGAACCTCACAGAATTCTGCTGGAGCAGGGATCTGAAACCTTTGGCTCAGCAGATGTTTGGGACTACAACCCTCATAATCCATTGCTATTGAATATGCTGACTAGGGTTGATTTGTAGATTCTTAGGAGGGAATTTGGAGGTGCATTTGGATGCCCGTGCTGTGAGCTCCATAAACACCTCTGAGGAGCCAAGGGGGCAGTCGTGAGGGCTGTTACCACTGTTTCCAGGAAAGGAAGAGGGGCATTGGAAACTCGTTTGGAGGCTCGTGCTATGAGCTCCTTATACTTCCCAGAGAAGTGAAGTGGAGTGGTGTGGGCAGTGCATGGGCTGTTCCTGCTGTTTCCGGAAAATGAGGAGGGGCTTTGGAGGCTCGTTTGGATGCTCATGTTCTGACCTCCTTAAACTCCCCTGAGAACCAGAGTGCCGCGCAAGGGGCAGCACCGTGGGCTGTTCATGCTGTTTCCAGGAATGGACGAGGGCATTTGGAGGCTCATTTGAACAGTCGTGCTCTGAGCTCCTTAAACTCCCCTGAGAAGTGGAGCAGGCAGCGGAGCGGGCTGTTTCTCTGTTCCACGCTGGTTCCTGCTATTCTGCCACTGCTGGGACACAACATTTTGACATCCTGCTACTGCTGACTTTTGGGCTGCGGTAGCTTCTGTGCAGGATAGTGTGCCGGCTGCACCAGTTGTTTTGAGGGTACTGAAAATATGGGACTCCCCCCCTATGGGGGCGGAGGTTGGCTGATGCTCAGCATGTTTACCAAATTGATGAAAGATTGCTGCTCTTAGGTGTTTACAGCTGACCGTGGATGTTTGCCTGCGGCTGTTGACAAGTCCAGAAGCATAGACCCCAGACCATGCATGTGGAGTGGCACAAGAAGAACAGGAATGCTCAGAGCCGAGCAGTGTTTGCAGCTGACTCGTGAACAGGCAGGACTGTCATGCCCACTGTTGGCCGACCCCTGGGCCAAACGAGCTGGCCCAGAAGACCAGCCCTCCTGAGCCATGTATGCCAGGAGCAGCCTGGGAGAATAAAAAGAGCGAGCACAGGAGTAATTTCCGCCTGCTCCATGTCATGAAGTAAGGGTGTTGACGGCCTTGAATTCCCAGACTAAGGATGAGGCAGCCTGGGTGAAGAGCTCTGGCAGCCTCGCTTGTGCAGCAGAGAGACTATGCAGGCCCGCCCAGCTGTTCCACACAGGCACAGAGGAAGCCGGGTGGACCCGGACCATCCATGTCAATATGTGCCAGGTCATGACAATGATAGCAGTAACCCCCAGGAATAGGATGCCACCTAAATACAATCCAATCACCAGGGGGGCATGGCAGTGGCTGCTGCAACCCCCAAGGGGCTCCAGTCGAGAAGATGATTACCCACTAGCAGTGAGTGTGGTGCCCGCGGCACCCCGGGACATGGTGCTGCCAGGTGACAGTCATATTGCGTGGGCTCGCAGTCTACGGCACCCCATCGGCATTTTTCCTTTCCTGCTTGGTTCCAGTCTGTCCACAGTGGCTGTGCAGCCTGGAGGCGGAAACACACAGACTTTAATAACTCATTTTGGCCACGGAGCGGCCGCGCAGCTGCTCGCTGAGGTGCTCGCAGTCTACGGCACCCCATCGGCATTTTTCCTTTCCTGCTTGGTTCCAGTCTGTCCACAGTGGCTGTGCAGCCTGGAGGAGGAGCCACACAGACTTTAAAAACTCATTTTGGCCGCAGAGCAGCCGCGGAGCTGCTCACTGAGGTGCTCACAGTCTACGGCAGTCCATCGGTATTTTTCCTTTCCTGCTTGGTTCCAGTCTGTCCACAGTGGCTGTGCAGCCTGGAGGAGGAGCCACACAGACTTTAAAAACTCATTTTGGCCGCGGAGCGGCCGCGGAGCTGCTCGCTGGGGTGCTCACAGTCTACGGCAGTCCGTGGCCGCTCCGCGGCCCACCTGACGCCGCAGTGCTCGAGGATGAGGCAAGCGGCGAGGCACACTGGCTGCAAAGCCAGAGAACGAGAAGTGAAGACAGCGGCCTAGAGAGGCGGAGCCCCTTGAAGCGGGCGAGCTGCTCAAGAAAACCCCCCTCCTGAAAGACGTTACAACACTGGCAAAATCTAAAGCACCCAGTGGACCCTTGCGAACGGCTCCACACAAAAGCAATGCTGTTACGAAAACAAAGCCACCTGGCCAGATTTGCTCTCCTCTGGAATCAGAGGTGGCGACTGGGCCAGCCAATGGGGAAGAGAACAACCAGCCGCCAAAAGAAGCAACGGAGGTATCCTCCGTAAAACAGACCCCTTCGACCACAATCCATTAACACGCGTCTCACCACGCTCCGTACAGATTCCAACATTGAGACCTACCAGTCTGCAAGTCCACGATGAAGAGGATCAACCCATCTGGCCTCCAAGTGGTGACGTCGTAGAGGGACCGGCGGACGAGCCTGCGGATGAGGACGCCGGCTCTGCTTCAAGAGACCTACAGTCCGCACACAGCTGCGGCCTCCCTCCTCTCGATCCAGGCGCCGTCTCTGGCCGGGAGCTCACCGCGGAGGCAACGAGCCCTGCTGCCGAAGAGCCGCGCCGGGAGCTGAGAGAGGGGGAAAACACGGAGTGGACTAATGCTGGCAAAAAGACTACCCCGCTGATCTCTCAGCTCTCGCAGCCTTTACAGAATCAGATGCCAGCAAAGTCGGAACGGGATTATGTGCAAGGCGGAGAGGTCTCTCAAAGTGCCTCGACCAGAAGGAGCCTAAAATCGGGTTCCCCTGAAGGGGAGTACAATGAAAGAGCCAAGTCAAAGGAATCCCAGGACAGAGGGGTGACTCATTCCAAAATCACCCCCCCCGAAAGTATCAAGTCTGCAAAAACCATTGACAATTACCATTTCGTCAATAAAAATAGCTGACCTAGAGAACAAGGAAACCATCAAAGCACTAATCCACTGCCCACCAAACTATGAGGATGTCCCCAGCGCAGGTCAAAACAGAGCAACGAACAAAAGCACCATCGACAGCTCGCAATCTACTTTCGAATACTCGGAAGATGAGCTGGACGAGGCTATCAAATCCTCATCAATTCCATTAAGACTTAACTTTTTGGAAGCTCATTCAACACAGATTGCAGCAGACCCTATAAAACTTCCAAACCCTATGAGCACAAGTAACATCAAACTTAAGTCACAACCAAGTGCAACTACTCCATCCAAATCTACTGCAGAGGCATCGTGCAGAAAACTACCGACAAAGGGAAAAATGCCTCCACGGGACCAGAAGGAGAAAAAAATTCTCACAAAGGGATCCATATCCAACTTCTTTGCAACCAAAAGCAAAGCCCCACCTGAGAAAGACATAGCGGAAATATCAGATGCGGAACTACTGGAGGGAACCTATTTAGACCAGAATCTAGAAAATGACAAGGATTCCCTACGTAAACTTGCCTTTCTGAATAGATGGCACATAAAAGAGGAAAGACCACGCTCTGAAAATTCTTCCAAGATCACAGATCCCAATCGGACACCAAAAAACGGCTCTGCCTTTTCAGAGCAACTTCAGGGCCCACCTGACTCGATCACCAGCAAACCTGAAGATGCCCTGGCGCCCCGAGATATGGGCAGCCACGAGAAGCATACACACCAGAAGGAACTCCTCAGCAAAGTACCTAAAAACTCTACCATCCAAGAAGTAAGGAAAGAGATTCCAACCTTTGAGAAGTCCCAACACGAGAGCCTCTGAAGCGGCTGCCTCATAATCAATGCATG
The DNA here is from genome assembly GCF_040938575.1 of Ambystoma mexicanum. Taxonomy (NCBI): domain Eukaryota; kingdom Metazoa; phylum Chordata; class Amphibia; order Caudata; family Ambystomatidae; genus Ambystoma; species Ambystoma mexicanum. Next base: position 335,254,904 of record NC_090933.1, on the reverse strand, counting down.
TCAATATTCATCAAATGACACAATCTCAAACCAATCTTTAACCACTAAAGCCACAACTGGACTCCCATCTCCATCACCAAAAAAGGAAAACTGACCTCCTAGCCTCATGTCATCTTTAACAATAGCACTTGCGCCCTTCACCAAACTATATGAAGCGCTCAACGACACAACAATAGACCAAGTAACCCTGCTGGCACACATACAAACGCGACTCTCTTTCATCGAAGGCTACATTACAGCAAAGGATCGTAACTATCAACCATCAGGTCAGCCTCCACTGCAGCCAGATCACCTCGTTGATTGTTCAAAGTGCTCGAGATCCACTCAAACCGAGGCACCCGTTTTCAAAACCTTTAACTTCACAGGGCACTCGGCTAAATCAACAGTGACAGACCACACCAACCAAGAGAACAAAGCACTACCTGATTCCCAAACAAACACAACACAGGAAACTATCACAGATAAGCTCCGGTTAACGAAACAAAAAGAAAAAACAAAACCCTCAAACTCCAAATTGCAGCTAGCCCAGGCAATTAAGTCGAATAAAATCATTCAAAAAACAAGGCCCGGTCTTCAATTAAAAAATGGGTGTGCATCTTGGTCAGCTGACCTATCCATTCAAAAAGATGACCCGACGTTGAGAGGCCCCGCAAAGAGCAAACTGAGCAAACCCTCAATCAGACTTAAAATCAATGAAAACAACCAGTTATCCTCCCTTAAACAATCCTGTTTACCTTTTGAGTCCAAATCCACCGACCACACTATCCCTCTGTCATCGAAGCCCTCACTAAAACCAAGAGATGAAAAGAGGGCTGTAGAAGACACTGTGTGGTCAATCACGGAAAGTGAGCTGATGGACGCAGCTTTAAACGTAACAGAAACGTGGGAGGACTGGGAAGAAGATGACCGGACGCCTACCCACAAAAGGAAGAGAAACGCAAACAGTCAATCCCCTGTGGTTCTGGCCGAACTCCAGGACCACAAACAAAAAAAATGAAAATAGAAAAACCAAAAAAAATAACCCGTCTGTTCAAGAGCCAACAAGTCCAATTTTCCTAACACTGGAAGAAAAAAAAACTAAAACTCCTGGAAAAAAACAAACACAGAGTACTTTCTCAGTACCCACCAGCTAAGAAAACGGAAAAGCCCCTAGATTGAGACAACTCCAGTCCACCCCCACCCCCTTCTAAGAGGACTCAACCATCGAGACACAACTCTCAAAAAGCATCACACGAACGACCAACAGTGCCTATTCCACGTTGGCGCTCCAGAGTGCACAAAAGCTCACGCAGAGAGGAGCGTGCACTCTCAAAAACTAGAAGTTCAAAAAGATCTCACAAATCAGATCACACAGTGAGATCTCCGTCTCCATCAAACCACCAATGAACATCAAGATCTAGAGGATGCAGAAATCAGAGGCATCAACCAGAACGGAGGAGAAAAAGTAAGGACCGACAAGAAAGAAGAGATCTCATAAGTCGCCTGGCTGGGTCCACCAAGACACGTTCCTTCACTTTGAAAAGTATCTGGAAGGAAGACTCCTCATTTATCCTAAACAGGAAAACGATCTTAAAAATATTACACCTAGTCCCAGCCCTGAAAACTTTATCCATAGAAGACCTCACAATTGTGGAATTCAGGGATAAAAAGCAAGTGGGCAGCATCTACTTACATATTCAATCTGAAAACATCAAATCTGCTTTAACTAAAGAAAAAAACAAATTGAGAGCGTTGGTTTACGACCTCACAGACTACATAAGCTCCAAAGAGCGTACTGACCACAAAGAAGACTCAGCGAACTGCCCGGAGAGACGTTCCCGGGAAAAGAAGACGAAAGCCTATGTCAAGAGCGAACCTATACATCGAAATGACCGGGTGTCGGCAGTGAACGACAAACACTCTCCAAGATCAATCACACGAAAGCAGACAGAGGCCCACCGGCCAAGCTCTTTAGAACTGGAAAGAGTACCTCCGGGCCCCCAAAAAAATTGGAACATCACCATTGAGCAAGATATCCCACTAAAAGGAAAGGAGAAGCCAAATTGGGACAAGAAGCAACAAAGTGCAAAGGAGGAGGCTGCCCAAAGCATTATCAACAAACTACAGATACTAGCAATTAAACAAAAGCCAGTTAAATAAGGAGCGCTCTGGCCAGTCATTGAGCATGGAACCAGTGACCAACATAATCCTAGGTTCTTGTAACACCTGGGGTTTCTCCCACCTGAGGAACTCCTCAGACGTCAACTTAGGATCTGCAGACATGTGGTGTTTCCAAGAAACCTGGATTCAACATAAACCGTCGATAGAAGGATATGAGATCACCTTCTCACCAGCCTTGAAAGGAACATCGGGGAGACCAAGAGCGGGACTACTCACAGCAATAAGAATCGGATCTGACCTCCACTTTTGCAAAGTGTTAAAGGCGGAGCCGCACATACTGGCAACTCTGATACAAAGAACGAATAATCTACAAAATGTTAACAAACAAAAAAACAACATACTTGCTGATCAATTTATATTGGAACCCAGCAGAATGTGTAACAGACACTTTATTACAGAAAATCGAAAACCTTCTGAAAGCCGCCCTATCAAGTGAACTAGTAGAAAGCATAGTCATCTGTAGGGACTTAAAAGTCAAGATCAAGAAGAACGGGCAGGAAAACTGTCAAATAAAATCAAACATGACACCACAGTCGGAAAACTCCCAAGACAGAGGAAAGAAATGGGCCAATTTGATGGACAACTTCGATCCACACAATGCCCACTTCTTAGGTAAAGCATCGCAGCCGATCCTCCCGACTTGGGAACTAGCCGGAAGGAGCGCCACTTAAGACCAAATTTATTTATCCAGAAACCTCCTCCCGCTGGTCACTGGTTTTGATATCATCAAAACACTTTACAGCGACCATAACCTCCTGAAAATGACATGGTCAGTCCCCCGCCTCAAAGCGCACGAAAGTGACACTGCGCTGAAATTAACTAATATGGAGACTTACGCAAACTCAACCCGCTTAAGGATGAACACCTCAGCAGTTACGACATTAACTCGTAAATACTGCCAAGCAAAAGCGCTGGTAAACTCAAAAGAGGCGGGACACCTCATGGACTACTGCCCACTACTCCAACCATATTATATCAAAAAAACGGGTAACGGGAAAAAAGAAAAGACTAACCATCACAACAACGAAATCCTCAGGAATAAAAGGCTGGAGATGAGAAGAGCCGTAAGAAAGGCAAGGAGCTCCCCCTCACGTGCCAACATTGAAACAGCTTCGAAAGTCACTAAAGCCTATAAGAACTGGGTGAAAGGTTTCAAATTACAACTATATCAAGAAGACTCTGAACAAATGCTGCGAGTGCTAGCTGGCAAGCAAACAAAATCATTTTGGTCACTGGTCAATTCCAACAGCTCACTAAGCAAGGACGCTTTAACATCCAGCGTACCAGAAGAAGCATGGATAACACACTTCGCTACCCTTTTCGGCCCAGTGGGCAACGAACTGAAACCCAGGACAAGCCGATCCAACCGGTGGGCCATAGAACCCGACCCATCTAGCATCGAAGATAAAATCAAGAACCTCAAATCATCACGAGCTCCGGGTCCTGACGGTTTGTCGAACATGGACTTAAAATCCAACTCAAAAGCCTGGTCAATCCTAATAGCCCAAATTTTTGAATCCTGTACAAACACCACATCCGTTCCGAAGTCTTGGAAAACAGCCAATGTAGTCCCTATCTATAAGTCTGGAGACAGAAGCGATCGCAACAACTATCGCCCGATAGCACTCCTCGACTGCATTGGCAAACTATTCAGATCCTTTTTACTGGACAACTTCAAAACCTGGGTAGTGTCCTCAGAAGGATGGGACAATTTTCAAACAGGCTTCCGGAAAAATTTGAACACCATGGCAAACATTTTCACCATCAACATCTTGAAAGCCAGAGTTCAGGAAGCCCCCCCCCCTCTGCATGGCCTTCATCGATTTATCCAAAGCCTTTGATAAGGTAAACAGAGAAAAACTTTGGATAAAACTTGCCAACTGGAATTGCCCTCCATACCTGCTAGACCCAATTACTCAGAAACATCCATGAGAGTCAGACTGAATGCACTGGGCTACTTTCCGCCGTAATAGGAACAGCCAGCGGAGTTAAGCAAGGATGCCCTCTGGCACCAGCACTTTACAACGCCTATACTGGTGATTACCAACAAGCCAAAAAGAAGGTCAAAGCCTTCCCGCCTTCCTTTAGATCCAAAAAAGTCAGTAGATTACTCTACGCAGATGATATCATACTCATTGACCAGACAAAGATAGGGCTACAACGAAAGCTAGACAACCTGAACGAATACCTTCATACTAACGACCTGGAAAGCAACGCAACAAAAACCAAAGTGATGTGACTAACGAAGGCGGCCAAACGCAAAACCACAGAGGCATGGTTCTTTAATAACACCCACCTGGAAGAGGTGGATGCCTTCAGATACCTGGGTACGATGTTCAGTAACAAACGGAAAGAGCAATCCATGTTAGACCTTCTGACCAACAAAAACAAAACTTTGTCAAACCAACTGATCATCATAGACAAAAAATGTGGTTGCTTCTCAGTAAAGGCGGCGACGAATTTTTATAAAATGAAAGTGGTCCCAGCACTTACCTATGGCACAGCGGCATTCTTTGGCATCCCTGACTCAACGTGGCCCAAATTGGAGGGCTCACTTTGGAAAAAAGTGCTCAGTTTACCTGCTTTGACTCCAATAGCCTTGATAAGAAGGGAACTTGGTCTCACTTCTCTACAAGGAACAGTATCCATCAATACTTTGATGTTTTACAGAGAAGTTAGATCATCTGTGGAGAAAATCTATGCACTGATCCGAGAAGAAATCGAGAAGGGGTCAAACAAAACTCTCAAAACCTGGCTAGAAAAAAATCAAATGCTTCTGAAATCAATAGGCAGCTCAGAAGAGGAGCTCCTGACAAACCCGAAAAGAACGGCAAAAAAACGGAAAGACTTAGATTGGTTCGACACTCAACAAATAGCAGCAAACTATAAATCAGTGGCTCATTTACTGGCGTTCGCCCAAAAACTGAACGAACCCATCAGCTATCTACTCCAATTTCCGAACCAGATCTTCCGCGCTACCTTCCTAAGAGCAAGATTGAACACCCTAAAGACCAATGAGGTACTGAAAATCAGAGGAAAATCTAAATCAGATGGCTGTAGATTCTGTCGGAACTCAGACTTAAAGGAAAGCCTGAGACACCTGATCATCCATTGCACAGGAACAACCAGCAATAGGAAAACCCACCTGGATCACCTCTACTCAAACTTTGCAAAGATGGACGAGGACTACTGGTGGACATACCTAATGAACGGGCTAAGCCGAAGAGCGGTAATCGCAGTGGTACATTTCTACTCAGTCTGAAGCTGGACGCCATCTGTGAAGGTTCAGAGAGCCCCTAAAAGACTTAGCCCGTTTTGATGAGCATCTGGGAAAATACATTTCTTCTTCTTTTGTAAAAACTGTTAACAACAGTTATACACAATAAAAAAAAAAAAAAAAAATGTGCGTAGGCCATGCAGAGGTGCTTTTGGCACCCTACTTGGTGAAAGGGTCACTGAAAAAGAAAATAACAGGGCCTGTGGCAGACATGGCCAGGAAGGAAGGCTTCAAACACGGGCTGACCTCACCCCCATAACATCAAGACCAACGAAAGGTACAGCAAACGGGTGTGACTAAGTATGACAATCATACCCCTTGATATATTGTACATAGTGTTAAATGTGTTTATTTTGCATTATTATTTTAATATGTGGTTAACTATGAATACTTGTTTACCTGTTTATTTAGTGTTGTTTGTGTACGTAGACGTGCCGGGTTTTATATATATATATCTCTTCATGTCTTGTTTACTAGATGGGGATTTAAGTATAGGTTATAATGGTAATACCCTGGCATGAGGCAGGAAAGTGGTGCCCTGCCAAATGCCGCCTTTGGGAAGTGACCTCTCAATGGGGCATTATCTGGGCCCCTTCCTTGCAGTGGGTGGGACTAGTGGAGTAGAAGGGGGTCTGTTCTGTTAGTTTCACCCTAAGGGTCTCCCCATGACTCGGGAAGGGTGGGCCGGCAGGGCAGATCCCAGGGGAAAAGTCACGTTAGGGTATGTAAGGGAAAGGAGTAGCAATATTATGCTGGTTAAAGAGGCAGGTTTTCTTTTTTTTGATTTTTAACCTTAACTTTGTGAATGAGGCCATCAATGTTCTGCATGGCGGGGGGGGGGTCAAGGAAATGCGCAAGTAGTTTGTAGCTTCGAAGCAACTTCACTGCGCTATGTTGAGTGCAACAACCATCGTTTTGCATCCTCATTCCAATGGTGTCTGCGCAAGCGCAATTTTTACAACACCTGGCAATTCTGGGCAGAACGCCCTTGCGATGAGTGTTGTTAAAAAACAAACAGGCTAATTCATAGAATCCAGCGCACAAGTAGCGCACGCGGCTGGCGCACAGCGTGCGCCTGCGATAGTCTGCGCCAGGCACGTGCGCTAAAACAGATTTCCGCGCACAGCGTATTCATGGATTTCAAGCTCCCAAACCAGCCGTGGCGCAGAGAATCGCAGCGAGCCTGCAGCAGCGCCAGTAACGCTCCCAAGAACGCCCTCGCGCAAGGAAAAGCCATCAAAATCGCTAAATCATCGCTAAGGGCTGCGCTAACCCTGGACCACTTCACAGGGCAGGCAAACAAGGAAAGAAAAGCGGGCAATCATCAAATCAGGAGTACGCGGGAAGTACTACACGCGACTAGGCAGGGAACGTGAATTACAGGGGTAGCGGGAAGTTCAACACGCGATTGGCCAGGGTACGTGTATTACAGGGGTACGCGTGAAGTAGAACACGCGATAGGCCAGGGAACGTGTATTACAGGGGTACGCGGGAATTATCACACGCGAACAGCCAGGGTGCGTGTATTACAGGGGTAGCGGGAAGTTCAACACGCGATTGGCCAGGGAACGTGTATTATAGGGGGACGCGTGAAGTAGAACACGCGATAGGCCAGGGAACGTGTATTACAGGGGTACGCGGGAATTATCACACGCGAACAGCCAGGGTGCGTGTATTACAGGGGTAGCGGGAAGTTCAACACGCGATTGGCCAGGGAACGTGTATTACAGGGGGACGCGTGAAGTAGAACACGCGATAGGCCAGGGAACGTGTATCACAGGGGTACGCGGCAATTATCACACGCGAACAGCCAGGGTGCGTGTATTACAGGGGTAGCGGGAAGTTCAACACGCGATTGGCCAGGGTACGTGTATCACAGGGGTGCGTGGGAATTATCACATGCGAATAGGCTGGGTGGGCCCTCACAGGTGTACCCTGTACACCCTCCACGGCCCCTGCAGGCAGCCCACAAAACAGTGGACTACCCTGCACACCTGATCATGTCCCCCTGCACCCCCATCCACCAGGGGCACCCTCCACCAGGCCCCCACCCATGTCTCCCACCACCCCCACCCCCCAGCAGTGCAGGGGCACCTGCCATCAGGCCCCCATCCATGTCTCCCACCACCCCCACCCCCCATCCACCAGGGGCACCCTCCACCAGGCCCCCACCCATGTCTCCCACCACCCCCACCCACCAGCACTGTGGGGCACGTGGCCAGCAGGCAGTCAGGCATCAGCCGATGGCAGGTGGGAGCGTGCTCAGGGCTCTGGGGGACTTAAATTTGGCCTCCTGGCCAGGAGCGTGGTCTTTCGTGTTTGAACGCGTGGACAGCCTGATAGGGAGTGATTTTGCACGTGAAAACCCCACACTCAGCGAATCGCGCGAAAACCCGTCACCAGCATATGTGCGTCAATAGTTACCTGCACGTGCAGTGTCAAAGCGTGTGATTGGTGAACATGGATCTACACGCAGGAGTGACAAAGCGTGTGATTGGTGAAAAGTGAGCTACACGCAGGAGTGTCAAAGCGTGTGATTGGTGAAAAAGGATCCACACGCAGGAGTGACAAAGCGTGTGATTGGTGAAAAGTGAGCTACACGCAGGAGTGTCAAAGCGTGTGATTGGTGAACATGGGCCAAGCACGTACACGCCGTAAGTGACGCTGTACGTGTGGGCCTGTATAAAAGGTAGTGTTGAACACCATTTCCTTGTACGTGCTTTTCGTGGAGAGCGAGTGGGTGAATTCTGTACTTCTTGTCGTTTCACACGCGATTTACTTCACGGCGTTTCCAGTTCGTACTCCCTGTTACCTCTGACAGCTTTTTCTCTTTTTCCTCTTGTACTGGTTTACCTGGGCCTGTTCCCTCAAACAGTGTCCCCTTCTACTGTTGTCCTGTCTCCTCAGACAGCGTACACATCTTCTTTTGGCGGGGGTGTTGCCAACCAAAAGCGCACATTTTTCACGCTCTTTTACCTGGCAGACGGTGAGTCACGCACGTATCTAACATCTGTGCTTGCCCCGTGTGTAGCCTACCCCTTCAGAGGTCAATCTAGGCTGCGTGTGACACGCATACGTTCATTGTGTTACTGGATGCCACAGCGTAGTGCAGGGTTTTCCATCAGCACACGTGGTCTAGGAGGGGTATTGTGCACGTTCCTTAACTTTTTTGGGGTGCCTGTGCGTTGCGTGACCCGTCATCTTTCCCCAGGGGTGTCATATAGCCTTGCCACTGCACTAGGGTACGAATACCATCTGGTACCCAACCCCTTTGACACCCAATTGCCCAGGACAATTGTGCACACCGACTCCCATACGCACAATACCATCAGTGCCATGGTTGGGAGGCGTGCAAGCCGTAAGGGTGGCAAAGGTGGCCGAGCCACACGTGGTGGCCGTGGAGGATCCACTATGGGACGTGGTTGTGACTTGCAGGGTGCCCCTGTCCCCCCCAGTCTGGAGGAACAGTCAGGGACACCCATGCCCCCTCCCCCCCCCCCCCAGTTGAGAGTCATGTGGCTGATACCAACCCTGATCAGCCCTTGTTGGACCAGGCCATTGTGGCACCAGACCTGTCTGAGGGTGATCCCATCGCTGACATCCAGGTCAGCAGGTCCACTGCACGTGCACCGGTGCACATTGGTGTCATCAGGGCACGCGCATCTATGCCAGATAGGTCATCTGCTGGCCCCCGTAGCCAGGGTGTGGCTCCATCCACCCCACCTCTCATACACCCTGCCAAGACTGTGTCGGTCCTAGTTCATGCACCTCAGATCAGGCCTGACCCCATCCCACTACCCCCAATGCCTGCACCTACTCCCATGCTGAGTGGGCAATCCCACACACCCAGTACTGAGTCCACCACGACTCCTGCCCCTAGTGTCCACAGCGGCGTAGGACACTCTGGATCCCCACCCCCTTCCAAGCGCAAGAGGAAGAGTGCACGTCCGGCACAGGCTGATGCCCCAGGCACGGCTGCACAGTCCGGCCCATCAAGGAAGCCAAGCTTCACAGACGCCGAACTGAATGCACTTGTTCAGTATGTGTCAGATCATGATAGGGAAATGGTCATCGTTGCAGGGTCCAAGACCACACATGCCAGACGCCAGGCACACTGGCAGACCATTGCTGACAGAATAAGTGCCCTTGGAGTAGTGAGGCGCACAGCTAGTGATTGCCAGAAGCGCTGGAATGACCTTAAGCGCAGGGCAAAGGATAAGCTGGCCTCAAGTCATGCCGCAACCTTGGTGACTGGAGGTGGGTCCCCAGCACAGGAAATAGAACTCACACCACACGAGTCCGTAGCTGGATCCTACGTCACCGAGGGACAACTCCAAGGTGTGGGAGACCTCCCTGATTACGAGGCATCATCCGGTGAGTGCACATGCATGTGTGTATTATCCATGTGCATGGTGTGTGTGTGAAGCATTCATGTTGGGTGCCTGTCAAGGGGGTGTGTGGCAGAGTTGATAGTGGCACCCATGTGCCTCATCCAGTATGTTCAGTGCAACACCATCTGGCCACAGCACTATCCCTACTGGCAACAGTGCACATATGGGCCGACACCATGGAAGTTGCCCTTGAATTGTCATTTTGTCACTACATTGTTGCTCATACTCCCCTGTCTATTCATCTGATGTCTTACATACCATTCCTATCCTTTCCCCCAGCCATTCAAGTTTCATCTTCACATGCCTGACATGCAATGATACCACATGCTAATGCGTCCTCTGTATATAAATGCCAACCAACATGCTGTCATACTGTGGATGTTGCCTTGACATCCACCTCCTACCTGTGGGCTTTGGTACTGTCTGGTTTCGAGCCCCATTCCCTCACACTCCATGCTGCTCTTCATGGTCTATCTTCCATGACTTCTACAGTTCAGACCATCGTGCCCTACTCACGACACCTGCTTGCCAAAAGTCAAATGAGGGCACCCTGCCCTCCAATGCGACCCACCCTATTGCTGACCAGTGCATCTGAGCCTACTCTAAGCTAACTCTCACTGACATCTGCTCATACATGCCTTTGCCTGTCCCATAGACCCTTCACATGGTCCCTGTCCTCTCTCCTTGCTCCTCTTCCACCATCATTGGTGGGACCCGTTGGGGTGTACTCCTGGCCTCCTTCCAATCCTCAGAGGCCACTATTGATGTGCATGGTAATGGGAGCGTCTCAGTCCAAGGCCCTTAGGCCAACCTCAATCTCCTTGAGAAATGCTACCCACATCTCATCAACTTCCTTACCTCTCCTGCTGTCCCCCCTCCTCTCTCCTCATCAATCCTGCACTGCCTCCCTGCACCCTCCCATGAACCTTCTCCGCCTCCCACTCCAACTCCTACACATGCTGCACCTCTGATCTCTAGCACTCCCCGTAAGTCCTACAAGGCTGTCAACCTCCTCCACAATTACACTCCTTTCACTGCGGCTGCATCAGGCATTCCTCCGATATCTGTCACTTACATGAGGTTATGCACCTTGACATCCTTGGTCTCATGGAAACATGTCTGACGGCCAGCTCTGTCTGCATCCTTGACCCTCTCCTTGGCCCGCCACTACTGTGCAGGGGGGGTGTGCCCTTGGCTTCCCTGAGGGTATTCCTGCCACTGTCACTCCTACTTAGACCTACTCCACTCTGGAATGGCTTGTGTGAGGTCTCTCTCCACCACACCTTGACATTCTCAAACAGTGCGTACTGTGTCTGGGAAAACTGGTCAAATGTACTACTTCCTTTCTGAGTGTCCTCACCTCTCCTCCTCACTCATGTCCCCAGACACAGAAATCCTCATCCTTGGTGCTGTACGCATCCACCTGCATGCTTGTTGACGCCCCCACGTGACCTTTCTGTGACCTCAGCAACTCCCTCTCACCCTCTAGACTCCCGTCTGTCCCTACTCATTCTGCAGGGCACACTCTTGATGCTCTGATCTCATCTGACTTTCCCCTCTCCGTCCATCTCTGCACTCCTCTCTCCTGGAGTGATCACATTCTCCTCTCCTCCCAGCTCACCCTCACCACCCCACAGGCAAAGCCACCCTCACCACTGTCACACACCTTCTTGGTATTCCGACCCATGAAGTGTGTGTCATTCGAGGCTCATGCTGCCAAAATCTCCCCCCCATCCAGCTCCCCCTTAGGCTCACTCCCATCCTGACAGGGCCCACTCCATGCTCCACTCCATGTCAGGTACACTGGATGTCTTTGCCACGGTCATGACCACCTGTCTGAAGCCCCATGCCAATGCAGAGTCCTGGCATGACTCGGATCTTGTGAACCCAAACCACAGGTGCCGGGTGGCAGAGAGGGAATGTCCTGCATCATGGCCATCCTCTGGCAAACTGGCCTGCCACATGCTCCAAAGGCAATAGCGCCTCACCCTTTTCACCAAGATGAGATCCCCAATCCAAGGGCACATATCTGCGGCATGTGACAACTCTGCAGGACACATAGAAATCTGAAAGGACCTTGCCGAGCCAGAAGCAGTGTGTACCTCTCCTGTCCCCTCCGAGCCCACAGCACTGCATGAATGTCTCTGTACCCCTATAGGCCACCCCCCCAGCACTTGTCTGCGCCTAACACCATCTGCCCTTGACGTCAAGTCCTACTTACCTTGTACAGCACTTCCAGCCGCCACTTCCCCTTGCACTTCATTGTGCCACCCACCCCTGCACTTGCGTGACATGAATGACACCAGCACCAGTAGGATTTTTGACTGGCATCCCCTTCTGCCCCACCACCCCTCAGTGCTCCGCTGTACCTTCATACATTACTTGACCTGTGCTTCACGAATGCAATATGAATCCTTTACAGGTGATGGGGAGGTGGAATCACATTGTTTACTGCATTTTGTTGATGTAGACAAGGCACTGTGCATCGTTGCCAATTTGGACTAGCAGATCCATGTACAACATGTATACTTATTGATGTGACGATGCAATGTCAGGACCAGAGTGGTTGAAATCCAAAAAAGTAGCCCTCCTCTCCCTCTTCACTTGGTGGCTATGTCACATGCCATGTGTGTGATGGCATGTGCCTTTGACATGGCAATCAACGGCCAATGTGTGATGGCAGTGCTAGGCAGCAAGGTGAGCAGGCGTTGCTCTCCAATCTGTACATTGTATGCCCTGAGCCTCCCCTACAGACCCAGTGATGGTGAATGCATAGGAGGTCTCCCAGTCATGTTGGACATTTGTCGTAGAACTACTGCCTCTGTTGTTCATCAGCCCTTGTTGCATGCCATGGTGCTAATGCCTGTTTCCATTTTTCTCTTTCATGTCTTTGCAGGGGACGAAGCACTTGTTGATGCTGGGGATGTGGTGGTGGAGCCGTCCCAGGAGGGCAACCCGGGCCGACCTACCACAAGTGAGGGACGTGGTGTGTTTGTGGGTGAAAACCCACAAGTGCTGCAGGCCGTGCTGTCGAGGGGTGTCTCTGGGGGTTCCTCCCCCGAGCAGTATTCAGGTGTAGACTCGGAGGATGACACCTATGTGCAGTCGCAGGTGAGTGTTCTTGGGAGAGAATCTCCTCTGTCCGACCCACCTGCAGCCGGGCCATTGCCCTCAATGGGGATGTCAGTGTCGGCAGATCAGCCTCCGGTGGTTACGGATGCAGGGCCACACCACCCAATCTCTGTTCCTGTTCCTGGGGCTGCAGATCAGAGAGGGAATGCAGTCCTGCAGCCTGAGGCCTTGCCGGCACAGCAAGGCGCAGTCCGCCTTGCCCCAGGCAGGTGTGGTGCCCGTCAACGTGGTGGCCGTATGCCACCTGGCAATACCGTTTGGGAGCAATCCATCTACGGTATGGCCACCCAACAGGCAGCATCATCCGAGATGATTGCACAGGCCATGGATAGGGTGGCCACTTCCATTGTCCCCCCAGAAAGGCTGATGGAGCGACTGGAGCAGGCTACAGAGTCCATCTGCCAGGCACACAGGGAGGATATGTTGGCGTCCAACATGGACAGACGGGCGGCACTGGCGACTCTGCGGGAATCACTTTCCATGGAGTCCCAGCGCCACAGGGAAGGCCTGAGGGAAGAACTCCGTCACCTCAGGTCGACCCTGTTAGAGCTTGAGGCTTCATCCCATAGAAGGACGGAGGAGCAGCTGGAGCGCCTGACACGGACGCTCTCGGCCGAGATGCAGGCAACTCGTGCGGAGGTCAGGTCATCCCGGGAGTTACTGCATGGGGACCTCCGCATGATTATAACCCAGAACCAGAACTACCAGACCCGCCTGCTTGCAGCCATGGAGGAGCAAACTTGTGCTTTGCGTGGGCTGCCTCCCATTGTCACACCATCTTCTGAGGCAGCTCCCCCACCTCCAGAGTCAGCTGCAGGGTCTGGCCAGAGCCATAGCGACTCATCTCCCACAACAGAGTAGCCGTGTGGGCCACGAGCCTATGGGGTGTTTTCCTTTCCCATGATCCACACAGGTGGATTGTGGCGTGCATCCTGTCCTCGGACCTCATAGGTGGCCCCCCCCCCCCGCCGGCCCTTTCATGGCCATTTTTTCTCATTTTTATTATTATTTTGCAAGAGTGTTGCCTTGTGTGGGTACCTGGGCATACACTGTATTGTGGCTGGGCACATGCAGGCTTGTCCTGAGTTTGGTTTCGATGCTTGGGTAGCAGACATCCACACCCCTCCTGCTTCCGTTTCCATGGGCTTGCAAAGGGTGTGCCCAAGTGACAGCAAATTACACGGTGACATTGGACTCCCATGAGCTGTTGGCCAGTCCATAGTCAATACTGTGTAGACATTCATAGTGTTCATTGTTGTTGCACCTAACTATGCATGATGGTTTGATATGTGCCTCTACTTACATATGTTGCTCATGTTTTGCAGGTATTTCACACAGATCTTCACAAGGGCATACTCTCTGGAGTCAGACTACATGTCGGTAGATGTGCACTGACACTTTTGCATGGCGCCATCACTGTACATCTGGACGGTGAGGACATACCAGCAGAATCAGGTAATGACACTACCATTGATTACATGCAATGTGTCTTGTTTGGGTGGGCTTCAGGGTGGGTTGGTGTGTAATTTGATTGAAAATACTCTTACACAGGTGTGTAGTAGTGGCTCCAGGGCGGTTAGCTGCTCAAGTGCGGCTATGTTCCATTTGGGGCACTGCTATTTGTGACACTGGTGTCATGTTGTGATGGCCAGTTTGTTTGCTGTCACATACCATGACATGGTGTCCTCAGTGGCGGGACTGTGAAGGGAATGGGTGACATGGCAATGTTGTCATGTAGTGAATCGCCTGTGGCAATGCATATTAGATTGATGGAGTTGTGTCTTTGCGTTGTGATGCATTGCTGGTGTATGTGTAGCTAGGGGTGCACACATATTGACACTTCCATGTTAACAATCTCAGGCTGATGTGTATCTGACTGTTTATTGTCAAGTAATTTTCAGACATTGTCAGGTAGTGTCATCATTGATTGTCAGATGGTATGTGCCAGAGCAGTGTGCACTAGCCAGCACTGTGATTCCTAGGTGAAGAAGTTGGCCACCAGTTGCGTACGGGCTGCCTCCCCCCGTGCCCTTTCCCCTCCCATGCGCAGCGGGCGTGCATGTGGTTGTGGATGTGGGGGCACCACCATGTCCACGGGCAGGCCCCGGCGTGTTGCAACGTTGTGCAGGACACATGCTGCCACTATGATCCTGCACACTATTCGGGGAGCATATAACAGCTGCCCGCCAGAACGGTCAAGGGAGCGAAAGCGTGACTTGAGCACTCCGAATGTGCGCTCCACTATGCCCCGTGTTGCAATGTGGGCTGTGTTGTACCTTACCTGGGGTGGCGTGGTGGGGTTCCGGATTGGGGTCATCATGTGGGGGCTGATAGGGTAGGCACTGTCCCCTGAGGAGGTGGTGATGGGTATCATTAGTGGTGTTGTGTCATGACCCAGTATCTGACATGCATGCATGTGCAGTGGCATTCATGCTCACCAAGCAGCCATGTATCTCCATGCTGGCCAGCCTCTAGGTCCCGGCATAGGGTAGACATTCTGTAGATGAAGCTGTCGTGGGTGGACCCTGGATAGTTGGCATATACTGATGTGATTATTCCCTTGGCATTGCATACAACTTGCACGTTGATGGAATGCCAGTGCTTGCGGTTTCTATAGATGTGCTCTGTTGCCCTGGGTGGACGTAGAGCCACATGTGTGCAGTCAATTGCACCAAGCACTTTGGGGAATTGAGCCACACCATAGAATTCCTGGATGCACGTCCGCCTTTCTGCATGAGTCCTGGGGAGATATATGTGCCTGCGGACTGAAGGCCGTGCAGTGATGATGTTCAAGACCTGGTGTAGGCAGCGTGACTGCGTGGCCTGTGACACACCACCCACTATGGCACTTGTCCGCTGAAAGGATCCAGTGGCCAAGAAGTGCAGTACATTCAGGACCTTCTGCAGGGGGCTGAGTGCTTGGGAGCACAGGGTGGGTGATGTGAGGTCATCCTCCCACTCACTGACCAGGTCCAGTATGATGTGTGCTGGAAACCTGTACCTCCCATACACCTGGTCATCAGGCATCCCGAATAGGCTGGTTCTGGGTGTGAATATTCTGGCCCTGACTCCCCTCCTCCTCCTCCTTTGGTAGCCCACTGCCACTGCTGCTAGGAACGGTATGTTCATCCTGGCATCTGGCTTGTTTATTGAAAAGTGCGCAAATTAATGCCTTGCGCGTGTTGTAGGCGAGCGTGTGAGCCTCGCACCCCTGGAATCGAGTTCCCACTCCAATCGCGTGTGGAAATTCCCACGCAGCAGGCATACAGGTGCGCTGACGTACTTGCTTGTGTAAGTGGCCGCGCGCCCCTTAAATACACGTACTTAGGCCAATGGCGCGTACGCGCACTTTTGGCCAATTACACGCGATGAAATACACGTACATAGGCCAATGGCGTGTACGCGCACTTTTGGCCAATTACACGCGATGAAATACACGTACATAGGCCAATGGCGTGTACGCGCACTTTTGGCCAATTACACGCAATGAAATACACGTACATAGGCCAATGGCGTGTACGCGCACTTTTGGCCAATTACACGCGATGAAATACACGTACATAGGCCAATGGCGTGTACGCGCACTTTTGGCCAATTACACGCGATGACACTCTGACGTGCTGTATTTCCACGTGTGCTCCGTCTTCACGTGCTGAGTGGGGAACGCCCGTGCGGATCACGTCAGACGCGCTTACGCGATGAGGGACTCTGGTCCAAAAGAATCGCGTATGCGTGCTGACGCACTTACGCGCTAAGGGCCTTTCCTCGGATTTCACGCTGACGTGCAGGAATTTCACGTGCCAAATCACTCCGTATCAAGCTGGCCACCCGAAAACACACGGAACACCACGCTCCTGCCCCGAAGGCCGAGTTACTGCCCCCCCAGTGCCCTGAGCAGCCTCCCACGTGCTATCTGCTGCTGCCTGCCTGCCTGCCTGCCTGCTGCCACCGTGCCCTGCCATTTGGTGCCTGCACATCAGCCATCTGCAGGGGTCCAGTTGCTGTGTCCACCCCTGCTGGAACTGAAGACTCCCAACTGGGATTACATCGCTCCACAGCCCAGCCCCAGGACCCAGTTGCCCACCCACACCTGCCTCTGGGGTTGCCATGTCGGGCACTTCTACATCTGGCACCAGTGGCAACCCCAGGCCAGAGGGGCAGAGGGGCACCAGCTTCACTGCCACCGAAGTTGGTGTCCTGGTGGAGCATGTCCTGGGGCAGTATGATGCCCTCTTTGGATCGTCCCGCGCCAGCAAGGAAGGACGGGAGAGGATCTGGGCCGACTGTGTGGTTGCCATCAACGCGGAGGGGGTGGCAACCCGCAACGTCTTGAAGATCAAGAAGCGCTGGGAGGACTTGAGGTCCAGGACCCTTGTGAAGGCCCGGCGCCTCGTGGAGGGGGGCCGGGGCCACATGAGTTCCATCCAGAAGAGGGTCCTGGAACGCGTACGCCCAGCGCTCCACGCCCAGATCCTTGAGAGGGAGACCCGTCTGGAGTTGAGCGGTAAGTGTCCAAGCATCACTGTGTGAGACAGGGCATGTTGCGGTGTGCTGGTTCTATGATACTTGCCTGTATGTGTGCCATGGGCCATGTATGCATGTATGTGTGCTGGGACATCATGGTAATGCATGTGCGACCAGTGATGTGTGACCCACATGGTTGTTGCATGTGTTGAAATGCGGCATGGGGAGCACTATGCAGATTTGGGACATGAGAGCATGCCAGTCTCTGTACCTGGACATGGATGGGGGTGAAGGATGGGTGCTGATGCCAGGTACATATATGGTAGCCATGTCTGTGTGCCTGACCTGCATGTCTGTGACTTGTGCATGCCATGGATGCATGACTCATGTGTGTGACAATGCACAGATTCAGTGACGCACCCAACTTACCCTTGTTTTGCCTGTGTTCGGTGTGATTGTGGCCAGATGGATGTGACTGAGGTGAAGTGTGTGCATGTGATATGCATGAGCCATGATGCATGTGAGTTACTTATCATTGAATGTTTCAAGAGTCAATTGGACATGCATGGAAATGTGCATGGCATGCACCATGCCTGTTACTGTGTGTGTTTTGCCTGGACTGACCCATGTGTTGTGGAGGGACATGATGGAAGTGTACTTTGACAGGGGTGCTCATCTGCTATTGCTTCCTGTCTAGGGGACCATTGTACAGTAGCCTGATGCTTGTGTCCTTTGTCTCCCTCTACGCAGCGGCTAGTAAAGAAGAGGGCGGAGACGGCGCTGTGGAGCAAGGCGGCGGGGATGCCCCCACGGCTGCAGCGGAAGGGGTGGGTGAGCCCCCACAGGGGCCTGCTACGGCGGGAGACGGTGAGGAGCCATCCAGGTTGGTGGTTTGCACAGAGGAGGAGGAGGCCGACACTGGTGCACACATGGGGCCTGGTGGGAGCATCCCTGCTGGTGCAAGTGGTGCAGTGCAGGGCCAGGGGCAGGAGGCAGCACAGGTCACCGTGGAGGTGCCTGTGCATGTCGCTGTCCCTGACCCTGTGAGTGCACCACCATGCACCAGCAGGGATGCCCCGTCCCAGGCCCGTCCGCAGGTAGAGGGGATGTCCATGTCAACTGACTCCCCTCCACCTGCGGCCGTGGGAACCCCTGGCCGCGTGGAGCAGGTCCTGATTGGGGTCGCGATGCGCACGGCTGTGATTCGTGATGCCGTGCGTGCTTCCCGGGAGGAGCACGCACGTCATCACGAAGTGCACCGTGCCGACGTGGCCCAATTGGGATCGGCCATGTTTGGGGGGTTCCTGCATGTGTTGGCCAATCTGACGGCCCTCTCCTCCTCTGTGCAGGCTATCCACCGGTCGTTCTCCTTGCCGTCTTCCGGCCCAGATGCCACCATGGCCCCCTGTGAACCTGCCCCGACCAATGCAGCGAGCTCGGTGGGGATCCCATCCCTGCCGCAGTTGGGAGTCGGAGGTCCAGCAGGGGTGGACGACACAGCAAGTGGACCCCAGCAGATGGAAGATGTGCCGGCATCATCGGGCAGGGCACGTGCACGACGGCGTCGGTGGTTACCATCAGCCTGGATGCCGTCGTGCTGGCAGAGGCAGTGGCGTCGGAGGCAGCAGCGGGCTCGACGTGGGAGGCATCATGGCTCAGGGCCATCAAGATCGGAGGGGCAGGCATCGGCCGGAGGGCAGGGCAACCCTGGCATGGCAGTGTGTTCCGTGTGGGAGGAGTTTGGCCAGCGGATAGGTGCGGAGCGGCAGCGGGCGGAAGAGGAGCGGCTCGCCATGGCCAGGGCGGAGATCTCCATGCATCAGGCATTGAGGCGGGCTGAGTGCCTCGAGGAGGCTCGCAGGGAATTTGGTGAGCACATGGGGTTGTCCCTGCGAGACCTCGGGGCCAGGACTGAGTCCCGCCTCCAGGACATTGACATGGAGTTCGAGGATGCCCTGGCCAGCATCACCAAGTGAGCCGCAGGACTAGCCCGCTGCCTTTGTATATAGTTTTTTAGTTAGTTAGTGCTAGGTTTCCTTTATTTCTTTTCATTATTTTGGACCGCTTGGACAATGGCCACTTCTTTGTACATATTTTTTTAATTAGTTAGTATTAGGTTTCATTAGTGGTGTTGGGCTCATGGACCCTTGAACATTCCTGTATATATAGTTATTTTTTGGGAGGTACATTTTTTTACTTTCATATTGTTTACACCATGTCGTAATGGTTTTTCTTTCATTTCATACTACATGTGTTTACTTTGGACAAAATCTGTTGATTTTTCTATCCTTTGTTTTTTGGTTTCTCATTTTTGTTCCCGGACATGGACCTTTTATTTGCTTTGCCAGATAGTTGTATTAGTTTACTTGATTTTTTTTAAAATAGATTTTTATATTATCTTACACTTGTGTCATTTTTTCTTTGGTTTCTTACATGTCATGATATGGGTTTTGACATTCACTTGCACCCATTGTGTATGTGTGTGTGGCGGACATGTGTTCTTTTGCATACTTGCCTTTGGGGTTGTGTCATGTGATTGCATTCACTATGTGGGTGCATGCAATCCTTGCCTGGGTGTTTGTGCTGGGTATGCTGACCATTACTGCCATTATTGTGTATCGTCAGGACCAGGGGCCAGGGGGACATGGGTGGGGGCCTGGTGGAGGGTGTCCCTGGTGGATGGGGGGTGGGGGGTGGTGGGAGACATGGGTGGGGGCCTGGTGGAGGGTGTCCCTGGTGGATGGGGGGTTGGGGGTGGTGGGAGACATGGGTTGGACATGGGTGGGGGCCTGGTGGAGGGTGTCCCTGGTGGATGGGGGGTGGGGGGGGGGTGGGAGACATGGGTGGGGGCCTGGTGGAGGGTGCCCCTGGTGGATGGGGGGTTGGGGGTGGTGGGAGACATGGGTTGGACATGGGTGGGGGCCTGCTGGCAGGTTCCCCACAGTGCTGGGGGTGGGGGTGGTGGGAGACATGGGTGGGGGCCTGGTGGAGGGTGTCCCTGGTGGATGGGGGGTTGGGGGTGGTGGGAGACATGGGTGGGGGCCTGGTGGAGGGTGTCCCTGGTGGATGGGGGGTGGGGGTGGTGGGAGACATGGGTTGGACATGGGTGGGGGCCTGCTGGCAGGTTCCCCACAGTGCTGGGGGTGGGGGTGGTGGGAGACATGGGTGGGGGCCTGGTGGAGGGTGCCCCTGGTGGATGGGGGGTTGGGGGTGGTGGGAGACATGGGTTGGACATGGGTGGGGGCCTGCTGGCAGGTTCCCCACAGTGCTGGGGGTGGGGGTGGTGGGAGACATGGGTGGGGGCCTGGTGGAGGGTGTCCCTGGTGGATGGGGGTTGGGGGTGGTGGGAGACATGGGTTGGACATGGGTGGGGGCCTGGTGGAGGGTGTCCCTGGTGGATGGGGGGTGGGGGGGGTGGGAGACATGGGTGGGGGCCTGGTGGAGGGTGTCCCTGGTGGATGGGGGTTGGGGGTGGTGGGAGACATGGGTTGGACATGGGTGGGGGCCTGCTGGCAGGTTCCCCACAGTGCTGGGGGTGGGGGTGGTGGGAGACATGGGTGGGGGCCTGGTGGAGGGTGTCCCTGGTGGATGGGGGGTGGGGGTGGTGGGAGACATGAGCAGGTGTGCAGGGTAGTTCCCTGTGGTGTGTGCTGCCTGCAGGGGCCGTGGAGGGTGTACAGGTAATGCCTGGGAGCACACAGCCAATTCGCGTGTGGAACTTCCCGCGCACTCCTGCAATCCACGTACCCGGCCATATCGCGTGTGGAACTTCCCGCGCACCCCTGGAATCCACGTAGCCGGCCATATCGCGTGTGGAACTTCCCGCGCACCCCTGGAATCCACGTACCCGGCCATATCGCGTGTGGAACTTCCCGCGCACCCCTGGAATCCACGTACCCGGCCATATCGCGTGTGGAACTTCCCGCGCACCCCTGCAATCCACGTACCCGGCCATATCGCGTGTGGAACTTCCCGCGCACCCCTGCAATCCACGTACCCGGCCATATCGCGTGTGGAACTTCCCGCGCACCCCTGGAATCCACGTAGCCGGCCATATCGCGTGTGGAACTTCCCGCGCACCCCTGCAATCCACGTACCCGGCCATATCGCGTGTGGAACTTCCCGCGCACCCCTGCAATCCACGTACCCGGCCATATCGCGTGTGGAACTTCCCGCGCACCCCTGGAATCCACGTAGCCGGCCATATCGCATGTGGAACTTCCCGCGCACCCCTGGAATCCACGTAGCCGGCCATATCGCGTGTGGAACTTCCCGCGCACCCCTGGAATCCACGTACCCGGCCATATCGTGTGTGGAACTTCCCGCGCACCCCTGCAATCCACGTACCCGGCCATATCGCGTGTGGAACTTCCCGCGCACCCCTGGAATCCACGTAGCCGGCCATATCGCGTGTGGAACTTCCCGCGCACCCCTGGAATCCACGTACCCGGCCATATCGCGTGTGGAACTTCCCGCGCACCCCTGGAATCCACGTACCCGGCCATATCGCGTGTGGAACTTCCCGCGCACCCCTGGAATCCACGTACCCGGCCATATCGCGTGTGGAACTTCCCGCGCACCCCTGGAATCCACTTAGCCGGCCATATCGCGTGTGGAACTTCCCGCGCACCCCTGGAATCCACGTACCCGGCCATATCGCGTGTGGAACTTCCCGCGCACCCCTGGAATCCACGTACCCGGCCATATCGCGTGTGGAACTTCCCGCGCACCCCTGGAATCCACGTACCCGGCCATATCGCGTGTGGAACTTCCCGCGCACCCCTGGAATCCACGTACCCTGCCATATCGCGTGTGGAACTTCCCGCGCACCCCTGCAATCCACGTACCCGGCCATATCGCGTGTGGAACTTCCCGCGCACCCCTGCAATCCACGTACCCGGCCATATCGCGTGTGGAACTTCCCGCGCACCCCTGCAATCCACGTAGCCGGCCATATCGCGTGTGGAACTTCCCGCGCACCCCTGGAATCCACGTACCCTGCCATATCGCGTGTGGAACTTCCCGCGCACCCCTGGAATCCACGTACCCGGCCATATCGCGTGTGGAACTTCCCGCGCACCCCTGCAATCCACGTACCCGGCCATATCGCGTGTGGAACTTCCCGCGCACCCCTGCAATCCACGTAGCCGGCCATATCTCGTGTGGAACTTCACGCGCACCCCTGGAATCCACGTACCCGGCCATATCGCGTGTGGAACTTCCCGCGCACCCCTGCAATCCACGTACCCGGCCATATCGCGTGTGGAACTTCCCGCGCACCCCTGCAATCCACGTAGCCGGCCATATCGCGTGTGGAACTTCACGCGCACCCCTGCAATCCACGTACCCGGCCATATCGCGTGTGGAACTTCCCGCGCACCCCTGCAATCCACGTAGCCGGCCATATCGCGTGTGAAACTTCACGCGCACCCCTGGAATCCACGTAGCCGGCCATATCGCGTGTGGAACTTCCCGCGCACCCCTGGAATCCACGTAGCCGGCCATGTCGCGTGTGGAACTTCCCGCGCACCCCTGGAATCCACGTAGCCGGCCATATCGCGTGTGCAACTTCCCGCGCACCCCGGTATGCACGCACACGTTTATTTTTTCTCTCTGCGCGTGTCTGTGTTTGTGGGTACCCCTTTGTACGTCTTTTGTCCTGGAGGGCAACAGTATTGGACATTGATCATGTCTGTATATAGGTGCTATTTGTTGGCGCACCTTTTAGCGCACATTTCTTGCAGGCGCAGAGACGCTACCGCCTGCTTTCTTGTGGCGGTCGTGTTTGTGCCTGTTTGTGCCTGTGCGCTGCTTTGAGCGTGCGCTTTTTTGCCCTATTCTATTCCATGAATACGTGTTGTATGCGAGCGTGTGGGCGTTCCGCGCACTTGCCTCCTGAACTTTCCCCGTGCCGCCCACATTCTTCCCCATTCCGAGTGTTGTGCCCCATTTTATTCCCCATTCCGAGTATCCCGCCCTGTGTCCCGCCTACTTTAGAGCTGTGCGCTGCGCTCGGAGTGATGGCGCAGTGGCCGTGGCGCACGACGTTGGTTGACCTGTGCGCCGGCCTGCGCCGCGCGTTTTTTCCGCGCACGTCCTCTGCTTTTCTTGCGCAGGGACTTCCATGAATCGACGTGCGCTGGTTTCCCTGCGCTTTGCGCTGATTTTCGGCGCAGCGCACGTATTGGCCCCTCTGCGCCGGGATTTTCGGCGCACATTTATTCCATGAATCGGCCTGAAAATATACCAGTGAGCTGTAATGCAGATGCTGTGTGTACTTTGAGCGCTGTGACAACCCAGTGCTCTGCGGGGTGGCTCTGTGTTGTGAACACTGTCAGAGGTCTGGGGCAATTCAAGCATTGCGGCATCAGCCCTGCTGTTATGTTTTTGGTTGCATTAAATATTCTGGGAATGTATGATGGTAGAGTGATGTCAAAGGTAGTTTAACTGGATCTGGCATGTTACAATATGTAACATCCGTGGTGTAGTGACGCCAGCGGTAACTGTTGGGATAGTTCTAGACTGTGCCGTGAGTGAAAGGTACTCGCCACCCTGTACATGGGTGAGACTGAGTCCTAGGTGACTTGGCTGGTGTGGCCACTGCTTAGGGTGTTTGTATATGGTCCCACTGGAGCGCTATCTCCCTCTCAAAGGAAGTGTGCTCAAGTGATTCCCTGAATCCATCTAGCTGTCTTCAGCTACCACCTCTACAATGGACTACGATGCACAGCAGCGCACTGGCTGGGTCGAGGAGGTGTGCTGAACTGTAGGGCACAGCAATTGGGAGCAGACAGTAAGAAACACTGAAAGACATGGTTGCATGAAAACAAGAACAACCTGGTGCAGCTTCACACGCAGTAACTCCATTTCCAAGAATACACCTGGAGGGAGTGGTCTGATCCCTGGACCAGAACATAGAAATAAGAGTGGGGCGTTCGCCAATCAGTTATGCCAGTTCCCAAACAAGGGTAAACTCTTCACCCAGCAGAAGATTCCTCATAGCACTATGGACCGCAATCTCCAAACCAGGGAATCCCAAGATGGCACTGTATACTTTAGATGTCTCGAAACCTCTCTGTTGCAGGCCAGAGGGGATGAAATCAATGCACCCAATGGGCAGCACTAGGTACCTCTCCTTAAAGAGAAAGTATGAGGAAAGATCATTACTGAGAATACCCAATCCCAGGGAAAGAGACAAAGAAATTTGGGAGGTAACCGATCTGAGTCTATTGCACTAGTGCCAATGCATATTAAAGGGGATAGGTTGAGTTATTTAGTGAACTGTCTTTGACCTTGAGGAAGCAGATGTAGCAGCTGAAAATCCCTTGGTATAAAGGGAGGCTATTAAATGGAGGACTCCTGGAAGAAGGAGAGAGCTGTTAATCCCTGGAGCACTGGTGGAGGACCGCTGACCCGAGGGGCACCACAGCACTTCCCAACTCCTTGGGAGAACTGGAAAGCCAAAGCTTGTGGCTTTCCACTCATGACCGCTGGTGAATGGTAATATTCCAGCACCTAGAGGGAGGCGACAAGGCTTATGAATGCTGAATCCAAGCCCTCAGAGAGAGGCCTACTGCCAGTCCTGTAACCTAGAACTTTTAAGAGATGCTTGCTATGCATGCTGCAATACAAGACCTATGAGAGAGGCCTACTCGCAGTTCTGTGCCCAAGGGCCTACGAATGAGGCCTAGTATACACCCTGTACGCTTGATACAATGAATACAGACAAATGAAGACCGCAATACAAAGGGAAACAGAGGGGGAACCCTGATACAACAGGAGACAGAGGATGGATGTCTTAGGAGGCACCTGGTAGAATTCAGAAATCCAAGATCTTGGAAGGGCTTCTTATAAACATTGGGAGAGCTAACAAACACGTGATTTTGTTTTGCATTAGAATAGGGATGGTCAAGAGTAGATTTGTGAATTGTTTGCGTTTGCCAAGCCTTCCAACTTTATGTAAATAGCTTACCATCGCCAGGAAGTTTTGAACTCATAAAGGTTAGGTTTGAGACTTTACTCATGTGCGATTCTTTGGGGATTTGGAGCTTTTATTTTTTTAAATAAGTGCATCCATGGAGGCTTTAGGACTTGTTAGAATAGTTTTTGGACATTTATGTTTTTTCGCATTCACAAGGGAGCACTAAGGAATCAATATTTAGTTTAACACATCCTGAAACATTCGTATGCAGATGTTCCTCTTTAGTTGTAGAGTTTCCTCTAGTGCCTAATAGGAGTTTATATAACACTGACCATATTATTATTGAAATAAAGATCTGCAAACGCTTGCCTCTATGTGCTGTGCATCATTGGCCACAGTCCCTACAACTGACTCAGTAATATATTTAAGTTTATACTAAAGTTTCTCAGTCAAAACAATGTGAGACGTACTACAAGGTGATATCTGGTTATGATCTGCACCAAACATGCTTGGCTGCCATCTTTGAGATCGAAACTAGACTGGCACAGTCACAAGGTATACATGTTTTACTACAATGTTAAGTTATCTTTATTTTTAAAGCGCACATACACCAAAGCATCTTGGAGCTGAGAAGAAATGCAACAGGATTTAGAGGCTGATAAACGTTATCATTTAGAACAGGTATGTTTTAAGTGCACCCCGAAAGGCAAGATGATTACTTGTGGCACAAAGAGTAAATGGAATAGAGTTCCATAATTTGGCAGCAGCTACCGAGAAGACTGAGCCCCTTATCCGCTTGAACCGGTAACGAGGCACGGGGAGGAGGCAGGCGTCCTTGGAATGAAGCACACGGATGGGTAGGTAATGTCAGAATTTTTCCTGCAGATATTCCACTCGCAGGCCGTAACCCATGGCAAGTGGCTTAAACTGCTCTCGTTGTAGTACAGGTAGCCAGTGAAGTAAACGGAGGACCGGTGAAATTTGAGAACCGTATCGGGTGACTATGCAGATCCGCGCAGCATGATTCTCATGGAGCAGTAGTCGATGGAATAAATATAGGGGATGTGCAAGGAATAGAGAGTTGCAGTAGTCTAGTCAACTGAGAACCAAGGAGGAAGTCACCAGAGGCCGAACATGGGCCGGGAGAAAAGGTACAACTTTGCGCTGGACTAAGTTGGAAAACCCCAGCCTTACAAATGGCACCCACCTGGGCACAGGTGGACAACGAGGAAGAGAACTTGAACCCCAGATTATTTACCTTGAGCACAGGTGTGGGGCAGGCACCAAGCTCAGTAGGCCAGAAGGCCGAAGACCAGACTGGGACAGAAGGTGATGGAATAGAATTGGGACCATAAGGGGGTTATACCACCAGGACCTCCGTCTTGTCCCTGTTAAGTTTCAGCCAATTGTCACCCATCCACCTACCCACCTACCCACCACTGGCAGGCAGCTCCTAAACTGAGATGATATGCCCGGCTGTGTAGAATCCATAAACACTGGTCTATGAAGCAGCCTCACGATTTGTACTAAAGTCTCTTAGGCACCAGATGTAAGGTCTATTCTAAGCTACTGTTGGCGGCGGGCACCATATTCAGAGTGTGTGCTAACCTGCCTTCTTCACTAAATTACCAACTTCAAGTTCTTATCTGTACTAAAGTGTTTAAGGCAAATCTAAACCTGGGTGTTGTGGGTTTTGTCTTCCAGCCCAGGATGTCTGCACAACCACAACTTTCACAAGACCTGATGATACTGAGCGGCATGTCCTAGAAGTAAGCGTTGACAAAAATCAAAATCTATCAACCAAGTTGGCGTTAGATCAATGAATTATGACTTTGGGCCTTAAGACATCACAGTTCCTCTGTGGGAGAGCTATATATTGTGACCATTGTCAGAGCTATGGGTGTAGGGAAGGCATTGAAGCCCTGCTTTTATAGGTTTTTTCACACAGACGGTGTACAGTCGGTGCTTCAGTGAATGACCCTGTCAGCAGTCGTATGAATTGTGCCAGACTAATGTTAATAACAACTGTAAAGTTTGTGTTAAACTTGCTTAGGCCAAGCAACATGGGATCTACTTAAAGCTTGATCACCATCTCCACAAGCGACCACTGAGTAAATGGTTGCTTGTTGATGAAATAGTAATTCCCTGGTGGCAAAATGCAGTTCAGTAATAAACACTTAATGGGGTTAAGCCAAGCCCCCCAATTCCAATGCTAATCACACTTTACGTTGTACTTAATTGAATTTGCGAGAATTCCATACAAATATAGATATTGAAGTCTGAAGTTTTGAAAAAAACAAATTATTGAGCAATCTAATGACAGATCTTAGAGAAAGGTGCACTTTAACTGATTTGTTCATTTTGATTGCATGGATAAGGCATATAACGGTAAGCAGTAACCTGCACCACTTTCCTAGTCAATGGGGAAACTGTTGTAAACAGATTTTCATAAACCATGGCTAATATCTGGGCTGGATTTCTCAAAATCAGTTTTAAGGCAACTGTGTTTTTCAGCATTATGTTTATTTCCCATGTATTCATATTCAATATGTATTCATATTCAATTGTAACCCAGAAAAAATGCTTACTGCGCTAATTGGTGAATTCTTTAGTGTTTTTATATGCTTCTACATGAGTTGCTGTTGCCACATAGTGATGCCATCTGCGTTTGCTGACATCTTAGTACGTATCGCAGTAGTTGTGAATGGATTCTTCCATTTGTAGTCAAGCAACAGTAAGGTTCTATAGTAACGTCCTCAGGCAGTGGACTTAATTACACCCATTGCGATCTGGTGGTCAGCTCAGGAATGAAGACCGTCTGCTTTAGTATGAGGTGGCTGATCCTGCCCTTCCTTCAGTGCAGGATGGATGGGGCAGGAGGGTCTAGATCTGGCTCATAGCTCTGTTGGCTCCTCTCTGGAAGCAGTGACCCGCTTCATAACCCCATATCCTAATCACAAGTACTTGAGGAACAGATGGATAATGCCTCTCTAGATTTCCGAGGGGGTCAGTAATGTGAGGTTGACCTTGTCGAGGGCCCTGAAATCTGACTCATGTTTATTTATGTCATCACAGGAGATCTGGATCATTGCCCATCCCCTCCTATACAGGATGCCTGGGTGTTATGCGGCTTTTGCTGGTTGCTTCCTGCCTTGAATGTTGTGACTGAGACAGAATGCAGTTGCTGTGATTTTATGTATTCAGGATTGTTTTTGATGTACTTTGGATTTGTATTCATTTTAACAGGTGATGTCGTTGTGACGACTTAACTACGGGTTCCACCCACATCAATTCCACTGGTGGATTCAAAACGTTCTGAAAAGGTCATTCCAACACACCCCGTTCCTTGTAATTGCCCCACTGGGCAGATTTTGAATGCATTTAGTGTAGCCGTATTTCAATCTTTTCCTACCTGGATCATAAAGCAATTTATTACATTCAGAAAAAGGCATTTTGTTAACATTCCTTCTAGTATACAATTGCAAGCATGGATACAAACACAATAATATGCTTGTGTTTCACTGAAACAGTGTGCACCTTGTACATCTGGTTTTCCCTTTCCAGCACCATTTGATGTTGGTTTGTCTGCATGTGATATGATATTCTATGATATGATAGTTTATTTATATAGCGCCTATACACAAGGTGTTTCAAAGCGCTTCAAGGCAAGGGAAGGAACAAGGGAAAATACAATGACATTGTCACAGGTCATGAACAGTAAGGATGTGAAATTAACGAGTCGTACTCGGCCTGACGACATTCCAGATAGTGCAAGAGCTAAGACATATATAAGGAAGGGAGGGGGAGAGTGGGAAGGAAATGGAAACAGACAGGCGACTACCGTACTAGGCCTGACGACATTTCTGGTAGAGCTGGAGAAAAACAAAAGGTGTGGGAGAGGGGTGCAGAAAGGGAGGGGAGGAACAAAACAAGTGAATATCATACTAGGCCTGACGACATTTCAGATAGTGCTGGAGGGGGGTTTTGGGGGGGAAAAAACAGAAATGGGAGGGTGGAGGAAACAGACGAGGTTGCTATCATATTAGGTCCAGGGACAATTCCGATAGAGTAAGTGCATAGAAGAAAGTGAGGGGAGGAGATAGGAAAAGGGAGAAGGGAAAGGAGGAGAGAACAGAGAGTAAGTAGACAAAAAGAGTGGAGAAGCAAGAGGGGAGAGTGAATACAATTGTAGAAGTCAGAAGTAACACATAATGTTGCAAGCCAGGATACAAGATGAAGATGGCAACAACATGATTCAGGGCGACCATGAGTACAAGATGTAAAGGAAGTCCAGCATGAGAGTTGAGAAAGGGTGATGCACTGTGAATGAATGAAGTCCATAAAAGTCAAATCCAGCATTAAGTTAATACATAGTTGGTGGTCTTCAACTTCAGTTGACTGTGTATCATTCAAATCCTGGTCCCCTTTTCGTTGTTTCTCGCGGCATCTTCATCATTTTCTTACATGTCTATTGGATGAAGTAGCAAATGTAACGTTTCGCAAAGAAAGTCCAAAATAAGAATATATGGTTGTCAATGGCCCTGCTGAAAAAAACACCCACAATTTATATTTATGTTTGTGTTTTGTAGAGGGTACGGCCCCTTGGCGGGTTCATCGCGCCAGTGAGACTGAAACATTTAGAGTGGAAAGGAATGGAAGGGAATGGCCAGTTAGTCTCATGCTATAGTCTATCAGAAACGAAATCCATAACTGCCGTGGTTTGCTCAGATGCGGATAGACAATAACACTCGGTTTACATCTTGTAATTTCTGTTGACGGATTGAACACGTGAAGAAATAGTTTTTACATGAAGCTAAAAAAAATGTTAATAGGAACTAAGTAAAAAAAAAATGTTTTTTTTAGTTTCTGAAGATGCTAACAGGGGGGAATAGCAACAGGAATCCTGGCCAAAAAGAGGTGGGCTTCCAGTCCTCGATGCCAGCCACACTGTGCTCTGAATTCACTTCAGGCCAGTTCATACCCATCAACACGCGTAGGCCCTTCCATCCTTCTCAAATGAACCATGGATCTACATTTGAAGTATCAGTCTCTTAAAACAACTTCCAACACGCACACCTTTGTCTACGAGCTAGTTTTATTTCCCAATACACCAACCAACTGTGCTCTTTCGTCCCCAACACCATTTCTCTCAATCTCCATCAAACATGCTGCCACCACTGTTGGAAAACTTCATCCTCTTTTTTGTCACTGCTCCTGTATCCTTGGGAAGTAAGCCTGAGCAAACCTGCCAAGGACTCTACTGCATATTCTCAAAACCTATAAAGAATAAATAAGGCCCAAGCATGTAACGAATTCAAGATTTGACAACATTAAATATGACATATGTATTTTAATGTAAAAAGCACAAATACTCATAGAGACCTGCGCCAGTTAGATCACCAATATTTTATTGAAAAAATTATCACAGTGTGCCCTTAGTGATGAAACGTGTTTCGGCATTTGCCTTTTTCAAATCAGGGCATGTAGCACTTATAAAGTGATAAAAGAAAACTAATTTGTCTTCTTTTAATCATTGATCAAAATGTCCAATTTCATGGGTTAGATCCCGTTACACAGCATTCTTATTTCTGAGTTGATTAGCCCTCTCTTCGCCCATATGTCTACGACTGGTGACACTTCATAAATCTTCTATCAATCCTGATTGGTCAGTTATCTCTGCCACAAGACAACATGTTTAACATGAAAAATATTCACAGTATTCTTTTCTGTACTTTTACTCATATAAAAACACAACATCATTCATACACAAATAAATGATGACTTTAGAGGACTCAGGTATCTGTTGTTTCCCCAATATTATGTCTGTGCTGGTTGTCTTAGCACGGCCTTCTCCCCCCAGGTATGTCGTACGGCGACCAATGGGATTCGTCTCACCCTAAAGCACCTAGAGGGGGTGGGATAGATTTTTCCATCCCAACACCACAAAGCAGAGGTTGCTCCCCATTTGTGTCCATTATTATTTAATTACACACAGCTGAGGAGGTGGTTCACACGTTTTGCCTAATGAATAATAACGCCCCCTCTCCATCCCCCATGCTTCATATTATATTTTTCTCTGCCTCTAACTGCTCTTACAGCAAAGAAGTGCACGTATACCTGACCTACTTAAAACACCCCTCCTGTTTTAATGTAAACAAATTGTAGTTACCAGTGCTTCACAGTGTTTGCCAATGGCTTCCAATCAACCCCCTGATGGACATTAGCCAGCTGTTCACAGCTACTGTAGCAATTTCTAGCAATGACAAAATATTCAACACAATGGGCCCCATTATTAATCTGGCGGTGCCGTGCTGGTAAATACTGGCACCTGGGAATGGGGTACTACCGGAGCATTAGAGCCGGAAAAAGAAAATCCCCATTCCCATCGAGTCCCATTGGACTCAATGTGAATGGGGAGGATGGATGCACCGGCACTGGTGCATCCGTCAAGGTCTGCGAGCGGGTGCCGCTCCGCCCACCAGGTCAGACCTGGTGGGCTAAACGGCAACTGCTCACAGAACTCTTGGTTTACTGGTCTGGAAACAATGGTACTGGCAAGTTTACTAGTACCGTTGTTTCAGGACCGACACACTCGTAATGAAGCCCAATGTTCAGTTAACAAGGTTTTATTATAATTAACAAGATATGTTCTTGTGTTGGACAAATGTCTTTATATACTAAGGAATTGTTCTACAAATATTAAACATATCTTAAGTGAACTAGTGCCAAGGATAGGATAAATAGAAATGTGGTTTCCTGGGTGTTCCCTGCACCTATGGGGATCTAAACGGTTGTATTCTCATAAATATCTCTACCTCCAGGCATTCCCTATTCAAGTAACCAAAATACAAGTTATGATGGGAAGCAGAATGTTCAAACCTATTCGTATATTTCCTGCTATCCTTCATTTTAACCCATATCATTATCACAAGAGTCCTCCAGGTTTTCAACAACATGTCCATAAACCTATCATTCAAAGTCCATCCCTATTATGCAAACAAAACAAATACCTAATAGCTTTGCATGCATTCCCCTTCTTGGGTAACTCATGGTTCTGCCTTCTGCAGGACTTCTGGATACATAAACTCACCAGGCCTCCCCACAGCCTCTTGTTTATGCAACACAAATACCTTCACAAGTCTCTCCATGACAAGGTATTCTCTCAAATGTCTACCTGGCCTCTAAAAGGCCTTTGATTCTCTCAGGTCTCAGAACAATCTTGGATTCTCTCAGCTTTCGTACAGGTCTCTCTATGACATTTGTTTCTGATAGACCTCTCCCAGGAATCTCCACAAACTTGGTTTCTCACAAACCTCTGCAGGTCTCTCCATGACCCTGGTTTCTAACATTCTTGACAGTAATGATTATTTCTCCTCTTCTCATCCAGGGCCATTTCCAGACAGACAGCATTCTCACCCTCCATCCAGGTGTTCATCTTTGCCAGGTTCTCTGGGAATTGCCTTGCTTTCAGGCAGTCCATTTGGTATCACTGTGGGCGGGACCTTTCCTTAGGTTCTCACTTGAACACATCTTCAGGTCTTCTGGTTGCACCTTTAGCACACCATTGACAAAGTAACTGTTGAGCAGTGACAACCAATTGTACCCCGTCTTCCAGGGTAGTATTCTCTCTGTGTATTCATGGACTGAATGAAAGCCCATCTGCTTCCTACCAGTGTACTTTGACTGGCATTTTCTAGTCTTTTATTTTCCTGGGTCGGCGACGAATCCCCAAGCTTAGCCAGGATTGGTTCTTCCCTTGTGGGTCTCATAATCCTGCCCTGATTGGTCTATAGTATATTCTCTCATAGCGTTGCTTCTGAATCGTACACTCTTTAGAAGCGAATTGCACCACCAATACCCTTTCGGATGGACAAGTGTGGAAATGAATTTGGCTATTCTGAATCTCAAGATTAGCTCATTGATGTGTAGAAACTGGGTTAACATTTCAAAATTGATACAGAATGGACATGTTCCTTCACATTTCCCTAAAAATACCATCATTGTTGAACATTGGCTGATTGAAGTCTTAACAGCCTTCAGTTTTAACCTTTTGGCAGTTTCTTTTAGAATAATTGGCATCTGAGTTTCAGGTCTTTGGTAAGGCTTTAATAGATCTTGTGGACCTGGAGGGTTAGGTATATTGTGAAACAAATCAACTTTTCCAGAATTATAGAAAAAGACACATATCAACTGGATACCTTGCTTTTTTCAGAGTCAAGATTCTCGGAAACATTAGATGATTTTTCAGAAGCAATACGTGTAGCCATTGAGGTTGTATTGATTACAGTTGATCTACTATCTTTGTAAAATAATGTTGTGGATTTGTTTATCTGCCTTCTGTTTGGTTGTATGCCCCAATCACTTTCAATATTTTCATGTGGTGCATGCCATTTTGCTAGAAGCTTGTCATCAGAAGTGGATAGCAAAACTTTGTCACCAACTTTAAAGGTGTGTAGTCGGACCTTCATACTGTAAATGTCTTCATGTTTTTCTTGTTTAGAGGTGATATGGCCATTACGCTGGACGCGGAGCAGCAAGCAGCAAGCGTTGCAGGCTATTCCCTGCTGTTCCTTTCCTGGGATGCTGCCTGGGATACTGGGATGTTCAGATTCTTGTCAGATTCCTGAGGACAGAATATCTGCTCCGCAATTTCCATCAAAGTGGTGAAGTTGATCTCGCCAGTTTGGGCTGCTACCTGTGCAGATAATGAAAGTAGTGAAGGAAGTAAGTGGAAGCTGGTGGGTCAGCTATTTCTCTCTGTGTAGACATTGGTGAACACTTCCACAATAAAATGATCTTCCCGCCATAGCCCTGTAAGATGTGCATATACTCACAAAAAAGCAGCCCCACAATGTTGATAAAACGTTTCCTAAAAAGCCTGGGAAAGCCTAAAGCTGAAAGCTGAAACACTTCACAGATTGTCACTGGCATGACTTCTAAATAGAGGCTATTTGACTCTGGTGCAGCAGCCGAGCTGAACTTGATTTACAATTTGAATCGCCTCAATGCCCTCTATAATAACGTATCCCATGCAGTGATAGCACAGACATATTGGCAGTTATGTGATCGGCGACTGTTGGTATTTGTATACCTTTGAGCCAAACTCCAGTAACCATACCCAAAATTGAGAAACAGTACACCATAATCAGTAAAGAGCCAACACAATGGAAGAGAATCAAAAAAGGACATCAAACTCAAACCAAGCACATACAATCAATACTTCATATCTCTAGGAGATTACAAGCAAATTGGATGCCAAGTACAGGTTGTGGAGCAGGAAACGCTAGGCTTCAAGGCACTTCTGTGTCATCCACTTTAAATCAAGCACCTTTAATCCAAGCACCCGGACTAAATCTAATGGCTGAGATAGATTGTGAGAACCCAAAGAAACCCTCGAACCAGGGTTGCAGTATCCCAATCGCCTATGCCAGCTCAAAATCTCTATACCTCAACAGAGAATATACAACCACCCTATGGGCGAGAAAACCTCTGACTAGCTCATTATTATGCCCCAAAATATCTCCACTATCCAAAGCTCCCCACTCTTCGGAAAGGTTATGCAAACAGATATATCCCAGACTAAGGAGGCAAATAAAGAAAACCTCAACAATATAAGGGATTTAACGGATACAGAGCACAACACACTTTCATCTCTTTATAAGGACAAGTTACAGCAAATCTGGGGCACCTTTTCATTTTCTAAATATTATGAAGGGCATTTAAGAACCACCAAGAGTGACATAATCAGCCTAAAGGGAAGCATGAAACAATGGTGAAGACCGAGGCAGCTACCAAGCCATAATTAGGTGTAAAACTTTCCCTAACATAGTCGAATGTGCAATCCAATCCTACCCATAATGCTTCCACTGTAAATGAGAACATGAACCTGTCTAGTTCAACGGTAGCATGAGAAAACAGAAAAGACAGAAATCTGCAAGTACCTCAAGAAGGAGAAGCGATACCTAGTGCTTGTGCATCACCCTCGAAGCTCAAACAGAAACATATGGAATTTTTGGAACTACACCCAACCGCTGTGCCATTTGCAGGAATTATTGTGGGGTTTAAACTGTTGAAAAACAGTGTGATGGAATCAACCAAGTCCTTCTTGAATAAATCTGCATACCGGATTAACACAATATTGATTGGGGCTTGCATCAACCGCCATAACTTAGTGATGTCCAGACTTGTTAACTAGGTGGGCAAAATGACTACATCAATTAAGGGAGACTGTATAGTGCTTACATCCTCATCTTTGAGGTTAGCAGGGTATGTGGTCCATTCTAACTTGGGATTGTCTGCACAACCACATGGCAGATGGCTCTTATACGTATCTTAGATTTATCCTCCTAACTTACATTTTTATAAGGATGTTGATGGAATTGGAGGCCCTGTGAGATGGTTGAAAACCTCAAAACATTTTTATTCTAATGATCTATCGTTGAACCTCATGGTGTCACCCCTTCCTATAAGTGGGAAGGAAGTGGATCGGGACCCAAAATGTCACAATGGAACCCAATTATATTAAAGGGGATATTATGACACAAGACAGATATAGTGCCCTCTCCTCCCTAGAGGAAACTGATTGAATAGAATGATCTGTATACGTAAGAGTATCTAATAATGACACACCTGAGCTCTAAATCTGCATCTGTCTCACGCACAAAAGAAACTTCCTGAAATAGTGGAAACGAGTATACCCTGGTTGGCAGTTTGGATTAATTGGCCCTTTCTGTTCTTTCCTGGAACATAGGGGGGATGCAGGGTACATGTGCTAATAATAATGTAATACCTGTCTATAAAATGTATGATATAATACTTTTTACAAAAATCCTGGGCAGAAGAGGAATTGATTATTGACAGATACTTGACCTACCAAGTTAAAGCAAACAAAAAGGTAAGAGGGAGATACAATGGGGGTCTGAATGCTTTCTAAAAAACACATCTAAATGTTAAGAAATTGCATTCTTTAGAAAATGATATACCCTGTTTCCAAGTGTTTTGCCCGTGACCTTTAGATAGGCTATTATACATGTTAAATAGATACATTGATTCCCCCATTGGAAAAGAAGGGTTAAACAGTCTTCTCAATATCAAATCCAATATAGACGGTACATTATTTACCTATCCCACACAAGAGCGCATAATTATATGTGAGGAGACTTAAATGTAAAATTAGGCAATGGTTTACCCCAGGATCTGATCGATCCACCGGTGGATTAAGCAAGTGGTATGCCAGAACCAGACAGGTTGTACTTCCAGGTATGTAAAGAGGGCATAATGTTCATAACTGGCTACTAGAATGGGGTCTATGCCAAATTACTGGCCGAACAGCGGATGTTCGGCTCAAGGCACTCACCTTTAAGAACCTGCGCTAGATTTGAACAATCAATTACTTTCTCATTAGACCAGATATGCTTAGTGACTATCTGAAATTTGGTAGTTAAGTGCCAAACACATGATAGAGTCAGTAGAATTCTTGCACATCTAAAGAGCTTTGAGTTCTCAAACAATACAACAACACATGTCAATGGTCTTCGATAAATAAAAGTATGATTCACAAGGAGTTCATAGCACCCAACCGTCACGTGTTTAAAATATTGTTGGAGGAAGGTGCCACCCTGCTAGAACCTTAACAACCTTTGCTACTCTACTTCCAAAACATACAGAAATGTTTATCCATACAACCAACTCATCTCAAAGCAAAAAGTGTCCCATGGATTGGTTTGACCTCCAATGTAGAAAGGCACAAAAAAATCTGCTGAATTAATTGAAGACACGAGATCCAAGAAAAGGTCAAATAAGAAATGCTACAGTTGACTATGAGAAAGCAATAGAAAGAAAGACAAATGAGCTGATTAATATAGAAGAGCTTGGGTTAGAGGCAGCTTCAGTGGAGGTTAATTCAAAGGAATTCTGGGAACCAATAGCCAAGAGGCCCTCTTATGTGCAGGGTATTACAGGCATGGAGTTAGCGATACCAGACCAGTTCTGGGTGGATTATTTTTTCATTCTTTTATAAAGTGCCAGGCACAGTCATCGACTTTGCTTGGACTCTTCTCAATTAGGCTCAAACAATGTATCACTTGAAATATACACCTCTCACTTACCTGTTTCCTTTTCATTTCAAAAGGTATTTTGTGCAATTAATGCCAAAGCACTTAGTTGCCCACCTGGCCTAGATGAGATCTTGGAGGACCCATTTCAGGACCTAATGGAAGTCTGGGCCCCATTCTTGACAACACTATTCAACATTATTCTATCTACTGATACTGTGCCTGATTCATGGAGAAAAGCCATTATCACACACATTTTCAGAAAGGGAAATAGGTGTTACCCGAAGCATATAGACCAATTACCTTCCTGAAACACATTTTAAAATGTTTGGCAGATGTCTTCTAACAATATGGAAAAATGGGTTGCTGATAATGGTGTACTCTTGACCATAAAAACTGGAATAGAAACCAACCTGTAGTAAATTAGAACAGTTTTTTAACCTATATTTGTTGGCTGCACACTCATTATACGTTAAAAAGGAGAATATCTATCAGGCTTTAATGGACCAGAGCACAGCATATGACAAAGTCAATAGGGAAAGGTTATGGCTTGTGCTGAAATGCCCCAAAATTATAGTGGATATTTGAACTGTAATCCATGAGAACAACAGGGCTTGTATGAGACATATTAGTATTGGCCACTTGACCTCTTGATCTCCAATAAAATCTGGGGCCAGGCAAGGGTGTGCCTTAGCACCTTTGCAATTCTCAATATACATCACGTTTCTGAATGATATTCTCCTGTATTGCAAAGCTTATGTCCCTAAAATTGGAAGAACATGTATGCCGGTACTAGCGCATGAAGATAATACTGTGTTGATTGCACATACACCAATAGATTTGCAGACATTGATAGACACATACACAGCATCTATGAATGCCCTAGACTTACAAGTCAACAAGGCCAAATCAGCATTCCTGGTTTGTACAAGAGATAAGAAAGTAAATTGGCCCCAATCATGACCAGATTTTGATGCTGAGGCTGGAAGCACGTCTATACTCTTGTATTCTGTTTCATTAACTGCCTACCGCTCTCCACTCTACCACCCTCATTCCATTCATTTCTCAAGGCTTCCCTCCTCTCCATTCCATATTCTATTCAACCAAAACATCCCCCCCTTTCTTATATAATTTCCCGCCATACATCAATTTGATAATACGTGGGTTTTCTTTTACGTATAATCCGTTGTGACCTCCTTTCACCTTCCTGAATCTTTGGCCCTCTTCTCTGTTATTCTCTTTCCTGAACCCTGTGTTTGTCTCATGTTTCTCTGTTCTATTTATTTATATAGTGATGTCTCCTTGCTTTCATTTGCCTGCTCTTCATTGTCACTCATGCATTCTGTGCTTGGTTGGACTGCCCTTGAATCTGACCTGCGGTCTATTGTGCTGATTTTCTTGAAGCACGTTTTCTCTATTTTTTCTGCTCTTCTTTCTACATTCTTTATTTTCTTATCTTCAGTAATTCCATAATATATCTCTATTTCCTCTACCCACTTGGACTTACTATATTTGAAAGAGTTGTGTTGTCTTTATTAATAAGCTACACTTTTACATGTCATGAGATTTCTGCATGTTATCACATGTTATGTCATTTCTCCCCCTTTTTTCTTTTTTTTTCATACCCCCCTTGTGCAATTACTTTTTGTGTGTGCCCCCCTCCTTGGGCAATTACATTTGTCTGTGGCCCCCTCCTTTGGGCGATTACTTTTTGTCTGTGGCCCCCTCCTTGGGCAGTATTCCTCATTGGCACCCTCATTGGGCAGGATTATCTTCTATGACCCTCTCCTTGGGCAATATTCTTATTTTTCATTGGCCCCCACCTTGGGCAGTATTCCCCATGCCCCCCTCCTTGGGCCGCCTAACCAGCCTTCATGTCAGATCCATGCATTGAGGACTGTGGGGTTCCACAGGGCTCATCGTTGTCACCTTTTCTCTTCAATTTATATCTTCGACTGGTTATGGACATTTTGAGACGTCATGGAATAAGTTTCCAATCATATGCTGACGATACTACCGTTTTTATTACAGTTGATAAGGCTGAGGAATCTTTTGCTAAAATTGGTGTTTGCCTTCAGGAGATTAGCGAATGGATGGCTTCCAACCAACTGCAATTGAATTCAGCCAAGACAGAATGTATTCTGTTTGGCCCTAAGCAACGTTCAGCTTTCATTAAAAACCAGCCACTTCCCAAGTTATTGGGTGTTGAACTTAAATTTTCAACTGAAGTTAAAACTATGGGTTGCATTTGGCAGGGCAATCTAGGTAGTGCGAGCCAAGTTGTATCCAAGGTCAAAGCCATCTTCTACTCCTTGAGACTCCTCCGGAAAACTCTCCCATATATGCCAGAAGGGGATCATGCTATGTGGTGGGAACACTTACAAATGCCCACCTCGAATACTGTAACAGCCAACTGGTGGGAATTCCAAAAACATAGCTCAGCAGACTGAAAAGGGTACAGAATGCAGTGGTCAGGCTGATCTGTGGGTTAAGCAAAACCTCCCATGTATCCCTGTCACGCCGATTGCTTTGCTGGTTATCAGTTGAGGACTGCATCAAGTTTAAAATAGCCTGTTTGGTATTCAAGTGTCTGAACAATTTAGCACCAGACTACTTAAAGGAAAAACCTGCACAGTATCAACCATCCAGATGCCTACGTTCCAGGGACCATGCTTTCTTAATTATCCCCCTATCAACATTTGTGTCAAGAGGGGATAGAAGATTCTCGGTTTTTGGACCTAGACTTTGGAACAGCTTACCGAGGGAATTTAGGACTATGGATTCCCTGTGTCAATTTACTAAAGCCCTGAAAACATTTTTGTTCAAATAAACTCTAGTCAGTTTTGTGCAATGGTCATGTCCTTTGGACATAACTGGGCTGCACCTTTGGATGGAATGTGATACTATTACAATTTTGGATATTCGTTTCAGCAAAAGTAATCTGCACCATTATAGGGTTTGTTCTGTTTTGAACGCGTTACAAATGCCAGAACTCTAAAGTATTTGGATCAAATGCAAGTATTCAAAATAAAAAGATTAAGAGTTCTTCAAAGTCCATTATATAGTGTGTCACACGTTCTATTTATGTATCATAGCACATTCAAAATTTAAAAAAGATTGCTTACATACACATGAATGCCCTAACTATTATACATTTTCCATATAACAGCACCAAACATATTAATAATTTGTTAAATTTTCATGGTATTTGCAGATTACCATTGGGAGCTTTGTTGCTGCCATGACTTTTATAAATAATTGTGCATGGGGGCAGGAGATGTGTTTGGGGAACTGCTGTCATTGAGTTGTGCAGGAATAAAGTTTTACCTCTGCCTATTTATGAAAATTCAGCTCAGCAAAGTAACTAAACCATCAAAACACTACCTGAATCTTCTGCATGTCGTTAGCCAATTTTTTTCAGAATATCATCCGGCCTCTGCAGCAACCGTCATAACAGGTCTACAATAGACCGTAAGCATCCCCTGTACTAGAGCATCTCTGAACTTCCACTGCAACATCCTAAAGTCTTGCAGAACTGCGCAATACTGTTGCCAATTGTTGCCAAGACCCACTTTCGTACATGTATAATCCTGCAAGGCTGAGGAAACTGCACTATCTGCCTGTCGAGAAAAGGATCTTCATGAATCCCTGGGGCTGGAATGTTCCAAATGATCTCAAGTGAGGCAATAAGTGTTTTCAGCCTGTGCTTACATTATATTCCTGCAACCATCTTTCTAGGAACCAACATGCTTGGGCAATTGACTGTTCTTTTGGCCGGTAAATTGTAAAATCTTGGAATCTAGATGACCTGATTACTTTCAGTAAAGCATTCCAAATATAACTGTTGAAGCAAATTACATGGCTATAGACTTTGGTTGTCGGACATTCTACAAATAACCATAATCAAATACAAAGCTCACAAAGACAGCATGTACTTCACATCCACACTTCACTGAACCCTCTCTTCTAAAACAAGCCAAAAAATGATCAGTTCAAAACATGTAACTACTATTACAATCTAGACCCTCGTTATGCAGCATATCAATGTGTCAGACCAATGATTTTCAACCTCATAAGATCCACGCCACATGTTCCCTACATATCTGCTGGAAGCAAGATTGATCTCTGTACGAATCAGACATGTATCAACAGCCTTGCATTTCATACCCCAACTGATTTATGTCGATTGACACTGCGCTCTAGCACCTCAAAGCATCTGTTTAGGCTAGATGGAATTACAATAATGATCGTAAACAAAATAATCGGACAGACCCAAGAATATGGCAATATTTGTTATGGTGATGTCTTAGAATCTCAGCCATTGTTATGCTGAGGGTAGCTATATGAATGATGTGATAGCATGTTGCTATGATACAGTGTTTAGAATGTTATCTCTTGATATATTCAGTTGATGCTGTGATGTGGAAATGGTTGGGGGTCTCTGCTAACCAGTCTATCCTACAAGCAATAAACCTGTTGATGCAACTCATTTGGCTTGGTTTATTGCCACCACATTGGCGACGAGGATGGGATGTACTGCTACTGTGGAGTAGTGACTGGTTTATAACTCGTCTGAAGATTTCAGACCCCCGGCCGTGGATATTTGCCACCAGGAGCTGCGCCGTTCCCGCTAGCACGACCCAGCCCAGAGGAGGTGCGTCCACTCTCACCTGTGCCCACCCGCGTAGTGCCCAAGCGTTCCCTGCCCCGTGGACTTTTCTTTCTGGAGGTGTGCCGGACAAACTCACTGGTTCGTCCGAGTTGCTTGCATTCCTCTTGCGCGGCCCCTCCTCAAC
This sequence comes from Ambystoma mexicanum, assembly GCF_040938575.1. NCBI lineage: Eukaryota > Metazoa > Chordata > Amphibia > Caudata > Ambystomatidae > Ambystoma > Ambystoma mexicanum. Next base: position 335,212,710 of record NC_090933.1, on the reverse strand, counting down.
CCAATACGTGGGTGTGGAGAGTGAGCCCCCTCAACCTTGCTTTCGGGGAGGAAGGTGGCACGAGAGGAGGGCATCCAGGAAGCGCGAGGGGAGCCGGAGAGTGCAGCAGGAAGGCGCGAGAGCCGAGGAGGCTCTCGAGCCGCTCGAGCGAAGGCCCTCGAGTAAAGCACCCGGGACATATCTACACGTGACACGTCACGTGCGCGGAAGCCGGCCCGACCTCCGTAAAGCTCTTGGCGTACGGAGCGAAAGAGGAACACTACGCACTGCATCGCATATGCGCAGAGGAGCGGCAGATGTCTGTTGACTGAGCGTTTGGTTCTGTACCCAAGAATCCGCCTAGGGCCACTAGTGGAAGGCGTCAACGAGGAGCATTTGGTGATGCAGGTTGGATTTGTGAAGGAGACGTGCTAGAGTTGAGAGTTATCAAACTGCTTTTGCCTGCACAGACAGGTGTGGAGTCTCTGAGTGCACAGAACGGGATCAGGCATCTAATTGGCACCCATGGCTCTATCAGGCATTCCGGGACCACAAATGTTTCTTCCAACTCCTGGCCCTCCTAGAATTAAATGGGGGCCGTGGAAGAGAGGCTTTCTGCATTATGTAAAAGCCACGTGTGGAGCAGGTATGTCTGTAGAAAGGAAGGTGTCCATGCTCATGCACCTTCTTGGTTATGAGGGGCAGCACATTTTTGAAACATTGCCCGATTTAAGCGAATTGGATGTAGAAGAAGGTATGAATGACTTTGATGCAGCTTTAGCAAAACTGGATAAACATTTTGAACTAAAGATAAGTACTGTATTAGAACGCTTTCACTTTGGCATGAGATCGCAGCATGAGAGCGAAACTGTGGAAGAATATATTACTACTCTGAGACATTTATCACTAAACTGTAAGTTTGGTGAAAAGTTGGATGAACATATTAGAGATCAGTTCATGCTGCACTGTTCCAATGACAAGATTAGGGAAGAAGTATGGCTGAAAGATGATCCTTGCTTGGATGAAGTGATTGGCATAGCAAAACGAATTGAGCACACTCTGCAATGTGTGGCGAAACTTGCCACAAAAGAATCCAAAGCTATTTAACAGGTCGAAGTTCTGAAGATTGGTGACAAAAAGAGAGATGTAGTCAAGGATCAAAAGAAAAGGAAGAACAAAACGTCCAAGCGGGGCGACACCTATCAAGGGAAGAGTGGCAATGCCGCCCAGACACCAAATAGGTTTTCCCAAAGAGAAAATGCCCAGGGGGGAAAAAAGAGAGAGGAGCGTTTGCGTTTTAGGTGTGGGAGTGCTCGCCACCTACCGTCCTCTTCAATCTGTCCTGGGAGAAGAGCTACTTGTAACATTTGTAAAAGATGGGGGCATTTTGAGAATTGCTGTAGCAATTACAATGTCAGTGCTGGGAGGAGCATTATGTTGGTTGAGGAGGCTGATGGTCCATCCTCAGATGAATGTGAAGGTTCAGAAAATGAAATTGTTACAGTAAACATGGTGCAATGTGTGGAAATAGATGAATGTGAACATCCTTCAGCTTGGATTGAAGTGAATGGTTGACAAGTTAAAATGCTGGCAGATTCATGTTCTAAAATCACTTTAATGTCAAAGGCAGTATATGAAAATGTGGTTGGTGGGAAAATGGAAGACTTAAGCCCATCAGATAAGACACCTGGACAGTATAATGGCAGTAGAATTGACGTGTTAGGATGCTGTTTGGCAATGTTCAAATTTAAAAACAGAGTCACGTATGGTAGATTATATATTACCAAGAAGGGTGAGACATTGTTGGGATGGAAAGAGCAAAGAGGTTTATGTATCAAACTAGTCCAAATAGCAAAGAACAGGTACTAAATGTGGAAAAAGTATCCGTGGATCGTAATTTGGATGATGGTGCCAAGAACTTGATTAAGAAATATCCAGATGTTTTTAACAAAAATGTGGGTTGCTTAAAAGGAATGGTTCATAAGATTGTCTTGAAGGTAGATTGCAAGCCCGTGGCGGCAAAACTTAGACCGGTACCGGTGTCAATGCGAAATGCTGTGAGAGTGGAGTTGGAGAAATTGGAAAAAGCAGGTATTATTGAACCAGCCAAGGCTGTCGAATGGATTTCCCCGGTACTTGTTGTTAAAAAGTCTGGGGGAGATTTGAGGGTATGCATAGATTTGAGAGAGTTGAACCGGTGTGTGGTAGCTGACCGGCACCCGCTCCCCAATATGGGAGAACTTGTGACCAGAATTGGAAACGCCAAATACTTTGCCAAATTAGATATGGCCAGTGCCTATCATCAGATTAACCTAGATGCTGAATCGTGAAAGCTAACAGCTTTTATAACATACAAGGGCATTTACCAATTTCGCCGTATGCCTTTCGGATTAATATCAGCTTCATCGGTTTTTCAAAAAGTCATGGATAAGTTATTAAAGGGGATTATCAATGTTTGGTGTTTCCAGGATGATGTGTTAATTTGTGGAAGAACTGAAGAGGAATTAAGGAAAAAACTAGAAATGGTTCTAGAAATATTCAGAGTACGTGGTATTACTTTGCGGAGTGAGAAATGTGTCTTCTCCACTCAGTCAGTGGAGTATTTAGGACATGAAATATCTGAGGAAGGATTGCGGCCTAAGAGAGAGTTGGTGAGTGGAATAATGAGAATGCAGTCTCCAAAGAATAAGGCGGAACTACGGTCATTTTTGGGGACAATAGAATTTTACCACCGGTTCATAGAAAACTATGCTGACAGTCTTACCACCTTGAGAGCTTTATTGAGGAAAGGTGTGGAATTTAATTGGAACAGTGAATGTGAAAGAGAATTTGTTGAGATTAAGTCCAAAATTGATATGGCTAAACCCCTACCCATGTATGACACTAAGAAAAAAACAATGTTGTCGGTGGATGCGAGTGAAACTGGAATTGGAGTGGTTATGTCACAGGTGGGAATTGATGGAACAGAGTCGGTGGTGTTGCACGCTTCACGCATGCTGAGAGGTCCTGAACTGAATTATTCAGTTTTGGAAAAAGAGGCTTTGGCATGCAATTGGGGCATAGAAAATCTAAAAAACTTTGTGTGGGGTCAGAAATTTGTGTTGCGAACGGACCACAAGCCGTTGAAATCTATATTCGAGAGCAAAGGTTTGGACAAGGTTTCGAGAAGAGATGCGTGTTGGGTGACGAGATTGCAATGTCACAAGTTTAAGATTGAAGTTGAGACTTATAGCTATTGCGCATCAAGGGCACATAGGCACATATAAGACCAAGGAAGTCATTAAGGCTGATTATTGGTGGCCAGGTTTGGACCGCGAGGTTGAGAAGACTGTAGGAGAATGTGTCGATTGCATAAAGTCAGGGAAGAGCATATCTGCTGTAGTGCAGCCGGTAAAAGGAGTTGAAAGTCCAAAGGGTGTTTGGCAGGATCTATCAATGGATGTCTTAGGCTCAGTGGATATGGGTAGAGGTAGAGGCAGATTTGTGTTGACTGTTGTGGATATGTTCTCGCGGTGGACGGAGTTCAAAATAATGAGGGATGTCACAGGGCAATCCGTTGTGGCATTTCTGGAAGAAATATTAGAGAGGGAAGGGTTGCCAAGGAGCATGTTGACAGATAATGGCCCACAGTTTACTGGGGGTTTCTTTCAGGAGTACTTGCATAGATGTGGCATCAAACATAAAAAAAACGTACTATATTACCCTCAAGCCAATGGTATGATTGAGAGGGTCAACCGGTGCATCATGGAGGGTATTAGAAGTGCAAATGCGTGTGGTTTGGATAGGAAGGTTGCGGTAAAAGAACGAATGTATGCTTTGCGGATGGCTCCCAATACTGAAACAGGAGTCAGTCTATTCGAGTTGATGAGAGGAAGGAAGGGTAGTACGTTAGTGTCTCCAGCTTGGCTAGGGCGAGCGAGAGAAACTGATGTGGTGGTAGAAGAAGTAAAAAGGAGAATGGATGAATGAAAGAGAAAGTGGGCCAAAAAGGTTAATGAAAAGTTTCCAAGGAAAAGGACGTTTGTTGAGGTGGGAGATTGGGTGAGGATAAGGAAAGCTGTTGTTGCGAAGAAAGGAGATTCATTATACTCGGATCCTGTTAAGGTTGCGCAAGTGTTTGAGGGTGCTGTGAGGTTGGAGAGTGGACAAGTATGGAACCTATCAAGGGTTGCGAGGGTGAGGAGGTGAGATTTGAGAAAGTGAAAGGTAATCTTTCAGGAGTGGAAGATGAACTGCGGGTCCTAGCTGATTTCTGCATGATTCTCTTCTACTTTGTATTACTGCATTATTTATTTATTTATTTATTTATTTATTTATGTGTAAATAGTTTTCATTGTTCAGATAAGGGAGGGGGGAGTGTTATGGTGATGTCTTAGAATCTCAGCCATTGTTATGCTGAGGGTAGCTATATGAATGATGTCATAGCATGTTGCTATGATACAGTGTTTAGAATGTTATCTCTTGATATATTCAGTTGATGCTGTGATGTGGAAATGGTTGGGGGTTTCTGCTAACCAGTCTATCCTACAAGCAATAAACCTGTTGATGCAACTCATTTGGCTTGGTTTATTGCCACCACAATATTGTCATTTAATAAAGTAGGGAGCGCTTGTAGACATCAGACTGATGCATGCACACTCACATAGCATCTTGATTACATAGAGGTTTTACACCCCAATATGAGTCTTCTATGATGTCATTCTACATGGCAAAATACAAAACCTATTAAGTGAAGGGACTGGTTAAGGGAACATATCTACTTATAGAAAATATAAGGATTAGTACATCATTGGCTACCCCTTATTTGTAGGGCACACCTTGAACTACCTCCAAATACATATAGTGTTGATTATAGCAGACAAAACAACAGTAGATTGGTCTATTCTAAATTGCACATTAGGTTGCACTTTAGGTTGTCCCTCAACCCCACTGATTGATTGGCATACTATCCCAACCTTGGACTTTTGGCTCTTTTAGCAGCACGTACGTGAAATGAAACTTAGGTGTTTGAATCCTGTCAGACTACTTCCTGTTTTCCCAATTAGTCCATCATCTCTCATCGGTAGGACATTAGCCAAAGTGCTCTGTTTGTAGTTGACCTTGTTGCCTGTTCACAGTCCTGAAACATTAGAGTATGAGCACACCTCTATTTTAGCTTAAGTCTCTGATAAATAGGCTTTGCTGTCGACTTCTGAGTCACGTGTGAAGAGACCCCAAATGTGTCCATTTCAACCTTCTATTTACTGACATTTGATCTAATTATGCAGGGTGCTGTTGCTCCTCTTGGCCTCTAGAGACTTGCTCACTCTATCTCACATGAACTTTGCATACTTTTAATTGACCAGCAGTTTGGCTCTCACAGATGTTTTCTTCTCCTTCCATCTATGAAGAAAGACCGTCATTCAGAGCTTATCCAAGTACTCCCTTTGTGTTCTGTGCTTATCCTTTAAAAATAGCATCCTTAACTCTGGGCCAACCTTGACTCATCTTTGCCTCTGCACATGGTGCTGTTTTTCCACGTCTCCTGATTCTACAGTCTTAGCCTGTTTCTGAGGTAGCTTGGTTAAGTTCAACATGAGCCAGCATCCATCTTTCTACTATGGTCGTTCTTGCCATGTTATATATTCCTCTACAGCAAGCTTTTATACGTTTTCTTTCTACCTTGCGTTACTGTGCATTTGCAGTTATTGGTCAGTAAGTTACTTCATCTTCTTTAGATCCATGATTACTTTAGCTTTAGGTAAATGTTACTCTTAGTGTTTCAGTTGCATTGTTACTTCTAAGTATTTTCATACTGTTTCAGCATAGGTTCATATATCTTCTTTATGACATCACTTTGCCCTCATCAGATTTCACTTTAACGTCCATCCACAAGATTTATTGATGCATTCTGACATCTTGGCAGACAACATCCTTCCATATAGCATTCTTCCATGCAACATCCTTCCACACCTTCAGTGCAAGGATACATTCTATATATGGCTTTCTGAGTGCATAATGACTCGCATACACGATGCGGTATGGGAACAATGCAAGGGGTCCCATGTATTACTCTTCTCCGACTGTTCCAGTATGACAGTGGTGAGGGGGCGGGAACTTGCAAGACAGCGTCTACATGTTCCTCTACAACACTGCTAACAGGCCTCTTAGCTACAGAGCCCTTACCTCCCTAGCTCCTCACATGTACCTATGTGTCCAATGCCAGTGGAGATCATACACACTCCTTGCACCTCTCTGCAAGTGTGTCTACATCTTGCCCCATGGAAAAACACCTCCATGAACACAGTCAAAGCTCCCCTCAACGAAATACTGCTCCCAAATGCAAGATATCCTCATGGCCCCAACTGCTCAGAGAACCCCCCAACCCCTCATGGTTTAGAACACAAGATGGTAAAACATTCCATGATTGCTTGGTTGTTTTATAATATACTGTATTGTTAGACGCCCATTCATCGCCATTCCACATTCCACTACATCTTCTGTGCATTTTATTTCTGTTATTGTTTTATTCTGCACCGAGTTGTTGTTCATATGTACAACATGTCGATAAGACACGCTTAGGATGCAAGTGCAGACAGTTGCTGAGAAGGACATCCTGTAGGCGTGGGCAACTATTCAGTGACATACTTTTAATTGCCTGCATATTGTTTACAATGTGAATGCATGTTTGCCTTATCTCTGAATAGTCCATTGTCTTGTTTTATGTCCTCTGAGTGGCCGTTTTTCTATCAATTTGTTAGATCACTGAATATGAATCACCTGTGCAATACTGTAGAAACGTGGTTGCTGAGCTTTAATATTCCTTGTGCACTGGGGTAGAATTCATGAGTCTCAAGATCACAGGAGCTGTCGAGGGTTAGCCAAAACCCCAATTGTTGAGTAGAAGAAGGGGGGTGTTCTCTTGGCTATCTTGCTTTTGTAATTTAAAGGAATTGTTCTTACACACTGGTTGTTGCGATACAATCTCGCTTTTATTTGTGCAAGTGGTAGGTTTTTCTTTAGTTTTGTAGGTATACATGTACTACATCTGGGGCGCTTACATCCCCTTGTTGTAATACTGTACACTTAAGTTACTAAAGAAGGAAAAAACACATTTTTACATTTTTTTTACTAAAAGGATCATTTTGAACCTCAATCCTCTTTTTCTTCAATGTTGCCACACACAGCTCGCTCTTAGTCTCTTTCTTTTCAAGCAATCACTAAGAAGATGCTATTGTTGTATTTAAACAAATGGTGTGGAGAGTGCTGCATTAGCAGCAAGCATGCCATGACCATACAGTATGATGTTGAAAACTACTTTCCATTGCGAAATGTTTAACACTGTTTTCCCTGCTTCCCCTCCTTCCTCCCCTTTCTATCTCTGGCAGCGGGATGGTGTTCTGGAACATTTCAAAGTGTGGACAGACATCTTTAGTAGGTAACGTTTCTATTAAATGACCCACTTTTAAAATATCCCTTCATGCTAAGTGAGCTATTCTTGCCAAGGAAATATATAACACTCAACATTGATTATATGGAGTCCAAAAGTCCTTTGGAGCATTTACTGGTGCATGCAGTAGGTCTGTGTCACATTTGGGATGTGTGCCTTATCTGCCACAGCTCTCTAATGCTGTAAAGCCAAGTGTTCGGAGCAGAAGCACCAAGAAACCACACAGGTGGCAACAGTGTGCGGTATAAGAACCTTTAACATAACATAACAATCAGTGTTATGGTTGTAATGAGAAGGTGCACCCTCCTCCTCCTACTCCAAGTCAGGGAGTAGGGGATCACTTTCTGGAAGATCTTCAATACATTAATAACATATACAGTTTTTGCCTGACCACGGGGAAAGCAAAGCATGTGAATCATTCTTATGTAAAAACTATTGCAGCCACAGTGAGGCTAATTATATGAAAATGTGCTTCCCTCAAACTCTGTGTTATTCCTCCTAATCTCTGTGATAGGAGAACAGAATCATTTGTGTCTCTCTAGTGCACCTTGGATCCTCAGAGATCACTCATGAATAGATATGGTATATGATTAATTAAAGAGAGTCGAGTTCCTGTGGGCGTTTGACCCCAAGAAAAATGTGGTTTGACAGTTCCACCCTGAAAGGAAACCTGCAGTTTTCTAAATCATGAACTAATGTTCCTATATTCTGGTGAGAAGAAGTGCAGGCATTTTACAGATAGTGGCAAGAAGAGTGCCTAGCCTGGCACAATGCAATTCTAGAAATGCAAATACACAAAGCTCTTTTCATGTGGATATTGTTGTAAATGTAGATTTCTAAATGTTCTAGTGGTAAATATTGCATACTTGACAGGTTTATCGTGAAATGTGTTTTTTAATCTGGGCTTTTAGTCAGCAGCCTAATTTTGGTCCAGATTTTGAGCTCCTGGTGAATATAGTGAGGAAAGCCGACAATCTTCCCTCCAGTTTTCAGCACTCTCATTCTGAGACGGGTGGAAATATGGGAGGGGAATGTCGTGATTTCCATCAGCAAAAGCTGCACAAAAATATCTTTGTTGTGGGAAATTTAGCGAGCATTTCTCAAAAGACTGCCACTTTTCTAATTTAAATTTTCTTAAACTGTCATTAAACTAGAAAAGTGGTCCTGCAGTCTGAGAAATGCTATGCTCATAACAGAAAAAAGTGTACTGTGGAGTTTACCAGCACCTCCCAGGGTACCATTGTTGAACACCTCTTTTGGCTGGTGCAGGAATGGTGTTCTGGCCTCTGAATATAGTTCTTGCCAGCCCCTTACATGTGAGATGGTTGGCAAGGCTGTTGCCATGCCGTAAATCATGGCTTTGCAGGAGAGACTAACTTCCCTTATTGCTGCCACTCCTGTATTACATCAGAATACATATCTTCATGGAAAAATGTCTTTCAACTCACAGACAGTAACAATATTACTGTTACTCCTTATCCTGTGGCAAATCCTGTTGCCTCATTATAGGGGCTCATGTTCCATGGGGACGTAATGTTCATGGAAAGCATAAAAGCCTTGAGTAAGTCGAGCGTGGCAGGGAGCGTGTACAATTAAAATGAAACCCTTGTCAGCGAGGGATTAATTTCAATTGGGAGCACTGCTTTGCATGCAGAAATGGTAAGCATTGTTCCCAGTTGAAATTAAACCCTGCCAGACATGCTTGAATGTTGGGGAGGGCTTCATTTAATTTGTGAGTGCCAATTGCCATACAAGCATGTCCAGTGGCGGTCACCAACAAAGGTAAATGCTGCCTGTCATGGCAGCATTCACTCATTTTGCACTGCTGAGTACAAATGTGAAGAGCAAAAGGCAGTTTACACACTTGTACGCTGCCTTTTGCCCTTTACATTTGTACCCCGCAGTGCAAATGACAAACATTTTGTGGCGGGGGGCTTTTTAAGTTACAGTGTAAACGCAACTGCTCCCCGATAGTGCCTTTCAATATGGGTGCTTGCTAAATGTAGTATGCATTTTTTATGTTACGTTTTTTTAAAACTGAAACATAATGGTTGCTGGTTTTACAGGCGCACAACCCTAGAACAGAAAAGTGAAGGGCTTTAAAGGAAAGTGAAAGCTAGTGAATTCATCAGGATGCGATTAGGTCTCTTACACAAGATTTGTATTTTTTGTGTGCAATATCTGAATGGTCATTGTTATCTAAGGAAGTACAAAAAAAAGGAGTGTTAATTGGCTTCACTGAAACTAAATTATCATCAGCACCCAAGGAGAAAGTACCAGAAAATTAGGCGCACGTGGACGTTGGCTGGATTTCCTGATCTAAGCCTGTGTTTCCTACTAGTGTAAGGGTATTCATTCCTCCTAGAGTAGGGATACTCAAACTTTTTTATGCTGAGCACCACGAGTAGCAATATTGTTTCAGCTCCCACACCCACAAGCTATAACTGCTCATATGTTCTATTAAAATCAGTGCAGTGACCATAATCCATTTTTAAAGACACTGCACTCCCTTTAGACCTACGATCCCCACTATAGGGGTCAACCCATAGTTTGTAGACCACTATCCCAAGTGGATGGCTCCTCCCTCCCCAAGCTACCACATCTGTGACTTGCCCCAAATTCTCTTTGGCTATTGTTGGTCTCCCCCTACTCACCCCACTCCCTCAAAGCAACACCAAATAATCGATATAAGTGTGATGAAAGAAATTCTGCCTCACAGGAGTACAAAGGTGAGTAAGGGTAAATTAGCCAACTCAGCCCTGACACTTCTACAAACCAAAATATAATGCAATCATAAAGGTAAAAGAGGGACATTCAAGAGACATACCTCCTTCACATTCTGTGGTAACGTGGGCTGAGGGAAGGCTACACTCTCGAGAACGGTGTGAAGGTGAACCAGTAGTGACCCAAACAACACAGTATCACAGTACAAAATAAAGGTAATGTCCAATCAAGGTTCTATGAAAATATAAATACTTTAAGAAACACCATCTGCATGTAGAACAAAAAGAGAATACTTTACAAAAACCCACCTTAAAGGAAAGAACAGAAAAGATATAACAGACTGAAAAAAGAAGAACTCTTGAGTGTAGTTCCAGTGGTGGTAGGCAAAGTACTACCATAAAAAGGATATTGGATTAAAAACAGGAGCAACCGTGACCTGACCAGTCTCTAGGGCCCAAGTGGATGGTTGGGGCAGTTCAGTATCACAGTACCTGCATTCAGTTCTTGGTGGGCAGATACATAAGACCAATGTTTGAATTTTGATGCCACTGATCAGGCTCAGTCGGGCACGCAGAATCGTGGAGGCCCTGGCAGAAAGCAGGCATTGAGTAGGATTGGATAGGGGTGCTATGTGTGGTCAAACAGCACGTCAGGCGGTCCCAAGAATGCTTCACAGTTGGCAGGCTGAGTCCCGCTTTGGCCACTGGGAGAGGTCAGTGAGTGATGCTCCAACAGTCCAAGTCGGAGGGCGAAAGTTGCTGAAGTTGTGATTAAGAGTGTGTTGATGTGCAGTCAATGAGGCAGCGGTTGTTAGCCTAGCTGGGCCGAGCTATGATTGTAACCCCCGGGTTAGAGTCAGCGAGAGACCCTCCAGAGATCTGGTTCAGGTTCCTCCATTGAGCAGACGCTGCAGGCCTAAATAGTGATGTGCTTTGCTATGGCATGAGGCAGTGTGTGGATGGATTAGATGCAGTACAATAGTACGGCTGGTTGGAGGAAAGCAGATGTCACAACTCAGAGATTGTTTTCTGGTCGTTGCAGATAATACTTCCCCACTCTTCTGGGGAAGTTCCTTTCACTCAAGGAATCTGAAATCTTTATGGTGATGTGCCAAAGACTTCCCTCCCAAGAGCTCAGCCTACAGAGATCAATACACCTGTCAGGCCGGGGGCTTGAGTGAAAAGGCCGGAGCAGAATCGTCAGAGCTAGAGGGACAAAGAACAAAACAGTTGTTTAGGAAATGCAGCCAAGTAGTGCCGGAGAACAAACAGCCAACACCGCCCACAATTACCCACTCTTACCTGCTCCGTAGGAACAATATACCAGTAACCTACTAGTATCGAAATGTAGAAACAAGGAGGATGTCTGGTGAAGGGAAGGTGTGCCAGTATCCTAGGAACACCACGGTGAAAACAGCAGAGCGTCCCAAAAGGTGTTCAAAGCAATCCAGAGTTAATGCAGCAGAGCATCCCAAAAAGTTCAAAGCAATCCAAAGTGTAAACAGCAGAGCGTCCCAAAATGTTCAAAGCAATCCAAAGTGTAAACAGCAGAGCGTCCCAAAAGTGTTCAAAGTAACAGGAGTGGACAAGGAAAGAAATGAAATGATCAGGGAAGCGGGCGTTCACCTCACGCTATTTCCCTTACGGAAATGTTCGGGTTATCAGGTCACCAAAACTTAAGGATTCAGAAATGGGAGGTCAATAATGAGCAAGCCGGGTTCATATAATCCAAGGGGAACAATCGAGGGAGGCAGGCGTCGGGAGGCAGACAAGGACAAAGCAGAGACAACAACTTGATTCGAGCGCCGGGTAGTCAAGGATTCAAACAGGAGTCCGGGAACAGAGCTCGTAACTAACAACAGTTTAGGAGCACTCGATCTCCGGATAGACGGGAGTTAAATGCAGTTCACAAACAAATGAAAACACAGCAACGTCATGCGTGTATGTCATGTGGCTATAATAGCAAGAGTTGTGGGAGTTGTAGTTTCAAAGGGTTTTACGTGCCGGATAGCGCTCAGACAATCGCCAAGGCAGTTTCCAATTTAGCCGAGACGTGACAGTACCCCTCCACAAAGAGCGCCCTCTCCTGAGCCTTTGCAAGCGTTGAGACCAAAAGGCACGCAACAAACGGGGTGCGTTCAAATTAGAGGCCGGTTCCCAGGACCTGTCCTCTGGACCATACCCCTTCCAATCAATCAGGTAAGACCGAATTATGGCGAGTGTCCATAATTGCACGCACCTCATACTCGTCCTCTCCATGGACGTTAACTGGGGTAGGGACAGCAGGTAACCACGTGCCAGGTACAAAAGGGCGAAGCAAGGAGACATGGAATACCGGGTGCACCCGCCAATGAGATGGAATAGCTAGACAAACAGTGACAGGGTTAAGGCACCGTGGAATCGTATAAGGACCCAGGTAACATGGCAACAGTTTCCTTTTACCCTTAATGGCCAGATGTTTTGTAGAGAGCCATACACGGTCACCACAAGAATACGAAGGGGCCGGTGCGCGTCGCTTGTCAGCCTGCATTTTGGTACGACGTTGCGCAGCTTGTAAATGGGTTAACACTGATTTACGGATGGCAAGCAAGGAATCCTTCACGGCATTAGCTGCGGGAAACTGCTTTAAAGAAGGCAAGACAGGCGGCAGAGTCCTTGGGTGCAGACCATATAAAGCATAAAATGGAGAGCAGCCAATTGACGAGTGTATAGAATTGTTATAGGCAAATTCTGCTGCACCTAGTAGCGAGAACCAGTTGGATTGATGTTGCAGACATAAACAGCGAAGAAACTGTTCCATAGTGCCATTGGTACGTTCAGTATGGCCATCCGTCTGGCGATGGTAGGCCGAGGACAAGCGGGCATCGATACCCAAGGAGGAAGTGAGGGAACGCCAAAAGCGCGAGGTAAATTGAGACCCTCGGTCAGAGATCAGAACCGTAGGAAGTCCAAAAAAACGTACCACATGGTCAAAAAACAGACTCGCTAACATAGAAGCAGTAGGTATTCCCGAGCACGGTATAAATCGTGCCATCTTGGTAAAAACATCCACAACCACAAGAATGGTGGACATGCCCCCGATACAAGGGAGTTCCACCACAAAATCAAGGGTGACTGTATGCCACGGATATGGGGGTAATGGCATGCTCATTAGAAGACCTAGGGGTTTGCTTAGTTGTCTTTTGCACTGTGTACATACGGCACACTTGGAGACATATTGTTCGGTGTCCTTCTTCATACCAGGCCACCAGCACCATCGGTGGAGAAGATCATAGGTTTTGGCCCGGCCAGGGTGAGCTGCCAACGGGAGATGATGGGACCATTCGAGAGCTTTTCGCCGAATTTGATTATCAGGCAGATATAGTAAACCCTTAACATATGGAAGACCGGTGATGAGTTCGGCGTCCATCTCCTTAAGAATAGGAGCATGGTCCTTAGCCCATCTCCTTAACCCATCTATGATGGACGGAGAAACCGAACAAACACACACTACAGTCCCTGAGGGTAATACTGGGGTTGACTGCTTCGTAGTTTCCATATCTGTACCAATACGAGATAACGCGTCTGCCTTTCCATGTAATGGACCGGGGCGATATGTCACCGTGAAATCAAACATGGTAAAAAACAAATGCCACCGTATTTGCCTAGCATTGGTGCATTTCACATGGGACAATGCTTGAAGATTCCGATGGTCCGTATACACAGTAATGGGATGTCTAGCACCTAATAGATGGTGTCTCCACTCTTTAAACGCCACCTTAATCGCCATTAATTCCCTCTCCATGATCGTATAATTACGTTCGGCTGACGTAAGTTTCCGAGAATGGAAAGCCACCGGATGTAGACGATGGGTAGCTGGACAAATCTGCGACAGGATGGCCCCCACTGCAATTGCAGAGGCATCGGCTTCCACGATAAACGGAAGGGATGGATTAGGGTGCTCCAAGACGGGAGCGGTGGTAAAAGCCTCCTTCAATTTGTGAAATGCGGACTGCGCTTGATCATCCCAAAGGAAAGGGACGTTCGGACTGGTCAACCGAGTTCGAGGCACAACTATTTCGGAAAAGGAAGCGATGAAACGTCTGTAGAAGTTAGAAAAACCCAAGAATGATTGAAGGGCTTTTACTGAAGTCGGGACAGGCCAATCCAGAACTGCCCGGACCTTGGAGGTGCACATAAGCACTCCCTTTTGAGAAATTTGAAACCCCAGGAACTCCACAGACGATGCATGGGACACATATTTCTCCAGTTTTGCAAAGAGGGAGTGCTCTCTTAGACGGAGTAGGACAGAGCGTACATGTTGTATGTGTTGAGACAAGGATTCTGAATATATCAGGATGTCGTCCAAATATATTACGACGTAACAATCCAACAAGTCCCTGAAAATATCGTTCACAAAGTGTTGGAACGTCGCTGGGGCATTGCAAAGCCCAAAGGGCATTACACAATATTCATAAAGCCCGAATTTCGTCTTGAATGCAGTTTTCCATTCATCCCCCTTACGTATCCTCACCAAGTTGTATGCTCCCTGTAAGTCCAACTTTGTGAAGATAGTAGAGGAGGTCATTTTATCAAGGAGCTCCGTGATAAGCGGCAGTGGATATTGGTTTTTGATCGTGACATTATTAAGGGCACGATAATCCACACAGGGGCGTAAATCCCCTTCCTTCTTAGGTACGAAGAATATCGGGGAGGCCGCTGGTGAACGGGATGGACGTATGTGTCCCAAGCGCAAAGCATTGTCCACATAGTCTCGCAGGTGTTCTTCTTCCTTCTGAGTGAGTGAGTAGATACGGCCGTGTGGAATGACTGCCCCAGGTATGAGATCAATGGGGCAGTCATAATCTCTGTGTGGGGGCAATTTTTCTGACAAGCCTTTATCCAACACATCCGAGAACTCTCGGTATTCCAATGGAAGTACAGGGACCGGGATAGAGGATAAGGCACTGATGGAAGGAACAACAGTCACCAGGGCCATGCAGGGAGAAAAGGCTCCTACCTCATGAGACCCAAGGCATTTCTGTATGCAAAAAGAGGAAGAGAACTGCATGGTTTGTTCAACCCAATCAATTACAGGATTATGCGTTTGCAGCCAAGAAAGACCCAGAATCATAACGAATTGGGGGGCCGTAATAATGTCAAAGGTGATGGATTCCGAATGACCTTGTAAGGTGGACATTTGTAGTGAAGCCGTTTGCTCCGTAACTTGTCCGGATACCAAACGGGAACCGTCTACAGCATGTATGTCCTCAGGTCGTATTTTGGGAATTATGGGTAGTCCGTAATGTTCGGCCAACCTAGAATCCATATAATTCCCACTAGCCCCTGAGTCTATCATTACAGGGTTGGAAAAAGGTTTGATGCCAGGGGCCTTGAAGCACATAGTAAGATAAACATGTGAAGACGGAAAACACTCATCCGAGCCCGGGTACATTTGACTCATCCTAAAGGCCCGGTTTACGGACGAGTCCTGGCGTTTCCCGCCGGTTTGGCGGGTCTTTTAGGACACAAGCAAATATAATGGCCTGACTGGCCACAATAGAAACATAGGTTATTCAGTACCCGTTTCTCTCGTTCGGCCTTGGATAATGGACCCCTGATGGCCCCAATTTGCATGGGTTCGGCTTCGCTTTGAGAAACAGGAGTAGTGGCATCTGGTCGGGAAGAGGTACGAATATCAGGATACCGACGTTCACCCCGTCTTTGCCGAATCCAAGCATCGACTTGAAGAACCAGGTCGAGCAACTCAGGAAAACCAGGTGGAAGGGCGGGCACCACTGATAGGGCATCTTTTAGATCATCCGACAAACCTTTATAGAAAACAGCCGCTTTCTTCTGTTCTGGCCACGTGGTCTCAGCCGCCAACTGGTTGAAACAAACCAGGTAGGTCAAGAGATCCGTCTTGCCTTGACTAATAGTCAAGAATTCCAAATCCGAAGTTTGTGCTTTGTATCGCATATCAAAAACGCTGTTCATGGCTTGGATTAACCTATCGAAGTCATATAGAGCCGGATAATTAGCTTCCAGCAAAGGATTAGCCCATGCTGCGGCAGTGCCACCTAGATGGGAGAGAACGAAGGCCGCCTTAGTGGTAGCGTCTGGAAACGCCAAAGGACGACAAAGAAAGTGAAGGCGCCATTGGTTCACGAAAGTCCGATACGCCTTGGGATCCCCCAAAAAGCATTCGGGTGGGGCCAAAGGAAAGGGCCCAGGAAGGACAACCAGAGCTGGAGCTGGGGGGGTACAGGAGGAGGTGCTGCTGCAGCGGCATCACCGAATTCCTCATCATGGGGTAATGGCTGCACGAAGCTCTGTAATACATCCATGCGTTGATGTAAGGTCACATGGGCAGATGCCATATCGGTACGCAAGGCAGAAAAAGCCTGCATGAGAGCTGCCATTGGGTCTGATGTAGCCTCCATAACCAATAGGCGTTTTGTAAGGCTCCTAAATCTGTCACAACTCAGAGATTGTTTTCTGGTCGTTGCAGATAATACGTCCCCACTCTTCTGGTGAAGTTCCTTTCACTCAAGGAATCTGAAATCTTTATGGTGATGTGCCAAAGACTTCCCTCCCAAGAGCTCAGCCTACATGGATCAATACACCTGTCAGGCCGGGGGCTTGAGTGAAAAGGCTGGAGCAGAACCGTCAGAGCTAGAGGGACAAAGAACAAAACAGTTGTTCAGGAAATGCAGCCAAGTAGTGCCGGAGAACAAACAGCCAACACCGCCCACAATTACCCACTCTTACCTGCTCCGTAGGAACAATATACCAGTAACCTACTAGTATCGAAATGTAGAAACAAGGAGGATGTCTGGTGAAGGGAAGGTGTGCCAGTATCCTAGGAACACCACGGTGAAAACAGCAGAGCGTCCCAAAAGGTGTTCAAAGCAATCCAGAGTTAATGCAGCAGAGCATCCCAAAAAGTTCAAAGCAATCCAAAGTGTAAACAGCAGAGCGTCCCAAAATGTTCAAAGCAATCCAAAGTGTAAACAGCAGAGCGTCCCAAAAGTGTTCAAAGTAACAGGAGTGGACAAGGAAAGAAATGAAATGATCAGGGAAGCGGGCGTTCACCTCACACTATTTCCCTTACGGAAATGTTCGGGTTATCAGGTCACCAAAACTTAAGGATTCAGAAATGGGAGGTCAATAATGAGCAAGCCGGGTTCATATAATCCAAGGGGAACAATCGAGGGAGGCAGGCGTCGGGAGGCAGACAAGGACAAGGCAGAGACAACAACTTGATTCGAGCGCTGGGTAGTCAAGGATTCAAACAGGAGTCCGGGAACAGAGCTCGTAACTAACAACAGTTTAGGAGCACTCGATCTCCGGATAGACGGGAGTTAAATGCAGTTCACAAACAAATGAAAACACAGCAACGTCATGCGTGTATGTCACGTGGCTATAATAGCAAGAGTTGTGGGAGTTGTAGTTTAAAAGGGTTTTACGTGCCGGATAGCGCTCAGACAATCGCCAAGGCAGTTTCCAATTTAGCCGAGATGTGACAGCAGATACCAAAACCAGCACCTTCCCTATTGTTCAGACTGAGGGGAATCCAGACTGACTGGTTTTGTGTAGGATAACAGGGAATTTCGGCTTGTCTGGCCTTCTGGTTGTTGTGGGGCCTTTACAAAGGACTATAAGACAGGATGTTCCAGTTTAGGATCTGCTTTTCTGGCACAGAGGATTTGTTTCAGAATGGTTGGTCATGGTCCACAGCATGGGTCACTCCCAATGTTCCCTAGGAGTAGTTGGGGGACATATCTTCCTTCTGTCTTGGACAAACTCTTATTCACCTCTGGCAGAGGGCTTTGTACAATGCAACTGTCCCGAAGAAAGTCCATCTGAGAATCTTCAGAACATCTCTACAGCCTTAAAGGATCCTTGTGGAATTGAGAGAATATAGCATCTTATTGCTTTGTAAATTCAACTCAAATCTGGCAAGGACCATTGGCAATTCTGCAGACTAAATGTGGATGGAAGAATCCTGCAGAATCATGAAGAGGAGCCTCACCAGGAGACAACACGCAATAGGACACCTAATGGATTCCTTCATGGCAAAATATCTCTTTGTAGAGCTTAATAGAAGATACATGGGGCATGTTCCACCAAATCCCACCTCCAAGGCTGGTTTTAGAAAAACATCACAGATTACTGCTTAGTTGACTGCTTCTCCTTTTTTTTTTCATTATAACATTTTATTGGGTTTTACAGATGAGCATTACATTGAGCATAACGGCAATAACAAATCAGCAATTGCTAGGTATGTTAAAGTGATAATGTCTCTCGGTGAAATCAGTGGGAGGGGGACCAAGTTGGTGGACTGAGCATTATTGTCCGTGGCCCACTCTGTCTGCAGTAGCCAAGCGGGTTTCTGTGTGCTGGATTGCTATGGCATGAAACTGTAGTTCAATAAAGCGGGCTGCTTTGGAGCCATCTGGTTAATGGAGGCCTTCTGGTGAGAGCCGGAAATTTGGCGGCGTAGTCCATAAATGGGTCCCATATGTTTAGGGCTCTATTCAGAGAGCCTGTTCGGATTGCAGTAATCTTTTCGGCAACCGCTATATCCCAACACTTAGCCCACCAAAGTGCCACTGAGGGTCCTTCTTTGTCTTTCCACACCCGGGCCATTGCAATTTTCGCTGCTAGGAGTAGGTGCTTGCATAGCCGGGAGATTTGGCCTGAGAGTGGAAAAGCGCCGTCACCTGTGTCACCCAAAAGAATGATTCCGGGATCCCAGGGGATGGAGAGGCCAGAAATGTCCTTGTTGTGTTTAATTACCTCTCTCCAGTACATTTCTGCCTTCAGGCATGTCCATACCATGTGGAATAATGAGCCGAGTGCCGGGCACCCGCGCCAGGAGGTTCCGGGAATATTCGGATTGGCCCTGTTAATTTGAGCTGGAGTTGCATAGTACCTGTAGCAGAGGTTATAGCCCCCTTCCCTGTTTGTGATGCATTGTACTGCTTCTCCTTTTACAAAGTCAAACGCTTTTTGATACAGGACTGACTGGAGAGCGGCCACAACCCACTGGTGTTAGAGTGAGATGTGAGTACGAACACGGTGCACCCCACACCGAACAAAGAAGATCTGATGGCAGCCTACCTAATGAGAAGGATCATCAGAGACAAGATGATAAGTATGTATCAAGATGGGGAAATCACTCCAAGCTCCTACAGGCTCAAATACAAACAACCAGAAAAACAGATGACTCCAAATACAAACAAACACACCACACACCAGGGAAGATACAGGACACTAGGGAAGTACATCAAGAGAAAATGCTCCCTGGTTTGATGCTGATTGAAGGCCCGCAAGAAGGGATAACCAGGGGGGACTAGCTACCGCAGGTCAACTGTTTGCTTTGAAAAGATATTACAGAAACCTCCTGAAAAACAAAAAGGGGCAATACAGAGAGGCACAATGGGTTTCGCTTGACAGAGCAGTTAGGGTAAAAAAATATATATATATGTTCTGGGAGCTTGTTGCCAAGGGCTTTTATGAAGGCAAAGAGGGCAACGGTGGACAAATCTCCTCGGAAGCATGGATAGCCCAAATTCAGGGGGTGATTCTTGCTTGAAGCAGGGACTCATGTGCCAGTAACCTCCCCAAAGGGAAGCCAGGAACAAAACCAAATGGCATTTTCAGGCGAGGAAATTGCCATCCTATTGAGAATTCTAAGAAAAGGCAAAGCCCCCAGGTCAGAGGGCCTTAGAACCTAGGACTTTATTTGGTTACAGAACTGGTGGTTACTGGTTTTAACCCCGGTCTTTAACTCATTCACACAAGCCTTCTCCCCCCTGTACTCTTGGAATAAAGGCCTGATTATCCTGCAGTTTAAAAGAGGGTCAGTGACAGATTCCCACTGTTATCGCACAATCACACTCCTAGATGCTTCTAATAAGATCTTCACAGGGTTTCTGGTGGCACGCTTGGAACAATGGGTCATGGAAAACCATCTGCTCCCAGGCATCTAGGCCAGTAACCGCAGCGTCTTTTCCACTATGCACCAATGTTTCCTATTGAACACTACTGTGGAAAAGTACACAAGAAGGAGGAAAAATCTCTTTACTGCTTTTCTTGCACTTGACAAAATCTTTTCACTTGTTAAATCGAAATCTGCTATAGAATAAGCTTTGCACGATTGGGGTTCCAGTTAGGCTCCTCCAACTGAATAAAATAGTATATGAGGACCCTTCAGCCGTGGTCAGGTGTTCAAGCAAACATGAGTTTTCAAGGAATTTAACACAAACAGGGATGTGAAGCAAGGGTGTCTCCTTACCCCACTTTTATTTTCATTGTTTTTACATGATTTTAACCCCCACAGTGCCATACGAAAATTAATTCTCCCCTTTCAAATGGACTGCTGTATGCTGACGATGCAGTCCTAATGGACCCCACGTCGGTAGCAGTATAACTGAGCCTGAGATAAGCCTGCTTCTATTTTAGTGGTCATGGGCTGACGCTGAACCTCTCCAAAACAAAGATTCTGTTAGAATTAAATCTCCTGAGTGTCACAGGATTGTTTTAATGGTCAGATTAAACATACTGCCTCTAAGAGCAAGGATGCGCTGGTTAGGCGTAAGTAGGGTCTGTCCATGAGTAGAGGCGAAGACGTAGTTCATTTATTAACGACCTGCAGATTTTTTAAAGATTTTAGGAAAAAGTGGCTTAGGTCACATTTTATCAAAAATAAATTCACGACATGTGAGGGTGCTATGTCACTGTTTATGTTATGCGACAAGGAAGAATTGTATTTTATTATGTAAGAGATGCACTCAGAGAATTCATTCTGAGGAAGATTATTCAAACATAAT
Source organism: Ambystoma mexicanum (assembly GCF_040938575.1). Lineage (NCBI taxonomy): Eukaryota > Metazoa > Chordata > Amphibia > Caudata > Ambystomatidae > Ambystoma > Ambystoma mexicanum. The sequence continues at coordinate 335,191,762 of NC_090933.1, read as the reverse complement.
AGAGCTGTACATCTTGTTTTAAACGTAGTGAAGGTGATTTTTAGCAGATACTGTATTGCAGTTTGAATGCTTATGAATAACTGTCATGTTTTTAACTTTGCTGTGTATTTATGTTAATGGATAATAATCTGAATAAACTTAATTTCCTTCCAGCTCAGGGTCTGTCCTTCTGGCAAAGAAGATCCTCTTCAGAATCGTTGGTCATGGTCCACAGCATGTTCCCTGGGATTAGTTAGGGTACAAATCTTCCTTCTGTCTTGGACACCTCCTTCATCACCTCCAGGTGCTACGGACCCAAAGGAAGTCCAACTGAGAACCTTCAGAACATCTCCTTGGCCTTAAAGGATCTATGAGGAACAGGGGGAATTCTTCTGAAATGTTGCAAGACTCCAACTTTTAAGGGCACAAGTACTCTGGTGATTGGTATAAAGCTAACACAAAAAGCGGGGGTGTCACACGAGAACGAAAAACTATTAAGTAGTGGCTAAACAGGTTTACACTGAAACCTCAAATCACATCTGCTTGATGTATTCTATTAAATGACACATCACATCAAACATTTAATAAAAGTTTATACCTAAACAACCTTTTTCTAATACTCATATGGGGTAATTCATGGATTATATGGGACGAAAAAAAACGGGATTTGTGCGCCATTCTGCCTGCAAATTCCTGTTTAACAAATGAGGATTTGCGGGCAGAATGGCGCACAAATCCCGTTTTTTTCAGCACAAATAATCCATGAATTACCCCCATAAAGTGCTACAATAGTAATTCCACCATGCCTTTGTAAAAAGTATTTTTGTGCAAATAGCAACATGTTAATACAAGAAAAACGGCAGGACACAAGTAGAAATCTCAATTTGTATACAAAGAATTAAATCATCTCCTATGCAAACCTTATTGTTTTTGCAAAATACAGCATAATAGTGCAAAAATACAATACACAAGTACAAATCTTTATTCATATATCAGACAGTATGGGCCATATTTCAGACAGTATGGGGCATACACTACTCAACATGGTCTAATCCCAGACCATTAATCATCCTTACAAATAGTTTTGAAGGTGAGAGCTAGTGCAGCAAAATTGTCCATCTTCCGGACTTAAATAATCAGTTGGCACTTCCCTTTACTTCTTAACTTGAGGTATGTGCCTCATAGGATACACCTAATTATTCATCACTGGCTCTGATAATCTCCTATGGTCATAGGATGTGGAGAACAGCCATCATCATAATGTTTAAGTATGGTTTGCAAGGTCAGCATCCCCAGTGCAATGAACTCGCCACAGCCCTGTCCCAATGCACGAAGTGCTGTTAAACCATTACATTCCAGTACTTCAGTCCGATCCAATCTGTCTGCATATGGTGAATGGCATCAATGGGTTAGCGAGTCTTGTATCATAAGAAGTGTCCATCAAGGTTTCAGCAGGATCACGTTGGTGCAAATGCTAGCCTGCTTTAGGGGGCCAATCCCCTTCTCCTGACAGGAGTGGACTTTGCCCTGTTTGTCTTGCACTCAAAGAGCTTTGCTCCAGTAGAAATGGAGGAGACAGGAAAGGGAAAGAGAGACATTGAGAAACAAGATGGTGGAAGGATTCTTCCAGTATCCAGTGCACTCCAGCCTATCCTATTCCAGCACCCTTCCTGCCTTCTGACAACAAAGATCTTTAGACATGCACCCTGGTGGGAGGCTACTCTTCCTGAATGGGTGTGCTACTTTGAGACCTGGACCTAGGACAGCTGCCTGCTGTGCGTCTGTCTCTTGGAGAAGTGGTTACTGGCCCTCACAAAGGGAATCAAAGTGAGACTGGTTCCTCCAGGTTTCTGTTCTGCATTGTGGCAGTTCAGCCCACCTGGCCCAAATACACATTCCCTTCCAAAACAGAGCAGAGTCATAAGAGCTGACACGTGCAATAGCAATTGTGATGTGGCAGCCATGATCGTAAGTATTTCCATGCACTATGCATAAACTCAAACATTACTTATTCTTAGAGATTACCCTGCGGCCAGGATGGGGTACTGATGACCATCGTAGTTTGCGTACAGGGGGCACATCTTAAATGTCACCCCTGTGCTGCAGTGAGTTTGCTGTTGCTGCGGCAGATGAGTGGGTATCCTGTGACATTTGAACCTGCTCTGCACCTTCAGCAGAGCATGAGCTTGAGATCAGGCTAATGATGTAGCAGGGCACAAGTGTGCAATGCTTTTGGCATGGTGTTTTGACAAAGGGGGATGTAGTTAGTAGATTATCCCTTTGGAGAACGAGTCGCCCACATAATTTGAATGCACTAATCAAATAAAAAAAAAAAAGGTCTTTCCACTCTTGCCAGATGCCGATTTCTGACAATATAACTTGTCCCCATTGAACTTTCTTGCATCCGTTTGCTTTCCCAAAATCATTCAAATGAAAAGGGGTCCTGAGCAGAGCCCAACTTCAATTTTCAGATTGGACCTTTGTTTTACAAAAAAAAATTAGCAATCTGGGGTTGCGTCCTATTCTGTTAATTGCCAAAATATCTTCGATGGGGGTCTATGCTCCATGGCAATAGTAACTTCGTCACTGGGTTGTCAGTGACTGGTGAAGTCTGCTGACCCTGGTATTATGATTTATTTGCTCTGCATGCCTTGAGCACAATAAAATCTACCTAGGACAAGCTAGCTAACAAATTATTGTTTCATATGACGTTCATTCACCAAAGAAGAAATAATCCAGCCCTGGATACCTCAAAATACAAAATCATAGGACACTATCTCTGCCATTCTTTTTTTATTTCGAAAAATGGGAACTGCTTGGGTGACTCTTTGTCTCCCTCCATGTGTAGCTTGTTTCATAAAATGACTATAGACATAGGGCCTCATTACGCGGTAGGCGGTGGACCAAGGTGCTATTTACATCTTGGTCCATGCCGGTAAAATACCGGCACCGCCTTGGAGGAAAGGGGAATTACCGCCCTATTCCAAGGTTGGTGGGGCGGTAATTCCCCCTTCCCCCATTGCCTTTCCCCATTCCCATTTTTGCCCCATAGGGCATAATGGGAATGGGGAAGTTGCTAATTACGGTACTGCAAATTGCGGTACCGTAATTAGCACCCTGGTCCCTTTGCGGGTTGGTTTTTAACGCCTGCTAAAAAGCAGGTGTTAAAGTACCAACCCACAAAGGGACCTCGTAGTAAGGCGGTAAGGGTTAACGGTCACCGGTACCATTACCGGTGACCGTTAAACCTTACCGCCTTCCGTGTAATGAGGCCCATAGACATTTAAACAGTGTCCAACACAATGAACACCAACAGTAATCAGGGCATTTTCAAGACATTGGGGGTCATTACGACCCTGGCGTTAAGGGTTTAACGGCGCATTAAAAGGTGTCGGCGCTGTTAAACCCTTAACGCCTGATTACGAGGTCCCTTTGTGGGACCCGACCTTAACGGCTGGTTTTACCAGCCGTTAAAGTAGGGTGCAGGAAAGGGACCTCGGTGCTAATTACGGTACTGCAATTTGTGGTACTGTACTTAGCGCCTTCCCCAGTCCCATTGAGCCCTATGGGGCGAAAATGGGAATGGGGGGCCATGGTGAAATAGGGAAATATCACCCTGCCAACCTTGGAATGGGGTGGTATTTCCCCATTCCACCATGGCGGACTCGTTACAACACCGGCACCAACCATGGTGCTAATAGCGCCATGGTTTAGCGCCGGGGTTGTAATGAGGGCCATTGTCAAGAACCCAGCCCTTGTTTTTCTGCCTCCACATTTTTGTCCAACCAAGAACACCCTTTAAATGGTTTTGTTTTGTCTCATCAAGACATTTATTAGGTATGTACAGTCCTCTGTCATATGAGTTTATCTAGATCACTCTAAAAATTCTTGTCATATGAGTATAAAACTGTGCAATCCTAAACATAAACATCTAGAATTAATGAAATGAGATGGACATGCTTATGCTACCTTGTTTTTTTGCACTACTCTATGCACTAGAAGATTTCAGTGTACCGTTTCATGTTCGGCGATAGTGAATTTGGTGGTAATTAAACTTTTGTGATGCTGATGATACAGTTGACATAAAGGTGGGACAGACATTCAATGAAGATCCTACACTTGTATGAACACTGAGTTAAGAGTAGTTAGATTTTTTCTATTGTTTGTAGTCCCTCATGGAAAATTCAAAATGTTTTTTCAATCGGTTCTGTGCTGTTACAGATGATGAAGAGACAGGTGTGCTTTTTATGTCACTGTGTAAAATAACTTTGGTTGGCCCTCACAATTCAGGAGGTCACATCACACCAGCCCCATGTCAGCCGTGCAAAGTGTGGAGACAGCCACTGTCCTCACAAGTGTGCCCAGTGGCCCCTCCACCAGCACTGCAGATGGAACAGAAGGATCTGCACATGGAGCTGCAAGTGCAGCACCCACAGCAGCTGTGAGCACCACACCACAGCCGGTCCATGCGGTGACCTCTGAGGAGCAACATGATTCCACTGTCATACCTGCACCCACCCATTTGCCGCCTGACACCTACTCTTCACCTGATGCAGGTAGCCATTACCAACACCAGGCTGTGCCGGACACAGGGACTGATGGCACTCATACAGGTGAGGAGAATGCCATTGACCTAAGGTCGCCCTGCTTCAGCTCTGGCCCTCTCCAAAATCTGCAGCCTTTGCCAAAGCACTCACTGGCTGCAATCTGGGGGAGGGTGGATGCCAGAGAGCAGCGACACATCACCATAAATAACCTGGCAGAGAGGCAGGTGCAGCATCTGCAGGCCATTATGGACAGCACCCAGGGATCATCAAGGAGAATTGCCAGGTCATTGGACTGACTGTGCTGGCAGCTTTCAATGGTGACTGCTGCTCATCTGTGGGCCAGAGGATGAGGGAGCACACAGAGGGCATGTCAGCCTTTGCTGAAACCTTGCATGCAAGCATGCACCTCACAATGCAACACATCCGGGGCCCGGAATCACAGCTTTTCACCTCTGTCACTCTCACATAGGGGTCATTACCTCTGACCCCAAGGCAGTGCACATTGCACAATCTGGCCATACAGTGCTCAAGCAGGCTGTCAAGGGCAAGAGGCTCCACAAGTAACGTGATGCAATATGGCACTATTTCACTGGGCACAAGGGAGGTGGGAGGGCATGGGTGTTGGGGATTGGGAAGGTGGGTGGTAAAGGATGTTGGGGATTGGGGAGGTGGGTGACAAGGGATGCTTGGTATTGGGGAGTGGGTGGCAAGTGAAATTGGGGATTGGGGAGGTGAGAGTGCATGGGTGTTGGAGATTAGGGCAGTGGGTGGCAATGGATGTTAGGGATTGGGGAGGTGGGTAGCAAGGGATGTTGGGGATTGGGTAAGTGGGTAGCAAGCGATATTGGGGATTTGGTAGGTGGGAGGGCATGGCTGTTGGGGTTGGGTGCTCACCACAGTTGATAATTTAAAAATTGTTCACTAGAAGAAATGCGAGGAAAATACTTTTAGTTTGATGGTGATGTGTTCAAAATGTGCATATATACTAAAATGTGTTATTGTCAGGTCAGTGTCACACTTAACCTGCACATTCATGCAGTGGAACTGCTTCCTGTTGTGGTATGACTCTTCGGATGCCTGGGGGGCAAACTACGCCACATAGTTGCAGTAAAGCGTGGCAATAATGTTTGACATGTGGGCTGCTGCATAGACACATGACTTGGTGGCATTTATCTCAGCAAGGGTGGTGTGCAGGGAGATGTGCTAGGATGGATGGCAAAGGAATGCCTCCAGAACCTGCCCAAGCACAAGTGAAAAGGTGGGCTGGTACATGCATGCAACTTGCTCACAGTGTGCTGGAAGGTGCCGCTGGCAAGAAAATGTGGCACTGACATGCATATCCCAGTTAGCAGCTGATGGCAACATGTTGTTTGAAAGTTTGAGTTGGGTGAAGGCCTTAAGTGGTCTTTCAGAGTGGATAGGGTGCACCTGTGACTTATTTGCAATCACATGTCTGGATTTATCTCCACCCTTTATGTAGGTATAATTGCACTGTGTTTTTGGCAGAATTACCACCATCATTGTGGGTGTTATTTTGACAGTATTTCAACTTCTGATACAGGTAAAATACCATCTTGCATCTTGGTGGTAATTCTGCCGGTGGAATTAGTTCTGATGCTAATTCCGCCTGATGTTGGCAGTAATTCTGCCAAGGCTAATTCCATAGGCGTAATTAGTGACAACCACTACTTCGATGGTGTGATAAAAATGGTGGTAATTCCATTATCTCCACTTTTACCGTATACCACCAAACTCATAATGTGCCCCCATGTGTCTGCAAACACAACTGCTCCCACATTTCTAAATGTGAGTACACAGTTTCCGTCCTCAGGTAAAATATGAGGGTTAGGACAGCCAAAGGAAGAGTGAAATGATGTGTTCCGTAGGTCTGCACACTTAGATACAGATGTGATTGTTGTGCCTCTCAAGCAAATAACAATATGAAGGCAGAGGCCTAAAAAATGTCATCCAAACATTGATGACCATAGATCAGAAAGGGTCTTTCTTTAGTTCTGAACTTGAGGGGAAAACTATTCCTTGCTTGAGGGATAAAGGCAAAATCTTCTCTGCAATAAGGTCAGAAGATTGTAAGGAAGGCATGTTATCAACAGCAGACACAGACACAATAGAGGCAAGTTTCAAAAACGTTTATTTTGTATTTGGTGAGGTTGGTAGAATTCCTAACTGGCCCTAACTCTAGAATGGGAGTAGTCTCGACCATTGAACAAATAACAAACAATTCCAAGTCATTCTAGTCAAAATAAAAAGGACTATACTAAAAAAATAAAATAACATTGCCCTTCTTCTCAAATGACAAATGTGTAAAGGGGATATAATGGAAAGATAGATCCTCATTACGAGGTTGGAGGTAACCATGGTGCTATTAGCGCCATGGCTGCCTCCAAAACCTTACCGACTCCGCCCTGGTGAATGGAGCTATTACCGGCCCATTCCAAGGTTGACGAACCGGTAATTCCCCATTCACCAGGGCCCTTCCCCATTCCCATTTGAGCCCCCATAGGGCTCAAATGGGAATGGGGAAGGCACTAATAAAGGTACCGCAAATTGCAGTACCGTTATTAGCTCCAGAGTCCCTTTGCAGGTCCCGTCCTTAACGCCTGGAAAAACCAGGCGTTAAGGGAGGACCCGCAAAGGGAACTCGTAGTAGGGTGGTAAGGGATTACCGGCACTGGTGCCCTTACCGGTGCTGGTAATCCCTTACCGCCCACCTCGTAATGAGGCCCTATGTTTCTTAAAAGAAATGTCAGAATGGCTTTAGTAACAACTCCCTTCCCCACGTTCAGAAGCACAGGGTCTCCGAGAGGGTAGGTGGTTGGTACAGTTCTATCAGTCTTGCACACGTTGGCTTACTGGTACAATTGAACAGTTCAGACTTAGGCTTCAAGCTTTTGACAGTTCAATAAGTTCTTAAGGCTTTGTCCGCCTTGCCACAAATGCACATTGTCATACTCTTGACTTTTACTTTACCACAATTTAACACAGGCTTCCCTCCGCCGGGCTCAAGCCTGTTCTTCTATTCACACTTAACCTTCACTTTGCCACAGTTCAGCACAGGCTTCCTTCTGTAGTGATTGGTCCTGTCTTTCTCTTCATACTTAACTTTCACTTTGCCACAGTTCAGCACAGGCTTCCCTCTGCTCGGCAGCCTGTCTTTCTTTTCGCATGTAGCTTTCACTTTACCACTGTTCAACACAGGCTTTTCTCCACCGGGCTCGATCCTGTCTTTCCTTTCACATAGGTTTTTAATTTAATTTCTGACCTCGATCTCCCTATGCCTGGCTCAACCCCTATTTTCTCTTTGCGTGTGTTCCATTCCCCACGTTTTGTACTATCCAACTTTTAACTGTCAAAGACTTTTGAAACAACAAGGATTTTAACTTCGACCTTTCTTTAAACAATGTAACAATCAGCAATCTTCATCACCTGACAACACCAAATGCTTCTTAGTTAATATTTCTTTTCTTTACTTTGCCCTCAGGGCATCTTTACACAATTTGTCAATCTTCAATAACTATCAGCACCAATGCTTAATGGTACTTCTATGTTAGTACTTGTAGTTTGCTTGGAAATAATATTTCTTTTAATGCTCATATACTTTGCCCTCAGAATAGTCAAAGTTCATATACTTCACTTTTCACTTAATCTACTCTTGTTCGGGATCGCAGTTATTTTCTTGCCTTTTTTTGCCTTTTTTTCCTGTTTTATCATTACTTCTTCAAATATTTCAGAGACTTTCGAATGTGCGATTCCACCTTGCAGGACAACTGTGTCACTTTGCATATTTCCATCACAATTCAGCAGTCGTCATTTCCTTTATGCGTTTTATCGGCACACACGCAACCTTCAACTCTTGTAACAGTCACTTTTGTTTTTAACATAAACTGGGCTTTTGTTGCCTTCGATAACTCACTGGTCATGTCAATTGGGTTTCCTTCTTCAACACCGATCATATAGCAGTCAAGGCTGTTACCAGTGCCTCATCTGCTCCTCCCCAACTCCGTCATTCACCCAAGAGGGTAGCAGGCCGCCTTGCGGTATGATGAAGGGATTTTTTCTCTTCTCACTCGTTTTCAGTCTAGGAACAGTCCTGGCTTTCCGCAAGTCTGAAATTCTCACCTGGCTCTCTCTCGTTCTCCGGAACCGACGATCAGTCCCTTGACCTTCCAACTTTGATAGCCTGGTTCGCATCAGTCTCGGAAAAGCTACTCCTTCTTGTACCAAGCCTTGCTCTCCATGTGCCTGTTATCCTCGACAGAGGGAGTGTTTACAAATGGCAGGTGTATGTAGTTAAGATTACATGTCTGACTCTGCCTGGTCTCATTAAAGTGACAGCACCATTGGTCTCATTAAAGGGATACAGCCATTGCAAGTCAGTAGAGGTTATCTTCCTAGCCACATTCCTCATCTTCCTCGACCCAGTATTGTTGTCAGTGTGATGTCGGGAGGATTTATGGGAGCAGTAGTTCCCCATAAAATAGGTAGGGATAGGGGTTATATGGGCTGTAGAAAAAAGGGCATACCATGTCTCACAATCAGGTGCTTCTCCACCACTCCATGAGGACCTCCTACCCAGGTGATCCTTCCTCGCTTGTCCACCCCCAGGGTCGAGACCCAAAAGCGATGGTCTTTCCCTGGCCTCCTGAGTACAAGATCCCCGGGGACTATGCTGTGAAACATCCTCTTGTTTTTTCACAAGATGGTGATGCTGTGCTGCTTTTCTCCAGAACGGGAAGAGCTCTTGGTCTTTGGAATAATCCTGTATTGCATCCTGTTACAGCCCCTTTTAGAGTAACCATAGGCCATATATCAGGTCAACATGCATTTTTGTTAAGCTTCTTTATTCTAGTAAACCTATTAATGGAGGCATGACCTGTCGTATAACCATTAATGTGCAAGTTTTACTTAAGACCAAATGCAGTTATTTTAGATATTCCTCCTGAAAATTAAACGATAGTTTTTGCCATGCTACAAGCAGAATTATCAATTGTTCGCAAAGAGAAAGAATAGGACTCAGATCTATTGCATTTGTGTCTGGAGTACCTGACAAACTGTGGTTGCATGTGGTGGGTTTCATTAGAAATGCCAAAGCTACCTGAATTTATTTCAATCTTTTCAAAGCGCTATGCTGGAAGCCCCAAAAGCTTTGGAAACTCAAAGCAGATAAGGGGATCAAAATAGTCATAGAATTTCTGTAGTGGCAGGGCATTATATTTCTATCAACTTGACCATGTACTACACCAATTTTGCCAGTAAGGAAACTAGGTGGGACATGCATTGATTGTTTTCAAATCAGGCTTGGTTCCACTTCAAAAGGGGCAGTACAGCCCAATCTGCTAGATCACATCCCTTCTGCACGAGACCACAAACATCCCCATACATGTTTTTGTCTTGTTGGGCCTCATCAGTGAGAGAGGGTGTGCCTAGACATTGGTCCCATGCTCGCTGCGCCATAGGGAAGCAAGCTGAAGCTCAATGAGCAGGCCCATCAAGGCTGAAACATGTCTGGGGTTGCTTGTGGACCTGGCCTAGGAGTTTGTGCTGGGCTGATACCATCGGCAGCAGTACCTGACTGATTTGCATATAGCTGGACCACTTTTGCAATGGCACAAACGGGATACAAGACGGTGATGTGGAAGGTCGTGCATAGCATTGCCAGTGGTTAAGATTTATTCAAAACCTTCCACCCATCACCTTTTTGGTTGCAGTAAAATTTACATTATGCTATGCACAGCCTCCAGTGTAAATTATAATGTGCACATTCCAGAGGTGTTTTCCAGCCTAAATTGCTGAACTAATTGCACTAACCAGACCATGTACCCTAGGAGAAGTTAAAAGAGTTACAGCGTACACATATTATTTGGATGCCTTTGGTGTTATCCAAGATCACTGTCTTCTATGGAGGTAAAGGGGGATTTCACTGTAGCTGGGACACTAATAAAAATGCTTTACTTGTAGAGGCCTTCTCATAGCTGTAGTGTTACCCAAATAATTGGTGGTGGTAAAATGTGCTGCATATCATATCCCTAAAGTGCATGGGGGAACATCCTGCTGGTAGAGCAGTGATGCAGCTTCCCTTCCCCTCTACACTTTGTTGAAAACATGTCTCCTAAAACCCCAGAACTGCAAGTTATAGTATCTTTTCTACCTTTGATGGACTTTATGTAAGTTAATCCTTCGGATGCTGAAAACAATGCCTGGAGCAAAGCAAATAATACACCACAAACTGATATATTATGGTGCCCAAGTGAAGGACTCATGCATATATGTATGTAAATATGTATTTGTATTTGTGTTTTATGCAGCACAGACCTAGCTCAAGAGTAATGCAGTGATGTACAAGAGCTCAAGAAGGCAATTTACTAGTAGAAACAGGAAAAGAGTTACCTAATCACAGCTTTGGCTCTGTCCTATCCCCTTCTTCATTACTTTGCATATGTGCACCATAGGGTTGCACATGTTGGGAAAGGGAGGTGGATATAAAAGGTTGGTATAGATGGTGCCAGGATTTTCTACAGTGGCCGAGCAGCATTGCAGACTCTGCCTTATTTGTCAGAAGCACAACTAGGATAAGAGCTCTAATTTGAGTCAAGTGACACACCCTTCGCCCTAGGGCCATTTATACAGTTTCTGTGGGATTTCATACACATTCACAAAGCTGCAGGGTGTACATTTGTATTAGTAATAGATAGTTGACATGTTTTCAAACGTTGTTCAGGCATACCTGTGTCACTGAGATAAGGCTTAGGAAGAGGTCAAGGCACTGCTTAGATATGTCATGCCTCACCCCAGAGTGCCAGTGAGTACTAATAGTGACTGGAGAATACATTTTATCAATGAATGTCCACAGGAACTCTCCTTGCTGCTGTCGAACCCCCAGAGCCTCCATCACCCATACCACCCACAATGTGTAGGGGTGGTGGCAAGACAAAATGGAATCTCAAAAACAACATTTCAAATATCAATGTTGAGACAGGCCTGAAGTGGCCAGACACACTGCCACTCGCATTAATTAGTATGCATGGCACTACAAACAAAAAACACTTGTTTAAGCCCTTATGAGAGTCTGAATGGCATGCCAATAGGTTTGCCAGAATCACCTAGAGAAAAAGGTGACCTAGGCTAATTAGCTTTCGGTGTGCGCTCCCTTATTACCACTCAAGTGGTTACATCAATTTAAAATGGTCGGTAGTAGAAACATGAATTCCTCTTGAAACTTGTATCTTTACAAGATTTGTTGTGAAAGAACAAGTTGTAGATATGCCAAAGTTATTCAATTATTTATTTGCGGATGCAAGAGGATGCCAATGCATTTTGGACCATGGAACGTCCTTTGTCAGGGAAATTCTTATTGAATTTGATCAAAGTCTACACAAGTATTGATTGAATCAGCAAGTCACAAAGGACCAGAAATTCCCATGTATACATGGCAACAGATAAACATATTGTATTCCCATTATATCACTGTAAAGTAACCCCATGATATCAGTGGTGGTTGGACAACATCAATTAGTTACATTGTGGTGTAACGAATGTGTCAGAACATAAGTCATAGTTCAGTCACATAAACCAACATTCAACGAACAACAGTTGAACAACATTTAGAGAAAAAGAGGAAAAAATTAAAAAAAATAAAAAGAAAGAAAAAGAAAGAAAAAACACAATACAAAACAATCATTAATTAAAATAGATAACAATCAATCAAATAAGTCCATGACATGTTCATTAAGTGTTCCTTTACCTGTGCTATAGTCACTGAATCTTTGTTACTGCAGCAAGCTCCAATGGTGTTAATAGCGGTCCATATGCACAAATGACCTTACCTTTTCTAAGTTAGGCGTGAAGACTTGATGTTAGTGAACTACTGTGCCCTTTAATTATAAATATTCCACAGGCAGATAACAGCAGTTTCATTCATATTATACAGTGTTTGCATGTTCACTCAGTGTCAGAAATCCTGTCAATTTCCCTTCGTGCTTGTTGGTCATTCTTAAAATACAAATGCTACCAGTACCATGGTCTCCCATGCAGTGCCGATGGCCGGTTACCAGAATCACCACCATTTCTGAAATGTATAGCTACTCGATGATGCAGAGTTGCAATATTGTCATAACTTGGTGAAATCTGTCCAACACATCTATTAATCTGTTCAGAAGGTGGTGGGAAAAGAGCCTGAACTAGCTTGCTATCAGTTCAAGTTGGGGAACTACAAAGAGCTACAAGCATGAAAACAAGCCTGAAATGCCTTGTCATCAGTTCATGTTGGGAACCATGTGTTCATAAAGAGCTATTAGCATAAAAACAGGCCTGAAATTCCATGCCATCAGTTCAAGTCTGGGGGAATAGTTGTTCATAAACAGTCATTAGCATAAAAAATGCTTTGCACTGCATTGGCAATTACTGTATGAAGTAGTTTTAACAACTAACACAGCTGTATGTTGCAGAGAAGAGCCGGCATAGACTCATGAGAGTTTTTGTCACAAGAAGTGCTGCCTCCTGGTGTAGCGGTATCTGACAGTTATAAGTAGCAGACAGCTCCTTTCTATGGTTTGGTTCATATGCAAGTTAGGTGAACTTTTCACAGAAAAGTGATAACATTATATCAGGAAGTAACTAAAGGTATATCAGAGACACTGAGGGGATCATTTTGCAAAATAATTGCAATTGCATTCAAGACAGGGGATCACTGATGCTTACACTTGTGTTTTGCTGGTAGATGTAGGCAATTCAAAACACTCTCAAAGTGGGGTGCACAGGTAAAGGCAAAAGCAGTGCTTTACTCTTTACATTTGCTCTATGCTTTGAGAGAAAAAAAACACCACCAGCAAACTGCAGGTGGTGTTTTATAATGTATTCCAATGGAATCCTCCTGCTCTTTAGCAGGTGCTAATGTGAGGCATATGTAAGTGTGTCCCTAATTACACTCACACCAGAAAATATACACTTCTCTAGAGACATAAGGCCAAAAGTCTATCTTGTAAGGATAACAAGTTTAATCTTACAAAAATGAGGATGGTAGCAAAGCACTATGCTGCCTGAACGGTCTTCTCCAGTCCATCTTCCGTTCCTTCCCCTGCCAAAGTGGTGCCATGGAGGGGTTTATATAGTGCAGTCTTGCTGTAGTGGCATCGATGGATATGGGCCATAGCTTTATCCCAAACTGTCCTTCTTCCATAAAAGGCATGCTCCAAAGTCTTCTTCTTTGTCAGCAGTTTTGTCAGAGTGTGCTGTTCTACATGTTGCTAACTTATGCAAGAATACACTGTAGCTCATGCGTTCCTTTATTTTGCTATCTATGAACATTTTATATAAAAAAAACATGTTCCAGTCATTCTCTCCATATTTCACTCATTCTACATATAGAGAAGCACCTACACACTGTAGAACACTCTCAATTTTAGTTCCCAATGAATGAGAAAGAATGGCTCTTTTGGAAGCAGTGTCTGCATCTGAATGGGGCAAGGACAAGGTGGCTTAAAAATAGCTAATCCCCCACAAATTAATGTTCACCTTGTAAGGCAAACTGTTTGGCCAAGTCCAAGTCCAACACAGAAATATATTGTGGTCACCTCTTGTTTGGCATTTCCTAGTTCACAAAGCAAGGACAGGTGGTTCAAAGAACAACCCAGTGGATGACAAGCGAAACAATGAAAATTAAAACAAAGAAAATAATCGATTAGGCATTCTTTATGGGTAGTTGTTTCATGTCCAATTAAATGACAAATCAGAGACTGCAATAGGTCAAGAAATGTGCATAGCAGCTGTAGATTTAACATAGCAAGATGGGAAATGCTATATGGCAGTGCATTCAGAGCATGGCAAAATAAGAGAGAATACATGCAATTGAAGGGTACTTTGTTTTATTTGACAAGTTGAAAGTATTGCTTTCTATCTGTTCCCTGATTCAACATGCTTTTTTTATCAAACACTCAAAGGTTTATACTTAAAAGGCTATTATTGTGAAAAATCAGAGACTATCGTACACATGATTTGGTAATGGAACATGTCTAGACAAGGGACAGTGATAAGTGCAACATTGGGCATGACACAGTTCTTTTTGCAAGAATTGAACATTCAAGTAACATCTTGTTTTCTAAATTGTTCTACAGGAGTGTTGATTCATTTGGTGCAGCAAAAGGATATGCTGATGGATGAAGGTAGACAGCAAAGTGACTTTAAAGGTTGTATGCTACATGGAATAAACTCATTAGTGGCAGCATCGACTATGAATAAGAACTAAAAACAATAAGATAGGTTGGGGAGTCTGGAGAAAGCAACACAGTTGGTAGCGTGTACTTAGCTCTCAAACATAGATGCAAGCATGAGAGAGCTGCATGTAATCGATTATTTTCGCAGAAATAATATTCAACGTGCTAACAAGTCTCATATTTAATATCATATACGCAGGTAGAAAATGGAATAGGACATTGCATGCATGAAAATACAAGATTGCCGAAACAAGCAACTGAGGCAGAAAACTGCTCAAAACTCTGCTTTTCTCCACTTCTTTCCATCTTTCCCTTCCCTGTTAATCACCCCACTGCCACTGAGACCAGTGGCCTGATCCTCATGAATCTCACAGGATACCAGGCCCTTCTTCCCAGTTGATACTAGCATTATTCTTCCCACTGCACTGCCCCTGCAGGCCCTGCCTGGTGGCTCTGCATCCCACCATTGGGAGCCATCTGCACTAGCACTTATCCTGAGGCCACCTCCTTGGCTCCCCTTGACACTTCCCTCTCGGGCCCTGCATCAGCACTTGTCCACTCCCCCCTCCCCTTCCATCCCTATCTCCTGCACTTCTCTTCATCACACTTGCACGTCCAAATGCCACAGGGCCTAGTAAGACCTTGACAGTATATTTATTGTTTTGCCAATGTTATTCTTCCCCCTGTTCCATTCCCATTTAGCCCTTTGGCGCTTTGAAACACAACTCCGTTGTTTAGGCAGCTTCCAAATGCTCCATAAAATAAAGATGACGTGTCCGATTAATTAAAGTCTGAGGTGCTTAATGATGCTTTGGCAGTGCCATCTACACTGTGGCCTTGGCAGAACCTGAAGAAGTTCTCCAGCTGGCAGTGCAAAGTTAAGACTTCACAGTGTTCGTTCTTTGTATATGGGTCCGTCAAAGGAGTGTGCACCTCTACGTACTGTGAGAAACCTGAAGGTGTCTCATTTCCTAGTCCACAGGGATCTGTCATCCAGGTGGCCAGTCACGGCGATCGCTATTGGATCTAGGTCCTAGGGGTGGACCAGTGGGGGAGGATCACCTGGATGAGGGGTGTTCGGGGAGTAGAAGTGGGACACCGACAGGCGAGACACAGTATCCCCTTCCTTGTATTACCTTTTCCCCATCCTACCCTGTAGGACATTTGTAGGTCTAGCCTCCCCCTTTTCCGACACAAACACTTTCTTACACTGTAACAGACAATGGACTAACACCAGAGACGTTTACCTGACATGCCCTAACACACGGGTCAGGCAGAGTCAGGCAATTAAAAATTACCATGCACACCTGGAGGCCCTTTACCTTCCCCACAGGGATAAAAGGTGGAGCATGAGAGCACACTATGAGCAAGGCCGAAAGCATGAGGACACAGCTATACCGAACCAGCAGTTCAAACGGAATAGAAAGGTGGCAAGATCTGGAGGGACGACATAATCATACGATCGGGAGTCACAGCAGGCATGTGTAGGAACATATGTCAATGGTGTACGGGTGCCTCCTGCCTTCATAACACAGATGGGGAGGCATAATGGCTACTTTCGTACCATAATTGACTCCAGAGACAAGTCAAGCCAATGGGTTCAGCACAGCCGGTGAGTCAGAGAAAGCTGATAGCAAGCTGAACTGTGTTGAGCCCAAGGATACGATTGGCAACCATATGTGAACTCAAGGAACTAGTGAACAAAAGACTTGTGTGTGTTTGAACTTTTTGAAAGCACAGAGAAGTGCCAGCTGCAGAATGGTCAGGCGCAAGGACTCTCGCTGACCAGACTAGGAAAGGGCAGTGTGAGATGTCAGAGCAGTCCTGCAAGGGTCACATCAAATCCCTTGTACAATCGAAAGTTTTTGACCCATTGCCAAGGCAAGGGGAAGGGAACCACGCTTTCTGATAAGATTGTGAACTGTCGAATAAGGCAAGTGACAGATGTCGAGAAAAAGCTAGGAGAAGGGAACCCACTCTTTCTGATAAAGATGAGCAAATCATAAACTGTGTTAGAAATTAATGAACTGTGTTAAATTTGGCTATGTGAACCCAACAGAGAGATGCCAAGGGGAAGGCTACTGAGAGTGAATTCCATATTGAGATAAAGTCAAGTGAATCTTATATGTGGCAAATGTGAACCCAGCTGAGGGATGCCTACAAGTTGTGGTGAAGAGTAATACAACCGGGAACAGTGTTTTGATGAGAGTGAACGTGGTTGAGGGTTGTCAACGGTGTTGTTTGTTTAGAAAGACATAAAAGCTCCTGAACGGTCCAAGCGAAATTTGAAAGACCAGAGTGAACCCGATGGAGGGAGTCCCATTTTGCAAAGAGGATCCGAGCCTGGCAGAGTGAGGTCCTAGGAGCGAAGAACAATCGGCCAAAGGTGCAAGACTGCTGAAGGAACTTTTGTTTGTTTGTTGTTTTGTATCCAACAGGCCTTCTAAGGCTAGAGTTTTTGAGGAAAGAGAATTGACGCTTGAAGGTTCTGGTATCATGAAATAGACTTGTGAACCTAGTGCTGGAGAGGCCCAGGAGTGTGCTGTGCTCAGGAGTCCCACCTTGTCCCATGCTTAAAATGTGGGGAAGGGAGACCCCACCATACCATCCTGACTTATCATTTTGTGAACACTTCTTTCTTTTCTGGTGAACATTATCCCACACTCTTTTTGTAACTTAGTGGTAAGGATTGACAATAGCGTTTTTAGTATAGACCCTTTTTATTTGACAAGACGCTTATAAGACTGCCTTATTATTTTTTGATGGTCGTAGCTTGCTCCCATCTTAGCTTTAGGTTTAGATTAGGCGTTTTTCTCACCTATGCATACAGTTTAATAAACTCCCTTGAACTGTGATCACTTCTGTCCGTCTTTACTGTTGCCATCTGTCGCTACAACTTATAACCAAACATAAAAAAAAGAAAGATGCATTTCGGCCCTCAGCCCTGATAAGCCCTGATAAGTGAATGTTGGCTAGTTTCTAACCCTCCCCACTGGGATAGGATTATCCTCTGACTGCTTTTTTTAATTTTATTTATTTGCAATTGGTTTACACCAAACCTTTACAAAAACAGAAACCAGAAATCGACTGAGTACATACTATGAAAACACATAAAATCCTAAAAGAAAAATAAGTTGGGCACTCAACCCTTTTAAAAATATCACACTGAGTAATTTACTTATTCATAGAATACACATGTTATTCAAGGATAAAAACACAGACTATCATATAAATAATTAAAAAAATGAATTGTTCTCTGACTGTTCTCAGCCCTTCATACACAGTTCAACCAGTGCTTCAAATGTCAGTTCAAGTGTTCTTTTTACAGTCCAAGAAATGTCTCTCTCTCTCTCTCTCTCTCTCTCTCTCCCTCTCTCTCTCTCTCTCTCTCTCTCTCTCTCTCTCTCTCTCTCTCTCTCTCTCTCTCTTGCTCTCTAACTCTCTGTCTTTCTCTCTCTCTTTCTCTCTCTCTCACTCTCTCTCTCTCTCTCTCCCTCTCTCTTCCTCTCCTTTCTAACAGTGGAGTGTTCCTGGTACTCTTTACCATAGAGCCCCAGACCTTCTTGTTCACACTGGGGTATGATCTCATGGACCCGCCTTGTGGTATGATTTCTTGCACCCCACTCTAGGGTATGATATTGTCCACTCAGCCTTATGATCTTGCTTCCCTGATTCTCTAGAGCCACTGTGAAACTTGTTGTTCAGTATTGTGCTCCTCGGCAGGTTGGGTGTGGTCAGTGGAGGCATTGCTGGTTCTTGAACCTCTCCCTCCGTCTCTCTGATTGGGGCGTCTACCTTTCTCTCACAGGCTCCCCTCTACTCTGTGAGGCCTGTCTCTCATGCTGCAGGTGGTAGTGCAGCCTGGGCTCTGTGCTGGGGTCCTTGGTGTGGCATTCCCAACACTACCTCCACCATGGGTCTCAGTGTTGCACGGCCTCAGCCTCCATAGGGCCTGTCATACACTGTGTGTGCTTTCCTTCTCCTGCCACATCCCACAGGGGGAGGGTTAGATGCTTCTGGTGCTGCAAGAATGTCTCTCTTTCCTTTAATGATGATCGACTCTTCATTTGTATCCAAGGGGATGGGACTTACCACAATCGATACTATGTCCACAGAGGGTCTGAAACAACACCAACAATTTCTATTGGAAGTTTCTATTTATCAGTCAGTGTAATGCTATGTACCCACACAGGTACTATTGAAGTATTGGGAAAAGGAGGATAACTAATATCCCTTTCTAATGACCTCCTGTCCTCTAAGAGGTGGTCACCCCCAGTGGTGTCCCGTGTGCCCTGTCCCGTAGGGGACCTTAAACTAAGCGGGTCCATTTACCTAGTCCCAAAGGGGGGTGGCTCTCCCTTGGGAAGAGTGGGTGAATTCCCTCAGCGTACATACAGAACTTCATACAATAGTTCATACAGAGTTTTGGGATACTGGCCAGCAAAAACAGTAATCAGGGCACCCATTTCGTTAACCATATCCTTAAAGACCTTACTGCTCTATCATGCGGCAAAGTCTTCACTGTCCTCACAATCCACAATGTATATGAGTAGTCAAATGAGTGAATGACAGTATAAAGAATAGATTATCAAAGCTGTGTCAAGAGACAAGGTTGAAGTGGCCTTATGCACTATCTGTAAAATGGATTTAATCTTTTATTTGGCACTACTTGACTTATTCACAGTCAATGTGGATGACTATCTGCAGGATAAATTAAACACTACCCTTTGGGTTATTTCATTCTTTACCATAACCTGGGTGTATTAATTCATGTTATACAGAAATGTTTGGTGCATTGATACATGTGATTAAACAATGTATTGTATTGACGCTTTATTTCAGCTATGCTAGACCTGCAGAATCAGATGCTGACTATGCTGGACGACAACAAATTGGGGATGCTGATGCTTTTAGACCTTAGTGCAGCATTTGATTTGGTGGATCACCACCTTCTCATCAAGGCGCTTAGGGAGAACGTTGGTTGCTCGGAGGGAGCCATCGATTGGCTCCTATCCTTTCTCTCCAACCGCCAAGCGAGAATACACTGGGGTAGCAGTTTCTCCGACCCATGTGACATCATATTCGGAGTGCCTCAAGGGGCTAGCCTATCCCCAATGCTTTTTAACATATATATGCGCACTTTATGCAGCCTTCTGGTGAAAGCCGGAGTGTCATTTACAAATTACGCAGATGACACCCAACTCATTTTGGAGTTGGGGGGTAAGAATCATGCCACGGACAGCGAAGCGCTCACCAAGGTTTACAAGTTAATTGACGACTGGATGCAGGCAAACTGGATGTGCCTGAACGACTCTAAAACCGAATTGATGTTGTTTGGCTCCAGTCGTCAGTTGGAAAAACTAGGAGCAGAGTACAACTTTTTTCAAATTAAAAACGCCACTATCCAGGTGGTTCCCAAGGTGAAGACTCTGGGTATGATGGTCGACTCAGTCGTTGACTCTCACGCCCAGACTAACTTCCTTCAAAAAAACTCAGCATACTATCTCAGGCTTATGAAAGCAATCAAACCACTGCTTAATGAAGTAAACAGGGCAACGATAGCCAGAGCCATTATTCTCTCACGGCTTGACTATGGGAACGCCCTGTTGTTGGGGGCCACATCCAAGGATCTATCTAATTGTCAGGTGATCCAGAACAACGCGGTCAGATTAGTGAAAAATCTGAAAAGGAAAGACCATGTTACTGAAGAGAGGCGTGCTCTGCACTGGCTCAGAGTAGAAGAACGTATCAAGTTCAAAGCCCTCTGCCTGGTACACAAGTGCCTTTATGGCACAGCGCCTGCCTACTTGAAAACTCACATAGTGCCCTACAACCCCAGCAGGAACTTACGCTCGGGTGGAAAATGCCTCCTGCACGTGCCCAAGTTTAAGCTAAAAACAGGGCTGGGCAGATCCTTTCTTGTGCTGGCCCCTAAACTGTGGAACAGCGTCCCCGAATCTCTTAGATCTGAAGTCAATCACTCTGCTTTTAGGAAGATGCTGAAGACGCACCTTTTTAGATGAGATCTTGGGCGTAGGACTTCTCTTGCGACCTCGCTACGCAATAGCATCTGTATTCATCGTCTGTACTCATCGTCTGTCTCATACGTGTTGTCCTTCTTGTAGTTCCAGAATTTTATGTACAAGCGCCCTGATGCCCTCGGGCTATCGGCGCTATATAAAAATTAAATACATACATACATACATATATGGTTTTAAAAACACTCTTCTTTATTAGTCTTTCAGTATTGAGATACATACAGTAAAGATTAGCATTCGCAAGAATGATTGAAAATAATGAGATTGGATGTATATAATCTGTTGTTACACCGTAATAGTATTTATCCATGTCAAAGAGATATTTAGAGTGGTTAACTACAGTGTATTGTTACGTTTATTACAGAACTGAACTATAGTTTTCATGTTCTATAGGTACATAATATGGTACTTAGCTCATTTGGTCCTTTATTGGGGGTCTCTCTCTCTCTCTTTCTCTCTCTATCACACACACACTCTTGTATTAATTGTGATTTGGTTTGAAATCAAACGTTAAACCATTTTAGACAATGAACAATTACACATTAGAAATTCCACAACTCCAGCAATGAATTACCATCATAACAATAGTTTAACATCTAGATACAGCTGATACTTTAAAACATGCTAACTGTATAACTATTGATGTTGTAATATGTTTGTAAATATATATATATATATATATATATATATATATATATATATATATATATATATATATATATATATGTATATTCCAGGACAGATTTCTGTGATAAAGTGGATCAAGCTGAATGAATACATTAAATATAAATATTTGTACAACATTGGAAGCAGTATGATGACACAAATTATTTAAAATTATTTAGCAGGAAATATGAGAAACATGACATGCATTCATTAATGATATGCAGGAGGTTCCACACAGTGCTACATTAGTGGAATCACACCGAATGTATGAGGGTTATAGGTTTTATATATACCAAGCATTGCTGTATTTGAACAATGCCAGAAGTCCCTTTTCTATGTTCGTTTGTTAACAGAAATGCAAATTAAAATGTTTTATAAACTGTTTTTGAACAACTATGTACAGACAGAGGCAGAAAATAATTATGAGTCTGCAATGAGCAGGGATAGAATAACTATCCTAATGAAAAAAATGTACCATGTAGAGAAATATAGTAGGATTGATCTTGTAGTCACAAAAAGCAGAACAGTTATCAAAGCTGATAATAGTTTATGGTCCCTTATGAGCTCTGAACTTGCAGCTGTACTGACCAGGACAACACCATAGCTATGATTACTGATATAACATGACTCGATTGTAAGATGTCATTATTGTTTACCAGGAATTGGAAAGACCAGAAAGATGCACAGCTATGAAGTACATCTTTGCTCAGTACATAGGCACACCCAGTGACATTTCTTAAGTGACATGTCCCAAGTGAAGGTGAGACTTAGTCTTGTCTGAGAATCGGAATACATGTCACGTGGCCATCTGTTACCAGGCTGTGGGCCTCATTACACGGATGGCGGAGAACCATGGCGCTATTACCACGGTAAAATACCGGCACCGCCTTGGCAGAAAGGGGAATAACCGCCCCATTCCAAGGTTGGCGGCGCGGTAATTCCCCCTTCCACCATTGCCCTACCCCATTCCCATTTTTGCCCCATAGGTCTCAATGGGAATGGGGAAGGCGCTAATTACGGTACCGCAAATTGCCGTACCGTAATTAGCTCCCTGGGTCCCTTTGCAGGTTGGTTTTTAACGCCTGCAAAAAGCAGGCATTAAATCTCCCAACCCGCAAAGGGACCTCGTAGTAAGGCGGTAAGGATTTACCGGTAAATCATTACCGCCATCCGTGTAATGAGGCCCTGTGGCTCACTTTTTTTTATTTTTTATTGTGATATAACCAAATTTGGGTTTTTTACACATACTTCTTAAAAAAAAATGCTCAAAGTCCATTGCAATATATTCATACAATTTTCACATAATAAAAGAAGAAAAAATAAATATTAAAAAAAAGTAAAATAATTGAACAACAACAGTCAAGAATAGAATAAACATACAAACGCATCTACTATCGACTACAACAATTATATTACCAGTATTTTTGTGGAATAAAACCTGTATATTGCAGTACCCTTATTACATTTAGTGTCAATTTGGTTTCGTGGCAATCATTCTTTCCCAAAAGGCACTTGATGACAACCGGTCGAGTGACCCAACTGTATTACCCAGGTATTTAACCCTTGTATCCCAGGTGCCTTTGCCGAATCTCAATAAATGCTCAAGCGTTTGTTTCCTTGGGTCTGAACATTCCGTACATAGACTCCTAGTCGCTTCTGTGAGTCTATGTACGGAATGTCAGTACTGCATCCGTCTTGATCAAATTCAGGTGTACTCGCAAGAAATTCCGCCTTCCCTTCGCATCTGGGAACTTCATCAGATACCTAGGAACAAAACCCTGCTTTTTCCCATACTTAAAGAACGATATGGGGATGGAGGAAGACCATATCTAATGTGGTAATCCAATCTCTTATTGTCAGGGCTTTCTTGACCTTCAATTGGTTTGTGATCAATGTGTGTTTATCTTGTTCGCAATAGATCAGTAGATTTTCTGCCACCTGTCTAAGTTCTCTCAGAGTTAGTGAGGTATCTGAATTCAAGTTGTCTAGAAGATCTTCGTACAGTGTATTAGGCATTGGCACCAAAATTGACCTGTATAAGGAAATTAATTTCCACTCCGCTGCGATCTTAAGAGATTTTAAACCTAATTCGTACCTGAGAGTAGCCGCCTGGAGGCCTCTAGGCAGACCTAATGCCTGCTTCCAGATGTAACTCTCAAGTGTTTGCCAATCTATTGACCATAGTAAAGGTTTTGCCTCGATTCCGTATAGTAGCACAGGAGTAATTGTTGCCACATAAAACTTAATTATTGGCATGATTGAAAATTTACCATACAAGTTCAAGATCTTCCTCATTTGTGCTATTAGTTGTGTACATTTGGTCAACAGTTCTCCATACTGTGTCCTAACTGTAGGGACCGCATGCAAAGTGAGGCCAAGGTACACAACTTCTTTTACCACAGGAATCAAACAACCACCTATTGACCAAGAATATCTTGCTCCTTTAATACCTTTACTTCCAAAGGCTACCACCCTTGATTTCTCCGGGTTTACCACCAGATCATTTACTTTCATGTACAAATCAAGTGCATTCAGCAGTCTTTGCAGACAGACTGGAGTCCTATCTAGTAGGACAATGTCGTTGGCATAAATAAGCCATTTAATTGCTAATGAGCCGACCTTAGTGCTTGCCAATGCTGAGGACTCTATAAAATGTCCAAAGTCTCCAAGATAAAACTTGAAAAGAAATGGTGCCACCACACACCCTTGTCTTACTCCCCTATTTATACTTATGTAGTCTGACAGGTGTCCCGCTAGATTAAGTCTTACTCTAGCTGTATTTCCTTCGTGAAGGTTTACTAGAATGTTTATCAGTGTTTTCGGGGCCCCTTTCTGCTCCATCTTTAGCCAGAGCTTGTCCCGGTTCACCATGTAAAAAGCACTCGACAGGTCGACAAACGCACCATAAAGTCTTCCTACATTTTTTTTATCTTTATGGTTTGTTAGGGAGGCTAGTATAATACCATTCAAGGATGTGTAGTGACCTCTTCTAAACCCTGTTTGTGTTTGGGAATTATGTTATTCTCTTTTGCCCAGGTTTCCAGTTCTCTTAGTACTAAACTAGTGAAAAGCTTACTCTCCACGTCCAGCAATGTAATTGGCTTGTAGCTTGTTGGATTTCTATGATCTCCCTTCTTAAAAATAGGGACTATAATCGCTGTCCTCCAAGAGGGGGGAATCGATCTATTATCTATCACTCCCATAAATAATGTATACAGGATATCTGCCCCCAACGTCCCATTTCCTTTAAAGACTTGATAGGTGAGACCATTGGGACCTGCAGATCTGGACGCAGAGGATTTATTGATCAAGTTTAAGACGTCCTCTCTATCGAAGTTCAACCCCCAATTTCCACCGCGGCCCACAAAAATCGGCACTCCCTGTGGTTTGTGGTATTTGTCACCAAAATGGGTCAACCAGCTTGATTCTGGTACATTATTCATTTGAGCTATATCTTGATCGGTTTTGAGTGGGTTGATAAGAGACCAAAAGTTACATGATGAGTTGTTTTGCAAGGCACGTAGCATTTCTTCTCCATCACTTTGCACAGCCATTCTCCATGATGTCTGGACCAACTCCTATAGTTGTTTTTGATTTTTTTTTATCCCTACTGCGAGGTCTAATTTACTTCTTGCCATCTTTCTTGCTAGACTTAGTTGTCTACGCCTCTCACATTTTTTGCCCATATTGCTTTATCAAAATGATGTTTATAGGTTTGCTGATGACCCTTTTGAATGATCTTTGGGCAATCAATTGACCATATGAAGTCATGGAAAGTAAGCAGCATACAGTTTTGGTGTAAGACTTCAGGGCAATCCCAATTACGGAGTCTGTCCAGACCATCATTAAGACAAGCGCCTTCTTTCTGATATTTAACCAGGTGATTTTTCTTGCCATTTACGACTACTCGATTGTCCGACACCTCTATTGTATCCCTACAGCTCCAACTTATTTGTGTTACCAATCGTTTATGGTCACTTGTATCCCCCATATTTAACGGAGAAATGTGTACATTTCCCGAACCAGTTTGTAGATAAGAAGACATAATCCAATGTTGACTCTGTGTCACCCCTCCCCCATGTGGTGGCGGGTGGAACGTCCCCTTCTACCGATCCATTTAGAAGTTTTAAATCCCATTCATCAAAGAAGTCTAGCCACTTTATACCATTGATTGTTATTTCTTTCATTCCTCCCTTGCCACATCTATGTTTAGTTTTAGTGCATTGTGAATTTAGGTCTCATGCAACTATTATGTAGGCCCCAGGGTAGGTAATCCTAGTGTCACTAAGTACTACCAAGATTGATTCTAGAAATTCTAATATTTTTTCCAAGGCTGGGTTCCAATATAAATTGATAATTATTATATCCTTAGATGATGCGTTACCAGGGAGAGTGACTGCTCTTACCACAAGAATTCCTTCTTGTTTGTAAGGTGTAACTGTTATTTCTGTAAATAAGACCCTTCTACAGGCAGTCAATAAACCCCCCTTCGGTCTACCCTTGGCTTTATTATATGCTGGTTGAATTGCCAAGTTGAAACCCTCAAGTTCTGGTGTATTAACTAGCCAGGTTTCTTGTAATAGAATGAAGTCACTCTCCCCGAATAACAAGGCTCTCATTTCATTGTTTATAAATGAACTAGAGCCTTGTGTATTCCAACTGGTGATTTTTAAATGTTTGCTACTAAAGAGATGCCTGCACTACCCCAGCTTCTGACAGACTTGCATGATTATTTCTGGTAGCATTGGCCAAGACAGTGATTGTGTCCCCTCTTTAAATTGGTCATCTTTCGTTTTTTGCTGTCTGATTGTAAAGAAGAAACTTTTCCCTGGGCAACTCCGTTTTCCTCGACTCCTTCAACTTCTGTGCCATAAGGTGGCAATTTGTCATGCACTTCAAGACCTAAACCACACAACTTTTCTGTCACATTTAGAAAAGACGTAACCCCCATTTTAGAAACAAATCCGACTTCAGCTAAACTTGTGCAGCCCGATTCTGGAAAACAAACATATTCAATATCTTTTGTTGAGAATAGATATAATTCAGGATTTTTTTTTTTACTAATGACAGGATTGCTCCCCTATTCAAGGGTTTACCAGACTGTCTGTTTTCTTCATTAGTAAACCAAAGTCTCCGGGCTGCATAAGGTGTTTGATCTTCTTGGGAGTTCATAGTATTCTCAGTCATAATTTCTAAAGATTGCGTTATCACTGATAGAGTCCCACTCCCTTAGTTTCCAATTCCTACGCAATTGGCTTGTTTCTTAGTCTCCAATGTGGGATCTTTACTCTCGCCCTGTAAATAATCTGTCTGAGATTTCGGTGTTTCAGCTGGATTTCTGGCTTTTGTTCTTGTCATGTTAAATATTGGAGCAATCCTCAAACCAGTCTCTCTCTGTAATAGGGCTTTAGGAACAATTTTCTGTTTAGGTAAGAATATTGGTGCAAGTTTTAGCAGCTTACCTGTTGTCTTTGATCTAACGACATCCTGCTGCTGTGGGATTTTGTCTGTATTTAAAGATTTTACTTCTGTATGAGTACCCATTGATTTTTTGTCTGTTTCTACTTCTTTTACTTTTTCTGGAACAATATTAGCAGGAGTTTTTTTCTTTAGTTTTTTTTTTGCTTTTTTGGTCCTGTTCCGCCCTGGACTTCATGCAATGGGGAATCTACTCCCAGGTTCCGATCATTCTTTTCCAGTTCGTTATAGTTTTCTAATTTCTTTCCCTGGACCGAGATTCCCTTTACAAAGCTATTTACATTTGATCTCCTTGTTTTGCAACCCTTCATATTTTTTGTTTTCTTGTCCTGTCGACACCTGGACTTAGAGGATATGTGATTAGATTTTTGGATTTTTCCGCCTTTCCCTTCTCCGTCTCTTGTATGATTGCTGTGAGCTCCTCTTCCATGGAGTTTCATTTGCAGTTACTTCTTGTGTTGGTATCTCAATTATTTCGTCTTGGTTTTCTGGAGACTGTTCAAATGATAGGTCTGAAACCTGTGCCAGGCGGCAGAATTCTTCCATCACAGACTCTGATAGAGGAGTATCGTCAACAGGTATATTCGATCCTGCCTGAATGTCATCTTTTTTATTTTCTGTTTCCTGCTGTTTTAAAGGATTTGTTGTTTGTCTAGAATTGATTTTTAATAGCAAATCCCTAATCTCGGAGTCTTCCATTAGCAAAGAAGTTAGTTGTTGTTTAATTTCACTTAGATCTTCACTTTGTTTAGAAAATCCGTCTTCCATCCTTGTCAATGTGGGCAATACTGAGCAGTTTATCACGTTGCTTTGTCCTACCACTGTGAATTCAAATCGTTCAATGTCTTTTGTCATTTCCACCAGAATTCCTGTGTGTGTCTGCA
The DNA here is from genome assembly GCF_040938575.1 of Ambystoma mexicanum. Lineage (NCBI taxonomy): Eukaryota > Metazoa > Chordata > Amphibia > Caudata > Ambystomatidae > Ambystoma > Ambystoma mexicanum. Next base: position 335,163,944 of record NC_090933.1, on the reverse strand, counting down.
CATCCCTTTTAAGAAGTTCAAAAACTTTCACCAATGAATTAAAACATAATTCAATGCTGGTAGGGTTGGATCTCCTTCCTTAGGAACTTGATTCTTTCCTCCAAGGGCTACCATAGGTCTATGGGCTAGGTGATCTAATTTTAATTCATCAAATGCGGCTGACTCTCTTCGAGAAGCTTCTGTTGAGTTCAATCTCTCTCCTTGATATAATGGATTTTGAGGTTAGCTCAAATGGTGGTTAGGAGATCTTAAAATACCTATTTCTGAGATTGGTAATTCTAGTTGTCTATTTCAGCCGTTGAATTGGAATCCTGATTTGAGAGCCTCAAAGATTTTGAATTAAGAGCGCTCAAGCTGTTATGTCTAAGTTTCTGGAAATAATGATCAATGGTCCCTTTTATGTTTATCGATGTTAAAGTAAAATCTTTTGATAAAGTAGATGGAGTGTTTTTTACTATGTCTCTCAAAATTTCTTCTGCTGGTATCTTATCCACTTGAGGTTCTTGATGGATTTGAACCTCCACTAAGTTGGCATCATTTATTGAGGTAATGGGAATATGTAGACCAGAATTGTTCACTTCAGCCTGAGAAGATTTTTCTATATACGAGCCTTCCCATTGAGGAGCTCTTAAATCATCAGCAAAGGGGCCGCTCCTCAGATTGTAGCGAGAGGACATTTCTGAAATTTGCAGGGCTCTTTATAAGAGCTCAATACCAATTATTGTTTTTCATTCTATATAGAATTAATAATTTAATTTGTTGTTTAAATGAATTTCCACACTTTATCTTAAAAAATAAGGTGATATAAAATGGAGTACAATCTCCAACAGTCTCCCCTTTTCTCACCTTTGTTTCTTCTTCCTTTTGCCTGCAGCTGAGTTATATTATGTTTGCAGTGGATTCTATAAAGAAACCCATAATGGCCGCTGTGTTGCGTTTATTATGGTGGATGCAATCTGATTGTGAACGCAGTTCTTTTGCGAATCTATCGCAGTGCAAAGAGCCCACAAAAAACTGTCACTCTGTAGAGCTCTGCACCAGTGTTACCACCTATATTACCCAATCGGTGGGATCAAAGAGACCCAGTCTCCACAGTCTCCCACAGGGCGCCAAGCGCCGAGCAGCACACAACACACAGAGCACAGCACACAACCCCCTCAGATTAAGTGCTAGTAGTTTCTTATACAGTTTAATCAGTGGGTGTGCAGCTCAACGGATCAACTTCTAATTACCGTCCACCCCTGCTGACATGCTCCCTTGCAGCACTTATTCCTCCAAGTTCCGAGTTCTAAGAACTTACTCGGGTACGCTCGGCTCGGCTTTTGCAGGCTTTGCAGAACTTGTAAAGCTTACTGCCTGGCACTGCTTGGCTTACCGCATAAGTCTAGTGGGACTCTTCACCTGCGTATGGTGGGGTCTCCAAAGCGGTCAACTCTCCAGGCTCCCCAGGCTTAGCCTGTCTTTAGCCCCCAGCCCAGGAGCCGCGACGAGCCGCACACGTCCAAACCGTTTGCGAACACTCGCGGCAGAGTCTTCTCTCTCAAGACTTCCCATTGAAGAAAGGACCTTGCGCATGTAACGTTACTGTGCTGTCAAGCCGCACTGGAAACTAAAACGAACTGAAACCAGCCCCTTCCGACATCCTGCTTCTCAGCTACTTTTCATGCTAAGCTGTAGTTTCTCCTGGACTGAAAAAAGGCCTGTCAATGTAAGATGAACCCAAGACCATTTTCGTGAAGCAACCTGATGCGGAAACAGTGCAAACTGCACTGCTCATTTTAGGTGTGAGTCAATTGGCTCAGTGCAGGGAGAATCGACATATTAACAATCTCCTTGAGTAATGGAATCAGTACTCATGATAGTTGTCTTCAGTGTGGATGAAGACCAAAATGATACTGCAATTGTAGACGTGTAATGAGAATACCTCCCACAAGGCATTCAGAGGCCAGGAAAAATGGGCTCTCTCCACCTCAGGGGCAGTATCTTTGGGAAACCCTTGTGGGGAAGAAAACCCAATGAATGTAAGATCAGCGCTGCTGTAGTAGTCCAGGAAAGTTTGGTGTAGCAGGCAGGATAGAACAGCGTAGCGGCGTATCAGGAATCAGGAGATCCAATCCGGTGACTGCAGGTTACTGGAGCAGCACAAGGATAATCTTAATGGAAGGTAAGAGCAAGGAAAGCAGGGTGAATAACCAGCGGATGCAGGACTCAGGATACAGAAATGGCACAAAGGAAATCTCAATGCATGCAAGAGTGGGGAAAACAGGGCTGAAAGGAATGGAACCGTTGCCTAGGTCCCGAGACGGGAGCAGCCGTGGAGCCCAGCCTGAGAATGTAGTGCGAATTGGGAGGAGCAGAGCTCCGGAGAGGAGGCTACTGCAGTGCAAACAGTAGAAAAGGAAAGGAAGACGGAAAAGGGTGGAGGAGAACCGCGAGCAGGAAGGCTGGAAAAAAGTATCAGAAAAGGTAGACCGGAAAGAGCGTTCAATAAAAAGGCAAGGAAAAGATGAAACGAGGATCCGAAAAACAGGAATGCTTGGAAAAGCGAAGGAAGTGCTGAGGCAAGGCTTGGCGTGGGAGAAATCACAGTAGCGATGCACTTACCCGTTCTCAGAAGGGAATGATATAGTATTGGAGAAGTGCAGTGCCATTTTGAAAGAGACTAGACCTACACTGGGTTTTCTACATAGGGAACCAAGAAGACGCCATCTTGTTTTACACTTAAGGTATTGTGGATGGTGTTTTCTCCATTGAAACCACAAGGCTCTTGGGGGAGATCTAACACAACGACTAATGGAGGCTCTTTCAAACTTAAGTAAGAGAGGCAACAGAAAAATGTTTCATCTTAGTTATGACTTCCACCTCTTACTTGCTACCATGACAAGAGTACATCTGCCGGATGCAGGTAATCATGTGCACACCTGAGAGATTACATTCAAGATATTTAGCCTTTGCCTGCATTTCACCTAAAAACTGTGTTTTTACCAATGTCAAGGAAAAAAGTAGATGCAGAATGTACCAGTTTCAAATTGAGCTTTATTTCTTTAAGTTCTAAGAGTTCTGCACCTGTAAAAGACATAATCCTGTTATCTGGAGAACACCGACTATGACACAGACATTTTAAAATAATAAAATTCAAGTGATACAATGGTGTCAAGTATTCTGAAGGGTGTGCTCTTGTATTTCTTTATGTACATCAAATGAAAGACATACATTATCATACAGTCTTTTAATATGACATGCTATTTCTCCAACATCTGTCAGATTATGGCACACAATTTAAAATAATATAGAGGAATTAAAAAATATCCTACAGTTCAATAGGTAGAAAAGCTGAAATTATATTGTGTCCTTTGAATAACATGGATGTGTTTTATTTAATTCAGACTTAAATTCAGTTGACTTCAAGTAGACCCCGGCTTCAACCTGGAACAAAATAAATAGCCCTACCACCTTTGGACATTTTCCAGAGAAGATTGTTAGAAAAATACTCCAACATTCTGCAACAATATATCCCAGAGTCTATGAAAAGATTACATCTTCTTGTAAAGAAAATCTGTTTGACTCTATGGCCAGCTTCAGTTTCATTGTACTTAACATGACATGTGCATTGGTCTAATGCAATTAGGACAATAGAGCATTGTCAAAGGACTCACATTAATCATTAATCAAGGCCCTACAAAGAGGTGTTTATTTAACTTATGTGCTGACCGCGAAACTCCAAGTTGAATTACATGGCACATCTAGGCATATATATTTCCGTTGGTGTAAACAGAACTTGTTATTCATCATTGACTCTGTATGCATAAATGAATAACATTCATAGTACTGGAACTAAAAGAACTAGGAACATGAATCCTTGTGAGTCTCGAACATTAGAACCGACCCCTCATTTCAATACCAAATTTGCATTGGCTACAACTTTTAATAATTAATAAAATAAGAAAACATCATACATTTTTGAGGCAATATGCCGAATAGTATTTTTGCATACCCAACTGTATTTCTGAAAAAATGGAATCCAATATGCCTTACTGTGTGCATCCGATGAACGTTAGAAGGTTTCATGTGTTAATATCCCCGCAAGAATATCGTCATACAAGAATGGCGCTGTATTTTTCTGGCGATATTAACTCATGGAACCTGCGGGGGACACCCCTGCAATCCCCATATTTTTTCGAAGGGACCGGGAGACACCCCTCTCAACTCCTGCTCCCATTTACCACATAAATCATCACCACAAATAATGTTGCCTATGGTCTTTCCCGGAGACCATATATATGGTGACATTATTTGTGAGGATAATATTACCTGATACCCGTTAGAACAGACTGGATCTATGAGCTCAATAATTACCTATGCCCTCCTGCGAAGCCCAGCTGGGGGAGGGACTTCCTGCAAATGGTGCTTGGGAGTAAGAAAAAAAAATAGTACTTGTAACCTGAGTGCGATCCTTGGCGTCCAAAGTGGACAGGCACCTTCTCACCAGAGAGACCCATGGTTACAAGGAAATGAGAAGAATGAATCCAAACTAAAATTAAAAAAGTAAGTAAAAAAATAAAATAGAACGGATTCCGTGTGTGCTAGAAATGCAGAGTCCATTAACACACTGTGGTGTGGGTAAACAAGCACCTTAAAGGAAATAAAATCCAGGCTGAGTAAAACACTTTCACAACACAGAAAGCTAAAGCAGCAGTCAACATCGAGGAAGAAGCCTTACAGTGTGCATCTAGATGGAATTCAGGGATAGGAAATGTGATGCACCTGGATGGAATTTGGGGTTAGAAAAATTGATGCACATGGGTTGTATTCAGGGGTAGGAGGTGTGATGTGCTTGGATGGAATTCGGCGGGGTGGGAAGTGTTGGAAGAGTGATGCACTTAGATGGATCCCCAAGATCTCCATCAATTAACCTTACTAAAAATTAACACTTCGGCATACAACTCTTAAATGCTGATCTTAACACAACCAAGACTCGACAGCACCACAATCGACACTAACTTCACAACACTACAACAACAAAACAAACCACACATAATCTCGTACAACAGCACTTGACGGCCAACCTCTGTAAATCACATCTTGGCTCAGTGAACAATGTTTCTGAACTGAAACTGCCAATTGCACATCACAGAGGTACATCATTTGGGGGTCACCAGGCAACCCCTGAGGTCTCCCTTGCTACACCTGTGGTCTGCCTTGCTTGATGTATCTTTTTACAAATTAAAGCTCCTGGGCGGTGGCCAGTGACATGTGGCTCTTTGTTTCTAGTGTGGCTCACTTTCTTGTTCAGGCGTCTTAATAAAAACAGGGGGTTCCACAAGTGTAACACTTTGAGCAATAATTGCTAGACTCATTAAATATTTATTTCAGGCTCACTTCAGGGGATGAGTCACTGATTTAGTCTGTTCTTAAACACCTCAAATTCACAATGAGGACACAAACATCCAAAACGCATTTAGAGTAGAATACGGATCCATTTCAGACTATGGCCCTCATTACGACCCTGGCGGAAATCGAAAAACGATGGCGGAAATGCAATACCGCCATCGAATAGCGCTCGGTGCGATTAGGACCCGTCACCGTAAAGTACGATGCCATTAGCGACACCGTAGCGAACGCCAACGCTAACTGCACCAAGTACGCGCACGCGCGCCATGCCAAACCGTAATTACCACCATGGCGCAACGGTACGCGAATTCCGACCCTAGCGGACATGTACCTAACGCCATCAAGCATGGCGGAAAGTACCATTCCGCCATGGTGAGAAGTACGGCATCGCGAATCAACCGTAAACGGCCCTACTGAGTGCCTGTACACCACTCCCTGGCCACATTGCACAACTCCTCGTAGGTGCAATGAAGTCACACTATGCAACCAGTGAAATGAACAAGTCACCCATGCATGCCAACAAACAAATGAATCCAGGGGCTCCAAGTGCCTTGTGAGTGGGCATCCATATCTGCCATGACACCATTGCCGCACTGATGCAGCACAGGCATTTGAAGGTCCAAGTACAGCAACATGAGCAGAAAAATGAGACAAACAAAAACAGAATAGACATTTAATGCACCACAAAACCACCAAGGGCCATACAGCCATTAGGTCATGAACTCCTAAATACATTCCAGTATTGTGGGCTGCATCCGCAAGAAATGACCAGCTTCTGCTTGTGTGACGCCCTGTTCCATCATGGTACACAGGGGCTACATTCACGTCCAAAAAGGCAACACGGAAGCGCCTAGAACCGCAGGGCCGTCCCATCAGGTAGGCACTAGTCCAGCAGAAAGGACGATATGTTGCTCCTAGCCACTAGCACTGCGTAAGGGCATGTGGCCCATTGGCGATCGTCCCATAAGATCGTAATGGTGCTCCACTGATTGACACGAAGCAGCAGGTGTCGGGAGTAAAAGCCATCTGCAGGAGTGGCATACAGATGGCAGCGGCAAAAGGGGAGGAGATACCTGTCACCCAAATGAAATGAAAAAGAATAGTATGGCCATCAGAACTACAATTGTATAACTCACTTCAATGATCACACTAAATCTACAGCCATATGCATGCTAGCCCACTCAAAAGGAATATACCCACCCAAAAATCACTTGCGAATCACAACCATAAAAATCGAGGTGAAAACAGCATTACAAACGAGTGTTTGTGTGCATGCGTCTGTGAAGACAGAATCCATCAGATGGGATTAGTAACGTGCATAGACACAAGTGCCTGAAGGCGCGTCGAGGCAGGGAGGGTTCAACAAGGGCAGAAAGACGATGGTCCCACTATGGCAGCTCTGCATGACATAGCGCAGGGGAGGTGGATAGATTCCAAAAAGCCCTGTACATGGCAAACTCTCCATCAAATCATCTGTCCATGCATCCATACATCATTCCCTCATCCCGGTATGAAAACGCCTGATTATTTACTCACATCACATTTGAAACTTCCATTGAGTCTGTGCGTAATGCAGTCTGCAAAATCCACTGTTCTCCAGCCCGGAATTCTAGTGTTGTGAAGTAACATGTATTTGGGAACGTCCTGCCTTTTTGTCCACTACGCTATTGCGCATCCCATACTATCCATATCAATCATAGCATACTCGCCATGGCCCCTGTCCCAAGGACATTAAACAATAGAACGTTATATTTGCAGTCAGACCTGTGGGCGTCTCCTCGCCGCTAGCTGAAAACCGAAAGCGCTGTCCTTCGAATTCCTCATTTGCAACATCACGTCGAAAAGGCATCTGTGACCGCATGAAATCACAAATTCATCCATGTAGTGCGGCAGTGTGTGTAAATGGCAACTGGCTTCACTCACAAATGGGACGCCCCGCCCGTCGGTGAACCTCGGTACGGTGCTCGCCCAAAGGGGATTGCAGCTGGCACAGGTGGAATGAATCACCACAGGTGGAGGCTATACAGCCTGAAAACACATACATTGCACACCCAACCCCCTCCCACAACCACACCCACTCCAAAATGCTACCGGCAGGACTAGCGATGTTGGCCCTGGGGGACCTGATAGCACTGCAAGTACTCCAACTTCAAGAAGAAGACGAACACCAACTACTACAACAACCGGCCGCACAGAGGAGACGCAGGAGGAGGAGGAGGGCAAGGCAGGGCCAGCAAGGCCCACCAGCACAGCCACTACCACCACGCAGGCAGCCCGCAATCCCACGCCTCCGAGCTCATCCGTTCAACCTCACTGATGAGCAGATCCACACCCTCTACCGTTTGGACCGGGACACCATAACCGCCATTGTGGACATGACACAGGCTGACCTTGTCAGCATGATAGATAGCCCAACCGCCATCCCACCCCTACTGAAGGTGGTGTCTGTACTCCACTTCCTGGCCACAGGCACCTACCAGCACACAGTCGGACAGTTGCATGGCATTTCACAGCCACTGTTCTCACGGACACTATTGCAAGTGCTCGATGCCCTCCTGAAGCACGCAGACGACTACATCTCTCTACCACGCTCGGAGCAGGAAATTACGAACACAAAAGTGGGATTCCATGCACTTGGCGGCATACCGGGTTGCATTGGTGCCATCGACTGCACCCATGTGGAATTGGTCGTCCCACATGCCATGGAGGCCCAGTACCGCAACCGAAAACAATTTCATTCTCTTAATGTACAAATGGTGTGTGACTCCAACAGGATCATTACACATTGTTGTGCCCGATTTCCTGGATCAACCCATGATTCTATGGTCTTGAGGAACTCTACAATACCACGCTACATGGAGCGACACGCAGGGAACAGATCCTGGCTACTCGGTGAGTCTCATTTCATGCATGATAATGTGGGGTATGTGATGCGGCAATGACCTGGCAGGAAGGGGGGGGTGCGTACGTAGCAATGTCATTCCACAAACGTCCTTTATTGTCCACATACAGGTGATGCCGGGTATCCACTGAAGAGATGGCTCCTTACACCACTCCGGAACCCACAGAACCAGCATGAGGAGGACTACAACCATGCCCACTCACGTACCCGTGTAGTCATAGAACAGGCATTCGGCCTACTGAAGACTCGTTTCCGCTGCCTCAGCAGGTCTGGCGGGGCACTCCTGTACCGCCATGAGAAGGTTGCAAAGATGGTCATGGCATGTGTCATGCTACACAACATGTGCGTACGTAGAAATGTGCCCATGCCCCCTGACGCAGAACTGCAAGCACCTGAAGATGGTCATGATGAGGGTGGGGATGTGGCAGCACCTCAAGGAGTCCGCGAGGCACAGGAGGGCCGTGAAATTCGTCAGAATATCATAGATTCATGCTTCTAGCACTCACGCCTGGTGGCTGATACATGGACACGGGACTTGTGGCACTGTGTGTGTCTGGAACATGCACAATATGGACTGTACGCCTATAAAGGCCTCGTACACAAAGATCAATGTCCACACATCTCATTGGATGATTGTGAAATGTTTATAGCATATGTGAAATTATGTTACACACCCCATCGACCCGCCACCCAAGTAAGCCCAACACACCCCCTCCACTCTCCTACCTCCCCCCCGAACACCAGTGTCCGCAGATGCTCATTGTCAGTGGGCAGACGCTATTGCAAGCCCCCTCTCCGGGTATCAGGGGCACCCCTGCCTGTGGAGCGCAGGTTCCTCCCAGATCTACGTTGGGGGCTGCCCTGGACGGAACTTGCAACGGATGATGTCTCTGCCTGCTCACGTCCATGCATGTCCCTAAGGGTTTGTGAGAGCTCAGTGAGCACACGGCGCACAGCGGCAAGTTCAGCACATACGTCTTTGGACGTCGCATGCAGTTCCCCCCTCAGGCTCTCGGTGCTTCTCTCCATTTGTACTCTCAGGCTCTCGGTGCTTCTCTCCATTTCTGCCCTAAGTGTCTCAGTTGATGTTTCTATGGCTGCCTTAGTACCCCCACATTCATCAGCATGGTCCTTGAGGAGCGTGGCCAGTTGCTGCTGTTGCACGATCACCTGGTCGAGGCACTGTTGCCTCTGCTGTGCCATGGCCATTTGCGGTGGTGTCACAGAGGGGCTGGTCACCTCATGTTGCCTTGCCACAGGGCTTGTGGGGGATGGCCAGTCGTCGTCTTGTGGGTGCCCCTGCGTGGTATCCTCATGGTGTACGGGATGAAACAAACAGGGGGATTGAGACAGGTCATGGATGGATCTTACTTCGACATCCCCGTCTTCTGTGTCGGAGCATGCTGCCATTAATGGGGTGTCACCTATGGTGCTGCTGCCACCAGAGGCAGTGCCTTCTGTGGCATCCATTGGGGGGACCTGTGGTGGTGCTGTTGTGGGCATGCTGGCTGCTGGGGTGCCTGTTGATGTTCCCTCCTGTGTGCTGCCACTTGATTTGTGCTGCTGCCGTGTCTTGATGCGTGCAGCTGAGGTGGAGGGTCTTTGGCCGTTGGTCTTGGCCCTCTTTGCAGGTGTGCTGGTAGGGGTGTCCTGAAGCTCGTCGTTTGAATCGGACCCTGTGGTGGAGTAAAGGAGGGCGAGCGTTATTAATGGGTCTGTGGAAATTGGAATGGCAATGTAACACATGCATTGGGGTGGTACCTGAGGGTGATTTGGGTCGGGGCCTTGGAGGTGGTTTCATTTTTGTGTGGATTGAGGATGCAGTTGTTTTGCAGCCTGCAGTTAGGGTGTGCCTGCTGCACGTGTAGAGGGTGTTTTTAGGGTTTTTAATTATTTATGTATTTAATGTGAGTTTTAAAGTGCGCTGTCAGGCCAATGTATGTGGACGTTCTCCTGGACATGTGTTACTGTTGCACTATGTGGACACATGGTACTTCACATGATTGGACATTGTGGATTTGGCATTGTATTAGTTGGCCCACCTACCGGATTCTTCGGATGTCTGCACTCCTTTCTCCATCCCTCCGACTCCCTCTATACTCTCCATTCCAATGGTGGAGGCACAGATTTCTTCCCAGGGGGTCAACTTGATGGGTGATTCCGATCCTCCCCCGGTAGCTGTGGCAATGTTGCGATTGGCGGATAGTATGCTCCGTACGCGTATCCGCAGGTCGTCCCATCGCTTTCTGCATTGCAGTGGGTTGCGGGGTGCGGTCCCCACCGCACTTACCCGCTGTGCCACCAGGGCCCATATGGCCTTCTTGTTCGCAAGTGCCGTCCTGGTCATTTGCGTGGAGAAGACGACGGCAGCATTCTCCTGGAGGGTCTCTGTAAGCACGGTGAGTTCCTCACGGGAGAAGTGGACCTGCCGCTTGCGGTCGCACGCTTTTTTCGCTACTTTTCCCATTTCTATTGCTTTCACTGGGGTGGATGACGGGTTGGGATGTGTCTCAGGGTAGTATTTTTAATGGTTGTGTGGGAATTCTGATTTTATAGGTGTACGGCGTGCTGTTTCCTGTTCCGGGCCCATGTTTTTACTTCCGTTTCCGTATGTTTACGGTCACCGTACTTTCCGGTTGCCGCTCATTACGGTGACCGCTAAGATGGGTGGCGGAATTGCACCTAGGGCGCCGTACGACAGCGGTGAGGCGCGTTTTGGGGACATTTCCGCCATCGCGGACTTTGCACTTCCGCCATGGCGTAGTGCTCGTGCCCGATGGGTCAGAATTGGCCGCACTTTGCTCCGTCGTGCGATGGCGGAAACGCTATTTACGCTATGGCGGTCAGGTCAGTCACTTTCCGCCAGGGTCGTAATGAGGGCCTATGTATTTTGCTTTTCACAATTTGCAGTTATAGCTTTTTTTTCTGCCGTTGTCTCTATTATCTATCTTGGTGTCCTCTGTCTCTTGACACAATCCATATGTCTAAAACCTTGTGTACAGTGTAGAAATGTTTGACCATAGCACATAAAGTGGCTCTTTATTTCATTTTGCCACAATTAAAGCTTTTTTGTAATGAGTCTATCTTCCCTATCTTCATGGCATGCTGTTCAAGATGTTTGTTTGCATGTAGGAGGTAACGAGTGCCCAGAGTACGGGATGCCATGTGAGTGCGCTTGCTTTTCCTGCGCTACTCTAAATTCTTTAATGTACAGTTATGAACCGTCCCAATGGTATGTATTTTGCCACCCTCTAAAGCCTGAAAAGTAGATCCACCCAGGCTTAACATTTGGCCAACTTTACACCAGACTTGTAGATGAGCTGGCTTTACAAGTTTAATGGTATCCATTACAGAGTGTAATTTGCTTTTTGACTTGCTCATTTTACCATAGCCGGTAAGCTAGCTATAACTGGTAAGATAGCTCCTGGGGGTTGGGCGATTGCTGCTGCAATGTGTGTATGATCTGCAGGTTGCAGGTTTGAATCCCTGCAAAGCTAAGTCATCCTTTCATCCTTCTGAGGTTGATAAATGAGCACCAACACAGGTTGGGTGAAATTGTAAGTATGTGTGTTCTATATAAAGAGCTATATAATAACACATCATTATCTTTTGGCCTTGGACATCTGCTTGCATTCACAGTAATTTGGTAATATGGGCCTCTACACACTTATTTTAACGATGCATATGGGGATCCATATTTGTATGAAATGTGCATTACATTACAGTGATATTGTAACCATATGTTTTGCAGTGTACTTAGGGACAATGCTAAGAGATGCCACTTCCTATTTTGTAAAGGGGGGAAAGGCTGTGTTCCATCGCTTCCCGTGATGTCACTTCGGGGTGGGGTCAAATGACATCCCTTCCAGAGATGTCATTAGAGGTCAAGGGTCGTCACTTCTGCCACCCCTGGCATTTTGGTGAAATGACATCCCTGACATCACAGCTCTATTGCTCTTTTCCCACTCAATCCTACTAACCACTCCCCCTCCCCCTTGCATTACAGATCCAGCTGAGTGCCATGAGACTGCGCAAGTGGCGAGAGTGTGCTGTATAAAAGCCTTTCACATTAACATTAACATTAACATAATTTCCAGAGCCCCTTTTCACTTTAGTGTTGTACCCAATAATAATAATGTGTAGCAAAAATCAAATCTAAAACATGTGTCCTTGAGTAGCAAATCATCACAACAGCATACTTAAAACGATAAATAAGCGGCTGCTATAATGCCATAGACATTATAGTGAGATGATACTTTACAACCTCTTCTCATGGTCGCTGATACAAATATGAAAAACATAACCCTTGAGATGAAAAGTGACATTGGAAAGGATGTATGGTTCCTCCACTTGTGTTAAATCAATGGGTTGTATCATAAACAATACATTCAGGAACATGAGACAAAAAAGCTCTGAAAACCTCTTCTGAGAGACTTTCTCTTCCAATTGCCACCTATGCAGATGGTGTGTAGGTTTGCCTGAGTCTGAGCTCTATCGGGGGACTATGGACTCTACAAGTTACAGGGAGACACCTGATTGACATTTGGAGCTAAAGGGAAGGCTGATACCGGGGAGCAGGGTAACTTGCCAGATTGCCTGCTGGGAGGCTCTAGAAACCCCAAAGTTACCAGCAGGATTCCCGATAAGAGGCAGGACAGTGTATTGGCACCAATGCAATGCAGGGTTTTATTTGCGATCTCTAAACGTGTTTTCAATACTATATTCTTGTGGTTCATTTGTGTATCGAAAGGCACAGGTCTATGCCAGACCAAAGCCATTTGCATACTTAGATAATGCTCATAAATCGTGAAAATGTAAGCCACAGCGCCCACATCCTCCATTGCTGTGAACACCACCATTAACGGAAGCAGAACGACATTTACTAAGGGTAAAAAAAAAAAAAAAGATTGATTCTCAGCCTTTGAAAACATGAGCACTTTGCTATTATGACAGTTAGTTCAGTGTCTATCCATAGAAAAAAGAATGAAGTTATAGTACAGCATTCTTATTCGGCAAGCAATTTCTTGAGCATGCTTGAATAGTGCAGCCGTTCACAGAAAAAATTGTATGTTATTAGCGTCAAGTACAAGAAAGACGATTCTGGAACAGTTGTTACTGTCTGAGAGTAGTCTGGAGGAAGTCAGAATTGGTCGATGCCTTTGAACACTCTCACCCCTGTCATCCGTTAACCAAAGCCTGCATACATTTTCATATTAAGTGTTTTCAGAGAGTTTTTTTTTAAATCAAAACTTTTCAAAATTCATTTTGAAATGTTTTGATAAAAATACTCTCTCAACACTCTTATTATGGAGTGCATTCTACACAATTCCAGATTTTGAATGTAAAACCATGCCTGTCTGAATTTGAAGCCTCAATGTTAATTTATCTTGTGCTATCCTTATATTTCATGCATATACAAGCGAGCATGGAACTAATCGGGAGTAGGTCTGAGCGCTGCACTGCCCGCTGGAAGGCCTCGGAAGACCCCCGCCTACTGGGAACGCCCACCAGACAGGAGAACCCCCCTGCCGCAGACCAAAAGTGAAGGGCAGAAGTGGACAGAGGGGATCAGGTCTAGGTAGGTGGAGAGAGCATGGGTAAAAACCAGATGCAGGGGGTAGTCCGGCAAAGAGGGGTGGGTGGGGCCAAGCAGCCTAATAAACGAGAGGGAGCAGGGGGTGCTGCCCTCTTTGATCTATCTGCAACCTCATCGGGACAACCCATCCTCCCATACCTCGAGCAAAAGTTTGGTTAGGTGACTGTCTCCATATGATATATAATATAAAATAGTGGCTAACAATATTTTTCAGAGGCGCCACAGTGGGATTACCTGGTGTATGATATGATATAAAAAGTAATTTATAACGTGCCTGGACACGTCTTTCTAGGCGCGATTAGACAAGGAAGGGTACAGAGGGAGGACAAGACAAACAATCTTTTTAGGCCTTGTGTCATTCAGATCGTGCAAGTGCGGTAACGCAAAGTGTAGGGGGAAGGAAAGGGGAAGTGCTGTCCGGGCACCATTGTTCTGAGTAAGTGCAGCCAGGGCAGCACAGCTCTGGGTAAGTGCAACGAGGCGGGGGACTGTAGGGGTTACAGTTACAATGCCTAGTGCGTAACAGGCCCGGAGGCAGTGCAGGGGGACTAGTCAAAGCAGAGCCTGGTACCCAATGAGACTCTGAGGATACCAAGCAGCCAGTCACCACAGCAGATAGGTAGGTCAGCAGTGGAGGGAGGGAGAGAAAGCAGAGGAGAAAAGGAATGTCTTGAGCTGCTTCTGGACTTCAGGTTATCTGGCTCAAGTTTGAGGGGGGCAGGGAGGCCATTCCAGAGGGAGACACCTGCAGAGGAAAGTGATCTACCCTCTACTCTCTGCCTGGAGAAGCGTCTGAATCTCATAGAGTTGGAGGCAGCAGAGTGAAGGAATCGAGAAGGAAGGTATTTAGGAAGAGAGTGTTGAATATAGTGCAGGCCCCGGCCCCAGAAAGACTTGTGGACGATGCAGAGTCTCTTGAACCTGATTCTTGCAGCCACCGGGAGCCAGTGGAGTGATTCAGGGCTGGAGAGGTACGGTCCCTGGGCTTGAGGCCAAGGATAATTCTTGCAGTCCCGTTCTGGATTAGTTGCAGAGGGCGGAGAGTAGAGGCAGGCCGATTGAGAAAGAGGCTGCTACAGTAGTCCAACCTAGAGAGAACCAGGGCTCTGGAGACAATGAGCTTCTGGGAGAAAGTGAGAAAGGTAAGAGTACCTCTGAGGTGGTGGAGCTGGTAATGGGCCTTCTTAGAAAGGTCCATGATGTGAGGAGAGAAGGAAAGAGTGGAGTCGAAGATGACACCAAAAGTTTTTTGCCTCACGGGAAGGCAAAGGAAGAGGGCCCAAGGAAGGCGGCCAGAGTGAGAGAGGGAAAGCGGGAGCAGGGGTCCCAATGAAAAGGATCTCTGTCTTACTAGCATTTACGCAGAGATCGCTGGAGGTGCACAGTCAGGAATGAGCGACAGAGGGGAAAAGGCTATATAGGGATCCTGAAAGAGAGCTCCGTCTCATCCATACAACAAAGAAAGTTGGAGCAGAAGGTAGAGATTAGGTGGGCCAAAGGGGCCACATAGAGATTGAAGAGCTATGGTGAGAAGTTAGAGCTCCGAGGAACACCACAGGTGGAGAGAGAGGTGGTGGAGAGAAAGGACCCAAGTTGGACCTGGGAGGGTTGGTTCAGGAGGAAAGAGGTCAGCCACTCCAGGGCCTGATCTGTGATGCTCAGGTTCTCACAGAGTCGATTGATCAGGAAGGAATGATTGACTGTGTCAAAAGCAGAGGAAAGGCCCAGAAGGATGAGGATAGAAGGGGTACTGGAATCGAGATAGGAGAGCAGGTCTTCACGGGTGGTCAAGAGAGCAGTTTCCATGCCTCTGGCTGCTCTGAAGCCAGACTGGTGGTCTTGGAGACAACCAATAGTTTCAGTGTGAAAAGTAAGCTGGGAGATGGCCAGCTTTTCCAGAGGCTTACTGAGGAAAGGAGTGATAGAGATTGTGCAATAGTTAGACAGACAGGTAGGATCTGCAGAAGACTTCAAGATATCCCAAGATTAAAGTGCTCAAATGCCAATAGGGCACAACATCTCAGGGAGAGAGGGTGGTATGGCCAGTTCACCACCCCAGGTACAAGACCTTGGGGAGGCACGAGCATAAACAGCAAAGGGGGGAACTTGCCATGGGAAGCAAGATAGGGAGGGCTGGCTGACTAGGTCCAGCAAATATGGTCCAGCAAATATGGATCACCTGGACATTCAAGGTTTACTGAGGCAAAAGGGGCGTGGTATTGGACACTGCAGCCACAAAGGGGACTTGCCATCACAAAAAGCAAGGGGAAGATGACGGCATAAGGGGAAAGAGAGGGGGTGAAGCCAGCATGGGATCAACATATCTGGCAGATGCCAGAGGGTTGCTTGGGGCATGATATGGAAACAGGTGCTAAACAGATGGTATGGTGCATTAATGGGCACCAGCTCAGCATGGTCTCTGTGGCTGGATTGTCAATATGGATCACCTGTAAATTAACTCTCACCAATAGAAAAGCTGCAGCACCTGATCATCCATTAATCTGTGCGGTTGTGTTATTATTTGAGGGAGGCTGTGGGACATGGGTGGAAAGGAGGGGAACAGGAATGTGCGTTTGGGATCAGTAAGAGCGTGAGGAGGGCAGGTGAGAGGGAGCCAAAAGGGGGCTGGGTGGCTGTGCCAAGTGTGGGGTGTCTCCACTACATCTGTGCGCATCTCCAGAAAATCAATCTGTGGAACCAAGGAGCCTCAAATACTGGATTTGGATGAATCCAAGGATCTCACAGGAGAATTTTGATGGTGAAACATCTCTTGTGAATTCAAGTACCTAACTCTAGATTCTAAGCATGTGCAATGATTCTGCTAAGACTGTCAGGCGTGCATGGGATTTGCAAACTCTTGTAGGGAGTCCTTAGGTTGAATGTGAGTTTAGAACAACTATATTGGGAACCACTGAAATGCCCATTTCATTTGTGGGTTGAGTTTGTCTACAGGAAGGCGAGGCAAGGCTGGTTGGTAATAAGGCAGCAATTACTTGTCATGCTTTGGACAAGGGTTTCCATTTGTTTAATGTAGGGAAATATTCTTGTGTTGTGTTTTTGTTTATTAGGGAAACTTCATTTTTTTTGTACTGTTTTTTAGTTCATGGAGCTTTCATTTCATTTGGAAAGCTTAGCCTTTGTATTTGTTATTTGTCAATTAAAGGGTTGCCTTTACTTTCACACCTATTTTTTAGTTGTATTAACTGTTGTGTTTTTAGTTCCTGTTGTGTTTCTTTCTTGAAGAAAATAGCCAGGTTGAATAATGAATGTGATGTGCTTCTCAATCAGCAAGTATAGTGATCTTGATGCAGGGGAGAAGGTGGATGTAGAACCGATACATGGCTTCATTAAATCTAAAGTGGGAGAGCTACTTGAGAAGTTTCAACAGGCGAGGTAGAATGACAATCTGCTCAAACTGTTGGCTTTATCAATGCTTGTTTTTAACAAGCGTTCACTGAATTACATAGCGCATAGTGCTCACAAATCGAGTATCAGAAGGCAGGTCTGGTTGACATTTGTATTACACCAGAAGCTAATGTACAGCTTCAATTAAGTCATTGGGCCTCATTATAACATTTGCAGAATGGGTTAACAGGCGCCGGTAATAGTGGCGGACCCGTTAAACCCATTCCGCAAGATTACGAGGTTCCCTTGCGGGACCCGATGTGGACGTCTGATTCTACCAGACGTCCATAGCGGGTCCCGCGAGGGAACCAGGGAGCTAACAACGGGCTGGTCGTAATCGGCCCGTTGTTAGCTCCTGCACCCATTCCCATTAAGCCCTATGGAGGCTCCAATGGGAATGGGGAAGGTCTGGGCCCGGGTTCCCTGTAGGAGGAATTACTGTACCCTTCAAACTCAGAATGGCCCGGTAATTCCCCATTCAGGGAACCCAGACCCAGACCCGGTTTTGGTGGCAGCTATGCCCTTATTAAGGGCATGGCTACCCCCAAAGCCGTAATGAGGCCCATTGACTCTCTAAACACTTGCAGGCACTACAAGCACAATGTTTGATGGTAAAGCTTGAAAAGGTAAGCTCTAAGAGATCCCACAAGGATGTGTTTTTGTCAAGGAGGGGCAGGAAGTGGGTAGAAATGTACATAGGGGTTAGCATTGCCATGAGCATTCAGTGGTTGGGTAAATTACTCCCTAGGTCAACTCCAATGCAATAGTTTTGGGTGCAGGTCGCACCTTAGCAACACCTAACAGCCAAAGAAAAAGGGATATCTCCATACAACAAACAGTGTCAGGTTGGACTAACAAAATAAGTTGGTCTCCAGGGAAAAATAACACTACCAAGTAACATTTCAAACCATGTGGCCAATAAAAGTAATCAAATCTAGTCTTGAGTCTGTAGCCTCCTAGCTACCATAAGCCAATAGTATAAAAGTACAAGAACTGGTTAAAGGAAGCCATTTTTAAATCCTTTTCTTAAAGAGCATCCCTATTCCAATACAAAACAGACTTGTTCCTCTTTCTGTTTAGATTAACCACAGGCCCTTCCTGGACCATATATCTCTGACTACAAACAGTTTCTTCCCAGACCTTATTTTTAGGGATTATAATTCACAGTATGTCTCTGTCGTGGGAGCAATTGGATTGCAGGATTCACAGATGGCCTTTTATCTAAACATTGGTATACAGGGTTAACAACATGCCTATCTCATAGAAATTGACTTCCAACATTCACAGTAGGCCTTTCTCCTATGTCAAGGGCACCACATTCAGAACAGTCCTCTCTCATAAGCCTGAAAGTCCAACGTTCACAGCTGGCCTCACCTATCAGGATTTACACACACTCTGCCATGGACAGAAATAAGTATGATCCCCATCCTCACCTCTGGGTGTCACTAGTGCTGCAGGGCCCCTGCAATATAGGCTGTAGACCAGGTATCTCTCACCTTCTTAGGGCTCCTTCATGCAGCCAGAACCCTCTGGCATATGTTACACCAGCCTCTTACTTGTGCTGGAGCAATCAAGAAAAGGTTCCTCCTTTTCAGTCTCAAGGGGTAGGAGCCTTCTCCTCTCCTTTCTCCTGGCACACTCCATCAGGCACCATCAACCTTCCTCACACAATACACACTCTGCTCCCCTTCTCTTTTTACAGTCGGTCGCCATGGTTTTCTCTTTCCTGATTGTCTCAAAAATTCTGAGTCATTACCCTCTAATTGGCTCCCGAGCTGCTGGAGCTTTTTCTATCTAATTCCTCACTTCAAGTCTCCTTTACTCACTTTTTAAGACTTGGAATCTAGTCTAACAGGTGTCTATTTTGGATGAGCTGTAAGCAAGATTGTGGCTCCTCTGTATGAGGTCCTGGCAATGTGCTATCATTTATCTGAAGTTCCTGATTTCCTTGTCCTGCTTCCTAGGCCCATCTGTCCTCTACAGTCTTCCAACTAGTTCTCCTGGTTTTCCCTGCCCTCTGGTATGTGCCTCTGCATCTGCTTGTGTAGCAATACATAATCCTGGGATGCATTTCAAAATTCAGGAGCTGGAATAACATTCCTTCAACCCAGAGGAAGGACTATGGTGACAGGGTCTTCTGGGAGTTATATATTTCTCCTGTCCACTATATGTTCCCATTCCACATGTATGCTGAACAGAATACAGTCTGACATTTCCTTCCCAGGAAGCACTAACTTTCCACTGCCTCATGGTCATACCTCAGCCATCTCATGAGTCTCACACACCTCCAGGGGCTTCCCCACATTACCCACATTACCCAACCTAGCATGGGAAAAGTGTCACTTCACCAATGTGCCACTTTCCTTCTCAAAAAGGTAGTTCACTGGCTAAGGGAACTGTATGACAGTTTTTCTCTTTCTCCCCATCCTATTCATAATCTGTGGATATTGATCGTAGTGTAATTTCCACAGATACCAAAGACAGTGGCAACATTGCCCATCATTGCCCATCACTCTAGGAGAGATTGTCCAGTTACTACAGAGACGAGAACAGCTGGTTGAATGTTGTTGAAAACATGTTGATGTGCCTATGACTATACCCTGGACCAATAAATTAGTATGCTTTGATGATATCCAGTAGTAATAATCTCACCATGTGAGTGTTCTAAGGTAAGATTGTTTGTGGGGTTGTTAAGCAATGCTTTTCTGAATGCAAAATTATCACATACATATTGAGGGTGTATGAATTCCCTTACCCGTTGGAGTGCAGCAAAAACTGTGCAAGTGCAACTCTTTACTAATGAGAGTCATGCAACAATTGTGTTTCTGTGCCCCTTTAATGCTTATTGTACAAAATCTGAAGACATCCATCAACGAATAATGGAAAAGATGACATAATTTACCATTATTGCTGGATACAAAATCAATTGGAAAAAATGTGAAGCCCTTGGGATGTCACCCTACAAAATGTTACCTTTAAATGGGTTCCCAAAAATGTAAACTAATTAGGGATTACATTTAACTGAGGCCTAGATATATATAGAAGACAATGGGCCTCATTACGAGGTTGGCGGTAAGGGATACCGGGCACTGGTAAGGAGACCGGTGCCGGTAATCCCTTACCGCCCAATTCCGAGGTCCCTTAGCGGGAACCGCAAGGGACGTGTGGCCCTATGGGGGCTCAAATGGGAATGGGGAATGGCATTTGGAATGGGGATTTAGCGGATCCGCCGAGGGCGGAATGTCCCAGTAAGTCCCCACTCCACCAGGTCGGGCCCGGACACGATTTTGGAGGCAGCCATGGCGCTAATTGCACCATGGCTACCTCCAAAGTCGTAACGAGGCCCAATGTATGCTCAATGTAGCAATATGTTAAACGTATTATGTTCAAATGGTCATTCCTGCATGTATTCCTATGGGGGAAAAACAATGTGAAGAAATGATAATAGCGGATAGATTGAATCATATTTTCAGTATGCTTCCTCTTACTCCTAAGGCAGGATGGTGGTCAATGTTAAGTAAAACATAAGACATTTTCTATGGAGAGTTTTAAGTCAGAGACTATCAATGACAAAACTGTCCATGACAGTAAATTACAACTAAAGTCTCAGGGCTACAAATTCTGTCTGAACCCATGGACTATTTATCACAACACAGACAGAACACATTTATTAAGTTACAGCTTCTCCATCTATAGTCACTTATGGCTAACTAAATATCCCTGTTCATAGTGTCTAAATATCCCTTAGATGGATACTCTCTCCCTAGTAAGCGCTGGTGTAATGCCTACCTAGGTTAGGAGATAGATAAGAGACGCACCCTGCCCTCTCTCATAACTTTTTCTAACATCTAAAAATAGGTATACATTTCGGAAGTCAATTCTGTTCTTTTTATTCATATTGCTTCCTTCCTGTGTGACTTATCAATTACGAGCAATCATTTTGCGTGTTCTTAAAAGATACAAAAATTGATAGGTTGGTGTGTATATCTGTTCACACTTTTAATTTTACAGAGTCAACCCTTTCTCTTAAAAAGAGATCATTCAGCTGAGCTTGCTAATTATTCAGCCTGTCTCGGAGGTTAGGTCATCACCCTGAACTTCTTTTGTCAACTGGTTGATCCTTTACTCATAAAAACAGCGAACACAGTTTAAGAAAAGATCATGAATGAAATAATACAGAAACAAGATGCCCCAGCAGACAAAATGATTGTCGGTAACTATTTGAAAAACATGGAAGCATTGAATGCCACAATAAAAGTATTTAAATAATTAAATGTAAACAAAAAATGTATAACATTTTAAAAAGACATTGCAATGTGTTTGCATGAAAGGAAATACCCATACACAACCCATGGGTATTATGAAGAAACCGACAAAATCAAAATCAAAATAATGACCAACAGAAAATACGACCATATCAAAAGAAAGGAAGGCCAAGACCCAACAACTGGAACTTTTCAAGCAGCAGGTCGGATGAAGACTCAACAAGACCTGGAAGAAACTTACACTTCAAAGATCAGGAGCAGAACAGGCGAGGAAACACCCAGGGTTTTCAACAGCCCAGAGAACGTGGAAGACCAAGAGGATGTTGGCAAGATCAATCGTCCAGGATAACACACAACACGGGCAGGGGATTGTACGAACAAAACACACAGGGGTCTAGATTGGAAAAGAGACAGAAGAAGAACACGAGAATAACCAGCACAATCTTTAGAGGTTAACTTATTCAAAACACAATTAAACCAAACACAAATTAATGTACTACAGAAAGGATTGTCCTTTGTTCCAACCACAAAACATGACCCATTTCAGACGAGAGTCGAGGTAAAACAGCTCCTGAGAATTAACTGTCTGAAACAACATTTCAGTAACAGTACATACGAAGGACAAAAAGACTTTGACAAATTGCACAATAAATCAACCTTCTACCCTCTTCCCAATTCTATAACAGCCAAATCTATCACATTTGAAAAGGCACTGTTATAAAAATTGGAAGAAACAGAGGCAGAAAATCACAACCCTTTCTATAATTTAAGTAGAATAGAGACACATGCATTGAAAGACCTCCAAAACAACCATAATATTGTGATAAATCTGTGGCTCAGGGAGGCACAATAGTGGTAATGGATAAGGAAGATGACCAAGATATGGTCAATTAACTGGTCAATGACAGAACCACATACAGAAAACTAGGCACAGACCCCACTTTTGACCTTAGGAACCTGATCAATTCGGTGATTGAGGTAGCATTGGCAGAGAGGCATTTCATCCATAGGGTAGGCGATTTTCTATGTCCAAACCATCTGAGATGTCTGGCATTCTATTCACTCCCCAAAATACATAAGGGCACCACACCACCACCAAGACGCCCTACGTTTCAGGAATAGGGTCAATATTAGAGTCAATGTCTCAATTTGTGGACTTTTTTTTATCAAGAATAAGGTGAGACAAATCAGATCATATACCAAGGATACACAGCAGTATTGATACACCTTGAGAGTATGACCCTGCCCAGTGACAGCATTTATATAGTCACAATGGATATGAAGTCACTATATCCAGAAATTCGTCAGGGCGAAACCTTGAAAGTGATAGAGAAGGTACTACAAGACTTAAGACCAGAAGTTGAGATGCCGATCCACCTCATAATGCAACTCGCCGAGATAGCGCTCACCAAAAATATTTTCTTGGTAGAAGACAGATATTATGAGCAAATATCTGGTACTGCAATGGGGGTGACATTTGCACCCATGTTAGCTATCCTCTACATAGCAGACTTTGAGGACCGAAGCAATAACCATCAGTCCAACCCTTATTCAAAAAACGTCTTGAGTTGGAGACACTAAATAGACGTCATGCTGATGTTCTTTGACGGGGATGAAAACACCTTGGTGAACTTTATAGAGTAGCTCAATGCCCAAAGTCCCTTCCTAAAATTCAATCATGAGTTCAGCAAAGAAGAAACAATCTTCCTAGATTTAAAGATCGTAAGAAATGGAACAGGACTAGAAACAACTATATATCATAAAACCACAGATAGAAATTCACTGTTGGAATTGAATAACTTTCAACAAAGAACTCTAAAAGAAAACCTGACCTTGGGCAATTTCTGAGATTCAGAAGAAATTGCACAACCCGGAATGAATATGATGTTCAGGCAGAGAGACTGGCTCAAAAACGTAGATAAAGGAATTATCCAGAAAGAACAATCAGACATGCAAGGAAAACAGACCAGAGCATTCCAAGAGATATTACACTCAGACAACATGGGAAAAGTTAACACTTAACAAAGAACACAAGCAAACATAGATGCATTATTAAACTGGCACCCAAACCCCTGTAGAATTAGGCATAAACGGCTCCAGTACAAGGTAATACAATTGTAGAAAACACATAATCTGTTTAGCCAGCTAAGAAATCAAAATAAGAGAAAGGTTTGACTTTGTAAATTTAAAAGTGTGAACAGATATACACACACCCCTATCATTCTTCAAACTAGATTTCATCTTTTAACAACACACAAAATGATGGCTCGTAATTGATAAGTCATACGGGAAGGAAGCAATATGAATAAAAATAAAAGAATTGACTTCTGAAAGTGTGCACCTATTTTTAGATGTTTAAAGTTATGAGAGAGTGTAGGGTGAGTCTCTTATCTATCCCCTAACCTAGATAGGCATTAAAACTGTCCATGAAACATGCATCAGGGGGATTTCGACTCCCAAACTTGCAAGGATATTTTTGGGTGTTACAACTTAGTCATATAATATTTTCTTTTTTCATGTTTAAAAGGTTTTATTGGAATCAACTCATACAAGACATACATGGATCAAACCGTGTCTCATAAACATTATAACATATAGAAAGATCTATATAACTCAGCTCTTAGGGTATAAGTAGTCCTAGTATGGATAGAAACACAATAATCATGTAAACCTACATTTTGGATATACAAAAGAGGGGGTATAGAGACATTTAAGGACATGAACAAGACAAGGGCAGGACATATACGTGAGGGCAGGTGAGTTTAAGGAGGGGGACGAAGAGAGGGAAAGCGCTATTTATACTGGATAAATAACAGTTAAACTAAGTGCTAGAAACTCAACAAAAGGTTTCCATTTTAGTTTGTGTTTGAATAGCAGAGACAGAGTTGAAGCATTACACCTCTCCAATCTATGAATGTTACATATTAAATTTCACCAAATCTTGTGAAGTTTATCTAAATGTTTCCAGTTGGAAGAAATAGTCTTAATAGCCAGCATAACAAACTTGTCAAACAAAAAACTCTTATTTTTGTCCATTGTATCTTTTAAAATGATGCTGCTAGCAAAAAAAATCTGAGAACAAAAGTCAGATAGTAAGTTAAAGATGCATTAAAGAGTTTTCCATATGTTGAGCCAAAAGGATGAGACAAATCTACATTCAGGGACTATATGTTTAAAGGATCCTGAGAGTTGAAAGCCATTCCAACAGTTGTCATTTTGTAAAAGACCACATTTGAAAAGAAGAGAGGGAGTAATGTAAATTATGTGATGAAAAAAAGAAGGTAGTTTGTAGCAGACTTGACAATGTGGTAACTTGGAAATATGGTTCCAGATGTTAGGCCATTCCTGTTGACTATTCATTAGTGCACAGTCTTGCTGCCAAATAGAATAACAATCAAACAAAGTTTGAATGGAGGAGCTTTGTAGAAGACTTTTGTAGTATAAGGAGGCAGATATGTGTGGTTTGTAGAGAGATTGAAGCCTGTCAATATCCAGAGAAGTATTTTTGCAGATGAGGGAGTTATACTTTTCCATAATAGCATCAATAATATGCAAGAATTGTTGCAAAAATAAATGAAAAAGGAACATTGAATCTATCAACAAGTTCATTTAAGTTGACAGTGGCACCTTGAACAAACAGCTGATCTATATATTTGATAGCCAGAGAGAGCCACGGCCTCGAAAAGATGAACTTCTTTTTAATCTTAATGAAAGGGTTAAACCAAATATATGATGAGATAAAATTGGAGGGCTTGGGATTTAGAGGGTACAAATACAATCTGATGTAGTGGGTGGATAACATGATACTGGTACATTTAATACATGTATTCTTTTTGATGAAATAGCAATCTGCAAGAGTTAGGGGGAATACCATCTCTCTCTAGGCATTACCACTGAGGAACATCATTGGAATGCTCATGAGTAAACCATAACTTTACCTGTTTCAAAACAAACACTATATATTTTCTAATATCAGGAAAACCTTTTCCTCCAGCCGCATGTGTTTTTTTAAGTTTACAGAGAGATAATCAGTGTTTCTTTTTCCCCAAAGAAAAGTGGACAGATGCGTGCCAATAGATTTAAAGAGAGAGAAGGGAAGAAGTATTGGTGACATGTATAGGAAATACAGAATTATTGGGGAAATAATCATTTTAATAGCTTCTAATCTCCCCCACCATGACAGGTAGAGGGGTGACCAGGAATTTGTAAGCTTGTGGAGTCAGGAGAGTAAAGAGGTGGTATTGAGTTTGATGATGTCTTTCATGGAAGAGAACATCTGTATACCAAGATATTTAATACCATTAGGACACAATTTTATGCCTGACATAAGTACATGGTGTTTGGTTCAATGTACATTGAGAGGCAACATTTCCGACTTGTCTGTGTTTAGTTTGTAGCCCGAGGCTAGAGACAACTATGAAATGGTGTTCAGGATATGCGGCAAGGAGGAATCCAGAATTTTAAGTAACAATAAAACATCATCAGCATATGCCGGTAGCTTAATTTGTAGATCACTGCATCAAATACCTAGTATTTTGTTGTTTTGTCTTATTCTTTCCAAGAGAGACTCTAAGGCTAGAATATATAGGAGAGCTGAGAGGGCACCCTGGTGTGTGCCTCTAAATAGAGGAAAAAATGTGGATATTAGTCCATTAATAAAAATAGAGGTCATCAGATTTGAGTAGAAGACTTTGACCAGAGGTAAAAATGGAGACTCAAAACCATGCCATTTAAGAGCTTCAAACATATAGTTCCATTCAACCCGATCAAGTGCTTTCTCTGTGTAAAGGGTAACAGCTGCGTATGGATCTTTGGAGCAGTGCATAGAATCTAGGGTATTCAGAACCAGTCTTATATTAGAGGAGGATAATCTGCCTTTAATATAGCCAACTTGATCCTGTTTAAGTAGATTAGGGAGTTTCAAGAGGAGTCTATTTGCCAATATTTTAGCAAAGATTTTATAATCTGTGTTGATAAGGGATATGGCTCTATAGCTCCGAGGTAGTTCTGGATGTTTGCCGCCTTTAGGAAAAACTATAAGCATGGCTTCTAGAAAAGATCCTCGCGCCTCAGCATCCTGGTTGAATTGAGTGAAGAGTTAATTACGTTTAGGTATTAGGATATCTTTAAAGTGCGCGTAAAAATTACCAGAAAATACATCGGGCCCAGGAGCTTTACATTTTTTAAGGTCTTCAATAGATTTGTGAATTTCGCTGAGGGAGATGGGTGCATTGAGTGGCTGAAGATTAATCAAAGGATATGTAGTGTGAGGTGTGTCTTGATGAAGTTTATGGATATGATCATCATTAGGAGAGGATTCAGATGTATATAGTTTCTGATAGAATTTAGAGAAGATTTTAATAATTTTCTTGTCTGAGAACTTTCTTTTACCTGAGTATTCTTTAATAACTGCAATTGAGTCTTTTCCTCTTTTAAGTCTTAGGTACGAGGCCAAGGACTTGCTCGGTCTATTAGAAAGCTGGTAGATTTTCACATTATATTTTAAAAGGTTTTCACAGGAATATTGTGTAACAATTTTATTGTATTGTATTCTAAGTCGAATAATGCTTCTTAAGGTAAATTCAGCTTGTACGTGAATATTGAGATTCTAGGCTTTTGAGTTGCTTCTGAATATCGTGAGACTCCTATTTAAACAATGTTTTCTTTTTCGCCGTAAAGGAAATATTGTATCTCCTGAGTACCACTTTATAGCAGTCCCAATTGTTAGTAACAGAAGTGTCTTGACTTGTATTTTCTAGAAAGTAATTGTCATGCTGTTGGGTTATAAACTGATTGTATGATTCATCCTTGAGGAGGGCTGAGTTAAATCTCCATCTATTGGATTTTCTGATATTTTGCTGAGAGGAAAGTTGAATATGGATAGGAGCATGATCTGAAAGCGCAATGCAGTCACTTTTGGCATCCAAGAGGCAACTTGTAAGGTGTTAGGATATACATATATAGTCCAACCTAGACAAGGTTTTGTGCAGGTTGGAAAAAAATGTGAATTCGGAGGCCGAAGGGTGAGTAATACTCCATGAATCTATAAGGCCTAATTCTGAAATACATTTGGTAAATTTCATGTGGGATTTAGTAAGCTTAAATCATACATTTGATTTCCTGTATAAAAATGGATCCATAATATCATTGCAGTCGCCACAGACTATTAGATTATTAGGATTAGAAAGGACAATGTGATTTTTGAGGTTTTTACACAAAAAGAGGGGTCAGGTGATGTAGGGCCATAGATATTAAGAATGGTGCATTCAATGGAATCTACTGGGAGTTTCAGCATTACCCATCTGCCTATGTCTCTGGAATCATTAGCCAGAACCTGACAGTTACATTAGTTATACCATTGTTCTTACCATTAGCAGCACTTGAGAAAACTTGGCCTACCCATTGGCATTTGAGCTTAACCGCCTCTGCATTAGACAAGTGGGATTCTTGGATACACGCTACAGATTGGTTGATCCTGTTAAGGTGCAACAATACTTTCTGTCTTTTAATAGGGTTGTGAAACCCTTTAACATTACATGATGTAACATTGAATGTAAAAAATTATAATAAGATATTATATACGTATCCAGGCTTCCATTTGAGCGAGTACACGTTTTCAAAAGGAAGGCTAAATGAGTAATAATATACCAGAATTGGATTACCTTCTAGAATAGGTGGCTAACAATAATAGCGTGAATGACAAGGACACAAAAGGTAGGAAACATAAGGGTAGTGGGAGGACAAACAAAATCAACATGGATAATATAGATCTAAAAAAAGGAGAAACAAAAATAGTTGTGGCTAGCGGAAAGTGGCCACACCAATCCATGTTGAGCAAAAAGGAAAAATTGAGGTAGGAGACAGCTACCCTTGCACTCCACTCCACAAGTGTTGATTAGCTACATTGGATTCAAGCAAAAGTTATAATGATCAAGTAGGTGGTCTTGAGGTATCCATGTCTTCTCTTCACTGGTTTTGGGTGAATAGTCTTAGATCAGATAGATCTTGAAAAGCAGAGGAGTAACCATTTAGAGTAACATTAAGAGTGGCATGGTGAATTATACCATATCTTGCATTGAACTGTTTTATAGCCAACCTGAGAGCAACTAATTCCTTTCTTTTGGCTGCTGTAGCGTTAGAGACATCCTGAGTAATGAAGATCTGTTTGCCATTCCATGCTTTATTGATTTAGCACTCCTCAATATAAGAAGCACATGTGTGTGGTCAAGCAGTGCAAATATGAGGGTTCTCAATGTATTGTTGGAGGTATAGTTAGACGACTGCATTAGGTTGATTTGTCCAATCTGGTGTGCTCTTTGAATGTTCAGATGAACGGACTTTGATAGATCTTGGAACTTAGTGAGCATATTTTCTAGGAACAAAATCGGGTTGTCTCCTTCAATACCTTCTGGCAGTCCTACAATACAAAGATTGTTCCTTCTATTTCATTTTTCAAATTTTCAATGTGTTTTTGTAATGATCTAACAGTGTTTTCAAGCACACTTACTCTGCTCATGACATCTTCAGCGTCACTAACTCTTTGCTGGACTTCAGTTATTCTCGCTTCAAAAGCAGACCATTTGTTGTTGGTTTGCTGTAACTTGGCATTGGTTGCTTCCATCATAGGTTTTAGAGCTTTTATTTCCATAAGTATAGCCTGCATGGTAGGGCCAGTAGAATCCTC
Source organism: Ambystoma mexicanum (assembly GCF_040938575.1). Lineage (NCBI taxonomy): Eukaryota > Metazoa > Chordata > Amphibia > Caudata > Ambystomatidae > Ambystoma > Ambystoma mexicanum. The sequence continues at coordinate 335,134,701 of NC_090933.1, read as the reverse complement.
TTTAGGCCTTGGCAATTTGCTTTTCTGTCTCTTGTTGGCAGGATAAACAGGTATTTCTTTAGTTTTACCATTTTTGAAGCCACACTGATGAAGTTAGCATGGAATTATAAATAAGATTGCCTCTAGGCCAGCATTCCACTAGCAGACTAAAGTAAACTGCTGGTACATCAGTGTATATCTCTCAGGTTTTGGCACATATAATGGATCTTGTTCTAATATATGAGGAGAAGAGAAGAAGAGAGAAATGATACCAATCTTCAGAATGACTGCGAATGGTTCCTAGGTTTGAAAACCAGCTAAATACATGCCAAAGCTGTTGAGAAAAACAGTCAATAATTCTCAACAAAAAAAGTGTCAAGAAGCGGCTATGCAGGTTAATTTACCATTTAGCAGTTGTATTGTATAGTCAAGTGATGAAAAGTTAATGAATTGTGTGACAAGATAAAGAAAGTACCTTATTTTAAAGGAATTTTGAGGTTTTTACAAGGTTATCAGAGAGTAGGCCCTGTGTTGTGTGGAAGAGGTGCTTACCCTGCATCAAGCGCGCGTCTTCATATGCGCAAACCGAAAGGCTGACTGGAACGCCAGCGTCTTTGTCATTGGATACCGCTGCTTCAGGCCCAACCCTCCGGCACGCCGGAGCACCTCAGGGACGGGTACTGCATCTCATGAAAGTGATGCCATGGACCACCAGGGATACATTTCAAGTAAGGAACACATAACATGCATATTTGAAGTGAAGCTAAACATATATGAAAAGGGGGAGAATTCTTACCGGAGCGGGTGCACATGGGTCAGGCGGCCATCACCAACAGTGCCAGGCCACGTCCCCAGGCATATAATACTTTTAAACATGACTGATTCAATAGAGGAGCGCACCAGGTAAATAAATATCCTGCTGTTTGAAATTCCTTAATAATTGTGACGCAATTATACCCTGGCTGGCTGAAATAGCAATGGTTCTTATGAAATAATCATACAGTGGTTATGGACTATTTTAGACTGCCTCACAACAAATATGTCATCCTATCCCCAAAAACAATTTAGAGGTATGGGGAAAAATATACAAGTTGATGAGCATAAATTCCTTTATACATAGAGAAGCACCAATATGGGAAAATGCGATATAAAAACCAGAGGTAAAACCATTAGATGGAATCAACTAGTTAAATGCCGAATTTAATGTATTCAACATATCATAAACGACCACCATGAAGTATTCTCTTTGCACTACAAACACGATTTAAATTACCCAGGATAGAACAGTGAAGATGTATTAATTTTAAGCATTGTCTATCAACTGTAATGAGGAAGGTTAATGGAGAAATAATGTTCTCTCTGCTTTCAAAACACCTAGCATTGCACATGTCCTATAAGTACACCATACTTTCAATGTATGCTCTATTGAATGATAATATACAATCAGTTCTTCTACGCAACTCAAGGTGGTAGAAGTAGGGTTGAATTTTACTGTGTTAATTTATAGACATATGCAACAATAATTTAGGAAAAACCTGGATGAAATCTGTACAATGCAAAATATTACAGGACTGGTCATTGACTCTATCTCAATGGATTAGACTTAATTTGTCGAAAGGCGACCTATGCGGGAGATGGACATGAGAACAAGGAGACTTAACTCATATACTCTGGAGATATACTAAATTATCTGGCTTTTGGGGGCATATATGAGCTATGATCTGTGGCCATTACTTTTCCCAAAGATAATAGTGTCTTTATTTTTAATGATTTTTGCAACTTAAGCGGATTGCAGTAGCATTCAAATTTCTAACATCTATCCTCTGATTAAGGAAAACTACTTCAAATCCACAAAGTTGGACACATTGCTAATCGAAATGTCAACCATCAATGGTTATGAGAGGATTGGTTATAAACTTAGAGATCAGGAAAACAATTATTTTGAAGTGTGGGGTCCCTTTCTCCAATATCTTCCATGCCTGTGTAGTGTTACTCTATGCTTTTAGTTTATTTTTCAAAGGCAAATATTAGAATTCTGAGCTTGATATTAATAAAGAAATGCGTAAGGAAGTAACTAGTGTATAAATCTGGATAATACTTTGACTGAGATACATAATTAGCTCTAATATGTAGAGTTATTTCATATTTGATATTGTTGGAATTGGTTTCTTAACTTTTTATGGTAGTGCAATAACTCATATACTCACTCAATCGACTCTTTTGAGATTTACGATAGGAAGGAAACACACTATCAGATTAGTTTCCTCTTACCTTTATCTAATGTTCCTATATAATACCATGGCGATTCAAGTTTCTATTAATATTTTAATGAAAATTAGTTTCATACAAACTGCAACAGTATAATGAACCTGTAGGCCCTTTAAGTGAGATAATGATTTGTTGGATGGATGGGGATGCAGAATGTACTCTTGCACCAATAATAAGACTGACTCGGGAAGTTGGCAAAATGTAGCTGTTTTACTTGCAATTATCTAAAACAGTGAGTACAACAGACATCAAACAACGTTCACTCAAGTCTCTCAATGTTTCACATTAAAAAATACGCCTTTATAGCAAAAACTCATCATCATTGACATCACACTACATGGCAAAATAATAACACCTCCTTGTGGTTGTGATAGGACTAAAGGGAACATCTAAGTATACTTTCTATGGGGGATAGGATTGTTATTGGGTCTCTGTAGTCAGGTGGACAAGTCATCTTTGTTATCATCAAATACACAATGTTTAATTGGCTTTCAAACTATAGGGCTCTTCGCTACGTGGCTCTCTATATTTGGTTGGCACGCTTGTAACCTTCTGGAATATTCCACTCGCTAGCAGCACGCAAGCTTTTACCCCAGGTGCTTGTGGCTGGACTTGATCATGCCTTCCCACCCAATTAGCCCATCATCCATCATCACTCCTGCTGTCTGCCATTCAATTTGTCTTAGAACTCGGTCTTGCAAAGTATCACTGCACCTGAGAATAAAGGGCAGTGTGAGCATAGCCTTATCTTCAGTCTCGATGTGGCTTGCCCAAAGTCTATTTCAATCCAAACCATGTGACAGGAGACTGTGTTTTTAGCTCCTTCCTTGCATTTAATACTATTAAATGAATAAAACTTGGCACTCATAGTGTTTTTCCATTGCACCTCAACAGGAGCTCGCCTCACTTCTCACGTTCATTGTATCTTCTCAAGTAGATAACCAGTTTGTTGTCTGCCTCACTCCTTGACACTGGGCCAGACAAGCCTTCTCGATTCTTCCTTCATCGTCAGCAGTCTTTCTTTGCTGCGCCACACTTTCAGCCCTTTCTGCTCATGGGGTCTTAGTTTGCTAAAATAAGACTTGGAACATCCAGATTCTATGCACATATATGTATTAATCTGTGGCACCGCCTGCAGTCTATTCACTACGTATAGCCATGATTACTAGGTGTACTTGTGTTCCAGCATCTGTACAGTTATGAAGCGATTTGAATTTTCTTCAGTGCCCTTCGCACGTGCAATTTTCATTCCCGCACATGAAATGTTACTCAATTCTTTACTTCCTCATCAGATTCTATAAGGTCCATATACTTTCTTCTGTGGGATCTCCTTTTGGTGCGTCATCCCAGCTTCATGTGACGCCACCAGTCTCTTGCGTTTGTCACTTCACACTTCTTCAGGAACCTCCATTAAGAGGCTATGATTTCTCCGCGGGTACATCATTTAGGGTTTTCTGAGCGGAAACCTAGTTTTGAGGATTCTTCGTGGGATATGTAGCATTATTGGTGTGCATGTCGCAATTTCCGGTATCCAACATATAGGAAAAATAGGGGTAGGACATCCAGTAGAAGCATTTGGCTCCTCCTCTACAATAAGGTAGCAATTAAGCAAGCTGACTGAATGCCTTCACAAGATTGTTACAATCCATCAAGTTTCCCTGAATTCTGAACCAGATGTTTGTGTACATGAAATCCTAATGAATTGCAAACTGGTGTAGTATATCTTTATCAATATAAACATCAAAACTAACATCTCTTTCGACCAAGCAATTATGATCTATTGTTTTGATCTCAGCTGTTAAACATGAGTTTCAATTCCATAGTATCCTGCTCAGATTACCATTTATTTATTTGATTAATTGTGGAAATCTTTTAATATTTTTTAAATTTTCTGAGCAGTTTTTCACTAATAAAGCTTCTTTTTTTATTCAAAAAGACATAAGGGAATGAGATTCTTAACTCTTATTAACATGTATGGAGAAGAATATTGGCTCTCCTTTACTTTCGATAGTGAAGGATGTTTTAATCGGTTGACATCTAGTTCAAGGGGAATTTTCCCCCACCCAAATCAAGCACCCACAATGTTTATTTATTTAATGAAGTTCCTTTTATGAACCTGGGACCACACATTTAACAATATTGATTTCTTGCAGTCTTCCTCCCGAAAAGACATGTGAAAATGTCCAACAGTATTCCAGAAAACTCGATTTAAATGACATGCTACTTGACATTCCTGCATGTAAATAACTTGCAAAAGGAAAATATATGCATAACATGCATGTTTGCTAGATTTACTTCAGTGCTCTCTCTATTGCATTATTCTGTAAAAGTGTACATCGTTGGAAAATGAGTAGCAGTTAATAACCCTTTCCTCTTATATTTGAGTGGTTCAGCACCATTAACAGAGCTCTGCTAAGTGATATAACCAGAGAATGGCTTACATTACATAATTTGTATAGGTATGCATACAGTTAGATATCTTTTTGGTTCCCAAAATAGTTTTTCTTTGCGTATACCTTACACAGAGAAGGAGTCATGGGATAACCCAAATAAATACACAATTTTACCTATTTTATCAAATCTATAATTCCAGAAGCACATACGCTTTTGAAAAATTTCTTCATTTCCCAGGGCATACAGTCCCTTTATATAACCCTCTCAGGATTTTCAATAATAAAAAGGGCCCCTTTAAAGTAGAGTCCCCTCAGAATTATTTCCCCTTAACATTATGCTTATATAGGAATTTGTTTTTGACTGTCTCTCAGACAGGTAGGCTCCCTCTTAAGGACTGGTTGCATTCTCCCCCTTAGCTAATAGGTGGGCATCAGTCATCATGATGGGATCAGCTCCACAGAGTGATTTCTCTCGAAGTTCACTGTTAGTAATCCAAAATCACTCCAAATGATATGATATATAAGGCACCTATACACAAGTGTTTCAAGGCGCAATGAGGCAAGGGGGGGCAGAGGGAAGACAGAGACAACGATCTTACTAGGCCAGGTGACATTGAGATCATGCACGTGCGGGGGAGGTGGGAGGGGGAAACGTGCTGTGGGCAGGGGGCAGTGCAGTACATAGGATAACAGTAAAATAAATAAAACAATAAATAAAAAGTGCAGTCAGTAGATGGCAAGTGCAAGGGTAGGTGCAGACATCGGGTGTCAAGTGATGGTAGGGGGCTGTAGGAATACAGAAACAACTCCCAAGAGCAATGGTTGTCAAGGGGCAGTGCAGGTGTGCACGTGGCGGGGAGGGAGCCTGGGCCCGAGATCAGAGGGTAGCCAGGTAACCAGTGCAGTTTCAGTTTCAGCCAGGAGATCAAAGCAATGCATTCTATTCTGCTTTCTGATGCTGTCAATTCTACTTTCTCGCCTACTTCCCTCAACAGTCAGCCAGTGAGCAAGTGAGAGTCCACCAAATCTGAAGGTCTGGACGTTTATTTGTAGGGTGCTAGGATCCTGCAACTAGGTACGAGTGAGCATTGAAAAAAACACATTTGTGGGAAAGGTGCCATCAACACCTACATGTTGCTGTGCCAGGATGTTGCTGGTGGTAACACCAGTGCTATACCATGTTGACTTTATTAGGTTGACAGGGCTTTTCACCTGGAGAGAAAAACCCCATTTCAGTGCCAGGCACACCACAATGAGGATGGTAGGTCAGACGCCCCAATATGCTTGTGAGTCTGGTTCATCGAAATAGATACCTGGCATGTAATGTACAGCACCTTGATATTTCCTGCAGTGCCTGCCCCTGCCAGAATTCCAGCAGCTGAAGGAGGTGAAACGCTGGAGTAAGTGAAACAAAGCACAGTTTCATAGATTGATCAGATCCGTGGTGCAGAGACAGTGAACCAAAGATCCAAGATGGCATCATAGCTACTGTCAGCTCATCCCACCTCGCCATGCCATGTGGTACCCGATTACTAAACACAAGTGATTCCTTGCAAGATTAAACAATGGACACAGTCCCACCCACAGTAATGCAATTATGATAACTGGCAGTTTCTCATACAGGGAAGGTCTTCCCAGGTTGTGCGGTTTTTCCACTATAAGAAAAACAACTATTTCAAACAGTGTGGATGTATTTGTATGTATTTGTATTCATTGAATTTATATAGTGCTTTCGCCAAAGCACTGACAGAAAATCAATGGTATAATACAATTAGATAATCATAATGAATTACAACAAAGCATTTATGACAGCAGATGAATTTTGACAGAAGAATGGAATAAAGACAAAGAAGGAGAAAAGTGAGCAGTCAAAGGTGGGCAGCTCCAGAGTGGGGGCTAGCAAAGGAAAGGAACAGAAATGTGATGGTGCACAAGGAGTGTTGGGAACTGTGAGAAGAAAAAGAGATTGGGAATAAACTGAGTGGGTGGGACACACAAAGACACAAGGGAAGAAAGATACGAGGGGCAAGACAGTGCACAAAAAGTGATAAAGAAGGCGGTATTCAAGGGGAGCTAAGAAATAGACAGAGAAAGATGTATGTGACAGGGAGAGCAGAGCAATAGCCAGGTCATGATAGATTCAGAGTAGAGAAGAGGAGATTAGTGCCAGGTTTCCCACATATTAAAAACCTGAAAACTACAGAGCCAGAAGTGTTAGGAATGCGGGTAGAGAAGGAAAGGGAGGAGTCAAAAATGACATCAATATTTCGAGGAAGTTGGGTCGAGGGAACACGAGAAGGAGGAAAGAACTTAGTGGGGGGTGTTGAGGGAAAAATAGGAGAAGGGAAAATAGAATATCCATTTTGGAGGATTTGAGATGCAGAAAGTGAGAATGCGTGATTGGTTTTACAGAAAGTAGGAAGGACGAAATCTTGTCATGAATACTATCAGTGTCATGGACAGTATCAGTAAAAGAGGATAAAGGGAGAAAGTTCTGGGAGTCATCAGTGTAGGAATAACAGAACCACCTGAATGGATTGATAACTTAAACAAGAGAAGTATAAAACGAGAACAGAAGAGAACCAAGAACAGAGCCTACGGTACACCGTAGCACAATGCAAACAGGGGAAAGGATTTCCCAGTCCAAGAAATTAAAAGTGAGTGGCCAGATAGAAAAGATTGAAACCAGTTAAGAGCAGAACCAGAGATGCTAAAAGTGTGTTTGAAGGTAGAGAAGGTGCCTCAGAGCAGAATGTTGATATTATATGATATTTTATTTGGATGGCGTTCATACACAAGTGTTTCAGAGAGCGACAAGGCAAGGGAGGAGAACAAGGGAGGACAAAACAGCGATCATACTAGGCCCATTGACATTGAGAACATGCAAGTGCAGGGGAGAGGGAAGGAGAAAGTGCAAGGGAGGGGGGTGGAAAGTGCTGAGCAAAACAACTGGTATTGCAGCCAGCAATGTGGCAAATGCAAGGTTTAAAGCACAGACAAGGGCTAACTGATAAGTGCAAGTAAAGGGACTGTAGGGTTAGAGATGCAGACCCAAGTGCAGGGGTTGCCAGGAGGCAGTGCGGGTGTGTGGCTAGGTGCGCAGGAACCTGGACCCAAAATTAGAGGGTAACCAGGTGCACAGTGCCAGAGCAGAACAGATCAGCGGGGCAGAGGAAGAAGGAAGGCAGAAGCAAAGAGGAAGGTCTTGAGGTGCTCCCGGAACCGGAGATGGTTCTCCTCAAGTTTAAGATTGGCAGGGAGGCTGTTCCAGAGGGAGGCCGCAGCCGAGGAAAGAGATCTACCACCAACTCGTTGCTTGGAGAAACGACTGACCCTGAGGGAGTTGGAAGTGGATGAGTCAAGAGCTTGAGAGGGAAGATATTTTGGAAGAGAGAGTTGAAGGTATTGTGGCCTCAGGCACCAGAAGGCCTTCTGGACAATGCAGAGGGTTTTGAAAATAATCCTCGCCGCAAATGGGAGCCAGTACAGAGATTTCAGTCCTGGAGAGATACAATCACAGGGCTTGCGGCCCAGGACATGTCTTGCAGGCCTGTTCTAGATGAGTTGCAGAAGGCAGAGAGTAGAGGCAGGCAGATTTAGAAAGAGGCTGTTACAATAGACAGTAAGCTTCTGGGGGACGGAGAGGAAAGGAAGAATACCTCTGAGGAGGTTCAGTTGGTAGTTTGATTTCTTAGAGACATCATAGATGTGAGGAGAAAAGGAGTGTCTAGTCGAAGATTACACCGAGGTTCTTAGCTTCGCAGGTGGGAGCAGGAAGAGGGCCAAGGGAGGCAGGCCAGAGAGTGACAGGAAAGGAGGGGGCAGGTGTGCCGATGAGGAGAATCTCAGTCTTACTGGGATTAAGGCAAGATGTTTGGCAGCACACTACTCCTGGCTAGCAGACAGACAGTCAGACATGAGAGAAGACAGAGAGGTGGCAGAGGGAAGCCTGAAAACGAGCTGAGTGTCATCCGCATTGCACTGAAAATTGGAGCACAGAGAAACAATGCGGTGGGCAAGGGGTGCCAGGTATTGGTTGAACAGCCAGGGAGAGAGGTTAGACCGGTGGGGGACACCACAGGTAGAGAGTGAGATAGAGGAAAGGAAGTACTCACGTTGGACCTGGGAGGGTCGATCAGGGAGGAAAGAGGTCAGCCAGACCTGATCAGTAATACCCAGGAAAAAGGTTGCAGGTGAAAGCAGAAGATGTTGGGGCAGGAGGAAGGAGTCTGGTGAGAATTGGCTAGAGGCTAGATGGGAAGGAGGGGAAGGTGATCAAGGAGTGGAGAGAACGAGTATTAGAAGGATTGTGGAGGAGAACAAAGTTAACTATGAGTATGAAAGGAGCAGTACCAAGAGGAGTGAGGAGAGGGCGAAGAAGAACAATGAGGGTGAGAGAACCATCAGGAGGAGTGGGGAGGATTCAGAAAAGGGTCCAGAAGAAATCAAAGACTACCCAGAGAGAGAAAATATTGATGGCATCATAAAGGAGGCAAAAGGAGAAGAAGAAGGGAATAAAGGTCAAGACCCAATCAACGTGGTGAAGGAACATGCACATCCTAACTTTGAGGGGTGTGCATGGAAAATGTGTAAGGATACAAGCAAGTATTGAGGTCTTGAGGAGAAGGAGAGAAAGGAGAGTTATATTTATATGAAACATCTTCTTAGATAATAGAAACAAGATCCTTGCAACTCACTGGAGAGGATGACAACAACGGGTGTTGGGACTTGAGCCAAAATCTCAAAACAGGCATGAGGAGAAAGCAACTTACCCCAACCCTTTACAGATGCTCAGGTGAACAACCTGATGGTGGAAACTGTGGGTATCAAGTGCCCCTAGCTTGGCACCATATTTTACAACATAGAGCCCTGAGACCCAGACAAAAGTGGTCCCCCAAGAGTTGACTGAACTACTTGTTGAACATCATTGTGAGGACAGTCAAATATCCAAGACTGTGAGTTACTGAGAAGAGTGAAATATATTCTGAGAACGGATTGCTGGAATAAGAAGTGTAAAACCAAGAGACATGTGTTGGATACAGGGACTTTGTTGATTCCACGGGCTTTATTGTTTGACCGTCATGACAACAAGTACCTACATTTTGGGTTATGATCCCTTCATTCATCCTCTTTGTTTAACGATCCCTAAACCAATATCCTTAAACCTGAATGTATGCTTCAGTCTGGCATTGATCCTGTTCCGCTTCATGGTAGCCCCTAAGGAGCAGTAATATGAGAAAATGCAGCTTTGTTTCTGCACATGCAAATTTGAAGTAACATGTAACTTTTGTACCTGACATGTGGATAAGTAATGTTTCAGCTCTGTATGTCTTCCAACTGTGCACAGCAGAAGTATGTGTGCCCACTATGTGGATGCCGATGATGATGTTATGAACTCACTGAGCTAGACTTTAGCTCAGGTCTAACGGCAAGCACCACATTTTAGCCATATGGTATATCCAGATAACACACCTTCACTCTGCATGACACAAACGAAAAAAATCATGAAAGTACACCCTTAATGTTGACATTCTCTCTCAATGTTCTTTTCCAATTGTGCTCCAGCATCATTGGTTGAAGTCTATCTTGATATTTCTTCGACTCTAAGTTCCTTCAAGGTTTGTTTATAGACCATCTTACCTATCATGTTATGCACATGTACAAAACTAGGTTGCATGATATTTTGCTCGGCTAAATGCTGGCAACTAAACCTTTAATTTGGCCTTTCAGGATCCCATATCAATTTGGTATTTGATCCTATTGACTAATCTCTAATTTCTGTATGGCTGTATTATAAAAAAAGATAATTCTCAGAAGATCATTTTTCACCATACTTTGATTAGTATGTTGTACTATACTGTTACTTCCAAGTCGATGTTTGTGACTGTATTCAGCATTTTGCGAGTGTATTTGACCTTCTACACTACTGTCTTATTAAAGTCACTATAAATGAGTGTGAATTATTTTAAAATTGTACTAAAAATTCAATATGACATCACAAAAAAGGCACCCGTTTTTTTTTGTGTTGGGAAAAACTTTATGCATCACTTGTCATGGAGATTTTTAATATCGTCTGAAACTGGATACATCCTTTCCCCGAGATGAGACCATTTGTGCCAGCAGGCAACCTCCATGGAATGTACTCATTGTCCACCCATAGCCAAAGTGCTGAAAGAAAAAGTAATGGCTCCTCTCCACTGTTTCCACTGTTTGGCAACATACGCAATCCACACTGCCCACGTGCAAGGTTATGGCCGCTGAGCACCTATAATGATGCGCCTTGATTTGCTAAAGTGTATATGTCATTGCCTTGGTAATGAAGCAGCATTAAAGTGCGCCACTGAGAAGGGAACAGCCGAAGGAGCTGCGTCAAATCTCGCCATCGCCAATGGCATTTTTGTATTTGATGTTTTTTTCCAATCCGCAAACAGCAACAAAAGCAAAGATAGATAATATGGGATCCTGGCGTATTTACTGCTGGGGCACACATTAGTCTTGCCACTTGGCACTTGGAATCCTAGGCAATCTACTAGAACTTGTACAGTGACTCTCAAGAGCTCTAGGTAGTCCATCCAGGGATGAAAGTTACCAGGTCCAGAACCACTTGACAACCAATTACCTTTATTTGTTTTACAAAAAAAAAAAAATACTCTTAATGAACTATGCGTTTTATTTTTTAGGAGCAATTACTCTCATGGCAGTGATTTTTTTACAATTGATAGGCCCTCATTAGAACCCTGGCACTAAGGCCCTCATTACGACCCAGGCGGAAAGGGGTTTACGCCGGCGTAAACTTCGCCGACCCTTACCGCCTGAGTACGAGTTCCCGTAGCGCCATGGCGGATTTAACACCTGCTTTTAGCAGGTGTTAAAATCCATGGCGCTACGGGACCTTGTTGTTAATTACGCCACCGTAATTTACGGTGGCGTAATTAACGCCTTCCCCACTCCCATTATGCCCTATGGGGCAAAAATGGGAATGGGGAAGGGTAAATGGGGATTGGGGACTTACCGCCCCGCCAAGGTCGGAATGGGGCGGTAAGTCCGCCAACCACCATGGCGGAGTTGGCAACTTAGCGCCATGGACCATGGTGCTAATAGCACCATGGTTCTCCGCCAAGGTCGTAATGAGGGCCTAAGTGTTTAACGGGCCGTAAGAGGCTGCGGCGCCGTTAAACACTTAGCGCCTTATTACGAGGTCCCTTTGCGGGAGCCAACCTGAACGGCTGGTCTAGACCAGCCGTTAAAGTAGGGACCCGCAAAGGGACTCTCGAGGTAAGTACTGTACCGCAATTTGCGGTACCGTACTTACCGCCTTCCCCAGTCCCATTGAGCCCTATGGGGCAAAAATGGGAATGGGGAAGGGCCAATGTTCAATGGGGAATTACCACCCCGCCAACCTTGGAATGGGGTGGTAATTCCCCATTGAACATTGGCGGACTCGTTACGATACCGGCACCAACCATGGTGCTAATAGCGCCATGGTTTAGCGCCAGTATCGTAATGAGGGCCATAGTGTTTTAGTATTTTGGGCCGGAAACCTATTAAGCAGAACATCTGGGGCAAGACCGATCGTAGTCCCCAAATAATATATAAAAACCTTTAATTAACCATATGGACTGCGCCCTTCCCTCTCCATCAACCCCCTGACAGGCATCGTGTTTTGTGTGATGGATGTGTGTGTGTGTTCTCTCAGAGTGTGATATCTTATTGATGTGCAACTGTATTCTAATACAGACTGAGGTGCCCAACATATATGATGTCATGTCATAACTTCATGCAAACTACCGGGTATTTGACGCCTGGTGCCCTTACCTTTTTTGTCTCATGCAAGGGTGTTGATTTGCACATTTTCAATGGGCAATTTCTGTCTAGCCAGTACACAAGGCCACTTGAATCTGATTCTAAGGATGCCATGCAAATGGCTGTTTTTGCAAAGCAGCTTATGAGGACACAAATTCATTGTGTTGGGCAGCTGTCCCTCAATAACTGGTTCCATGATGCTCCCTGCACCAAAGGTAACATCAAAGTGCTATTATTGTGCTCAGGGCAAGCCAGGCCAGTTACATATTTTAAAAAAAGAAGGCCTTGTTGAATATTGTTACTCTAAAAAGTGCATGTTCACTTATATCACTTGAGCACAGTTTTCTACCATACAATGTGCTCTCCCTGTTCCGGTGTTCGTGTGAATGCTGGGTACAGCCTCTTAAAACTCTCTTAATCATGACGATGTACAGTCATTTGCATATGCGGTGCACATGGTGTTCATGTGCAATATCTTTTATTTTCACTGTCCTTTGAGGATAACATGCCTGCAGCCAACAATTCTTTCAGCCTATGCAGTGTGAGACGTTCTTGCTACAGAACACCTTGGTACAGTATAGAGTACCAAACGTGAAAAAAGTGCCAGGTGCGGACACCACTATCCTTTCAGTGTTTTTACTTCTTAGTTATATCCGCTAGTCCTTAATTTGACTGTTTTTTTTTATTTTTTTATCGGAGCTATCAGGCTATAGACAATCTCATGGCACAATGATCCGTTAATACCCCAAGAACCAAATAACCAGGTGGAACCACCCAGTAGTGCCTGATGCTCTCAGAATGCTCTGCACATGAGCTAGTAGTTCGTGTAGTTTTGTTATAAATATCCTCTTTCTTATTTGATTCATATAGTACTTTCAAGCTCCTCTGTATTTGCTTATTTTGTGAACAGTTATAGCTTCAATTAACACCCAACTCGTTGTAAAAAGAAAAGGAAGTTCTTTATTCCAAATTATAAGCAAATGGTGTCTGGTTCCTTGGTCAGGACAGACTCCTAGGTCAAAAAATTTAGCTACAAACCAAAGCATTTCGGAGCTTTAATCCATCGTTAGGAATTCATATATGAGACTTTCCACTATAGTTAACCGACTTCCCTCGTCGGAATCACTTCGAAATCTTCAGGGTTACCTAAGGCGGCTGAAAGGGGATCCACGCCTGCCGTAGACAGACACTCACCCCTCAACTGTTGAAAGGGAACTATGGTTAGGTAAAAATGCCACATTAGGTTTTCTTGCATATGCCGACAACAGCGGAACACTGCATACATGCAAGCATGCCAATGATGACAAGCTTACACTGAGGACATGGCACATATTTAAAGCCTCAGATCAGGTAATCTAACAACAATAGAGGCCAATAAATATTTGATCAATATAAAGAGGGCGACAGTAATGGAATTACAAACCAAGTAAAGGATCAGTGCAGAAATAGCAATCAAGAGACCTTATATGGGTCAATCATTACAAAGACCAATCCCCAGCTGGCTTACAAATAGATTCTTGGCCAGGTGTTTAAGAAGGGCTTGGGAAACTATTGAGGGGACAAGCCAGGACTAAGCAGACTTGCTGACCCACAGCTCCCTGGGGAAACAGAGAGGTCACTACCTAGTTTGGGGTATCCCATATTCTAGCAGAATTATATCAGAAATCTTTCCATACAATAAACGAAAGCAGCACCAAAGTAAGGTGTTGAAACAGATAGCAAAAGCAAGATAGAAGGCTGGAGAAGGGTTCCCAAGAATCGGCTGAACAAGAAGAAAACAAAGAAGAAGGGATTCCTGGCAGAAGAGGACCCAGACTGAAGGCGAGGAAATACTCTTTCTAGCTCGTCAAAACAAGAGACCCTGGAGAGGTCCACAGAAGAGAGGAGTTATGTGATGAAAACGCAAGAGACCTAAACCAACCTAGCAACCAGAACCTTTGGTATCAGTCATTTTACATGCCGATTTTCGTGGCACTCCTCTGCTTTTGCAAATGCAGAAAAGTGGTGCCCATGTACGGTACCACTTTGGTGTCACTGTTATGGAGGACTGCCACACTGGTGCACGTCTTTCTGTTTTTTTTAACAGATGATGTTCTGTGCTTGCTATTGAAAGCAAGCCCCTGCACGCTCACCCCATAGACAATATAACTCGCTAGGGAAAAAAAGCCCAAGTTGATCTTGTAAGGATAAAGAGTTTTAATCTCAGGCGCAGATGAGAGCAACAGCAGAGAACACTACTGCCAAGAATGTTTTGCCAAAAAGAGGTACAAGCAGAAACATTTAAGGCAAACATATTGTTATAATGGTGCAATACATGTGGTGACAACCCGTGCACCTGATTGGGTGGACCCTATACAGGTGCTGCCTTTATTCATATGTGATGGCAGTTTATTGGTCCCAGCCCAGTCCATCTGTCTTCCATCACGTGGGTGCTGCAGGGCTCATCTCATGTTGAAGGTCAGACAACAAATTACTTATACTCCTACTGTACAGCTTGTTTACCACTCAGACCGTGCACTTGGCAGGCTTCATAACAGACACACAGGAGGTTCCAGTGTACTTTAACCTTCACTCACACATTTCACTCACTTCCTCCGCACCATCCGACTCCAAGTTCTTCGCCCTCCATTTGGACAATAATTTATCCCTCCCAGCACCTCGCAATACAAATCACGCAATTGTTACAGCAACAATGCTTCCGGTCCATCCTCTTTGAACATTTCAGGACTTGTTACTTTGGGGTTGATGGTCAAAGGGCACCTGGTGTCATGGAATTCGGGCATCATAGGATTCAGTCAGTTATATGTGCTACAGCTCCTGGTCACTCGGGAATGGGCCAGGTCATGCTTTGGCTAAAGTGAGATAACATGCACACCAGGCACTGGCCTCTGATCCCGGCCTTGTGGGGAACACTCCTCTTAGGTGAAAGACACATCTTTGCAACACTTTCATGAACAATGCACAGTGTGCAGGAGGTGGCACAGACTGTCCTCATGGGAGTTCGGGCCTGACTGGGGATTTCTGTGGCCTGGTAAATTTGGCCCTAGTGCATATAATGACGCCTTTACTGTGCTTACTGTGCATGCCTTCACTTTTACCTAGGAATACTAATAACTACACAAAATAGGGATGGCACCTGCACCTTGGGCTACACCATTTAATATACTATAACTGACTATATTGGCATAGAGTCTTGCTGAGCGGGGAGGCACATCGCCTTGAATGCATCTTGTCTCACTTTGAAGCAACTGGAGGGGGGGGGAATTGGGGCTATCCCCTTCCCAACACTATTACTGCAGTGCCCAGTGCAGGCTGGATAGGGAGAGCTGTGCACAAGCCTTAAAGCCAAAAGAGTAAAATCTAGGCCAGTGTATAGCAATGTATGCAATATGTACTATCATAAATGAAGCAACCAGATCAGTGAATCCCCTGGAGTTTAAGATTTCTTGTAGGTAACCAGTTATTATTTTAAATTCCTAACATATGGTGACACTAAATATATGTTATGTGTAAGCTAGATATCAATAGACAGTAGCTCAGGCTGAGTACGCAGTTCCCATGCAAACTGCTGTGCTGAAGAAAATATGAACAACAAAATTCCTACTCTGGAGAAGGTGGATAGAGTGGCTGCTTGGTGGCAAGAGGCTTTTGGGGAGAGGCCATCACATTCCAAACCTAAATCTCTGCAGCAGTTTTGTAAAATTGTGATTAACTTGCTACGCTACGGAAGTACTGCAGAGACTTGCAATCTGCCCGTTCTCTCAGAAAACAGGCGGATCGCAGACAGTGCTCTACTGTGCACTGCACTGACACCCAGGTCCAAGTGAGAATCAGTGTGGTGCGTGGGCGTCAGAAAAAAGGCGCGGTGAAGCTCACTGCACCAAGATAAGAATCTGACCCTACCTGTAAATACAAATCCCATGAGTCGAAATGGTTAAGTTAAATCAATGTTAGGTTTAAATGTCATTGTATCCCAATATTCAAAAAGTGTCCATATCTGCTTATGTCAATGTCAATGTTATTGTCAATGGTGACTTGCATTACGTTTGCCTCTCATTGTGATTACTTTGCAGCCTTGCAGCCTTGTATCCTTGTCTGAAAGTTCAGTCACAGCACAGCTCTGCTATCTGGTTTAACCGTGCCCGGGAAGCAATTTGGCTGTATGTCGTAAGTAGCAGGAGTAAGGTGGGGTACGTGGGCAGCTCATAGCTTGTGGTGTGCCTTGTTTCTATGACTAAATTGCACTGAGGTAAGCTGCGAGTTGAGCAGTGCATGCAGTGACTGGTGCATGTCTGGCCCATACTCTGCTATTTGGTTCTCTGTATTCCCCTGTCTGCTGCAGGTAAAGCCCTTCCCGTCAGGCCCAGCCCGAGTGCAAGTGTGATGGTGGGAGAAAGCTAGATTTCGGGGATACTGAAGATGTGCTCTGTACTTGGCACTTTGTACAAGTGCAATAAACTTGAGACTTGTCAACTGCGGCCCTGCTAAGAGAAAGAGTTCATTAAGGATTAACTTATTTCAAGTTAGGGGGGCAGGTATAGCTCGTGGATAGAAACCAAGAGGAGTTAGGTGGATATGAAAAAGGGTTTATGGTTGTTTCTTCAACTAGTTAGTCTTCGCTACTATTTGATAGTGACAAATTGGCATTCTAACAATTGTTATGTCACACAAATACTGCCAATAAAAATGTTAGTTTATCATTTTAAATCTTTAATTCAGTGTTTGAATAACAGTGGGAGTTGACAATTCACACACCTTCGCACTTGCTCACGTACATCTTTTCCCTCAAGATATCACACTTGATGTGATGCTGATGAGGGCATAACAGACATAAGAGGGGATCCCTTTGGTATGATAAAATAAGGAGATTGGCTGTTTGAGGCAGGGTGTATGAGCAGAGGAACGGGTGCAGCAAAGCAGAAAGACAAGAAACACTTGGGCCTCATTATGACCTTGCCAGTCTCGTAAAAATGTGCCAGTATTTACATATACCAGCACTTTACCGGACCGGCAGAGTACAAGTATGCTGGTGGGGGTAACCTGACTTACCTCCAACTGAGGGCTGGGGGTTACTCAAGCCTCCCAGAGCATACGACAGTTGGTATTTTCGGCACTGGTATTGCAGTGCCGAAAAAAACAGCAAATCCCCCATGAGGTCTTATCGGACTCCATATAATGGGGATTTACCGGTTGTTACACCGCCTGTAATACCCTAGTTTGACCGGAATGTCAGGTGGCGGAAACAGTAGGTGCATTTTCCGGTATCCTGGAGGAATTTTCCACCAGGATACCGGCAAACTTGGAATGATGTCCACTTTTTGGCAGTGCTGCAGGAATAAATGCGTTTAATATGATGCACCCAGGTCCCACACAGCAGTGGTGCAGGTTGTGTCATCTAGGTGTGTGGGGCTCTTTGGATCACGCAGAAGGTGTTGTTTTGGGGAGGAAGGAGTTATTGGGGAAGGAGGAGTAGAAGATTGGGCAGGTCAAGAAGTGCAGGCATGTGTGCAAGGTTCTGAAACCGGATCTGATGAGGAGTGGGGGGGCAGTGTCTATGATTTTTTGGGGTTTGCCCCATCACTGCTGTAGTGGGAGCCAAGGAGAGAGGTGTGTGGATGAATCTGAAGTCTTTGTTCTAAGTCACTAGCTTTGTGTATTCCATCGAACATTAAGCCAGGGACATAAACAGAGCAACCTAAGAGAGGCAAACGGAGTAACAATTTAATAAATATGTGTTTTCAAATAAAGAGATTACTAAGGAAATGTGACAACCAAAATGTGCACTTTTAAAGGTGGCAAGTGAACAAAATATAACCATGATCTAGGGATGTAACTGAACAGGGGGCTGTGTATGTTACGTGAGAGTCACTGCTTAGGTTGGTGTTTGTGTGTCTGTGGGGTTGATTATGAGTTGGGTGGTAAGGGATACTGGGCACCGGTAAGGAGACCAGTGCACGTAATCCCTTACCACCCAATTCTGAGGTCCCTTAGTGGGAACCGTAAAGGACATGTGGTCTGACCACACGTCCTTTACGGCTCCCGCTAAGGGACCAGGGCGCTAATAACGGGCCTGCTATTCGCGGGCCCATTATTAGCGCCTTCCCAATTCCCATTGAGCCCTATGAGGGCTCAAATGGGAATGGGGAATGGTTGGTTGAATGGGGACTTACCGGGTCCGCACAGGTTGGAATGTCCCGGTAAGTCCCCATTCAAGCAGACCGGTGCCGGACCTGGTATTGGAGGCAGCCATGGCGCAAATAGCGTCATGGCTACCTCCAATCTCGGAATGAGGGCCCGTGTCTGTGTTTTTGGGTATGTCTGTGTTGGATGTGTGTGTATTATGATAATTATATTGTACAGGGAAGGATAAGCTGTGGTTGTATAGCCTCACACAGCTCATTGTCTCTTTAGAACACTGACTACACTACAATGAAGTCGTGTGCTTAATTCTAAAGATATCTAGTGGGCTGATCAAGAGAGTTAGGTGAATCCTCAAGTGAGTGGATGATGGACCTTTGGGGAGTATGAGAAGGTGCCCATGTTCACCATCATTGTATCCCCATCACCAGGGAGGACACAGTCACATATGGCACATAAACAACACTGCCATTGTAATTGTCTTTCCTCTATCCAGATTTGGATGTCTTCCCACTTTCTCCATCTTATTTACTTTAAAACAGAACTTCTCTTTTCCCCTCATCTATCATTCCTCTGCCTATTCCTCCTCCTTCCCTTTTCTTCTAGCCTTTTTACGGTCCCTTTTCATCTTCTGCCGGCAACCTAGGTGTTGCGTAGGACTCTTATGTCTCTATGTCCATACTTCAAAAACTGCTTAGTCCTGTCGTTTCTATCTTTATAACATCACCTCTCTTATTTTGTCTCACATCGACTCTTGTTCTGCTGCCTTTCTTCAACTTCCAACCTCCAATCTTGCTCCCATTCCCTCTGTCTATAACTCCTCTGTTTTTCTTCTTTTCTCGCTCTCTTCCCACTCCCCTATTACATCTTATATTCTATCTATATGTCTTCTCCCCTTTGATTCACACATCCTTCTTCATTTTCTTTCAGTTGTTTTCAAATGCATCCATGGTCTCGCTCCTCTCGACTTGTCCTCATTAATATGCCTTTACTCTGTCTCTTGCTCTTTGTACTCTCAGAATCATTTCTTACTCTCTGTCCTCAAACCTGCTGTTCTTCTTCTCGTTTGTGCTCTTTCTTACAGCTTGCTCCCAAACATTTGAAATATATACCTTTCTCCATCCGCTCTTCCCCCTGCTTGCACACTTTCCAAACTAGTCCCAAAACTCACCTACTTTCTGCCACTTTGAATAACTAAAAATGTGTAATGGGGCAGATGAATATAAAGGTAACACCTACTGCCCCTACTCAGATAAGCATGCAACTACCGTTTCCTGCCCCTGCTCCTCGCCAGTAGCACCCAGATGAGAAACGATACTAGTTGAAACAGCCCTACGGCTTAAAGAGCGTAGGGGTGATAGATGAGTCACGAGACAAACTGATATAGATTCCAAGTAAAAATGCCTTAGACTATCAATGTATATACTTCTGCCACACAGAACTAGTTCAGGTTGTGTCACACTAAGTACGAATCAAAGTTAAATAGCAGAAAAAACACAAGCAGTGTGCTGTATATTACACAGGAGGGAGGAGGTTTCCGGAATACCGAGAGAGGGACTCACTCCACCGATCGGGAAAGTGAAAGTATAAGCAAGTTAGATGCTAAATACATGGGCAGGGAACACAACATATGGCAGACATACAAGACGAATGTAACATGAACATCTGTGAATATAGGTGGCCAACATGGAGATGACAGAAGCACAACAGTACAGCCATTTTACCAGCACATAGGCCGCAGCAGGCCTAGAAGTTAGCAAATGTCTTGTAAGAGATGCTGGATTTCCCAAAATACATTTATTTTATGAGCTGTTAAGCTGCCCCAGACAGTGGTTGTAGCACGTGCCAAGGTCAGGCACAGAAGGGAGTAGTGGGCATGCACACCGTATTGATGAGATAACAGTTCCCAGGAGACAATGCAATAGCCTTCTAAGTTAATTGAATTAATAGGAACACAGACAGCCATTGATGTCCAAGTACACACAAATACCATGCCAAAAACCTCCATAGAGAATAGGTAAGGAGTGTCCCAAGAGGCAATAAGAAATATAACATGCACGTTAGAATTTGCTAAAATCTTAACGAATAAGAAGAAAATAATTTTCCAACATGCTCCCCTAACACATGAAAAAGACATGAAGAACACTAGTTATTCATTACGAGCCAAGTACAGATAAGACATCTGATGAACTCACTAGTGCACACACAGACACAAGATGATACACAAGGCCAAAATACAAAGGAAGCAGATAGGGCACATGGCCTGGGAATGATTAGAGTACTTTTAATTGGAATTATTGCAGACCATGGACTTCTCGCTTCCCATCATATCTCTACTTTATATCTTGGCGTCTTGTCAAAGTGACAAAGGTCAGTGAATGAATGGCAACCAATAAAATCTCCTCTTGCCATACCACATATGTGAATGATGCCAGCAAATTAGTGGTGAATGTAATGATGTAGTGCAACTATTATCTATAGTGGGCTGGGTTTAGGTGCAGCCATCAGATATGTGTAAACCTCTCACAGAAATAACCCCAATTTATTCTTTAAGTAGCATGGGATACTAATCAATCAAAAGCACTCATAAGTTTTGTAATCGATATTGTAGTGTGACTTCATTGATGACGTATATCTTATATAAAAAAACACTGTCCCGGCTGCTTATTCTGTGTTTTTAATAAAACTGGCTTTTACCGTGCACTTTGAGCACTCCGTTATGGAGTATTCTTTGTTAAGCTATTGCAGTCAATTTGGCCCGTTTCAACAAATGTGTTATTTATCCCCAATTTTCTTCTGTTTGCATTGGTGCCATTATGTCATTTATTATTCTACCGCTGTTACTAAATTTTGTACAGTGCTTTGGCGGAAGTGCTATAAAAAACTCAACATAAATAAACATTTGAAAAAATGAATGTCAACCCAAGAGTTCAACTTTCTTCAAGGCAGATTGGGCATGCAAAAGTAGCCCATATGCACAATTGATGTGAGAAACTTGTGAATTCACTTGTTACCTTCCTTCCTAATTAAGGGCCTGATTCATGGAAGTGTTTTATAATGGCGTAATCCCATAGGAAAATGTTCCATGAATCAGGCCCTAAGAGAGAGAGACAGCCCTATGTCAAATGCCTGATTAAATTGTGCATGTGCAGATAGCATCAAACAGCAAATCCGAGATAGTGGACTGGCTTTTTCAAGCCACAGTACTACCGCCTCCCACTTAACTGATCCTCAGTCAGACATGCGTGATTCATTGAATTATATAAAAGTAATCCGATATCCCCAATAATCCTTACAACCCATTACAAAAACGTGAACACAATTGGAAAAGTGGGAAATGATACCATGCTTATAAAAGGACCAGCACAAACCAAAGAACTGTGGGTGTTTTAAGCAGAGGTTTCAGCAGAAGTTTAGAGTACGCTGACTGTTTGGAGAATAGACTGAAAAGAGAGCTCAGAGTAGAGGAGGCTGGAACAGGAAGGGGCGATTGAGAAGAAAGGGGGCATGCTTAAGGAACATTAGCAGGAGCAGATGGTATTTGAACCGGAGGAGAATGTGGTCAGATAACCTGAATAGGAGGTGGTTAGAGTAGCACATGAAGAGAAGGAGACAGAACATGTAGAGAAGGAGGTGGTTAAGTATCATCAGGAGGGGGTGGCTGAAGTTGATTAGCAGGAGTAGGTGTTTAAGAAATATCAGGAGGAGGAGGAGAGAGCTAAAGCTGAGTTTCAGGTGAACGGATCCCAATAGAAACCTCAGGGGTATGTAAAGGATGTTGGACGGTTGGTAACTGACGAGAGAAGAAAGATTCAAAAGTCAGTGGGTTAGGGTAAGACCCCAATCTGAAGAGGTAATTCGATGGTGAAAATCCAGCACGTGGCATGGTGTTGAATGGGAGCAACAACAGAGCAGGAGCAGAGAGGCTGTGGAGGTGGCAGCGCTCAGGACTATTGAACAGTGAAGTGAGGAAGCTCTCATGACAACTCCCATGGAAACTGGTGAAGACAAAACTAATTGGCTCCGACTCAAGCTTCACAAGGACCTACACATAAACCTATATCTCATGGGGGAGACAGAGTGACCCCTGGTGAATCAATCTCAGCGAACAAAGGTGGCTGTATCCCCCCATCAATGAGAAGAATCAGAAGGCACATCTGAGACATTACACAGAGACTGTAAGTGTGGGTTTGTACCCCAAGGCGTTGTGAACATTAAAAGGGCCCCTAAAAGGGCCTCCACAATTTGTTAGAGGTGACGGTATGTTTTGGTTTTTACCGAAAATGTAACAGTTTTTGTTTTGATCTAGAATTTGGTTCGAACTCTCTGTGACACACTTGTCTATATGAAAGTACACAGGGAAGTGCGGGGGTTATTTACTTTGTTTTTTCATAATGTAGAATTGTTTTATAATATGTTCTGTTATGTTATTGTACATTATGTTCAGCAATAGTTATTAATCACTCATTTTACTATTTCCATTGCTTTTTGGCATGGATGAGTCTTGATTTGCCTTGGGGAAGTCCCCCTCAGGAATGATTTTCTAAGAGACTCATTCTACTACATCCCTGATGCCGTATCATATGAATTGAGTATGTCATTAGCCCATGGGTGATCAAACTGCAAGTCCTTCAATAAAACCGGGGTGCCAGCTTTAAAAACATTTGTTTTAAAGGGGCAGGAGAGGAAATAACTTTCTACTCACTCTCTTGCCCATGAACAGCTTCACATTTCCAGAATGTATCAACTTGAACGCTGTGTGGTAATCAATATAATAACCAGTACTTAATTCAAGACGAAGCTGCAGTTCATGTGCACATGGCAGACCCAGGACAGTCTACTGGAGGGTCACATGCTGGCCTGCAAGTCAGGTCCCGCTGACAGTCAGCAAAGAGTCACACCTCTGATTGACAGAACAACTCCTGACAGCCCCAACACTTGTACCATGAACCCAGGATGCAATGTTACCACTTATGCCTAACTTTAAAATGGCGCCCTTGATTTTTATAATCTCGCTTGTCAGTAGAAAAGCATAGTTGGTGCCTATCACCTTGTAGAGGGGACTTATTATCTTCAGCTGCGAAATAAAAGGTAAGCCATAAACACACGAGAACACCAATAATGAGTAAAATCTAATTAAACCCAGAGTCAAATTAGAATGACGCTAGAGGGACACCAATCAGGGACTTTAATGACCAGAGAGGATCATCAAAAGTGATATATAATTGCGCTGAGCTCCTCAGATAGCTTGGAACAGGTGATTACTGCTCACATTTCTGGCACTCTGATTGTGCAGTACACAACTTCATGGTCATGATAATTTGTGTAGTGTGGCTTCCCATAGCAAGTATTGTAATTGTTACACACTGTAGCCTTCTGCTCTGACTTTAAAGAAGAGGATTATGAAAGTCAAAATCAATGACTATGATGTCACAGCAGAGGGATACTGATTTTTCTATAAGGTTTTTTTTCTTTTAATTTTTTTTTATTTACTTGTGTACGATCGTATTAACGATTTTTACAAGGTAAGAGCTGTTCTTTGTCCTGATCATTGTGCTGTAGGCTGGAGAGGAGAAGGACTTCGAGCTCTGATCTGTAAGCTATGTGCTGAAGTGCTAAAGTGCTAAAGTGAGCTGAGTTGAGCTAAAATGGACCCACCAGGCCCTTCGTCCTGCGACAGGTTGAGCTTGTGAAGGCCGAGAAAATCATTTCAGCAAATTCGAGGTTTGGTTGATCTTTTTGGAGGCGATGTCAAATAGTTTGGCCGAAGCGATGGTGCAATTAATGTTTTCTCCGGCCATCAACCTGTTCCACCATACCGATTCTTCGACAACAGGGAGGTCTGCACATAGCGGGGACAGATATGCTGCCCTTTCCATCTTCAGCTTGGAACAGTGCATGAGGAGGTGCCTTAAGGTTTCAAGGTGATTTGGCGAGGCACACAGTCTGCACTCCTTGTTATTTTGTCTGGAGTCTAATGGCTAGGATTTCCCGAGTAGGATGTAAATTCAGACGTGCTCTCATGAAATCTTTCATTAGGCGTTTATCTGGGAATTTGGCGCAATAGGCCAAAGGAGTTTTGGGTTTGTTGAAGTTGGGAGGCAGGTGTTTTACGAGTTTGTTAGCATGAGCTTTGTCCGATGTGATAATATTTGTTTTTCCTTTATAGAGTGCTCTGCAGGGGGTGGAGAGGAAACACAGGACTTCATTATAAGTGTGCTGATTATTCCTTTGGAAATATTGCCTAACTCATTTCCTGCTTCCACCACTCACAATCATGGTAAATCAATCTGATTATGAGTGCCAGAAAGGTAATGTTGACCCATATTCCTGTAGTCTAAAGGAGTCCATTGGGGTTTGATGGACTTAACACTGTCGATTTTTGTTCCACTGTTAAGTTCGCCATGTTTTGGAAGTAAAGTGGATGAAAAACTTCCAGAAAGCACTAGAGCCATGTCCTGCACTTCACCCCCAAACCCTGAATTTGGTGTTGCAGGATATTGTATTGATGGTAAAACTGCAGTCATGGAATGACTGCAATTTTAATGGAATGACTTCAACTTTACTGCCACTTTACACAGCACCCCAAACTCGTTATGAGACCCTTGGCATTTTGTACGATGGGTATTTCCTTATTTCTCCACTTTACACCCTCTACAGTGTTGGCTCATAAAGGACAGTAGGGGAGTTGGATAAAGTTGCAGGGTAGCCATCAACAACAGACAATTATAGATGCTTAGCTTTTAACTAGGGGGTCCATCATACCTCGAGGTTTCAAGCAACTTCATAGACGTCCCGAGCATCATTGTCGTTGTCTATCATATATCCATCAGGCCACCCAGTGGAACAAATCCTCATAGGTGTTAGCTACCCATTTACAATTCTGTCCTATGTGGCCTGTTCAAAACGATACCATGTAAAAAGGCGTATTGCTCTTGGCCATTTGCAAACGAGTCCCTTTACCTACACTGCACAATCAATGTCCCACCCACCTCATGGGCCCCTTCCTGCTAATCTGGGAGACACTGCCCAAACTCTTAACCCTTGCCTTGACCATATCGACCAGGGGTGTTGCTAGCTCTGGAAAAGATCCAGGGCTACGGGACTGTCGGGACTTGGGGCTAGATACGCTATTGGTTGCCCCTGAGCTTCTATCCGGTGCTACAACCAAATGGCCCGGGGCTATAGCCGCCCCAGATCCCTCTTGGCAACGCCTCTGCTAACGACTCTCTGCACTCCTAATCAGGGGGACATCTGCAGAACCCGCACTGCTCCCTATGTCCCTTCTGCCCGCTTCCCCATTCTACACAATTCCCTCCACCACCCATTTCCCCTCTCTCCCCTCACCTTCGGTCTCCTGTCCGTCCCCTCTGCAGAGTCGCCCTCAGCTCTGCTGTCCCAGCATTTCCTCACACAAAGGACACAAAGGAATCGACGTGTCATACTCAATTACGTGCAACATCCTTTTTTTAGAGCAATGATTCCATGCGTTTTAACGAGGACATTTCAATAAAGGAAATTAGTGTATTTGCATACATTTGATAATGTCAGTATCTGCATGCATTTGATAATGTCAGTCACAAAGGCAGGATAAGTCACAGCAGAGAATCAGGAGCATAAGTATTGTCTAGCCAATAAGAGGGGATTGCAGGAAATACAGGTGGAACAGCCTGCATTTACATTAACAAGGGAGCTCTGTTAAATATCCGCCCCATATTGATGTCACTGTGATATTGCACATGCAGATATGGAAACACAATGACGAAATCAGAAAGGGAAATCAATATTTAAAGGGCAGGAGGAATTTAAAGTCTCTGGGACACAAACTCATTCCGCTGTAGACGCAACATTGACACAAAAAAACGGAAGTCATTTTTTTGTTAGATGTGCCAACAGTCTATGATTCTTTTAAAGCAATATAACAAACAGTGCAGAGCAAAACCCGTGAGAATTGTATATCAAATTAAAAGTAAGACGTTTGTAATGAAACCACATCACAATCACACGGCCACTTGTGTGTATCAAAAAGTTGGTGACATGGTGGTGACACTCATTGAATCGCGAGGTATGTATGTGTACTCCTTGAAATGAAAGTCCCTTTTCCCATCAATGTGTCGATTACCTGCGAAAACAACATGATATAGTAGGCAAAGATTAGAAGGCTTTGCATTTTACCACTGACAAGCAAGCCAGATTCAAGTTTTCTTCAGGAACTAATTGGATGGACATTATTCATGGCTGGTAATTAGTGCAGCTGGGAAACTATGTTGAATTCGGTTTGCATATTTCATTTATATGATTGGCGTCATCATTTTTTTTTCAAATAAATAGAAGCTCGCTGCATCCCCAGAAGAGAACATAAATCCAATTGTAATCCCTGGGAAAGTGGGCGAGGTGATAAATAGCTTTCTGTCTCCAATGCTAATGAGTGTTACAGGCTTATTGTGTTTGGATTGCTATTCCTTTTACAAGTGCTGCTCATTATGGAGCTATGGAAGTGCACAGCAGAAAGGCTACCTGGGATGGAATTGTACCTGTGCAATGATTGTTAAGTATCATCACAGTGATTGCAATTAAGATCTGGTGAGCAGGAGCGGAAGGCAGCTCCTGGGTAGCAAGCATTGACCATTGAGCTACTTATTCAGGATCAAGGAGCTAGTACATAGCGTTCTGCAAATCTCACTTTCATATAAGATGCAAAGTTATCACTTTGTCAATTATTTATGACTCTTTATGCTTTAATTGTCGTTTACATGTGGCCTTATGTTTGTTATAGATTGTCCCAAAAACACAGAGTTAAATTCACATAGGTGTGTTTGTTCGGCATCAGTTGACCTGGGGAGCCAAAAGTAGCTCCTGATAGGTGTTTGTGTCAAGTTAACCAGGCTCTTCTAGGCTACAAGTAGGAGCTAAATAGCTCACATAAAATAGCAATACAAATCGCAGCTACAGAAATTGTAGCAGTTGTAGCAGTTGGCCTGAATAGTCAAACTTGTTACAAAAAAGAAGTCAAAAAGGCTGAAAAACGAACACATATGACACAACACAAACACATCTGGGATCCTCCGCTGAAAGCAATCACCCTGTTCCCTGACCATGCCACAGCGAAATGAGGCAGACTGTTTGAAATCAAAGGACACAAATACCACAAACTCTTCTTATGACCAGTCCTCCGACTTGCCGACTTCTTCAGACAATCCTTCTTCCTTACAGGGGTCACCTTAAAAGCAATACACTGTATGGAGCCGTGCTATATACATGCATACATACATTTATAAGCAAAATAGTCCCGTTATTAAATCTTTCTATTTTTTTATCAAAACCTTAGGTACTCTGTAGAGACTACATCTTCATCTGCCTGAAGAAGCCATGGTTATGATGCCATATAAGATACTTCTCATGTATTTTCTCGTATATGAGAGATGTTTCAAAATGGTGGTTATTACTAAGCCTTCTTCTAGAATTTATTTTCAACAGTATTTCTCAAGAGAATGTAGAATGTCTTGTGCTTACTTTAGAATTTTTAAATTCTACAACTGCTTTATCACAATATAAGTCCAAGTTCCTTTGACTGTTATTAAAGCTTCTTACAATAAATCTTCAGAGTTCATTTATAAGTCCGTTTTTATTTTACACTTAGTAAACACTGATATTCAGTTCACAGTATTGCACAGACTGTTCAACTTTATTTTTATGTATTACTAGAATGCCAACATGTGTTTCTCACCTATTTCCTTCATTCATGGTCTTTAGGCCGTTTCCTGACACACTGAAGGTTGAGTCCCAAAGCGCATGCTTCCCGGAACGCAGCCTGGAGATCATCAGAGGCCGCAGCAGATAAATGGAAGGGGTGGACAGCGATGGGGCCATGCAGCAGAACAGCTGCTTGGTGGTACCCTCAAAAAAGGACCAGGAGAAGGGGATGGATACACATGACTGACCTTGCTGGGGGGCCTTCATGGGCTGCCTTCTGCAAAGTCAGACTTTTTTTTTCTACATTCAGACCCCACACCATATATGTGTGTGTATCTAAATAATGCACAGGTGATACGATTAATTGGATTTTGTGTGACATTTCATATGTACTCTTGTTATAAGTACATTGTAACAGACTATCCCAATTGGGAGGTTGCTAATTTAATAACTAGTTTATGAAGAAAGCCACAGCATAGATGGAATTTTGCAAATAACGGTTGAGTGTTGTGTATTTTATGTAGAGTTCTGAGCAAAACGAACAGTCCAGCATACTTTGGGTAACTGGCTATCCTTTCTTCAAAAGATCATTACAATCAAAGCTACAAAACGTTTTCAAAATGCCAAGTTATGGGGGTGACTACGATTTATGTACGGGTTCCATGTTGCAGAGGCCCGATAATCATCTGTGTGATACTCATGAAATGTACACAGTAGACTTTCTTCTATATAATATTATAGCACTATAATCAAGCTACCTTCTGGATGAATAGACTAATTCAATTGAGGCAATTTTTTGAATTCTCTTCGTGGATACCTTAGTTGATTTAATAATACCATAATAGGCTTATGGTACATATTTCCTTGTTTGTCAAATGTGTTACTTGACTACTAATTTGCAAACATTTTCACTAAATATGTTTTGATTGCTTAAGTAAAATGATTGCTTTTCTACAACTCCCATCATCATGTTAATGAAGAATTACAAGCGCTTCTTAATTTGTAGGCGGATTGACAGGGTGACCAGAAAGATATGCACAGAAAGCTGAGCCATAGTAAAACTCTGCAAAATCCTTGTGAATATGTAGGCAACATCCCAATTTGCATCACATACAATAGTTCACTGTATATGTGTTTACTGTGAAAAGATCATCTATTCCTGATGTGTGTTGAGTCCTTTGGTTATAGTTTGAAAATTAATCATCCGGATGGAAGGTAAGTTCTCCTTTTCGTTTTACACATGGTGGGGACATGGCCAGTCCCTAAGAATCACAACCTTGGAGATTGTATTGCACACCCCCATATTCTCTATGGCTGTGATATGTTCATAAATACTATAACAGTGCTGTCATACTGTACTTCTCACATACATTTTACTGCATATGGACACCGCCACATATACTGCATAGCTCGTTCTACAAGTGATGAAATGCTAAATCATATGTTCTTTGCTCTTCCAAATTGAAGCCGTATGTAGCGATTAAACTTAGAATTGGCAGTTTAACATTTGTAATTGCCTGTGATGTTTGGTTCGGAGTCTACATGGTGTTGTTCAAAATGAGAATCGAAAGTAAATACTTTCTAGAGTGATGAGTATGTTGCTTAATACAAGCATGTGTCATCATAGACCTTCATCCATGTGTCAAAAATCGTTCAGTATCTGATATGTTTCCTGTGCATAACTGTATGGTTTCCAACAGTCCCACTTCTTGCAATAAAATTTCCCCAAGTGGATATTTTCTATTGTTCTTTTAGAAAGTCCACTAGAAAGACGGTGATTCATATTTACTTCTGTTTGTTTTCAAAGCATTCTGCTGTATAACTGACATCCTTCAACATATACTTGTATAAGTCTAAGGGTGAAGTTTGTCCTCAGGCATATGATATAAGAAGTTGAGCTTTGAATATATTGGCGTTCAGACCTTCACTAGCCTTCTTCCATTGTGGAATTTTGTCATATCCTAATACAATGAGGTCTATAGAACTACAATATTATATTGCTAGGAAGGACGCTGCAATAAGAACCCACCTGCTGAAAGCGCAGCAGAGTTTGGTGAGCAGTTGGTAGGTGGGCTATTGCTTTGCTTTTCATATTCAGAACAGTCTAAGTGGGAGGTGTTCCTCAAAGGAGACAGAATGACACCACAATAAGAACCCACCCGCTGAAAGCACAGCAGAGTATGGACAAGCAGTTTTGGGTGGGTTTTTGCCTTGCTTTTCCTATTCAGAGCAGTTAAAGTTAAAGTGGAAGGTGTGCCATGAAGGATGCCAAAGGACGCCATGATAAGAATCCACCCGCTGAAAGTGCAGCAGAGAAGGGTGGAGCAGCGGATTGTCGGGCTGTTGCCCTACTGCTGCTTGACTGTTTTACAATAACCCTGGGTTCATTGGGAACGTTAGAGAGTGAAGCACATGGAGCGTGAATCAAGAGCTTGACCACGTGCTTGAGCCGCTTGCATGAAATGCTGGCTGAATTAGTCTACCTCAAAAGCTAGACCGCAATGCAAATTGGAAGAGGTTGTCTGTGGTGCCTCTGACCACACAACCCTTGTGTGCTTGCTCTTTTTCTTCCAGCTCATCTCCTTTCCAAACTTGTTCTGCTCCAGGGACCAGTACTTAAAAACAATTGAGAAAATCACACGGAACGATACTTCATCGCTGAGTCTCCCTGCACGGTTTTTGTGAGTAAAGGATTAAGCCTTTATTAGTAAATAAGACTCTTTCGTTTTAGACTGCCTGGTTCAACCAATGGTGAGACTTTACACATGTTTGACTTTTGCAGAGTAGACAAATTGTGATAATCATGATGTGTGTGAGGGTCTTGTACTTATATGGCTATGTACTGCATTGCAAAGGCCCATGAAATAGTCCACAATTAGCATTAATTAGTACTAATAATTCCAATTTGTATTCTTCTAAAATATGAATTCACATGTTCCTATTCTTGTTTTAGTCTTTGAATTGTTTCTGTGTATTTCTTCCTTTTCAATGTTCTTTTTATTGGTGTGTCCTTCAATGAGTCATGGAATCTGTATGAATGTATATTAATTATTTTCATATATACTATTTAGACATATAGAACATTTTAATTGTATTTTGTATATTGCTTGGTGTATTTCGTACCTGAACTTGCACTTTATATTTTTTTTAATCAATTCTAGCTTGGGAGATCACCCACTCACCAAAAGAAATCAGATTGCACCTTAATCACTCTTTTAGACGTCATTTCTCTCCCAGCATGGGAACAAAACTTGCTATTCATGACAATCAAAGGCCCAGTAAAGAGTCCAGAATGGTCCATAGTAATCCTAAAAATAAGGTTTGAATCACAAATGTGTAACCTTCTATTCAATCCACAACACAAATAAATAGTAGATCCCTAAACCCCCATTAAGAGAGACTGTTAATGGTTCTGTTGTTTGTGAAAATATATTTGAAATGCTGTCCACTCTGGAAGGAGGTAGATTGACTAAATGCATTGATTACCCCCAAAAGGAGCTAGCTATTTTTCAACAGTCACACTCTCACTTGGTTACGTTTTGCAGTTCGATTACCCTTTTGTCATGGAATGTTACAGGGGCTCGCCCTAGATTAAGGGATTCCAATACTTGCAGTACCCTGAATGACTATGATATAATTCTCCTTTAGGAATCCTGGGCTATAAAAAACCTGGTATTTGAAGGGTTGAGTACTTTTCAATCCATGGCTTTAAAAAAATACCCTCGGAAATGTTAAGAAGGGTTGGCAATTTTTCTAAAGTATTCATTAGCACGTAACGCACATTATTTGGACACCTCCCTAAATTTTGTACAAGCCCTACATCTACATTTTGAAAATGGGGAATCCCTGGTCATTCTTTTATTTATATAGCCTGCATAAACAGAATGATTACTCCTGTTTGCTAACTTTTAAGAGATGTGTGGAAGGTACTATTTTGCCTCAGGATTTGAGACAGTTGGGAAATGTTCCACCGTAGGATCTATTTGATGAGGAAGAAAATGTAGTAATGGGCACATTAGAGCCCAACATGTTTGGCCCTCAGGTTTGTTCTAACAACCTAATTGTTTATACTTGATTAATCGAGTGAGGGCATTGCTCCATCAATGGCCGTGTAGCAGGAGACAATCCAAGAAAAACCATGCTTAAAGGACATCAGGGAAAGTCTAAAATCGATTATTTGTGCTTCTCACTTAACAAATGGTACCTTAATTGAATGACTTCTGTGGTGCAGTGATAGTTTTCCCATCAGTTTATGCACCAAATATCAGCCAAGATTGGTTCTAAATAATGAATGACCAAATCTAACAAGTGCTGAATTATTTATTTATTATTTTTATTTATTTATTTGTTACACGCCCAAGACCCTCAGGTTTCACGGAATGGTTACAAGACAGCTTAGAGATTAGTCATACATTGTTAAGTCATACATTGTTACAGAGTACAGTTTAAAGCACAGGTGAAGAGTTAGTACAACAATATTTACAGCAAACAAAGGGGGGTCTGGGAATCTCTCTACCAGCACGAACACAGCCCAATGACCTGTTCTTGGGTGAATAAACCCTGGGAGAGACTCTACCAAGTCTTTAGCTCACTGTCCTTTTCACAGAGAAGAAATTTCCACGCATATCAGCCTTTGTCCTGCCCAGGGGCAGTCCAGCGCCGAAATGCTAGGCGATTCTCCTCTGAACAAGAGTACCATCAGTAACCCCATACACGTGTTTCAGCCTTGTTGGGCATCATCAGTGAGGTGAGACTGTTGCCTCTCTAAGAACAGTGAGCAAGGGGTCCACGTCTGGATTGCCCTGTTAACTTAGGGTGAAACCCAAAGTTAATGTATGCAAACAAAGGGGGGTCTGGGAATCTCTCTACCAGCACGAACACAGCCCAATGACCTGTTCTTGGGTGAATAACCCCTGGGAGAGACTCTACCAAGTCTTTAGCTCACTGTCCTTTTCACAGAGAAGAAATTTCCACGCATATCAGCCTTTGTCCTGCCCAGGGGCAGTCCAGCGCCGAAATGCTAGGCAATTCTCCTCTGAACAAGAGTACCATCAGTAACCCCATACACGTGTTTCAGCCTTGTTGGGCATCATCAGTGAGGTGAAACTGTTGCCTCTCTAAGAACAGTGAGCAAGGGGTCCACGTCTGGATTGCCCTGTTAACTTAGGGTGAAACCCAAAGTTAATGTATGCAAACAAAGGGGGGTCTGGGAATCTCTCTACCAGCACGAACACAGCCCAATGACCTGTTCTTGGGTGAATAACCCCTGGGAGAGACTCTACCAAGTCTTTAGCTCACTGTCCTTTTCACAGAGAAGAAATTTCCACGCATATCAGCCTTTGTCCTGCCCAGGGGCAGTCCAGCGCCGAAATGCTAGGCAATTCTCCTCTGAACAAGAGTACCATCAGTAACCCCATACACGTGTTTCAGCCTTGTTGGGCATCATCAGTGAGGTGAAACTGTTGCCTCTCTATTTACAGATCACAGATTTCACTGGCAAGTTACACTTTAGCGGTGGCAAGTCCTTTAGTGCTAATATTGGTTAAATAACCAGGTTTTAGCAACTTCTTGTAGCCAGGGAAGGAAGATTCTTTTTTGATGTTAATGGGGAGGGAGTTCCAGTGTTTAGGGGCTAGAACAGGGAAACTGCTGCCCCCCGCTCTCGCAGTTTTGTTGCGAGGGGGTGCCAATAGGAGGTTGTCATTGGATCTTAGTGATCTGGTGTATTCTTTTGGGTGTAGAGTATTGTTAAGGTAAGTTGGGCCTTTTTTGGTCAGACATTTATGTGAAATGCAAAGTGTTTAAAGATAATTCTTGCTTTGATGGGAAGCCAGTGAGTGTCCTTCCTTGTCTTAGAAATGTGTCCGATTTCTTTATTCCAAAGGCTTCTCTTAGGACTCTATTTTGCAGTAATTGCATTTTGGAGAGGTTGGTCTTGGAGGTGCCTAGTAGTAGTACATTACAATAATCCAACAATAATTAAACAATAATAACACACAAAGAATCAAATGAGCAACAATGGTCAAAACAACAATTGAAGGTGATATAATAGCTCCCAATGTGTCATCATTTGTACCCATACTGAATCTGAATTTTGATTATTCAATCATTATATCGACTTTTGACATATTAATGGCACATTTTTCAAGTTCTTGCTTAGTTAGACCACCATCAAAAGGCAAGCGCCATTTGAGGGGATGGTTTAATAAAGAGTGCAGAGATGTCAAATCGAGTCTTTTGGCAGTTTTGAAAACCACTATAGCAACCAAAATGGAGTTGGTCACTGCCATGACTACGTACAAGAAAATTGTAACTAATTGAAAAACCAAATTAGATAAAGCGGTGTGGCTAGACTTGGTTGATGCATGTTCTGAAAACAATTCAAAGATGTGGGAGCTAGCAGCAAATGAACCCTTATATAAATGCAAAGTATCCAGAATGGAAACAAGTGTGGATGATTATGCGTAGACAGAAAACATTTGGACACTTGTGGTGTGGTGGAGTAAGGAGTCCGACAAATGAGTGGAATGTTTCAACAAGGTTTTATTCAGTAAATAAAGAAACAAACCTACTGCTCCCGATCTCTAAAGGGTTATCTCTACCAAATCAAATGTCAACTTGGGTGCTCAATGTCAGTTTGTTTGTCACACTAAAAAGTGTCTGTCCTTGTCCAAAAACCTACTCTAAACCTACCACAAATCTACAAAAGGGTTTAGCATACAAACACAAATAGTACCAGGGGAATGACTCCCTTCTCTTGGTAAATTGGCTCAGTCTTTACCTCTTTTCCAACAATCCTTTGCTTTGGTTTCTGATTCAACAACAAGCGTATATGACCAGGAGAGTGACTTCAGTCTCCTGACATAACTTGCACAGCCTTGAAGACTGTCTGAGGGTAGTCTTTTGCGACAGCCCTGAAAAGTCTCTTCACTTCTTCCCAAGGGCTTCTGAAAGCTTGCTTTACAGTTCCAGCAATTCTTCCCTGTTTTATGATGTTATGAAGATTATCTCCAGACAGTTCTTGTTGTTTAGTATCCTATTTAATCTTATTTGGATTACAACTGTCACAAGGGAGATTCCTCCTAATGCACTCTTGATTCTGAGACCTACTGTGATGTGGGAGATTACTCCAGAGGCTCTCTTGTCTCTTGGTTCTCTGAGTATCACTACTGTGACAAGGGAGATTACTCCTGAGGCTCTCTTGACTCTTGGTTCTCTGGGTAGCACTACTATGATGAGGGAGATTACTCCGAAGGCTCTCTTGACTAGGAAGCGGCCCCAAACCCCTACCGGGTCTCCCGCTACTCCCGTTACTTGTTGCATGTTGGAACAGTGTTGCCGTTAATTTGTCAGGTGTTCGGCTGACTTGCAATGCTTCACTGCTTCCTGCTTTTTTCACTCCGCTCCCCTCTTCTTCCTTGAAGCTCCACTGACACTTGTGGCAAATGGTTCTGGCACAGTTGCAGGACCACACGGACCACCTCCCTGAGGTCATGCCACTATTGACTTCTTTCCCACTCTTCCACTGGTCAGGAGCTTGGCTTCGACTGTAGTGCTCCGCCAAGCATTCTTAAATGCCCCTGCAACTGGGGATCAGTGTTCTTGCAGCTTCATGTTCTAGGTTTCAACTTCACGGGATGGGCTGGTTTCCCGCCGGCTGCTCTCTCTATTTCCGAGTCCTGTCTTGCTCTTTATTTCCTGTGGGTGTATCCTCACCAGCATAACGTCACAGTCCTTCTTTACTGTTGTTGAGAGAATCGTTATGCTTCCTTGGAGCTAACTTTTGTCAGTACTATATTAAGGCAACCTTTATTACTCTGTAGGTTTCTTTGGATCTTTTTCATCTAGGTCATATCAATACATAGCTCAAAGATGGAAGAAACATTCCCATAACAGACAGTTGTGTTATCAGGGATTTCTGATGGGGACTTGGTCCCTAGGGAAAAGGGGTTAGGGACTCGCTCCCTGTGATGTCCCACTTTTCACCATCACTAGAGGGAATAATGGGTAGCAGCCTCATGTCCCGAGCCTCACAGGGAAGGCCCCCCCCTGTGGAGAAGGGACGAGATCCCATGCTTCTTCACACACTATATAGAGATATAGAAAGGTAGCCGGCTCCCCTCTCTAGAAAGAACATGGCATGAGAACCTGTTCTGTGGTTTTTAGATACTTTGAGAGTCCGCAGCCATCGCTTTTTGCTCACTGTACTTTTCACAAAGGAATATACATTTGCATATCAGTCTTTGTCCCGCCCACAGGGGCAGTCCAGCACCGAAATTCCTGGCAAACCTCTTTTGAACAAGAGTGCCAACAGCAATCCCAGACACGTGTTTCAGCCTAGTCGGGCCTCATCAGTGAGGTAGAGCTGTGGGGAAAACACCCAGGGAGGAATTAGCATTGATGAAGACATACACTGAAAATGTAACTCTAGTTCCACAAGGTATTGAAACCTCTTTAGTGTTCTCCTTAGAAGAACTAACGGGAGCTATTATGAAGCAGGCAAAAAATCGTGCTCTGGGTCTGAATGGAATGCCATCAGATCTCTTCCAGTGCCTCATAGTTGTAAAGCCCCTTTACAAAAATATTGTTTTTAATACTATTTTTGTAACAGGGAGAATTCCTCCTTCTTTGAAACTTGCAGTTATTTACCCCATTTTCCAAAAGGTTGACAGAGACAGTCCAATGGACTATAGACCCATCTCGTTATCAGATACAGATTTTTGTTAAGGCCTTACTTAAACAATTGGACAACTGGGTCGGAGAAATTGATATATTGGTCGAGATTTAGCTGCACTTCCATTCCAGCCAGAGGATCTGCGAACATGCCCTACCTCTTTATTTGATAGCTGCACACTCCATTTTTATTAAGAGTCACTTGATTTAGCTCTCATGAACCTAAGCACTCCTTTTGATATAGTGAATGGATCTAAATTACGACAGGTGCTCCTGTCCATGGGATGCCATTCGTATATATTGAACATCCTCATCAATATACACTCTGAGAATAAGACATGCGTGTGTATAATGGAGGCAATGGACACGACAACCCTTCCTTCACAGCAAAGTTGGGATTAGGACAGGGGTGTTGTTTTTTCACTTTCTCTCCCCATTGCTTGGGGTCGTTGTCTCCCGTGTGCCTGCCTCCCACCTCCCACTCCTGATCCTCCTTTCAGCCTGCCTCCCAACACGCCCACCACCCCTGATTGGCCTCTGAGCCCGTGTGCTGAGGATTGGTTGCTGCCAGGGACCCACGCTCGCCATTTCCATGCCGGCTGAGCGGGGTAAGTGCAGCAGTGTTTGTTAGCTCCTCTGAGCTCCCAAATTGTTCCTGGTGTTGTTTTTTCACTTTCTTTCCCCATTGCTTGGGGTCGTTGTCTTCTGTGTCCCTGCCTCCCTCCTCCCGCTGCTGATCCTCCTTCCCGCCCGCCTCCCAACTCGCCAACCACTCCTGATTAGCCTCCGAGTCTGTGTGCTGAGGCTTGGTTGCTGCCGGGGACCCACGCTCGCCATTTCCATGCCGGCTGAACGGGGTAAGTGCAGCAGTGTTTGTTAGCTCCTCTAAGCCCCCGAATTGTTCCTTGTGTTGTTTTTTCACTTTCTTTCCCCATTGCTTGGGGTCATTGTCTCCCATGTCCCTGCCTCCCTCCTCACGCTCCTGACTCTCCTTCCCGCCTGCCTCCCAACCCTCCCAGCACCCCTGATTGGCCTCCCATCCCCTTATCACTATCCATCCGAGGGCAGCATCTGCCCGGCAGCCCCCGGATAAGGGCCCCAGGCAAAGGGTGGCTCCTACTGGTGGCTCCTTTGTTGGTGTCTGCAGGTGTCTGCTGGGGACGCCAGCCGCCAGCCCTCTCCTTTCGATCTCCTGCCCAACTCCCCCTCCGCTCACTAGCTATAAACCTCTGCTGTTCCACTCGCATAAACCACCTGCCTCTGTTACCATTGTGAAACCTAGGCCTTTTTCCCCCTTTTTAAGTATCTCAAAATTAGGTGGCTTTAATTTGTGTGTATCTGTACCATCTCTAAAATTGCATTGCAAAACCTAGGCCTTTTTCCCCCTCTTTAGGTATCTCAAACTTTGGTGGCTTTAATTTGTGTGTATCTGTACCATCTTTAAAATTGCATTGTGAAACCTAGGCCTTTTTCCCCCTCTTTAGGTATCTCAAACTTAGGTGGCTTTAATTTGCGTGTATCTGTACCACCACTAAAATAGCATTGGGAAACCTAGGCCTTTTTCCCCCTCTTTAGGTATCTCAAACTTAGGTGACTTTAATTTGCGTGTATCTGTACCACCACTAAAACTGCATTGTGAAACCTACGCCTTTTTTCTCATTAAGAATCTCAAACTTAGGTATGTCCTCTTTCCTATCTTAATATGTCCTGTGCCTTTCTTGCACTCGCCTCCTGAGTGCCGTCGTCTTGTCCCACTCTCCTGCGCACTTGCCTCTCGCTGTCTTGCCTGTCTGTCCACCCCTGGTACTCCTTCCTCTCCCACCTACTCTATGGTGCTCTCTGTCTCCCCTATCTTCTCTAACTGTTTTTCTATTGACTATCCTGCTCTCCTCACTAGGTCTGGTAGGAAAAAGTTCAAAAAGGACATCCTGGTCTCCAACCCAGGCCTCCCTATTGCTGACACCTACATCAGTGCCTCCTCCAAGGAAACTCTCACAGACATCCTCTTTTTCGTGCCTTCACCAGATCTATGGACCCCTCATATGGTCTCTGTTCTCTCTCCTTTCTCCTCTTCTCCCATTAATGGTTGGAATGCCCTCCTGGCTTCCTTCCTATCCTCTAAAGTCATCATTAATGTCTATTCTAATGGGACCGTCTTGGTCCAAGGCCCTCAGGCCAACCTTCTTTGATAGACGCTTTCTGCACCTCATCAACTTCCTTTCTTCTCCTGCTGTCCCCTCCCCCTTTCCTTGGCTACCTTGCCTCCCCCTCACTATCTGCCCCCTCTCGGTCGTTTTCTACACTTCTGCAGGGTGTACCCCTGATCTGTACCCCTCCCCGGAAGTCCTTCAAGGAGGGCAACCTTCTCCACATTGCCACTCTTAACTCCTGCTCTGCAGTCAAACACTCCTCTGATATCTGCCACCTTCTTGACGAACTTGACCTTGATGTCCTCGGTCTCACTGAGACATGGTTTATGGCCAGCTCTGTCACCAGCTTTGACATGCTCCAACCCGATGGCTACAAGATCCTCTCTGCTCCCAGCCCCAACCGCTCTGGTGGGGGCGTAGCCCTTATCTTCCCAGAGTGGATTCGTGCCTCTGTCATTCCTACGCAGGCCTACTCCTCTTTTGAATGAATCATCTGCAGGCTCTCTCTCTCACCTAGCCATTCCCTTACCGTGGCTACTATCTATCGGCCACCTGGTCAGGTCTCTTCCTTCCTCTCTGAGTGGGCAGATCTCTCCTCCTCACTCCTTGCCTCAACCACGCAACTCCTCCTCCTCGGAGACTTCAACATCCACCTAGATAACTCCTGTCCCCCCTCTGTACTCTTTCGCGGCCTCTGCGACTCTCTCTCACTCACCATTCTCCCCTCTGTCCCAACTCATTCTGCAGGGCACACTCTCGATGTTCTGATCCCTTCAGACCTTCCCCTCTCTGTCCCTCTCTCCACTCCTCTCTCCTGGAGTGATCACTTTCTCCTATCCTCCCACCTCACCCTCCCTACCCCGCAGGCCAAGCCACCTCTGTCACTGCCACCCACCTTCTCGGTCATCCGACCCATGAAGCGTGTGTCAGTTGAGGCTTTCGCCGCCACCTTCTCACCCCCAACTCCCCCTCTAGCTGACTCTCACCCTGACACAGCCCTCTCCACACTCCACTCTTCTATTTCTGATACTCTGAATATCCTTGCCCCTGTCACAAGAATCCGCCTGAAGCCCAAAGCCAAGTGTAACTCCTGGTATGACTCTGACCTCGTCACCCTAAAACGCAAGTGTAGGGTTGCCAAGAGAAAATGGCGTGCCTCAAGTTCATCCTCTGACAAACTGGCCTGCCGCCTGCTACAAAGGCAATACCGGCTCTCCGTCCTCTCCAAGAGCCCATATCCAAGTCCGCGTCTCTGCGGCATCCAACAACTCGGCTGAACTCTTTAAAATCTGCAAGGAACTGGCCAATCATGCTGCAGTCTCTACCTCTCCTATCCCTTCCCAGGCCCTCTGCACAGCACTGGCTTCCCACTTCATCTCTAAAGCTCTGGACATCCAGTCATCACTCTCCTCCTCTTATCCCCCTACCGCTATTCCCTGCACTTCCTCTGTCCCCTCTGCAACCCGCCCCCCTCCTTCTCTGCCTTTCCCCTTTTCTCTCCAGAGGAGGTTTTAGACAAGTCCGATCAATGAAAGTCTCGTCAAAACAGGTTCACCCTTGTTCCTCCAAAACCATCAAGGATCACATCGATTCCCTGGCTCCTGCCTGGCGGAGTTCTGCAACCACTCCTTCGCCACTGGTGTCTTCCCTTCCCCCCTGAAGCACTCTCTTGTGCACCCTCTTCTTAAGAAACCATCTGCCGACCCCTCCTGCCCGGCTAACTATCGCCCAATCTCCATCACTCCCTTCCTGGGCAAGCTCCTGGAGAAACTGGCCATCTCCCAGCTCAATATCCACACTGAATCTGTTGGTTGTCTTCATGAGCATCAGTCTGGCTTCAGAGCTGCCAGAAGCACGGAAACTGCTCTCCTGAACATCCGTGAAGACCTGCTCTCCAACTTCGACTCTAACACCCCTTGCGTTCTTATCTTGCTTGATCTCTCTCTGCCTTTGACACTGTCAACCATGCCATCCTGCTCAACCGTCTCCGTGATAACCTGGGTATCACTGGCCAGGCTCTGGCGTGGCTGACTTCTTTCCTCTCTGACCGACCCTCCCAGGTCCAACTTGGGTCCTTCCTCTCCGACATCTTTTTCTCTACCTGATGTATCCCCCAGGGATCTAACCTCTCTCCATGGCTGTTCCACCAATACCTGGCCCTCCTTGCCCACTGCATCGCCGCTCTCTGTCACAACTTTCAGTGCTATGCGGATGATACCCAGCTCATTTTCAGGCTACCCTCGGCCTCCTCCTCCTCTCCTTCTCTCATCTCTGACTGTCTGTCTGCCATCCAGGAATGATGTGCCGCCAACGACCTCTGCCTTAATGCCAGTAAGACTGAGATTCTACTCATCGGCACACCCACTCCCTCCTTCCCTACAGCTCTCTGGCCAGCCTCTCTTGGCCTTCCTCCCACTCCCACCTGCAAGGCTAAAAACCTCAGGGTCATCTTCGACTCTGCTCTCTCCTTCTCCCCTCACATCTCTGACGTCTCTAAAAAGTCACATTACCAGCTGCACCTCCTCAGAGGTATTCTTCCTTTCCTCTCCTTCCCCCAGAAGCTCTCTGTCTCCAGAGCCCTGGTCCTATCGAAGCTGCACTACTGTAACAGCCTCTATCTAAATCTGCCTGCCTCCACTCTCTGCCCTCTACAACTTATCCAGAACAGGACTGCGAGACTTGTCCTTGGCCTCAAGCCCATGGATCGTATCTCTCCAGGACTGAAATCTCTGCACTGGCTCCCAGTGGCTGCAAGGATTAAGTTCAAAACCCTCTGCATTGTACACAAGGCCTTCTGGGGTCTGGGGCCGCAGTACCTTCAACTCTCTCTCCCTAAATATCTTCCTTCTCGAGCTCTTCGCTCATCTGCCTCCAACTCCCTCAGGGTCAGTCGCTTCTCCAAGCAATGAGTTGGTGGCAGATCACTCTCTTCGGCAGGGGCCTCTCTGTGGAACAGCCATCCTGCCTCCCTGAAACTCGAGGAGAACCAACTCTGGTGCCGGAAACACCTCAAAACTTTTCTCTTTGCTTCTGCTTTCTCCCCACCCCTCCCCTGCTGAATTCCTGACTGAAACTGCACTGGTTACCTGGCCACCCTTTCTGATCTCGCCCAGGCCCCTTCAATTGCCCACCTGCACTGCCTCCCTGGCAACCCCTGCACTTGGGGCCCGTTTTCAGTATCCCTTCAGTCCCCCTACCAGCACCTATGCCTGCACTTCCTTGCACTTGCCACTAGCTGGCTGTTTTATTTGTCTTATTTATCCTATTTATGTCTATTTATTCCACTATCCCATGTACTGCACTTTCCCCTCTCCCTTCCTCCCACTCACTTCTCCTCCCCCACCCCCGTTCCCATGCACTTGCGTGATCTGAATGACACCTGGCCTAGTAGGATCGTTGTCTGTCCTCCCTCTGTTCCCCCCCTTGCCACCTCGCGCCTTGAAACACTTGTGTACAGGCGCGTTATAAACGCCATATCATATCATATCATGTGTCCTCACCCAGTTAATATTCTATTTATACATAAATGGTTTATATGATGCTCTGGTGAAACCCGGTACCGATATCCTGAGGATCGCCAACAAGTTAATGCCAGCGCTAGCCCACGCAGACACCACGGTCCTTATAGCATACACACCAGGAGCTTTACAATTATTGATCACAGAATATACTGAACAATTAAGATCTGGACATAAATACTGAAAAGTCTGTTATTCTAGTTTGCACTCTAAATTGAAAGCACATAAGTATGAAAAAACATGTTTAGCAATAACTGCTCTATCCCACAGCTATTCAAATTTGATTGTTTGGGCACAGGTTTTAATGCTAATTTATCAGAAAGTCCCCACACCAGTAAGCAGACCGTGAGGATGAAACAGGCAATGAGTGGAGTGTCACCTTGGGGCTTTATGTATTCGTCTTTGCTGCAAACTGTGGAAAATGATATTTTAATTTTTGTTTTTCGGTCTGCCAAGATATTCATCTAATTATAATGTGCATTCTGATTTGGGACAATGCACAGCCATATGTTGTTTCACCATTTATGTCAAATCAGACTATACATAATGACCTTGAATCACGCTTGAAATCTTTGGTGACAGACAATAGAGAGCGCACGGAACTTCTTAAACCTTTTAATCGTAGGTTTGATTTATTTACAATGTACAGATCAGTGCCTGGTGACAAGGGCACGTTTCAACTGTATGACATTAAGAGCAAGAACTCCAGCATGGGCAGGCTCCTTAGCTGAGAAAAACCGTTTAATTTGTTTCACACCAATCAAATACTTGTTAAATTTCAAATGCTTTTATCCTGCATTTTCACAAGTCTTTTAACGGTTTTAAGAGTTAGTGAAATGTTCCATGTCGTCCAACTTTGTGTTTCTTGTCTCATTGGATGGGCCTTGTTCTCGTACCTTCGAGAAGCCTTAAAGATCAGGAAGAAGCTTTTGGGCCTCATTATAAGTTTACTGGTCTGGTAACAGTGGTACTGGTAAGCTTGCCGGTACCATTGTTACCAGACCGGCAAACTACGAGTTGTGCTTGCAGGTGCCTTCCTGCCCGCCAGGTCTGACCTGGAGTGCGTGCTGGCACACGCGAGCAGAGCATGTCGGATGCAACGGCACCATTATGGGGCTGAAATGGGAATGGGGAGCATTTTGTTACCCATTTTTTTTAAGCTTCCTTATCATATAATGAATCATTGATTATCCTTTTTGGAAGGCATCTCCTCTGAAA
Organism: Ambystoma mexicanum; assembly: GCF_040938575.1. NCBI lineage: Eukaryota > Metazoa > Chordata > Amphibia > Caudata > Ambystomatidae > Ambystoma > Ambystoma mexicanum. Next base: position 335,090,868 of record NC_090933.1, on the reverse strand, counting down.
CATTTGGGTCTGTTGATCAATGTACTATCACATCCACTGCAAGGATCTGTGGCTGATCTCATATTCACATGTTCAAATCCTGGCAGGTACATTCAAATCTTCATTTATTTGTGTCCAAGAAAATAGGTAAAAACTGAGTTGGCTAACAATACATGTCTCGTATGTTTCTAGCGCTCCAATGTACCCTCACTGGAGGTGAATGTGCACTCTACAAATACGCTAATGATGCTATGTTGGAATCACTCTGGATACATGTGGTTGCACATGAGACGGTCCCTTACATATTAAAGAGGATTTGAGCCCTTCTGAATGTGCTTCACTCAACTAGGAAAGCTATGATTGTGCAGCGAAAGCACAACATTTGTTAATGTGGTGATCATAAGCACAGTGTGTATCTTTATTATGTTGAAGAAATGAATATTCATGCTGTGTCCCCAATAATTATAATGTTTTATTCGAAATTAGAAAAGTATGATAACTATACCAGAGATTATGTCTATCCTCACATGCCGCGCTCACTATCAATAAAAATAATGAAATGCGACAAATTATCAAGTAGGCAAGTAATTCGCCTAGCGGTTTATTTGAATGCAGCAATATTTGTTAATCTCCACAAATTTGCACCATAAGATGTTGTCCACGAATTTACAGCTAAAATGTTGCTACAAAGCCACATGTATCACACTTTGATATTAAGAACAAATCATATGCTTACTGAATATCACAAAACAAGATAGTTTCAAACAGCTGATAACGCACTAGAAAGTCTTGTGTTAAACAGTCATTGTCTGAAAAGATAATACAATGATAGTAATGGCAGTCTGCCCGGTTTATGTTCTATATGTGTTGATTATCCGCCAAAACGTCTTTCAACCCACTAGGGTCGTCATCAGGGCGTAGTGGTTAGATAATGTTCTGTATGTTTTAATTGGTAGGTATGTCACGCAGATACAATGTTCTAATTCACTTCTTGCTGTCTGACTCTGAATTCATATATAGTTGCAGCCTCCAAAAATGGGTTCAAATGTGGAGTGTTTGGTAGTATTATCCTGCCAGTAGGCCGATGAGAGCAAGAAGTCAAGGGTTAGATATGTATGGATTATTGACCCATAAAACGCGGTGGTTTGCCGCTCTGAACAAAGTTCTGCTCAAGCATGAATTTTTACATTTGTTTCTCAGTCACTGCCTAATTGCGCGTGCAAGTTATATACTGCTTAAATTGCAGCAGCCATCTCCGCTAGACTTAAGGAAAAGCCAAAACAGGCAAGTAATTCACATTAAATTAGAACAAGAAATGGGAAAGAATAATACTTAGAAAGATATGGGTAAATAAGGTTTAAGCAGCAATACGGGAATACAAGATACACATTGAAAAACACAGTTTCGCAATTCTAACTTTGCATTCAAGATGGAACGTATTCAGTACAAAGATGCATTTGTGTTAGGACCGTTACTCATGAACCTCCATCGTCTGCATTTGTGCAGTTTTCACAAAGTAGAAACACGCCTTTGAAAAGTCTTGATCGCATTTTTTATTGGTGGAATAACTGTTGGCTCCTTTGCATTATTATTTCATAAACTCAGGTGGGACTTACACCCGTTTTGTCTAATCTGTAGAGACCATTCACAATTTTAAAACTCAATTGCCAAAGACATTTTTGGCAATAACCAGTTCCAGATCTAGTTTAGGAAAAGTAAAAACCCACAATTGTATTTGAAAACAATGAAATATATTACAATCAATGCTAAAACACTAGTACAGTTTCAAAAACAACAAATTCATATACCTTCTTTAAAAAATACTTAAAAAGACATATACAAGTGACATGTTCCATATTCTTGCCACCCTAGTGATATATCAGGGTGTGGTAGGGGGGCTTAAATTAATAAATGATCCTCCCTCTTCTCATGCTCAACATGTTTCAGTTCTACAACCCAATCGTGGTGAACCTTCTTCAGGAGCTTTCTCTTTGTGTCATTTCTAACCAAGTTGTAATGACTTGATAACATTTGGGACTCCTCCTCGTTAGCTCTAAGATAAGAGAAAACAGGATATTATTAGCACTAAATACTAAACTATTTTTTCAGTGTGATTACCTGTGAGGGAGTCTCTGGCAAAAGTTGTGGATTAGGGCATCAACGGCTTTTTCCTCTCATTGTTTATTCACCTGCAATAAAGAAATAGAATGTTTAGCTAAGAAGTGGGTGTCTCCTCTTGGCTAGTTCTTCAGCTGCTAGTTAGTTTTAGGTATGAAAGACATGTATAAGTAACATTGTTGTAAAATTAAAACAGTGGTAACTGGTGTCTGCTCTGTTCCTTACCTCAAAATCTGGCGGCATTAACTTCCACTCTGATTTCATCTAACATGCCCGCTTCGTGCAAAAAGTTCTCATACTCCGCCGTGTCTGAGAAACAAAGATTCTGACTGCTGGAACCTGTTATATCTGAAACTGTTCTCTATGGTCTCACGGCTAGTGTCACAGCCATTTTAGTGCGGGTCCGGCTGTGATACCCTGCATTAAAGGGGTGCTTGAATAATGTGAAGACCCAGGATTCTGGCTACTGTAGCAGCAGACGTACTCATTTATTGCGGGTGTGAGCACCCCGTAAAAACTTGATTCCTCCCAAAATTGACAAAACCTACTATTATTAGGAGTGGACCACACCCAGATTAGTAGGGTCATTATTTATACGCCTGGGTGATTAATACTGGACAATATCTAGTTTTATGGTCATAATAAAGTCTGTGTATAATAGTTATGCTGCAGCCATTTGGTATCTCTTCTAATAAGAGTGTATTAATGTACCCTAAGCTCTTAAGCTCTTATTATTGGCCAGTAAAATGCCCATTCAGCACTTGGTATAGTGGGGGAGGGTAAGTTAAGCTACTGAGTTACTGTGTGCTGTCCTCGCAGAATAACTCATTACAAGGTTCCATATTAATCAACCCTCACTATATTGAGGTGTCTCTCTCCCCCCTACTTTAATCCTCCTCGATAGGGAGTTTAGATTTTGTGCCACTCCACTTCTTAATTAAGGCCTTTTGCTGTCCCTTTTGGCAATAAAGATCAGTTCTTGCTCCCTTTGGAACAACATCTTCTCTTTGACTCTTATATTGCTTCCATGGATTTGTTGGAGAACGGTCCACGAAAAATCAACCGCTTGTGTTTTTTCATGTTGAAATGTTTGACTATGTGGGCCACCTCTATCTCATTTTTCAAGCAACTTCTATGTTCCATGATTCTTACTGTGATTTTTCTGTTAGTCTTTCCTATATAGTGGAGTCTGCAAAGACAAGTAATCATGTATACCACATGGTCAGAGTTGCAATTAGTAAAACCATTCTATGCCCATGGTTGGGTCAACCCAATCTCTACTGTTTTCGATGTTTTCGTATGTTTGCAAACCCTGAAATGTCCTTTATGTGGATCCAACCCCCATTGTTTTTGTATGGAATTTCCATTTTCTTTAGTGTTGCCTAGCCTACTTCAGCTCACTAGGTTTCAAATGGAGGTGTTCTTTCCATAGGAAAACCACAGTCTTTGTTCTTTCATTCCTGTATTGTCAAACACCCGCCAGTGTATATACATTATATTCCGTAACTTGAAACTTAAGTTGGTATAAGTGGACACATAAATCAATTTATTATCCATGGGGGATTTTCAGTCTTCTCCAGCAGGGCCTCACGTTGGTTATTTAATGCCTGCTTCGCTTCTTTTTTCACAATTTTCTCTGGGTATCCTCGTTCTCTCAATTTTTTGATAGTATCTCTGTCTCCTGTTTCGGATGAAACCTTGGTGCTACTGCTGCATTTTAAACGCAAGAATTGCCCATACAGTAAATTGTCTCGTAGATGTTTGATGTGGTGAGTCGTATATTGTAACAAGGAATTTATATCCGTTGGTTTGTGATAAGGTTTTGTATGCCAAACCTGTGCTTAACAAAATGAGTGAAAGTGTCAGTCCTATGGTGACAGTACCTTCAAAATACAATTAAGCAAATAGCACACTTTTACTTGGTTTATGTTGCCAATACTCTGAAATTACAAACTATACATTTGATCAGAGCTCATATTGTAGTAGTGCAGTATTTTGATATGTGTCACACTCTACAATTCAACAGTTGGGTTATTTCTTCTTGTTTCAAAACCAATATTCTGCTTTAAGATCTGAAATTCAGTTTTTTTTTCGATCACTCAACCAGATTCAGATGTTCATTAAGTCCTTGCTGTTTAGGTTGAATGATTGTTTTGAAAACGCCATTTAATTGTTTTCAGTCAGTATCTGTGTTATTGCAGCAGATCCCAGATCCTCTGGTTTCAAATACATGCTGAAAAAGGTCACATTGATTCTGTATGGATGGAAAACTGCAACGACCTGGTGAAAGACAACCTTTTCAGGTTGAGAGAGAGAGAGAGAGAGAGAGAGAGAGTGAGAGAGAGAGTGTGTGTGTGTGTGTGTGTGTGTACATTGTCAGAGCATCATATCAGAACACAGCTGTGGAAGGATGCAGATGCTCTCTGCTGACTCACAATTTGGGATTTGGGTTAAGTAGGAATCCTGTAAGCTTAGGGGAAACTAAACTTCCAACCACAGCTGTTTCTTCATTCTTTTGGTAGTGATCCAATCTCTGTTGGTAACCACATTCGAACTGTCCTGCACAGCATCCCCTGACTTTCAATTAGATGTAAATTCCATAGAGGAATCAAGAAATGATTGATTAAGCTAGCAGAAGAAGGCAGGCAGAAGTCTTTATCAACGCCCTGGGTCTCATTACCCTTTTCAAGTCACATTGATAGGCTACTGGCTTCAACACTGGATTGTTTTACTGTGATTCCTCTTAGGGACTTCCATGGGTCATATTGCACCCAACTAAAATTACACATTATAGTCTCCTACCAATCAGTGGAGCCTACACAACCCACAGTGAGATGAGCCTCAAAACGGAAACAGGAGATTTTAAGGACCTGCTAACCCTGAGATGACAAGTGCCTCTCGGAGGCCCTCAAGGGGATTTGCATACCATTGGATAATACTCATGGAAAAGATGAGTGAACTAGTTGGATCAATATATGAGAATGAAGGAACCTCTCACTAAAGGTGCACGTTTGGACTTTCAACCTCAGAATCACAATATTTCTCACTATTTGACGTTATTAAAGATTATGTTGGAATTGTTACGAAACGATTCAAGTGGCAGCTTTCCTTGCTCAGTGAGATCATTTTTTATATCACACTTGAGAGCAACATTTTGACATATCACTATTTTGTATCAGCCAAAACAACCATCTCACCAGCACATCTCACTATATTTGGCCCCAATGTATCTTTGATAAAACAGCTGATACAGTTGTGTGATGATTACTATCACTTACCACCAGATATCTCCTTATCATTCACCATTCAAAAAGAGTCGCAGTGCTTGTACCTGAATGCGCTGGCCACAACACACATAGGTAAGCACATAGACATTCAAGCACTTGTCATATCCTGTAGAATGCTTGCCTAGGAAAACCCTCAAACACCAAGAAATCACTATTCAATCTTGGTGAACCCCTCAATCAATTTGGTGAATCCTTCAATCAACTGGGAACCAGAGTTTGTGCAAAATAACACAAGGGAAGCTGTTGCATGTCATCATATATGACTATATGCCACTACAAACTCTGCCAACATATTGCACTTGACTAATGTAGTTTGGCTCTGTTGCTACACTGCAGAGAGCATTAAGAGTTGCAGTTAGATTCCCTCTAGGCCCATGAGAAATAGCATAAACGGGATGCATATGTAGGAGACTGCAGAAAGAAAAAGGTCTCATATTGCTGGAAAGGGCCCGTTGCATGTCTGCCGATATTACAAATGTGGTTTACAACCTTTTTGTTATATATCAGACTGCTTTGAAGAGCTATTGTTTATAATGTTTTTGTGTGTGATTATTAGCAGACGCTGTTAATAGTGAAACCCCCAATGAAGAGAATTATTTCTCAAAACGCATTGGATTCAGATTTGTTTTTGAAAACAAAGAATGTTTTTTTTTTACGAATTGAACAGTATATGAAGTGTCATATTTTAAGATGGTATGTTTATCTATAATACTTTAATTTTGTTCAATCAAATTGTGTATATTTGTATTATACCTCCTTTACAATTTGGCTATATTTGGCCAGAGACAGTTTGCAGGGAACGATAGGGAACCTTTTCTTTGTTTATGATATTACAAATGTTGACAATTACTATACTTTCTCTTGAAGTATAGTCTCGAAAATGGTGTCCATTCATAGCCACTGCATCTATGAAATGTTGCCATTGGCGATTGTGGAATGAAGCAAGATTTTCATTTTCAGTAAGAACCAATACACACGTGATGTCTCATCGTTTATCCATCCGGAACTAGGGAACCTCAAATGTTAGGTTATCTTCCCAAGAAAGTATCACTGTATTTCCTTACGAGCAAATATATTCACATCTTTTCATCTGTGCATTTGTGTCTTCTGAAAGGTAACATGATGTCAAAACATGGCCACTACGTTTTCTAGAATGTATATACAGATCAACATAAATATTGGTTGTGTTTCTTCATTTTAAAGGTCTAAAGATAAACCTGTCTCAAAAACATGCTCTTCAAAAGCAGTGTTGTTGATCAACATAAGACTCAAGACCAATGTGAAGTTTTATAGTCAACTTTATATTAAATATCGAAAGGATTATAGTTGACTGGAGCAACATTGATGTTTTTAGAAATGGTATAACACTCAAATAAACAGGTTTGCCAAATATATACTTCCTCTAAGGACAATGGTCATCCTCAGTGCTTCCCTCTCTTGCTGATTTAAAGATTGCCTCCAGGGTGAATGAAGGAGTCATGGAGTCTCTCTTCTTTTTCCATGGCAGCCATGCGCAGGCAGGGAGACGGTGTAACCACAGGAACCGGGGAGGATCATCAGGGATTGGTGGGAGGGAGATGAGGGAAGCAGTAGGGAGCCGAGAAAAGATGGCCGATGAGTTCATGTAGCATGCCGGTTCATTCAAACTCTAGTTAGGAATGTGTGATTCAGCTCGGGTTTGGAGCTATGTGATTAAATGAGACATCGGCCAAGTGTGCTCATTGTTATTTCAACTTCTAATTTTGCAGGACATTCTTCAGCACAGATAACAACCATCTTCAGCATGCTTTTTGAGGCTTGGTTACAATCCTCTCATTTTGCACCTATGTCTGTATCGAAGTGCGTAAAATACATTGTCTCATTAAATTGATCTACTTATTATTGAAGAGAGTAATGTTTCAAAATGTGCCATCTATTTTCAGCTTGATCATTTTGCAAGTCTCACACATTTGTATCTTTTATAGATTCATTCTTTGGGCCTCATTATGAGAGTGGCCGTCCAGAAATAAGGGTGCTGGTAGCAATGTGAACCCATTCCCATGGAGTCCTATGGGACTCCACGGTAGTAGGTACTTACCAAAATCTGCCACCTGACTTCCCGCTCTGTCAGGACTTGTAATGTCCCAGTGGCACCGGGACGTCAGATGGCAGATTCAGTGTTATGAGGACGGTGGCAACCCTTCCGTAATTCCGGCAGGTTTCTGTCATCCTCGTAATGAGGCCCTTTGTCAGATTTGCTTCAAACACATGATTGTTTAGTACAAACAAAACTTTAACTTATCCCATTCATTTGTCTTGGTATATTGTCAATTCTTTCATCATACATTATACATTAAATGCTATGCCCAGAATGTGATGTAGAACTTTGAAGACAATCACCAGAAACGGCGTAATACAAGAATCAGCATGCAAGAAAGGAAGTAAAAGTAATGCTGAGCAGCATGTGAAGTAATATGAAGGGAATAGCAATGACTATACAGTCAGCATGAGTGAATATTGAACACATATTATCTTGTATGTGACTACGAGACAACCCAATTTCAGTTTTAATATTCAACCACACTGCTTTAAGTGCATGTTGGTTTATTAGCCCTTTTAAAATTTGGAATGTTTAACCTGACTTCTCAAGTGATGTTGTTGCACAGTAGTCAAAGAAAGAAAGCGAATTCCTAAAAGTATAAATAAGAGATTTTCTTGGTCTTTAGCATGGGCAAAAAAATGTGGTCCAAACCCAAATTACACAATTTTCAATGTATTTAGGATTCCGCTAATTGAGTTTGGGCATTCACATTTCCCTCTCCATATAAGGAACCTGCTTCAGGCCCCTTCCAGTGTTTGTTGGTAACCTTTCAGTGCGGCCGACGGGTGATGTATATTGCTGTTTCAGAACTGGCACATTTTACTTTAGGCAGGGTTTTTGACTTTGGGGCTGATTTTAGACATCACTTCCAAAAATATAATTTTGCATTTTTTATATGTTTGAAAAACTTCTTTATAAGGAACCATATTTCTTTCCTTACAAAAATCCAACTAGACCATCATTGCCATGGCTTTGTGATTGTGTACCAGGAAGCTTTTACTTTCTCTGCCAGGCCCATCAACAACGTATGTCTTAGTTGAGTGAAATATATGGCACACGCACTTGAATTTATTTAAAAGGTATTGGTGGATTTGGAAGGATGTGTAAAAGTGTGTTTGATCATCCAGGCATTCACATTAGTGGTAGAGTGATTGGGCGTGTGCCTAACACCGCTTGCCTGAACAGAGAAATACTTCCTACTGTGGTGGCTTAATTGAACATGCATTCACATAGTGGCACCTGATCATGCTGGTCTGGGCTCGCATCAGCACCTACATTCAGTGTGGTATTGCTTTGTTCATGGTCAAGATCTGCATTTTGCCACCTGCACGGCACTGCACCTCCCCATTGAAAGCAAAAGGCCAATCTGGGTACCCCATCAAATGTTTGATCATAAGAAGTGATAATATGTTCATAAATGGGAGAAAATATCAGCACCCTAGAATTAACTAACACTCTGCAGTATGATGCTCCTCCTCACTCTATCACCCCAGTAGAGGAGGGTGGGTTAAGCCAATAAAAATATACTCCCTGCAGCATGCAGAGCTATAGCAGTGCTAGAGAAACAATAATTATGTACCAGCACAGTATCGGCAAGTAATTTGATAGCAACAATAAATATCATTTTAAAAATCCATGAGTATTGCCTTTGTATGCAAAACATTTCATAATGCTCTTAGACCTCCTGCCAAATGCCTTTGTTCAAAATAAACGTTTTAGAAAGCTGATGGCAAGTGCTAAATTCCACCGTTAAATTCGAAGCAGAAATTATTTTTCATGAACGGATGTACCTCCGTTGCATAATGCAGTAGTTATTGCAGGGAGAAATGCATGGAGCAGGCCAGTCAGAAAGTCCCCTTCACAGGGCATATATGATGAGCTGCAAAAGCACCGAATACATATCTTAATTGCCACATTAGGCCACCTTCCCCTCTAGTGGCAACAGGGGCGAGCAGGAAGGGTCAGCAAACAAGCCACTTTGTGCATGCAATTCTCTGATGGCAGGTGCCAAACAGGTTCATGCTTCTTGGATAAAGCGAAATCGGCACAAGAAACAATGTCGAAGCACAATATACGTCCCATACGTTGCACATGCTATGTTCTCCACCTAGTCGAGAACGTTGTCTGTGATTGCTCCACTGTCTGTGATATCGTTGCTGTGGCACACATGATCTTCTTGTGAGTGTTGCAGGTGCAAAGCAAACACCCAAAATGAAAACGTCTGTGCTGATCTACTGAAATTCAAACTGACATGCTCAACCACATTTGTGAGGAAAGCAATGCTTTCAGTGACTAAAGCTATATTTACAGTTACAGTCAAGCATTGCAAGTGGCTTTCTTCACATCACCTCAGTGGAGTCTCATGAACAACATCTGCTGTATGCCAATGCCCGTTTAGGAAGTCACCAGTGTGAGAGCCATAGCTTTGTGTCACTTAGTGAGATACTTCCAGTGATATATTTGTTTGGAAATAAATCTTTGAAAAAGGCAACAGAACATTGAAGAATCCACGAACTAGACAATGCACAGCTGGTGAGACCTTCTAGGTCAACCTTTTATCATGAACCACACATGAAATGCACACAATAAAACATTGAATATTGTTTGCCATCTTATGTTGAACACCTCCATTCTGGATTGTAAAGAGTAGGCTGACAAATAGAGAAACCACAGTTGAAATGTACAATATTTAAAATAAAGTGTATTCACAAGACAATTCGCTTACAGAGCAGAGATACGGAGGGCAGACAACATCTTAGTATCCCTGACAGCCTCCAAGAAGCACGATAATCGATAAGCCCCTCTTAACAAGTGCAACTTTGCTAGGTACAGGAGAACCCCAGGTTTGGTGTACAATTCCTTAAAATACACAGTATAGGACGCAATGCTCTATATGATTCTGCATTCTTCAATATGTCTGGGCTTGGGTTGACAACAGCTTCTGCATAATTGTTTGATATTTGAGTGACCCATGCCAGCTCAGAAAGGATGATGAGCACCCTCCACCATTGGTTCTCCAAGCAGTCTTCCTCATCAGCAGCAATTGTCAGTGTTGCCATTGACATCCTAGGTTGCTTTGCAGCTAGTGTGCAAATGCAGCATGCTTTCAGTGCTGCTGGTAGAACTGACTGATATAAAATGAGGTATCTATCTACCACATGTTGAACAACTGACATTCATCCAAATCAATGAGTACCATATCTCAGCAGAACAGGGCAAGATCATTTTACTTTCACAAACATCACAAGAGTGGCTTACAGTGACCATCCAACCATAGCCAGCTTAGAGGAAGGATGACTTATGCCCCTATATAAAGCAGTCCAGCCATGACAATGAAGTGGGAGTGGCTACTATAACCATGGGTAGAACTAGTTCAAAACCTGAAGAATAATTGATACTGTGGTGGTGGGGATGGTGATTGAAGTGATGGTGAGAATGATTTTCATTTGTATTAGTTCACCAGAGTATAACGTAACATGCCTGCTACATAGTGTATGGCAATTATCAGAATGTATCACAGAAGTAAGTAAGACATTTCCCTGTGTGGTGTTGCAATGTATTACATGGCACAAGCAAGTCAGGCATCTCCTTCCCTTACAATTAATGTGGTGCACAATAAAAACGCTTTTATTTTTACAACACAGATTCTTTCTTAAGAAGGCCTCCAACCTGTCTCACACCCAACCTCCACAAACACCCTGTGTCACAATGGACCAGGAACCAGGCCGGTCTGTATCAATAAGATATTTATTAATGTATTACTTAATGTTAAACTTAGACTCAACACATTACAACAGCCACCAATGTTGTGGCAACACAAAGACAAATATCCGTTCTGATGAAGCAGCACACTGATATAACTCAAAATATACAGTACAAGAATCTACTTTTACTTCGTTCACCACTACCATCAAAGAACAATTCAAAACACACCAAGAAAATGAATGCAAACAAACAGAAAAGTGCAGCATACCAATTGATGTATGAGACCAAGCAACCCTCGCCCCCGGCCCCCAAACATCCACTAGACTTGTCAGTTTTGGATGGAAGGCAGTGGCAAGAGAGGGAACACAAGGGAAACATTGGATTTTGTGTGGTGCTCACAGAAACACTATGGGAGACAGAAAGGAGAGGGGAAATTTGTTTTTAGAGCACAATGGAAGAATGAGGATTGTTATTATTTATCACGACTGCTATAGGAAAGAATAGAAAGGAATTTGTACTACTTACACTTAAAAGACAGACAGGCTTTAGAGATTAGTAGTCAGCATACAAGGGGAAAATCAGTTTTAGGATATTCAACACATGGGCAATGGGAAAGAAAAGACAAATAGAAATTTGTTTTTTACCTCACAATGGGGAAAGAGCATCAGAGGGGGAAAATCGTTTTTTGGGATCTAAAGCACAATTTCAAGGGAACAGAAAATGCAAATGCGAATTTGTTTTTTGCTGATGCTTAACATCACAGGCAAGCTCTGGCAAGGGGGTAGCTCACAGAAGGAAAATCGGTTTTGTGTTGGGTTGACAGATGCAATGGGAAAAAACAGTTGCAAATGGAAATTCATTTAGTAGCGCACAATTTAAACACAGGGACACATTTTTCTCAGATCACAATGGGATTAATTATTTTGGGCAACCCTTTATAGCTATATTGTTCACAATGCACTGGGAAAAAATGGTTGGTTTCGAATTCCAACTATACATATCCTGTGAAATAAATGGGGAAATTAATTGATTTACTTGGAAAAATACACTAAGGATTTACACAGGCAAATGGGGAATTCTTCAATGGGAAAGTGACTGAAATACACAGGCTGATAAGGAATTCTTCAATGGGGAAGTGACTAAATACACAGGCAAATAAGGACTTCTTCAATGGCGAAGTGACTGAAATACACAGGCAAAAAAAAAAAGGAATTCTTCAATGAGGAATTGACTGAAACACACAGGAAAGTAAGGTAGGGGATTTTCCCATGAGGGAATCTCTATGGCAATGCTGAATGAATATAGTGCTTATGCAATCTATGGCTTGGGGATGACTACTTACAGGAGAGGTCTGGATTGGACATCAGGTAGCATCAAAACACTGCTTGGACAGCCAATGGGGTCAGTTAAGGATTCCCTATTTCCTCCAACGGGTCCCAAATCAGCTACTAAACCTCCTGGCTCCACTGCAAGTTAGGCCTCACTGTGCTGGGATGGTTCTCCAGATTCAACAGCAGCTCACCTCAGGAGTTAGTTGGAAAAGTCCTGATTTTAGGGGGTGACTTATTTATAGGGCAAATGACATTACTAATATGTGAGAGTTCCGGCAGAAGGGATTGGTTACTTGTTCAATAGTCCATTTCCATCTGTGTGCTGACAGGTCTAGAAAATGGGGGAGTGCTATGGGCTACCAGGGGAGGAGGCCCCTCCATCATCTTGATTTCTAGAGGGGGGTCTTGGTCTGGTTCAGGGACATAGAAATCTCACTGCATGACAAGTGCCCTTAATCTCCATATTTTGACACATATGAAGGCATTTTTTACCACTATTTTTTTCTGCAAATCATCCAAGCCTCGTTAGGGGTCTGTGTGTCATTCCTGCGCAAAGATATGGGTTTATTCATTTACTCCAGAATGATATTAGTGAAAAAATATATCCCTTGATGGGCGACATATGAATCATAATTTGCATGTTTCACTCAACTTTCATATCTCTCAACTATACACGGATGGCCACATGACATTTTCCTAAATAACTTGGGTTGGGTAGGTCCAACAAAAATCATTTTTATGTGGTGAGAAGCAGTTAACTTTCATCTTTCTATAAATCTGACATTGACTAGTGTGGGGGTAAATATTGTTGATTTTACATGATGAAAACTATTTCTCCCCATTTACACAATGGGCAGTCAACTCCCTCTTTGACTCTGGCCCCCACCCTTGCAAATCCCTGTTCCTGGCTTCAACATCAAGGGGGGCTCTGTGTTGAGATTAGCTTGCACATTCCAAGGGCTAATGGTCAGCTAAGGCAAGCTTTTATTGCTGCTTGGGTTCCATATGTGATGCACTGTGATGCATTGTTGTTTCATATGTGATGGGCACATGATAGACAAAACCCAAGTTCATGTTTGAAAGTCTGGCACACATTTTGATGAGCATAATTTTAGTTTAAAGGGAACAACAGAATTAGTAATTTTATTGAATGTTCATGACAGAAAGCAATCTGCTTCACTGCAACTGCTGCACACAATGATGACATTCCATTGAGGGCTCTGTGGACTGCTGTTTCATGGAAATATCAGTGCAGTTGTCCATGTGTGTTTCAGTATCTTCACATTTGAGGCCCACTTTCCCTCCTTTTTGGCTTGAATGCCATAGGCCTTATGTTCCACATTAGTTCAGGGCAGGGCTTTTATTTCTGGGGAGTCCTCATAACTGACTCCAGCCTTTAATTGTGGCATCCAGGGCTATTTCCTCCCACACAACCCACTCCTAGATCTTTGATGAGTTTATGAAGGAGAGAAGAGCTAGGAGAGAGTGGGGTGTCCATTTCATTTTGTCTGGGTTCGTCCCAGGTGTCTCCATTAGAGCTTGCTTGCTCTTGGGTTCGTTCCAGGACTCTCCTTCAGAGAGCATCTGCTTTTTTCCCTGGTCCTGATGGAGTGGTGCACTGGTCGGTCCTCCACTCTTTTTGGATTTTTATTTTTCCATTAGTTTTTTTTTTTTTTCCTGGACCTCTCCCATTCTGGCGGTCCCACCTCTGGCCTGCAGAGGCAAGGAGTTATTCAATCTGCCAAGAAGAAAGGAGAGATTAAGTATTTCATACAATATTAATTTCCTTGGTTGGGACGTGAAAGATTGTCAACAAAAGAACCAGAGACACAATCCATATATATGTTACAATTTTTTTTTTCCTTACGTTCCCATCCTTCAAAATTACTTCAAATAAATATAATTGTTCTACTCCCTGTAAATGTATGACTCACTTCATCTGGGTTCCAGTTCTTTACCTTTACTCTTCGGAGGATTCCTGGGCTCTAGCCTCACTGTGTTCTTCAATCAGTTGCAAGTTCTGCCTGGAATGACAATGTTTCAACTGATTGATGTGAACCCATTTCTCTTCCTTTTGTTCTCCTTTAGGAATGCAGATATTATAGGTGACATGTGAGATTTTATCTAAAATATCATAGGCGCCGCGCCACGAGGGACGGAACTTCCACTCTTTGGTGTGGTTCCTTTGAAAATTGTACAAGTAGACCCTGTTTCCTACTTGATATTATTTCTTAGTGGTCTTTAAATCGTAGTGGGTTTCCATCCCCTCTGCTGACTTTTCCAGATTTTGCTGAGCCTTGGGTAAGGCACACAAGGTGCTTGTGAAAGTTTACTCTTCAGTTGTTTTACTGCCTCGGCTTGCTCTGGACCCCACTCCCACATGACCCTGGCCTTAGTAATTGCAAGAAGGCTTCATAGTTCACGCAGAGTCGTAGGGTCTTTCAATTTCAGTAATGTTCCACCTTTTTTCGTCTGAGGACTGAGACACTCAGGGGTGATTTCATGCCCTAGGAAGTTCACGCCGGTCTTACACCACTACGCCTTCTGGAAGGACAGTTTTGCTCCTGCTTCCTTCAACTGGATCAGAAGATAGCATATTTCACCTTTGTGTTCCACCACAGTTGAGCATTTCATTAGAACATCATCTACATAGGCCAGATTTCCCCTTTCACCCAAGTCGGGCATGGCCTTATGCAGAAAGATGTTAAATTTGGTACCAGAGTTTATTTATCCATACGAGATGACTTTGTTGACCTTGTCGTGCTTCTGGTATAATACTGCTGTTAAGCAAATATTTGAAAACCCAGTCTCCAAGAAGACCTCCTTGTTTTTGATGGGTAATCTAAACCAGGTGCTTGTGAAAGGCTTCTATTCAGTTGTTTTACTGCCTCTGCTTGCTCTGGACCCCACTCCCACTTGATCCCAGCCTTTAGTAAATGGACCAAGGGTCTTGTGACCTCTGCATAGTCCTCTATCAACTTCCTACTATAATTAGTAAGTCCAAGAAGGCTTCGTAGTTCACGCAGAGTTGTAGGGTCTTTCAATTTCAGTAATGTTCCACCTTTTTCACCTGAGGACTGAAACCCTCAGGGGTGATTTCATGCCCTAGGAAGTTTGTGCGGGTCTTACGCCACTGCGCCTTCTGGAAGGACAGTTTTGCTCTGGCTTCCTTCAACTCGGTCAGAACATAGCACATTTCAGCTATGTGTTCCTCCACAGTTGAGTTTTGATTAGAACATCATCTACATTGGCTTGGTTTACCCTTTCGTCCAAGTCGGGCATGGCCTTATGCATAAAGATGTTAAATTCTTTGCTTGAGCTTATGTATCCAAAGGGGGTTCAGGTCCATGTGTATTGCTGCCCCCTGAAGGTAAAGGCAAGCTTGTACTGATCTTCCCTACTCACAGGTACTGTCCAGTAACCGTTGGTCAGGTCAGTGGTGGTATACACCTTTGACTCTTGATCTGGGCCAGTCCCTGATCGATGTAGGGCAGAGGCCATCTCGACATGTGGACCCATTTGTTTGACTCCCTAAGGTCTGCGCAAAGTCTCCATTGGCCATTGGGTTTGAGTATCCCCAGGACGGGGTTACCAAAGGTACTGTGGACTGGACAAATTATCACACAGGATTCTAACTACTTTCTAATCTCTGCGAGTGACTCCATAGATGCGAGGGGCAACCAGTATTGCTTCATGAATACGGGAGCCATCCCAGGGTCCATTGGTATGGAGATAGAATGTACCTCAGTGCGACCACAGTCGTACAAGTCCACGGGAAAGATCTCTTGAAAATCTAAAAACACCTGCTTCAGCTTCTGCTTTTGCTCCTTGGTCTTGCATGCATCAGCAAGGTTGATTTGTTCCTCCACCATCTGCCTGAAGTCTGGAAAGACCTCAGGGTTTGAAATGTCTGCAGTATCTTCCAGTTGAGTGAAGAGATCTCTTGTTATGGTGTTGGCCTGCACATGAGGTTTCAAGGAGGGGGGGCCGTCACTGTTGACTTGAAATACCACCTCATCCTTCCTGAGGTCGCAGGTTACCTCTTCCCCACCATAAGGGCAGGAAGAGTACACTATGAAATTCCCCCCTTTCCGGGTGAAAATCTTTTCCAGAGGTTAGTCATAGTCTCAGATGTAATAGTCATTTGGATTTTGTCCCATTATCTCATCCCCTAAGTCAATGGAGAAATGTTGGGCATCAACTGCCATTCCAATAATGGTGTCTGTGCCCAGAGTGATACTGCTAGGGTAGCTGTTATCCACCAATATTTGAATGGTGTTGTGTTCTATGTCAAATAGTGGTGTCCGGTTCAGATACAACCCCCGCTGTTGCGAGTGATAATTTAAATTTATATAAGCGTCCTGGCAATTGAGATTCTTTCCTCGCTTAATTTGGGGGGAATTGTGAATTGTCGGACCAGTCCTGGGATGGTGACCTCTTCTCCTGTTTGAACTTCAACTGCATATGGCAGCAATTGGGCTGACCAAAATGCTTTGCCAGGATTGTCAAAACCCATGGGGTTACCCCCCAGTCAGGACCAGACTTTATAATTAATTAGGTCTAAATTAATTGCAAATCAATTGAGAATTATGATCTATGCTTTTGTCACCAATGGACATTTTTAGCATGCACCTGCTATGCAGGAGATGTTTTTGATTTTGGAGATTCCAGCCCATTTCCCACTTATCAATCAACTTAAATGTGGGAATGGTCTGAAATTTTGGGGTTTCATGAATAATGCTTCACTGATGAAGCTTTTTCCATTATTCAGGCATACTCTGGTGAGAACAGCCTCCCGCCCATTTACCTGAATGGGGAGGAACAGCTGTTCACCCTTTTTCTGTATTTCAGCCAAACTCTGACCTAGCTTTTCATCATCTTTTGTCATGGAATTTGGGTTTTCTTCAGATTGTGGATCGGTATAAAATTTCAGGGAATTTCCTTCCTATGTGGAATGCCACTTGAAACTGGGAGGAAGGTTGATTTTCAGAAATGGAGAAGGTTTCCAATCACCAGTTAGTTCTCCTACAGAAATGACTGTGATGTCAGGGACTTTGTTGTTCCTAAAGTGGAATTCGATTTGGTCAGAACGTTGTTCAATCATATGGCATGTGCCATTGAAACTCACATAGTTTGTGCTTTGTTTCAGTTTGATTGGCCGTTTAGTCTGTGTCCAGAGGACCTTGATCACACAGTCAATCATTGGTGACAACCTCCTGAGGAGGTTATTCCCCAGGAGACAAGGTGTGCCCTCTGGAGTGACAACTGTCACCGGGTGTTTCACCCTATGTCGCCCAATTTTGATCTCCAGATTTGCAGTCCCCTCGACGGAAATATAATTTCCGTTGAAGTTTTTGAGTTGCCCAGGAAGAGGTGTGAGGGGAATTTGATGACTCTCCCCCCTTCCTGAATTCATCTAGTCAAATGCCTTTTTGGACAGAAGGATGGCTTTGGATCCTCTGTCCACCAGCGCTGAAAATGTACATTGGACCTGTACCTTGATGGAGGCATAACATCTGCCTTCTCTCTCCTTAAGGGGGCAAAGGAAATGTGCATTTTGGGCCAGTTTAGCAGTTAATTTCTTTATTTTGCACTCAGGCACTGTGTGACCTTGGGCAGTTTTCTCTGTCGGAGTCCGGGAATCTGTAAAGAAAATGTTGCACCCAGATATTTGTGGGATGGTGGAATCCCCTTTTTCCCTTGTTTTTCTGCTGTCCCCCTTTTCCTGTAGAAAATTGCTTGGCCCGCTTTGGGGGGCAGGATCCCTCATTGATTTCAGAATCCTCTGGGTGCCATTTTTGGGGTTCTGGAATTGGTGGATCTTGGTCAGTCCCCATACTTACCCAGTCTAAGTTAGAGTCTTTTGTGACCCATTTTCCCTTGGATGGATTCAGACTTCCTCCATGAAATGCGTTTTCTTTGTCCCTTGGTTTCTCTTACTTACCCTCTGTTCCCTAGGTTTCAGCTTTTTGGGGGTAGGAGACTTGGGTTCAGGTTCAGATATTTTTAGGAGTTTGTCTTGGGTAAGGACGGGAGTTTCCTCTAGGGCTTTCCATCTCCATTCCCCTCGGGCTTCCTCCTCTGGAACCTGTTGGTTATCCTGGTTTTCTCCCCGTCATTGCTCTGGGGTACCAGACCCTAGGTTTGAGCTGTTCTGGGCAGCCATGTTTATGTGAAGGCCCTGCTGAGACCTCAGCATGCTACTCAGGTCTTGGGTCAGACTTTGGGCATGACTCTCCAGTTGCGACATTCTCTCCGGTTGGTATGGGGTCTAGAGTCATACTTTTGCTGCTCTCTGGAACGGTAGCTGTCCTTCATCCAGAGTAGCTCGGGTATTGAGGGTTCCCCTGGTAGCCCTCCATCCTTGGGCTCCCTGATTTGGAGGTCTAGAGTCCTGAAATCAGGGAGAGAGAGGAGGATTTTTCTGAAAGTTGGGGTTTGGAGGGTACCTGGGGAAGAAACTTAAGTTGGAAGGTGGAATATTTCTTCCTTCCTACGGGAAGTTTTGGGGGAGGTTTTGTGGGAAGTTTTGAGGGAAGGTTCCAGGGGCCACACTTAGCTGATTGGAACCACCGTCCCCTGTGTCCATACATACCCCAAGATGGGTCTCTCACCCTTGTACCTTGGACTAATATAGGTGGCAGAGTCAGGTGATGCATTTGTTGGATCCCCTGCCTGCCTACCACCCAATTTAGATTGATCAGAATGTCTCCTATGCCTCTCATTTGGCTTATTAGAGGGATGAGTAGTTTAGCCTTTCCCACATTTCTAAGTCCAAAATGAGGGTATTCCAGCCCAGCAAAGAAGCTGGAGTATTTTACCCCCCGCCCCCATTTCTAAGTCCAAAATGAGGGTATTCCAGCACAGCAAAGAAGCTGGAGTATTCCAGAGAGAATGTCCACTTGACATACTCCATGGAATTGTGATAATTTTAAATTCCAAATGACGTCATCATCTGGTCATACAGCTCCAGATGCTCCCATAATGCCATTTTTGTGGTAGGGAGTAATGAAGCTTCTGATGGCTTTGATCTGCCGAATTGGGTCTTTTACAAGAGTTCTCTTTTGTTTGACAGCCTTCTTTTTCTGCTGCACCTGAGTCCATTCGCCCTCAGACTCAGAGCTGCTACTATTTGTGTTCCACTCCCTGTCCTCTAGGCGCTCCCTGCCTCCCTGAGACTGGGAATCCCTCCCAGAATGACGGGGTCCAGTCTCTTCTGTCCTGTAGCACTGTGGGCCCCTTGGGCTCCCCCTTTCGCAAAGGGGAATACTCTTCCTCCTCCCTCTTCCGGGCATGGTGGAGAACTCCCCCCATGCTGCCAACTGGGTGAAGGTTTTCAAGATGTTCTTTTGAAGCCGGGACTCTGATCCTTCTCTATCTGCAAAACAGACCAAGTGGTCCTTTTTGTAGTTTATATTTTGCCAGTCCAACTCCCTGACCCTGTCATTGTAGGAGCCCTCCTGGTCAGAGGTGTCTGCTAGTGTATTTTTAAATCTACTACGGACTGGCCTTCTGGCTCAGTTGCACTAGGCCTGATTGAGTCCAGATGCCTCATGTTTCACTGTTCTTGTAAACTAAAAGGCATGAAGTTAGCAGTGCCCTGCACATATAATGGAGTGAGTTGGCTTGAGGCCCCTCTAGCCATTTCCTTCTCCAATCTCTCTGATTTATCTTTCTCAGCCCCTATCTCTTGGCGGTATATAGAGATCTGAGCTTTGAGCTCTGCTACCAGGGCTTGAGTAGCTTCTATGACCTTGCTTTGTGCCACTACTTGGCTCTCCTCACAAAGGGCCTCATGTTCCCTCTGTGCGGCCTGTACTTTCTGGGTGTACTAAGATCTTTTCTTTTGCAGGAGACTAATCTCCTCACTTGGTGCATTTTTGGTCTCTGTTGCCTGCTCTAGATCCAATTCTACTTGTCTCACTTGTCCCATACATTTTTCATTTTCTACCCTCATGTTATTCATGGAACCATGACTCGCTTTTCTCCAGGTCTGTCTTTATCTGACACACTTCCTGGCACAAAGCACTTTTTTCCTGACACAATGTGCTATTCAGTTCCCTGAGGTGGTCTCTCTGCCGTTTCATAGCGCTCACATTCTGGCACTTCCTATCAAATTCTGCCTGGGAATTGACCTCTTTAATAATGAACTGTCTATTCTCATCTTTCAGTTGACTAATCTGTGTTTGAAATGCAAAAATGTCCTCTAAGCAGGCTCTATTGTGCACCACTTGTTGACTCAATTTTAGATTACTCTCTTTCAGGTTCTCAACTCCTTCTTGACATTCCTCTCTTAGTGCAGAAAATTAGAACTCTTGCTCTAAATTCGTTTCTTGCTGTGCTGCTAACTGATCCTTTAGCTGCTGAATCATGTTTTAATTTAGCATTTTGACCCTTTTGCACTTTCTCCTCTACATGCCTCAACTCCGTCTGTGTTTGATTTAAAAGCTCAGATTGATTTTGCCCAGAGGCTAGAGTCTCATGGTATCGTTCTTCCATGGCAACCTGTTCCTCTCACAAGAACACCTCCTATCACTTAGCCATCATGGCTAACTTCCCATACCCTGCACAATGCTTGACTTGTCCTTGAGATCACAAGTGTTATACTGAGGTCAGTTATTACTGACCCTATTCAGTCGTATTACACAAAACACATAACGCAATATGTACACGCGCACCTAAGCACGCTGTTACCTTTCACCACACTACGCTATAGTTTTCCTGTTCTTGGCATGTACCTACCTGGGCAGCTCCCCATAATCCCAGCTCCTCTCCACAAAGTACTTTAACCAGACCATGGTGGACTCCACTTGCCACAGCAGTTCCACACTGCCTTCACCCCATCCCTCCTACTGCTGGCCTCCAGGCTTGCAGCATAGCAACAACACCATAACCCCATGCTCCACATTACCTATCAATCCTTACCTAAATGCCCCTGCTCTTTGGCTTGAGCACTGCGCAGCCAAACCAACTCCTAATTAACCTTGCGCCCTACACATCCAAAACTCCAGATTAGGTTCCAGAATTGCCAGCTTCACTCAGCAATCTCTCAATCGCACTACCCTACCTAAATCTATGTCCCCGTCTAGGACTACTTACCAGAACACCACCTCTGCTGATCTACACACTGCTACTCATGATCACCCACCTACAAGATTGCGACACAACCCTAAAGACTCAGCCATCAAGGGTGCCCTTATCAATGCCAGGTCCCTTACTGCCCATGCACTTGATATTGCAGACCTCATATCTACCCAACACCTAGACTTCCTTGCTATTACGGAGACCTGGCTGTATGCCGCATCAGGACCCCTCCTCTCGCTTGCTGTCCCTAATGACTACACCATCATTAGATGTGACCGAATCTCTAACCATTCCAAAGGAGGCAGTGTGGCCTTCGTCCACAAAAAATCATGAGAATGATACCTAATCAACAAATCCCATCGGCAGAACTCCTGTCGGTCAAACTTCCCATATCACATAATGAAACTGCCACCTTGCATATCATCTACAGGCCACCAGGGCCCATCATCACCTTTGCAGACAATATCACATCATTAATAGCAGACAAAACTAAGATCAACTCGCAAATCATTCTGCTAGGCGACTTCTACTTGGGCCTACTAGACCCTAACAACTCCAATGCCCTAGAAATTGCTAACTCATTCACTAACTCAAGCTTCACTCACTGCATCATCGAACCTACCCATAAAAAGGGAAGAACTCTCGATTGGCTAGCTGATCTAAACTGCACTCTCACATCATTAGTAAACTCACCCTGCCCTGGTCTGATCATCACACTATCACCTTCAACATCTCAGCCAATTATCAACGCTCCAGTCCAAATATCGCACCCCCAACCCGTACTAGAAACAAAAGAGACATAACCAGAGACAGCCTTCTCCCTCACACCCTACCCTCTCTGAACAACGTATTACTATCCTGCTCTGACCCTACAGTCCCAGTTGATACTTATAATAACACCATTCTCAAAGCAATGGATGCGATCGCACCTATCAAAACTAGGAAAGCCAAACCATGTGCGCACCTCAACTCGTGGTTCACACCACATCCGAGTGGTCCTGCGCAAAGAAAAAAGAAACTCTGAAGCCTGTTCGAAAAGTCACCCTTCCGATTCCAACAAGGACAGCCTTCTCCCAGCATCACTCAATTACAATGAGGCTATTCGCTCAGCCAAGAAGGAGACCTAAAACAAACGTATCTTGCAAGCAAAATCTAATACAAAAGAGCTCTTCAAGATCATAAAAGAACTTGAAACCCCCTCCACACCACCTGACACCTGTAGCAAACACAGCACATGGTGCTCAAACATACAAAAAGCGCTCCTTCATAAATTCTCAACACTCCAATTTAAAATTAATGTAATAAAAGTAGTCTTCCTCTAACTCTCAGCTCAACTCCCTCCTTAACAAAACCAATCTTACTTCACATACTCATGAACCGTTCAGCTTCTCACCCCGAACTATCTAAGAGGTAGAGAACATCATCAACAATCTCAAGCCTTCTAATTGCCAGGGCGACATTGCCCAGCTCCCATCATAAAGGAGGTAACCCATGAACTAGCTCCCTTCATCACAGCACTAATAAACTCGTCATTTATCACAGCCACTGTGCCAGACAACGTGAAGGACGCGTGGGTCATCCCCCTCCTCAGAAAATCATCTCTTGACCCAAATATACCCACTAATTACAGGCCTATCAGAACTGTGCCGTTCCTGCTAAAAATCCTAGACCACGCCGCTTACCTACAGGACTATCTGGAAAGTAACAATCTCCTTGCCCTCAGACAATCAGGCTTCTGTCCCAAGCATGGAATGGAAACAGCCCTGTTAGACTTAAAAACGCAAATCGAGGACCTGAAAGATAATGGCAAGATCACCCTGCTCTTGTAATTGGACCTTTCGGCCATTTTCGACTTGGTGAACCACCAAATCCTGTGTCGACATCTCGAAGTGGCAGCCCACTTCTCAGATAAAGCCACTACTTGGACCAGATCCTACCTGGACAATCGATCCATAAGGGTTTATCGCCTTCTGCTTCCGCTGTACACTCGCCTGTCCAAGGTGGCTTCCCCCAAGGATCCTGTGTTTCACCCATGCTTTATAATGTGTTCACAAAACCGGTCTTTGCAATCCTTGACTATTTGGGTGTCATCTACAGCAATTATGTGGATGACACTCAGATACTCATCCCTATCTCGGGAGACCACTCAGCTGACACCAAAGCACTAAATGAGGTGTACTTGGTCATCCAGGCTTGGATGGCCCAACACGAGCTCTGTCTTAATGATGATAAGACCGAGCTCCTCATCCTGGGCTCCACTAACCAATTTACCAGATTAGATCACTCATTCAAATCCTTTATTATTGACTGCAACATCATCAAGGTTACGAATGACACCAAAACCTTAGGTATTTACCTTGACTCCCCCCTCTCTCTTTCGAGACAAATGAATGCTGTGGTCTCAGCATCTGCATATACATGCAAATTCATGACTGCCTGCCGTCCGTACATCAACACAGCAAACTGCATTATCCTCGCTAGAACCTTAATTATATCTAAGTTAGACTACTGCAATGCCCTCTATCTCGGGACCAGTCATCGAAACATCAGTAAGCTTCAGGTTACCCAAAACAACGCCATCAGGGCCAAGCTGAACTTCCCTAGGAACCAACATATATTGGACACCCGACGCAACCTGTGCTGGCTCTCTGTTTCCCAAAGAGTCGCCCTCAACTCCCTGGCCCTCATTCATAAATGTCTGACCGACAAGGCTCCTCCCTACCTAGCCATCCGGTTCTCGAGGCAAACCTGAAACCGGCCACAAAGAACAGCTCAAACTCACTGCCTATCTATACCCATATTTAAAGTACAGTAATCTGGAGGTGCTAGTTTCCCTGTACTTGCCTCTAAACTTCAGAACTCTATGCCTACTTCACTCAGACTAGAACCTTCCTTTCTCACCTTCAAATGTAAAGCCAAAGCATGGCTCATGGACCAAGATTCACACAATTTATCACTGCATCTCAACTAAACCTATGATCTACAAATTCACTGTAATTGCCTTACCTGCTTGTAAATATTATAAATGTATTGTAGATTTACTTGTAAAAATCTGACGTTAATTACTTTGTCTGTTAATTTGATTGTGTATGTATGTATGATTGACTCTCCTGTGTAACCTAAGATATGTACCCAGACACCTATGGGCCACGTGTGCTATATAAATAAAGAAATACAAATACAAATACAAATACAAATGATCATCATATGGAAGTACATATATGCTGTGAGGTGAGCCATTCTAATTTGCTCATCTCTGGTGGTCTGCGTCATATACAAATCTGTCAGGGCTTGATGTAACGGGCCATTTTCCTGCCACACATCCATATATATAGAGGTAACCTCTTGCATCATTGTAGATTTCTATGCTTCATGCTCTTGTTCTACCCATTCTCCCTTAATGAACAATTTGGGAAGAATGTGGCCATGTTAATTTCTACTGTGCTCATTATGAAATGTGTTCTGCACCTAATAGGTTCTCTATGCAAGGGCACAATCTCAATCCTTCTTCTGCTTAGTTTGTACTCACAATATTTTATTTGCACACACAAAGCCCTGAAACACAGGGTACAAGTTTGGATGGCGTCTTCACAATGCAACCCAGCATTTTATCCAATGAATGTAACAATACCTTCAATGATTAGTCTGCTGTGCTGCACTGCCACAGGTGAAAGCACTTTTCTTAATCACGGCACAAACCCACAATTTGTCGCATTGTATTACACAGCACAAGCAAGTCAGGGATCTCCTTCCCCTACAATGAATGTGGCGCACAATAAAAACGCTTTTATTTTCACAACAAAGATTCTTTCATATGAAGGCCTCCAACCTGTCTCACACCCAACCTCCACAAACAACCGTGTAACAATGGACTAGGAACCAGGCCGTTGTGTATCAATGAGATATTTATTAATGTATTATTTAATATAACATTTTGAGGCAACACATTATAACAGCCACCAATGTTGTGGCAACACAAAGACAAATATCCGTTTTGATGAAGCAGCACACTGAGATACCTCAAAATATACAGTAGAAAAATTTACTTTTATTTCTTTCACCACTACCATCAAAGAACAATTCAAAACACACCAAGAAAATGAATGCAAATGAACAGAAAAGTGCATGCGCACCAAATGATGTTTGAGTCCCAGCAACCCTCATCCCCAAACATCCACTAGTTTGGATGGGAGGCAGTGGCAAAGAGTGGGAACACAAGGGAAAAATCAGATTTTGTGTGGTACTCTCAGAAACACTATAGGAGACAGAAAGGAGAGGGGAAAATCAATTTTTGAGCACAATGGAAGATTTTTTTTTAAATTATCATTTATCACGACTGCTATAGGAAAGACTAGAGAATAGAAAGGAATGTGTACTACTTACACATAAAAGACCGGCAAGGCTTTAGAGAATACTAGTAAGAATACAAGGGGAAGATTGGTTTTAGGATATTGAACACATGGACAATGGGAAAGAAAAGGCAAATGGAAATTTGTTTTATTAACTCACAATGGGGAAAGAGGAAAAGAAGAGGAAAATCGGTTTTGGGGTGTAAAGCACAATTTCAAGGGAAAAGAAAATGCAAAGGGGAATTTGTTTATACTGATGCTTAAAATGACAGGCAAGTTCTGGGAAAGGGGTAGCTCACAAAAGGAATATCGGTTTTGGGTTAGGATGACAGATGCAATGGGAAAATACAGTTGCAAATGGAAATTCGTTTAGCAGGGCACAATTTAAACACAGGGATAAATTCATTTCTCAGATCACAATGAGATTATTTATTTTGGGCAACCCTTAATAATTATACCAGTTTACAATTCGCTGGGAAAGAATTGTAGGTTTTGAATTCCAACGATACAAATCCCCTAAAATCAATCGGGAAATTATTGATTTACTTGGAAAAATACACCAAGGATTTACACAGGCAAATGGGGAATTCTTCAATGAGGAAGTGACTGAAATACACAAGCAAATAGGGAATTCTTCAATGGGGAAGTGACGGAAATACACAGGCAAATAAGGAATTCTTCAATGGGGAAGTGACTGAAATACACAGGCAAATAATGGAGGGGATTTTCCCATGGGGGAATCTCTATGGCAATGCTGAAAGAATATAGGGCTTATGCAATCTATGGCTTGGGGATGGCTACTTACAGGAGAGGTCTGGACTGGACATCAGGTAGTGTCAGGACACTGCTTTGTCAGCCGATGGGGTCAGTCAAGGATTCCCTCTTTGCTCCAAGTGGTCCCAAGTCAGCTACTAAACCTTCTGGCTCCACTGCAAGTTAGGCCTCACTGTGCTGGGATGGTTCTCCTTATTCAACAGCAGGTCACCTCAGGAGTTAGTTGGAAAAGTCCTGATTTGAGGTGGGGTGACTTATTAATAGGGCAAATGACATCTATAATGTGTCATAGTTCCTGCAGAAGGGATTGGTTACTTGTTCAATAGCCCACTCCCATCTGTGCGCTGACAGGTCTAGAAAATGGGGGATTGCTTTGGGATACTAGGGGAGGAGACCCTTCTATCATCTTGCTTTGACAGGGGAGCTTGGTCTGGTTCAGGGACATAGAAATCTCACTGCA
Source organism: Ambystoma mexicanum (assembly GCF_040938575.1). Lineage (NCBI taxonomy): Eukaryota > Metazoa > Chordata > Amphibia > Caudata > Ambystomatidae > Ambystoma > Ambystoma mexicanum. Next base: position 335,063,701 of record NC_090933.1, on the reverse strand, counting down.
TGACAAGTGCCCTTAATTTCCAAATTTTTACACATATAAGATACAGTTTTTCTTCCTTTACTCCAGAATGATATTAGCGAAAAATATATCCCTTGGTGGGCAGGATATGATTCATATTTTGCAGGTTTCATATCTCTCAACTACACAAGGAGGACCACATGACGTTTTCCTCAATAACCAGGGTTGTGTATGTCCCAAGAAAATCCTTTTGATGTGGTGAGAAGCAGTTAACTTTCACATTTCCATAAATCCAACAACGACTAGTGTGGGGGTAAATATCATTGATTTAACACAATGAAAACCATTTTTCCCCATTTACACAATGGGCAGTCAACTCCCTCCTTGACTCTGGCCCCCACCCTTGCAAGTCCCTGTTCCTGGCTGTGACATCAAGAGAGGCTCTGTGTTAAGATTAGCTTGCACATTCCAAAGCTAATCACCAGCTAATGCAAGCTTTTATTGCCACTTGGCGAACCCAGGGCCATAAATGCTGGGGAACAGACCACCTTTATCTTGTACACACTGCAAATTTGATCTCTACAATTATTTAAGGTTGTATGTTTGAGAGAAGGCTCTAATGCCTGAAGTGATGCAGGCCTAAATCACCATGACAACTTAAAGAAAGGAATTCTGTTTTACATATGAGGAAATTAGAAGCAGAGAAAAAACACCAAACTACATTTCACTTTAAAATGAACCCTTAAAAGGCACACAATTTTAACATGGGGAAGTGTCACTGTAAAATTGTTCCCTGCACACAGTGGTTTAAATGAGGGCATCATAATTAGATTTTTAAAGGTTTTGGTGAACATTTTCTTTGCAAATTGTCATTTGGGAGGCAAATGAGATGTCATTTTGTTAGTTTCACCCATTAAAGGAGCTCCTTGTTACTACAGCTGCTTAAACCCAGTGCAGCCTCCCATTGATGGGCTCAGGGTAGACAAAACCCAAGTTCATGTTTGAAAGTCTGGCACACATTTTAACGAGCATTATTTTAATTTAAAGGGAACAATGGTATTGCTAATTTTATTTAATGTTCGTTACAGAAAGCAATCTGCTTCACTGCAACTGCTGCACACATTGCTGAAATTCCATTGAGGGTTCTGTGGACTGCTGTTTCATGGAAATATCAGTGCAAATGTCCATGTGTGTTTTAGTATCTTCAGATTTGAGGCTCACTTTCTATCCCTTTTGGCTTTGATGCCATAGGCCTTATGTTCCACATTAGTTCAGAGCAGGCCTTTTATTACTGGGGAGCCCTCATAACTGACTACGGCCTTTAATTTTGGCATCCGGGGCTATTTCATGCTACAGTGACATACCACCATATTGAGTGAACACACTGAGTCAATCACACACCTAATTATTGTGCCATACAGACGGACGGGGCAAACATAACATGTTTGTTGTACTCTCACAGGGATTGGGGCACATGCACTTAATTTGACCTGCTCTACTGCAGTAAAGGAGGCACACACATAGTGTTTGCCCACTCCTTAAGTGAATATGACAAGCACACTTAATTTCTGCTGCACTCTCCCAAGTAAGGGGGAACACACACAGTTTTTGCTCACTCCCACGTAGGAAAGGGGCACCAACACAAGTTTTGCCATGCACCAACAGGAAAAGGCAGAAACACACAATTTTAGCTGCAACCCTGCAGGAAAAGAGGCAAAAATTGTGTCTGCACTCTAAGAAGGAGGCAGTTGTAAACACATATGTGTCCCATTCCTGCAGAGAAGGAGGTGTAAACACAAGTGAGTACACACACAATTTGTGGCACACTTCTCCAGGGAAGGGGGCATACAAACAATTGTTGATCACTAAAGCAGTGAAGATGGTTGTGACAATATTTTGAATGAGTCACAAGACAAGACAACTACCTTTTCAGCTTTCATTACAAAAATATACAACAAGAGGCGATTGGGCCTCTAAGTCTAGGGGGGGGGAGGTCCCACTCCCTTTCTCTCATCTGTTAAGGGGCTCCCAGCTCTCCAACCAAGACTCCTCCTCAAACAAGTCTTAATACAATACAGGTTAAAAACATCATGGCTATAAAATATAGTTTAAACCACTTGTCAATCCAGACAAATAATGGGTAACATATCGCACAAGATCAGGGCAAATCAAGTGGGGTGTTGAATAGTAAACAATGTACACATGTGTAGGTTCCTTCAGTTAAGGGGATATGTTTCAAACATACCCTGTGAATAGATCTTGCCACCAAGTACACCACATATCAGTTGTCTGTAGAAATGCAGAGCTTCATAGCCTCCGCAGCACGGTGAATGCTCCTAACATGAAACAGAGGTTTTAGGTAAGCTCTTCTCAGAGTAATCAATGCATCACAGAACAACAAAAAATGGGTCGTTGATTCTTCATACCAACCGCATAGAGGACAGGTGCTGGCATTAGTGCTAACCGATGTCTTGGTAAATGTAGCAACCATGAGAGTACGAGCATAGGAAGGTGAAATCCAGTCTAGGTAAACCTCAAAGCCAAAATCAGGCTTATATTCCAGGTATCTGGTACGTAATCGGTGCAGGGTGGCTGAGAGGAAATGGCGCGGGTCCTTCCTCTCCTCTATCTTTATCTATATCTGTGGTGTTCCCCAGGGGTCTAACCTCTCTCCCTGGCTGTTCAACCAATACCTATCACTTCTTGCCCACCACATTGCCGCTCTCTGCCCCAACTTTCAGTGCTATGCGGATGACATTCAGCTCATTTTCAGACTCTCTTCAGCCACCTCTTCTCCTTCTCTCATCTCTGACTGTCTGTCCGCCATCCAGGAGTGGTGTGCCGCCAATGATCTCTGCCTTAATACCAGTAAGACCGAGATTCACCTCATCGGCACACCTGTTCCCCCCTTTCCTGTCATTCTCTGGCTGGCCTCTTTTGGCCCTCTTCCTGCTCCCACCTGTGAGGCTAAAAACCTTAGGGTCATCTTCTACTTCACGCTTTCCTTCTCTCCTCACATCTCTGACATCTCTAAGAAGTCACACTACCAGCTGCACCTCCTTAGAGGTATTCTTTCTTTCCTCTCCTTCCCCCAGAAGCTCAGTGTCTCCGGAGCTCTGGTTCTCTCTAGCATGGACTACTGCAAGAGCCTCTTTCTTCTAAATCTGCCTGCCTCTACTCTCCACCCTCTGCAACTCATCCAAAACAGGACTGCGAGACTTGTCCTTGGCCTCAAGCCCAGGGGTCATATCTCTCCAGGAGTGAAATCTCTGCACTTGCTCCCAGTTGCTGCAAGGATTACGTTTAAAACCCTCTGCATAGTCCACAAGGCCTTCTGGGACCTCAATACATTCAACTCTCTGTTCCTAAATATCTTCCTTCTCGAACTCTTCGCTCATCCGCCTCCAGCTCCCTCAGGGTCAGTCGCTTCTCCAGGCAGCGAGTTGGTGGTAGATCTCTTTATTCTGATGGGGCCTCCCTCTGGAACAGCCTCCCTGCCTCTCTGAAACTTGGGGAGAACCATCTCTTGTTCCACCTCAAAACCTTTCTCTTTGCTTCTGCTTTCTCTCCTCTCCCCTCCTGAGCTCCTGGCTGAATCTGAAACTGCAGTGGTTACCTGGCTACCTTATGATCTCGCGTCCAGGTCCCCTCCCCACCAGTTGCATAACTGCACTGCCCCCTGGCAACCCTTGCACTCAGACTGGTTATGTATCCCTACAGCCCCTACTATCACTTGACACCTGATGTCTGCACCTACACTTGCACTTGCCACCAGCTGGCCACACATTTATTTATAGTCCTTATTTTTTGTCCTATGTATCTTTCTGTTATCCTATATACTACACTGCCCCTTCCCCCTTCCCCCTGCACTTATGCAATCTCAATGTCACCTGGCCTAGTAGGATCATTGTCTCTGTCTTCCCTCTTTTTCCCCTCCCTTGCCTTGTCACGCCTCAAAACACTTGTGTATAGGCGCATTATAAATGCCATATCATAGCTTGTCATAACTTCATACATGCCTCTTGCATACTTTTCCTTGTTAGCTTTAAAGCAGTGCTTTTAATCAACCTTGGGGTAGTTGTATCAACAAGTGACGGATTATACTAAAGATTGGGGAAGTCAACATCTACAAGAGTATTCCTGACATGATCCAGCCATGGGAGGCTTTTCCTACCTTCCAATGTTAGAATATGTGCCTTTACATTCCCATATTTCCCAGGCCGGTGTTCCTCATAGTCCGGCCCAATACAGAACTGGGCTCAGCTTAATCTCATCTTCAATGGGTCATAAATCAACATCAGGTTTCAGCAAGGCATTCGGGGGGGCCTGCAGGAGTGCAAGTAGATAATTTGAAAGTATATTTTTGATTATTTGGATTGTTTGTGCATTCCTGTTTCCCCAGATATCTGCTCCATTAAGGGCATCAAATCTCACCTGTAGTTTGTATATTTCTAAGGCTGGCGATACTGCGCTCTTACAATTTGTTGCCAAAAAGCCTTTTATGCCACCACTGTATTTGGCAAAATTGGAGCAGTAATTCACTATCTGATGTTTCCAGATGCCAATTTCAGAGAAAAGCATGCCCAAGTAATCATACGTATTGACTCTAATCACCAACCCAAATATTCAATTCACTTCTGTTGGTGCGCCTTGGCCGAAAAGCAAACACCTTCACTTTACCAATCATTTTGGAAAGTCCCAGCTCATTACATTTGAGCACAAAACACTTAAGACTATTACTCAAGCTCCCTGGGGTGGTAGAAAGAAGGACAGCATTGTCTGCATAAAATAGGGTGGGAAGAACATTCTCACCTGTCTTCGGGGGATCCGAACAATGAGATAACAGATCCTCTATCTCCTCAATTAGAAACATACAGAATAAGAGCGCAGCAAGGACACACCCCGTCTCATGCCCTTAGCAGCCCCAAAAGGGGCAGTAACATCCTCAGCGAAACCCAAATCAAACAACACCCTGATTGTTGGAATATACGGCTTGAACCACAGAGAGCAGATAGCTAGAGACATTCCTGTTTAAAAGGACTTCCAAATTGTTTCCCGGGGCAATGCATCGAATGCAGTCTTTACGTCCAAGAAGACTTTGTAAAGTTTAATTTTCTTAAGGATAGTGTATTTCTCTACCAGGAGATATATCCAAAACATTGAGGAATATAAAAAATGTATTCAAATTATAGTTTGCTTTGTTAGGAAGCAAACGGGGGAGCAATATTTGAAAGGTAATGTGTACTAGTGTGGAACACATCTTTTGCCTCATTTGCTTATAGAGGTGATGAGTCACATCTAAACCTGGGTGATAAGACTGAAGTCTTTCATCCTTTCTGCTTTATTGTAAGCATCTAAAAATCAGTTACCACATGAGAAGGTGGGGTCATCATCCACCTGCTACCTTCTGTGGGAAAACTATGTTGAGAGACAGATATGTGAAGCAGATAGCACCAGTATCAGTGGCAAGAGGAGTTGTGCAGCCTTACTTACATGCCTGGGCAACAGGTTGGAACAGAGTCAAGAAGAAAGTTCCTCCCCAGAGGTCCTCCGGCCACAGCGCAGGGATTAACACTCTGCTAGTGTTGGAGAGCCATATGGATAATCAGACAAACTCTTTCTCAGGATCAAGGATCACTGCTATACTAGTGTAGTAGAGACAAAACAAACCTTCATGTCAAACTGCTGCAGGTGATGGAGGAATATTATTGTAGTGTAGTTGGCCTTATGTACTATTAGTAGTTAAGAGTGGGCCCCTTTTTTCCAGTGTAACATTTTTGACAGGTGGGACGGCCCCCTGGTTGTCCTTATCCCCGCCCCCTTTTGATACAGGTGTGATTTTTTTTTATATGGAATTTGATATCAATAAAATGTTTATATTAAAATTTTTCGATATTATATTATATACCGATTTGATATATGTTTTATATAAACAGATATATAAAGTGTGATTGTGTACTTTGATAAGGTTTTATATAAAGTTTATATCAAAATGATATTAAGTGTATATCAAAATGTTGTCAATATGGGCAAGCGCGGGTGCGCTTTTGCTTGGTCAAGGGCAAAGTGAGTTGTGAGGAGATAGACGGCAAGTGCTAGGGTTTGGTGACACAGTGATGACGTGGGAGTGTTTTGGACCTTACTGACGTCATCATTTTATATAGGTTAAATGTAATTGTAAAACAGCTTTTATATAAACTTAATATTATTTATGTTTATTGAAAAAAGTGCTATCCAAAAATTTGGTTTGAAATAAAAAATGTTTGATATAAAAAAATATATAAACAAGTTCAAAAATGTTAATATCAAACATTTATTTATTTTTGATATCAAATTTTTTATATCAACATTATAAAAGATCTTTTATATAAAATGTTTTTGATATCAAAATTCAAACAATTTGTATATACAAATGTTACAAAAAATTTATATGAAAATGTTTTTGATGTCATTTTTTTAATATCATTTTGATATTTAAAAGAATTGGATATCAAGATTAAAAACAATTTGTATATACAAATGCTAAAACAATGGTATAGCAAATGTTTTGGGGGATATCAAATTAATAGTGATTATTATATCAACATTAAAAAAAATGGATATAAAAAAATCTGAATTTTTATATTTTTATATAAAAATCTTTAAAAATCTATATCAAAATGATTTTTTTATATCAAAATTAAAAATGTGATATCAAAAATTGGCATGCAAGCGTTGTGAACCTATTATGCTAAAAACTGTGCTATGTTTTTTTTTTAAACTGCTGAGTTACAGGACTGTAAATATAACGTTTTAAAATATATAACAAAATGAAAAGTGAAGATCTAATGCCAGGGTTCTAGACAACGCAGGCAAACCCATGCAACATTCTGGGACACTGGATTCTACCATTCTCCCTGTTGTGCAGAAAGCAGTGTTCCAGCAACACAGCCGCAGCAATGCTTTATGAAGCTGCGTAACTCACACCAGGCCTGGAGCTCTGACTATTTTGGTTTCTCTGTTTCTTACAAATGACATGAAGCCACATCAGAATGATCCATCCTTTCAATGAAACCCCAGGGCTATTTTAATCATGTGCCACCATGTGCCTGGCTTGATTAAATTGTATTTGCATGGCCCCATTCATTGTAAAGTCACAGGATCCCTGAGAATATTGTAATCAAGAGCAAGCTATCATGTGGGTATTGTGTCTAAACGGAAGCCATTCAGGCCATTCATGGTAAATTAGCCACAACTAATGGACCTTTCAAAGGGCCTAGTAGCCTGCACTTGGAATATTGTCATAGGCAGGATGGGTGCAGTTCTCATAAGGGAGCATTAACTGAATGTCTTTGAAACCCATGCTTTGGAAGGCTGCGAGAACATTGCTGCATATTTCGGGACAATTGCAAGCCCCGTTTGGAACTGAAGACCCAAGGACATCTAAAGTCTGGTGATGAAAGAGCCATTCTACTTTTAAAAATGGAGTTGATTCTATTTAAAAATGGGGCAAACATACAATTTCAAACAAAATGTGCTTAGTCATTGTGTAAAGGCTTGTAACAAAATAACTGTTTTTTTCTGTCCAGCCGGGCTATGTTTTAAAAGCATAAAATATTTAAAGTTAGAGAAGAGTATTTCTAGTGCTATGAAGATGCTGAAGGTGCAGATTTGTGTTTGTGACACTGCAGTTCCAAGTGTTTTTAGGCATGCTATTTAATTTGCAGGATAAGCCAAATGTCTTTACCAGCTATTTAATATATGCAGGATAAGCAAAATACAGGCATTTTTCTATGGGCAGGGCAATATGTAAGTCAGTTTATTTAAAGTTTCTTCGAGAATCTAGCCCTGTCTATTTTTATTTAATGGTGCGAACAGAGCTTTTAAAAAACAAAATGTGTATATTCTTTAGCTGCAGGCAGGATTAACTTCCAGCATGCATTTTTATATATTTAAGGTAAAGTCTGCCTGGAAATGGAAAAACTGTCTCTGGAATCTGCCCAGCGGGATAAGGTCATTTTGTTATCTGCATTTTATGTTGTTTTACTCGAGAGGGTCTTTGACACGTTGGCTTTTAGATCATTAAACTTTTTCATCCAGCAGCAATTCTTTGTGCAAAATGAAAGCCTTGCAGTGAGGGTCTATCACCACATACAGTGCTGACACCGTGCACAATAATATGACAATCTGTGTGGTTTTATGTAAATAAACTTTTTAAATGCTGGTCTCTGACTATGCAAACAAGCAACATGTGGCATCGTGAACTGGCACACTGTGCATGTCTGAATAGGCCTCTTTGTGAAGGAATTCCCAATTTTTTATGACAAAGCCCTAAAAAAAGAAAATGCTGATTTACTCAATGGGGCAAATGAGCTAATTTTTAGAAGAAAAAAGCCATTGACAAATCCAACAGACAGGGCATTCATATAGATACAAGGAAGATTGCTTAAAGGAGTCAGGGTTTGCTTTCATAACACATTTGTTATTTTAAAACATATATTTCCTTTGCTTGGGGAGGGTATTAGACATGTATAAATATTTAGAAAGTGCACAACACTTTTGGTTCTAGGAAAACAGCTGTGCACACACACTATAGGCACTTTGTGTGGTGTGGTTTTTAATTGTGGACCTGTGACAAAGTGAATAGGTGTGGTGAGCCCTGATTAAAGTAACCACAGTGCCAAAATGAAAATGATACATATGCTCTCATGGCCTGAACCTGTATGCACACACTTACAAGAAAAAAACATTGAAAAATGGGTACATGAAACACCTTTTATATAGTGATGCAGAAATAAATTCTGAAGTAGCATTTATACCAAATATATTTGCTGCAAGCTCTTTCAAATTTGCTGGAGAGCACAGTTGGCCATCAGGAACAGTGCACCATTCGGACCATTAGGGACAATGCGTACATTTGGACCATTAAGGGCAGGGTGGCAGGGCAGCAGCAATTCCACGGCTGTCCCTGATGTTCCAAATGGCAGCACTGCGGCTGATGGTCACATAGTCGCTATTGTGTTGTTTTCATAACTGTGTGTCATGATTTTAAACTATAACGATGCCTTTTCTAAAAGATTGCCTGGTTTGTAAATGTGTCACAGATCACACAAGCGGTTGACATTTTTTAAAGCCGCCGAGATTCAGCATCCTATAAGAGGCTGATTCTATCTTTCTCTGTTTTTGTAGAAATTACCTACAACACCCGGATGGCACAGGCATTGAAATCTCTGGATGTGAATTGTGTAGCGAGTGATTCAGCAAATCATGGATGGCAGGATAGAGCGGGGATGGTGCTTTTGGCAGATGGTTCAACAAATCGTGGATGTCCCGAGGTGAATGGAATGATTCAACCTGTTTCAACTGGGGCTTTTGAGGGTGCTAAAACCGGGTCTTTTCTGAAGCGATCAACACATTTGGAATGTTTCAATGACACCGGAATGGGGTATGCTCCTTTGTTACAGCATCAGAGTTCTTTCGTAAATTAAACACTAGGGCCGCTTGGGTCTGGTGTGTTTGCTACACCCAATGGAGTGTCTGTAGGGCAGATACCACAGAGTTCTTTTGTAAATTCAACACCAGGCCCTCTTGGGTCTGGTGTGTTTGCTACTCCTGATAGAGTGTCTTTAGGGCTATTGAGCGTTAAGGTCTCTAAGGCCCTGACAGTTGTTTATAACTATTCGGCAGTTTCAGCACTGAACCGTATAAATAAAGAACTTGAAAATGGATAGCCACATGATTCTACAATCAGGGGTCCAGTCACGGCTGCTATCCTAAAGGGTTCTACCAGCTGTAACCGGCGTTTAACACAGCAGCGAACTTTAAATAAAATAGGGAATGCTCTGGTTCTAAACCCTGATTATGGAGTTGTTTCCTCAGCGCTGGAGGGCTCAAGGGCTCTGATGGGTATAACCAGCCATTTAAACATTCAAACACCTGGCTGTGGTGTGCCAGTGGGCATTCATACATTTTCAGACAAATCGTGGCCCGTCGTCGGGCTACAAGCCTCCTTTAAAAGTGTACAATCAAAAGACAGTACCAGTGTGGAACAGGTGTAAATCATGCATGTTTTAAGCTGCAAAATGCAAAGCATAACGTTGAGAACAATCTGGATGGGGTGAGACAACCACAGGGGGCATGGTAAACGGCGACTAAAGAAAAATAATGTCAAGAGGGTGGGGTGTGTAAACAGATCTGCACCGCTGGGGGTTGACACGAGTGATATGATTATGATGGCCACCGACAAGAGAACTGTATCAGAATATGCAGTGTAGAATGTAGATGTTGTTAAAGAGTTAAATAACGCAACCAGCATGGCCGGCATTCAAAATGTAGATGCTCAATCTAATGCAGCAGTAGGCCCCAATTAGATTTCAGTTACGATGAGCTGATAGTGGTTCTAAGGTTTATATATAAAAACATAGTGTTATTGGTGAGTACTGGCAATATGGCATATATGCCATTTGGCGCTACAGCCGCTATTTAGGATGCCACAATATCTAAATTGGAAGCTTGAATATTCGATATGCAGAGGAATCCAGAGTTTACTAATGACCCTATATCTCTGGAGGCGCTTCTAGCAGATGCAGGTATTGTTCATGTGATTTCTGAAGCAGGAATACATACCAATGTGGCTATGAATCGAAATATTGGGGGTATTAAAACACCTCCCCTTGATAGTTAAGATGCCTTTGTATACTGGGATGGAAGTGAATAGAGTGTTGGCCCTGATAATATTTCTGTTGATGTTTATGGAGGGGTAACACACAATGTTAATATTTCCAGTATTGTCGCTGTGTAATGTTCTGTAAGGCAGTTTACCTTTCCCAAACGTATTCCAACATGGCCTCCCCAGCTTATGACCATTCCAAACACAGCAGTCTAGTTGTTCTCTCTCAGAACGCACTGCAGCTCGCTGAGGTCACATCCTCCCAAGCAGCATATCAACAGAATCCGCCAGGAGTTCGGTGCGTTGCTACTCTCTTAGGAGTATACAAGCGCTAAGTGAGTTAGTTTGTGATTTACCTTACTCCCGGCTCCCTTTCTGACACTCTTTCTATCCTCCTTAAACCTTCCTTGTCTATTTGGTCTACAGATCGCGACAGCAGTTCCAGAAGAAACATTATCCAAATTCAAATGATCAAAACCACGGCCCTTTGGTGCGCGGCTTCTACCCAGTGTCCTTTTTGTTCGGCTTTCCGGTCATCGCCCTTCCCAAGCTAGTTACTTCATGCCCCGATTAGCCCTTCCTTCTATGGGCAGTCTAGGGCCCACGGTAATCTTTTGTTTCCTTTTATTTTGCTTACCATTCCAGCGCGATTCCTCTGCCGAGACACTCCAGTCTTAAAGCCACACCCCCGCAAGCAGTCTCCGGACGGTGCCTCTTTATCCACAATCTGGTAGGCGTTGGTTCGCCCGTTCACTTGCCCTTTGTTTGTTCCTTTGGATTGTTTCACTGGCTAATTATCTTCATCTACTTCTCATCTAACCTATTTTGTATCCATGTTGTTTAATTTAGCCCATTATCCCATCTCCTTGGGAAAGCCAGGCTACCTCCTACCTGCTACATACCTGTTACCCAGGACACTTTTCCTTCCACAACCTACGGTAAGACATAGAACCTCTGCCAGGGTTCTAATAGCACATAAGGACAAGAATCTTATACCATGCTCTAACCTTTCCTGTATTTCATATCCAGTCCTTAGTCATATTCGCTAAGAAGCCTCCAACCACAGAAGGCGGTACCACATCAGGCGCAGGAACATCTCGTGGAGACAACGCTCCCTAGCAGCTCTCCGCAGGGTTTTCTCCCCCTTGAGGGTTTCCCTGGGGACCTCCCGGGGATCAAGCCTTTGTACCGAACCCCAGAGGGGTTTTCACGGGAATTCCTAATTACTGCAGGAATTGACATGGATACATTCATTTCTTGATATTACCATCCCCCAGGATATTTCTCTCTTCCAGCTCAGTGCAGGTAGGTGATTATTTGTTTCCTTCTCTGTTCATCTGGAGCAAACTATTTTTGTACAAGAAAGCATAACAGTTAGCAATGCCCCAGGTAGTCAGCAGTTCGCTGACTAGCTCCAGGTGAGTTGAGTCGGGTTCAAAGGTTCCCCAGAGATGGATCCACAACAACAGCAGATCCAGCAGCTAATAGCTGCAGTACAATCATTAACGACTGAGGTCCAACAACTTAAGCAGGAGAATAACACCCTGCGACAGCACCAACAGCAGGCTGCAGAGCAGGTAGCTCAGCAGGCTGCAGCCTCTCGCATACCTCATTGCTCAGAGGTCCCTCCTGGTCCTTTACCAGGCGGCCAGTTCGATGGAAACTCACATAAGGTCAAAGAATTCCTAGACTCTTATGCCGTGCAGTTTACGTTTAAGGAGACATTTTTTCATGCCGACCGAGACCTTGTGGGTTACATGGTTTCACAGATGACAGGGTCGGCATTAGCCTGGGCTACTCCTTTGATTACCAGCAATAATCCCATTCTGGGCTCTCATATGGCCTTTTGCAACAGCATTCGAACCATGTTCGGCCGACAGGAGATCCAGGTGGGTTCACAAGAGCATCTCCTTGATTTCAAACAAGAAAATCTAGATATACTGGCCTATATCACCAAATTTAAGCAGATGGCGAGCGAGACCATGTGGTCCGATAATGCTCAGGTTACGATTTTTAGGAGAGGGCTATCAGAAGACCTTAAGGACGAAGTGTCCAGAGTACCGCGTCCCACTAACCTTACTGAATTCATTGCTCTAATACTGCAGTTAGATTACCATATGAAGGAGAGGTTGTCTGAAAGAAGACGAGGTTGGGCTCCTCGACTCACTTCCACCTTTCCTCCTTCGCCCGGGACACAGGCTACTGATGAACCTATGCAGTTGGGATCAACTACAAGAGGTCCCTTAACGCCGGAAGAACGAAACCGCAGAAAGACCCTAGGCTTGTGTGTGTACTGTGGCGCCAATTTATATACAGTACATGAGTGCCTGATTACGCTGCCAGGCGCTCGGGAAACACCAGCGCCCGGCCGTAAGAGGAACCATGGTCCGGGGCCCCACTCTTGAACAGGGTTCCTCACAGACTTTCCATTCGTCAACATGTACCAGTCTTACTGGTACCAACATGGCAGTGTTGAGGGTTTCATTTTCCATCGGGGATCAGTTACTACAGGATATTCCGGCACTTATCGACAGCAGAACTGCAGAGAACTTTGTTGGCCATCACTGAGCCGCTTCACATGGGATCCCACGTTCCTCCAAAGCAGAATCCTTCCCAGTGAAAAGTGTAGATGGGAGTCCTTTGGTCTCTGGACCCATCAAAGACCAGACCAGCCCTCTGTTGATGTCCATTGAATCTCATTGGGTGATCCTCACCCTGGATATTGTCCGAGCTGCTCACCATCCCATCATCCCAGGTCTACCTTGGCTCAAGAAACACAATCCATTCATAAACTGGACAGCAGGATCTTTTTTCTTAGGGTCAGAGTATTGCCTGACTCATTGTATAGGGGACCAACAGAAAGTATTGGTAGACTCGACTTCCACTCTCCAGGGTTCACCAAGGGTAACGACTCTGAACCAGATCACAGGTCTTCCAGAAGCCAATCAACAATATCGTGAGGTCTTTTACGCCACCGAATACCATAATTTACCTCCTCACAGAAGAGATGATTGTGCAATTGAGCTGATCCCAAATCAACCTCTACCCTTTGGTCGGATGTACATCCTATCAAATAGTGAAAAGGAGGTTTTACGAGACTACCTTCGGACCAATTTAATGAATGGTTTCATCACTGAGTCAACCTCGCTAGCAGTCGCCTCCCTGTTTTTCGTATCAAAGAAGAACACTGCTGAGCTCCGCCCTTGCATAGACTTTCGGGGACTGAATAAGATCACAGTCCCCGACAAATATCCGATGCCCTTGATCCCTGACATCCTGGAGGCTGTCAAAGGGTCCACCATCTATTCTAAATTGGACTTCAAAGGACCCTATCACCTGATATGAATAAGATCAGGTGATGAGAGGAAGACGGCATTTCGAACACCGTTTGGCCACTACCAATACAGGGTGATGCTTTTTGGTCTCTCAAACACTCCCGCTATCTTCCAACGATTTATGGATCACCTATTCGCCGATCTACTCCTCCATAATGTTGTTGTCTATTTGGATGACATTCTAGTCTATTCTAACACAGCCCAGGAACATGAGAAACACATGGAAGAGGTCCTAAGGCGACTCCAGCAAAATCATTTATACTGCAAACTGGAAAAGTGCTCTTTTCATCAACCCCCGGTTACCTATTTGGGGTATGTGCTATCCGCGAAAGGGATAGCAATGGACCCGGATAAAGTGTCCACTGTTCAGAATTGGCCAATTCCTGACTCCTGCAAAGACATTCAACGTTTTGTGGGGTTTTTCCAACTTCTACCGAAGATTTATACCAGAATTCTCCAGGTTGACCCAGCCTTTGACTAATCTCCTTAAAAAAGGAGTCCCTTTTTCTTGGACAAAGACCACAGACCAAGTGTTTAAAAGGCTTAAGGAGCTCTTTACCTCAGCACCAGTTTTGATGACCCCTGATCAGAATCGTCGGTTTATTGTGGAAACCGATTCCTCACAGTACGCCCTAAGTTCTGTTCTGCTCCAAATAGACAACTCAGATCATGAACTCCTAGTGGTGTATCTATCCAAAAAACTTGCTCCAGCAGAGTTGAACTATACAGTGCTGGAGAAAGAGTTATTGGCAATCAAGTGTGCATTCGAAGAATGGCGCCATCTACTACTGGGAGCCAAATTCCCAGTGGAAGTCCGGACAGATCATCACAATCTCAGGATACTGCAATATGCCCAAACTTGTAACAGCCGTCAAGCCAGATGGGCTCACTTTTTCTCACCAAACCGAATCACGTTTACATTCATCCCAGGAAAGTAAAATCTAAAGGCCGATGCACTATCCCGTAAGGAACATCTTCCAAACGACCCTTTCAGGTCTGAACCCACCTTTCCTCAAATGGCTTTGGGACGGCACACAGTTCCTGACTTTCTGACACGTCTGAAATCCCAATTCAATCCGGCGGTCAAAAAAGAACTGTCACGGTATACCCAACTGGCTTTGACCTTGGAAGACGGTTGTTATTTTTATGGACACAGGGCATTTATTCCTATACAAACACTTCAGGAGGAAGTCTTAAATATGTGTCACAGTTCAAAAACAGCTGGACACAGGGGATTTACCGCCACTCAAGAATTGGTTTCTCGTTTCTTTTGGTGGCCTTCGTTGCGGAAGGACATTAAAGAATATGTGAGGTCATGTCCCATATGTCTTCAAACTAAATCTCCTCGGCAATCCCCTCTAGGACTTTTAGTCAAGATGCCTTTGCCCTCTCGACCATGGCGGATAATATCCACAGACTTCATAGTGGACCTACCACCATCAAGGGGTTGTTCTGCCATAATGGTCAATGTATATACTTTTACAAAGATGACGCATTTCATCCTGCTTGCCCGAGTGCCTTCCGCTGCCATTATGGCCCGTATCTTCATCAACCACATATTCACCTTACATGGCCTGCCTGAAACAATCATTTCTGACAGAGGCTCACAATATACTTCACAGTACTGGAAACTCTGCCGATACCTTTGAATTTCACGGGCTCTCAGCTCAGGCTATCACCCCCAATTCAACGGCCAGACAGAAAGGCTCAACCAAACATTGGAAGGATACCTCAGGAGTTACATCTCCGCTGCTCAGGATGACTGGATGGATCTACTACCTTTAGCCGAGTACACTTATAACAACCCATATCACACGCTTATCCGTACATCTCCATTTTGTTGTACTTACGGGTTCAATCTTTCGTCCTTTCCCACAATGAAGAAGTCAGAGTCCAAATTCCCGGATGTAGATTGTTTAATGGACCAGATCCGGCAAGGTCATCACACGGGAATGACAGCACTACAGAAGTCTCAGGAAAGAATGAAGCGTTTTGTAGACCGTCACTGGTCTCCAGCCCCGGTTATCAAACCAGGGGATTGGTTCTGGCTATCATCACGCTTTCTCCCTCGACATCTGGTACCATCCAAGCTCTCCCCCAGGTATTTTGGACCATTCCAGGGGACTGCCGCTATTGGTTCAGTTTCCTTCAGACTCCGTCTACCAAGCTCCTGGGCATGTATCCATCTGGTATTTCACATATCTCAACTAAAACCAGACAACCAGAGTTCTTTTCACCCAAAGACCTCCGCTCGCCCTCCACCAGTGTTGGCCGCATCCGGATCAGAATTCGAGGTCAAAGAGATATGTGACTCACGGTATCACCGGGGTCGTCTACAATATCTTATAGACTGGAAAGGATGCACACCCGCGGATCGGACCTGGGAACCTGAATCCGCTGTACACGCCACCCAGTCTAGTGAAAAAGTTTCATCCAAAGCACCCGGGCAAACCAGGAGGGTGTGGTCCTAAGAGGGGGCATACTGTAATGTTCTGTAAGGCAGGTTACCTTTCCCAAAGGTATTCCAAAATGGCCTCCCCAGCTTATGACCTTTCCAAACACAGCAGTCTAGTTGTTCTCTCCCAGAACGCACTGCAGCTCGCTGAGGTCACATCCTCCCAAGCAGCATATCAACAGAATCCACCAGGAGTTTGGTGCGTTGCTACTCTCTTAGGAGTATACAAGTGCTACGTGAGTTAGTTTGTGATTTATCTATCCGTGTTTCCTTACTCCCGACTCCCTTTCTGATGCTCTTTCTATCCTCCTTAAACCTTCCTTGTCTATTTGGTCTGAAGATCGCGAAAGCAGTTCGAGAAGAAACATTATCTGAATTCAAACGATCGAAACCACGCCCCTTTGGTGCGCGGCTTCAACCCAGTGTCCTTTTGGTCCGGCATTCGGGTCATCGCCCTTCCCGAGGTAGTTACTTCACGCCCCGCTTAGCCCTTCCTTCTACGGGCAGTCTAGGGCCCGCAGTAATCTTTTGATTCCTTTTATTTTGCTTTCCGTTCCAGCGCGATTCATCTGTCGAGACACTCCAGTCTTAAAGCCACACCCCCGCAAGCAGTCTCCGGACAGCACCTCTTTATCCACAATCTGGTAGGCGTTGGTTCATCTATTCACTTGCCCTTTGTTTGTTCCTTTGGATTGTTACACTGCCTAATTATCTTCATCTACTTCTCATCTACCCTATTTTGTATCCACGCTGTTTAATTTAGCCCATTATCCCATCTCCTTGGGAAAGCCAGGCTACCTCCTACCTGCTACATACCTGTTACCCAGGACGCTTTTCCTTCCACAACCTGGGGTAAGACATAGAACCTCTACCGGGGTTCTAATAGCACATAAGGACAAGAACCTTATACCATGCTCTAACCTTTCCTGTATTTCATTTCCAGTCCTTAGTCATATTCGCTAAGAAGCTTCCAACCACAAAAGGCGGTATCACATCCCGCACAGGAACATCTCGTGGAGACAACGCTCCCTAGCAGCTCTCTGCAGGGTTTTCTCCCCCTTGAGGGTTTCCCTGGGGACCTCCCGGGGATCAAACCTTTGTGCCGGACCCCGGAGGAGTTTTCAGGGGAATCCTTAATTACTGCAGGGATGGACACGGACACATTAATTTTGTGATATTACCAGCCCCCGGGATATTTCTCTCCGCCAGCTCAGTGCAGGTAGGTGATTCTTTGTTTCCTTCTCTGTTCATCTGGAGAAAACTATATTTGTACAACAAAGCATAACACACTGATGATGTTCAGGGCATGGGTGTTTTTGATATTCTTGTTGATGCTCAAGTGGGGAGTGTGCACAGGGTGGGGGATGGATCTTCTGTTGGTGTTCAGGAGGGATGTGTATATAATGATGGGAACATTGTTAATATTTCTGATGATGATCAAGTGGGTGTTGTGCGCAATGATGAAGGGGTCTACAATGCGGATGTTAATATTTCAAATGTTCAGGTGCAGAGTGTTCAAACACGGCTCGCTACTCCCCCAGCTCGTCTCTCAACATCATGCACTAACACCAATACACCTGTTGAAACATCGAGCAACAACGCCACTATGATTCTATATAGCGATGCAGACAATCAAGATGTGGGAGTTGTAAGGATCATGAACGTTTCAAGCTGTGTCAACCCCGATAATACTTCTCTGGCGCCCTGTATGCTTGTAGCAGATATTCAAAAGAACAAGCGAAAAAAAGCCCATTTTAAAAAGAATTGTAAAAAATACTGAACATTGTCCAAATTTTAAAACCCCACTGTAAAAAGAAGTGGGTTGTACAGTCTATGATTTGGTGTGCCTTTGAAAATGCAGAGGCAACTGTTTGGATGCTAGGAAAAAACCTGTACAATCCCATGTACAATATTATCAAATTGCTGCTGCAATGACTCTAAAATTATTGTAATAGAGTCAGTTGGACCATCATGTCCACTTCTTGCTGCAGTTCATGGTCTCTAATGAACTCGGTTAAGATCCCCATGGGTTGTCATGTCCATATACTGCTGATGGGCAGGGTTGACCACTCTAATAGTGGCATATATACCATCATTTTAAGGTCATGTTGAAGTTCAGTGGGCAGCACTATATCAGTGCCACAGAGTCAAATGTACTTCACGCCCAGCTAGTTTTGCAGTGCAGTGATAACCATTATACTAGAGCAATTTCGGCATGCAACTTTATATTAAAATCCTTCTACATGTATTGACCTTTGCTGTACTACAGCATTTGAGTCATATAGACCATCATGTCCAACTCCTGTTGCAGGGCAGGGATCTGCACTGTTCTCGAACAATTCTGTTTTAGATCTCGCAATAGCCGCCAGAATCATTAACATGGTCTACATAACACAAACTGCATCATTAGGTCACATATACGCTTTCATGAGATTGAGCTGTGAAAGGCTCTATATGCTGAAATGAATTGTTTCTCCCAAAGGTACCAATGGCATCATGGTAGAAGCGAAGTTGGAGGTATTTCTCAAGGCAGTAATTCAATGTGACCTTCAAATTGGGCCTCATTACGACCCTGGCGCTAATGGTTTAACGGCGCCGTAAAGAGCGTTGGCGCGGTTAAACCATTAGCGCCTGATTACAAGGTCCCTTAGCGGGTTGGAGGCTTTAACGCCTGCAGGCGTTAAAATCCAACCCGCTAAGGGACCTTGGAGCTAATTACGGCAACCGTAATTTACGGTGCCGTAATTAGCGCCTTCCCCATCCCCATTATGCCCTATGGGGCGAAATGGGAATGGAGAAGGGCAAATGGTGAATGGGGAATTACCGGCCCCGCCAACCTTGTGATGGGGGCGGTAATTCCGCCATCCACCATGCCGGAGACCGGCATGGACCATGGTGCTAATAGCACCATGGTCCAACGCCTGGGTCGTAATGAGGCCCAATGTACTTCAAACTTGTTGAACATGCCACGGACCAAGGGCCTCATTATGACCCTGGTGCTAAGTGTTTAACGGCGCCATAAAAGGCTGCGGCGGAGAGGCCACCAGGGGGCGCACAGGCGATGGCTGCCTGAAGACGCCGCTCCTGCCGAAACTGGGCCGTGTTGAGGGATTGAGCCCCCCCCGCGATCCCCCATGAAATATCTGCGGTTCTCAGTGGCGGTGAACCCCGGGGGATGCCGAAAGACCCTCGGATGCCCAAGAACGAGGCCTCGCGGCCCAACGAGAGAATCTGCGAGAGGCCCCGCCCACCTCTGGAGCTGCGCGGGGAGTCGTGGTACGCAGTAGCCATTGAGGCCTGCAAGCGCGCCTGACCCCTCCACCCTACCCTGGTCACAGAGCATGCCGGCGCATCGGCGGGGACTCCACCGTCGGGGCCCCGCGGCACAGGAGGATGGTACCAGCACAGAGCGGAAGCCCCTGGTGGCGGCGACTCGACCCGCGATCCCAGACCCACCAGAGGAGAGGCAGCCCGCTTGACCCGAGCTCCCGAACACGGAGTCAAACAACAGGGGCGCCGAGACCCCATCCAATGGACCCTGGCGAGGGCCATCAGAGCGGTGTACAGCGGACAACAGTGGGGCACGGCTGGTGAAGAAGGTGAGAGACTTATACAGGTGGTGGCCCCTGGGCTCCTTCCCAGGGCGAGTGCCCGCCTGGAGATGAACTCAGAAGAAAACATGGCCGATAGTACCTAACCAGCACGCCGTGGAGCTGCGCCCCCCCCTTCCCCGGGGGCCTAGCCTGGACCCTCATCCGATCACAATTTGATACACATCGTCGCCACCTCCCCACCACAGGGACAGACGACCACAAGCAGTAGGAAAAGGGCGTGTAGAGAGTGTGAGGCCCCCGCCGGAGACCGGTGGTGCGTGTGCCCGCTCAAAGATAGCTCCACACGGAGCGGTTTTGCCCAAAGGAGAGAAGGCGGTCGCCCAGCAGGGTCATCGCTCTTGGCCCCCGAAGACCACTGGCCGGAGGGAGAGAAAGGGAGATCGGATGAGCTGGCGCCAAACCCTCCAGAAGTACCGCTACCAGGACGCCAGAAGGGAGATTAGGGGCCTGGATCGGACGGCTAGTATGTCCCAGCCCGAGACCTCACCCCCGCCCACCCTTACAATGGAAAAGGGCTTTGCCAGGAGATCAGAGACATGCGGGCGGACATTGCCCAGAAAATGGAGAACATGGACCGTAGGGTGGACAGGGTCGACGACAGACTGTTGCAACTGGAGACTAACCAGTCCTCAGCAACGACCCAAGAGATGGACATGTCCATGAGAATAGCTGCTCTACAAAAAAGAGACGAGTAGAGGGCCAGCAAATGGATGACTTCGAAAATAGGGAACGGAGGAACAACCTCAGAATTTTTGGGGTTCTGGAGTCGGAGGGAGAAACGGAAAGAGAATTGAACCGGGTGGTGAGGGACATCATCACCCTCCTTTTCTCGGACGAGATGACGACCGAACCAACGTTCGACTGGGTCCACAGAGCGGGGGGCAGAGCTGGGGGCCCCTGGTCAATCCTGGTCCACTTTCATTACTACACCGAGAAAGCGAAGGTTCTGGAGGAGGCCAGAAAGACACGGGAGATAACCTATAACAATGCACAAGTGTCCATTTTCCAGGACCTCTCTTCATACACGCTGGCCAAACGCAGGATGTGCCGCCCTCTAACACAAATGCTAAAAGAGAAGGGGGTGCGCTATAAATGGGGGTACCCCTACTCCCTCTCGTTGGAGTACGAGGGTCAACGGTCGACCCTGATTACAGAGGAGGACATAAGGGAAGCCATCCAAGAGTATAGGCCTCATTCCGAGTACGGCGCTAACCAATGGCGCTATTAACGCCTTGGTTGACGCTGTACCCGGACCGGCAGCGCCTTGGTGGATGGCGGAATTACCGTCCCATTCCAAGGTTGGCGGGGCGGTAATTCCCCATTCACCAAGGCTCTTCCCCATTCCCAAATGAGCCCCCATAGGGCTCAATGGGAATGGGGAAGATGCAAATAACGGTGACCGTTCATTACGGTCACCGTTATTGGCTTGGAGGCCCCTTTGCGCCCTCGACTTTAACACCTGCTCAAAGCAGGCGTTAAGGGCGAGGGCGCAAAGGGAACTCGGAGTATGGCGGTAAGGGATCATCGCCACCGGTCTCGTTACCGGTGGCCGCTATCCCTTAACGCCATACTCGGAATGAGGCCCAATGTGTCGGACCCGGACCCTCAGAGAGAACCCACGGGATTCGCAGCGGAAGGAGCCAGGGAATGCAGGTTACAAGGAGAGAGGAGAAAGAAGACGGGTCCACAGAAATTTAAGAAACTGAACCCGCCGTCCCCGACGACGGACAGGGAAGACGCCGACCTCGGTCACGGAGGAGCAGGTAGGTCGGGCCTGGGGTAGCCTTATAGCTGGAAAACCAATATGGAAGTGAAAAAGGGTACGGGGAAACCAGGCAAAGAACTTAATTCACGATCACAATGTCCGGCCTGGCTCAAGGACGAGTAGACTTCCAAGACCACTGGGTCTAAGGACGTAAGGGGCCTCCCAGAACAGCAAGTATGTCGGTTACCTGGGGGAGGGGGCTTGGTGGGGGGGCAGGGGGAGACAGGGGGGGCTCAAGGAGGAGTGATTTCCGACATTATCCCAGCCGGAGGCGGTAGGCTGGTGGTCCGGCCAATTACCAGCAATGATGGAACTATTTGGCTGGACGCCGGGGTGGGGGGTGGGGGTTGAAGAAATAGTTGGGGTTGTTCAGTTCGGAGGGGGACCAGGGGGCAGTTGGGGACAGGTTTAAGGCCCACCTGAGGGGCGGGGGGAGGGGGCAAGGGAGATCAGGTTATAATACAAAAGGAGCTGGAAAGGAAAAGTGCCATGAGTCAGCTACCCAATAAGATGTCGATCCTAGACAATGGCTGAGGATCTGCCTGCCCTGGGCGTGGGTTCCCTTAATGTGCGGGGGTTGAACATCCCAACCAAGAGATCCCTGGTCTGCAGGGAACTTAGCAGGGCAAAGCTTGACCTGCTCTTCCTTCAGGAAACACACTGGGCTCGGGGGAAGGAACCGAAATTACGAGGGGGCGGGATCGGGGAGGTCCTCAGCGCATCCCATAGAACCAAGAAAAGGGGGGTAGCCATACTGCTAGCAAGGGATGTTGGCTTTGAAGTGAAAGCCACGGTGAAGGACCCAGAGGGCCGATATCTGCTGGCAAAGGGCTCTTTGCGGAGTTCCCCTCTGACTCTGGCAGTTGTGTACGGCCCTAATGAAGGCCAGGCGCAATTCTGGGAGGGAGTGAAGGACAAATTGAAATTGTTTGTTCACGGGATGTTGGTGGTGGGGGGGGGATTTCAATGTGGTCCCAGACCCAACCGCGGACAGAAAACGCTTGGGGCCTCAGCTCACTAGGGCCGTAGATGAAACCATGGCCCATACATTCCAGAGGGTCAACGCGGAGCTGGGCCTGGTGGACAACATTCCGACTCCCAGGACAGGCCTCCCCTTCTTCACATACTACTCAGCAATCCACACATCATACTCCTGTATAGACTACATCCTGGTAGATGAACCCCTTCTTCCACATGTCTCTGGCCACAGGGTTGACCCGGTTTCTTAGTCCAACCACAACTTGGTCCGTACCACAATAGTAGGGGGATGGCGGAGTGGCAGTAGAGGGCGATGTAAGTGTAATGACTCCCTGCTGAAGGACGAAGTTCTAGCACAGGAAGTGCAGGACGCCATCTCGGAATACTTCGAGTTGAACGACAATGGCGAGGTGGGCACACACGTGCTTTGGGATGCCTTTAAGGCGACCTTACGCGGTGTCCTCATTAGAATGGGAGCCCAGAAAAAGAGGGAGAGGGAGGCCCAGGAAAAGTCCCTGAGGGAAAAGATAGCCCAACTCCAGCCGGGTGACCTCCCGGAGGCTCCCCTGGAAAGGGATCAGATTGCCTCCCTAGAAAACTACAAACTCCAGTTGAAAGACCTCCTGTTATATAAGACCGAGCAGAGCCTCCAGCTAGTGAAACAAAAATATTATGAGAAGGGGGACAGAGCTGACAAAATCCTGGCCTGGAAACTCAGAGAGATTCAAAGGAACAGAACAGTGAAGGCAGTGAAGAATGATCGGGGATCATTAGATCACGACACCTCAAACATTGGAACAGCCTTTCGCCGTTATTATGAAAAGTTATACTCGTCAGAATATGACGGGGATGACACTCAGATTGAGGGTTTCCTGGAATCCATCCAGATCCCGTCCTTGACAGGTGAAATGGCGGAGGGTCTAGAGGGCCGGGTGACGGAAGAGGAGGTGGAGCACGCGATCAGTGGGATGAAGGTGGGAACGTCCCCGGGGGAAGACGGCTTCTCCGTGTACTTCTACAAGAGGTTCCGGGCTATCCTAGCCCCAGACCTGGTGAGGGTGTTTACCAGGGTGTTAGAGGGGGGCTCTCTGCCGGATACCATGATGAGGGCCATAATCATGGTTCTGCCCAAAGAGGGCAAAGAGCTGAATGCTCCTCATATCGCTCAATCTCCCTCCTCAATATAGATGTTAAGATCCTGGCCAAGGTGATAGGCAAACGGATGGAGGGGATAATGCCCAAGCTGGTTCACGGGGATCAAGTGGGGTTCATAGGGCGCAGGCAAGGCTCTGATAACATCAGGAAGACGATAGACCTAATCCACCATGCCCAAGAATCAGACCTCGAAGCAAGTCTGCTTTCCCTGGACTCCGAGAAAGCTTTTGACAGGGTAGAGTGGAGGTACATGCAACTCCTCCTCTGTCGAATGGGCTTCGGGGCTCACATCAGGAACTGGGTTTCTGCTCTATACGGGGCCCCAATGGCGAGAGTACAGGTGAATGCAGAACTTTCCGACTCATTCCCTCTCACGCGGGGGAAGCTGCAGGGATGCCCACTCTCCCCTTTAATATATGTCCTGACAATGGAGCACCTGGCCATAGCGGTCCGAGCTCACCCCAACATTAAAGGGATTAAAAGAGGAGAGGTTGAGTTCAAGCTCTCCCTGTTTGCTAACGATATTCTAGCATACCTGGTGGAGCCCAGCTCCTCGCTCCCCGCCCTCCTGTCCCTGATGACGACCTTTGGGCAATTCTCGGGGCTAAAAATAAACGCATCAAAATCAGTGCTACTTCCTATGAGGGCTCGGGACCCGGGGCTGGACCACCGGGATAGGTGTGCGGGGATTGTGGTGGGGAGGGACTCCATCAGGTACTTGGGTGTGCTCCTCACGAGAGATCTCTCAAAACTGGCTTCGGTGAATTATGGGCCCATTATGGCGGAGATAAAATCAGACCTGAGGAGGTGGGGAGTTATGATCCTATCCTGGTACGGGCGCATGACAGCGGTGAAGATGAACAACCTCCAATGACTGCTGTATCTTTTCACGGCACTCCCAACAGGGGGTCCCCGACCAGATGCCCTACAGAGGGCAGTCCAAGAGTTTGTTTGGCAAGGGCGGAACCCGAGGATAGGAAAGGCCATTCTAACGTTACCTAGGGAGGAGGGTGGTTTCGGGCTGCCGGACTTCCTTCTCTACCACCGGGCCGCCGAGCTAAGGGTCCTGTTGGAGCATATGAGGGAGGAGATGGGCACCTATCGGTCTCATCTGGAGGACATGGATGCCCACCCTCTGAAAGTATGCGACCTTTTGTGGTTGCCGCGTAAACACATCCCAAATAGACTGCAGACCCACCAAACCGTGGGAATACTTTGGTCAATCTGGAAAGAAGGACCCACAACTGCGCACCTCACTTCATGGCCCTCCCCGATGTATTTGCTCTGGGGCCACCCACTCAAACTAGGTAGCAGGGGATTTAGGAATGCCCAGTCCTGGTCGGATTGGGGGCTGGAATGGGCGGGGCAACTGTTCAAGGAGGGCGAGTTCCTCGAATACGAGGAGCTACGAGATGCGCTAGGGTGGGGGTCTCTTTCAGTCTTTGAATATTTGCGCCTGAAGGGCATCCTCTGTGACCAGACTTTGGGCCTGAATCTGCGGAGACAGTTGACCCCCTTTGAAAAGTTACTAGACACGGCCACAACAAGGAAGGAGGTAGTATCCAAAATGTACCAAATACTGAACACTGTTAACTTGGAAGGGAGGAGAGGGTTTCGTGGGTTCTGGAATTACTTGGCAGGAGAGGCTCTCTCGGAGGACGCGTGGTCCAGGGTGTTTAAAATAGCTTTCCATGGGAACCTGTTCACGTCGGACATGGAGCACAACTTTAAGATCTTACAGGGATGGCATAGAGACCCATTGAAGTTATCCAAGATGTTCTCGGGGGTGTCCCCCAGATGCCCAAGAGGATGTGGCCAAGTGGGGACGAGGGGTCACATGTGGTGGTTCTGCCCTAAGGTACAGGGGTTCTGGGAGAAGGTACGGGGATGGATGGCAGAGGTCACCGAGGAACTACTCCCACTCAATCCATTGACGATGTTGTTGGGCCTCCCACCGGAGGAGGCGGAAATATATAGGTACCCAAGAATGTGGGAGACCATGTTGTGAGCAGGAAGAGTGGCACTAGCACAAAGGTGGAAAAGCCCGGAGACCCCCTCTAGGGAAGACTGGCTAAAAAAACTTAAGAACATGTTCCTCATGGACAAACTGACGGCCATGGTAAACAATGAATCGAGCACCTTCCAGGCAAATTGGTATGGGGTTTACCAGGCATGGGGGTGGGATGCACACTGACATTATGTGGACAACACGGGGCGTGAGGGCGATGGAGCCCAGAGAGTACCACTCAAGGACAATGGTGTAACCCACTCCCTGGGAGACAGCGGATCTGCCTAGGCTAGCATTTACGGGAACGCATAGCACAGCTCCAAGGCACCGAACTATGAGTACTGATGACGACTCCTGCGATTGGGTTTATGATAGGACACTGATCTGGGGGGAGGGGCGGAGTTGGGGAGGGGAGAGGGGGGGGGGAAGGAGACCACGGGGGTTTGATGATGATGTTAAATGTGATATTCATACTGCTCCCGGTGTTGTCATTGTTTCTTTTTCTGAAAAATTACCAATAAAACCAAAGTAAAAAAAAAAAAAGGGCTGCGGCGCCGTCAAACACTTAGCACCTTACTACGAGGTCCCTTTGCGGGACCCGACCTTAACAGCTGGTCTACACCAGCTGTTAAAGTAGGGACCCGCAAAGGGACCTTGGTGCTACGTACGGTACCGCAATTTGCGGTACTGTACTTAGCGCCTTCCCCATTCCCATAGAGCCCTATGGGGTGAAAATGGGAATGGGGAAGGGCCATGGTTCACTGGGGAATGCTAATAGCACCATGGTTTAGCGCCGGTGTTGTAATGAGGGCCCAAGGGTTTGTTTAAGAGAAAAATGAATAGCTGCCCATGTTTTTATTGTCAAAATAATGGATGTTTTATCGAAACTTGCCAATAAATCCAATCGGAGAAACCATGCAGTGGTGACAGGGCATGGTGTATTTCCATTTAGCTGTTCAGAAATGGACTGAGCAACCAGCAGAGTATCCTGGCCCCAGACAGAAAGGGCTCAAAGCACAGGGTTATCTGGGTTTTCATAAGGCCTTAAAGAATGAGGCTCGTATGGAAAACCAGAATGATCCATTAAGTTGATTACATTAACAATGTCCTTCCTAACAGAACATCCTCCGACCTCACTAACCAGCACCATGCTAGAGCTGTACAAATTCTTCTTGGACCTCCCATGAAACACAATTTCTGCGCATGGCGGATCTCTCCATCATATGTGTCGGGCCCTAGTCTGGTGACTATCATCCCACGTGACTCTAATTCTGGCTCTCAGGCAAAAATATCTCACCCTCTTGTGTGACTTATCATGTGTCATTGGACGTGCCTGGGCCCCAGGCAGAGACTAAAACAACACAGCTGCACAGCCTAATGGGCCTGTGGAATTCTGACTGCCAGTCACGTTACTGCACGGCTCTTACCGCTCCATATCCGTAATCATGGATGTGCTACCCTGGACACTTGCGCTGTCACTGCTTATCGAAAAAGAAAAATACTATTGTTATTGATACCAGGATCATATATAGCAGGGGTTTATTAATGACACACAGGTATATAGTATTCCTCTGCAGTGCCCTCTAATTTGTGCATGATTTCCCAGTGATTACCTTCCTGTGGAAATACCTCTGAATAAGACAGGCTTGTCAGCTTTCCTTGATGGCTTGGTCAGATCTCTTGCCTTCACTTGCAGACATTGCTCTGTTTTTTCCAGCATTAAAGAAAGATAAAGTGTCTGGTGTATTGTAGACATTGTTCAATGTCCATTGGCTGTAGCATGCCATATAATCAGAGACATTTCAAGTTGTGTACAGTGTCAGTATTGGTTATGTGCACTGAAACATTGCCACCTTCTTGCACACATGCAGAAAGAAACAACATCAAGTGTGGTGACACGTATTCAATACAATTTTGCTTCTGTGCCAAAATATCAAAATAATAATCCAATTGTGTTCGTTTTTAAAGTTGCATTGCATCTTACACATGTTATTCAAGCTAGCTGAGATTGTTACACAGTAAGGAGGTTCGACGTGTACTCATGGCCTGCAAACATTATTAGCTATACCTGGCTACTGCATTAGGAAAGGTTACTAACCCGCATTCTGGCCGTTGCATAATTTGGGTGGAGTAATTTAACCCAGAGACACTGTTAAAGAGCAATGCAAATGTATGTCCTTGCCTATGCACCGCACAGCACCCAACTATTGTTTTTCTTTGGCTGAGGTGCAGGAGTCATACAGGAGGAGTATGCAGTCTTCAAAATGGTATGCCCCAACACCATCGTGCATGTGCCACTTATAAGCATACATTGGGGATCATATTAAAGACAATCTTAGAATGCAGCTGCTTGCACTGGATCAAAAGAGAAGAACTCAATGTGAAAAGTCTTCATCTATGTATATATGTGCCTCGTCATTACTTCACTGAAGCACGATGGGCGATGTTCGCAGCGACGTCATTTTGGGGTCACCAGAGGTCGCAACTGCGACTTCTGAGGTCTCTCTTGCGACCTCTGTGGCCTCCCTTGCGGCCTCTAAAAAAACAGCAATACCATGTGGCTCTTTACTTCTGGAGTAGCTGGCTTTCTTGTTCAGGCCCCTTAAAAAAAAGAACAATAAGAACAGGAGTGCCACAAGTCTAACACTTTCAGCACTGACCCTAAATAAGAAAGAATAGGAATACCAAATAATGTGTCTTTCTGGAATTCTATACAATAATTGCTAAACTCATTAAAGGTTTATTTCAGGCACACTTCATGGGGTGAGTCACTGATTTAGTCTGTTCTAAACACCTCAACTCAGCCTTTCGTCCTTCAAAGGTTGATAAATGAGTACCAACACAGGTTGGGTGATATTGGGTGTATATTTATTCTATGCATAGTGCTTAAGCGTAAGTGCTATATAATAACACATCATTATCATTTGGTCATGGACGTCTGCTTGCATTCACAGTAATTTGGTAATATGGGCCTATGCACACTGATCTTAAAGATACATATGGTGATCCATTCTTGTATGAAATGTAAATCACATTATAGTGATATTGTAACCATATTTATCGTAGTGTACAATGCTATGTAATACCGCCTCCTATTTTGTCAACGGGTGAAAGGTCCTGTTCCATCGCTTCACGCGATATAATTTGGGGGTGGGGTCAAATAACATCACTTCCTGTGATTTCATCAGGGGGGTCATGGGTCGTGTGATGTCACTTCCGCTACCCCTGGCATTTTGGTGAAATGACGTCCCTGGCTGTTCGTTTCCTAAAACATGCTTGCAAGGATTTCTTTGGCAGCTGCTCATTCAAATGGTGTGAGTATTTCAAGACCAGGTGTGGGAACCATGCGTAAATATCCAGCACTTGTCCGCAGTAGCCTCCTATGAGGGGGATGGCCATGAGTGGATTTGAATAGATTGTATCTACAGTATATTTTCTGCACTTGGAAATAACTGGAACAAGTTTGTGAAATCAGTGGGGCAGTGGATGATGCGATTCTGTTCAATGGCAGTTGTCACCCCTGCCATGCGCGTGTCCATGTAGGAACTTCCATGAATGCATTGCATTGATGCTGCTCATTCGTGACATAGCTCCACCTCAGGCTCGGACCAGCCTGTAGGGCAATAGGATGATGCCCGATCCAAAAACGAAAAAAAATGTTAGTTTGGGACAGCTTTTCTGGTCAAAGGGGCCCATGCTGGCCCGTTTGATAAGCTACTTCACCAAGCGATTAATAGTTTTCACCAGTGTTACTGAATAAATATTCTTTAAAATGTTCAATTTCCATCACATTCTATAAAAAACCTCCCCATGACTCAAACAGTCGGTCACAAAAGGAATGAATTGCCATTTGCAACTGTGGACCACTTTTTTATTGGAGCATGAGACAATTTTATGCCCCCCCCAACACTGCTTCACCTCATGCAGAGATGAATCAATCAATCACCAAAATGCTTGGCCAAGCAGTGGGATGCTTTGCCATGGGTCCACGCAAATTTCAAAATAATAGACACACTGGGACTCATTATGGCTGCCGCCGGAGTCATACATTTTCCGGCGCCCGGGAATGGGTAATTACCGGGCCATTACAGCCTCGGCGGACCCGGTAATTGCCCATTCCCGGGCGCTGGAAAATATTACTCCCCATTCCCATTTCAGTCCCATTGGACTCAATGGGAATGGGGAGGACGGATGCACCGTCATGAATGGTGCCGGTGCATCTGTCAAAGTCTGCGAGTGCGTGCCGTTCCGTCCGCCAGATCAGACCTGGCGGGCTGAAAGGCACTCGCTTGCAGAATCCGTAGTTTGCCGGTCCAGAAACAATGGTACCGGCAAGCAAACTCATAATGAGGCCCACTGTACAGACTCTTTGCTTGTTGATTTGGCTCCTGGATTGAATATATTTGAATGCAATGCACAGTGCATATTGTGTTATGTTCTGTGCCAATCCATTGCATGTCACATGCCATCCGTGGAATGCATCCTCCTGCTTCCTATGTGGCGATTAGGAGAAGAAAGTGTACTCACGAGAATGATCCCAGCCAGCCTATGAGGCACTTCGTCTAGCAGAGATACACAAGGTCCCTATTCTTCCACAACTACACACTCTCACCAGCCCTGCCGTCGCAGTTGATGCAGTACATGGCTGCGGTAGATGGGGTATGGGCACAGAGTGGGAAGTGTGCAATTGTCCTGCTGCATGCATGTTTCCCCACCCTGGGTCCCCCTCCGGTCTGGCCCTGAAAAGCAGCAAGGCCAGGGAAGGGGATGGGCCAATGAAGATTGGGTAAGGTACAATCCAATGCTTCTTTTATCCATGAGTGTCTTCTGTTGAAGGTAGCCAAACTAACCACCCAACCCTGCCCACTTGAACCTTTCAGTTTGAAGGCAATACTAGCAGGAAGGTTGAAGGTCTGGGTAGCTGCAGGGCTGCTGTACTCTTTTCTCATTGCTGGCTTTGTCTGTACTTTTATTGTATAACCAATTAGATGTTCTTCAGTCCATACCAACTTTGAGAGTGATGCTGATAGATATTCTTTCATTCTCTATGATCTGGTATAGAAGTTGTTTGTGTACATGGAGGCAAATTAGTTCAATTAGTTTGAATTATTAATTCGACCTTTTACTTGGTCAAAGACTTATACAGCACAAGGGATGTTGTATTTACATTGTCAGACCTTCAACAACAAGCTGGGGTCATTAATCATGATGTTATATGTCACACCAGAGGGAGAGAGATCTTAATCTGAGTGACCTATCGTGTGTGCCTTGAGCAGTATGAGAGCCTGAGTGACTGCATTATGAGAACATATGCACGTAATGCACCAGTGTCTGGGTCATACATCAGGAAGTTCTGTTAAGCTTTAAGATATGAGAGAGTAAATAAGCCGTATACAGCATAAGGCAGAGAGGGGTCAGCCTCGAACTGGCAGATAAGGCAATATATCAATGCCCAAGGGATCAGAGTATGATTGTAGTATGAGTGCGTTTTTTTTTACCAGAATGGCCCACTTTTGTGGCCAGAGTGGACCTGTCCCTTAAGTTACTGGACCACTTTTAACCAAAGTTACTAAGCTAATATGTTTCCAAATGCATTGTATGCAACACATTTTTAACAGAATCACCATTGGGTAGTAGTCAAAGGGCCTCATTACGACCCAGGCGGTAAGTTACCGCCTGGGCCGTGACTTTACCACCATGGTGTAAACTACGTTTACACCATGGTGGTTGGCGGACTTACCGCCCCATTCCGACCTTGGCGGGGCGGTAAGTCCCCAATCCCCATTTACCCTTCCCCATTCCCATTTTTGCCCCATAGGGCATAATGGGAGTGGGGAAGGCGTTAATTACGCCACCGTAAAATACGGTGGCGTAATTAACTCCATGGTCCCTTAGCGCCATGGATTTTAACACCCGCTAAAATCGGGTGTTAAAACCTCCATGGCGCTAGGGGAACTCGGAATTGGCGGTAAGGGGTCGGCGCAGCTAACGCTGGCGTTAACCCCTTGCCGCCAGGGTCGTAATGAGGCCCAAACAGTCCGTTATGAAAAGTAATGAATTGCAATGTGCGATTGTGGGCTATGTTTCCATTGGTGCCTGGGCCAAGGTTATGTCCCAGTCGGACCCTTGCTAGTTTACTGATGCATCTTCAATCATTACACATTTGACAGCTATTTCCTAGTGGACAAAGATGCTATTTGAAGGCAGACCCTTCAAATACCATAGTCTTTATGCAAATAGTCATAATGCAAAAATATATGGGGGGTGTGGGTTGGCACAGAGGGAAATGGTAGCCTAGCCTGTATGCCCTGCTCCAGTGCGGATTATAACCCTATTTTTCTCCTTCACTCACCTGATTTATGGCCTCCCCTGACTTTGTGGTATTCAGCTAAACCCTTTTCAAGCCTGAGGTGGCTTCGGTTTGCTGAGTTGCGGCCGAAGCAGACCTCCGGAAACTGAATCCAAAGCCGTGTCATCCCGCTGGGGGCACGGCCGACTGCTGTAATCAGCTGTGCGTGCGACCCTCGGATATACAGGGTAAAACTTTGTCCTCACAATATTGGCACAAGTTTATTTATGTAGTCCAACACCAGGGATTCCTTCATTTTAAGTGACTTTGGAGCTTTTCATGTCAATTATTATTAGTTGGTGAGCACCTGACAGGAATTATATACAAACTACCTCACATTTTACACTGTGGTCTACCTCTCCTCTCCCTCCTCTCATATAAAATCCTCTGAGCCAAATTGCTGGTCTCTTTTTAACACCTCACATATCTTGCTGTTAATTAAAGTGTGAGAAATTAATGAATGATAAGGAAAGAAAGAAGTGAACTAGAGGCAGAGGGGGAAGTAAAGAAAGAAATAAGGGAAGAGAAGGAGCACATTAAGAAGAGAAGATAAAAGGAGGGAAAATAAAGGAAAAAAAACAAGATATAGGAAATAATAGCAGGAAAAACAAAAGGAGACAGTTAAGCAAAGAGGAAGGAAATAAAGTAAGAAAGGAAGAAAGAAGAGAAAAAGAGGGGGATAAAGGGAGAAAATACTTACAAAAAAGAAAGTTAAAAAGGAAGAAAATAACAGAGAATATTGGAAGTGAAGGAGATAAAGAATAACATTATAATCATACATTCTCGGGTAACATTATGGCCTCCAAAAAGAATCAAACTAAAGAGATCCCCTTATGATCCCCTACTACTCACAAAAGGCAAAAAAGTGAATCTCCTACACCTAAAGAAGATGTGACTGATCCTGTAATGCAGACTATTTTATCAGAGATAAGAGCCCTCAAACCCTTCATGGAGGATACCAACACTAAATTGCAACAATTGGATAATAAATGGACATCCTTGACGCCAGATGAATGAAGTGGAGGGAAGAGTTGGTAATGCACAAGATATATCCAATAAAGTTACCAACTTAGAAAGCACAGTTGCTACTCTAAAACAACAGGCTAAAAACCTTGAAAACAGGAATAGAAGAAATAATGTTCACATTATTGGCCTTCCAATAATAATTGAAAAAGATACTCCTATTGCCTTTGTTCAAGAGTCCTTGCCTCGAATCCTAAGCCTACCAACATCTGTGCAGCTAAACATACAAAGAGCGCATCGAATAGGACCCATTAGGGCATCCCGAAGCTCATATGACTCACCAAGAACCCTCATACTTGTTCTCCTGGACTTTACCCATGTCACCCTCATCATGGCTCGGGTTAAAAAAAATCAAACTTCTGACCTGGGAAGGGGAAAAAAGTTTTCACCACTCAAGACATATCCAATGAAACTGCTGCAAAAAGGAAAGAGCTCCTAACTTTCAGACCAGCCCTTAAACAACTGAATGCCAATTATGGCATTATCCATCCTGCCAATTTAAAAGTCACATTGAATGGCCATACCTCAACTTTTCAAAACATAGGAGACTTTGACAATTTATTCAATCCCATAAGAGCAATGACATGGATAATTCAAATCCTATCTCATGAAATATGATGCATACTTCAATCAAGCTAATTGCTTTCATTCTTGAACTCTCCACCGGAGTGGGGTGTGTGTGAGCCTATCTCTTTTTTTCTCTTTTTTTCGGCTCCCGTCCCCCTATCACTTTATTGTTAGACATAGATTGGTGTGGCTGATTCCTGTTCACCACCGTTCTGCTTAAGTTTTTTGACAGCAACTCTTTTTTTATCAATTTTCATGTCTTCATTGTTTGTTTTGCCCCTTCCCTTGTGTCTTATCCCATTCATGTGGTGCTTTGCCTGGTTGCGTACTAGCATTCCTCCACTTGCTAACACGATGTTATGCTTTAAAATTACCTCTGTATTCAAATTTCTGGTTAAGCCAATTTATATTTATCTTCTGAATATTGTATCCTGGAATGTTAAAGGATTACATAACCCTGTTTACATAACTCTGTTAAAAGACAAAAAGTACTTTCACACCTCAATAGACTTAAGCCCTCTATAGCTTGCTTACAGGAATCACATCTTTCCACTGATGGAGCAGCAAAACTCAAGCGACATTGGGTGGGTCAGGTATTTTCCAGTGCAGCTAATAGGAAAAAAAATTGCATTATCATACTTATTAATAAAAACTTCAAATGTAAAATCATATCTACGGAATCCGATCTGGCAGGAAGATGGGTTATTCTCAAGATATTGGTAGACTCTACAACATATACAATTCTTAATGTTTATGAACCTACCTCTGTAGATCCTTCTTTATGGAAACAACTCAGAAATCATATATTTTTTTTATTTTTTTATTTGTATTTGGTTCAATTACCAAAGAAATTGTAGAACCTTTACAAAGTTGAATACAAAAGGAAACCAATAGAATATTTACATTTGCATTTACAACATAAAAACTTTACATCATATTATAAGCAAGTTCAAAAATAGAGGATACCGTGTCGAACACTTCATATCCTCTAGTTCTTAAAATGTAAGCAACTATTTTTCAATGTGTTTACACAGACTGACCAATTAAAATATCAAAGGTTTGTATGTACCCTGCATCATGCATGCCCAGAGAAATTGCATGCAGTCTTCAAAATCTATATTGACAAATTTCGAGAGCTGATTGGTCCTCATTAGATTGAAATGTCGGCATTCAAGAATGAGATGCTTCATGGACTCAATCGGCTCTTTGCAAGAAGGGAAGCGACATTTCGTTACCTTGGGTTCACCATTTTTGATCCAATTAGCAGTTCTTTCTCTAATATGGTATAAATTCAGTCTATACCTAATGTAAACTTGTCAGGTGTGGTTGCATGGAAATAAAACCACATGGTCAAATCGGGTATTGCGTTGTTTTAGAAAAGCACCATACTCTTTGTACATATGATATGTTGATATATTTTCTATTGTACTCCTCCAATCCTGTTCAAAAAGCTTCTTTTTTGCAAAAGCAGGACGTTGATATACATCTTCAATAGTAATGCCTAAGGAGTTCAAAATTTGTTGCATACTAATATTATATTCATTAAAGGAGGCAGAAGTGGAAGACTTCAACATACTATTCAGATCAACGTATAAAGAGTTTTTAGGTGCAAAGTGAATCTTTACATAACCGGATAGTTGACGCCATTTCCAACGTGTAGATAATGCAACCAACCCAAGCTCATGACGTATCACTGCATTTGGTATGCACATAGGAAGGTGCATGGCAGATTTTATCAGTGATCCCTGCGTAGAGTTCAAAATTGCAGTGACGTCTCTTAGACACATATCAATGGAATACAGGATAACAGATTCGATTTTTAGCGTCAAGAAATCTATCATGGGTGTTAGTGAAAATTTGCAGTATTTTGAATAAATCATTTTTAATTGAGATAATAAAGGACGCTACTTGTTTTGATTAAGTCCGTCCATGCTTTAATTGAATTTTGATCAGTCAAATTATAACCCAGGTATATCGCACTAGAAGTACATGGAATTTGGGTTTTCATGATCTCCCATTGATATCCCTTACTGTTTTGCTTGGTGCCAAATTTTAAGATAGCTGTTTTTGCAGGGTTTGGAGTACGGTTATGGGCGACTGCAAAATCCTGAAAGAGCAGAAGCTTAGTTTGCAGCCCGGCAGGCGTGGGGTCAAAGACTATGATGTCGTCTGCAAACGTAATTCATTTCAGTCGCAGGGCGCCGATTTTAACAGAGAACAGATTGCCGTGGTCCCATTCCTTATCAAGGTCAGAGAGGTTAAAGAAAGTTGCCGCTAGTTTGCAGCCTTGCTTGAGACCAATGGACGTACAAATGGGATCAGTTGTTCTACCATCTGCAGAGATTTTTATTTTATACGAAGTGTTAGTATGGAGTTTGATGAACCAATAAAGTAATACTGTGGGAATTCCCATGAATCTCAATTTGTTCCATAGGAGGTTTCGTACCACATTATCAAAAGCTGATGTCATGTCTATCATGGCCATATAAACGGATTGAGATTTCTTTCCTTTTGTGCCCGCGACCAGATGAGACATGACAGCAGCGTTCAGCGAGGTACTCATGCCTTTTCTAAAACCTGTTTGATATTTCGAGTAAAGGCTATTTTCTTCAATTAATTTTTCTAGGTCGTTTAAAAGAAGAATGACGAACAG
Organism: Ambystoma mexicanum; assembly: GCF_040938575.1. Taxonomy (NCBI): domain Eukaryota; kingdom Metazoa; phylum Chordata; class Amphibia; order Caudata; family Ambystomatidae; genus Ambystoma; species Ambystoma mexicanum. Next base: position 335,027,193 of record NC_090933.1, on the reverse strand, counting down.
TTTCGCATCTGTATCAATTAGAGAGATAGGTCTGTAGTTCTGTTGAAGAGAAGGATCACCCTTTTTGAATATAGGAACAATATTCGCTGTAGTCCATGAGGGGGGAATATGACCAGTACTGATAATTGAGTCAAATTTAGTTTTCAAAATTTCTACCCAAAACTCAGGATCAGCTTTGTAAAGGCAAGGAGGGATGCCATCGGGGCCTGCTGATTTAGAGTAAGATGTTTTTGATATTGCCTATTTAAGATTTTCCTGTGTCCATTTCAATCGGGCGATCCTGCTATAACACAACTGTACATTAGGGACAGATTCAAATCTCAATGGAATGTGGAATTTCGTTGTTATATAATCACACCATACTCGTTCAAGCAAAAGGATGTGATCAATTGAGTTCTTTTATCATCCTTTTTAATCGCACGCCATATTGTTCTTGTGTCGTGCATGGTTATAGCTCTTATAAGGTCACAGTTCTCTCTATTATATTTAAGTATACAAGCATGTTTCAGGTTCCTCTTATATTCTTTCAGAATTTGTGCCCGGATAGACCAGGAGTATTCTATTAGACCTGATGTTTTGAGTTGTCTTAGTGCCATATTTTTCTCTCATTTTAGGGTTTTACAGGTGGAACCAAACGGATGGGGATGATCACTCCCAATATACTTTTTACTGAAAATGAAAAGAGCATTATTTATCACATCCGAATAGCAATTCAACCTTGAAGGTTCAACTTTGCTGTTGAAAAGTCGGGATGATTGTATTTGTTGTGATACATAGTTAACAAATTGCTGGCACAATCCTTGACTCCATCTAATGGAGATTTGAGGACGATCGATCTCAACAAGTGCCAGGGATGGGTCCATCGCCAATGGTCTACATTCCCATTTCAGATTACAATTTATACATGCATGGTCACTGGCTAGAATACAACGACATTGCACGGGTGAAATAAGAGTGCACAAGGTTCGAGTAACAAAGATGAAGTCGATTGTCGATGATTTAGATCCACGGGACCATGTAATCTGAGATTTCCCCTCACTACGTGCTACTGTGTCCATATCCCAATTTTCTAATAACTCTCTGAATTGCGCACCCCTTCCCCGTGACAGATATGAGGGCTTTATTGGTCCACATTCACTCAATTCCCTACAGTCATAGTTGATGTCACCACCAATGATGATTTCTAAGGGTTGGTATTTGCTGGACGTCTTCTCTAGACATTCATCCAGTTCATCAAGCGTTGCTTCAATCGGGGATGCAGCTTGATTCCAGTATAAAGAAATGATTAAGATTGAAGGGATCCTTTTTGATGAGGTATTCTGTACAAGTACACCCAAAAGGTTTGCAGATTCCCATACCCACTTTGACTGGAGATTGACTGAATTGTTAATGGCAATTACAAGGCCACCACTGGGACGGCCTAAGAGAGGTACCTTTGCCAGCTTGCAATAAGTGGAAAACCCTGGTATGGTAAATGTGGTCAATTTCATTGTCTCCTGTAGTATAAGAATCGCTGGTTGGTTCTTGGACGTTAGAGGTGCATTCATCCCATAAAATTAGAGTAACCACAGGTATTCCATGAGAGAACCTCAAGCAAACTGTGTTCTGTATGCTACGAGGAAGTAGGTGACATTTTAGATCCTAAAATAGCAGTGACCATTGGTTCGAGCCATCGAATACCTTTTGTTATTCCCACGTGTGCTAGGCATGCAAGTCTCCATCAACACTACCGTTAGTTTGTTGAGCATTAGTGCTGCTTGCTGCTTTCGCAGCAACGACAGGGTCAATGTAGGCAAGAAATTCGTTGGCTTTTGATTCCAATTCAAAGTTGAATAATTTTAGACCTTGGTTTTTGAGCTCATCTCGATTGAACCAGAGAAACTTCAATATCGTTTCAGAGCTCAGATAACATACTGCTCTACAATTGTCGGTCTGAGCGATAGACACTCAGAGGATGTTTTCGGATTTAACCATTCTGAGTTGTGGGATGTGTGAAAAAAGCGACAGAATTAAGGATCGATTAATGCGCTTCCCTGCAGTTGAGTCCCTATTACCTTCGAGGCCAACCAGATGGAGTTTGTTGACATCCTCAGGCGGGTTCTCAGGATTTTTCACCTCATTTTGAGGGGGAGGAGGGGCTTCAATATACAAGTGTTATACAAGTGTTGATACAAGTGTTGGTATCACCTTACTGTGGGTTTCAACATTCAAATCGTGGATGTATAGGGCCTTTCTCAAGATTTCTAATATTTCATGATGGGATTTCACAGGGCTTTTCTGTTCAGGACATGGAGGTGGTAATGATTCCTCCTTAGTCATCGTTGATGACACGACAGGGAGCATCTTCATGAGTGTTTCAATGCTCAACGTGCCCTCCTCCAAAGCTTTTTTCAGAGTTTCAAGAGAATCTTGGTGAGAGTTTGCAAGGTCGTTTGCAAGGTCGTTGGAGTTGGACTCAGGAACCGCTCTACTCAGAGCTGGGCAGTGTATGGAAATACGAGTGGGGGCAAAGATAACTTTTGCCTCCTCTTTGCCAGTAGTACTGTTACTTTTCAATGAGGTAGGTTGAACAGTTTCTAACTCTTTGTCTGACAGGAGCAACTTGTTATTACTAGAAGTGAGTCCTGCTGATTCAGCCTTGAGTTGGTCAGATTCTGTATCTAATACTGAGACTTTTCCCTTACCGTTGATCATATTTGAGAACTTGATGTTACTAGTCATATTCGGAATCCCTGAGCAGCCTGGGAGCTCAGTGCATGCCACACTGTAGGATTTTCTCAGAGCCGGTTGTGGGATGGGGTTAATATTCAAATCGCTATTGGTTGTGGGTTGTTCAAGTGTGATATCTTTTCTAGTTGTACAGCTTCTTCCTGAAATCGGAAAGTAGCTGTTCAAATGTACTTTCAAGTGTGGAAGAGACATCTCATCGGTTACTTTGGCCTCTGTTCTGGTTATAATCGATTCCGAATTAACTTGAGGGCATTTGCTAGAAACATCAGCAGGTGGAGGCTTAATTATTGACGTTTTCACAGAAGCCCTTAGTTTTTTCGGGATAGATTCGATCCTTCTGTTTTTGGATGGTAATTTAGACTTAATGGTTGGGGTCGATATTAATGCTTCCTGACTTTCCTTTGAAAGTTGCTGGAAATCAAAGCTTTCTTCATCGGAAATTACTATGACCATTTCATGTTCAGAAATCTGGGGAGATTCGGGTCTCAGTGATGTAATGTTATTAGCTACATCCTTATCAGACTTTTTAACCATAGATTCCTTTCTCCTCTTAGCGTTCCTTTTCATTGCCCTGAGATGCAATTTTTTTTCACGGTGAGACATGAACAGGACGTTTTTTTTCGGGGTTGGAGGATTCGCGTTCGTTCAGCTGTTGTTCGTCAAGTGCCTTCACCAAAATTGAAGGACTATCCGGACAGTCAGCAAGAGGAACCAGCTTAATCAATTGAGAAGAGATGGTAGAATTCATCACTTCAATTAGGGGTTTGAGTTCTTTTAATTCGGACGTGCAATTACATCATAGGGAGGGAAGGGAAGTGCTTAGCGGTTGTGGGCAATCAATGCTTAACTCATCGCCATATTGAGTAGCTTTTTCAAAATGAACCGGGGCAGCCTGAGTGGGCTTGCTGTTTATGGCTCGTAGGGTGTCTGCAGCAATGATAAAGCCTTCTATCTTGTCCATTTTGGAGCATAGATGATGTAGGGTGCCTTTTATCTCTTTCAGTTCTAGGTGGGTAAGGTCATGCCCCTTGTCCAGTAAATCGAGTATTTTAATGATTACAGGAAAGGTGTGTGGAGATCGCGTGTCTTTCTCACCAGAGTCAGTTGGGCCATCTAAGGGGTCAATTTGAAAAGGCCTTATGGAGACATCTGCAATATCAGATTAATATGACATGCGTGCTGGTGGTAGTTCAAGGTTTATATTTTGAAAGCTCTCTCTACCTGGCGCGTTTAAAAAGTCTTGATCGCCAAGTGATTGCGAAAGAGCCCTTTGGGACTTTTTGTGTGGGCCATAGAGAAGAGGGGTTAGTGTGCCTCTGGCATGAGACACTTGATCATCAAGGGCAGCCATGTTCTTTATAGTGAGATCATAATGATCACTGGTGGATAGATTAGATGGGGGCATCTCAGTACAACTTCTGTGTATTTCATCTGAGGGTGTCGCTGGGGAATTATTCATGTTTCTATTGTCATGAGAGTGTGTGAAACATGGAGTGGACGATGGACTTGTTTCATTAGCATGTATCATGACCACAAATGGGGACAAGTTTGGGCGAGCATTGGCCTCACCAATAGTACCTGAAGTCAATGCTTCTAACGCCACAGGTTCAATATATGATGTGCGGCCATGACAAACAAGTGAGTCAATGCTAGAGGGTGTGAGTGTCATAATACTTAAGTCATTGCATTTACTCCGTCAGCTTGCAGCCATACCTGGTATAGATAGAAGTCGTAAGCGTTCCAGAAGGTGGAAGCACGGGTCGAGTTGACTAGTAAAGGTAAATGGCTAGCAATCTGGCTATCATTGGCTAGCAGACCTACGTTAGTAAACAAATGGAAGTGCTTAGACTATAAAAAAGCGCCAGTGAAACAAGAATTTGAAGAGCCCTGATGTAAAAAGGGGCAGAAAGCAACATACCATACAGTTTACTATTGCTATATGTGAGCTTATTGAAGTTTATCTTACCAGGTTATAGGTCGGGGTCAGATCTTACATCAAGATCAAGGTGTTATAGGACTCAATCATAACATTACAAATCATCAAAGCAGCGAACAGCCAACAGCACTTTTGTGTACTTCCGTGTGCGCACGCCAGTGCGCTGCACACAGTGTATTTGAAAGAGAAAATGGGGCGGAGTCAGGGGCGGGGTAAGGAGGGCTGACCCAATCAGGAGGCAGGCTGAAAACAAATGAGAGGGAGAGCTGTTAGTGTGTGACACTGAGCGTAGTTACGCAAGCTCGCGCTAAACGTAATCCCTCTGAAACAGCGCTAAACGTAATATCTCCTTAACAGTGTTCCCAATGTACAATAATTACTTCCAAATTGATGGTCAGACAGCCTTCGTGTGCAGGGCAAAGACGTCCGCTTTCATGCTGACTCGCCGGGCTGTAGGAAGAGACTTGACAGTTCCAAAGACAGGCAAATCCACGGAAGTCCTTTCTGAGTCAGCTGCAACAGCCAACAGTACTTTTGTGTACTTCTGTGTGCGCGCGCTAGTGCGCTGCACACGGTATATTTGAAAGAGAAAAGGGGTGGAGTCAGGGGCGGGGTAAGGAGGGCTGACCCAATCAGGAGGCAGGTTCCAAATTGATGGTCAGGCAGCCTCCGTGTGCACGGCAAAGAGGTCCGCTTTCATGCAGACTCGCCGGGCGGTAGGAAGAGACTTGACAGTTCCAAAGACAGGCAAATCCAAGGAAGTCCTTTCCGAGTCTCCTGCAACAGCCAACAGTACTTTTGTGTACTTCCGTGTGAAATCATATACTACTCTGTAAGCCTCCTTAACCCTCCTTAATTAGATGGCTTGTGGAGATTGCAACCAGGTCGTGGACCCTTGTTTACATAGGAAATCCGTAGTGCGATATACTAACACTACATCCCATAAACAATTCATTAATTTCATGTCTGAAACAGTTCTGACTGATGCTTGGCATTTACATTCACTGATTTTGAATTTACATTCTATTCTACACCCCATAACTCCTTTTCACGGCTTGATTATATCTTTATCCCCAACTCCATGGTTAGCCTCTTACTTGATGCCCAGATAGAATCCATTACAATATCTGACCGTGCTCCAGTGCATATTCAAATTGCTACCCCAATAACCTCTCACAACTCATGCAGATGGAGATTTAATACCAGCCTTTTAAATGATGTATCTTTCACACAATTCATCACTCAACAACATAATAACTTATTTTCTGAAAATAAAGATCAGGACACTTCTATCCCCACCAATTGGAACTGCTATAAAGCAGTCCTTGGATGTCATATTATTTCTTTTGTAGCTAACAATATTTCTTTTGTAGCTAATGAAAATCCTCAAATCTGAATCTGAATCTATCCTCAAACAATTTAAACCCCTAGAAATTCAATTTGCCGGCAATCAAATCTTCTGTTGTCCTCAGGGACATATTTAAACTTAGATTTCAATACAACAAAATAATTACACAATATTCACGGTCTAATTTGCTTAAATAGAAAGCCAAAAAATATCAATTTTCAAATAAAACCAGCAAAACACTGGCTTCTTACCTTAAACTTAAGAAAGAGAGAACAAAAATTGTGGTTATTAAAAATCATATGGGCAACAGAAAATTCTCTGATAAAGAATTATGCAGGTTTTTCAAACATTTTATTCCAACCTATATACCTCTGCAGCCCCTCCTAATAATCCCGCGATTAATAACTTCTTAAACAATATACCTCATAATTCATATCCTCAAACTGACCACTCCTCACTTAGCGTTCCAATAACTCCCCATGAAATTCATTTAGCTATTAATAACCTTAAAAAAGGCAAAGACCCTTGACCAGATGGTTTTCCTATTGATTTTATCGCACACTTTTCAAATCTTATGGTCCCTAAGCTCAATAATATTTATTCTCATTTTACTTCCAATAATGTAGCCCAAGCTACTTTTTCAGAAGCTATTCTAATAGTATTTCCAAAACCAAATAAAGATCCCGAACTTCCCCAAAACTACTGTCCAATTTCCCTTATTAATACAGATTGTAAAATGTATGCTACAATTCTCGCCAATAGAATTATCCCCTTCCTACCTTATCTTCTTAAGCAAGACCAAGTTGAACATGTAAAAGGTAGAGTGTCCTCCTCCCATATTACACTTTTTTTAGACATTATTGATACCTTAAACAAATCAAAGGATCCCTTTGCAGCAATTGCTCTCGATGCTGAAAAAGCTTTCAACAGAGTTGAATGAGACTTTATGTTCCAAGTGCTCAAGTGGCATGGTTTTGCCCCCCCATTTCTATCTATAATTAAAGTTCTATATTCCAACCCCAAAACTGCAGTCTTTGTAAATAGTCAACTATCCTCCTTTTTCTCCTTATCTAGAGGTTCACGTCAAGGCTGCCCACTATTCACTATTCTCTTTATTCTAGTGTTAGTTCTTGAAGCTATAAGACAAAACAATAATATATTTGGTATTTCATTTGACAATTTGCATATCAAAACAGTGGCTTATGCCAATGATGTACTTCTATTCTTAAAGAATCCTCAACAAAGTGCCCAACATTTACTTAATATCATATCTACATTTTCAGATGCGTCAGACCACAAATTTAACACAGACAAATTGAAAATCCTTCCACTTAATGTATATTGCAGCCCATTTCACACTAGTATTTTAGGTATGAAGTGGTGTCCCCTTGGATTCATATACTTAGGTATTCATATTTCAGCTTCCATTAATAGTATTCATAAACATAACTCAGATAGTACATTCGCCAGAGTCAAAGAACTAGTTTCCTCTTGGTCCCCCCTGTATCTCTCTTAATGGGGCTGTCCCCCATCATACTCTATCTCCTATATATGCTGCCCATTCCTCTTTCTCCTTCCTTTTTTAAATCTATAGATTCCTATCTCACTAAATTCTTATGGGGAAAAAAGAAACATAAAATATCGCTATGTAAGCTCAAAAAAAAAACTCTACCAAGGAGGAGCAGGCTTCTCTGATTTAAAAAAAATCATGTTGCATTTACTGCTAAGCAAACACATTGGTGGTTTTCTCAGGATGAATCACCTCAAGTGCCTAGCTGGGTTTGCCTGGAGAGAGCTATGGCTCCCCCAATGTCCCTTGCTGACCCTTACCTTATTAAAGGGAAAAATAAATTTACGAAATACTTCTGTTTTCATCAATCCATCCTTTCCTTAAGATTTTTATGCTCCCATTCATAACTAAGCAATCCTCATTCATATCCCCTTTCATTTGGTATAAACCATTGATCAACATTAAAGGTAAATCCATTTCATTTTCTGGAAGCTATGGCTCTGTAAGGGTGTCAAATTTTGTAATCAACTATTTAAATGTTGTATACCCATTGCATTTGATGAATTTATTGCTAAACTCCAAATGCCTGTTTTTTCCTTGTGGCAGTTTCTTACAGTAATTGCTGCAATTGTAGAACATTTTGAGACTCTGGTGTGCAATTCCAATAATCCTTATACGCTAAGATTACTTCAAATGCTAAAATCCAATTTGCCTGCCTCTATCTATTATAACATCCCATTAAGCACTCCACCTACCCAGAGAATTGACTGTCTTCACAATGATTGGAGAAGAGATTGTTCACTGCTGGATCATCGGTTTGTCTGGCCCCTCCAATGGCAATGCATTTCTAAAATTACCACCTCTGCAAGCCTTATTCAAACTCTGTTCTTTTTCCATCACAGAGCCTTTATCACCACCATATCCCTTTTCAAATGTGGTCTATCACCTAATGACAATTGCTGGAGCAGCTTGCAAGTTCAAGGTTCGTTCAAGCATATATTCATAGAATGTCAATACGTTAAACCTTTTTGGATCTCTGTGTGGAATACCATCAAATGTATTTTTAACCTTTCTATGGACTTTAGCTTTGATTTTCTTACATTCGGTAGCTCAATGTTAAATAACGACACTGTCAACAAATATGCTAGATATCTGTTTGATCTGCAATCCAAATTATTACAAGCAATTGGAAAAATCTAAACAAAATCCATTATAAATTCTGGTGGGACTCCATATGCAACATTCATAGATTAGAAAGCTGTAATGCATCCACACCTAACTTGCAATAGAGGTTACAGTTGAAATGGCAATCTTTCAATGATTATTTATCCTTGTAAATTCTCATTAGTATCCTGTTTAACACTATCCTGTAACAAAACTTGTTATATTTGTACCCCAATCTTCATTCCCTCCCTCCTTTCTTCCTCTTGTGTATGTTCTGTCCAGTTGGTGTTTTGTATTGTTGTGTGTAATGTTATTTCCCCCCTCAATATTCAAAGATTATTACAACTGTTTTGAAATTACATGGTATAAGGTTGCTTGGCTGACTTTAATATTAATCCTTACTTTATCTTGTCTGTCTGTTTTACATTTACTGTTTATTTTTAATATATGATGTTTGTATTATTGGCCTTGTATACCTTAATGCATCTCTTTAAACACATAATGCAAAAATATACGCTATCTGTTGATATAGCCATGATAAAGTTCTTATTTTATCTTAAAAACATTTAAAGGGAGCAACATAGGCCCAAAGGCATCTTGGCGCTAACAAGAGGCAGGGGTCAAGATTACAGGATTAAAACAGAAAAGTCTTCAGGGTACAGCAAAATGCAACATGAGACTCAGTGCTGCGTAACCCAAAAGGGAGCTGTTTCCAAGCTTTGGCAGAAGCCACCAAGAAAGCACAACTCCCTGTACGGGTGAGCCTGAACCTAAGAGGTTGTAGAGTCTTAAGATCATGAGACCGAAGAGGTCGAGCAGGAATGTACAGAGCAAATTTGCTCTGAAGAAATTCCACACCCAAACCATAAATAGCCCTATGCATGATACAAAGGGCCTGATTCACAGAACATTTCCATATGGAATTGTGCCATTATAAAACACTTCCATGAATCAGGCCCAAAGTGTCTTAAACCTAATGCGTTACTCAACAGGGAGCCAGTGAAGCTGTTGTATCATGTTCAAGTCCACTCATTGGCTTGAAAATACTAAACCTGGTAGGTTCATCTGTGTGTTGGTATGAAACAGGTACTGCTAGTTTCCAGATTCATCTTCACCCATTGCAATGTTGAGAGATTTGTCATAATACAAAAAAAAATGCATGTTCTTAGGGTAGACCCAGAAGGTCAGAGGCTAGAGTGTGGGAATACCAATGGCAAGTCTGCTGGTTTGGTTTATGTCCATGCTTTGGCTTGACAATATGCACCCTGGTAAACATTTTAGTTTATAATGTTGTTTACTGTTATAAAAATATTCCTTATCATTCATTCCCTTACAAACGACTTGTGGGGGGCGGGGAGTTCAGGGATAGGGAGAGAGAGAGAGAAAGAAAGAGTGGTGTGTATCCCAAACTTCAGTGATAGTTTCCACATACATCTTCACCCATTATGCTTTTGATAGCTATGCCATAATGCAACACGTTTATGCTTTCAGATGGAGAAACTGTACATTAGAGGACATCAGAGGCTAGTTAATGTGTTTAACAGTGGCAAGGTTACAGGTACTCATTGTCTTGAAAATACTTAACCTCGTAAATTGTGCTGTGTGTTAGGAGGAAATATGTGCAATTTCTATTTTTTACTGTCATAAAATATTGTTTTATCAATATTTCCATTACAGAGAGAGAAAGCAGCACCTATGTTTATCCCAACTGGCACTGCTAGTTCCCAAATGCATCTTTGGCCATGAACCTTTCTGAGAAATATGTCATAATGCAATAAGGTATGATTTTTGAAGGGAGCATCAGTAGCTCTCAGACAAGAGTGTTGGCTTACCAATGGCAAGGTTGCAGTTTCACATTCACTCATGGTGTGAACACCTTCAACATGATAGGTTGAGCTGTAAGTTGGGAAGAAATAGGATTTTTAGAGTTTTCAATGCTTTTCACTCTTATTAAAAATATATTGTTTTTTCATTGTTTCCATTACAAATGAATCAGAGAGAGAGCTGCACCTGTTTTTCTCAATGCCATTGCAAGTCCCCAGATGCCTCTATTACCATTATGCCTTTGACAGCTGTGTCACAATGCACAAGGCATGCTTCTGAACTAGAGGCCAAGTGGCTGAGGTTGACGTGTGGGTTGATGAGTAGCAAGCGTGCAAGTTCAAGTCTAGTCAGTGGGTTAACAATACTTGACCTGCTAGGTTAAGCCATGCATTGGGAAGAAATAGGTCAAGGTGTGGGATGTTAATGATTTAAAATATTGTTTTATCATTATTGCTTTACCATTGTTTCCATTACAAATAACAAAGAGAGAGATTGAGAGTGAGAGTGAGAGAGAGAGAGAGAGAGAGAGAGAGAAGCACCTCTGTTTATCCCAAATGGCAATGCAAGTTTCCAAATGCATCTACATCCATTACACATTTGACAGAGTAACTTAATATGTTTATATTTTTTACTTTTATCAACATATTTTGTACCATTGTTTCCATTACAGATGACAGGGAGAGGGAACGCAGCACCTATACATTGCCCAACCGGCATTGCTAGTTCCCAGGTGCATCTTCATCCTTTACACCTTTAACAGCCATGTTAGAATGCAAAAAGATACACTTTTGCAAAGGAGAAACAGGAGCTCAGAGACTAGAGCATGTGTTTACCAGTGGCAAGCTTTCAGGTTTAAGTATTGCATTGGGAGGAAAAGGGTAACTTTAGTAGTTGCTATTGTAATCTTACTGTCATAAAAATAATATTTCATCATAATTTCGATTATTACTAAAGATACTAAAGATTGAGAGAGAGAGAGAGAGAGAGAGAGAGAGAGAGAGAGAGAGAGAGAGAGAGAGAGAGAGAGAGAGAGAGACACAGAGAAAAGCACCTATGTATATTCCAACCGGCATTGCTAGTTCCTGTATGCAGCTTCACCCATTACATCTTTGATAGCTATGTCATAATGCAAAAAGTATACTTTCTGCAGGGGACCCAGTCACTCAGAGGGTAGAGCACAAGCTTTCCATGGGCAAGGTTGCAGGTCCACATCCACTCCTTGGCTTTAAAATATTCAACCTGGTAGGCTGAGCTGTGTTGGGAGGAATGTAAAATCATTCGTCCTTACTCTGGTACAATCAATGTTTCCATTGAAAATGACTCTCCGAGACAGAAAAAGCAGCACCTGTGTTTATCAGAACCAGCATTGCAAGTTCCCAAACGCATTGTCATCTATTACATCTATTACAACTTTGACAACTAAGTCACTATGCAAAAAGCTATTCTTTCTGAAGGGAAACACAGTAGCTCAGAGGTTGGAGCACAGGTTTACTAATAGCAAGATTTGAGATTCACTTCTGCTCATTTGCTTGCAAATAATCAACTTGGTAAACTGAGCTGTGTGCTGGGAGGGCATAGACAAAATGATTCGTTTTTCCTTGTTATAAAATATTTTGTCATCATTGTTTCCATTACAAGTGACTCAGGGAGAGACAGAGAGAAAGTGATATAAATAAATATCCACTGAAAAAACGTTGTTAAAGGGATGTTATGGTTAAGTTGCATTGATAAACACCCATGAAATTCAATTTTAAAAAAACGTTGTTAAAGAGACCTTATGGTTACAAGTAAAACCGAAAAAAAAGAAATTTGCCAGTGAAACTGATAAGAAATCAGATTTAACAGGAAGCCGTGACCTTCTAAAAATATGGTGAACTTGAGGAACATTCTGACCACGTTGTGGAGGGGATTAAATGGAGCCGTCACCTGGGACAATACATTAGTGCAACCAACATTGGCCATTTTTCCTTTTTTTTTCATTGGCATTTGAGAGGTAGGTTAAAGGGGTAACGTGGAGGCGAGGAGGTATGCTTTTAGTTTGATTTTGAACAAATCTGTGTGGACTGTTCCCATGCAAGTAGAGCAAGACGAGAAAAGGTGCTGAAGCAAGAGGAATACAAGGAGGGTGAGGAGCCACAACGGTAGTTGAGGAGGCAGAGCAGAGATTAAGAGAAGGCTTGTAGAGTTGGATAGAGGAGGATAGATACAGTGGTGCCTTACCATGGATAGATTTGTGAACCAGGTGAAGAAATTAAAATGTGTCCCTGTTTTGCATCGTCTGCCATCCAGACTGGTGACAGCATAAGGAAGTGGGTGTGTAGTGAGGAAGTTCAAAGAGAGTCCTGTTAGCGAAGTTAATGATCTTGTTGAGAGTAGAAAAAACATGGTTGGGAAAACCAAAGAAGTTGCTGGCGCAGTAGTCCAGTTCAGTCTAAAAGATAGTTGTGTACATTGTTCTTCATACATATCCACACTGGCATGGTGGACAGCCATGAGTCAAAAGGCCTGATTTGCAAAGGTGTTTTGCAAAGGTCGTTGACAAACCCTTTGTAAATCAGGCCCAGCGTTTTTTGAAATATTGAAACTTTTGAAATTATTTTTAATCATGTGTGTTGGTGCAATGTGTAACCATTTTTGAAATAGGTTCAGAATGCAAGCCCTGTGAGCTATTTTGTTGTGTTTAAGCATAGAAAAATATGTGAACGATGTGCTTTTTATTTCAATTTTGCAAGTTTCTAAAAATATGTAAAACTGCATTTAATAATAATAATAATAATAATAATAATAATAATAATAATAATAAAATATCTGATATTTTACACATTACAGTAATTGTAATTTGATTGTCAATGCACTTGTGTGCTAAATGTAAAAAGTAAATATTAGGTTTTTCATATGTTAATAATTCATCAGTTATTGTTTTTAAATGGATTTGAAGGTTTTATTTGGCATAACTAATATTGTATTATTCATGTTTTACAGTTATTTAATTCTTATTAATCATCTATGAACCCTCTGGAGTACTCCGCAGTGGCAAAGCCTATAGTATGAAAAGGTGCAGGTGTTTGCGCCACAGGGTGTTGGGAAGTAGCACCTGGAGCGTGGTGTCCATTGCCATAAATGCAGCCACGCCCCTTGCCTGCATAACCATCTGGAGTCCAGGCAGTGGCGAAGCCGATGGTGGGAAAGTGTGCGGGTTTTGGCGAAGCAGGGTGTTGGGATGTTGCACCTGGAGCTCACAGGTCATTGATGTAACTAATGCCACACCCCCTACCTACATAACCAATTGTAGTCTCCCTTTTTACCAGTAAAAAAAAATCTCCTGGTCTGTGGCCAGCAGCATGTGGCTCTTTGCTTCTGGAGTGGCTGGATTTCTGATAGTTATAGCCGGTAGGATAGGTCAGTGGGTTGAGCACTGGCTGCTGCAATGCGTTTGTGGTCTGCAGGTTTCAGGTTTGCATCCTGGCAAGGTCAACTCAGCCTTTCTTCCTGAGGAGGTTTATAAATGAGTACCAACACAGGTTGGGTGATATTAACAATACATGTGGTGATCCATTCTTGTAAGAAATTTATATCACTTTACAGTGATATCGTAACCATATGTTTGGTAGTGTACTTAGAAACAATGCTATGTGTTGCCACTTCCTGTTTTGTCAAGGGATGAAAGATCATGTTCCACTGCTTCCCACGATGTCACTTCGGGGTGGGGTCAAATTACATCACTTTCTGTGATGTCATCAGAGTTCATGGGTTCTGTGATGTCACTTCTGCTACCACTGGCATTTTGGTAAAATGATATCCCTGACACCCTGCCGAGTCCTATTCTTTTAAGGTACTGTGTTATTGTGATTTTGGGTTTAACTACCAGCAGGGAGTGGTTGAGTTCACACACTCATTAGCTTTGAACTGACATTGACGTCCCTTGATAACTGCTGGCAGTCAACGCTTCCGACTGATTTGCTTGCAGATGCACAAAGGCGTCTAACTTTCTCCCTTTATATATATATATTTTTTTACTCTATGTGCATTGCATTCAGCTTGTGGTTTTTATCCTTTTATTATTTTATTTTATTGATCACAATTGAGTCTTTGTGACTCTCCCAATAGGGATGGCCAAAAGAAAGACCAATTTATCAATTTCACCCAGAGAGGGTCCAAAAAAGGTATATGAACGTTCTGAACCTATCAAGGAGGTAAATGTGTTGATACAGAAATAAAGGACTTCCTGCATGATATTCAAAGGTAGCAAAATCTAACTGTATGGTCATCGTAGCAATTTAAATACTGGATTACTCGGTGCCATTGTAAGAGAGGGAACAAATCGAGTTGCGAATTATCTGCCCAGGACTGCAGGGAAACAGAAAGACCCACTGGACGCTTTTTTTAAGTGAGGAAAAGTGTGGCCAAGTTCGCTGCGACCACCAGACTGTGGCACAGAGCGGTAAGCGTCCCGTCATCACCCCCCTCATTTCGAACACTCGGATACGGACGTTTTTAATGTGTTATTCTGAATGTATCCTAAACTATCAGGCGTAGATAAATAGACACTACGACCTCTTTGCTTGTAATAATGCTCGTTTGAAGCCTTGACTTTGCTCTGACCTGTAAATTACTCATAGCCCTCACACCCTCTGGTATATATCATATGTAATTCAAATGATGTCTCAGTTATACATGTTGCATTACTCTGACTGTATTCCTAGTACACCTTACCTATAGCCTTACCAGCGCCCAACACTGTTACTGCATCTCATTGCTCTGCTCCGCCAACCCAGATATTGTAAGGTGGTAATTCAGTCACTGACATGCAGCATGCCCAGCTCTAGATATCAATAAGCATATAGCCTGGTATTAGATTAGCTCTTTTATTAGAACTGACATAGCCATGCTAGCATAAGCGCATACGCCCAGCCAGTGAAACCAGCCTATTACCTTACCGTAATGTCTATGTGCTAGCGATCGTATTTTATTGCTTCATGTTCTGATCATTGTTGTGAAATGTTGGTAATTTTGTTTCAACCAGTGCCGTGAGGCTGCACGCCACCTTGTAAAGTGCCTACCTCGCCCAGGCCTGCACACCTTGTCCTCCAGCATGGAGCTCAAGCTGCCAAACTCTAATGATAATCCTCTCACATACTTCCTACCAGCCCTGCTCAAAATTGCACCTGCCCCTCCCAGCAGGGCAAATACAGTAGATCCTAACACCCCACTCTTCCCAACCTCTAATTCACAAAAGATGCAAGAAGTTCCAGCCCATATGGTGTCCCTCCCTCCCTATGCCCATCTCCACAAGAAACCTACGACTAGGAACTTGCTCTGGTCATATTTCTCTCTCACCGACGAAGTGCCAAAGAGGGCCAACTCTCCCTGTGCCCATACTAGCACCTACACCTAGGCTTACCACCCCGCTAACAGCCCACCAGGTTACCAGCACCCAAAAGCCCAGGGGGTGTTGCCCTTCTTTTTAAGGAATCATTGGTTTCCAGACAAATAAAATCCTCAACTGCAGAGAACTTTACAGAGAACTTTGATGCCTTATCAGTCAAAATATTCCTCTCACCGAACAACATAGCAACCCTTCACAACATCTACCACCCTCCAGGTCCTCTTCCCAACTTTCAAAGTAATCTCCTACACCTCTTAGGCGACAATCTAAAATACAATACTCGAGCAATACTTCTAGGAGATTTCAACCTGGGCTTCAATGACCCAAACAATAAGAAAGCCAAATCCTTCGCCAAAGCCCTCCTTGACATGGGCTTTATACAAAGAGTCACCAACCTGACTCATACGAAAGGCGTATACTAGACTGGATAGCTGACCACAACTGTGCAGCCGACATCAGCTCTAACTCCCCACAACCCTGGACAGATCATCATCTTTTCCACTTCCACCTACCAGCTAAAGTCGCTAATAAACACAGCTCACCAGTGCCGTCAGCCATGGCTAGATCTGCACCACTCCTCACTAAGGACATGATCTTTCCATACCTAGATGTCGCAGCTTTAAAACCCCACTTCACCAACAACCCTTCAGAGCTTGTAGATCTCTATAACTCCACACTGAAAGGAGATGTACATGCAATTGCCCCATTGCAGAGGAAAAAGAGCTAAAACCATCAAACACTACAATTCTTGGTTCACTCAAGAGCTAATAGATTTAAGAGTCTTAAGCTCAATGCACTCAATAAATGGCATTCCTGCCCTAACAGATTCCATGCTAGAAACCTACAGAAGCATTTCCAAACAATATAAAAAAGCCATTACGGTAGCAAAATCATCTTCTTACAACCTCAGACTATCCAACGCTAAATTTGAGTCAAAAGAGCTGTTTTATTCAATGAACTCATCACACCCCCATTCAACACACAACAATTTGTGAAAGATGAAGGATGGTGCAACAATATTCAACAAGCCATGCTGAACAAAATAAACACCCTCCTCCAGAATAAAATAAACTCTAACTTCAATTCCCTACCCAAAGCTACTGTGTTTCATTCTCATCTGGAATTATCCCTCGTCCCTCAAGGAATCATGGGTGTGACCATTGCTAAAAAAAATAAAAACATCCCTTGACCCTGGATCTCCAAACAATTACAGGCCAATCACGACTGTGCCTTTCTTGTTGAAAATTCTAGATAAAGCTGCATACCTGCAGATCCAGTCGTACCTAGAAACAAATAACATCCTGGGAAAAAGGCAATCTGTTTTCCGTCCACACGATGGCACAAAAAACCTCAAAAAACAGTTACTGGAAAAAATGGACGAAGGCAAACCTGCTATGCTTCTTCTCCTGGATCTGTCAGCCGCCTTCGATCTGGTTAACCACACAATCCTTGTGCAGCTGCCCACTTCTCCAAGGAAGCGACAGCCTGGATTATCTCCTTCATGGAAGGAAGACTCATGAGTGTTTTCTCAGATCTGGCCGCTGCTACCCCTTCTCCCTTCCACTCTGGAGTCCCACAAGGCTCATGCACTTCCCCTACCCTCTACAATATTTTCACCCTACCCCTTTTTAATGACCTAGAAGAGCATGGCATAGCATTCACAAACTATGCCTACGAAACCCAAAGTCTTCTCCCCCTCACCGGATCCTACGAGCAAGACTCAAATACCCTCAAGGAGACTTATGCCATCATCCAGTACTGGATGGCTGCCAACGATCTTTGTCTCAATGGGGACAAAACAGAAATCCCATTGGTAGGTCCCAAAGAAATCCTGAACAAGCTAGACAATCAAGTACCTTTAGCATTGAGAATACCGTAATCAAAGTCTCTGCTGCAGTCAAAACCTTGGGTGTATATCTGGACTCAACCCTCTCAATGAAGCGACAAGTTACTGCCATTTCTTCATCAATGGCACTCACCACTAAAATAACTAATGCAGTAAAACTATAACCCTCAGCAAAAAACTGCCTTAATATAGGCAGAGCCACCATTGGGGCCAAGTTGGATTATTGCAATGTTCGGCTCCTTGGAACCTCAACAAAGAACATCAACAAACTGCAAATCACACAAAATAACACCATAAGAGCAGCTTTAAGCATGCCTAGGAGGGAACAAAGATGAGACGCCCACTGGCTCCCAGTCAAAGAGTGTATAATCTTCAAAACCCTTGCCATCATGCACAAATGTGTTGTGTTTGTTGCCTTGTTTACTTCTGCTTAAATTCTAATCTGGTTCCAAAATCCAACAGGGTTCTGGAACCAGTGATCAGTTTGTGGTGGGCCAGGCAGGGTGCCTGTTGCTCGCTCGAGTTAACTTAATACATCTTCATTTACCGCTTACCTCGGTGTCAGTGTCCTCAGCTTTATCAGTGGCGATGAGGATCTAGAGCAGCAGTCGTGGCTGTCCGTGCCAGGGCCGATGCGAGTTCCCTGGACCTGCGTGTGAAGATGGTGCAGAGGTGTGGAGTGACAGGCACCACAGCCACAGCTGCTGAAGATAGGAACCCTGCAGCCGCAGCTGCTGAAGAGGAACCCCAGGTCAGTGGGAGGAGGGCATGGACTAGCTCTCCCCAAATCGGGCCCACACGCATGGGATTCCCAACGGACGTAGGCGCGCGCTGCCAAGGGGAGCACACAGGGCTCGTGCCAAAACCTCAGCGAGTTTCCTGCCATTGTGACACATTGCTAGGCTACGCAACGCATCACAGGAACTTTTGCAAGCAGAGAAGGCCTGGGTTGCCAGGTTACCATATACAAAGGCAATGCTGCAGTGACAAGGTTAACAGAGGCTCGGCACAGAGCCTGTGGAGTCCAAAAGACATTGAAGGGAGGAAAGGAATCCCCAAAAAGGGGCCCAGCCACAAGCATCTCTAGAATTAAATGTCATCCCCATGAATATTGAGTCCTAGCTACACACAGTCTGAGAATAACAGATTAAACCGCAGCAGAGAGTTTTATTCCAAGCACTGCACGCTGACTGTTGCCAAGGAGCTTGGCATCTACTACATTTGGTGTTGGTTATAAGGGTCCAAACTAAGGGAGCGCAAGACGGAACAGACTATGGCAGCAGCAATCCCACCTCCTCCCCCATTTCTAGCAGAACCCAGTACCCCACCATTTAGATGGGAGAGATGAAGAAGCAGGTTCGAGACCAACATGCTGGCTATAGGTGGGGACAGATACAACCCGGACAAAAAAAATATATATTTTACTCCACAATTTGAGTTCGGAGGGCTATTGTGTCTTTGATGGTCAGACAAACCTACTGGAGGGTGCGGGAAATCTAGATGAGTTTGCTGTGGCCATCCAAAGAATTAAAGAACACTTTGAACCCAAGAAAAATGTCACATTTGAAAGGCATACATTTTTCCAGAAGAGTCAGTAACATGCTGAATCAGTTGAGACCTATGAGGACACTAAGCTATACCTGTGAATTTAGTGATCTAACCAACTTGTTAATCAGGGATCAATTAGTCAGATGCCCCAACAACCCTAGTGTTCAGTAGAAGTTGCTAGCAAGAGACATTTCCTTGGAGCAGACTGTGGAGCTGACGAGAAGCATTGAGCAAACCACCCAATACATGAAGGAGATGAAGGTAGAAAAGATAGGGGACAAGGAGTGTACGCAGTATCTCAAAGGAGAAAACCATTAGGGCCAAAGAAACAGTGGTGGGGACACAAGTGTCTCAGGTGCAGAAACCCAAGACATACGGTGAGTAGCGCATTCTTTCCTGCCAAGAATGCAGAATTACTTAAGTGTAGCCGGCAGGGTCACTATGCACATGTGTGTAAAGAAGCAACCATTAACATTGTCGAGCAGAGGGAGAGTAATGGTGATCAGTCAGGTTCCCCACCACCACGTTTGTCAAGTATCTCCTGTCAGGAGGGCAAGACACAACACACTTTTGAAATCTCTGTGCTGTCTGAGGGGACAAGTGGAGCAAGTGGCCCAGTCGATTTTTTTTTTTGATAGACGGGTACAGATTGTCGATGAAGGTGGATTCTGCATCACCTTGGACAATTGTATCAGAAGACACCCTCAAACATACTTTACATAAGAATGTGAAGGATCTATATCCAGCTCAAGTACAGCCATGCGCCTATGGAGAAAGTGTGATAGACCTAATGGGGAGATTTCATGGACATGTGAGTTACAAGGGCCGAGAATGTCCAGCCAACATTCTTGTGGCGAGGAAAGGTGCTTCTCTTCTAGGATGGGAGGAACAAAGAAGCCTGGGTGAGGATTTAGGCCAGTGCACCGATGCCCATCTCCATAGCTGAAGTGAACGATAAGTGGGCTGTGGAATTTCAGAAGGTGTTTTCAGAAAGCCTTGGGAAATTGCGAAACTTTGAACATGATATCAAGCTGAAAGCTAATGCTTGTTGAGTAGTTCACAAAGTAAGACCTGTTCCGTATAATATGAGGCAGCAACTATACAAAGAGTTAAGCAATCTGCTATGAAATGGGGTGATAGAGAGGATCCAAGTGGTTTTGGTAGCGAAGAGCAATAGCAGGATGAGACTTTGTGTAGATCTCAGAGACCTCAACAAAAACATTCTGGTAGAAAGACACCCTCTGCATATAATTTCGGAGGCCTTAGCCATTCTGAGAGACTCCAGTTGGTTCTTTGTGATTGACCTATCGGCGCCATATCACCAAGTGCCCTTATCTAAGGAGAGTTAGGATGTTACAGCGTTTATCACTATGGAAGGAGCATTTAAATACCTGCGAATGCCGTTTGGGTTGGCGTCAGCTGCCTCCCTATTTCAACGTGTGATGGAGAAAGTGTTGGAGAGCATGGCAAATGTGGTTGTGTTTCAGGATGATATACTGGTGTTTGCCGTGAATGAGGTGCAACCTGAGGAAGTCTTGAGGTCGGTGTTGGGAAGATTAAAAAGAGCTGGTTTGACAGTGCAAGGAACACGTGTAGGATAGGAGTACGTGAGGTGGAGTATCTAGGCCAGAAGATATTGGGGCAAGGTATTGCACCCAAACTTAGTCTTGTGGAGAGTATTTGTAAAGCTCCTGCTCCACAGGATAAGGAACAGTTATGTTCCTATGTTCCTGAATAACTTTGCCACAAGTTCAGGTCCTTTGAGAGAGTTGTTGAAGAAGGGCGTTCGGTTTGCGAGGTCGAAAGAATGTCAAGATGGTTTTGAAAGAATTAAGGAGGGCATTTCTGGTGCTTCCTACTTGGGGGGATTTGTGAGCAGTAGGAAAACTGTCTTGTTGGCGGATGCAAGTTTGTTAGGCCTAGCAGCTTCAATTTGTGGATGCAGGGAAAGAAGAGCATGTTGTGTCCTTTGCCTCAAGTTTGTTAAGGGGAGCTGAGGAAAACTACTCGGTTATAGAGAGGGGGGCCCTAGCTGTGTATTTGGTGGTATTGCATTTCAAATTTTGTTTGTGGAGACAGGTGTTCCTAATTAGAATGGATCAAAGGCCATTTGTGCAAATGATGGCTAATGAAGGTTGGGCAAAAGGTGCTCCCAGGATATCAAGGTAGACGTTGGGGTTGCAGGGGTATCATTTTTGGATGTGTTATGTGCCAGGCACAGAGAATGCGGTTGAAGACTGCCTGTCACGGCTGCCCATGGAGGAGACAGGGGAGCCGATACAAGCTGTACAGGAGGATGAAATGATTATTGCAAGTATTGAACTTGGTGCTGTGGAAAGGGAAGAATGGATGGCGGTGGAGAGAGAGGATGTGGTTCTGGATAGAGTGAAGGAGTGAATGGTTAAGGGGTGACCCAAGAAAGAGTTGATTGAGAGGAAGTTTGATCACCTTCATGAGGTCAAGAATGATTTGTGTTTGTCAGAGGATGGGCTTAGGCTTAGAAGAGGTGCCAAGGTAATTCCTACAGAAGGGGTCAGGCGCAAGCTTGTAAACATTGCCCATCAGGGCCATCCTGGTATGAGTGGGGCAAAAAGGTTGTTGAGACAAACGTTCTGGCAGCCAGCCATGGACAGTGAGGTGGACAGGAAGGTGAGGGAGTGCAGGGAGTGTGCAGTGTGTGATAAGAGTAAGGTGATGAGGGACACTCCTCTTTTGCCAGTGTGTGTTCCGAGTGAGCCTTGGAAAAAGGTAGCTGTGGATTTAAGGCTTGGGTGATGGGTTCAAATTTTTGGTTGTGTTGATAGACATTCAAAGTGGTTGGAATGGCAGGCTTTGAGAGAGGCTACCACGGTGGAACTATTGGTGTTCTTTGAGGATGTGTTTTTCAGGGAAGGTTTCCCCTCAGAGATAGTTACTGATAATGGTGTCCAATTCTGTTTGGAGAAAATGAAAGTATTTCTGTCGAGTTTTGGGATAAGTCACATGCCGATGGATTTATATCACCCTAGAGCAAATGGGTTGGTGGAAGGTGCTAACAGATTTTTGAAGGGTGGCATTCAGTTAGCCTTGAGGGCTGGACTGTCGTGGACGGAGGTTCTAAGGGAGATGGTGTGGAGCTATTGCACCACCCCCATTCGGTCACCAGGGTATCACCTTTTATGTCTTTAAGGGGGCATAAGCCAGCCACCAAGTTGTGTCCAGGTTGGACGGGGGTGTCTGGATGTGTTGATGTGGACCGCAAGGTGATTATGGATTTGATAGAGAAGGCTCAGTGTCAATATTACCAGGTTTTTGATGATGCAGCTAAAGTAAAGCAGCAGGAGTGGTCAGTAGGGGATGTGGTCCTGATAAAAAAAATAAAAAAACAGATTTGGACTCAAATGCTTAGCAAATACATTTCTGGGACCAAAGAAAATAACAGCTGTACGTGGAAGTGTTGTGATCGTCGAGAGTGGTGAGGTTTGGTCCAAAGGGAGGTTGGTTTTGAGTGGTGCAGGAATGAATGATGGGGTTGAACAAGAAGAAGATTTAAGATTGAGCGATATCTTGAGGACTGCTGGTGAGGAGAAGGATGCGCAGAGTGGTGAATCTGAAGTTGGTGCTCAAACCAAAAGAAGGATCAGGAAAATTCCTATCAGGTTTAAAGACTTTTATTGTGAGTAAGCTTGTTTTGTGGTTTATTATAAGGAGGGAGATGTGTTGTGTTTGCTGCCTTGTTTACTTCTGCTTAAATTCTAATCTGGTTCTAGAATCCAACAGGTTCTGAAACCAGTGATCAGTTTGTGCTGGGTGCCTGTTGCTCACTCAAATTAACTTAATAAATCTGCATATACATCTTATCTCAGTGTCTATGTCCTCAGGTTTATCAAAATGCTTCTCTCACTCAGCTCCCCCGTACATGGCAGAAAGAATTCACCAAGCGAATCTATCAGACCGAAATGGGCCCAATACTCACAACAGCTTACAATCCGGGCCTTTAAAAGAGTTAAAGCTTAAGGGGCGAGCTTCCGGTTGTTGGCACCTAAAAACTGGAACGCCCTGCTACTCACACTCAGAAGGGCAATCTCCTTCACTGTGTTCAGAAGAGCCCTGAAAACAAAGCTCTTTAACTAGATCATTCTCGAGTGTGTTTCGATGTAACCAACCATTGGTTTTGGTCCTCTGTTTGTGTAATTCTATTGACACCCTGAATCGATTTTTCTGTCCCTCTTAGTATAGCTGGGCGATTTGAGGACCTGGCCTTATCTGTGGACTAACAAATCAGGTTCCCCTTTTCAAACCCCCCCCCCTTGTTTTTATATGTTTTCCTTGTGTATTATTCACTAATTTTGGTTTTGGATATACCAATTTGGTTCTGCCCTGACTGAATTTACTCTAACCCGTTAAACTTTACCCGTTGGACATTCAACTAGAAGCAGGGTTATTAGTCAGCCTTTGCTACAACATGGGGACCAAACAATTGGCCAGCATATTCATTCTAATTGTGGTATAGAATATCTGATCAACTTGTTGACACAATTGCAATTACCTTGTCTCTTTCCGTTCACTGTGCAGAATATATTTTCTTGCACCACCAGATGATACTAACCCACTCACTGTGTGCTTATTGAACAGCGAGAGTATCCATTGTGAAACTGTTTTTTCAACTATTGTACCTTTCTTTTTTCTCTGTGTCTTGTTTAAACAGTAGCCAGCTATGGTCTATGATTTCTTGGTTAACATGAAAAACTGAATTTAATCACAATTAAGAATGAGGTATTTGTGCCTTCTTCTTTCACATTTGATGACCTGAAAATGCATTTAAAGGATATTTGGCTTACTACTAGGAGCATTACACTGAAGTTCTCATAACAGAATCATGCAGACACCCCAACATTAGGACAGTGTCTTGAAGTTTACCTGTGTTTGGAGCCCTTCTTGTTCTCCATCGATGTAACCACGTAACATACCTACTGTAACATTGCACTGAATGATTTCTCTGTCTCTATTGTATTTCGTATGCCTGTGCAAATCTGTACTCAAGTGAATCTTCTGTAACAGCGCCACAATGCCTCATTTTAAAATCCCTGCCTCATCTGGAGGCCCAAGTGGGCCCTCTACATGCAGCATCATTGAAGTGTCATTCCCAAAGTATTTCCTACCACTGATGTTGTTGTTTCTACTGAAATTGCACAAGATATTCCCCTGATAAACAGATATTCGATTTTGGAGAAGGCCAGCGCCAATGAGATAATTGGGGGAGTGCAATTACGTAGGTCTGACTATGGCCATGAGGGTATAACTGCCACTGTAGGCAATGTAATTGTGGCCAGTAACCCCAGTATTTCCCAGACTGGGACAAAGGAATTCGCCCTGGCAGCTACGGAATGAGGCTGCTATAGGGGGGCCAGCTACCATGAGCTATTGAAGGAAATTAAGCAGCTGTGGAAAATTTTAAATCTGCTTGATCCCAAACTGGATAGGCTGGACAATGGTGATCTACCAGTCCATAGCAAAAGCCCAGACTCTCCACTCAGCCTGAAGTTGACATCAAAATCATTATGTGATACCGACAGCACCTGACCTAACAAGGATGCAAAAAGGGCACCCCAATAGCTCATGCCTGAGTTCGGTAGTAGAGCTCCAATTTTGGTGACTGCAAAAGACATGGGAGGGGGCAGTGCCCCAGGTTGGACTAATGCCATTACTGACACCATAGCAAGTGTTAAAGACTCCAATCAAGCAGTCAGCAGTCCCACTAAGTCAGTGCCTTGTCTGGGATTGCTCAAGGGAAGCCCTTATTTATATATGTTTATGTCCAGTTTGTGTACTCTGGATGACAACCCTTATATAACACCCCTCCCTCTCTTAGAATCCCCCTGACCCCATTGAGCCAAGAAGTAAGTTTGTTTTGCAAATATATATATGTATATATATATATATATATATATATATATATATATATATATATATATATATATATATATATATATATATGTATATATATATATATATATATATATATATATATATATATATATCCCACACTTTTATAATAAATTAATAATTGATATCACACTTGTGAATATAAGCAGTAATCAACAATAGGTAATCCTACAATAGCACAGTCCTGGTGACTTATGACTAGGAACAGGGGAATAAGGTATCAGAGAATGCTTTATGGTTTCAAGGAGATGCAAAGATGAATAAAAAGCAGTACAGAAATAAACTTGACATGATTTCAGCAAAAGATAATGTGATCACTTTTTCTTTGACAATTCACTCCCCCCTATGCAATGTAAGGAGATGGAAGTAACACACACAATTCTCAGGAATACACACAAATGCAATACAAAGTTCCAGTTCCCCCCAGCGAGCTTAGAGGAAAACAGGTATGATTTTAAACACAGGCAAAATCCTTTAAATGTGGTATGCAATGAAATGAAAAATATGCTAGAATGATTTAATTCCCTCTAGAGGTTCAGGGTGGGTGACAGCTACTTTGTATTAGTTCAGGATCACTTTAGCAATGCTCTATGAATGATTATCAGGTTGCAAACGAATTTCAGCAAAGGAAAGCAAGACGCTGCTATTTTGACAAGTGAAGAAATTGAGCCAAATCGCAAATCGCGGCAATTTTTCCGAGTGCGTCGAGAACGATTACGGAAAAACTATAAGGAGTATATGATGCAGTTCTAATAGGTTAAAATAGTTTGAATTAGATCATATTAAACTAAGAGATTGGGTTTTTGCACAGTTCTGGCTGAGTACTCACACTATATTTTTGAAAGGAATGGGCCTCCATCCCCGATCTGGTCAGGTTTAGACTGGACTCCTGACGGTTCTGCTCACAGCGGTCTGGTCTCTGGTTCTGGCAAAAGTTCTTGGCACTGCACAGATCTCTGGTTCTGGATACAGATCTGCTTTCTGGTCTAGTCTGTGGTTCTGGATTCAGCACTGCTTTCTGGGTACTGGCACAGGGTACTACTCAGAATCAGACAGCTCAGCCCGGCTGTTTGAATAGTTTGGTTTGGTTGCTAGGTATTGAAGGCCTGCTGATAGGAGTTCAGGTGTTGGGTTCTAGAGTTCTTGGAGTTTTGATCTGGAGTCAGTCTGGATGCAAAGTCTGTAGTCTGGATGTGGAGTCGTCCGCCAAAATGTTCCGCAGAAAGTGAAGAGTGAATGTCCTGCCTGTCCTGCACAGTCTCCTTTTATGTGTTTTGAAAAAGTGGGTGGGCCGGCTCATTTTGAATGCCCAACCCTCTCAACTTATCATTGGCCAGTTCCTCCTCTCTCCCTTGATTGGGGGAACTGGGTTGTGAGTCAGAGTGATGAGGTAGGTTTATGGTCAGAGGATCCTCCCCTTGTCAAATTGCACACAAATCTATTTCTGATCCAAATACATATTTATCTATGTACCATTTGTCTAATATTATATGTCCAGTTAACATATTTTCTGTAGCACCAAACCATCCGATCTCTGTCTTTGTAAAATGTCGTGTCCACTTATGACAGAATTCTGCCCTTTTCATCCAGATAACGACCTTTACACCTTTTGAGATTTTACACAAATGTGCACCAGGGATATGGGTTTCAGATGATAAAGTGTCAGATTTTTAACATGCATACATTTGGAGTAACAACCTTTTTTCCGCTACTATCCCCAATAACATACCACAGAGTCCTAACACCTCTTAAAATGTGCACAGAAAAATCACAAGAATGATGATGTTATTTACATAATTTTTACAAGTCCGCACTATGAATTATGCATCTTTTTAAAATTATGCTCTGGCCCCGAGGGGTGTGGTTTTCCAAAGCACATGGTGGAATTTCTGGTTTATCCACTTCCCCCAAGATCAGCTTGCTCACAGATGCAGTGCCCCTCCCCGTTTCCTTCCAAGAGGAAGCCATTTACGACCCCCCTAATTTAACATTTGCCTGGGCCAAGGACAGTGCTTTGTTTAGTTTCCTGCAGTCCCCAGGTGCCCTTCCCCTAATTCAATCAGAGAGGTGTCATCTCCTTTTGGCAGGGCAGCAGAATGCAGCCAGACCTGGGAATGCAGCTGCTAATCAAGTTTCAACTCCTGTCGGGGGTAGTTGCCGGGCAGAATTCACTCTCTTAAGCCAGGCTTCAGCTAACTGTCACTTTGGTTCCCAGTTTTTCTTCATCCAAATCAAACTTATAATTTTTACACATGCAGCTAGAACGCTGATTCTAAGTTCAAAACTATGACATTTAACAGTAGCAAACTATGTGACACTCAACAGTAGGTCACTCATTTATTTTAAACATTTAGATTTTAATGTCTTTCAGTCCAATTTCACTTGAGCTGCTGACATCCACAGCTCAGCCAGTTTTGTTATAAACATTGTTTTGGGCTCTTTCTCTTTCCAGATTTAGTATGCACACACAAATACATTCTGCCAAATGTCTGCTGGTGTTCAGTGAGATTTTTGAATATCTTGCAATGTTTAAAATAGGCATTTTTAGCTTGCATTTCAGAGAAACAAAGGTGATTTCAAAGCGCTTTTTTTTTAGCCACTGGCACTGCTGTTTTTCCTTTGGCACACATTTCACTCATGGCACTCCTGGCCCCTCACGCTCGCACTGGTGGGTGGCAGGTCAGGTGACCATTTTGTTGTGCGCAAAGACTGCGCGCTTCTCCAGGATTCTGGCGCAAATGTGGGCTTTTCCGCCCTCTTGGATTTCCTAAGCCCACAGCACCAAATGTTGCAGCATAATAGTCCAAAAGTGGGTCATGCCACCCAACACAAGGTACACTAACACTAATTCCCCAGGAGATTGCTAACGCAAATTTCACCTATGGATAAACTAGCCCCTATAACACAAGAAGGTGAAGAGAATACCACTGTGAAGAATACTCCACATGTGTGTGACTGGTTTATTTGTATGCACAACATGCCCAGATTGGCTCCTAGTACTTATGAAATCCAGGAGCCACTGTCCAATTAGTGCATCCATTGGATGTACCATGTAAGGAAGCACACTTCTGTCATTAAAGATGATATTGTGTATTGTGATGTGTGGGAGGATGCCTAATGGTGTCGAAGATTGAAGAGTAGATCTTTGGTGGATGGGCTATTGGCAATTGAATATAGATTGTACCCACCTCGTGGGTCGAAGATCACCCTAAGCCCAAACATCCCCATCCGCATGGATCAATCAAGGGATGTAGGGTGGAGGGTACCTAGTAGTGCAAAGGACACAAGGCATGCAGAGGATAGGCTAGACATTGTAGATTGAATCTTACCCATCCCAGGCCTGTCTCTATCCCTAATCCGTTTTTACTCAAAAGAGCACAGAGGGGGGGTCCTCTTTTTTATATAGAGGGCTTATTTGGGAGAGGACATTAGAACATCATAGAAAAACAAGTTCCACAAATAGCTACCCTTATATGTTGCACATTTCGTTGGAGACACAAGTTTGACATAAAAGAGTGTTTACACCATCTTCTTTAACAAATATCAAAGATGGAAGAGTCGGGTATAGAAAAATATATGACACATTTATTTAGTCAAACACATCATAAATTACTGGTTACTTAGTCAAACTAAAATAACAAAGACAACTAAAACATATATATAATATGTGTACAGCATACAACCTAGTGTTGTTAAGGTAGTCATTTCTTTTGACTGCTCTGAGTCTATTAGCTACAGGCAAAATTAAGCTGATGTTAGTAACCTGGAAGTTATTTTTTTATGAAATCATTTAGATCAAAAAAGCCCCCAAATTGACAGTGTCGATAGTATAGATCTGTTTCCAACCTTGCTTATTTTACACAGTTTCAGACTTTCTTCGTTATTCAGAAAATGAGCGACAGTTCAAGGCTTTCTTCAGGACACAGAGTCCCCAAATGGGGAGAAGTTATGTTATCTATAGGCTCCTGGCTGATGGATGGTGCACATATATATCTAAAAACAAATGTATATAGAGCTGTATCAGAACAATACACTTAAACATACTTAACCCAACACATTGCCTATTTTATTACACTCAATATGTTCCATCTGTTCTACCACCATCATTGTTCTCATGTGCACATCATTTAGATTACCTTAATTGTTAAAAGACTTCAATACATTGTGAGGCAGTGAACTCTTTTTTCAAGGTACAGTGGAGATCATTCCTAATAACTTGTGACACAAGCTTTGGTCTACCTTGTGGTGTTGTAAATATTAATTACTCATGTTGTGTTCACACTTTCAATTATGTATCCACAAAATCCAGGTATTCTTTTTCCTGTGGTCATTGTTCAAGTGATAGCTAATGTTGGCTAGTTGTTATTTAGCAATCAGGGCGAACGTAATCATACATAGGTTACATATGGCCATCTGCCGAGAAATGTTTCATCTTGGCACATGTTGTCCTTAGTAAGCCGATGCTAATGCATCGGAGCTCTAAATGTGTCACAAGGCTATCACATACATTTAGATAAAACTAAACACCTCATTTGTGCACTCTAAACAGGTTATCCAAGATTAGTTTATGTCAGGTTTCCAAAACAAGGCATCCGAAAAAGGCAGTCAGCTGCCTCAGGACGACACACCAAAAGGAGAGCCGTAGTCAAGGTTATAATTGTGTACTGTGGCTACTCCGAGAGTAAATGCTGGTCAATAGTTTGAGAGAGACCGAATAACTGTTTGTATATCCAACGTCCGGTGTGTCAAATGTTTATATTAATGTTTGAGGTGTCGGCCCGTATGCTGAAGCCTCGTCAAGCTATTTGTTCTATTTTCAGGGTTTCGCCTGAACATACGCTAAGGAGACACAAAACCGAGAGACACTGCAAATTAGCGTCTTGATGAGAACAGTGAATGGAGGACCTATCGCTCTATAGAACACAAATATTAGTACTGCGCGTTTCACTTACTTGATTTAATTATTTTCTGAGTTTCGCTATGAACGGGCTGCTGTCCGTGTCTGTGTGGGTAGGAAAGCTGCTAACGCACAAGTTCACATGGTGTGTGGTTTTACGCATGTATCAATGTTGCGTATCTGCATGTAGCATGCCGATCGAGCCTCCATCATAGGTGTACACAACAAGGCTACTAATAGCGGTGCCTGCAAAGGAGCCCTGGTGTGTGTACAAGTTAATCAGGGTTTTTCATCTAATGACTGCCAGAGAGATTGGCAAATTATTTAAAAAGATGTGGGGACAAGGTAATAAATTCTACTCATATTAACATGGACTGGATGTCCGGAAAAGGATGACATCTGTTTGATCTACAGGAGGCATAGGTACCACTATAAACAAGGTGTCTCATGTGACAGAACAAATAGTGTTACTTACACATGGACCATGGGCCTCATTCCAACTTTGGAGGTAACCATGCCACTATTTGAGGCATGGCTGCCTCCAAAATCTTTCCGACTCCGCCCTGGTGAATGGAGTAATTACCGGTCCATTCCAAGGTTGGAGGGACCGGTAATTCCCCATTCACCAGGGCCCTTCCCCATTCCCATTTGAGCCCCCAAAGGGCTCAATGGGAATGGGGAAGGCGCTAAAAACGGTACCGTAAATTACGGTACCATTATTAGCACTAAAGTCCCTTTGCCGGTCCTCTCCTTAACGCCTGCTAAAAGCAGGCGTTAAGGAAGGACCCGCAAAGGGAACTGGTAATAGGGCGGTAAGGGTTTAACGGCACCGGTCTCTTTACCAGCGACCATTAACCCTTACAGCCCTTCTCGGAATGAATGTGCATGACTCAGGGATACGTTTTTCTTTGCATACCTTATTATAAAGAGACACCTATATGGTAGACCAAGCAATGGGGTTGTTTTTGACAACACATGACGCAAGGCCATTAGGACCTTGGGTCCCTGGAGTTGTTAAGCTTGGCAATTATCCTCATGATATCTCTTCTATTGAATTTTATAGGCCAGGGGCCCACAGAATATAAGACTGGTTCAACAATAGAAGCATTATACGTAGTCTCTGTCAAATGTTTGGCCCATATCGATTCACCAATTGCATTTAGTGGTTGAGACATCATTCCCTTTGATTTTATTTAATAGTCTCCAGATAGATTTGCTGTCACCTTTCTGCATGGTGTTAATTAACATTTGCCATTTAACACTGATGTTTCCATTACGGTGACGTTTACACCAACCACTATATACATTGGTTAGTTTTTTCCTATAGAGTAAATATTTGTCCCAAGAAATTGGGAGTTTCTTTAGTTTCTGCAGTTGACAGCAATGGGCACCGCTCACTAACACCAATTCTCTGTCATAAGCCAATTTATGCTGTTTACCATTGGCTATGATCAGGATACCGTGTATGGCAGCAACTTCAGTGGTCCATTGCTTAATCATATATTCAATATCATTGCTATTCAAAGAGGTATTGGTGGAGAGTAGCATATGAATTCTTTTGTTCATTTTCTTAACCTTGAAGGCATTCCATTTTATTTGGGTACCAGAATTTCAGACTCCAAGGTTAGTGGGACCACAATCAGGATGACTAGATATAGGTAGATCTAATTTCAATTTAACGAGGGAATGGTCACTAAAGGGAGTTGGAAGAACCTCAAGATCACTAATATGGGAGAGAGCAATATATAGAACAAAAGTGGATTTACAACCTTGACTCAGTGAACCACGGGTTAAATCTGCACATCGAGTGGAACCTCTTTATCGAAAATGAAACTGCAGAATGTGAATCGTCCACCCTATCATCACCTAATAGAATGGGCCAGGTCCATGTGTAAGGAGGGCAAAGACGTGGACCCCTTGCTCACTGTTCTTAGAGAGGCAACAGTTTCACCTCACTGATGATGCCCAACAAGGCTGAAACACGTGTATGGGGTTACTGATGGTACTCTCGATCAGAGGAGAATTGCCTAGCATTTCTGCATTGAACTGCCCCTGGGCAGGACAAAGGCTGATATGCGGGGACATTTCTTCTCTGTGAAAGGGACAGTGAGCTAAAGACTTGGTAGAGTCTCTCCCAGGGGTTATTCACCCAAGGACAGGTCATTGGGCTGTGTTCATGCTGGTAGAGAGATTCCCAGACCCCCCTTTGTTTTGCAATAATTAACTTTAGGTTTCACCCTAAGTTAACAGGGCGATCCAGACGTGGACCCCTTGCTCACTGTTCTTAGAGAGGCAACAGTTTCACCTCACTGATGATGCCCAACAAGGCTGAAACACGTGTATGGGGTTACTGATGGTACTCTCGTTCAGAGGAGAATTGCCTAGCATTTCAGCGTTGGACTGCCCCTGGGCAGGACAAAGGCTGATATGCGGGGAAATGTTTTCTCTGTGAAAGGGACAGTGAGCTAAAGACTTGGTAGAGTCTCTCCCAGGGGTTATTCACCCAAGAACAGGTCATTGGGCTGTGTTTGTGCTGGTAGAGAGATTCCCAGACCCCCATTTATTTTGCAATATATACAATAGACCCTGTGGTAGCACTCCAACAGGGACCCTAGTCCTAATACATGATATAATCCAACAATAGAAACACACATTTTGGTTGCAGGTGATCGCAACCTGCAATTTGAGCCCTTAAAAGAGCTGGGTGAGGTATGGGATGAGCAAAATCAGACCTAGGTGATCCCTCCACTTATAGCAATGCCATCAATACTAATTCAATACATAACGGCATCTCTTTTACATGCATCCTGAGTGAAAAGGATCACTGCATGCTTTCTACCACCAACTGGCTACTGATTTGGTCTTATTTGGAAGAGGGATTTGTTTCCTTTGAGTGCAAAACTTCAAACTGCACTGTCACCCTTTCCCCCTGTGGCATCATGCACAACTAGAGAAGATGGCCCCTGTAGAAATAAACTGAAAAAGAATATAGATCACCTGCTGAGAACACTACCTACTGTAAATCGTTTCCTTGAATTTGTACCAGATTTGGAAGTCCTGTCCTGAAGAAGGTGGAAAATGTTCTTTCGCTGAAACACAGCTACTCTCTGTCAACCATGGACTACTCGCAAACATTCATTTTGAAACTTGAATTCACTTTTTTGTCTTTCAGCTTCGGAATTATGTATATACAATGTCTTCTGAAGTATATTATGTCACAGCACTTCCCTCTGGAATCTTTTTTGTATGTTAACCTGTGTTGAACCCTTTTCAAAAAATGATGTAAAATTGTGCACTATGATGATTAAGACTTATGCTGAACATTAAATACTCTTTATTAATTCAAAATACCAATAATGCACAGAACAATCTCAATTTTGTGAATGAGATTCCATTATGTATTGAATTCATTTCCTAGGAAGACATTGTTCAATAGCTGTTGAATGATCTCTGGTAGGAACACCCCTTCTGTGTATTCGTTATTCTCCCCAAGTCCTAAGAACATAAGGAATATCCCTTCTGTAATTCAGACCTAGGTATTATTGATGCATGCACTGATGAGAACTAGTAAGGGAACTTGATAAATTAGTCCAATGGCTGAGGTAAAGACATTGTCAATATTGAAGGAGTGGTGTTTCAATGATGAATGTAGTGCAGCCAAAAAGGAATTAATGTCTTGCTGTACACTGTTGGGATGCATGTACAGCATCCAAGCACGACTAAAAGATTCATACTAAGGACGATTTATTAGCACATGAGCAAGTGAACATGCACAGCAGCATGGGCACATGAATTGCAGTTGGAAGCTGGCAATGTGATAGGTTAGTATATGAAATTATGGAGAGGTGACAAATGCATCTTTAGAGCAGTTATGTAGGCATTGATAGGTCCAGATATAGGGCATGGGTGGCATTGTGTAGCAGGTGTGAAATTAAAGTTCTACTAAGAAGTGATGATGTGTGACAATTGTGGTGTGGACACAGTGCCAGAATGAGGGAAGTACTGAATCAACACCAAATTGGAATTGAGGGCTAGGATTTTGTATTCCCTGTTATAAGTGCAGTATTTGGGCACAATGAAAATTCTGAATCATTTCCCTTTCCCAAGCCCCAGTAGTGAAGCTGAGAATAGTGGTGTTCATGCTGATAGATAACGGGTCAATTGTATCCAGCTACAGGCCCTTGGCTGACCAAGAATGGACCTGTGAACGGCAGAGCGAGGGTAGGGCTGTGGCTCTCCCAAATGACAAATCCATGGGACTGAGGTTAGAGGTCTTGAACTGCCAACATGCAGGTCAAGATTTAGGACACTAGCACCCCAACCCCCAAGGAAATGTCTGTCTCATTTGAACTACCAGGTGACTCTGGAATACAGTACATACATTCACAAGAACTTGGCTGATTAATGTGGTCCTAAAGAAAGCAGAGAGGCAGGCAACTGATAAGGGGCCAGCGAGGACCAGCATATCCCATTATTTGTGATACAAAGAGCAAGAGGTGATGTCAACAAATCTTGTTCAGAGCTGGGGAGGCATGGTCAGGGTGCGGGCGTGTCTGGTATAAAGAAGAGTGTATTGTAAATTCAAAGAGCCAATTTGACCTCAGAGTTGTCCACTAAGCGCATGCTAACGACCAGGTGCACACCATGTGAATCAGCCAATGTGGCAGGTAACATTCCAGGAAACTTGCCAATCCAGTAACTAGAAATCCAGATGACAGACTAGGGGGGACCACATGTTAATGGGTAGGGGTAGATTAGTATGTGACCAATCGGTCAATGGACTATAGGATACTGGTAGTATGTACATAGGAGGTAGCCTATTAGGGTGGAGGGATAACACTGTATGTTGTTCACGTCATGGGTCACAATTTCTTTCCTTAAAAACCATGTACCTGCTTTGAACATAAGAGAGCTCCATGTCAATTTGGTTCTACGGGACCATCTGATACTATCTCCTTTTGTATACACAATACACCTTGTCCTTGCAAAGCGCTGCACCAAGCCTTTTTCCTTAGAGCAGTGTTTTTAGTGTCTGTTTGTCTGTAGGTCTTGCTTGCAAATTTGGTGACCCCCAACATGATTCCAGACCCTCCGCAGTGACAAGAGATTTCCGGCCGCACATCTGGAGGGGCTGCTCCCACTTGCAGTGACCAGTCACCTGTGCACAAATTGGAGAGGTTTACAGGAGCTATGTTGCCTGAATTCCTGTTTTCTCTTTTGAGCGGGGCGCTGCTCCGACATTGTGCTGGCCATTGATGGGACCCCATGACAAAGGAGCTTGGGGGAGAATGTAGATGTAAGCGCACCTTCTTGGGAGAGAACAATAATGAGAACGAGTGTGGGAGCGTGGTGTGTTGATAGTGAAGAGCGTGTGGAGTGGAAAGACCATGTGGCAATGTATATATTTAGTTATATGGATTGACCTCCTGGTATATATTAGGTAAACGGATGACAAGAGAGCAATGGGATACTCTCCAATTGTGAGGACAAGGCAGTGCTGCGGAAATAAGGAGAAAAAGAGGAATAAGGGTAAAGACCCAGTATAAGAAAGGACCTGGGATCCCTCAGCCCGATATAAAGGGGGCATGAGGAGAAATAGTATTTTTCTATGTCATTTTGTTGTGGTGGTAAGGACCAGGGAGGGGTACAGCTTTGTTGTATATGTAATTTGTGTGATGACAGTGATGTGTGTATGGTTGGTGTGAGAGTGTGATTTATTGTAGTGTGGTGAAACGAGGTGGGAGTGTGAGAAGAGTGACAGGTGGGGCAGGGAGGACATGAACAGGTAAGGGGTGGGAAGGAACATTTAGGCACCACTGGATTGGAGTCTGGGTTGATTAGAGATGTTACGAGCGAATAGGGACCACTAACAGTATATTCAAATTCAAGACCAGTAAGACTCAGATCCTTCTAATTGGCACTCCTGCCCCCTCCCTCCCTCATATTCTCTGGCCACCCTCCTTGTGCCCACTTCCCTCACCCTTGTGCGAGACAAAAAATCACCTTTGACTCCTTTCTTTCCTTCTCACCTATTTTGCTAATCTTGTCAAGAAATCTCATTTTCAGCTTCTCCTCCTCAGAAGCATTCTCCCTTTCCTCACCTTCCGCCAGAAAGTAAATGTCTTCAGAAATCTGGTTCTCTCTAAGCTGGACTACTGTAACAGCCTCTCCCTTAATTTGCCTCTCTCCTCCCTCTGCCCTCTTCAACTAATCAAGAACAGGACTACAAGACTTATCCTTGGCCTCAAGCCCAGGGACAAAATCTATTCAGCCCTAAAATCTCTCCACTGGCTCCCTGTGGCTGCACGGATCAAAATTAAGACCCTTTGCATCATCCAAAAGGCATCTGGGGCCTGGGACCTCACTACAGCCAACTCTCTCTCCCTAAATACCTCCCTGATAGAGTACTTCGGTCTTCTAGTTGTAACTATCTGCAGGTCAGACGTTTTTCCAAGCAGAGAGCGAGTGGTAGATGTCTTTCTTCGGCAGGAGCCTCCCTCTGGAATGGCCTCCCTGCCCCTCTCCTTCTTGAGCCAGACCTCCTTAAATTCCAAAAGCTTCTAAAGACCTTCCTCTTCTCCTCCTCCTTCCCTCTCACCCTCTCCTGCTAGTTCCCACCTGGCTCTATGTCTGGCTGCCTGTTCCCTCATGAGCCTTACTTACCAAAAGTAATGGGTGTCCCAGACGAGTGGAGACATGTCTAAGCCATGGCCAGAGGAGGGTAAAAATAATAAGGTCGTTTTGGGCCATATATACACATTTCTGATGGCCAAATATAAGGGGAGGAAATTGAAGGATTTGAAAGACTGTTGTAGAACTGTGGAGGATGGTGGAAGATTTTGAGGATGTACCCCTATGCCCCACAAAAGTAGAGATGTTCCGTCAACTCATTTTGGCCAAAGTACTCAAGGGTGCCCCGTCCCTCTGAGCACAGCACAAACAGCACTGCCTCCCTCATCAGGATGTTATCCTAGGCCCGTGGTAGCAGGGTTCACAAATTCTTCGTACATACCACCTGCTCCCACTGCCCCTCCTACTTCAGCACCTGCACGATACAAGAATATCCTAAACACTATAGCATCTTCAGCTGCTTGAGCTCCAGCGCACAAGGAACCAGAGCAGAGGCCACAGAGGGATTTAGAGACTGCATTGTGGAAGACAGAAGAAGAATTAGCACGGTGGAAATTGGACAAACTAGATGGGCAGAGAGCACCTGCCGGGACTGACGAATGGCGAGCTGGGGACATTTTGTTTAGTATTGACAGC
Organism: Ambystoma mexicanum; assembly: GCF_040938575.1. Taxonomy (NCBI): domain Eukaryota; kingdom Metazoa; phylum Chordata; class Amphibia; order Caudata; family Ambystomatidae; genus Ambystoma; species Ambystoma mexicanum. The sequence continues at coordinate 334,989,813 of NC_090933.1, read as the reverse complement.
ACATCGATTAGAGATGTGCATGTGGAGACAGATGGCAAAGGACATTATCCCAAATGGCAGCCTAGAGGAAAGCCACAGGCTGGGAGATTAGATTATGGGTCGGTTTGGTCCGATACAGTCATAGGCGCATTTACAGAAGAGGAAGAGCGGCACACGAAGGAGGAGCAGGGGAAGATGAGGCCCCGCCCATGATATCGCTGGTAGGTGGAAAGTTTGTGGGGATCCAGATTGAGATTGTGGGGGTAGAGAAAGGAAAATGAGGGGGGGAAGAAGACAACAGGGAGGCTGGTGGCGGCACAGTTCCCGCTACACAAAGGTCCCGGGAGAGCACAATATGTACCTTGGAAACACATGGATGAGAACAATTTGATTAACAAGTTACCATCCCTCACCATAGAGACGGGTAAATGGATATATGCATTTTAAAAACAGACCGCTGGCATCACACTAGCTGTGGGAGACATGAATGTTTTTTTCGCTGCAGTATTAGGGGACCAGGTAGATGATATTTAGTTCAAGGAGGGGTTTCCAAGAGTACAGATAGGGGATGACAGCAATGATGGGGCACATTTTAATGACTGTAAGCCTGAGTGTGGGCGGCGCTATGGTGTGCATACCCTGACATGCCAGATCTCCCGTCAATAATGGCGCAAACTATGTAGGATGAAGCGAAACCAACGCAGTATATATAGCATATGCAAGAGATGTAAAGGGTAGAAACGGGCGAGCCATGGGACCGGTCTACGGTGTTATTTTATTATATCGTGAAGCAATGCCTCCCCAGAGAGGTACAGAAAGATTTAGATAAGGTGGTAGGAATTGAAGCAACGGGGTGGGTAAAGAATCAGTCAATCAATGTACACCACTGTAAACGGGTGAGGGAGAAGAAAAGGAAGTGACAGAAATGACACAAAAAGCAGAAGCGAAAATGGTATAGAAGAAGCTAGGGAAATTGACGGTGGAAGGAGAGGTGGTAGGGACTGTGACACAAGAAGACAGACAGAGCAGAGGGTGATTCATGGAGAGGTATGAGCAGCCCCCACATGGGGAGGAGGGTATGACTGGAATGTTTGGTATCAGGGACAATACCAAGGAGGGCCCAAGGGGGTATACCAGAGGATGGGAATGTTTATGGTATTCAGAGGGGGCGAGGAGGACTTGGAGGGATAGGCCCAATGTTTGGGAATGAAGGGCAGTGTTAGACATGCAGGAGGGTTTGCCATTTCCCCATGGGAATGTAGAAGCAGACCAGCATCTGCATATGGCCTGTGCATGCCCCCATACACACAAGGAGGACAAGTCCCCTACACACAATTTTATGCCATCATGCCTCTGGATGTCCCATATGGTGTACAAACCACCTCCCACCTAATGCCCTGCCTCAGTATACGCTCAGTGATGCTCACTATCAAGGGGCCGGTGTGGTAGGTGGAAACCTGTTTATGTTTCCAGGAATTAATACCTACCCAGACTAGGACAGCCCACAGAGAGCTTTAGCATGCCCAGTCCTGTCAGTCACTACCAACCCAGAAGAGAAACCACTGGTGGGCATGGAGATAGGAAACAAATCATTTGTTTTTATAGTAGCTACTGGATCAACAAAGTCATGTATCAGGGAGGGGAATTTCCCCTTATCAGGTGAAGTAATGGACACACAAGGGTTGTCTGGAGAAATACAATCAGTTGCAAGCCCAGAAGAATTACCCATAAAGGTAGGTAACAGAGAAGTATGAGCCCTGTTGTTGTTTTCAGCTGCGTCCCCTGTGAATTTGTTAAGGCGAGATGTGCTTGGCAAACTTAACATGACAAAATGGAGGAAGGTGTTGTATGTTCAACCCAAAAATGTGTTGTGTGAGGCCCATGGTTATTGTGCATGCATTAGGGATGGAGCAACACAAGGAATGCCTGTACACCCAGATTTGTTCAAATACGGGGTCACAGTTTTGCCACATATGACCAGTAGATCATTCAGGGAACCATCAGAAATTTTATTTCGACCATCTACGCCCCAGGACCATGAATCCCATCATATGTGGAAGAGGTGGTGGCCATGTGAAACAAAATTCTGCTGATAGGGACTGATGCAGAGGGAGGAGAGTGGCACACAGTCCGATGCATTGACCCAACCTCACCATTGAGGGGCTGCCAGATGGACAACTGTTTGAGGATGCTAACAATGATAGCAAAGTAAAATTGGAGGTATGTGTCCTCTGCAAAATAATGATTCAATATTGCAACACCCCATGTCCCATCCTGATAGCTGGAAGTATGTCATAATTTGCCCAGGACGACTTAGCCCAACTACCAGACGGTTTATGGACAAACAATCCCCATGAAGTAGGACTTCTAAAGAGTATGGCAGCAGTACACATTACCCTCAAGCCAGGAGAAATATTACAGAGAGTAAAGCAGTACCCTCTGTCCAAATAGGCAGATGAGGGAATATATGACTCCATCACAGCATTATTGCAACAGGGCATTAGAGTGCCCTCAGAATCCACCTGTCACACAGCTATATACCCTAATAAAAAATCAAAGGTGTCTAGTTATAGGATGATTCAGGATCTACTCCTCCTAAACCGTGTGGTTCAAGATGAATTCCTGGTTGTACCAATCTCAGCAACCATCCTTTGCAACATGTTGACGACAGTGACTCATTTCACTGTCATTGGTTTAAAGAATGCATTTTTCCATCCAATTGCATCCTGATTCTCAATACCTCATTGTGTTCACCTATTGTGGAATGATATTCCAGCATACTCGGCTCTCACAGGGGTACTGTGAGTCCACCAGTATCTTCAAAAGAGTGTTCCATGCTGATTTAGGGAACATACATGTGCCCAGTATCATAATGCAATATGTTGATGATTTATTGATATGCAGTACAAGGGAACAACAGTGCAGAGCAGACTCCATCACGCTGATGCAATTGTTATCAGACAAAGGGTATAAGGTGGACAGAGCAAAAATTCAATACTGTCAACAGGAAGAGTTATATTTAAGACAACATATTTCAGTTGAAGGTAGGAGAGTAAAACCTAGCTATGGTTAATAAAATGCAGATGCTCCTGGAGTTGTGCAATTATAGTAGAGCATGAATCTTCAATTACACCACTACACTAGGCCATTATTGCAAGGACTGAAGGAGGCACAAAAAGGTGAAAAACCCCTTTACAAGGACAGACGAGATGGGCATGTTTCCAAGTGCTCAAAGATGTTATCAGTAATGTCCCCGTTTTAGCTACTCCTGACTACACTCATGAATTGTATTTGTTTTCCCATTTGAATGGCCAAATGATGACAGCAGTGTTGACACAGAAAGGTACTATGGGTCACAAGCCCTTGACTTATTATAGTGGTATGCTAGACTCAGGAATGCAAGGTCAGTTCCCATGTGAGCAAGTGTTGGCGGTGGCAGACTTTGCCATTGAAAAATCATACACAATTACTATGGGGTACTGTGTAGTTCTATATGTGGAACACACAGTGTTGGCAAATTTTGAAGAGGTCAAAATACACACTGACTAGAGAGTCAGCATACAAAGTAATTTTATCAACCCCATCCATTCACATTTTCAGGTGTAGAACTGTTAATCCACCTTCTTTTCTCACTGAGCAAATGAATGAGGGGGACAAAGTGCATGATTGTGTTACCTCTGAGGGTGCTGGGGATGACATACCTCAGGTGAAGGACTGTGCCCTCAAGGAGGGGGAAGCACCATTTGTTGATAGTTCAGCTATCATAGATCAGGAGATGGTAAAAAGACACATGGGCGGAGCAGTGGTCCGCTTAGTGGATAGATAATACCAGGTATTGGTTCAGAAAAGATTGCCCATGCATTACTCTGCTGAAGCTGCAGGGCTCACTGCCCTAATTGAAGCACCGGAAGCATCCCAAGGGTGCTTGGTGACAATATGCTGTCATTCAGCGTATGGGACCACCACCATGCATTCAGGGTTATCACCATGGAAAAGGGTTTTGCAAGGCTGACGGGTCTCCATTGTAACATGTAGCATTACTAGACTGGTTAATTTTATGCCCTCTCTCGGCCCATGCTTGTCACAGTGGTTAAGTGTGCCACCTATATTTTCAATACATACCCAATTTCCTTCGGCAACAAGATGGCAGATCAGGCAGCCAAATAAGCAGAGTATCTCTCAGTGGCAGACATTGGTCCGTATACAGAATTAGCAAGCGTGTGAGTGCAATTAGAAGTTCCATAAACTGCTCTACCAGTTACTCAAATTATTGAACTGCAGGGGCAGACGGCCCTGGAAGAGAAATAATTGTGGCAAAAAAGAGGATGTATGCAATCTCCCACGGATCTTATCTGGAGACAGGTCATCACAGGTAAAATAGTGATGCCCCCAGACTTGGTAGCTACAAACCAAAGGTGTTTTCTAGCTTTAATTTGTTTAAGATATAAATCTCTAAGTATAAGCTAATATTATTACTTGAGTTAGTCATTTGTATGTATTGCTTGTGGAAAACCTTACTGTAGGTAGATATCCATTGTTGTAATCTAACTAGAGAATATACATTTTAGGTACCATTTAATGGTTATATTTTGGATGAAGAAATGTTAAGTAGGCATACTAGAGGTTTGCAGGAAATATTTGATTATGAGTAACAGAACTGTTCTTATCTTCAAACTAACTACACATGTGTTTTACGTATGCTGTTTAATCACCTATTGTTGTGGCATCTGTATTGTATATTATGCCCACTGTGGTGAATGTCTTTTCACCAAGAGACACTTGTCAATATGAGTGGTTGGTGAGTTTACAGTTTTTGTTTGTTCCATGTGCTCTTAATCTTAGATGCATTAGTATGACATATTGGCCATGTGTATCTATGTTTCATATTTGAAACCATGTATGAATTACAAAATGAGCGTATCATGCCATTATTTAGTTTAGATACTTGACCAGATCATTAATTTGGAACATGGATTATGGAATGTGGTTGCAGAGATGACATTGATGTTTCCAAGTGTGTGTAATTTGTAGGATTTCTTTTTATATGGATTATTTCTCTTGCTAGACCTCCTAGTAAGTATATGAGGGCTCCTTTGTGTATGGATGGTGAATTTAACCAAGATATTCACATTGAGCTACTACCTGTCTTACATCTGTTGCTGTGGCATTTTTGTGCACAAGAAAGGAGTTTAAACATAGGTCTTCGGAGCCATGCAAGTATATATTGTTCACAAGAGGAGACAATTCGTGCAGCAGATCGAATTGCTACATTTACATAGTAATTGATTTCAGCGAAGTTGTGAAATTTAAAAGAACCACAGGATTTATAATATGATGGGTTTGAGGGCGGTGTGATTGTATTATTGTTTTTCCTAGGGAGTATAGGAAGGTCTGATGGAGGTTTATTTTTTACTACTTCGCTTTTGGAAGGTTTTCTGTTTTCAAGTAAATGATACAACTCTAAGTGTGCAATGTACAATGCACATAGTCAGTTATATCAAGGTAGGTCCACTTTCTGTGCATTACAGCACCTCCAGGGGAATTATTGAACCTGAAAATTGAAATATAAATGAAAAAAATGAAATTTGCTGTTTTATTGGGCATTTTCATTGTGGGGCCTTTTCTTTTAATACCTGAAGCTGCCTTGCTAGTTTGAAGGCATGAGTTTTCCCACTATGGCCTGCTTATTTGACCGTTTTTTTGGCCCTTCCAAGATGGATGCCATGGTTTTCTTTATTGTGTCGGCAGGCTGGCTGAACAACCTCTCCCCGTGCAGCACTCCCATTGATTTCTGAGTGTTTTCTTCAATCCAACCAGGGACCGGCAGGCTTTAGTCAGCCCTCTCAGCAAGGCCCACTGCCTGGATCTGGTTTCTTTCATCTGCTTTTCACTGAGAGTGAGGTCCTGTTTCAACCCTCCTGGCCATCTGTTGTTTCCTGCACATGTGGAGTTTGTGCCTGGCTGCTGACCCCTCCATTAGGTAGGTGCACTTTATGTGCATTACTGCACCTCCAGAGTAATTATTGAACCTGAAAAATTGAAAATTAAAAAAAGAAGAAAATAAACTAAATTTGCTGGAGAAGCACTGTTTTATTGGGCATTTTCATTGTCCTGCCATTTCTTGAGTTTTTAATACCTAAAGCTGCCCTGCTATTTTGAAGGCACGAGTTTGCCCACTATTGCCTGCTTATTTGACAGTTTTTTGTCCCTTCCAAGATGGCCACCATGGTTTTCTTTGTTAAGTAGGCAGGCTGGCTGAACTACCTCTCCCTGTGCAGCACTCCCATTGGTTGCTGAGTGTTTTCTTCCATCCAACCAGGGACTGGCAGGCTTTAGCCGACCCTCTCAGCAAGGCCCACTTCTAAGGCCCCTGTCTGCTCCATGCCTGCTTCCGGAACACTAATTGGAGTCCTCCCTGCTCCTTAACCACAATGATGCTGCCATCTCACTCCTCTAAGACATCCGGACTGCCTTGACATTGTCACCCCCAGAACTATGGGTTAGTTCCCTCCTTCTGGACTCACTCCTACCACCTTGACCATCACTGTTCTTTCTGCTTGTTACTCCCATGTTGTCATGCTGATGTGCAGTGCTTCTTAAAACCCTTTACTAACATCAGAATCCCGGATTGGAAAGTTGAGTTTTTAATACCTAAAGCTGCCCTGCTATTTTGAAGGCACGAGTTTGCCCACTATTGCCTGCTTATTTGACAGTTTTTTGTCCCTTCCAAGATGGCCGCCATGGTTTTCTTTGTTATGTAGGCAGGCTGGCTGAACAACCCCTCCCTGTGCAGCACTAGCATTGGTTGCTGAGTGTTTTCTTCCATCCAACCAGGGACCGGCAGGCTTTAGCCGGCCCTCTCAGCAAGGCCCACTTCTAAGGCCCCTGTCTGATCCCTGTCTGCTTCCGGAACACTAATTGGAGCCCTCCCTGCTCCTTAACCACAATGATGCTGCCATCTCACTCCTCTAAGAAATCCGGACTGCCTTGACATTGTCACCCCCTGAACTATGGTTTAGTTCCCTCCTTCTGGACTCACTCCTACCACCTTTGACCATCACTGTTCTTTCTGCTGGTTACTCCCATGTTGTCATGCTGATGTGCAGTGCTTCTTAAAACCCTTTACTAACATCAGAATCCCTGATTGGAAAGTCAAATCTTGATGTTTTTGCTTTTTGCTAGAAAGTCATATCTTGCTGTTTTTGCTTTTTGATAGAATGTCAAACCTTGTTGCTTTTGTTAAATTCTCTGTATTTTGCTCGTATAATGTTGCTTCTATGTAACTTGCTAGCTCAGTGACTTCACAACTCTATTTAGTCCCACACCTACCTGCCTTAGCGCCCCCCAGTTTATCCATCCTCTCCTCACTTCCACCCCTATGGCACTTTCTGTTTCTCCTTCCTATCTTTATCAACTGATTCTCCATTGACTATCCTTCCCTTCTCACTAAGTATGGTAGGAAAAAGTTCAAAAAGTATATCTTGGCCTCTAACCCTGGTCTTCCTATCACCGACACCTACTCTAATACTTCCTCCTGACAGACCCTCGCTGACATCCTCTTTGTCATTCCTTCACCAGATCCATGGACTGTTCAAATGATCTCTGTGCTTCGTCCTATCTCCTCCTTGGTGGCACTCACTGGGAAGTTTTCATGGCTTCCTTCGACTCCTCTAAAGTCATCATTAATGTCTGCCTTAATGGCACTGTCATGGCCGAAGGCCCCCAGGCCAATCTCCTCCTCTTTGATTGGCGCTTCCCTCGCCTCATCAATTTCCTCTCATTTAATGCTGTCCTATCCTCTCCCCCCTTGGCTACTTTGCCCTCTCTCTCCTCCTCTGCCACTCCTAGGACTCTTTCTCCTCCACAGAGCGTACATCTGATCTATACCCCTCCCCGTAAGGTCTTTAAGGCTGGCAAGCTTTTTCATATTGCCACTCTGAACTCTCGCTCTGCTGTCAAACACTCCTCTGACATCTGCCACCTCCTTGAAGAACTAGACCTTGATATCCTTGGCCTTACTGAGACATGGTTCACGGCCAGCTCTGTCGCAAGCTTTGACACTCTACTCCCTGATGGCTACAAGATCCTCTCTGCATCCAGATAATCCCGGTCCAGTGGGGAGGCAGCCCTGATCTTTCCTGAGTGGATTCCTGACTCTATCATTCCCGCTCAGACCTACTTCTCTTTTGAATGCCTTGTCTGTAGGCTCTCTCTCTCTCCTACCCATCCTCTTACTGTGGCTACCATTTACCGGCCTCCTGGTCAAATCACCTGATTTCTCTCTGAGCGGATGGACCTCTCCTCTTCCCTCCTGGCCTCTATCACTCAACTCCTCCTCCTCGGTGATCTCAATATCCATTTATACTCTCCTTGTTTCTCCTCTGTACTCTTCTGTGACCTCTGGGACTCCCTCTCCTTGTCCATCCTCCCCTCTGGCACGAATCACTCTGCAGGGCACACACTCGATGTCTTGATCTCCTCCGACCCCCCCTCTCCATCCTCTCTCTCCTGGAGCAATCACTCCCTCCTCTCCTCTCATCTATCCCTCTCTTCCCCCCAAGCCAAGCCTACCCCAACACTGCCACCTACCTTCTCGGACATCTGGCCCCCTCCACCTCTGGCTGTCACACATCCTGACCCAGCCCTGTCTCTGTTCTACTCTTCAATTTCTGATACTCTTGATGCTCTTGCCCCTGTCATGAGGATCCATTTCAAGTCCAAAGCCAAGTGCAATTCCTGGTATGACTCCAACCTAGCTACACTTAAAATAAGTGTAGGGCGGCTGAGAGTAAATAGAGGGCTTCTTGTTCATACCCTGACAAACTGGCCTGTCGCCTGCTCCAAAGGCAATACCGACTCTCTGTCCTCACCTAGAAGAGAGTCCACATTCACTCTCGTGTCTCTGCGGCATCTAACAACTCAGCCAAACTCTTTAAATCTACAAGGAGCTGGCGAACCCTGCTGCCATCTCTACCCCTCCTGTTGCCTCCCAGGCTCTTTGCAATGCCCTTACCTCTCATTTTTCTCAAAAACCCAGGGCACCCTGTCCACCCTCTCCACCCCTGCCCCTCCTCTCCCCTCTCTGTTTGTGCTTGCTGACCCTCCTTCAGTCACCCCCCACCCTCCTTCTTGTCCTCTCCTCTTTTCTCCCCTGATGAGGTCACTAGACAAAACCGATCCATGAAAGCCTCGTCAAAACAGGTTCATCCCCATTCCTCTAAAACCATCAAGGACCACATTGATACCCTTGCTCCGGCCATTGCTGATTTTTGCAACCACTTCTTTGCCTCAGGATCCTTCCCCTCCCCTCTGAAGCACTCCATTGTGCATCCTCTTCTCAAGAAACCCACAGCTGATCCTTCTTATCAAGCTAACTATCAGCCAATTTCCATTACTCCCTTTCTGGGCAAACTCCTGGAAAAGTTGGCAATCTCTCAGCTTAACCGTCATTTCAATTCTGTTGGCTGTCTCTATGTCTGGCTTCAGAGCTGCCAGAAGCACGGAAACTGCTCTCCTGAACATCCGTGAATATCTGCTCTCCAACCTTGACTCTAACATTCCCTCTGTCTTCATCCTGAGGTGGCCACCTCCTCTCCTTCTCTCATCTCTGATTGCCTAACTGTCATTCAAGATTGGTGTGCCACCAATGATCTTTGTCTAAATGCCAGCAAGAAGTAGATCCTCCTCATTGGCACACCTTCACCATCGTTTCCCCTCACTCTCTGGCCAGCCTCCCGTGGCCCTCCTCTTACCCCCACCTTCGAGGCTAAGAACCTCGGGGTCATCTTTGACTCCACACTTTCCTTCTCCGCCCACATCTCTGATGTCTCTAAAAGTCAAACTTCCTACTGCACCACCTCAGAGGTACTCTGCCTTTCCTCTCCTTCCCCCAGAAGCTCATGGTCTCCCAAGTTCTGGTTCTCTCTAGTTTGGATTTCTAAATCTACCCGCCTCTACTCTCTGCCCTCTGCAACTAATCCAGAACAGGACTGCAAGACCTGTCCTTGGCCTCAAGCCCTGAAATCGTATCTCTCCAGCTCTGAAATCTCTCCATTGGCTCCCAGTGGATGCAAGGATTACATTCAAGACACTCTGCATTGTCCATAAGACTTTCTGGGGCTTGGGTCCAAAATACCTTTAGCTATCCCTCTGCAAATACCTCCCCTCTCAAGCTCTTCGCTCCTCTACCTCTAACACCCTCCGGGTCAGTCGTTTTTCAAAGAAACAAGCTGGGGGTAGATCTCTGTCATCAGCTGGGGCCTTCCTCTTGAACAGCCTTCCTGCCACTCTAAAAATTGAGGACAACCATCTCCGGTTCTGGAAGCTCCTCAAGACCTTCCTCTTTGCTTCTGCATTCACTCCACCTCTCCCCTGCTGATCTGTTCTCTCTTGGCATTGTGCACCTGGCCACCCTCTGTCCTCCGGGCCCAGATACCTGCTCACCCTGCCACCCTCCTGCACTGCCTCCAGGCCACCCCTTGCACTGGGGCCTATATATGTACCCATACAGTCCTCCCCCTTTTTCTTCCTGCACTTAGCAGACCTACCCTGTCTGGTGCCTTAAACCCAGCACTTGCCAATTGCTGGCTGCACTATCACTGTTTGTTGCCTTTATCACTTATTTATTATTATTTATCTGTTTCTCCTTTGCTCCGCAAGTTCCACTTCTCCCCCCTTGCATGCACTTTTCCCCTGCCCCTCTGCCATGCACTTGCGTGTTCTCAATGTCACTGGGCCAAGTAAGATTGTTGTTTTGTTCTAACCCTGTTCCCCTCCCTTGCCTTGCCAAACTGTGAAACACTTGTGTACGAGCACTATAGAAATAAAATATCAATATCAATATCAATACATAATTGTCATGGTTAAGTGGAGGGGAAGGTCAAGGTACCTGGGGTCCGAAATCCTGCTCTACTCTCACCATTCTTGGTTTTACAACACCATCCCATATCAGTAGGGGCATACACGTGTTTTGTGCGAGGAGGAGCTTTATCCATTTTTATTGACACTATCATATTCGCACTCTTCTACAGAGCCTTCGTACTGCATCTCAGAATCATCTAGCATGAGCAAAAAAAATCATGAGCAGGAAAACCACAATAGGAACCGGTAACTTTACTACCATTTACAACCATGACGGTGCCACAAGAACATAGAATCAAACCAGTCATCAGCATTTACTCTTTCTCCATGCAATCCTCAAGTTGTGAAGGGCCCCTACCTCATGGGTCAAAGACCTGTTGTCTGCATAATTTGGGGGAATTTACGTGCAACAAGAGAAGACAATTCTCTTGCACAGGTCCCCTCGCTCCATAGCTATGAGCAAATCCAGAAAGTATGTGTTCTCTAGGGTTATGAATCATGTAGCCCATAATTCAGTCTTAATGGAATTGAGACCCTGATCTGTTTAGTTTGCTAATTGAAGCATCTCCCACCTGGTTGTCTGCAGCCACTTTACATTTGCTGCAGCCTGGATACATGGGACCAGGAGAGAGGTGAAGAAGGTTTCTCTTCAACTGAAACTGGTCTAGGATCGGCTTCAATCTATCAGATGAGTCTTGCGAGAAATAACTGGATATTTTCTGATGACAAAGCCATGGTGGATGGGGGGCATGCTTGCTGGATGGGGGCTTAGTTGTTTCTGGGGGCAACAGGTTTATAACTGTCAGATGGGCTTCAGGAACTACCAGAACCACTGTATGCAAGGTGGTCAGTGAACAGACACCCCTCCATAATGGCACGAGGTATAGGCATGCATATGGTCCACACGCTCAGTACACATACATTAACACCTCTGTGCCTGCGGTCAGATTAGGGATCAAGAGGGTTTTATTGCAACAAATATTAATTCCTACAGGTATAGTGCCATTTTCTAGGAAGAAAAAAGAATAATCAACTGATGCATGCACTTTCATTGGCTTCTCACTTAACTCGATCAATGTCAACTTTGGCACATAATTTCCCCATATCCTGCCATAGTTCTGTTTGACGCATTACACTACTTCCTACGGGAACCACAGTAAGCCCCTGCTGCACAGATTACTACTCCTGCCACCCGACTATCGTTAGAAAACAACACACCTTCCATTTTCAACTATGGTCTTATGTTACAATGGGCTTGTTCTTTCTTCTTGGCACACTCTTCATCATCTCTGTCCATTACGATGCTTGGACCGTGTGCCCTTGGAAAAGACTTCATATTCTGCACAGGGCGAGGTGTGCTAAAATTGGGCTATAAGAGGTGGCATTTCTTGAGGTATAAACAACTTGGGTGTACCCATTTCATGAGGTATAGAAGGGCATACATAGCAGCTCCCATTTGACCTTGTCGGCCCCACTTTTGTTTTTTGTTGAAAACTTTATTTATATTTTTCAATACAACATATAACAGGATCAACAATAGGTAACAATTCTCTAAAGTTCTATCATTGATATTCACAACATTTATAAAACCATCAATAAGTAAATTGAGTAATTCCTAAAAGATTATAATTATCCAATGAGTATATTAACAAACATATCAATACCCTACTGTCGTCAACCCTCTGTACACAATAAGTACATTTGTATCAGATCTAAAACCAAGAAATAAGAGGGAGAAAACATGAAGAAAGAAGAAAAGAAAAAAAAAATGACAAACTAAGCGCCCCACATAAAACATCGACACACCTCACACCCAGCATGCCTTATATTTCTCATAACCCGCTTAAACAAGCAGATATCAGATGTCATTCACTAAACCCGCTTCTATGCACCATACAAATTATGAATGGGCGACCAGATATCCAAATAAACCTCTTCCTGATTTCTCCTACAATACATATACTTTTCAAAATCTGATAACAACTGCATATCATTGACCCAATCTTCCACCTGTGACTTTTTTCCTGGTTTTCCAAAATCGCAAAATTTGTTTCACTGCCACTATTAAAGCCTTATTAATCCAAAACCTATACCTTCTAGCAGTCACACATCTTTCTTTGTCTAATAAAAGAATTGTTGACAAGGGTGTCCTCGGAAAGCTTATAGACAATACTGTATCCAACCTAACACATTCCCCCAGAAACTGATTGATCTCGAACAATTCCACATCATGCGAACCATATGCCCTCTCTCTTTCTCACATCCCCAGCATACCTCATTATCCAGGGGACCAAATACATGCATATGCACAGGTGTCCAACACAGACCACCCAGAATTTTCAGATGAACTAGGTGTAAGTTCAAATCCAATGTACTCCTATAACCCATTTGTAGCATCTTCCCCCATTCATCTTTCAAAATTGGGCACTGCAACTCATTTTCCCATTTTACCTTCAGTCTATCCCATGACTTAACAATAGTATCTTCTGAAGGCATTAGGTTGACGTAAGTAGATACTGCGCGTGAAAACGATTTCAGCACTTTCCATAAGACCAGTTCAGTTCCCAGTGAACCTGACAACATTCCTAGCCCTTGACAGAGAACTAACTTAACTTCATTATACCTAACCAACTCCCTCATTCCCAAACCAAACTTCCTCTGCAACTCTGAAAAGAAAACCATGCGTCCATCCTGTATAAGGTCCTCTATCCTTAAAATACCTTTAACAATCCAACTACTCCAATATAGAATTGTGTTTTCCAGCTGAAAACTAGAATTTCCCCAAATTGAAGCCTTGGAATGCAATAAATATTCTGATCATTATCTGTCAACCAAGAAATTAGAGTCATACGTGTTGCATTTATAGTTTGCAATCTAACTCGTCTTGATGAAATTCGTTCCATCAAGTAAATATTGTCCAACTCCAACGGGCAAAATACCTCCCTCTCAATTGTAAGCCAAATTGGCTCATAACTACCAGTGGATAACATATAATAAGCAGCCTTTTTAAAAAAAAAGCCCCTATGGTACTTAACCAGATCTGGGTAACCAAATCCACCCTCCTGTACTTTATGAAACATAATATACTTAGGAATTTTCGCTTTCCCCTTCTCACCCCATAGAAATCTCAGAAATGCATTATCAATCCTTATTAATAATTTCTTATTAGAAGACAAGGGAAGTGGTTGGATTAAATATAACACTTTTGGCAATAAAGTCATTTTAATGGAATTAAACTTAGCACAAATTCACAGATTCAAACTCTCCCATTTTCTGATATATCTAATTAGGTCCCTAATCAAAATGTCAACATTTAACCCAATTTATTTCAAGTCCCTGGCAAGGTATAGCCCTAAATACTTAACTTTCAAATCAGACCATTTACAGTTCCAATCCTCAAAATCACCCCTCATATATCTCTCATTAAAAAGTGGAAAAACTACAGACTTTTCCCATCTTACTTTGTGACCAGAAGGTTTACCCACTCTTTCAAAAGCGCACTACTCTCCTCCCTTGAATTTGACAAAATAAACACCATGTTATCAGCATATGACAATACTTTGATTTCTGTGTTCCCAAACGTTCATCCCTTAATACCATTATCCTCTCGTATACATGCAGGATAGGATTCTAATGCTAAGTTAAACAAAAACGGTAACAGCGGGCATCCCTGCCTTGTACTGCTCTCCAATTTAAACGAAGCAGAAGCCTCATTATTCACTGAAATTCTAACTGTTGCATCACCATGAAGTCAATCAGTAAATACAAGTACTGTTACCTGAAGCATATCCCTTGGTAATCCCAATATATCAACAATGGTCCTGATATTGTCATAACCAAGTTGTGGTGTGTGTATTAGGCCCCCAATATATTTATCCAGACTATTAGCTAACACTTTAGAGAATATTTTAATATCCGCATTGAGTAAAGAGATGAGTCTATAATTACCACACTTCTTATGATCTTTTCCTGTTTTTGGAATCAGTGTAATGAGGGCTTCCCGCATTGATGGGCAAATGGTCCCTTTGCAAATTAAATCATTAAATATATCATACATAATGGGAGCTATTGTATCCCCAAATGATCTATACAGCACTGAAGGCAAACCATCCAATCCTGGCAACTTGCCAACATTAAATTTTTCGATGGCTTTTAAGATCTCTTCTATTTCAAAGTTTGCATCTAATGCCACTGCATCTCAGTTTCTAATTTGGGAAGATCTAATTCACTAAAACATGTCTCTAGTTCTGACTCTAATGGAAAGGTATCTTCCGTGTAAATAGCTTTGTAATAAAAACGGAAACATTGGCAAATGTCAGCATTCTTAATAACAATTAAACCCTGTGCATTATCAATATTTTGTATAAATGATGATTCCATCATCCCTTTCAGTCTATTAGCCAGTTATCTACCACTCTTATCCACACTCTTCCAGTACTTTTCCCTCATAAAGAAATATCCTTTTCAGCCATCATATTTGTTTTGTGTTTCAGTTCTTCCTGTGTACGAGACATCTTTAGGTGATCTTGCATATTTTTTGTTCATGCATATTTCCTTTGAAGAGCAACTAACTCCCCTTCTAACTTACGTATCTCCTCTAACCCAGTTTTCCTAGAGTATGAGGTCCTGTTAATTAATTAACCTCTTATGGCAGCCTTAAAACTATCCCACACAATTTTAATATCCGTAGACTCTTATGTTTTCCTTATCTCAATAAATGCTTTGAGGTGATGTATTTCATTTTCATTTCTTAATATATCTGCTTTCATACGCCATCTTAAGAAGTTAGATTTTTCTCCACTTACTGCCAACCTTAAATCCACCAAAGCGTGATTAGAAATTTCACGTTCCCTAATGTTTGCACTCAGCAACTTATCAACCTATCTATATGATATCAGTAGATTGTCAATCTGGGAAAAGGAATCATGCATTGGCAAATAGAAGGAGTATTGTCTACTAGAGGAATATATAATCCTCCATGCATCTGCCAGATTGAATCTTTCAAGGAACAAGCCAAACTCTCCACTGACCCCATAATTCGTAGATCTGCACACTGCTGACCGATCAACAGCATGATCAAGAACACAATTAAAGTCTCCACAAATTATAATTATGTCACCCTGCATATCACGTAGCAACCGCATAATAGTCTCAAAGAATAATTTATTTGGAGGACATGGACCATATACACATCCAATTGTAATAACCTTACCACTATAAAACATTTCAACTAACAGTATCAAGAGAGAAGATCCCAGCCTGCAGACGTGCAGATCCAAAAGATGGTGAGAGAGACAGTCTTCCCAGTGGGGTGAGAGTGGTGGTCGGCCCACGCGAGAGGGTCCAGCCGTTGTGCGATCTCAAGGCCTGTCAACCTATCTATATGATATCAGTAGATTGTCAATCTGGGAAAAGGAATCATGCATTGGCAAATAGAAGGAGTATTGTCTACTAGAGGAATATATAATCCTCCATGCATCTGCCAGATTGAATCTTTCAAGGAACAAACCAAACTCTCCACTGACCCCATAATTCGTAGATCTGCACACTGCTGACCGATCAACAGCATGATCAAGAACACAATTAAAGTCTCCACAAATTATAATTATGTCACCCTGCATATCACGTAGCAACCGCATAATAGTCTCAAAGAATAATTTATTTGGAGGACATGGACCATATACACATCCAATTGTAATAACCTTACCACTATAAAACATTTCAACTAACAGTATCAAGAGAGAAGATCCCAGCCTGCAGACGTGCAGATCCAACAGATGGTGAGAGAGACAGTCTTCCCAGTGGGGTGAGAGTGGTGGTCGGCCCACGCGAGAGGGTCCAGCCGTTGTGCGATCTCAAGGCCTGTCAACCCTACAGATCAAATAAAAAAACTTGTCCCCGAGGAGAATTAACTGGGACCATAGGAAGATCGGGACACACAAAGGAATCTAGCTGCACCAAAATCCCATCCCACTGTATAAAAATATATTAAACCAAGTCCTGGGGATCTAAGATTTCGTGGCTATCCTGATTTGGAATTCATGAATCCAAAGAAGATAGAGTGTTGGAATCTGGGCGAGTGAGAACAGGCAAAAGGGTAACACAAGAGTACAAAGAGTGTGACAACACTACTTACATCACTTTGACCTAGGGACGAATGCAGCATATGAAGGCTGGAGAAGACATAAAATATATAGGCAGGAGTAAGAAGATATCCTTTTGGTGTTCTGGCCCAGATGGAAGATAGCAGGGAGTGGAACATAAGATCACTCACCAAAAAGTGCAAGAAAACCAGATTGCCATAGGTTTAGCAAGCTGTTACAGTGCATACCCCTGAATAATTTCCTAGTGAATTGTGTTAAACAACAAGGAAAGAAACATGTTGGGTTTGTGTTGATTGTTGAATGATTAAATGAATGAGTGTCAGGTGTACAGATGATCAGAAGGAGTTTCTTGTCAAAGTAGACAGTGTCCAAGTAAAAATAATTTTTAGAATTCAGTTTTGAAAAATGAAAAATAATGTATTTTATTGAGATGTTTTTTACAAAAAGAAAATAAATTTATATTTTTGATAAAAATTGCTAATAGTATTGCTAATAGTATATTCTAATATAATAGATAATAAGACATACAATTGGTCTGAAGCAATAAGGTGCTTGGGAAGCAAGGGACCCTGTAAACAAATGTGTGGTATTGTTATCATTTAAAGAGGGCTGTTTAAAGTGACCCAGATAAAAATGTCCTCAAGTCTCTCCTGAGGTTTTTGAGAACTAAAAGTATCCTACCATCCCCATCCAAACCCCACATTCTCGATTTTAAAAATAAGTCCCTTCTTAAAGAGGACACTAACTCCCCTTGATTTTGGAACATAACAATTCGATATTTCACGAAGGTACCTATCATTGGTTTGATATTTCCTAGATTCATCCAATAAGTGAGTTTCTTGTAAAAGCACTACATCCGCCTTTGTTCCCCATAATCTCGCCATCACTTTTTTCCTTTTCTTGGGTCAATTTAGACCCCTAACATCCCAAGACACAAACGTTAAGTCACCCATTATGTCACAAACACCTTACATATTTGTAAACCAACATGAGCTAAGTAAATATCTCTGTTCACACATCTCATTCAGTGAATGATCTCTTGTTAATATGTGAAATCCTCATTTGCATCCTATTTGCACTGCTCTCCATTATGCATGCTTCCACCTTACAACATACACCCAACACATAAAACAAAGACAATACATTACAACAAAAAAAAGAAAAGAAATCTGAAAAAGATGTTACCTATGTCCCTCCAAGTAAGACAGGACTATCTAAGAGTATTCTCCCAAATTGTCAAACTGTGTTCTAAACCTTAGACTCCCAATTAATGGTGTTCATTATCAGAAAGAAATTCATCCACATTTCTTCTCCTACTGCATCCCTATATTTCATTAACTATGTTACAACATTCATTCACAATCCCAAATCATTATAATCTCCCACCATCCAATCCAAATAACCTAACTGACAATGAATGTTTACACTCTAAATTCCCTCATCCATTTAGCTGTATCTATTAACCTTTCCCCACCCACTATCAAATCCACCTCTAATATTATGCAAATTCCCAAAATATCAAAGACTCCCTCTCTAAATCTCAATAATAAACCCTTTAATGTGCCTATGCCATCCAATAATAAGCCTAACCAAAACATACAAATTACTTTCCATATCAGTACAATATATTGTTTGTGCAACCAGAAAAAATATTCAGAGAAAGATAATACTGTGTCAGTTTGAAACCACTTCTGCCCAAAGGAATAAAAAAAAAAACACATGTAGCATTTGTTCATTGTTCGTTTGCAATTGAGACCCTTAGTCACATAAAGTCAATATGTGCTAATACATGTAATGCATGGTATCAGGGTATCCCACCCAACAATTTGAAGAACATCCCACAAATGTTCCAACCACCCACTCTCGCTGGATTACAATGAAACAGTTTTATATAAATTTGCTCTCCCATTTTTCCCAATGCCGGTTCAGTCACCTATAATACCCGTTCAGCAGCCATTCCTCATAGATCTTGTTGTTTGAAAGAAAATATACCAAACTCTCATGGCCACCAAAAGTATTAACCAAAAATACTAATCAAAAATATTAGAAGTGTATGTCTTATAGACACAATATGTCGGATCCCAACTATCTTCATGCATTGAATATAAATATATGCAGCCAATAGACTGTTTTAGGATTAAGAATGTTTATGCTCGTCTTCAATTCTAGAAATTCGAGAAAGACATACCTGCATTGGGAATCCTTCCTGATAATGCTTGTGTGGACTGTATTCGAATACTGTTGCACTATGAATAGGAAATTAAGGATTCTTACAGATGTAACTAGCATGGTGGTTATGTATAAGGTTGCTTGCCTGTTGCACTACAACTGCCTTGAAATCTCCCAGTATTAAACAGAATCAACTATGTATTAAAGTGGAACAACCCTTTGACCCCGCTCCTACTATAAGCTTGTCTCATAGCACATGAACCTATGAGTTTCAATAGAATTATATATAAAGTAGAAAGTAGGGTCATGCCTGAAACTGGTGCCCCTTCCCCCTGAATGTATAAAAGTGCTCATTATATCTCCCACATAGCTATTCCCCTGGCCCAGGGATGTCAGTAAATCTGGGCCAAACTCAGTCAAAAAGCAATCGATTCTCACTAATGATGAAAACTCTCCTCCCCTTAAGGAAGTAAACAACAAAAAACAATGTAAAATCATGCCTAAACAGTATAAACACATACCGTTCACACAATGAGCCCCAAATGGTCTAATCCATGCTGAGCAAACCATATTAAATACATCTCAATTTTGATTGTGCTCGCACTCAGGACCTGCATCTCAAACAGGTTGGCTTTGGGCAGGGCATTAAAGTGGGAATTCATTTTTTCCTGGAGGCTGTTTATTTTTTGTATCATGGCAGTTTGGATATTGTTGCACCAAGTTTCATCTTTCATGGTTTATTGAGTTTTAGTTGGTGATGCGGCAAGATCCTTGAATATTGTAAACAGTTCTTTTGACCCACTTCATGCATATGATTATACCACATGTTAGCCATCTAGGGGTGGTACACATCCACCACGGTGTCCAGAAATATGCCTTTGACTGATTATATTCTATCTCTGCCTCAGTTTCCCTCCTCTTTCGTGTCATTCCAAAATGTACATGTATCATTCCCATACCTCCTTTATATCCCATAACCATATAAAATGAACACAAAGAAAGAGTAGAAAAATACCAAAAACAATTTAGCATATACAACATAACATATATATTACATGTCAAGTGAGATCTTGAACCCGTTTAAAGGGGTATAAAAAATAGAAAAATGCGCAGAAAAATCAACACTTTTCATCACAGTATAAGGATTGATCAATTGTAACATTGTAAGAAAATGCAAAATATACGTTTACATCACTCAGTAACTTCTTCATTTTTCTGAGAAGGTGGAGCGGCACCGGGTGCCTTCTGAAAATCAGACAAGTATACCCAGTACTGCAACTCCTTCACACAAACTCGAACAGGGTGGTGAAGACGACCATATAGGGGCAGTGGAACCGCTGTTCATCACAGCGTCTCACAACATTCTGCACATACACATGGTCCCCGGGATACAGTTGTGGTGCAGGCAAGTTTACTGGATCCATCGACGATGTCCCAGCTGTGTCTTCTTTTCTAGGAGCAATCTGTCGAGACAAGAATTTTATACTTTTTGTTAGCTTGCTCAAGTAACTCTGATACTCCTCCACCAACACTGCTGCCATCCTAACTGCAACTGTTGAATTGCCACCTCAATATATGCAGTGACATATGGTTCCTGCAAATATGCTGCTTTTCTCCCGGCTTTCTCTGTTGTGTCATTGCCAAATGAAACAGAGTCTGTGTTTTGGGTGTGGTCAGCACATTAACAAATGCCACTAGTGTTGGCTGGCACAAAGCATAAATTGATCTCTCCAACAAAGCTGCCTGCTGCACAGGCATGCCATTTTGACCACCTAAATCCTCTCCTTTTCCATCTGGACATGGTGGTGGTCATGTATGCAGGCACAAAGCATAAATTGATCTCTCCAACAAAGCTGCCTGCTGCACAGGCATGCCATTTTGACCACCTAAATCGTCTCCTTTTCCATCTGGACATGGTGGTGGTCATGTATGCAGTGTCAGAGGATGGGGTCACTAAATATCCTTAGGCTACCTCTAATGCTTCAAATAATTAAATCAGTTCTGCTGCCTGTGCCAAATAGTGTGTTGTTAGCCGTTTTTGAACTCCAACCTCATACTCACTGTCTTCAAGGTGCACCACGGCTGCACCTGTATGTCTCTCTCTGGTCTTCTGATCAATCATTGATGACCCATGAACAAATACTACCTCCCCTTCTTCAAGTCATGCTCCCTTGCCTGTATTAAATCATTATCAGAACCGTCATATCTAACACAATCATGCACCTCCTCTCCTTGCTGAACAGGTATTGCAATATGCATGGCAGGATTTACTGTGTGACGGCTCCCAAACTGAATGGATAGGATTGACAGAATAAATTCATATGCAGAGTACTGTTGTCTGATTAGAGTGGACTTGGATCGTTCAGGAATTGCAAAAACTGCATGCTCTACATATAACGTCACAGAGCAACCCAAAGTGATTGTTGAGGACTTTTCAATTGCAAAGGCGGGGGTGGACAGTGCCTGTTGACAAAGATATTGGCCCTGCATCACTGACCCTAATCTGCCACTACTGTATTCAAGAGAATTGTGCCCCATGTATGTTTGCCGAGTCAACACTGCAGTCATGACGTGCCATTAGAATGTGAAAACAGAATTATTTCCTGTACTCAGGGGTTGCTAGTATTGGTGCATTGTTTATAGTATTCTCAAGTTCCTGGAAACATATAATCATTTCTCCTGACCATTTAACTGTTCCTTAGCTTTTATGTGCTTCTTTCAGTCCCTTCAGCAAAGGCTTTGTGTAACTAGAATAGTCAAAAATCCATGTCCTACAATAGGTACACAACCCCAAATACTGCTGCATTTCTTTAACTGTGTTTGGGTGTGGTGTGTTTTGTACTGCAGCAGCTCTCTCTGGTGTTATTCCTGCAGATTATATAATCGGTCCCAAATAGACTACTTCTTTCTGACAATATTGCATTTTATCTTTGTCTACTTTGTACCCTTTCTCCGCAAGTAGTGTGAGCAGTGTCACTGAATCTTCTCTACAATGGTCTTCGGTCGAGCTACAGACTAGGTGGTCATCTGCAGACTGAATGATGATTTTCTGTACATGTATGTTACCCAAGTCCATACAGAGTAAACTGTTGATTGAAAATGTTGGGGGACTCGCAGTACCCCTGGGGAAGTCTGGTGTGTTGGAACCTTTGCCAGCTATAGGTAAGTGTGGTGAGGTCCTCAGAATCAGGGTACAATGGAATGGAGAAGAATGTATTTTTCAAGTCCCTCACAGTAAAACATGTGGCTTCAGTGGGTATATTGTGGATCATGGCAGGGTTCAGTACTGTAAGGCTGGAAATGAATTGGAGGGAGACGCCCTGTTGTACTTGTCCTACATCTCCTTAAACTGTGTGTTCTGCTTCTTTTCTGCCCAGGAGTCCAGTTTGGACCCCTGGCAGTGCAGCTCTTCATTTTGATCTTTGTGGAAAATACTCCTGGGATACCCGTGGGGCACTCGTGGTTAGGGGTACAACCCTGTAGCCATAGTGTATGTTTTTGGGCACATGTGTGGGTATAGGCTGGTGGCAGCTATATTCTGATGTGACAGTGGCTCTAGGTAGCCTCCATTTTTGGGATACCCAGGCCCTGCCATAGGAATTAATGGATTCCTACGCAGAGGCAAGATGGCATCTAGTGGCCTTGTGGTTTCCTTGCCTTAAACTCTTGTTTCTCATGGTCCTGGGACACCCATGCTCTGTTCCCTTCCCCTGAATGGTTGTTGGGTGGGAGGACCACACATGGATCTGGGGCTGCCTCCTTCCAGACTAGCTGGAGTCTTTGGGTGGAGGCTACCTGAAAGGAGTGAGTAGTTAATATGCATTCTGTGTTGTGGGTGTCTGGTTTTGGTTGTTTGACACAATGCCTGAGCCAGCCCTGACTGTTACGCTCACCTGGTCTCTACGGAGGCATTGGGGCACATTTGCAGCCCTCCCTGAACTTAAATCACCCCCTCAGGCCTCTCCCTCAGTAGAAAAGCTGTGAGCGGTGGTACATGGTGATACTGCTCCTGTGAATTATGTAAGATAAACTCTTCATCCTGCTACTTCTGGCAGGGGCGCATTGAATGGGATCTAGTTCCTTCACTGATCCCTGATAAGGATTAGTCCAGTCCAGCTGCGACTATGCTTCTCCTATGATTGGTAAGTCTTTCTTGAGCTCTTGTGATGCTGTTCATTCTGTTTAATGTCTTTATATGTAGCTCCTATTTATGCCCGCAAAAATGTCTCTCTTCTGTTTTCTTCCCTTAGATGGAAATGCAGCCTCAATGCAGCTGTGAGACGCGAAACGTGGCCGGATGGAAGATGGATGCTACCGCAATGTTCGACAGCTGGTAAGTGATGGTTTAAGGAAAAGCGCAAAGTATGGTGAAGCGCAACCTTAAACTGACTGTTTTTTCAATGTCTAACCTTGTCTTCTGTGTTTCCTTGTAGGTGCTGCTGTCAACGATGGAGCGTGTTGTGCTGAAGTGCCAAGATGAAGAATTTGGCATCCCGGAAAGTGTAGAGATGAATATTTGGTTCGCCGAAGAGATGTACAGGAAAAAACAGCTTCCCCCAGTTGGTAAGTATGCTGGCAGGAAGCAGGACGTCCAGGAAGCAGGATCTTCAAAGGGAAGTCTCGTGGGCACGCCCGTTAGGGCCGGCTTACCAGCCACACCCTGCCACTCCTAGAGAGTGAGCATGTGCAAAGGCAATCCTTTAGCAGCCACACCCAAGAATGCACTTGGGGTTGCTTAATGGATGGAATGTTCAAGGTTATTGCATCCTGCTTAATGGATGGAATGTTCAAGGTTATTACATCTAAAGTGCTATGTCCATAATAAAAGCTTTTGGTGTTAAATGGATGTTTTTGTTTACTTTTGTTCATGAGGACTGTGTCCACCCAGGTCTCCTCTGCATGCGACCCCTGCGTGCTAATGCCCCTTACTTCATGACCATGACAGCACTCCCCCTCAAGGACCCTCTCAAGGGTGGTTCTCCTCCAGGTTCTGGTTTGGTGGGATTATTGCGATGGAACTGTCTGATTAAACGCGGAGCATTGATGTGTTCACTGGGTTCCCAAGTTCGGTCTTGAGGTCCGTAACCTTTCCAGTCAATTAGGTAATACAATTTTGATCAAACCACCTTGGAGTCCAGGATGGATTTGACTTCCTATTCTGGCTCTCCATCTATTACTTCGGGCTCTGGTGGAGAACTAAGCCGTGTATTGAATTTCATTGGTTTGAGGAGAGAGACATGAAATACGGGGTGAATTTTCATGTGAGATGGTAACTCCAATTTCATGGCAACAGGATTGATTTTGGACTTTATAATATAGGGGCCCAGGTATCTTGGGCGGAAAGCTCTTGGCTCCTTCAGGGGAATATATTTGGATGCTGACCACACCTTTTCTCCAATCTGGTAGGCGGGAGCTTCCTTCCGATGTCGATCAGCAAACCGTTTTTTTGTCTTTCCTTAGCCTTGGTCAGATGCTCTGTTGCCTCCTTAAGAACCTGAGTGATGGTTTTATGCAAGTTTCATATGGCTGGCATTTCCAGGGTATCGAGTGGATCAAATTCTGATGTCCTGGGATGTCTTCCGTGCACAGTGGAGAATGGAGTTTGCCCTGTGCTTGTGTGAACTGAGTTGTTGTATGCATACTCAGCTATCCAGGGTATATTTTTCCAAGAATCCTCGGAATGTTGCAACATATACCTGAGATATAGCCCTAAAGTTTGGTTGGATCGTTCAGTTTGCCCAATAGTTTGAGGGTGATGGCTTGTGGACAACCAGAGATTGATTTTGGCAATCGTACAACACTTTCACCAAAAGGAAGAAACAAATACAGTTCCGCAATCAGATACTAATATTGATGGAAATCCATACAATCGAACAATTTGCTCTAGGAGCACAGAAGAGAGAGTTGACGCAGTTGGGAGTCCCTTCAGAGGGATGAAATGGGCCATTCTGGAGAATAAATCCACAACGACTAATATGGTGTTGCATGCATTGCAGGGTGGAAGATCTGTGATGAAGTCCATCAATAGGGTATGCCAAGGTGCTGGAGGTACTGTTAGGGGATGTAGTAAGCCAGCGGGGTCCTGTTTCTGAGACTTGTGTTGTGCACAGACACTGCAGGTTTCAATAAATTGGGTGATGTCTTTTTGGCAGGTTGGCCACCAGTAGTTTTGTTTTACCTTAGCCTCAGTTTTGGCTATTCCTAGGTGTCCTTCCACTAATGAATCGTGGTAATTTGTGATGATTTGCTTTTGCAGTTCTTGGTCTTGGACATATAATCATCCTTGGAAATATGGTAGATTGTCTTCGATGGTGTACTGGTCACCTTTTCCAGCGTCACATTTTAACAGCCATTTCTGTTGTGTTGATTGATCCATCGGGATTGCAAACTGGTTCTTTGGTCATCCACACACATTGTTGCAGCTATTCTGGTTTGAATCCTTTCCTCAGGAATTATGGCCACGGGGTCGGATGCTGTAAAAACCTCTTTTTCTTCACTTATGCTTGATAGAGCGTCTGCTTTCCCATTGCGGACTCCAGGTCTATAAGTGATAATAAAATTGTATTCCACGAAAAAGAGAACCCAACGAAGTTGACGCGAGTATTGTGCTTTGGCGGTTTCAAGTATTGCAAGTTACAGTGGTCCGTGATGACAGTGACTATATGTCTTGCCCCAAGAAGGTAATGTCTCCAGGCCTTGAATGCTGCTTTAATCGCCAGTAATTCCTTATCTGTGATTGCGTAGTTCAACTCGGGGGCTGAAAATTTGCAGGACCAGAATGTGACGGGTGTAGTTGTCCTGATTTCAGGATCTCGTTGTGATAATACTGCTCCCATGGCTATTTTTGAAGCATCTGTCTCAACTATGTAAGGTAGGTCTGGTTGTGGGTGTCGAAAGACTGGTGCTGTAGTGAATGCTAGTTTCAACTTCTGGAAGGCTTCTTCAGCTTCTGTCGACCAATGGAACTTTTGATTTTTCTTTAACGAGGAGGTAATTGGATGTACAATTTGTGAAAACCCAGGTATAAACCGATGGTAAAAATCTGAGCACTATTTGCACATGGATGTTGGAGAGGATCTTTGGAGGATTGCATCCACCTTTCGTGTATCCATATGTACGCCTTGTGGTGTGAGCATGAAACCAAGAAACTCGACCTTGGTTACATGGAAAAAACATTTTTCCAACTTGGCATACAATTGGTGTTGTCGAAGCTTCTCTAAGACTGCCCGGACATGGCCTACATGTTCTTCCATGGAATTTGAGTACATCCTTCATAAGGAATTGGAACGCCGCAGGGGCATTGCATAGCCCGAAGGGCATGACCTGGTATTCAAAGAGGCCGTACTTCGTGCGGAAGGACGTTTTCAACTCGTCTCCCTCTTTTACTCTTACAAGATGGTATGCTCCTCTTAAATCCAACTCCAATTATTATTTCAAATGTTCTGTTTTCTTAAAGTGAGATTTCAAGGCACTTATCAAGTTCGTCTAATATTGCATCGATTAACGTATTAACCAGGTTCCAATATAAAGTAATTAAGAGAAGTGGTTTGAGTTGAGAGCTGTTCATAATCAACAAAATACCCAAAAGATTACAAGATTCCCACACAAGTTTAGTTTGTACACAGAGGGAGTTGTTTACCACAATGGCAAGACCACCAGAGGGACGCCCTTGAGCTATTCTTGTGGCTGGTGAGCAGTATGTAGTAAAGCCAGACAGTAGAAGGGCGTCAAGTTTCATAGTTTCCTGTAAGAATATTATTGCTGGATAGTTAGAAGGGGACAGCATATCAAACCACTTCATTAAATTATGAAATCCACATGGATCCCATCAGAGGATGCTGAATTAATTTACTCACAATGGCTATGTTTGGCATGTTGATGTTTTAAAGTTTAGAATTGAGTTTAACATTGGTTCTAACCAGGGGAAATCTTTATTCTTGGCTATTGATTCAACAATTCAAGGACTGAGGTGTTACCGTCCTTGGAATCATTTCGAGGGCCAACATCAATAGCAACAGTCGGACAGGAATATGAGAGAAATTCTTTCGCAGTGCGCTCGTCAGCAAAGGTGGTTAAAATAAATCCTTGGTCTTTAATTTCAGTACGACAGAACCAAAAGAATTTCATAATTGATTCTGAAGTAAGGTAACAGATGGCCCTATAGTTATTCGTTCTCGGGAGAGAAACTCTTAAGATATCTTCAGTTTTTAGAATCCTTAATTGAGGAATTCAAGATAGCAGTGCAAGAAGAAATGAGCGATTGATTTGAGCACTGCCAAGAGAAGCCGAATTACCTTCAAGGCCGATTATATAAGCCTTGTCAGAAGTAGGTTGATTCAAGGGCGGTAAGGTTGAGGCTGAGGATTCGATGGCAAAGAATGAGTTGGCAGGCTTGTGAACCCTTACATCAGAAAGTTCTTCAGGTAAGGGGGTGCTATCCACAGTGGGTACATTATTCGCTACCAAGGCATTAGAAAAAGTTTTGGCAGAAAATACACCTTCTTGGATGGCTTTTCTTAAGGTTTCTAAAATTTCTGCACAATTGTTACTACCTTGATTAATGATTGGAGCTTCAGGAAGGGTTTTACTAGTATCTGGTCCATGCAAAAGTGTAGACTGTTTGTCTAAATTACAAATCCGGGGAGTAGTCCGGGGAGTAGTCAAATTGTCAGAAGGGGTCAATGCATTGACAGGCTTAAAAGTAGCTTTGCCAATAGGTAATAGTGTGACTTTACTCCCCCCATTGACTACCATAGATTTCTTGTTATCAATATGAGCAGAAGCATTTGCAGAGGTAGAATCCACTGGAGGCTCAACTATGCACACTTCACTATAAGATTTCCTTGCACATACCAGAGGAGGCTCTGGTGAGGATGTGCCTTGAGTGTTTGTACTAAGCTTTGAGTTATAAATCATAGTGCGGCTCCTTCCCACACTGGAAAATAGCCATTAAGGTGTAATTTTGGTACATTTATCGACTCTACAGATCCTTGAGTTTTCAAGTCAGAGGTTTTGGCCACCACCCTTTTATTTAGCATGACAAGCTTTGGAGTTTCGCAGGCAGGCGTGTTGTTGGGAGATGGATTTAGAGTCCTTTCCCCTGTGTTGATTGGATGATTTTTTTGACTCTTAGAAAGCACAGGTACAGAGGAAGTATTCTTTGGGATGCTAATTAAAGCGGCTTGACTCTCTTTAGACAGTTGTTGGACATCGATAGGGTCTTCATCAGTAATATCTATTGTGAGTAATGAGTCAGATGGTACTGATCACTCACTAATAGGATCTGAGATTTTCTTAGAATCATTCAAACTTTATTTGCCATTTAGGAGAGCCTCTTTGCGTCTCTTGGCATAACGTTTAACAGCTCTCAAATGGATCTTTTTGGCACGACAAGACAAGAAACAAACATTGTCATCAAGGGGGGCAAAGTTGTTCTCCTCTTGTTTCATATGGTCTGTAGCCTTTACAAGGACAGAGGGGATATCGGGGTTCTCGTCTGTGGTGCAAAATTAGAGTAGTGCTGAGTAATTGATGTAATTATCCCATCAATAGAAGCTTTTAACTCTTTCAACTCAAAGGTGCAATTGCAAACACAAGAAGTGGGGGGACAGGGTTGGGAAACAATTGGAAGAGGTGCAGAGATGATTGCATCAGGTGATGCAATAGAAAGTGACATAAATTGTGTACTTTTATGATTTGAGTTGAATATAGAATTTGATGACCGAGGTTTTGCCAAATCATTTTTCTGAGCTCTTAGAAAGTCTGCGGCTAGTATAAAATCTTCAATTCTGTCCATTTTGGAGCAGATCAGGTGCATTGTAGTTTTTATTTCCCTTAATTCAAGGTGCGTCAAATCATTCCCTTTATCTAAGAGGTCAAGAATTTTAATCATTACAGGAAATGTTTGGGGGGATCTGCCTTCAATATTCTCCAGTAAATTAATATGAATATATCAATTGGGCGGGCATTGTTTCTTTATTTATGTCAACATCTGCAAGTTTATTGACAGAGTGTGTCCGCATTGGGCCATTAGAAGGCCAGTTATTCAGAGGAATTTTCCAATTCAGCGATCGAGAAACAAGGGGAGTTAGCACACCAATTGAATGGCGCACCTGATCATCAAGCGCTACCATATTGTATAAAGCAATATCAAACTGGTCATTAGACAGGGCATGTGTGGGGGGGAGCTTATACTTTCACTGCTCTCTGCGCTTCCCCTCCGTTCCTCCGAGCTATTCGAACCATTGTAATTCGGGAGTTAAACGTTAGAGGAGATGAGGGAGCTGGAAGGTTCAGTGAAATGAATTTGGACTGCATGAGATGAAAGAACAGCAGCGGTTACACTTGATTGAGGAGGGGTAAATGCGTGAGCTTCCGGTATAGGCAGGTCGACATATGAGGTTCTACTGGCACAAATTAACGAGTCAATGCTTGTACACGTAATAACTGCCGGTATAAGGTTGTTACAGCAACCACTGCGCAGTCTACTCGCCATGTTCACGTCAATGACCAAACAGAAATTAAAAGGTCAGACACACTAATGCTAGGAATCAACCGCCAGCAAAATAGAACCAGGATGAGTGAAAACACTAAAATCTCAGTGGATAGAAGATAGAGCGATTAAGACACACATACCACTCAATTCTTGAGTGCACTGTGATAATCATGCAACAGCTACTCACCGTAAGAAAATACATTCATTTGTTTTCGACGGGGTAGAGGATTTGCTAAGCGACTTCACTACAATTCCTATTTTAGCCTAAATAAAGCAAAGTCAGAGAGAAAGGGATAGGGACGTTTCTGTTGCTGGGCGCTGGTGAGCCAGCCAACAGCAAACAGCTTAGACTTGTGCGCAGACTTGATGCGCGCGCAGATGCGCATGGCACGGCCTTTTTGTAGTTTCCTTGGTAAGGAGGGGGCGGGGCCACCTATAAAAGGCAGAAATGTACTTTATATACTATAAAACTGATTATTTGGGTAACAATTACAAACAGTAAGTAATGGTTGTTGTACATAATAGGGTAAATACCAATTAAGTCCCAGTATATACAATTGTAGATGATGATAACAATCCAAACATAAGTCCAGCAGAGTGTAGACACAGCAAACAGCTTAGAATTGTGCGTGGACTTGATGTGCGCATGCAGATGCGCACGGCACAGTCTTTTTTTCCTTAAACGGACTGTTTTTTCGATGTCTAAACTTGTCTTCTGTTTTTCCTTGCAGGCGCTGCTGTCGATGATGGAGCGTGTCGTGCTGCGGTGCCAAGATGAAGATATCGGCGTTCCTGAAAGTGTAAAGATGAATACATGGTTCGCCCAAGAGATGTACAGATAAGAACAGCTTCCCTCAGTTGGTAAGTATGCTGGCAGGAAGCAGGATGTCCAGGAAGCAGGATCTTCAAAGGGAAGTCTGACCTCAGGCGATGATGAGTGTTACGCTGCTTGCAAGTGCAGAATAACGCAAAGCGTCTGTCTTGAGGATCGGGGCAGCTTATATAGCTAAGATTGTGGGCACGCCCATTAGGGCAGGATTACCAGCCACACCCTGCCACTCCTAGAGAGTGAGCACGTGCAAAGGCAATCCATTAGCAGCCACACCCAAGAATGCACTTGGGACTGCTTAATGGATGGAATGTTCAAGGTTAATTCATCTGAAGAGCTATGTCCATAATAAAAGCTTTTTGATGTTAAATGGATGTTCTTGTTTACTTTTGTTCATGAGCCTGTTGTCAGAGGCGCCAGGACAGTGTCCACCCAGGTCTGCTGTGCATGCGACCCCTGCATGCCTGTCCCCCTGACTTCATGACCATGACACTGACTGAAACTGGATTTAATGCACTGTGGTGCACTAAAAGGCTGGGGAGTAGACCCCAATCCATATCCTTTGTATTGGGTGTCTGGATTCTGGTGAATAGCATGAATGTCTGTGAACCTGATAGGGTGCTGCCTGCAAAAATACTCTTGTGTGTGATTGGCTGGCTGAGCCTGGTTCAGCCTGAGTGAGCAGGGAATATTTAATATAACAGGGGGCCTTACACTCACTACCTTTTTAAGATGACATCTGAAGCAGAAGCTTAAGTCATCTTAAGCTTGCATCCTGGAGTCCAGCTGGAAGAAGAAGTCTGCGGCTACAAATCATCAAGCAATCCAGAAGCTGCTGTACTGATTCAAGAACTGAACCATATTGGACCTGGATAGGTGACCTCTTCCCGAGCTATGAGGAAACATCATGCAAGTCCACTCTGTCCATAAACTACCTACCCACACAGCGGATAACTCTTTGGATCTCTTTTTCATTTCCACCTCTCTCTCAGCAACCACTACTGCCACACCATCCATATCTGATCACTCAATTATATCCACCATCATCTCCTTTCCACCCTCTTATCTTTCTTCACCACTTGCTTCACATATTACTAAAAGGAAATGTAAACCTTTTGCCATTCCCTCATTCCCTCATTTCTCTCCAATCTTCAGTTTTCACTATCCTCCTTCACACCCAAAACCTCTTCCACTAATACTGCCTTCTCCAGCTTCCAATCCCTACTATATGACTCATTTTCCTTTCCCATTGCTTACTATCACCCCTAAGTCTCAGCAGCCTCAACCATGTGTCACCCCATTGTCGGGGGGTTTCTCCCGGGGTCGGCTGGGCCTTCCGCGGACCCCCGGGCTGGGAGGCCCCAACTCCTCCCGCGTATCCCAAAAATGAGTATGAAACACACACACAAGAAGCAAGGTGTTACTGCTGTTTATTGAATAATGGCAGGGATGGGTCTAGGATCATACGCGTCCGTCCAGACTCTCGAAATTCATGGGGCTCGCAGACCCCTTTTTGCCTCAGTATGACGCGCTACTTGTGTCACCTGGGAAAGTTAGCAAAAAACCTATTGCCACTCTGGATTGGTCCCTCGAGTGGTAGGGTTAGTATAGCATACGTATAGAGAACGCTGTTAGTGGTTAAGGGTCAGTCAGGTGGCATACTTGGGTTGTCCCTTCTATTAGATACTTGAAAATTGTTACACAAAGACCCCTAATGATTGGCTAATGTTAGTGGCGTCAGTGATGAGTGCCCCATGTTCTGATTGGTCGACTCGCGAGCCCCCCAGCCTGGGACCATCGTTGTTCCCAGCTCGCGGTGTACCTGTCATTTGCAACAATATGTAACTATGTGTTTGTGCAGACAATGCGTGGATTTGCTCATATGCCTGAGAGCAGACCATTCCCATCGCTGTAGGTGTCCATTGGGTCATTTCATTGTTGCAGCCTGTGTCTCAAACGTGGGACCCAGGCAACTTCTCCCTCCTGGGTCTGGCACCCTGTCAGGTTTGGCTTGGTCACGTGAGGAGAGACCGTGGTTGAGGCAGAATTCTGCACATTTAAGTTGTACTTTCCACTGTGTGTCTGGCTTAGCTTGCAGGGCGTCGACTGGTGGCATGTGAGTTGCAACATCGCTCCCTTGGCTGTCAGTTCTCGCTGGTCGCGTTCTGCAGGGTCAGCAATTGTACTCTTGCTCGTTCAATGTTCGTGGAGGCTCTTGCTTGCGGCCTACTTGGGCCTGGTGCATAGATGGGGATGTTTAATGAACGGCACTTTAAGTTGCGGTATCACATTGCTTCATAGGCGGGACCATGTCTACGTTGTATTTTCATCACAATGCAAGGGTTAGGAGAAGTGTCAGCAAGCATTTAGATCAGTGTTTTGTGCGTCTTGCGTTTCTGCATTTTCGAAAAACCTATGTGAAAAATAATAAAGGTGTGCATCTGTGGGTGTGTCCGTCACCTACGTCATAGCACTGAGTATGTTCTTCGTGTGGATTGGTGTGGGGGTGTACAATGTGCATGGTTGTAAGGGTGTTCTGACAATTGGCTAGGTCGTCATGGCATCTCTAATGATGTGTTTATTTACTGTTGAAGGGTTTAGTCGAGTTCATCCATGCCGCAGGTGTCGGTTTGAGCAGGG
The DNA here is from genome assembly GCF_040938575.1 of Ambystoma mexicanum. NCBI lineage: Eukaryota > Metazoa > Chordata > Amphibia > Caudata > Ambystomatidae > Ambystoma > Ambystoma mexicanum. Next base: position 334,956,737 of record NC_090933.1, on the reverse strand, counting down.
CAGGCTGGTGGGCAGGCTGATGGGCACATCCGTATGTTCCTGTACCAGGGTATTTGGTCGTCTGGTAGATAGGCAAATTCGTCTCGTGGTGGGTGTCTGGGTCGCGATCCTCTAGGCCAGGGGCGCGAGGAGATTGGGGGGAGTATTTTCTCCTATTCTCCCACTTCAGTCCCCCCTCTGGTCGACTTGTCGACCACAAACATATCCTTTTCCTTATCTCCTCTTACTCTCCATATTTTAGTTACTCCTGCCAGGTGTCCATAGTGGTTTACATGGTCCTCAAATGACCAATACATATACACACAACTTCCTCCCGGTGTGCAGTATACCCATTTCCCGATGTAGCTCGTCGGGTTTCTTGGGTTTTCGAGCTTCACGGATGGCGGGTCCAGATGGTTGGTGATGATCTGTTTGCGCAGTTTTTCTCTTTCCTTTATTATTGTGTCTGTGTGCTGGTCATCATCAGTTGGCATCAAGGGGTGCATACCAACCATTTTGATCATTTCGTCTGTAGTGCATGCTTTCCGGGCTTTCCAGAACCTTATTATAATCAATGCAGCCCCAGCTAGTATTATACATCCAACTATAATCTTCAGCCCGTCCGCCAGCCATGATGGCATCCATGACCATAACAATGCAAACCAGCTGTCATCCTTCTTCACTCCTTTACTTTCTTCCATCATTTTGGAGTGCATCTGGGCCAGTTGTGATACTGCTTCGGTGAGTGTACCATTGTCGGCATTGTTAGCAGGAATAAATGTGCAGCATGATTGTCCTATCTTTGCGCAAACTCCTCCCTCCATTGCTGTAAGGAGATCTAATACATATCTGTTCTGTAGTGCTACCATCCTCACCGCTCGTAGTTCCTCTTTTATTGCATTGAATCCGTTTACTGTTGAATTAATTGTCATCATCAGCTCCCATCGGGTTATCTGGAGCCATTTAGCATTTGCATACGCTTGTAGTCCAGGGTGTATTATTGACGAGAAAAACATTGCTGCTCTGCTGAATAATCTGTGTTCTGGTGGGATTGAAGTGAGTGCTGTTTCCGACCTTCCCCATAGGTAATTTCCTGTGAGAGGTTCTCCTTGTCTCTTTTTCCTGTTCAGGACATTATTGTTGTTGTTGTCGTTGTCTGACCCCCTCTGAGATTGTACCAATCTCTTCTTCCTCCTGTTTCCTTCATCCATTTTGGGGAAGTTCGCCATGTTCACATGTTTTTGGGGCACCACTAGTGATGGTACATTAATGTGTACCATTGTGCATATACCATTCCACAGTGGGGGCAGGGTGTTGTATGCCTTATTTCCGCAGGCCCAGTAGTGGTCCATTAACACTGCTGTTCCTGCTCCCCCCTCTGTTAACTCTAACACGCTTGCACAGTTGGTGTTGTATCCCACATCCACATCTCCTCTGTGTTGGTAGCATAGCTTAGGTGCAGTCAGCGGCAGTATGCTCATTGGGTCTTCATCCTTCTCCATCCATGTCAGCATGGGTGCGTACTGGCCCCATATCGTCCAACATCTGTTGTTGTGTTCATCTACGGTGGTAATATTTTCTCTTGTCACCATGTTGCTGCCAACCACTCCTATGTCCCATTTATTGTTCATGTATACCTTCCCGGTTATTGTTACCAGTGGTCTTTCCCAACAGCCTTGTGTACCAGGAACTTCAGTGGCATACCAGTCACATGGTAGGTATTATAGTGTTACTTTCTTCGTTTCTCCCTTTTAAGGACCACTTGTCATGTAACTGAATGCTTCAGCATGCAAACTGCTCTTGTGGTAACTCAAATATGACTTGAGGAAGTTGTTTTCGTATGGATATGTGTCTCGCGTTTTCCACACTAGTCTCACCACTGTTCCTTGGAATCGCCCTCTCGTTTGGAATAGTGCCAGGTATATTATACAACGTGCCGTCTTCTCTTCTATTTCTGTGGCAACGAATGTTCGAGAAGCGCTCATAGCATATGGGATCAATGAGCAGACATAGCAGCTGTCTTCTGTTGTCTGCTTACCTATTTGGGTCATGTGCTGGTACCACATGTTGTTCGAGACGTGTGCGGAATCTGTTATGTAATTATCAATACCTTTATTATCTGAGTATGTGCTGTGTTTAACTCTGCTTCCCTTATGTGGTGGGTTGCTAGTACCACCTGACGTAACACCTGTTGCAGCCGTGGGTGGGGGTACGTTAGGTTTGGGTGCAGCCATAATATTGATAGCATAACTTTTCTGCCATACAGAGGCAGCCAAAAAACCAGTGATCACCAAAACCCCTATCATTTTTATTACAAAAGCTAGTCTCACCGGCATTTGCTCTTACCTTGCTGCAGTCCGGCAGCTTATTCTTGCGACGTTAAAGTTGCCCGCCTGAAAATTCTCAATACGCTTGTTATTATGGTTAGTTGTCGTTATCAAGCCCTCCCTATCAGGTAGTTGTTCAGTGCCCAGGCGAAGAGCTGTTCCCACGCCACTCTAAGCGATCTATCTCTCAGAGCAGGTAAGTGCTGGTGAAGATGGGGCATTGATTGTTCTATGGCCAAGATAAATTCGGTGTAGTAAACACGTACCCTCCTTCTTTTTAGGTACTTTGGCCTTTTTATGTTATATACAAATTGGTGTGATAGAGCTTCTGGGTAGTTATTGTCTGTGGGTAACATCTACTCCTGGGCAATGTACGCTGTTAGTTACCTAGTTTCTTAACAATACAATTACACACAGTACCTGCATGTGCGAGAAAGAAAAAGAAAACATACAAGTGTTTACATGTGTATGTGTGCAAAACAATGTCCTTCAATTTGGTGGTGGCTGTAGTGGGCAGGGCGATCGTGGGCAGGGGGTTTGGGGTGCTCGTAGGTAGAGGGTTTGGGGCTCAACTGGCGGAAGTCTGTTTACTCTTTGATCTTGTGACCATGGGATGGGCGGTGTGCAAATCACCAGTGTCTACTTTAGTACTTGTCTCTGGGGACTCTGGGGGATGATAAGGTATAGTGACACTAAGGTCATCAGCTGTGGTAGACGTCTCCTTCTCCGTAGGTGATGCTGTCGCTGTTCTTCCAATGGCCCTGTCGGTAACGCTAGGGCGGGTCTGGAGTTTGCAGATCTTCACGTCGTGTAGGTGATTCCAAGCACGCTTATCCTGCAACTTCACCGCTCTCGTAGATACCTCCTCTACCAAGTGGGGACCAGTGAAGCTTGGGCTGTTCCACCTTCTATTGAAGTTGCAGAGTAGCACGTGGTCACCTTTAGCAATTTTGCACAGTCTTTCCTTTTCCAAGTCTTTGTCGGCGTCTTCTTGTTGGTAACTCTTAGACCCGCCCCGCGTGCGCTCGAGCTGTTGAGACACAAACGCTACACTAGTAATCAAAGAAGACACATATTGGTACATTTCATCACCAAGAACAGTTGCAGTGTTTTCATAGTCTGTGAATGCTCTTGATGTTGGCGTTAGAGGAAGGCGCATTTGACGTCCGGTCACCACCTCGTGAGGAGTGAGGTGGTGGTCAGACCCTGGTCTGTTCCTTAGCTCAAATAGAGCTAGCAAGGCAATACAACCAACTCTTCTTTGTTGTTTGCTGTATCTTTGCGATTGCCTCCTTCAATAGGCCATTCAGGCGCTCACATATACCGTTGGCCTGCGGGTGATATGCACACGCAAATTTATGCTTGATGTTCAGTAAGGACGTGATGTGCTGAAACATTTCATTAGCGAAGTGCGGGCCGTTATCTGACCACAGTACTTCGCACACTCCCCACCTGGGGAAAACCTCCCTCACTAGAAATTTAGCTGCTCTGAAAGCATCCGCATGTGAGCAGGGTCGTGCCTCAATCCACCTGGAGAATGGGCATACTACTACAATCATATACCTATTTCCTTGACATACATTGATCATATCAACGTAACCAATATGAATGTGCAGGAAGGGTCCCTCTGGCCGGGGTATAGTACCTTTTATCACTTGCAGCGTGTGACCGGCCGTAAACTTTTGACATGTAAGGCAATTGCTGATAAAATTTGTTACATGAGAATTTAACTCGGGGCAGAACCAATCTTCCCTAATTCGTGCTGCAATAACTTCCTTCCGTGTATGAGCTGGGTGATGGAGCTGGCTCAGGGCGGTGTCCAATAGTGCCAACGGCATAACCATTTTCCCTGTGTTACCCTGACGCCATAGTGCGTCAGTTGGTGACATTGTACATCCTCTTTTTACCCATATCTCCTTTTCTGCCATTGGTGCGGCCGCTTGTAATTCCATTATCTGCGTGGCTGGGAGATGGGTGTACCCTTCTTTCATCAACATCTCTTTAGCTATCCCCCGCCCCCTCCCTCTCTCTGACTCTGGGGGGTTCCATATTTCACCAAAATACGCAGCATACTTGGCATGTGCGTCTGCTGCTTCATTCCCTTTTGAGATATGATCTTCTCCATTAGTGTGTGCGGGACCTTTAACCAAAGCTAGTTCCTGGGGATTATTTATTACTTCAATTAATTCAGCTAACAAGAGAGCATGTTTCACTGGGGTGCCGTCAGCTCTCCTTAACCCCCTTCTCCGCCATTTTGTCAATCCCGAGTGGACAGTTGACGTGACATATGCGCTATCAGAATATATAGTAACTCTTTTGTCAAAGCTTTCCTTCAACGCCAAGATCAGTGCAACCAATTCTGCTGCTTGAGCAGAATAATGCTGTGGTAACTGTACACATTTCACCGGGACACACACCAATTCTTCTGTCATTTTTACAACTGCTGCCCCCGTTCTCCTTATCCCATCACTCTGGTCTATTGTCGATGACCCATCAATGAACAAGAGCTCTCCTCCATTTAGCGCATCCTCCTCGACTTTTCTAGTACATGAGTACATTTCAGTAGTCTGGGTGCAATCATGAGCATAGTCACCTTCTTCAATAACTTCCGCTATAAACCTTGCAGGATTAACTGTACTGCATCTAACAATAGATAGTTCTGGTCTAGATAATATAATCTCATAACCTGAAGCTCTCTGTGTGGTTAGTGTGGACTTAGGCTTGTTTAATATTGCAAATAGAGCATGCTCCACAAATAGTGTGGTCGGGCACCCCATTGTAATAGATGATGATTTCTCTACCGCAAAGGCAGCTGCGGCAAGGCCTTGTTCACAAGGGAAGTGACCTAACATAACAGGGTCCAAGTGACCGCTGTAAAATGCTATTGGCTTGTATCCCATGCTCGTTTTGTGAGCCAACACTGCTTTCATTACTGCTGAGTCGCAATGTGAAAATATAAAGAACTGTCGTTCATAATCTGGGGTGGCCAGTACCGGAGCAGTTGATATTGCGTGTTTTAATTCGTCAAATGCTTCCTTCATTTCCATTGTCCACCCCAATTTTTTCTCCCCTTTGTTTGCTTCTCTCAATGCTTCAAGTAGGGGTCCTATGTATGAGCTGTAATCAAAAACCCATGCTCTGCAGTAGTTGCACAATCCCAGGAACTGCTGCAGCTCCCTCACTGTTTGTGGTAATGGCGTGTTTGATATAGCCTGTGCTCTTTGCGGTGCAATCTTTCTTCCGTGTTGGGATATCAGTTGACCAATGTATAATACCTGTTCCTGACAGTACTGTAACTTTTCTTCTACCTTGTGCCCCTTTTCAGCCAATATTGTCAGCATTTTCAGTGAGTCCTCCCTGCACCTTTCTTCGCTTGTGCTGCAAATTATTATGTCGTCAACATATTGCAACACCGTACTTTCCAATTCAATGTTTCCCAAGTCCATCTGTATTACTCTGTTGAAAATTGAGGGTGACTCGCAGTACCCTTGTGGTAACCTGGTGTGTTTCCATTTTGTGTTTCTGTACGTGAAGCTCGTCAGATCTTGTGAATCTGGATGCAGGGGTATTCAGAAAAAGGCATTCTTGAGGTCAATCACTGTAAATCGTGAGGCCTCTGCTGGAATTCCACATAATATGGTGGCCGGGTTTGCTGCTATGGGGTATTCTGCTTCTACAATGTTGTTCAAGGGCCTGAGGTCCTGGATGAAACGCCAAGACCCTCCTTTAGCTTTGCGCACTGGATACCCGGCCGTGTTACATGGTGATTCTGATGGTACCAGTATGCCATTATTTATAAGGGCTGTTATTGTTTCATATATGCCCTCATCTGCCTCTTTTGATAGTGGGTATTGCTTCACTCTAGGGAGTATTGCACCCTTTTTCAGTTTTATTCTTACTCCCCCGATACTCTTTATGCAACCCACATCATAGGGACTTGTGGTCCATAGTGATGTTGGAACTTTTGCCATATCTTCCTCGAAAAAGGGAACTGGGGTAGGTGCGGGTGCTTCAAGTGCCATTGCAATTTTCTGTGCCACTTGCTTGTATGTCATTCTTAGCCATATATCTACACTCATCATAAATACCATTTCACCCTCTTCCTTGTCTTCTGAAAAGAGCTCCTCATCTGACACCTGGGTGAGCCTGCATCCTTCAGCCAGTGCTATCACTGCCCTCCATGCTCTTCCTTCCCGGTCTTGGGCATGTACTGCGATGTAATCAGCAGTCGCTATAATGCTCTCGATGCTCACTGAAATCACCTTTCCTTCTGGTTCATTGGCTGGCGTTTCAGGTCTGAACAGATAGGCTGCTGGCCTCCTCCAGATCTTCCTTTCTATTCCTGGCATCCATGCGAATGCCATGTCTGTTCCGTACTGGAACAGTTCGCCATCTACTGGCTCAGCCCTAGTCTCTGTCTGCCCACAGTATGCTTGCATAATTTGCCGTGCAGTGAGCATGTTTATTCCAGGGGTCGAACAAATTATGCCGTCCTCCGTGAAGGAGATTGTCATATTCAACCTGCTCATTATGTCTCTCCCAAGTATGTTTACTGGCGAGTCCCTTGAATATAAAAGCGGGACGGACATGTCATAGTCCCCTATAGATAAGGGGATGTTATCAGTAAAGGGAACCAACCCCCTAGCCCCAGAGAATCCTTGGGTGTTCATGGCCTCACCTGACATCTTAAATTTACCCACCCTTATGCAAGACCGGGTTGCCCCAGTGTCAACAAGGAATTATAACTTTTTGTCACCTATCGTTACCTCTATGCGTGGTTCCTCCGCACTATTAGGTGTTACCGACAGGATGGGACAGACCAAGGTGGTCTGTGGGCTGTCCTATTGTGGGTATAATGATTGACCACTTCCTGTGTATGGGTTGTGTCCCAGGACAGTCACCCTTCCCAGTTGTGTTTGCTGTGGCTGTGTATTGGTGGAGGTTACCTTATGGTCCTGAATTTGAGTGGGCTGCTGTACATGTTGCACTTGGTGTTGTTGTGATGTCGCTACCTGTTGCTGCGGTTGTGAATATGTCTGTGGCTGTTGTTGCGTTACTAGCTGTTGCTGCGTACTGCCCTGTTGCAGTGCCTGTTGTTGTTGGTGATCTTGCTGTTCCCTCGTAGGCCCTTGTTGTCCCTGTTCTCCCCATGCTGATGTGCCAGGTCTCATTCTACATGTGCGTGACATGTGTCCTAACAATCCACAGATCCAACATACAGGTGGTTCTCGGGTCTGCCATGGGAAACTTCCTGAGTAAGTTTTTTCTGCACTAATTTAGCCTCTTCCGCTTTCCTATCCTCTTCCTTTAGTTTCATCTTTTCTTACCATGTCCTACAATGATGTACTATCGTCAGTTGTATTTCCGGCCAAGCCTTTGCTTCCATCCCCACTACTTTCTTCAATTGCTTCTGCACTTCCTCCGGGAACCCTTGTATTAGTATATGATAAAATATTGCTGGTGTCTTGTCCCATTGCTCTCTAGTTTCCATACGCCACTTCTCTTGAATTTCCTGGATATAATCAACAGGATCTTCGCTCTCACGCATCTTGCGTGATGTAATTGCTCCTATGTCTGACGTGTCTGGGTACTGTACCCTCAGTGCTTGCCATAATGCATGTCTGCAGTTTGCGAATGGCGCCCCGTCGTGTGATGTGTTTGTTATTGTGACCCCGGGGAAGCCCGCTCTCTTCCAGATGTCATCTGCTGCATCCCCCAATATTGATATTAGTAGGCCCTTCACGTCTCCCACTGCCAGTTTCTGTCCTGCGGTGTGTTTTTCCATCTCATATATCCATTTCCCCGCACCTCCACTCAGTGATGGGAGCCTGCACTTTATATTTTCCTTGTCTGCATGCTTCCAAGGGACGTATTGTGGTCTAACCCCTCCTCTCTCCAAAAGTGGCATTAGGTTGTGTCCTATCTGGCCCCCCGGGTTCCCCAGAGTCGAGTCCGTATACCCCTCCTCTTCTTCCGTGTCGTCTACATCGTCTGTTATGTTCATATTTCCCCTGCTCGTAGATGTTTCCCCTCCATCTTTTCCCCTTCTTTTATCATTTCCTGTATTTGATGAGGGCGTGTGTACTCGTTCTTCCTGCCTGCGTCCTGGGAGATCTCTAAGCCGGCCAGCGTAGGGTGTGCGTTTGTGAGGGGCGTATGCAGGTGTAGGTGGGCATGTTGCACGTGATGAGTGCGGGGTGGTGGAGCATGTTGGACGGGATGATTAGGGTGTACCTGCACGTGTGTGCCTTCCCGCCATTCCTTGCTCTTTCCTCTCACTTCCCCCCAGTTCTTCCTTCCTTCTGCAGGCCCATGGTGATTCCCTGTTAGTCCGGGTGATATATAATTTATCTAAGCTTTCCCTTTCCCTATTTCTTCCCTCTCTCTCCATTCCTTCTTCTTCCTCGCTGCAAAACTCATCCAGGAGTGACAACCCCCAATCCGTCTTTTTCCCCCTAATCGTCACTGTTTTTAAGTCTATTAAATCTGTTCCTCCCATTTCCTCTTTACCAATTGCTCCCCGTTGCGCTGATGTTGTTGCTACTTCTGTGTTCCTGCGTACATATTTCCTTATTTCACTCTCCCCCTCCTATCTTCTCGTCCCCCTTCTTTTTTCTCTACTATCTCTCCACCCATTTCCTCTCTTTTCTTTTTTAATTCCTCCATTACTTCACTACTCATCTTTTCCAATATCCTTTCCTTCTCTCTCCTCCTTTCCCATCTCTCTCTTTCCCATTCTAATATGCTTTCTATCATTCTCCCTTCTTCGTATTTCTTTGTCGTTTCTGATAGTATTCTCCTCTTCCATATTTCCATTTCCTTTTCCTTCTCTTCTTCCTCCCTTTTTCTGTCGCGCTGTGCTGCTCGAGATACCCTTTCTGCTGCTGCCTTCACCCTTTCAGCTTCCCTCTTTCGCTCCTCAGTTCGTTCCCTCATTTTTTCCAACTCATTCTTACTTTCTTTCCTTTCTTGTCTTCTCTCTCTTTCCTCCCTCTCAAGCTGTTTGATCAGGGCATTTTGCTCATTCCTTATCTCTGCTAATCGTTCCTCCAAAATCTCTTCTTCTTCTCGTATCAGCTCTTCCTCCTTTCTTTTCCCCCCTTCCCCTTTCATCTCGCTCTTACTGTCATTGTCATCGTTCATTTTCCTTACTACCTCCTTCTCTTCTCCTGTTAATGAACCTCGCAATTTTAATAACACCTGCGCAGCTACCCATTCGTCATGTCCAATGGCTGCAACTTGTTCTTCACTAGTCTTCCCCTCCCTTGCGGGCATCTTCGTATAAGTTGACCCTACCGTACTTGTTGCATCTCCTCCCGTGTAGCCCCCTGTAGCTGTATATGGTGGTGGGCTGTATGCTGGGTTCGAATATCCCTCAGCCGCCCTTAATTGTTCTCTCACTATTTCTCGTAGTTCCGTTATAGGATATAAGCCCCCTTCCTCCTTTTTCACTACTTTCGCTAGGGGCATGTCGTCGCCCTGTTCCTTTTTTCTTTTTCATCTGCGTTGCTACTCTTTTCTCCTCCCTCTTGTCCTTTCCCCATGCACTGTGTGTTTTCACTCTCTTTTTCCCCGTTCTGTTCTTCCTCCTTAACCTTCTTCTCCTCCTTTGTTTCCCCCACAGTGAACATTCCGTTCGGTCCTGGTCGGGACCCCTGGAACATCCTCCATAAATTAAACACCTCCACATGGTGTGTCAATTTCTTCCCCTTGTATGTGTTATGTAGATGGGTCAATAATAGTGAGTGTTGGACATATGGGTCGAAACTGCCATTAGGCGGCCAGGGTGTCGTCATTTTATTGTCCGTCCCCTGTGTCCATTCTATACTGTATTTAATCAGTTTCTCCCTATGTGGTGACAGTGTTTTACATATATGCTGTAGTGGGGTAGTGAGGGTGTTCCCCCACCCTCCCGATCCTGTCCCGTATGACATAGTAGCACTGTGTTGTTATCCTCCCTCGATATGGTAGCGGTTATCTTGCTAAATAATGAACAATATACAATTTCAGATGTTTTACCTGGCCCCGTCATTTTGGGGACTTGCGATCGTCCGCTAAAAGAAAATAATAAAATATAGCATTTGCAATTATATATTCTTTTCTGTCTTTTTTTTCTTTCACCTAACACCATTACAGCCCTTCTACGGCCGAGGCGCACGTAGCCCCCTGCGGCTGCGTGCCCTGTGTGACGTGCTTATACAGCCGTCCCACTTTATTTCACCCCTCCTCTTTCCTCACTCGTTGTGGCTGGTGTTCTCCGTGCGCGGTCACGTCCCTCTTTTCACCTTGCCCCGATATAATCGTTATCGTTTACCTCCGTGTCCACTCCCTTACCACTATTCTCTTCCCCACCACTCTTCAACAATGCCTTGTGCTCGAGGTATCCTATGAAAGCCCTACTGGTGACGTCACCGACCTCTTCCAAAACTACCGGTAAGTTCTTTTCATGTTTCAAAAGTTCGAAATAAGTTTGCTATCTATCCCCGTTAACCCCACAGCTGTCCTCTTGTCACGCCTGGAACAAGGTAATCAACAACATAATCAGACTGCGCACGCTGCGTCGCCTCGCGTGTGATACGCCCCTCAACAGGAGGGCTTAACCAGCCGATTATCTTCCGTATTAGGCAACCAGCTAGCTACCGCCTACAGGGAAACGTCATCTATCTATCGAGTTTCTCTGCTCGATCAATAGGGATCCTCATCTACTCATTGATCAATAATCGCCAATTCGTAGGAAACCGCACACACCCACACACACACCCTTACAGGTGGTCGTGACCTAGGCCAATCAGTGTCTACGAGCAGCCGCACGTGATGTTTTCGTGCTCCGCCCACCCTTCTTTGTAGCGTAGCGGACTGCTCTCGCACTTGTCCAGCTACCATTCACTTCACCGCCAACACTAATTTATCAAATCTTCGTCGCGCACCTTGGTGACACCTCCCACCTCCCGTATTCTATTCCTCCCCCCTCCCTCACAATTTCACATTGCTTGTTGGGTGTGGCATACTCACCAAGTTCTCTTGATGCGGGGCCGCTCGACTGCGTGCACCCCTCCAAGCGGCTCGCCACCTCCCCTCGTCTGGACCACGTCTGGACACTCGCCAACCGCGGGCGGGATACTTCTCAACCGGCTCCTGAGGGCCAATATCCGGATTGCGCTGTCCGGTCTTCTCGGAGTTCCGCGATGGTCCTGTAGTCCTCAAAAAGGGGGCGGCGGCAGAGGGGGCCGCGCCGCCGGGCCTCCTCGCAACGAGAGTACTCGGAAAAATAAAATAAAAGGCAGATCTTAAACAGATCTCAGCAGTGCCTCCAACTTGTCGGGGGGTTTCTCCCGGGGTCGGCTGGGCCTTCCGCGGACCTCCGGGCTGGGAGGCCCCAACTCCTCCCGCGTATCCCAAAAATGAGTATGAGACACACACACAAGAAGCAAGGTGTTACTGCTGTTTATTGAATAACGGCAGGGATGGGTCTAGGATCGTACGCGTCCATCCAGACTCTCGAAATTCGTGGGGCTCGCAGACCCCTTTTTGCCTCAGTATGACGTGCTACTTGCGTCACCTGGGAAAGTTAGCAAAAAACCTATCGACACTCTGGATTGGTCCCTCGAGTGGTAGGGTTAGTATAGCATATGTATAGAGAATGCTGTTAGTGGTTAAGGTTCAGTCAGGTGGTATACTTGGGTTGTCCCTTCTACTAGATACTTGAAAATTGTTACACAAAGACCCCTAATGATTGGCTAATGTTAGTGGCGTCAGTGATGAGTGCCCCATGTTCTGATTGGTCGACTCGCGAGCCCCCCAGCCTGCGACCATCGTTGTTCCCAGCAGACAATGCGTGGATTTGCTCATATGCCTGAGAGCAGACCATTCCCATCGCTGTAGGTGTCCATTGGGTCATTTCATTGTTGCAGCCTGTGTCTCAAAAAGCGACTTCTCCCTCCTGGGTCTGGCACCCTGTCAGGTTTGGCTTGGTCACGTGAGGAGAGACCGTGGTTGAGGCAGAATTCTGCACATTTAAGTTGTACTTTCCACTGTGTGTCTGGCTTAGCTTGCAGGTGCGACCTTGGCGTCGGCTGGTGGCATGTGAGTTGCAACATCGCTCCCTTGGCTGTCAGTTCTCGCTGGGCGCGTTCTGCAGGGTCAGCAATTGTACTCTTGCTCGTTCAATGTTCGTGGAGGCTCTTGCTTGCGGCCTACTTGGGCCTTGTGCATAGGTGGGGATGTTTAAAGCACGGCACTTTAAGTTGCGGTATCACATTGCTTCATAGGCGGGACCATGTCTACGTTGTTTTTTCATCACAATGCAAGGGTTAGGAGAAGCGTCAGCAAGCATTTAGATGAGTGTTTTGTGCGTCTTGCGTTTCTGCATTTTCGAAAAACCTATATGAAAAATAATAAAGGTGCGCGTCAGTGGGTGTGTCCGTCACCTACGTCATAGCACTGAGTATGTTCTTCATGTGGATTGGTGTGGGGGTGTACCATGTGCATGGTTGTACGGGTGTTCTGACAGTTGGCTAGGTCGTCATGGCATCTCTAACGATGTGTTTATTTACTGTTGAAGGGTTTAGTCGAGTTCATCGATGCCGCAGGTGTCGGCTTGAGCAGGGCAGGCTGGTGGGCAGGCTGATGGGCACATCCGTATGTTCCTGTACCAGGGTATTTGGTCGTCTAGTAGATAGGCAAATTCATCTCGTGGTGGGTGTCTGGGTCGCGATCCTCTAGGCCAGGGGCGCGAGGAGATTGGGGGGAGTCTTTTCTCCCACTTCACCATTCATACGCTCTCTCCACACAGGCATGCGTTGGTTGCTGCATAAATGGAGGCGTACCCACTTGCATGAGGACTTGCAACTCTACCTCTCTGCCCTGAACTCTCTCAATTCCACTCCTGATAGAGCAAAAAGGGAATGCTACCTAACCCACATTCACTCTCACTCCAGCCAAACTCGCCGGTTACAGGGCACCCTGAACTCACTTCTAACTCCTCCTAAGCCTTTGGCTGTCAACTCAACTCTCACAGCTAATGACCTAGCTGGACACTTCCTTGCAAAAATTACCAAATTAGAGACATACTTCCCCACACTCCCTCTTCCTACATTTTACACTCTGCCTACTTTACCATCATCCTCTGCCTCCATCTCCCACTTTAGTCACACTAAAACTGACCAAGTGCTATCTCTATTGAAGAAGGCTAACCCCTCTTGTGCCCAGCAGACCCTCTTGGTCCTCAGCTAGTCAAGCCTATTGCCCCAATAGTGGTATCTCATCTCACTGAACTCTTCAACCAGCCCTTTGACTCTGCTTGCTTTCCCTCTGTATTCTAAACAGCCAAGGTCATCGATCTCATCGAAAAGTAAGGGGCTGACTCAAACCTCCTGGCTAAATCTCGCCTTGTGTTTCTCCTTCTGCACTACTCTAAAGTGCTCAAATGGGTTTTCTTCAACTGTCTTACCAATTCTTTAGATATCCACACCCTTTGAGACCCCCAACAAGCAGGTTTCCGCTCCTGTCACTCTATGGAATGCTCTCATGATTGTGTCCAACTTCATCACCTCTGCTAAGCACTCACACCTATCCTCTATCCTAATTCTCCTTGGCCTGTCTTCTGCCTTTGACACTGTTAATCACTTTGATATCCTTAATACTCTTGTTCTTCTTGGGATTCACAATCAAGCTGTTGCCTGGATGGAATCCTACCTTGCACCTCGCCAATTCTCTGTGTCTTGGAGCAACAACACCTCTCAACTCACTCCACTAACTATTGGAATTCCACAAGGCTCTGTCTTGGGTCTGCTCCTCTTTACACTCTACACTTCTTCTCTTGTGGTACTAATCTCGTCCTTTGGGTTCTCATACCTACTCTTTTCGGATGACACCCAACTCTTCTTCTCTTTTTCTGAACTCTCCTATGATCTCTCTATCAACTCAACAGTCTCTCTGCCATTAAATGTTGGATGGATTTGCACTCTCTGATGTTAAGCTCTACCAAAACAGAGGTACTCTTCTTCCCTACCTAAGGCACTCTCTCATCTCTTCCCCAGCCTATCGATTTCCCACCTGAAACTCTCCCCTACTCGTCTTTAGTTCGAAACCTCTGCATCATCCATGACCCTTCTCTACTTTCATCTTCAAAACTGGAACAGCAGCTCGCCTCAACCTCCCAAATATCAGGTAAATCAGGCACCACCTTCCTATTAACACTACCATGCATATCTTAACCACTCTTCTTTTCTCTAAACTGGACTGCTGTACCATCATCTTCTTTGGTCTCCCCAATTATGCTTCCTGTCCTCTCGACAAGATTATTACCTTTGCTACCAAGACTTTATTTGAACTGGGCAAGATTTAAATTTCTTCTCCTGGTACACAAATCTATCCATGGTATGGCACCACTATATCTATCCTCTCTATTCAACTTTATAAGCTTTCTCGTAAATTCTGCTCTGCCTTCTCAACTACCCTTTTGGCTCCTTGCCCTCCCTGTACCTCCTCTCGCTTCTGCTCTTTTTGTCTTTTGCTCTGCTGCTCTTCTTGCTCCACTTGCATGGAATTATCTTCCCCCAGTCATTCGAGAAACAGTAAAGACAGATTTGTTCAAAACCAAACTAAAAGCCTGCCTCCTCACCTTTGAGTTAGCCTCTTAACCGACCGCTCAGCTGCCTGCTAGCTAACATGTTTCCCTCGCCTCTAACATGCCTTTGTTTCTCACTTCCTCTGCCTCCATTCTATCACTAACCCCTAGCTGCACTTAAAAAATTCCAATGTCGGTTGTCCTTAATCTATGTATGTCCACTTATGTATTGTCCCCAGTGACTGTTCGATTTTTAGTCACCTCCAGAACCTGGTCAGAATGTATCTCTAAATTCACCACATTGTAAGAAGCTCACTGCTTTTCATCAAATCTGATTTCTTATCTATTGTATGTTTTTTGTGATCAAAAGAGCATTGGTTGAAACTACAGTATATAATTAAATAAACTGCTGTTCTTCACCCAAAGTGTACTGTAAGCCAGTTCTGTGTGCCTGCCATCCGGAGAAGGGATCTTTGTGGGTCCAAAAGAGCAGTGCCTGAACCTCTTGAAGCCAAGAAGTTCATTTGTGTCCCCCAGGGTCTGGAGGATTGTTCATGACCGCTGGAAGCCAGGTTGCTGAGTTTAGCCCAGAAAAGGGGTTACCCTAGCATAGTGCTGCTTGACACACTAAGCTTTGAAAGTTCTAAAACATTGCAAAATCCTTTAAGGGGCATCACTGCCACAACATCTGTCCACTTTCCATGCCAGAGAAGGTCCAGGGTCGCTGCCTGCAGTGGAGTGTCTGCTTGTGGGTTTCCCATCACCAAAATCCAAAGAAGCGGTCTGAGTGTCCAGACCTGGTGAGGGTCCACAATCCAGTCCAGTGGTCATTGTCAGGTTTCCAGAAGCCATCCTGAGGTCTGTGCTGTGTCTGCAGCAACAAAGAACTGAAAGTCGGTAAACCGTGAAATCCCAAAACCGGAAACCTACTTCTGCCACTGCACCCATGACCATCAAAAGTCATACAAGGCCCCCCTAGGTCTTATCTTCCTCAGCCAGGCCTCCTTGAGGTCCACAGCAAGTTTCACCTTTGTGGGGTATACCAGGCTAGAGAAATGAACCACCAACGGAGAACACCAGAAAGACTGAAAGTGCTGCCTTTCCGAAACTGCTATTTCCTTTCTTCTCGGTATCGACATCCCAGTGACTCCTTCTTCCAAAGGGGGTCCATCTTCAGGGGGTCTTATCAAGTAAGGACAAGGAACTCCAACACATCTCCTGCCAAGGCACCCAAGGTACTGTTAGGTGGAAGAACATTTTCCATCCTCTGGAATCATCCAGGGGTCCCAGATCCACCTGGGTTCCTGTTCTCTTGTGGCTTCCCAGGTACTTTGGGGTAGTGGATCCTGTAGAAAAAAAGAAGCAGGGCATTATTGAACATATTTTGACTGGGCTGTAATATACATGATAAAGTACACCTTAATCTTTCCCTAACAGGTTGCACAGGTGGGGAGATACTCACACAGTATTGTCTATCTACTTTAAAGAAATAATTCTGTCAGTGTTCATAATCTAACCTGACTTTCTACAGTAACGGCTATGCAATTATCCAATGTGTTATGATTCCTATGCTTTTTAATAACTGTCAGCAGTTGAATCTAAATTATATTGTGGTACCACATAAATATGTATATATTTATCATTATTAGGATAGTGTTACCTGAGTACAAAGTGAGTTATTTATTGATGTATGTAATTATCTGAACATTATTGTATATAACACATCGGAGGTAGCACATGACAAAGTATGTGGACATTTCTTTGTGGGGGCTTGGGGATTCACTGTACTTAAGAACCAGCCTACATCACTTCCTGAGAGTCCCAGCCTGGCTGCTCATCCAACGCTACCAATTGAGAGCCTTGGTGGGGTACACTCTGCCACTACCCCAACTGTATATGGGGCAGAAATACAGCTAACACCCTCCAGTTTTTACAGGTGCTACTGGGAATTCAGCATCTACAATATCATTCAATGGGTGATGGTGCTGTATCATCCTCCAACTCGACCCCTTCACTTTTTTAATAGGATATGTTGCTGTGATTGTATAAATAAACTCAAGTATAAGAGAGAGACATTTTCATAGAAAGACTATCACAAACTATACGACTTTCAGGGGAAGAAAAAACTTATCTTGGCTAAATTTAAGTTAGTTATACTAGTGGTAGGGTCAGGTAGAGTTAGGTTTGGACTGAGGACACTTTTACTTTAAGACTTCATGATGCCAGACAAGCATGCTTAGTAGATAGGCAGGTGATCGCTTTAGCAATAGAGAAAGTTAGACCTTTTTCATATAATTTCAAAAAAATAAAATTTACAATATCTTTAATGAGTCCGACTCCTTCTTCGAACCCGCCACAACGTATACAAAAACACACATACACACAGTGAAATACAGACATGCAAAGGCACACACACATATACATGTATACAAATGCACTCACATGTGCACACATATGCATGACCACAGTACACCAACTTGAACACACCATACATCTACAATCTTTAAAACTCCTATACATCAACAGAGAAACACACGTGTACATTGAAATAGTTGCATAAAGGTCACAGCCTACTTTCAAGTGTTTTCTTATGTATGTGATAGGTAACAGAGATGTCCTTTACATATATACGCCCATACTCAAAAATATATACGCATCAGTTTACTGTGAATTGCCATACATTTAATAGGTGTATATAATGTGTGCGTTTAATTATAATTAAACCTCATGTAAAACTTCCAAACACAGCATTGCACCAACCACACATGACAGACTCATACCACTTATATACCTTACACTAGACAGCACACACGCTCACACACACACTTATACTATGCTCTTTCATGTCCGAATTCACTTATATTTAACTTTTCACGTGTGACTATATTTCACAGATACCCTCAAAACATTTTCAAAATGAACATGACATTACATGCCACACTTTTATGCCAGAGACTTATATACTAAATATTGGTATGCCACACACTGTTCCACCACTCACTGTTACCTCATACCATAATACAGACACACACCTTAATCATAAAACTTAAGTTATATGATTTATGTACAATACATGTACATCTCATATACAAAGTGTACATGTATGTGTCAGTGTACAAAATACATTTCTATACATACTTCATGACACACAACACCTATGCCACATAGTCTTACACCATGTGCTGTTACACCACTCTCTATTATGCTGTACACTGCTACGTTATGCAGTAATACAATCATGTACAATATATATATAAAATAAAAAGCCATACACTTTATGCTATACTCCTTACAAAACACCAAACATGAGAAACAACTCAAGAATATGGATACATGGGGGCAAGAATCAAAACTTTGGAAACACCCTACAACCAAACCTACACACGATCACCTGAGGAATATAATTTGGACACACCATCTTTAGATACATGACTCACTCACCATGGAACAGATGCTCAAGACCACATAACCATAAGAAGAACCCTCAACCTTTAACTCCATTCATCATGGCAGAGAACCCAGAAGGTGCATTCTTGTTAGAATCAAAGACAAACCAACCCATAACCTACTGAACCTGTTTAACAACAAAACAATATTATTGATGCAGCTGACCACAACTAATCAACTATCTGGCAACTCAGACTATGGCTTGACCACAGAACATGGAAGCCAAACAAGGCATCCAATGACACTGACATATGGTCTACCCTCAGGACACATGATACACTGCAGCATGACCAAAGCCTGCTCCAGCTCTTAACAAAGAAAGATATTTTGCAGCACTCTTAGCAAAAGGAGACTCAACATGCTCTTTATAAGAGAAACCTAGTTGTCAAACAACTGCAAATTAATAGTACAAAAATCCTTCTTCCCAACTTCAAAAACATCCAAGTATTACATACTGTCAACAGTGGGGGGTTATCACTTTGGCACACAAGGAACATCTCATAATCTCGTTTTAAAACCACATGGACTTCCCAGACGCTGTTCTGTTTTACACTCAACAACTAAAACAACCTCTCA
Organism: Ambystoma mexicanum; assembly: GCF_040938575.1. Lineage (NCBI taxonomy): Eukaryota > Metazoa > Chordata > Amphibia > Caudata > Ambystomatidae > Ambystoma > Ambystoma mexicanum. The sequence goes on along the minus strand of NC_090933.1, from coordinate 334,937,840 downwards.
TTCTCATTTATTTACAGAAGACCATCATACAACCAAACCATTGTAGAAAATATTGCAGATGTCAATTTTAATAATAATAATAATAATTTGGCACTTATATAATGCTACAAAACCTCAGGTATCTGAGCGCTGCTTATTATTACCCACAGTGTGTGGTGCTCATTTATCGACCTCAGAAGGATGAAAGGCTCAGTTTGGCCCCGCCGGGATTCGAACCTGCGTTAGCAGGCTCTGCACGGATGTCAAAGCGAGCGCTCTACTCGCTGTGCCACTTGTCCACTTTAACCCGTCAATGCAAAACACACAGCTAATATCCTAGGTCGAGATTTCAACATTTGCTTTAGGGGCAATCAGAATCAGCATCCAAAAGCTGGAGATCCTACATGGCCAGCTTCCACAACAATGGTGTCAGCAAAGGAGTGACACACACTGCAGGCAACTCAGTCAATGTAATATTTTGGGAAGAAGGCCTATAAACCACCTCCCCCCATTGAGGTATATTAGAGTAATCATCTAATGAGTCCATTTATTATAAACATGCCAATGCATAAACTCCCAAATCTCAAAGGACAAACAAAAAAACACAAGGAGAAGCTGAACATCTCAACACTCAGAGGAACTCAGAAATCTTATGAAAGAGACTAATCACTTCCCCAATTAACTGAAATTCTTTCAATCTGACGGAATTTTAGTGGCATTAGAAAACTCAGTAACTAAATCACTGGACACTATAACCTCAGTGAAGGGCATCACCCTTCACAGACTTCAGCAAAATGATTCGCACCACATCTATGATCAATTAAAAAAAAGGAATCAAATACTTGAAAAAGCACAGCAGAAAAACTATCACAAGACAAGTTCGACTACCATAGAAAGAACAACTCCTACAAATCAAAGTAATTTACCAAATTATTAATGAGATGAGATACACAATGTTTTGCAGCAAAGTACCTTTACCTACCTAAAACCTTTGTGATGATATCACCAACCATTTCAGAAACAAAGCACTAAACATACAGCAAGCCAGCAAGACTTTAATAATGTAACTGAAAGCAACCTTCAAACCCTAGTCAATGGCATTCAGCTAACATCCCCACCGATGAACAACTTTAAATCAATAACCAAAAAAGACTTCAAAATAGTTCTGAAATTTAGCAACAAAACCCACTCTCCGACTTTCTTACTGCCCCCTGTACTCTAAATGGCTAGAAAGAAATATTTAACAAGGAAACACCAGCTTTTTACTTTCACAAATTAATGAATTGCTCCTTTTAAACAGGAATTGTACCATAGTTTAAGGATTAACATCAAATCCCTTCTAAAAAAACAAAGCTGGAGAGCCAGAAGACCCCTCCAACTTTGGTCCTATCTAAAACTTACTGTACACAGCCACAATTCTAGAGAGCTATGTATAAAGCCATATCTTGGAGCATTTTCAGTCAAAACATTTACTAAATCGCTCACAAGTCAATGTGAGACCTCAGAGAGGTACTGAATTGGCGCTAGTTTTAACCTGGGGCCTCAAAATCAAAGAAGATACCAACATCTACTCAGCACTCATACTTCTCCACATCTCTGCAGCATTCAACACACCACAGTACTTATAAGTCTTGAAGAAACCAGACTCACTAACACAACTCTACAATGAATGAGATTAATCCTCACAGTCGTCTGCTACCTCCCCCTTTCTGCTCAAACTCACAACCCATTACTTGTGGAAGAAACCAGGAATAAAACTCCTGTTCAAAATCTATATGACACCTATGATGCAGATCATAAAACCTTATGGTCTCACCTGTTACAAATATGCAGAGGACACACAAATAATGTATAAAATGTCTGATGATGCGATCTCCAGCACCACCCTCAGCAACTGCCTCACATAAATAAGTGAATGGATGACAGCCCCCTACCTAAAACTCAACCCTGACAAAAAAGAAAAAATGATAGTCTCACCTAAAGCAGCATCTGAAACACTCTGACATTTGGAAAGGGTAACTTCCCTAAACCATCTAAAATGAGCAAGAACATATGCATATTAATGGACAATACACTTACTATGGAACCCCAAGTCAATGCAATATTCAAAAAGTGTTTCTACTATCTCGGCTTCATCTGCTCAATAATGTCCTCCCTCTCCTTTGAATACAGATCACTGGCTGCCATCTCCCCAATTCTCTCAAGAAAAACCTATGCAAACAACATTTACCTAGGTATGCCAGACAACCTCACAAAAGGTTCACTGGAAACCAATCAAAAGAAGGATCCTGTTCAAGTCCCTCTGCTTTGTCCGCAGACAACTTGAAGATCAAGGAGCAGAATTACTCCAAGACTAAATCTCACTCTATCAACCAACTAAAGACGTAAGATAGAGAAATGCTATTAGAATCAGAAGATTTTGCATCGAAAGACGCAGAGGCTTTGCCTTTTCCACTATGGTGGCCGAACACTGCAACTCACTACCATGGGACATTTGCACACTACAAGACCATCTTTAAATTTAGGGAAATTAAAAAACCTCTTGGCTCATCAATGTTAAACCTATACCCATCAAGCAGTGGAAAATACACTTCTCAATATTTCAACTTGTGTAAAAACAATCCAGGAGAATGCCAGCCCAGATCCTCTCTGACAAACCACCCAGAAGAGAACGCACAGCAGATCGGACATTATAAAGACTAGGAGGCATTCTGGCATATCTCAACCACAGGGCATCTTCATATATCAACTAAAGTCAAACACATCTCCCCATAACATATCCAACAAGATCCCACAGAACGTTCCCCACCTTTTGACTAAGCATTTCTCTCCACACTACTCACCACACAAACTTAAACCAGCCACTCAGACACAACTATTAAAAATACCTTCTGTATAGACCTTGAACATCAGAAATATAAACCTCTAACTACAACTGAATGACATGCTAATCTCCAAGCCAACACACATCCACAATATAACCAAGAGGCTGCCCCTCTCCACACAAGGCCCTTGATGTCTCCTACACTCAGTGGCGGATGGTGAATCTTTTTACTGGAGGGGCGTAAATATTTGTCCCTGATATGGCTGAGCAAGCAAGCTCACACCAGAGTTTGGGGGCTCTCCCCACCCACAGCATTATTTTAAATAAATAATTGGTGCAAATGGTGCATTTTAGAGGACACATTCTAGAAAAATGGGCAAAAAGCCAAACAGTTTGCAAATGGGTTTTGTAGGAGTAACTCATGCAAAACATTCAATAGATGCAAGTCACCAACAGTGCACAGGAGCATTTCTCATACTCATGCTTGCTTTGTTCATAATGCCAGTAATGATACTATAAGAAACATGTCCATGCTTGTTCTGCCAATATAAGGCAGTATCCCCACATAAGTGCATACTTCAGATGGCTTTACCATTACAAATGAATGCCAACATATGAAAACGTCCAAACTGGCTGTACTAAAATGCCAGTCGAGCTACATAATAACACTTTTCATGCTTGCTTTATCAAAGATGCCCAATACAAAATGTCAGACCGCAATAAGAAATGGCTAGTATAAGTGCATAAAAGTGACGCTCTTGCTCCTTAAGAACACTTATCACGCTTGCTTTACCAACGATGCCCAATACAAAATGCCATACTACAATACAAAATGACTGAACTGGCTGCATTGAAATGCCAGTCTAGCTACATAATAAAACATGTGCTTGTTTTACCAAAGATGCCTAATACAAAACGTCATGCCAAAGTATGAATAATACCACTGCTTGCTTCATCAAATATGCCAATACAAAATGTTGTGCCTCCGTAAGAAATGGCTAGACTGGTAGCATAGAATTCACCATACATTCATCATACATTCACCTAACAACACAAGCATGCACGCATCCATACACACAATTTAAATTTAAAAAAAATGAAGATATTCAAACTTCAGCCACGGGTCAAGAGGTCCCAGTACTCGACCCTCTGCAGGCATGAACAGGGATCAGGAAAATTCCTGGTTCCTGCACATGCGTGCAAAGGGCCTGAGGGTGGGTCTGGAAATGCCCCACTCCAGCCTGCTCTGACTGTATGTGCGAGAAGGCGAAGGAGCACCCCATTGCAAATACAGATGTGTAGTTCCCCAGTCAGCATTTCCAAAGAGCCATGCGACGCTGGAGAAGCAAACTCTCCCAGCATTGCATGGCTTGTTGATCTTGTGCGGCTGGGGAAATTTAATTGTGAAAGGGGAACGCAGGGCGTACCTCTGATTTGTAACACTCCCCAGAAGTATTTCACAGTTAAGAGCACTCCCTCTGCTGGAAAAAACAGCTGAGAGACTGCTCCTGTTTTACTGGGCTGGCTCCCCCATAATGGGTGCGAGGGTGCCAAGACCTGGTGGGTCGACGCCTCCTAGCCCATTATGGACGAGCCGCCCCTGCCTACACTCCACAACTGCCAAGCTTACAAGCACACCAAACTGATGGGAACTCATGTTCCATTGTAGCGTAATGTGAATGGAAGTCATAAAAGCCTTGAATAAGGCATTAATGCATTCCATTCTCGCCACACCATATTTTCAATCATTTGAATGGTGGAGAGGAGAGGCAGAACCCATCCAAATGCTCCAGCATTTGCACCAACATGGATTTTCATGCAGGTGCAAATGCTGGCGATTCCTATGGGTTCTGCCTGCTTTATTCACCAGCATAAATCAGGGAGACCTCATAAGGATCCATTAGCATGGCAGGCAGCTTGTACAATTACAATTAAACACTGCCCGACATGCTCACATTTAGCATGTATTCACATTTGCATTCTACCAAATTGCTTATTTGACAAAAATTAGCTTCAGGTTGTTTCTGACCTGTAGTTTCGACACAACGCACCAGAGCCTTGCATTACCTTCTTCTCCCAAATAACCAAACCCTTACACTCAATTCCAGATACACCAGAGCGACAGAAGCTTCCACTGCTGGCCTATTTGTCTTGAGAGCCAGCCTGCCTCCAACCCAGGTTAACTAATTAAGATGAAATGTTATACTAGCTACTTTTTTTTCTGGGTACCTTTATAATTATATCCCTGACGAGTCCATTTGTAGTTGAAGGTTTGACGTAAAGCATTGAATCCTTTGACCCTTACTTTGACTTTTCGAAATAATAGGAATTACTCTGATATTCACGTTCTCGAGATCATCAGCTGACCTCCATTTGAAAACTTTCCTGCATTTTGCCTCCACTTTGTTGACCATCAAAGGCTGCAATCAAATCCACTTTGAAGTTCATGACAGCTGGTAGGTTTATCTGCTCATGCTCCCCATAGCCGTGCACTTCTTTAATATAAAACCAAGCTTAAGGTGCTTGTGGCAGGCACACATTTTTAGAAAGAGAAATGGAAAATTGAAACACTTTGTTAAGTAATGTCATTGGGAAAAAGCAAAAACCATCTCATAAAACTGACATCCCATTTCTTCGTATTCAGCCTGGCTTTTAGTGCCCATGGCTCACACAGATAGATCACGCGGCAGGGGAGTCTGCTTCTGGAAGTATCTTGTTCTGCCTAAGCCATGTCCTCTGCCTCTCACCTAATGAGCGCAATGTACATCACTCAGTGCTGCGCACAGCCTTCGCCCAATAACGCCCCCCTCCATTGACGTCACACGCCTCTGTACCTTCCTATCTCAGAGAGCGGAGATAATAGAATGTCTCGTGGCTTAGAGATGATCTTATGGTTTTCGAGGATATACTGTGAGGCTGCAGATAGTAATTACTTGCCTGCAGCTGCCGCTTGGCACGAAGTGTTTTTCTGTAGGCTCATTTTCGCGTCTACAGTGACATTTGGAATAGAATAAAATTTAACGTTGAAGAAGGGATTTGCGTTCATTTGCAGACTGATATTAAAAACACAGTGGTGCCCAGGCGTCATGGGAACTACTTGTATGGTGGATCTCAAGTGCAATCATTTCAATGAATGGCTGATATATTATCAATGAATATGAATGGGTTATTAAAAGTCTATAAGACAGAATGTTCCCTAAAACAAATTTAGTCTCACTACTCGGATTGCTCATAACGCAGGTTTTGTTTCGCCAGGCAATATACACGGGAAAACAGGTCACGGTATTCTTTTTTGAATTTGAAATAACAAAGGGCCTCATTACAAGGTTGGTGGTCCCTGCAACCATGGCGGACTGTATTGTTGCAGGGAGTATAGCGTGGTTTTCTAAATCCAGCAGTAAGTAATAGTGCAGCTGAAGTGTTTTTAATCGCAATAGGGAAGGCTGATGTCGCTATGTTATTTGCTTGGCGGTACGACGAGGTGGTATGTACGTCAAATCATTTGACTTCCTTCCATGTCTGTGTATGGTGCCAGTGCATATTGGACTTTTATAACTAGCAAACCGTTCTACTATTGTCCGACTACCTTTTCATCTTGTCCAATTGTCTACCATTGGCTCGTCTCTTTTTGTCTCGTCTGCTTGCGCCCCTCCCTGTGTCCCCTCCTAGTGTTCTCCCCGTCCCCTTCCTCTTCTCTCCTCTCCCTACCTACTCTATGGTGTACTCTGTTTCTCCTATCTTTTCTAAATGCTTCTTTATCGACTATCCTGCTCTCCTCACTAAATCTGGTAGGAAGAAGTTTAAAAAGGACATCCTGGTCTCCAAACCAGGACTCCCTATCGCTGACACCCATACCAATGTTTCCTCCAGGTAAATCCTCACCGACATCCTCTTTGTCGTTCCCTCGCCAGACCTATGGACTCTATATGGTCTCTGTGCTTTCTCCTTTCCCTTCTTCTCCCATTAATGGTGGGCCCCGGTTTGAGGCCCTCCTGGCTTCCTTCCACTCTTCTAAGTCATCATTAATGTTTACCTGAATGGTACCGTCTTGGTCCGAGGTCCTCAGGCTAACCTTCTCATCTTTGATAGATGCTTGCCATGCCTCATCAATTTCCTTTCTTCTCCTGCTGTCCACTCTCTTCCCTCCACAACTTCCTTCCCTCCCCCTGCTGTCTCCTCCTTGGCTACCTTGCCCCCTCCTCCTTCCTCTTCTGCCCCCCCTTGGGCTACTTCTAAACCTCCGCAGGGCGTACCTCTGATTTGTAACACTCCCCAGAAGTATTTAAAGGATGGTAACCTTCTCCATATCGCCACTCTCAAGTCTCGCTCAGCTGTCAAACACTCCTCTGACATCTGCCGCCTCCTTGAAGAACTCAACCTTGATGTCCTTGGTCTCACTAAGACATGGTTAACGGCCGTCTCTGTCACGAGCTTTGACACTCTCCTCCCTGGCGGCCACAAGATCCTCTCCGGGCCCAGGTCAAATCATGCCAGAGTGGGTGTAGCACTGACCTTCCCTGAGATGATTCCTGCCTCTGTCATTCCTACGCAGACCTACTCCTCTTTCGAATGCCTCACGTGCAGGCTCTCTCTCTCCTAGCCATTCCCTCACTGTGGCTACCATCTATAGCCACATGGTCAGATTTCCTCCTTTCTCTCTCAGTGGGCGGACCTCTCCTCTTCTCTCCTGGTCTTGACCAATCAACTCCTCCTTCTTAGAGACTTTAACATTCACCTGGATGCTTCATGTCCTTCATCTGGACTCTTTCGTGACCTTTGCGACTCTCTATCACTCTCTATCCCCCCCCTGGCCCGACTCACTCTGCAGGGCCCAATCTGGATATTCTGATCTCTACAGACCTTCCCCTTTCTATCCCTCTCCGCACTCCTCTCTCCTGGAGTGATCACTTTTTCCTTTCCTCCCAGCTCACTCTCCACTGCTCAGGCTAAGCCAACTCCAGCTGTGACATCTAGCTTCTTGGTTATCTGACCCATGAAGCATATGTCAGTTGAGGCTTTCACCACCACTTTCTCACCCCCTCTCCTCCTTCGGCTGACTCACATCCTGACACAGCCCCTTCTATGCTCCACTCTGCTATATCTGATATTTTTGATGTTCTTGCCCCTGTCATGAGGATCCGCCTGATGCCCAAAGCTAAGTGCAACTCCTGGTACGAACCAGACCTCGTCACCCTTAAACGCAAGTGCAGGGTGGCTAAGAAGGAAATGGTGTGCTTCCTGTATATCCTCTGACACACTGACATGCCGCCAAAGGCAATACCAGCTCTCTGCACCTAGAAGAGAGCCCTTATCCAAAAACTTGGCCGTACTGTTTAAAATCTGCAAGGAGCTGGCCAATCTTGCTGCAGTCTCTACCTCTCGTGTACACTCCCAGGCCCTCTGCATGGCCCTGGCTTCTCATTTAATCTCTAAACCCCAGGACATCCTGTCCACTCTCTCTTCCTCTCCTCCTCCTCCCTCTACTCCTCTCTCTTCCCCTGGCCCTTCTGTGGCCATCTCTCCTCCCCCTTCTCTGTCTTTCCCCTGTTCTCCCCAGACGAGGTTTGTAGACAAGTCGGATCGCTGAAAGTATCGTCAAAACAGGTTCTCCCCTGTTCCTCCAAAACCATCAATGACCACATTGACACCCTGGCTCTTGCTTTGTCTGACTTCTGCAACCACTCCATCGCCACTGGAATCTTCTATTTCCCCCTGAATCATTCCCTTGTGCACCCTCTTCTTAAGAAACCTTCAGCCGACCCCTCCTGCTTTATTAACTACCGCCCTATCTCCATCACTCCTTTCCTGGAAAAACTGCTGGAAAATCTGGCCATCTCCCAGCTTAATCTCTCTCTTGAATTGGTTGGTTGTCTCCATGACCATCCGTCTGGCTTCAGAGCTGCCAGAAGCACAGAAACTGCTCTCCTGAACATTCGTGAAGACCTGTTCTCCAACGTTAGCTCAAATAGCTCTTGTGTCCTGTGTCCTCATCTTACTTGATCTCTCTTCTGCATTTGACATGGTCAACCATGCCATCCTGCTCAACCGTTTCCATTATAACTTGGGCATCACTGATCAGGCCCTGGCTTAGCTGACCTCTTTCCTCTCTGATCTACCCTCCCAGGTCCAACTTGGGTACTTCCTCTTCTCTCCTCTATCTCTATCTCTACCTGCGGTGTTCCCCAGGGGTCTCTCCCTGGCTGTTTAACCAATGCCTGGCACTTCTTGCCCACCAAAATTGCTGTTCGCTGCCCCAAATTTCAGTGCTATGCGCACGACCCTCAGCTCATTTTCAGGCTCTCTTCTACCACCTCTTCTTCCTCCTTCATCTCTGTCGGTCCACTATCCAGGAGTGGTGTGGTGCCAACGTTCTCTGCCTTAACGCCAGCAAGACTGACATTCTCCTAATAGGCACATCTGCTCCCTCCTTTCCTGTCCCTTTCTGGCCAGCCTCTCTTGGCCCTCTTCCTGCTCCTACCTTTGAGGCTAAAAATCTTGGGGCCATCTTAGACACCACTCTCACCTTCTCTCCTCACATCTCTGACATCTCAAAGAAGTCACACTACCAGCTGCACCTCCTGAGAGGTATTCTTCCTTTCCTCTCTTTCCCCCAGAAGGTCACCGTTACCAACACTTTGGTTCTATCTAGGCTGACTACTGCAACCGCCTCTTTCTAAATATGCCTGCTTCAACTCTCCGCCCTCTGCAACTCATCCACAATAGGACCGCAAGACGTTTCCTTGGTCTCAAGCCCAGGGATCATATCTCTCCACAACTGAAATCTCTGCACTGGCTCCCAGTGGCTGCAAAGATTAAGTTCAAAACCCTCTGCATTGTCCACAAGGCCTTCTGGGGCCTGGGGCCTGGGGCCTCAATACCTCCAACTCTCTCTTCCTAAATATCTTAATTTTTGAGTTCTTCAATCATCTGCCTCCAACTCCCTAAGGGTCAGTCGCTTCTCCAAGCAACGAGTTGGTGGTGCATCTCTTTCTTCGGCTGGGGCCTCCCTCTGGAACAGCCTCTCTGCCTCCCTGAAACTTGAGGAGAACCATCTCCGGAAGCACCTTAAGTCCTTCCTCTTTGCTTCTGCTTTCTCTCCTCCTCTCCCTTGCTGAACTCCTGACTAAAACTGCACTGGTCCCCTTGCAACCATCTGATCTCGGGCCCTGGTCCCCTCCTCCACCAGCTGCACACTTGCACTGCCTCCTGGGGGCTGTTTCTGCATCCCTATAGTACCCCAGGCTCTTGCCACTTGATGTCTGCACATACCCCTGCACTTGCCACAAGTTGGCCGCACTTTAACCTATTGTTTTTTAAATGTATTTTATTTATTTTATTCCTTACTGTTGATCCTTTGTATTGCACTGCCCCCTCCCATTTACCCACGCACTTTCCCTCTGCCCCCTCCCCTGCCCTTGCACAATCACAATGTCACCCGGCCTAGTAGGATCGTTGCCTTTGTCTTCCCTCTGTTACCCCTCCCTTGCCTCGTCGCACCTTGAAACAATTGTGTATAGGCATGTTATAAATGTCATATCATATCATATGTCAGAGTGTGCATGATGCCAGATTCGGTTGTGTTTACTATTCCTTTAACATACTGACACACTTTTGAATTTTGTTGTGAGCTAGCAGGGAAGAGGCTGGTTTCGTTTGGGCATGACCATGCTAGATCAAAGCGGTATGGCTTTGGAGTTCTAGATACCAGATACTGATGTGGTGTGCTTTCTGATTTGTTATGGGAAGTCTGTTTCACAAAGAGGCTGTAAACATGTAGGTGTGAGCTACAATTAAAACCTTAGCCTCTAAGTATGAGTTGGTGTCATTCTCCTCTTCCACTTCAGTATGGCTGCTTTCCAATGACAGTGCTTGTTTCTTCCCAGGCTCTGTTAGTGTATAAACATTGTATCATCATCACCATCAATATCCTCATTATTGTCTGACCTGGTGGAAGGAGGCATCAGAGACAGAGACCTGCGATGTTCCCTGTTCTACTGATCAAGTACTGTGTCTGTAATTTCCCCCTGATCTTTGTTAGATAAGATCACCACATCATACCTTTTTGCCCTGGAGATGCTGGCAAGAAGTGGCAGTGCCTCCTCTTCTGTCATTATGGCTGGATGTTCATTGTCATGGTGCAATACATGTGCATTTGCTCATAAATGCACATGTATCCTTGAGGGACTTGTAATGGGGGAGTGTACTGTGAGTTGGAATATTCTCTCAATAGACCCCATGCAATTTTGGCCTCCCAGTGCACATGCTGCTTCAGGAGTGAAAAGATCATAGTCAGTACATCTCCCCTGTCTCTCTGCTGAATATCTGCTACTCCCTCCCAGGTAAATCAGATGAGTGTGACACTCCTGCAAGCTGCTGCTCTCAAGGTTCTCTTCTCCTCCCACTCCTCCCAGGTGACAACTGATGGGATGTTTCTCCCCTTCACACGTCAAGAGGCAGACATGGACCGGTGCTCCAGTCACCTGACTGAATCTTTGCTGCTGCCGCCCAGATCAATAAGACAAGTGTGAGTCTCCCACAAGCTGCCCTATGAAATACCCAACTCCTTCCAATCCTTCGCTCAAGTGTTACAAGATGGCACCTATCTCGACCCTCGCAGGTCAAGAGTCGGTTATTGACTGATGTTTTGTCTGCCCCCTTGAATCCTTCACAAGTGGCTCGTCCATTCACGTCAAGAGACACACACTGACTGGTGTGTCACCCACCTGCCCAAATCTCCGATTCTTCACTCCAAGTACATTAGGGAAGGGTTACTCCACACAAGCTGCCCTCAGGGATTTCCAGCTCCTCCCACACCACCTCACATGTGTCACCCGATGGCACATGTTTCGTCTGCTCACATGAAGAGACAGGCACTGACTGGTGTGTTACTCACTTCCACAAATATACAGAGATGGCACTTAAGCTGGTCACCCACTCCAATTCAGTGACAATGACACACTGTGTGCCTTAAGCAAGACCCTAAATCCTACTCTCAGTCCTTTACTAGCACTCTGTACCCTCACTCCTACAACTACTATAAATATCTCTACATTTGCCTAAATTGCCTAAGCCTGTCTCCATCAACAACCCCCTCTCTAAGAGCTACTTGAGACTAAATGGGAGGTTCAGCCACAAGTCCGTTTTAAACCATAGGGACGATATTTAGATGACATTTTCAAAATGTTTGAACTTGACAAATCACCCAAAATATAGGTGATTTGGGTTTGGTGTGGGAAGGTTCACCTAGGTCTAATCTGTAGACATCTGAATGCCAACTGAGGTGTGTGCCCAGGATACTGTTGAAGTGGATATCGTCATGGGAAGTGTTACAGATATGTCGACACTTCGACCAAAATAAAAGTGATGTACCCAAGAGTGATCATGATGCAACATTAGGTCATGTAATTTTTGAAAATGTCAAATTAACTATGTTATCCCTGTAACATACATTTGTCATTTCAAATTTAAACAGGGTCATATTATTAGTTCTTCTCCATATGTGTAACATGACAAATGCATGGCCAGTGTGGCTACTGCGTTTAAGAAGTCTTATGTTTACTAAGGTGTGCTGCATATTGTGGCATGGCATTTCAAATGCTTTGCATATGTGAATGCAAATATCAATAAACACATCGACACCCTCTGAAAAACACAAGGATGTTTCTAATCGAGTTCTACATGAGACAGACGTGTGCACCTATAAATGCAGTTGTTAATCATTTTATGCAGGTATGCTTTTGTGAATGTAAAATTGAGGTTGTGATACTCCAGCTACCATGGCAACAGAGATGGAAGAGAACATCAGGAGCTTTACAAGTGGAAACATGAGTGTTTCCTTTCTGCCTGGAATCCATATTCCCTCATATGGTGTTTAGTGTGCTACTTTTACTCAAGCAGAATATTTACAGCACCTATTCCTTGGACATTTTGCTATGATGTGGTTGTAGACCCTCCAGAGTGCGAACCATTCCAAAGAACAGGTATTTTGGCCATGCTCATTCTCAGTAGAGGGGCGTCCAAAAGTATGTAAATGTTCATTGGACATGTTAAATAATTACTTTTCAATGGCATCGCTGTTGACAGTCCTGCTGCTGCCCCCTGGGCACAAGTGCAAGCTTACCATTTCCCGCTGCCTCCAATTCCATACCTGGGAGTGCACCTGGTCATGTCGGTTCCTGAAAGCTTTTTGGTGTGATTCCTTCTATATTAAAGACATAAGATGTTTTTTTGCTGCAGGGAGCACTTGCAGTTGTTGCCTAGGCTGTTTAGAATCATTTGTGGTCCAATCAGGAGTTTCAGTTCACGGCTCCAATCTTGAGCTTATTTGTCGAGTTTGTTGAGCCAATCAAAGTATTAGAATCTAGAAAGGGAGTTTTGAGGGTAATGTAAGGCTTTATAAATAACCCACCTCATTTCAAGTTCCTTTGTAGTTTTTGCTTGGCTGTGAGGGAAAGTGTTGTTATGAACAGGCACATTTTTTTAAAAAAAGGTAGCAGGCGCCCCTCCCCAGAAAGAACATGGCATGATAACCTGTTCTGCGTTTTTTTCCCACTTCGATAGTTCGCAGCCATTGCTTTTTGCTCACTTTACCTTTCACAGATGGGAAATAGCCATTTGCATATCAGTCTTTGTCCTGCCCACATGGGCAGTCCAACACCAAAATGCTATGCAATTCCCTTCAGAACAAGAGTACCACCAGCAACCCCATACACGTGTTTCAGCCTTGTTGGACTTCATCGGTGAGGTGGAGCTGTGCCTCTCTGAGCACAGTGAGCTGGGAGTCCACGTCTGGGTTCCGCCAGGTAACTCAGGTGACCAATCCCAAGTTCCTTGCAAAATATTTTCAAAAAAGTTAGAAGGCGCCCCTGTCCAGAAAGAACATGGTATGATAACCTGTTCTGAGGTTTTTTCCCACTTTGAGAGTGTGCAGCCATTGCTTTTTGCTCACTGTACCTTTCACAGATGGGAAATATCCATTTGCATATCAGTGTTTGTCCCGCCCACATGGGCAGTCCAGCACCAAAATGCTATGGAAATTCCCTTCTGAACAAGAGTACCAACAGCAACCCCATATATGTATTTCAGCCTTTTTGGGCCTCATCAGTGAGGTGGAGCTGTGCCTCTCTGCGCACAGTGAGCAGGGAGTACACGTTTGGGTTCCCCCAGGTAACTCAGGGTGACCAATCCCAAGTTCTTTGCAAAATGTTTTCAAAAAAGGGCAGCAGACGTCGCTCTCCAGAAAGAACATGGCATGATAACCTGTTCTGCGTTTTTTCCCACTTTGAGAGTGTGCAGCCAGTGCTTTTTGCTCACTGTACCTTTCACAGATGGGAAATACCTATTTGCATATCAGTCTTTGTCCTGCCCACATGGGCAGTCTAGCAAGTTTGGTAGTTTGGAGGGATTAGAACAGTTCGAAAATAGTTTGGAGAAATGTAGGAGTGATTTGAAAAGTTAGGTCTTTGTTTCTGTCTAGTTTGTTTGCTTTTAGAAATGTTTGCGTTGTCCATTTCTCATTCCTGTATGTCTTAGTGTTTGTTAAATGTGTTGTTACTTTCACCCATATAACGAATAATAAAAAAAAACAATGCTCCCTCTGTTATTTGACTTCTCGTTTATTCCCCTAATACAGGTTTAAACAACCCAGCAACATGCCTAGCCCCTGAGCCTATCGCCCCAAAAATAACCCCCAAAATAAAATTGTTTATCATATCCCAGTTTCTCACAATGTAGCATTGTCTAGTTTTGTGTCATGTTGAGTTGACTTGGTGACTTGTTCTGTGGATGTTTTTCGTTCTCAAGGTTGTTTTAATTGTCCAAGTTTTCCTTTTGGGTGTGGGGAATGGTGTGCATGCAACACTGAGAGAGAGAAGAAGAAGAAGTGCTGTGTTGCAGGAGAAGGAGGAGGATTGATTAGGAGGGAAAGGGCACTGTATTGCTCCTTGGTGCCTGTGCATGGGCCTGAGTTAAGCCACTCTTCCAGTCTTCTGAGTCAATAGAATAGGCTTCTGACGCATTGGGGGTGTCCTCAGAAGGATAATGAGACAAAGAAGGACTACCAAAAATGGCACAGAGCACAAACACATGGCCTGTGGAGGAGTAGGTGAGCATGCAGGTGAAGAGGACTAACATTGGCAGGTCCCTCATGTGGAAGCAGGGGGAGTACAACCACACACTCTGCAAGGAGGATTGTGATGGGGGACCCTTTTCTGGGTGGAGGCCATTGCTGAGGAAGAATGGTGTCCACCCAGTAGGACAAGGATACCAAGGACATGGATGCCCCTCAGCAGAAGCCTCAGAGGGAATAGCAACCTGCAATGAAGTTGCAGCTGGTGATTGACCATCTGAGTTAGAAGAGGTAGAAGAGATAGAGGACGGCTAAGAGCAGGCGGTGGGAGATGTATCTCAACCTACACCTGTCATTGTAGAGTATCAGCACAGGAGCAAGAGTTCCATCTAGCAAAGAACTCACACACCTCCACAAAGCCAACATGCTGCAGGTTTGGGAATTCTCTGACCTGTCCCTGGTGAAGAATATCAAGGGGCATGACGGGGAGCTCTTCCCCAGAGTGGTGTGCTCTGGTACAAAAGGGAAGCAGTCAGAGCTGCAATTTTTGATGGCATGTTCAAATGTACTGGCCAAATGAGTCCGCTACCTTCAAAGTCCCCACTACTAAGCTGGATGCCAAAACTGCCCTTATCACTGTGGGAGAAGATTTGGCTGCTAGTATATTCCAGCCCCAGTGTGCAACATGCTGTGCGAAGAAGCCACATCAATTTCCTGCACCTGCTCAGATCTGCAGCGCTCTGCAAGGGAGCATTTGAGCTAAGACTGGCGCATGGCATGGATCTGTGGGAGAGTCTGAGTTGTGCCTGTTGTCCGTGAGACAGCCTGAGATTTTTGGATAAGTGGGGCATGTAATCATGACAAACAATAATAGGATTTGAAAATATCCAGGGCACAATAGTCAATAGCAGATATGTGTGTAAGTCAGTGACTGCTCAGTGTCTTAGATACTACTACATCTATCAGATTCAGAAGCACAAGTAAAACAAAACAATAACACTGCTTTTCAGTGTCTGACATATGTCATGTAACAAATCATCATCACCATCTTCTGAGCTGTTGTGTGGTCTATGGGTAGATGTAATTTCATCGTTTTTCCCAATTAATTGACTATTCATTTATATAACTTGCAGTTGTCCAACATTTGCCACTTCATGGCTTCTACTCTAGTAAGCTACAATATTCCACTCCATAAAAAACCCTGCACAGCTCATTTTTGAGTCTCCCGTAATTTGAGTGTCCCTGAGGCCAGCTTTTTTTTTTTTTTTCATTTACGTGGTGGAGCTCAAAGGGGAGGGGCAATAGTAATGTACAAGCATGTACACCACATTTTGCCCTGCCCTTTTGCACTCTGCATGCAAATTGAGCAAACACTGCCTGCTATGTATGCATGGTAGGCAGTATTTACAATGGATTCCTATTGAGTCCGCCTGCTTTAGGCTGGCGCAAAAGGACGGTGGATGCCATAGGAATCCCAAGCATTTGCGCAGGAAAACAAATCCATGCTGGCACAAATGCTGGAGTATTTCTATGGCTTTGCCATACTAATACTGGAAAATGAAATGTGACCTAAGAAGCATACATAAAAGCCTTACGCAAACATTTTACACATTTTTCTTACATTACACTGAGCTCAAGATGAGCTCCTTAGTGATTCAACAGCAGCTCACACACATGCCATGTACAAGTCTACATACTGTTCCAACAATGTTCTGTGTTACTATCCCTTCCCACATTTGAAGTATCCAATAGATAGCATAACATAATACCTTGCCTGATTGTCGGGACTGACAGTGGGGTAGTCCGATGAGCCTGGTACCATCCCAAATAGGAAGATGCTTCACCATGGGGAGGAACATTGGGGAGCCAAAGACTACCCTGTATGCTGCTCAAAGGTAGGGAACACTCACAGTAGTTAAAACCCCAAAAAGCATGTGACATTTCCAATAGTCCTCTTATAAAAGTTCCTTGAGATGCCAAGCACACAATTGCTATACCTAAAATGACTAGTATAGAGAAAGACACATGTTAATATAACTCAGGTCACATGACACAGGCAGGAACCAGTATAATCTAGGCCACACAGGAACAGTCCATCCATAAAAGGCCAGCCTAGGGGCGGTGGGGGGTGTCGTCCTCCCGTGAAAGCATGAGTCATGAATCAGACAAGTATCGTGGTAGGTGAAGGAGCAGAAAGACAGAGCCAGGAGAAGATGGGACAGAGGAGTGACTGTGAAAAAGGGATGCAGTGGAGCTATACAACTACAGTAGGAAGGAGGAAGCAGTGAAGGAGATACCCATGGATTCTGAGAGAGGGCACATTAGATACCAAATGATTCTGAGTGAAGTATGGCAGATACCAGTGAGCATACATGTTAAGATTTGGGGTACAGGAGAAACATTCATTTGTGGCGATTTTGCCACACCACCAGAGTTGGGGGTGCCCAAGTCACCCAGAAATCTGCAAGGAAAGGAAGGGGGCAGGGCAGCTTGGACCGTGGAGGGGGAGGTGCCTACAGAGGAATTAAAGAACCTCGAGCAGACTAAAATACCAGAGTTAGAGGTTTGGCTAGACCAGCATGAGAGGTCAGGAGCTGGTAGAGGAGAGTAGTGTACAGCCAGGGGAGGCTGACCAATTACAGGGCCTCATTATGGGAGAATGGAGGCCCAGACAGAGCCTGGGAGTCTGGTGGCGGTTGTTCACATGCCAGGGCCCACCAGTTGGTAGAGAAAGGAAATGGCTAAGAATCAGAAGGCATGTGAAGTGGAATTATTACAAGGTTGTCAAGAATGGTCAATATGAGGAAGCCTTGAAACAGCTGCTTTGACTGTGGGAGGATGCTGTGACACGTGACATATATCAAACATGTGAACGAGTATGCAGAGTGGTTCAATGGTGTTAATAAAAAGAGGAAGAGCGAGAGGTAGAAATGCATAGCATGCATGGAGTTTGAGGTAGATCTATGCAGGCTACAGACATTTTTAAAAATAGAAGTCAAACAATAGGAACACGTGAGATTTAAATATTTAGGAGATACTGGTAGACACGCGCAGCTTCTTGACAGGCCAATAGCTGAGTGGATGTTCCAGATGCTGCTTTGACACTGATGAAAAAGGCAGTTTATAGAGCAGAAAGGAAGGGTATGGAAGTTTGGGTATCAGATGCTGTTACAAAGCCTGTATGGGAGCAGTATATGCCAGCTCCTCAATTTTTCTATCCAACTCTCTCCCACACAGATAACCAAAGGGAAGCCTGTATCATGATGTCAATCACTGAGAACTGAAATTGAGGCTCCTGGATGTTTTTCTGATAGAAAATCCGATACTGGAACCAGTTTTGGACTTTGGGCAAGAGGCCATTGCAAACTCTTCTTTGGTAGTGAGTCTTTGGCTGTGTGTTCTCCAAAACCCACACCATTCAGACGGGTTGGTCGGTAGCCTGAATATGCCTTCTGTGAGGAAGAAGGAATACTTCATTCATCAAAAAGGATGTGAGGCTATCGTCTGCCTTCATCTCTTTGTTTTTAGGGAAATGTATGTTTGTTGTGCTATATGACAAAAAGGAAAATATAGTGACCCCACAGGGTGTAAAATACAGGTGATGTGGTATACTAATTACCGATACTCACCTCACTTTTTCAAACCTCAACAAACAAACAACTAATGTACGACACTGTAGCATACAAGAAAAATGCCACAGACTAGTCAACAGATCTAGCACAAGGTTTCCCTTGGAGGATCACTCTCACTTAGATCTACTATTTTCTGATTCCAAGGAGTGTCCTAATTAGCTCTGGCTCTATATGTTTTACCCCTGGTTAACAAGTGGTCATATCATCATTGCTGTACACTTAACACTTGAATATTAACCAGAGTCTTGGCTATAATTCTCATTATTTTAATAGAAAGCATAAAACAACTTTTGGTGCAAAAACTTCAGTGACATTTTACACAAAAATTATTATTTCTCAAAAGATACATTGATTCGAATATAATCTTTCGATCAGAATGTCAACATTTGAATTAATCATGCACCATAGAGAACAATAAAAAGTTAAGTACAAGTAAAACAAAAAGACCGTACAAGTATTTTTGACAAAAAGACCCAATGAGACAAAGTTTTCATTTGGACAAAATCTATGAATAGCACAAGAAGTAAATTCTATTCCTATGGCAGAGGGATATTATAACATTACTTAGTTTTCATCCTATTTTGGTTTTACATTGCTTAGTTTTCAACCTATTTAGGTTCTGAAAATCCACATATGTGTTCGCCAAAAGGCCCCAAATAGAGAAAAACAAAGACCAATTATTGTTCCTTTATGGGGTTTAGGAATAGATAACTAGTGTCAGCTAAACTTATATATTCACACTAGACTACTGTTTCTTACAGTACTGCTCAGGTCAGACTACTGTTTCTTACAATACTGCTCAGGTCTACGTATGTGCAAACTGGCCTAGCTGATATAAGTCCAGTGGTCAACAATGTCAGCCAAAGGGGGTCAGGCAGATGGAGTTGAAATACGTTTCGGCGTGGAGTTCTGGACAGAAAACGCCTTCCTCAGGACCAAAAGTCAGATGTGTAAGAATTATAGCCTCTATAAAAACAAACAAATACAAAGAGGACAAGAAAGAAGAACAAAAAATAACATTAAGGGGAGTTATAAAAAGATTAAAAATCCAACCTACAACGACTACTAAAGAACTAAAGGCATACCAGTTTCTATTCAAATAATGAATGTAAAGGAAAAAAGCCAGACAAGAAAAGAGAAAGGATAAACACCCAAACCCATCACAGGGTAAAGAGACAAATAATAAACAATATTGTTTATGACAAGATACAATATGTGTGCATAGTCCAGCACCGTGAAGGAACATTATAGTGTGTAGATAATAGATCATGCAAAAGACAAGCGTTTGCCAGAGAAAGCCGAGGTAATAAATATGAATATAAATAAACCAAATGTTCTGAGTCGAGTCAGACATAGGAACATTATTGTAACACCCGCTCGTGGAATGACACCCCTAAGTTAGAATCTTGTGCTCAGCATCAAGGGGATATCTGTACCTCAATTGGGGCAATCGAACAGAGGCCCGAAGCCACATGTAGTGTTGCCAGATTGAATAATATCTGTGTTCTGGAAGGTATTGATAACCGGAGGACCCAGTCATATGTGAACACACTTCACTTATCTGGAAGGAAACATAAGTGTATGTCACATAAAATGGGTGTCTCTCTGAAATCCATGACCGGAGTTCCGAAAAGTTACAAATGTACTTGGAATACATAGCAGTAGTAGAAAAATAAATAAATAAAGGTCTATACCTGTGGTCATAAGCTTATCTGGGCACTGAAGTCAACACTTGTCAGAGTCAGCATGCCGTCATTAGATAACTGGGTACTCGTCTAAGCTATGTGCCTCTAAAATAAGAATGACACAAAGGCAAAAAGGAGCGTGTTAAAGTGCCATATTAGCTATGTGGGACCAGTGATTATGCTATATAGCTAATCCAGCTCACAGGGATAAGAGTAAAAGTAAACATGTACTCACCCTGTACCCTTGAGCGACTGAGACGAGGGCATTCAGGTCTTCTCAGCGGACGGGCATACGGGTCAAATGGAAACAAGAAACGGCAAATGCCGTCTTCATAGCCGCTGGCGGTCTGCTGGGTTTGTTGGCGCCCGGCAAGCGGCTCTTTCAATAGTGCTCCCCACACGTAAAGGGCGTAGCCACTATCAGGCAAAAGGTATCCTTGTTATGTTAAAGTGGCTGAAGAGCCAGCGAGTGTGAAGACGTGCAGCTTGAGCGGCCACGTTAATTCCGAAAACCGGAACTTGAATTACTGTCCGGGTTACCGGAGCTACGCCATTATAGTAATGGTGGCCAAAAAGGGGAATGACAATCCACTTAGATCTGAAATACAAAAAAGGTCTAAACAGCAAATGGAAAAGGTATTGATACCAAAATTCAAATCAAATGAATTAAAGCAAAAAACTAACAAAAAACTAAAAAGGGACTGAGTGGTATAAAAATAAGTAATGCCTATGAGGACAACTGGCAGTGTCTTGTCCGTTTAGTGCAGCTTTAAAAACTCCAGCTGTTGTTCCATCTGTGTGCAAAGAGTGGGGAGGGGAACTATTGGGGCCATAGGAGGGCAAATGGAAAACCGAAGTCAGTTCTGAACAGCAAAATCCCGAGATGAGGGTGGCTAAAGGCAAAAGAGATAGGGAGGTGAAAGAGAAACTATTCTCCAAAATGGTCTACAACAAAAGCCACACTGAACCCTGACGGTCCCCGAGGTCAGTGTAGAAATTGACATGGCGGAGTTTCCTCATTCAGACCCCTCCGTTTATCCAAAGTTTGTAAACGATGGATCCATCTAGATTCCTTATCATTCAGTGCTCTCTTTGGATTGGAACTGTTTTTGACAGTATCCAGAATCCACCAGTATAAATCCTCAGAACTATGGGCAAAAGCCACATAGTGTGACACCATTGGTGCTTGGTGATTTTTGCACTTAATCCTGGATCGATGTTCATTGATCCTTATATGAACTGGTCTTGTGGTTTGGCCCACATATCTCAGCCCACATGGACATTGGATGCAATAAATTGCATTTGTTGTTTTGCAGTTGGACAAAAAGCGTATGTCCCATATTCTCTCCTCAATTTTAAAATGGGACGTTTTCTTGGTGTATTTGCATGCCCGGCAGTTTCCACATGGGAAATGACCCACCAGGGGTCTAAGAATTCTATGACTTATGTTTGGTTTGCCATAGCTGGTAGAGTGCACCAATTTATCTCTCAGGTTTCTCGATCTTTTAAACGCAAACAGTAGTTTGCCTTTGTCTTGAAGACAGTTACTGACCATTGGCCAATACTTCAAAAGGATTTTCTTAATAGCAAATGATTGTGTACTGTATGTCGTAACGCATGTTATGCGATCCTTATTTTGTGTTTTCGGGTTGGATTCCAATAGATTTTCACGGGGCGTGAATCTTGCTCTTTTTAATGCATGAGATACCAGTTTCTTGGGGTATCCTCGTTCCTTTAACTCACCAGCCAAATTGTTAGCATGTGTATAATAGTCAGTAACCTCAGTACAATTTCTTCGAAGTCTAAGAAATTGACTGAAAGGCAAATTCTCTTTGAGAGATCTAGGGTTGAAGCTCTTAAAGTGTAGAAAAGTGTTTCTATCTGTGGTCTTTTTGTATAAATTACAGGCCAAATGTCCAATTTTCACATTGATGCATAGATCTAGAAAATTGATAGTCAATTTGGAATATTGCATCGTGAATTTGATAGTATTATGTTGGCAATTCAGATAGGCAAAGAATTCCTGTAGAGACTCGATATTTCCTCTCCAGATGAAAATAACGTCATCGATGTATCTATACCACTTTCTGATATGTGGATTATAGATGTTACTTTCGGAGAGAACATATTTCATCTCAAAAGCGGCCATGAATAGAATCGCGAGGCTCGGGGCAAAAGCTGCCCCCATGGCAGTACCTCGTTTTTGTAAATAGAATTGTCCTGAGTAGACGAAAAAGTTTCTTTGTAATGCAATGGCCATTAGTTCGACTATAAAAGCCGCTGGGACCCTGTATTGGGTTGCCTGGTGGATAAGAAAGAGATGAACTATCTCTATTGCCTCCTCCTGTGGAATGTTCGTGTAGAGGGCAGTGATGTCCATCGTGACTAAAAGATCCTGATCTATGTCGAATGGCTCTCCCTCAAAGATTTTTATAGTTGCTGTGGTATCTTTTAGATATGTGTCTGTCTGTTTACTGATTGGTTGCAAGAATAAATCTATGAACTTGCACAAAGGTTCCAAAATGGAGCCACAACCAGACACAATCGGCCTACCTGGTGGCTGTATTTGATCTTTATGTATCTTGGGTAGACTGTAAAAGGAGGGAGTCCTTTTCTCTGAGTGATTCAGATATTCAAATTCTTCCTTAGTTATCCATGATCGATCTACTGCATATTGGGTAGCATCCCTGATCTCTTTTTCGATATCTGGTGAAGGGTCCTTCCTCAATGGCCCGTAGCTCTGAGTATCTTCCAAAAGGTCCAGCGTCATGCGATTATAACGTGCCCAAGAAAAAAGGACAATCCCTCCCCCCTTGTCTGCGGGTTTAATAATCAGGTTGGGATTGGATGTTAATTCTTCTAGAGCTTTCTGCTCTTTATTAGAAAGGTTATTTCTAACCTGATGGTTTGTATTCTGAAGTCTTTTCAGATCGTTTAGGACATATTTCTCAAATAGGACAATTTCCTCAGCCACCTGGTTGTCTGACGGAATAAAGGTGGATGGCACCCTCAATCCTGTGTCTGTTATAGTTTCACTTTCCTCCTGTTCACGGAAGAAGTTGTTTAATCTAATTTTTCTGAAAAATTGTTTCATTCAATTTCCGTAGAGTACCAATCCGTCCTGTGGGTGGGGACGAAGGAAAGGCCTTTAGTAAGGAGCAAAAGTTGTTCGTCAGATAGTATTACATCTGATAAATTAAAAACTGGAATAGTTTGATCTTCCGAAATAGTGGCCGGATGAGTGCCAGGGACTATTATTGGTTGTAGCCTCTCCTGCGTGATCGTTGCCATCTCCGACCTCCCCGTGTGTCCCATGGCTGACTGTAGGGGTCCCCCTGGTAGCCTTGATAGGGGCCTCTCCCTAAAAAAGGTCTTTGGCCCCTAGGTCTAAAGTGTTGTTGGCCTCCCGATTGATATTGGTCTTCCCCTGCAGAATCACTGCTAGTTTCAGAAAATGTGACCCACCTTCTAGGGCCTCTCCTATTTTGTCCTGTCTGTTGCGTTCTTTCCTGGTTTTTTTGTTGTAGATATTCTGTACTCAGATATGGATATATTCTCTCCAATCGAAATTCTTGGATATCTTTGTTGAGTTTTTTAGTTTTTTTTGATAGTGTAGATGTTTTAAATTCTTCAAAAAGTTTTTCGATTTCTCTTAATTTATCCTCCGAGTTAACAATTAGAGGATTAGATTTAAATTTCAGTTCATCTGACTCAATTTCTTTTTGTACTTTTACTGCTAGTCTCTGAGCTGTTGAGATCGTTAGGGCCATAAGGTCTCGACTACATTTTGTGGCAATTTTACTAAAGCCAGTTTTGTATTCCTCATCCTCCAAGAATAGACCTGGCTCATTGCGTATAACCAGTCCTGCTGGTATGATGCTTGCTCTCAAGTACTCTCTCAAAAAATGCCCATGTAGTTCTGTTCTAAATCCCTTCTTCTTTGATTTTAACAGTTCCTCGCAGTTACTTTGTGTTAGTATATGAACAGTATTGTCACCTTGGTCAAAGAACGACGGGCCTCCAATTATATTCAGTATTTGTTCCTCACTGTAACTCAGTGTGGCATTCTCGGCCATATCCTGGCCACAAAGTGTGTAATGAAAAAATTATAATAATGAGTGTGAAAGAGGACTATTTGAAAAGAATATTAGAAGAAGTTAAGAAAAGACCAATGGCAAAGCATGGGAGACAGAGAGTGTGGGACAGAAAATAGAAAGACAGAGGACTCAAAAACCTATAAAAGGAAAATGAACTATTCCTTAAAAAACACTATGAGTTGTAAGGCTAGGGGACCCTAAATGTGCTATGGTGCCCTAGACCTATATGCAACCCTACAGTCAGCCTAGGCTGACAAGAATATGTATACACTGGAGGGTAAATCCCCTACTCTGTGGGGGTCTGGGGAAAAGAATACAACAAAAAGGAAAATATAGTGACCCCACAGGGTGTAAAATACAGGTGATGTGGTATACTAATTACCGATACTCACCTCACTTTTTCAAACCTCAACAAACAAACAACTAATGTACGACACTGTAGCATACAAGAAAAATGCCACAGACTAGTCAACAGATCTAGCACAAGGTTTCCCTTGGAGGATCACTCTCACTTAGATCTACTATTTTCTGATTCCAAGGAGTGTCCTAATTAGCTCTGGCTCTATATGTTTTACCCCTGGTTAACAAGTGGTCATATCATCATTGCTGTACACTTAACACTTGAATATTAACCAGAGTCTTGGCTATAATTCTCATTATTTTAATAGAAAGCATAAAACAACTTTTGGTGCAAAAACTTCAGTGACATTTTACACAAAAATTATTATTTCTCAAAAGATACATTGATTCGAATATAATCTTTCGATCAGAATGTCAACATTTGAATTAATCATGCACCATAGAGAACAATAAAAAGTTAAGTACAAGTAAAACAAAAAGACCGTACAAGTATTTTTGACAAAAAGACCCAATGAGACAAAGTTTTCATTTGGACAAAATCTATGAATAGCACAAGAAGTAAATTCTATTCCTATGGCAGAGGGATATTATAACATTACTTAGTTTTCATCCTATTTTGGTTTTACATTGCTTAGTTTTCAACCTATTTAGGTTCTGAAAATCCACATATGTGTTCGCCAAAAGGCCCCAAATAGAGAAAAACAAAGACCAATTATTGTTCCTTTATGGGGTTTAGGAATAGATAACTAGTGTCAGCTAAACTTATATATTCACACTAGACTACTGTTTCTTACAGTACTGCTCAGGTCAGACTACTGTTTCTTACAATACTGCTCAGGTCTACGTATGTGCAAACTGGCCTAGCTGATATAAGTCCAGTGGTCAACAATGTCAGCCAAAGGGGGTCAGGCAGATGGAGTTGAAATACGTTTCGGCGTGGAGTTCTGGACAGAAAACGCCTTCCTCAGGACCAAAAGTCAGATGTGTAAGAATTATAGCCTCTATAAAAACAAACAAATACAAAGAGGACAAGAAAGAAGAACAAAAAATAACATTAAGGGGAGTTATAAAAAGATTAAAAATCCAACCTACAACGACTACTAAAGAACTAAAGGCATACCAGTTTCTATTCAAATAATGAATGTAAAGGAAAAAAGCCAGACAAGAAAAGAGAAAGGATAAACACCCAAACCCATCACAGGGTAAAGAGACAAATAATAAACAATATTGTTTATGACAAGATACAATATGTGTGCATAGTCCAGCACCGTGAAGGAACATTATAGTGTGTAGATAATAGATCATGCAAAAGACAAGCGTTTGCCAGAGAAAGCCGAGGTAATAAATATGAATATAAATAAACCAAATGTTCTGAGTCGAGTCAGACATAGGAACATTATTGTAACACCCGCTCGTGGAATGACACCCCTAAGTTAGAATCTTGTGCTCAGCATCAAGGGGATATCTGTACCTCAATTGGGGCAATTGAACAGAGGCCCGAAGCCACATGTAGTGTTGCCAGATTGAATAATATCTGTGTTCTGGAAGGTATTGATAACCGGAGGACCCAGTCATATGTGAACACACTTCACTTATCTGGAAGGAAACATAAGTGTATGTCACATAAAATGGGTGTCTGCCACTGATGAATCCAATCCCTATATAGAAAGCTGAATGTTTGTATGTTTGTATGTTTGTCCGGCTATACAAATCCACACCGTTGAAACCACGTCTACCAATGTTTGCATGGATGCTTCTTCTGTCTGGACCAAGATTGTAGTCTATATTTGGATGCAAAAATCTTATATGCAAAACAAAATGTGGATGTGGGTGTGTATGTTTGTCCGGCTATACAAATCCACACCGTTGAAACCACTGCTACCAAATTTTGCATGGATTCCTCATTTGTCTGGGACAAGATTGTAGTGTTGCAAAGAATTCACTCCTTAGACACCCTCATTTACTGATGCTCACCCTAATTCCCTACAGAAGGTACTAGAAAGAGGCAGCATTTGGAAAAGTGTCTGAAGAAAAACATTTGATGTGTTGGTTATTCCTTTGAAATTGATTACTACTGTATTCAATTTGAAAGTGTTTATTAAAGTATTTTTAAAGGGAATCAAAAAATATATATTATTTTTTATCACGCCACTCCAAATATGGGGAATGGCAAGGTTACAGTTTATTTCAGTTCATTCACGAGAAGAGACCACAATCAATCAATCTTTCTTGGACATTTTCTCAGCTGTGCAGAAGCCATTGAGTGACTGAAACATGTCATACAAAAAACGAACATCACTTGGAAATGCTCCATCTGATGCAAAGGGAAAATCAATATCAAGAGCTTCTGAAACACAACAACAAACAGCAGCACAACCTGTCAACCAGAGGACAAGAGCATCTTTCTCCAGGGCAAATCAAATGCCAGACCAAACTGAAGCAAGACTTGCTGACATGAGGACAATGGCAACATCCTCCAGGGCACATGAGACACCACTCAATCAGGACACGGGCAACGCTGGGTACCCCTGCTAGTTGTATATGAATTCCATTTCATTTTGAGAACTCCACAGAGTGTTTTCAGGTCTTTTATGTTTTGCAATTGTGTCCAGGACACATATGTTCTTAGAAGTGGGATGCATGTAGGGCTGCAATGCAAGCCTACAATATTATTTGAACTGTCAGTTCTACGTAGAAATAAACAGCAAGCAACACACATAGACCAGATAACTTTTCATAGTACCTGTGAAGCCTACACTGTTTTTCAGTTTCTGATTGCCCTTTAGCATTATTCCAGAGGGTCCTGAGAGAACACCTTCCCACAGCAATACAGTGAGTGAGAACTACCGTCATTACCTGGCCATCTGTGTTTGAGAACAAATTGAATGGTTTGTTGTAATTTGGTGTTGCCAATACAGGGGCATTGGTAATTGCTAGTTTCTGATCAATATAGCAGTCTGTCATTTAATCTCTCCACTCAATGGATACATTGGTTTTCAGTGCCTCTTTCAGTGCCTGGACTAGGGGTCTCATGTAGGTTGTGTAATCAAAGATCCCTGACCTTAAATAGTTTCACAACCCCAGAAACTGCTGTATCTCTTTCACTGTTGTTGGCTCGGGTGTTCTGTGGACTGATGCTGCTCTATCTGGGGTAACTCTTCTCCCTTCAGAAGATATCATGTGTCCTAGGTATACTACCTCCTTCTGGTAGTACTGTAATTTTTCCTTATCAACCTTGCACCCCTTATCTGCCAGTAATTTCAAAAGCTGTATTGAGTCCTGTCTGCACTGTTCTTCTGTGTCCTACACACCAAGAGTTTGTCTACATACTTGAATACTGTTCTTTGTACCTGCAGGTTGCCTACATCCATTTGGGGCACTCTGTTAAATAAACTTGGGCACTTGCAATACCCCTGAGGCAAA
Organism: Ambystoma mexicanum; assembly: GCF_040938575.1. Taxonomy (NCBI): domain Eukaryota; kingdom Metazoa; phylum Chordata; class Amphibia; order Caudata; family Ambystomatidae; genus Ambystoma; species Ambystoma mexicanum. The sequence goes on along the minus strand of NC_090933.1, from coordinate 334,909,773 downwards.
CAAGTGTGTTGACATCTCTGACCATGATAGATGGATTTAGTGAGATACTGGGAGTCTATGTGCAGTGGGATTGGGAGAGATTCATGCTTGAGATCAGTCACAGTGAAAAGGGTCATTTTGGTTACACAAGACAGTGGCTGGATTGCGTACTACTGGGAACTCTGCCTCTGCAATGTTATTTAAAGTGTGCAGATTGTGTATCATCCTCCAGGAAGATCATTTTGCTTTTTTTACAGGGTAAATAGCTGTGTTACATGGGGATGTGGACGGCACTTTCATGCCTTGTTCAAATAATGCACCAATTGTGTCATGTATTCCTTCATCAGCCTCGCTGGACAGTGGGTATTGCTTCACTCGAGACAGCATTGCACCTGGTTTGTGCCTGATCCATACTGCTCATATTCTCTTTATTAGCCCTTCATCATGGGGGTTGCTAGTCCACAGGCAGCTGGACACTTGTGCTATGTCTTCATACAATAGTGATAGTGGTGACTTGGCAAATAATACAGTGTGCAGCACTTCTCTGTGTTGTATCACTGTTAGGCAGAATTATATGCAGTACCCTTTGGGAACACAACACACAATTAGGACTATAAGTGACAGTACAAATTCACCATTGGTACAAGCCTGTACTACACAGTAAAGTGGTAGTGATGGCTGAGCAGCCAGACTTATCTCAAGAGTAAAGTGAGCAGTATCAATAGTTACACAAAGGACAGCAATTACTATGATTCAAACAAACACCGACTCATGGTTTCTGAGTAAAAGAATATAGATGTATTTACACATCAGTTATTAAACATTTCACTATTATCAAGCAGTTGAAAAATCATGATTCTAATACACTACACCACACCCAATAGATTCTGGACAAGTTAGGCTCAAAATGAAGTGTGAGCAAAATGGCACTCCAGTAATAAAAAGGGAGGGAAAGAAAAAGTTAGACAAAAGTTGAGCAACACCAACGAGTAAGTAAGCAGGGAATCTAGAAAAAGGAACTACAGTGAGGAAATCCAATCAAGAGGCCAGGAAGTAAGTCAATGGACTAAAGTCTTTGCAGAGGATCACACAGTTCAGGGTAGTTCGTGGTTAAGTCTTTGACAAGAGTTCAGAACGAAGTTGGTCAGACGAAAATTTACTTTAAAGAATGGTGAAGGACAAGCCCTGGGGTTGGCAAAAGATTTGACACACTTTCACTGCGTCTGGACAAAATGGACAACTGGGTTAGCACAGTACCTTTAGAGCAGAAGAATGCTGTAACTTAGGCAGACGTTCCCGGCAGGTCCTGCAGGCTCATGGTTCCTGAAGCAATTGTCGGACTGACAACAAGGAGGAAGACTGGAGCAAAGCGACGAATAAAAGGTGCGCTCTTTAAAACCCAAGCAGGGTCCATAACTCTGGCCTATCCTGTTCACTGTAGCTGTGCACAGCAAATTTGACCAGAGGAAGGAGGCCTGGCTTGCAGTTTGGGGAACTGTTTGTTCCCACCAGCTCAAGGGGAGAAGATTCTTTGCAGATCTTCCCTGTCGTCGAAGTTTGGAGATTCAGACCCGCAGCAGGGCTTCACCCGGAGGTTCAGTCGTGGTAGAGGTCCTTTTCTGTCAGATTCTCTTCAGTTCTCTCAATCAAATGGCAACTCTGCCTTCTCAGTCCCAGAGACCTGCTTTTTATGCAGTTTTCCCCTGTTCACAGAGCCTGGCTGTCAATCACACAGCAGGGTGGCTCTCCCGCCGGGACAGTTACCACAGCCAATCATACCAGAGTGCGACATGAGTCTCTAAGGAGACCCTGTGCAGGGAGTCTCAAACCCCTCCCTCGCATCCTGTTCCCCTCAGACATTCAGGCGCCTAAGGAGGGCTTCTGTGCAGAAGCCCGCCAAAGGTTGGCAAACAAAGGAATCAAACCTGGTTTGGCATGCAGAGTAAAACACAAGAAAGACTTTTACAAAAAGAAATGGTGAATAAACCCAGCCGGAACCGTATCAAAAAGTATATGGTCCAGCAGGTTTAAGTTCGAGGCTGCTAAGATAGCTTAAAACATTATCAAGGCTATTTAAAATAACCGTGGTAGAAAAAATAGGGTTGTTACCACTGCCACCAGCCAAATCTTAATGAAAAGGGAACAAAACAATGTTCCATGAGAAAAAGATAAAAAGGGATAATTATTAACCCTTTCCAGAACTCTATGTGAAATAGTTTGTACTGGGTCTGTGAGTTTAAAAAGACTAATAAAGTCAATGGCAACTTTACATGTTCTAGGAGACAGTAGTCAGTCCCAGAAAATGGAGTCTGAGTTGGGAAGTCTGAAAAAGGCAACCCTGTTTCACTGCACTGAAGGTGCTGCGTAACACACAGAAAAAAGATGATGCCTACGGAGTAGGTGAAGCTCCACTGTATATGAACACAATAAAATATTAAACACACACAGCAAAACACATGTAAGAGTGGGGAAAAAGGCTCACACTCTTACCTGGTAAAAAAAAAAAAAAAACTAGAAATCCAGCAAAGCTGCTGAGGGACCCAGTAGGTAAGGGAAATTAGCCATTCTGGAGAATTTGCCCTAACACTCACTATGTGAAAGGGTATGCAAATTTCAAACACCACTTTTCCTCCCTCTTTTGTGTCCTCAAACAACCTTTCATCACGCACTTCTATTTGTGGTATGATGGGTTCTATGCTTCTCCATCCCTTCAAAGTCTGTTACTGCTAGATCATTGCATCTTTCCTGGCAATTACTGCTTCTATGTATAAGGTTAGAATGGTGCCTTTTGCTGTGGACCAGCTGGTGTGAACAGGAATTATGGAGATTAAATGGAGTTTCATGTTTTGCAGTTGGGGTAGTCATCCTATCAAGACAGTTGTCCATAGAGGAACAGCTGCTCATGTATGGGTACTCCTCACAGAGTGCTTGTGCTACAGTATGCTTGGTGAACTGAGGCTACTCTTGTGTAATGCATGCCTGATGTTGAGCACACTATCCCTTTGTCTGAGAATTAGATGGTCATGTTTAACTTGTTTAACAGATCTCTTCCCAAAATATTGACAGGGCTCTCTTTGCAATAAAGTAAAGATGGAAGGATGTCATTTACACCTACAGAGATAGGTAATTATTCAGTGAATGAACCCATGATGACAGCCCCAGTGAATCCCTGTGTGTCCACAAATTTTATGGTCAATGGAGACCTCCCTTCGCTGATACAGGATTTGATGGCCTTTGTGTCCACCATAAAGGTGAACACTCTGTCTCCTATCTTCACTGCCACCTGGGCTTTCTCTTCCTGGTTGGGATGACAGACAGGACTGGACACATCAGAGCTTGCTGTGGGCTTTCCTATTCATGTTCATCCCCTGCAACAGAAAAGGGTTAGCCCCCAGGGCACTTATTCCCATATAATGGGTTACTGTACCATCTGGTAATGCATTTTGTTCCCATGGTAGCATATTAGCTGGAGCAGGTGCCTGTTGCATGGGGGCCCGCTCTGCGTTCAGTGTTTGGCATTGCATGGGCTGCTACTTTGTGGGCACCGAGCCTGTGATTATGAAGGACCAGGGTTGTATGTAGGATTGATTGTTTGTACTAGGCATGGGACATAGGGGTCTGTTAGAGTTGGCATCTGTATCCTTACTGTGGCTGGTATGTGTGATATTGATCAGGTGTTTGCGCAACAGTGGTACAGAATAGGAGGTCTACTCCGAAAATCTCACGCAAAATGCCCCATTCGTGCATACGCCCAACAGGTTCCTCCACCCCAGGGCCTTAAACCTCTGAAGCCTCTCTCCTTTCTCATTGGGAACCACGTCTCCATCCTTGAGAACCTCCTGCATCCCTTCTTCTGTCTCCTCGCCTCTCTCCCCATTCCTGAAATTGCTCCTGCTCCTGTTGCCCTTCTACTTTATTAGTGAGTATTCTACTTCCATGCTACCTTTGCAAATTATTTCTGTATCAGTTTTGCTTCTGCTCTCTGCACTTGCCCCTATGTCTCTTTTTGCCTCTCACTTTGTCTTTTACAGAATGCAGTATGTGGACCTGCATCTCAACCCATCCCTTCACCTCTATTCCCACTGCTTTATACAAATCTGTTTGTACTTTTTGGTGGTGACCCCTGTGCAAAATACAGTAAAATACTGGTAGGCTATTATCCCATGAATCTCCTGTCTCCTCGGTTCTATGTTATTTCATCAACGGTTTTTAACCAATATTTATCAATGACAAAACTAATTGTATTTCTTTTATTTTTGGGGTTCCCCCTCTTATCCCCTATTGTTTTTTCTCTATTTCTGACCCCACCACCCTTTAAATGAACTTTTCCACCTCCCTATATTTTTGATGAGTTTTTTCATTGAAAAGGTTTTGTTCAAAAAGCCATCACAAAAAGTCTGCCGATGAAGGTAAGCTGTACCATCTCCTCATGCCACATCTCATGAATCAAATGAATGTAGAGTGCTGGGTCCCCATCTGGTTTACTTGTGCGTGCTATGGTCAATCCATTATCTGATTTGTCTGAATAGGCTTCCCTCAACACCCTCCACACATGGACTTGACGGTTATTGAATGGAGCACCATCGTGTGCGTCCCTTTGCATTCTGTCACATTGGGCCTCATTCCGAGTATGGCGGTAAGGGATAGCGGCCACCGGTAACGAGACCGGTGGCGGTAATCCCTTACCGCCATACTCCGAGTTCCCTCTGCGCCCTCGCCCTTAACGCCTGCTTTGAGCAGGTGTTAAAGTCGAGGGCGCAAAGGGGCCTCCAAGCCAATAACGGTGACCGTAATGAACGGTCACCGTTATTTGCATCTTCCCCATTCCCATTGAGCCCTATGGGTGCTCATTTGGGAATGGGGAAGAGCCTTGGTGAATGGGGAATTACCGCCCCGCCAACCTTGGAATGGGGCGGTGATTCCGCCATCCACCAAGGCGCTGCCGGTCCGGGTACGGCGTCAACCAAGGCGTTAATAGCGCCATTGGTTAGCGCCGTACTCGGAATGAGGCCCATTGCCTTTCGAGAGCTCTTCTTACCATAGGATCATGCAACCTCATACAAAACAGAACAAGGAGACCACTCAGATGGGGATATTTTCCTGATTGTATGAGCTTTGTTTCCCTTTGTTTCTGCAATACCAATTGAGTGGCTGTTCCTTGAGTGGGGGAGCATTTAATCATTACCGCATTCTCACCAACCTGCATCCTTGGACTTCTGAAATGATAGCTATGGGTTTGAAACATTAGTTGTTTTACCAGCCATTTTTTGACACCTGGGTCCCTACTTTGCCCTGTATCCTCAACTAATTACTGTGCATAATTTCACATCACCCTGACCCTGTCTGCACACCAGCTAAGACAAACAAGATGAAGCCTAATCCACTGCAGAAAACTCTGACTACCTTCTTTGGCCATGTCATATGCAATCTCCAAAATGACCTAATCTTTGTTAGCAAGAACCTCTATTCAATGTTAACGTCTCTATAAGTTTCCTTATTCACTCTTTAAGTACTCTACACCTACTTCTTGTCTGTCACACTACATAAAAGCATTCCAGCTACCAGGGGTGCCTCTTGCACTTGTCTCTACCTCTGACATCTACACTATTGTTAGTCAGTTTCTATTTTGTTGCAAAACTGTCCCATGTTCCCACCTGGCCTGCTATCTATGTATGGTGCATACAGCATATCACTGCCCTACATTGCTTCATACAATTATTCTAAATAATGCATGTGCTAGTGACACAACTTAATAAGTTGCAGAGTAGACATGCACAAAGACAGAATCGCCGACCCTATAGATGGCCCACTCTCCTTACTATAGGAACATCCTTAAACCCATGAGAAGAATAGGACAGTGGGGATACCGACCTAATCAAAAGGGTCATAAAGATACCAATAGTTTGTCTCTTTAGGATGAATCATTTTTCCAGGAATTGTCCCTTCAAAAACTCCTAAACATAAATGTGTTGTGGCTGACTGGACACTGCAATTATGAGAGGTGAAGGAAGATGCAGACGAGGATCAACCGTCAACCTCTTTATTAGTTGGATTCCTGTATTAGGAGCTGTGCCATACCTCACTGTCCCAGCTCCCAACTTCAACTACTTACTGCCTCACTTCTGTGTGACAACCTCAGCCGGGGTTTGAATTCCCACACTATGCATGACACAGCAGAGGGAGGAGAGTGGCTACATGGCCTGCAATGCACATCCCAAGAATAAACCCAAGCCACTACACACCCTCCTCCATAGGCACACAAACTCATCACAAATGTGTTTAACTTAACTGGAGCCTGCCGTAACCATGCTCCTCTTCCCATTTCTTCTCCATTCTTCTGTTGCTCCACAGTCTCCTTCTCCATCACTTGCTTTAAACTCTTCACCCCACTTCAAATACATTTTCTGCCACCTCCCCTCTCGTTACAGCAGACTCATTACACACTCCTGGTGACACTATCACGAACTTGGGAGACTGGCGAGTATGGAGGAAATGGAAGCCATTAAAGTGTACCATCACGCTGTTTTGCAACGTTCCACAGCGGTCTAGTCTTTTTCAACATGGCCGCCACCGAGTTCTATTTCCGATTCAGTACTCGGCAGCTCGGCGCGTTGCAACTGTCTGGATTTCTCCTGGTTGCCTGCGCTCCTTGTAATTTTTCCCTTGGCGGTGGTCCGCCCACTCTATTGCTTACTGTTCATAAATACTCTTTGCTTTCCTTTCTGGCTCTCCGCATTCGCTGTTAGCCTGTCGCCCTTCTCCCTCTTAGTTTCCTCCCTCCTTTTTCTGTTTCCCCTGTTCTACCTGTATTTTGGCATTCGTGTTCCTCCTACCTCTGATTAGATCCTCCTGTTCTGTTTCTTTCCATTTCGTTTTTGCTGTATAATAATTTCCGGATTTCTCTCGATCTCCAGCAAGGACATCCTTCCCAAACACCATCTTCCTGGCTTTGCTTTCATCGGATATTTACCATCTTGAACAGCTTGCGGAACTTTACTTGTGAAGATCTGTTTTTTTTTACACCTGTGGCTTTTTCCCTCCACCGCTCTGGCTGTTGCAGAGAGGAGTCACTGGAGATTCACAGGACTGGAATCACGGTGGCTTCCTTCCGAGGCAGACCATATCTGCACAAAAAAAAGAAGGCTGAAGCCCGGCGACCTCGAAGGAAAAAGTTGGATTATTCTTCTACAACATCAGGTGTGGAGGAAGGGGGAGAGGGAGAGCTCCATTTCCTCAGTGAAGAGGAAGACATTATCGACCTACCAGATAATATTATCATCAAACCTGATAGCTTGCAACGCCAGATTGAAGAGATGGCCACACCACAGCAGATTCAAGAACTTGTGGCTGTGGTTCAAAACCTTTATCTCGAAGTACAGACACTCAAAGCCGACAATGCCGCCTTACAGCAAAGGGTGGCTGCTAGAGAACAGCAAATTGCTGATTTCCCTCCTCTACCCCTGATTTCAGGGAAATTTGACGGTTCAGAAAGGAAAGTAAAAGAATTCCTGGAGGCTTGTAACATTCACTTTGCCTTTAGGAAAGGCGCCTTTGCTACCGATCATGCCAAGGTGGGATTCATGATTACTCATATGTCGGGTAATGCCTTGGCATGGGCAAATCCATTAGTATCCCAGTCCGACCCGGTTCTGCAGGATTTCACAGCCTTTAAGGCTCGCCTACAACAGACATTCCTCCTGACAGAGTGTGCCTTTGTAGCCAGTGAGGATCTGCTGGATGTTCATCAAGGAAATTCTGACCTGCTTACCTACATCTCAATCTTCAAAAAATTGGCGGCCGAGGCGGGTTGGCAAGAACAAGCCCAATATACAATTTTTGCAGAGGATTGCGAGAAGAACTGAAAGACGAGCATGCTCGTATCCCTCGTCCTGAGACTTTTTCTGACCTCCTCACGGCGGTTCTAAGAATCAATTTCCGCTTGACTGAACGCAAGAATGAGAAGAAGAAGAGCCGCGGTTCGGGATCCTATCCTGAAGCAAACCCCTTGCCCTCCTCTCCTGCCACGCGTCCCATCCAAGATGTACCTATGCAGATTGGGACTACTCGTGTGCCATTAACTCTCGAGGAGAGAAAAAGAAGAAGAGAGGGAAACCTCTGTATGTACTGTGGTGCTTCCTCCCACCTGCTGCGGGACTGTCCAGATGTTCCTCCTAGGAGACCGGGAAATTAATGCCCTCGGAAGTTAATAGGATGGACTATCGAGGGGCGAACCCCAGTCCCTACACAACCCTTTCTGTCACCTCCGCCAAGACATCCAAGGATTCACGTCTGATGGTTATAGTGTCAAAGGTTTCCACCCGGCTCACCTGAGTTCTCCGCTTGTGGCTTTCTGCGGAGGACTCCTTCTCCCGGCCGGACCGGGACTTGTATAAGTGCGCGCGAGTCGAGTCTGACTCCAGCGCGAGCGTTCAAAGTTCCAGGAAGTCGCGTGTTCCAGGACGTCCAGGAAGAGGATCGAAGAAAGGTAAGAGATACTGGAAACAGGGGAAAAGGGAAGAAAGAATAAGGGAGTTGGCCAGGAACTTGGAAGGGTAACGCCGAGCAGCACACACACGTCGAGACACTACCTAGAGATAGCGTTGAGACGCGCGGAGGCGCGGGGGCGTGGCCCATTTATAGAACGTGCCGTGTCCGGCGTACAGGCTAGTACGGAACATGGCACTGGGCACGGCCATGTTGGAAGTATCAAGGAGCACACTCTCCGTCTGGACCAGGACCAGGAAGACCAGAAGGGGCTATGTCCATGGTTCATGACAGCATGCCTCCTCCGAAACCCCGTCCCACCAGGCTTGCCAGGGTGTATGAGATGGAATTTTCTCAGCAATCGAGGGGTGTTTAGGTTGGATAGTGGTTCCCATGTTCTCTCGCTAGGAGGATAGCCTTTCCACTCGACCAGGTATTGAAGCCGACCCCGTTTGTACCTGGAGTCACATATTCTGGATACTTCATATTCCAGCTGATTGTCCACAATCACAGGACTGGGTCTGCCGGTTTTCCGGGTGGAGTGGATGTAGGGTTTGAGTAGAGAAGTGTGAAAAACTGGATGTATTCTCTTCCAGGAGTCTGGTAGCTTGAGCCGATAAGAAACAGGATTGATGATTTCTTTTATGGAAAATGGACCATAATATCGGGGGCTAACTTGTTAGGGCGTAGATGTCGTGGTAATAGTTTCGAGGACAACCAGACCTGGTCACCAATAGAATAGGAGGGTGCTGGTCTTCTTTTGGAATCAGCATATCGCTTAATGCGAATCTTAGCCTTTCTCAATTGTTCCTTGGCTTCCTTGTGGATGTTGAGGAGAGTTTCAATCCAGGAATCAAGTGAAGGTACTGGAGTTGGATGTGGTAGAACTGAAGGTAACACAGAGGGATGAAAACCTTGACTGCAATAGAAGGGGCTAACGTTGATCGCTGAGTGATCTGAATTGTTATAGGCAAATTTGGCCAAGGGTATAAGGAGGGACCAATCATCCTGTACCTTGGTTGCGAAACAACAAAGATATTGCTCCAGGGTTTGATTAACACGTTCTGTGGCCCCGTTGGTCTGTGGGTGATATCCAGATGAAAGAGCGCGTTGAATCCCTAGAACACGACAGAGATGTTTCCAGAATTGTGAAATATATTGCGGTCCTCGGTCCGATATGATCTTGGAAGGGAGTCCATGAAGACGGAAAATGTGTTCTAGGAAAATTCCTGCGAGCTCTGAAGAGGAAGGAAGTTTATAGAGAGGCGTGAAATGTGCCATATGAGTAAACAAGTCTATGGTTACCATGATGGTCGTGTAACCCCGGGAAGGTGGTAATTCCACGATGAAGTCTGTAGCTATACATTCCCATGGTCTTGTTGGCAGTGTAGGTTGCAATAGAAGGCCCGCCGGTCTCTTATTGTCGTGCTTATTCTGACTGCAGACAGTACAGGTCTTGATGTACTCTTGTACCCTGCATTTCATTTCCGGCCACCAAAACTGTCTTTGTATAAGATGGAGGGTGTTGGTTACACCACGATGTCCAGAATGAAAAGTATAATGGCAGAGAGTTATTATTTTATGTTGAAGTTTTGGTGTGGGAATGACCAAGGCATTGTCCTTTAATAAGTATCCTTCCTTGATTATTAAGTTCCAGGGATTCTTCCTGGAGACGTCCTTCCAGAGGTCAGAGGACTGGGTTTTGGCTCGAATCTCTTCCAAGAGGTTGATCGCTTGAGCTATAAAGATTGTGTTGGGAAACATTGTAGGATAGGTCCTATCTTCAGTGGTTAAATAGTCAGGACGTCGGGACAAGGCGTCCGCAATCACGTTTTGTGATCCAGGAACATGAGTGATTTGGAATTGGTACTGGGCGAAGAAGTAGGCCCAACGCGCCTGACGACTGTTCCTACAATCCATAGATTGGAGAATTTGTAGATGTCGATGGTCCGTACGGACCTGGACTGGATATCTAGCACCCAGGAGTAAATGTCGCCATTCTGTGAAGGCTTGGCGGATTGCCAACAGCTCGTTTTCCAGGACGGAGTAATGGGTTTCGCTGGTTGTTAGGGTTCTAGAGAGGTAAGCCACTGGGTGGTCCATCTTGTCCTCAAGCACCTGTTTCAAGACTGCTCCTATGGCATGGTTGGAGGCATCCGTTTCCACTATGAAAGGGCGATCTAAGTCAGGCTGAGCCAGGACGGGGGCTTGTGTGAATCTTGTCTTCAAGCGTTGAAAAGCCTTCTCTTGCGAGGAAGACCAGATGAAGGGAACATCCTTCTTCAGCAGAGCAACGATCTGTTGGACGAGCTCAGAAAAGGTAGGAATGAACTTTCGATAAAAGTTAGCAAGTCCCAAGAAAGTCAGAACCTGTTTCACCGATGTAGGAGCAGGCCAGGCCAGTATGGCCTTTACCTTTGAAGGGTCCATTCCAACTCCTTCTGGGCTGAGGATGAATCCAAGGTAATGACCTGAAGTCACGTGAAAAAGACATTTCTCAGGTTTGACCAAGAGCTTGTTTTCACGGAGCCACTGTAGTACCGCCATGACATGTTGTTAATTTTTCAAGGGATCCTTGGAATAAATCAAAATGTCGTCTAGATAGACAATGACAAAGAGAAAAAGCATGTCAGAAAACACCCTATCCATGAAACGTTGAAAAACTGCAGGGGCATTAGCTAATCCAAAGGGCATGACTAGATATTCAAAGTGACCAAAGTGCGTTCTAAAGGCGGTCTTCCATTCGTCCCCTTCCCGGATACGGATTAAGTGATAGGCACCCCGGAGGTCCAACTTCGTGAATATTATGGCGTCTCTGACAGCTTCCAGGATATCTGAAATCAGAGGCAGAGGGTACCGATCTTTGAGGATGCATTGATTTAGACCACGGTAGTCGAGGCAGGGTCTGAGTTCCTTGGAATCCTTCTTAGGAACGAAGAACAATGAGGCACCCACTGGAGATTTTGAGGGTCTTATGGTGCCATTTTCCAAATTGATGTCCAGGTATCCTCGGAGGGCCTTTTTCTCGGGTTCTGAAAGGATAAACATTCTGCCAAAGGGAATTACTGCCGAGGGATCTGTCTCAATGGCACAATCTTCGGGTCTGTGAGGGGGTAAAGCCTGGACTATGGCAGTCGAAAAGACATTGGTATATCCTTGGTAGACCTCTGGGACTTGTACAATGTTGGAAACCATGAGTGAGGTTTTTTGCTCTCCTGAATGTTCAATAGCTGGTGTTAAGGAGAGATCCAGGGATAAACAGTGGGACATACAAAACTCAGAGCCCAGAAACAATGACACTGCTGTCCAATTAATGTACGGATTATGTCTTTGAAGCCAGGGCATACCCAGAACCATTGGGTAATGGGCTGATTTGATGATGTTGAATGTAATCTGCTCTTGGTGGTGGTTTATGGAGAGACGGACCTCTTTTGTCGGTAGGGTTATGGGTCCTGAAGAGAGAGGTCTCCCATCAATTGCTTCTACCGGCTGTTTAATGTTCCGTGACTCATATGGTATTTTATGTCTGATAACCCAGTCTTGATCAATGAAAATTCCCATAGCTCCACAGTCCACCAGGGCCAGTATGGGATAGGTCTTGTGCTTGAAGGGCGATAGAAAGGCCTGTAGCACCACCAGGTTATTCTGTCCAGGAGAGTTCAAGGATGTGATTGATGTGGAGCAGACATCTTTCTCCCGAAACCTCGCTCCATCTAGTGCCGGGAGCTGGCGTTTCCCGAACGCCGTGGAAGGGCTAAAGGACATTCTCTAACGAGATGCTTGTCTGAGGCACAATACATACACAGGCCGGTGTGAATTCTTCTCATCCTTTCTTGTGGAGTAATTGGCCCACGAAAGGCGCCTATTTGCATTGGTTCGGAGTCGTTATCAGGGGTTGAGACAGGATCAGATTTCACAGTCGACTCCGGAGGGGTTCGTTGAAAGGCAGTCTTAGCCTTTTTCCTTTCAGCCCTTCTTTCCTGGATACGAAAGTCTATTTGTAAGGCTAGATCTACCAAAGCCTGAAACGAACTGGGGCGAGCCACTCTGGCTAATTTATCCTTGATATCGTCATTTAGACCCCTGCGAAATAAGGTGAAACTCGCTTCAGGGCCCCAATCAGCCTCCTTTACCAGCTGTTTGAATCTGGTAACGAACGTTAGCATATCCTGGGATCCTTGCCGAAAATCAAGTAGGCGTTCCTGGGCGCTGAACACTTGTTCGGGGAGGTCAAACATAGACTTGAGCGCCTGGATAAATGCATCATAATCGTCCAGGAGGACGTCTCCAGAGTTCACTAGGGGAGTGGCCCAAGATAACGCATTCCCTGTAAGATGGGAGATTATGAAGCCCACCTTGGCCCTGGAAGTTGAAAAATAATAGGGCTTGAATGTAAAATGCACCAAGCAGGAATCCAGAAATCCACGTAAGGATTTTGGCGAGCCATCGTATTTGTCTACCACTCCACCCAGTATCACGCTTTCCTTATTGGCAGAGTCACGTGACAGCACTAATTGTTTCAAGGCTGCGTTCTCTGCCTTTAAGTTCTGTACCTCGGTTGTTAGCTCCTGCATGCCGCGCATGAGGTCCTGGACCGCTTTCTCCATAGCGGTATCAGTGTTGATCGTTTGGCGTCTCAATCTGTCAAAGGTTTCCCCCTGGCTCACCTGAGTTCTCTTCTTGTGGCGTTCCGCGGAGGACTCCTTCTCCCGGCCAGACCGGGACTTGTATAAGTGCGCGCGAGTCGAGTCTGACTCCAGCGCGAGCGTTCAAAGTTCCAGGAAGGCGCGTGTTCCAGGACGTCCAGGAAGAGGATCGAAGAAAGGTAAGAGATACTGGAAACAGGGGAAAAGGGAAGAAAGAGTAAGGGAGTTGGCCAGGAACTTGGAAGGGTAACGCCGAGCAGCACACACACGTCGAGACACTACCTAGAGATAGCGTTGAGACGCACGGAGGCGTGGGGGCGTGGCCCATTTATATAACATGCTGTGTCCGACGTACAGGCTAGTACGGAACACGGCACTGGGCACGGCCATGTTGGAAGTATCAAGGAGCACACTCTCCGTCTGGACCAGGACCAGGAAGACCAGAAGGGGCTATGTCCATGGTTCATGACAGCTAGCAGTAAAGAGACAGTTCAGAGGGAAAGAAGTTGACAGACAAGCCCTGTTGGATTGTGGAGCTGCCGGTAACTTCTTGGACACCATATGGGCGGACAAGGTGGGTTTAAAGAGACTTGCAAAGACAGAAGATCAAAAGGTGGAAGGAGTGGATGGAACACTCCTGTGTTCAGGTCTTATTACTCACACCACCGAGGAAGTAAAAGTCTTCATCCAACAACATTCAGAAATAATGAGCTTTGATATCATTCGTGCAGCCCACTTCCCGGTTATACTGGGTATAGGATGGCTCAGAAAACACAATCCTACTATCAACTGGACCAACAATCTGTTGAGCTTTCATTCCCAGCACTGTAAAGAGGAGTGTTTACCCGAGCCACTGTTTGAACATGTTAAAACCGTATGTTCTCCCGAGACCGTGCAATCCATTGCATACCCAGGTACATAACCGAATTTTCAGACGTCTTCAAGGAACAGTCTCCCCGTAAACTACCTCCACATCGACCAGAGGAATGTAGAATCGACCTAGTTCCTCAGGCATTGGTTCCCTTTGGCTAGATGTACCCACTCTCGGTATCTGAACAGAAGGTACTCAAGCAATATCTGGATGACAATCTCGCTGATGGGCTCATCAAACCTTCTCGGTCCCCCGCTGGGGTATCCTTGTTTTTAATTCCAAAAAGAGACACCAAAGAACTAAGACCTTGTATCGACTATAGGAGTTTAAACAAGCTAACCATTAAGGACCGTTACCCTCTGCCCATCATTACAGAAGTGTTAGAGTCTGTCCAAGGCACGGGGGGCGTGGCTAACCGCCATGTGAGAAGGACGCGTCTTAGGTCGGCTCCAGCGATGTGCCCAACATTTGGCCGCTAAAACAATATTTTGCCACAACAACCACTCCTGAATTTCACCCCAGAGGCAGAAGTCGGCTGGCAGCGCTGTCTGCCGAGGTTTCGGACGACTGGAGGACTCCGCCGAAAAGAAACACCGTGGGCCTGGGCGAAGCAATCAGGTGCGCAAAATGGCGCCTGCCCAACAACCGCGGCAGTGATAGGCACTGATCGGCCTAGGCACCCGGAGGCTTGAGCCCGGAAACTCTGCAGGGATCGGAGCACGCATGACGAGGGGCGGGCGAGCTGATGCGGAAATTGCTGGCGGCGCGTAGCTCAGGACCGAAGGGCTCGAGGCGGGCCTGGCTGCGCGGCACAACACAAGACTGGGGCGGCGGATGCCAGGAGATGCGCCGAGGCAACGTGCGTGGCGGACCCGATGGGAGAGAAGGAGCGACCAGCCCCCGCCGAGGCGCTGTCCAGGTTGGGTTGATCCTCGCCTGCAGCAAGGGGCAACCATCCCGTAGCCGCTGGACTTCGGTGGAATACCTCGCCAGACGAAGTAAGGAGTGGGCGAAAGGGGTGCGGGGGGCCCGGACACCGTGGTGCGGGGGTGTGGAAGTTCCCCCAGTCCCCCCCCACCCACCCGCCCGTACTGCAATCACCAGCTGGAGCGCGGACACGCAACAGACCCGCACGGCCTGACACCTGAAACAGGGACCTGGAGAGTGCACGGGGCTGCGTGGAAGCCCCTGTCCATAACACGCCGCAAGAAACAGAGGCCGCAGCCCGCAGGAGCCACCGAGACAGGACGGGGTGGCCCTTCGCATACCCACAGGTGGAGCACGTGTGCAGCCCTACGCTAGGAGACAGGGCCAGTGGCGGGCACACTTAAGCACCTTACTCGGACAATCACCCCAGAGGACACGTTGATAACCTTAGGGGCTCTCCACTTCGAGTCAGGCCAACTGGGCGGCGCACGCTAGACGGAGGCGCCCCGGACAGAGGCAACAACATCGCCGCACTAATTAACACTCACCACATGGATAGCAGGCGCGAAGGCTTGTGCGAAGCAATGGCCACTAAAGGGGCCAGGAACAAACAGAGACAAACAACAATGGAGACCTACGTGGCCACGGGGGCTGCGGGGGCGGATGCCATTCCTGACCATGGAGCCGCAGCGAGCACCGGCCCCCCCAAACCAGCTAATTCCCAGCTGCTGGAAGCCATCATGATGTTACAAAAAACAATGGAGAGTAAAATCGACGCAGTTGCTATAGACTTAAACTTGCTGCGGCAGGATGTACGATCCATAGCGGGCAGAACCGAAGTGCTAGAGACTCAAGTTAAAGAAAACTCAGAGGCAAAGACACTGCTCCTCAGGGAGGTGGTCATTCTAACTCAGAAGGTGAAGAATTTAGAGGACAGGGCGGACGAGGCGGAGGGGCGGACATGCCGTAACAACATCAGACTCATCGGCGTACCAGAGGGAATCGAAGGGAATGACCCCACTAACTATGTGGAGGACCTCCTGATCCAAGAAATTGGAGCTGGCAACTTATCCCAAGGCTTCACCATCGAAAGGGCTCACCGATCCCTCACCAAGAGGCCACCACCCGGAAACCCACCCAGGCCAATAATAGCCACGGTGCTTAATTACAAAGACAGAGAAACGATTCTTGCCTTTTCCAGGTCGGGCGGTAGCATAATCAGGAACTCAGTGAAAATTGCCATCTACCCTGACTATACCTCCAGGTTCAAAGGAGCAGAGCCCAATTTATCCACACCAAAGTCAGACTGAAAAACGCAGGCCTGCGGTACATGCTCCTATATCCCGCCAGACTGAAGGTCCTGGTCAACAATAAAGCCCATTTTTTCAATACACCAGCGGAAGTATGTGAGTGGATGGACAGGGAACAAATCCCAGACATCGAAATCAGACAGCGTCGACCACGGCAGTCGGCACCCTGACCACTGCCACATCTGCCCAAAACCTGAAGGCGGCAACACACTGCATGACACACTAAATGCGGCAACACAGAGTCAATCGGAGCCATACTGGAGACCAACGGCGAAGTAAGTCACCTGCTGAGCCAACCTCTCTCTTACCCCCAGAAACACTTTTGGGTGATTAACCCACCTGTAGACCTAGGTCGAAAGGAGCGGAAACGGGATAGTCAGAGGGGGGGCAACCCCACTAGACTGGTTTTATTGTTTAAAAGTTCAATGGTTAATGTTTTTGGGATGGAGAACTCATATGTTACACTCCTGGGAGCCCGTCACGGCGAGAGGAACCTCGCCGGACCGGTTCTATGTTCGGGGATCTCACAGTTACGGGGTCAAGTTTGGGGACCCGATGTTACGGAGGCCTTGAAGACAAAGGGGGGAGGGACATGAGAGGGTAGAGCCCATGTTGAGAACTTTAGTCAGACAACACCGAGACCACAGGAACACTCCATAACAGATATATCACTTGTAGGGCCTGGACCTGAGCAGAGGACAATCAACAGATACCACGACACCCATGGCTGGAAATATCAACCTAATAACGTGGAATGTCAGAGGCTTGAATAGCTTTCTTAAGCAACGCCGGATATGCACATACCTGCGTAGATGTAAAGTGGGAATCGCCATGCTTCAGGAGACACACCTAACAAGGGACAAACAAGAGTCTATGGCCAAAATATGGCGAGGAACCCTGATTGGATCCCCCTACTCCTCATATGCTAGAGGGGTCCTGATATGGATAGACCCATCCATCCCTTTCAAGGTAGTGAACACCAAGACAGACAACGAAGGCAGGATGGCACTGGTGCATGGGACCATGGATGGGAGGGAGATATGTCTGATCAGCACGTACGCACCTAACCATGACGCCACAGCTTTCTTCCACTCCCTATATTCTCGGATTGGCCCCTATGTAGACTGCACCGTGATTTGGGGGGGAGATCACAACTGCACATTAGACCCCATGAAAGACAGGTCCGACTCTAAACACTCCTGCCCTTCCCCCCCAGCCAAAATACTGTCTAAACTAATAGCCCAACTGACACTCTGTGACCTGTGGAGGGAACAGAACCCAGAGAAAAGTGAATACTCCTTTTTCTCCCCGCCTCACAAGGTCCATACCAGATTGGACTATATCTTAATAAGCCGGGGCAGCAAGCTAGGTTTAGAGATGCACGTTACTTACCCAGGGTGCTGTCAGACCACTCCCCCATGCAGGCCACCTGGGAGATATACCCACCTAAACCCCCAGTTCCCACGTGGAGACTTAGAGCCGAGGCCCTACTAGATACAGCCTTCCGAGAACATATAAGAGACAGTACTGAGGAATACTGGCAGAACAACCTAGATAGTGTGAACTACATCGGAACGGCTTGGGAGGCTTATAAAGTTGTCATGAGAGGAGAGATGATAGCCACAATCGGGGGTACCCTGAAGTCCATCATAACCTCCCTAGAGGGCGCTGAAAAAGAGCTGAGTGTGCTGGAGGGTAGGGCAGACTCGACCCCGGAACATATACAGAAAATAACTGAATTGCGACAGGCCTGTCTGACTCACTGGGAGTCGCTTGGGAAACTGAGTTATGCTAAACACTCTGAAAGGACGCACGCACTGGGGGACAAACCTGGTAAACTCTTAGCCTGGCTCTATAAGAGAGAAATCCCCAGGACACCCATTTGCACCATACTCAGACCCGATGGCACCACAGCACATACCCAAGATGAGATCAACTCGGTCTTCTCCGAGTTCTACCGAGAACTCTACTCCAAGACCCCGCCCCCCACCAACACTGAGATAGAGGACGCCCTGGGTAGTATAAAGCTACCTAAACTAGACGCACAAATGGCCAAAACCCTAGAGGAGCCAATTACCCCAGATGAGGTGATGGCTATAATCAGATCCCTACCCACTGGAAAAGCGCCAGGCACAGATGGCATACCAGGGGAATTTTATAGGACATATGAAGACGCCCTCGCCCCAATACTAGCACGGGTATTCAATGAGGCGTATGAGCGCGGCATCCTCCCCGACTCCATGAGGGAGGCCACAATAATCCCTTTGCTGAAGCCTGGAAGGGATGGAATAGACTGTGGGTCTTATAGACCACTTTCTATGCTAAATGTTGACTGCAAAATATTAACAGCACTTCTTGCAAATAGGCTACGCAGAGTGATCCCCCAGCTGATCCACCAGGACCAGACTGGCTACGTGCCGGGGCGCTCTATTACCGAAAACCTGCGTAGGTTACACCACATTATATACGGCACTGAGCATAGCCCCCGAAAATACGCGGTGGCATCTTTGGACGCCACCAAGGCCTTCGATTCAGTGAGATGGGAATGGTTGTATGCTACTATGGGCAAAATGGGGATCGGGCCTGCCTTCCTGAAATGGACCCAATTGGTCTACGCCTGCCCCACCGCCAGAGTGCGCACCAACAGGACGTATTCTGATAAATGGCCCCTTCACAGAGGCACCCGGCAAGGATGTCCACTGTCCCCTATGCTTTACATTATTGCGGCCGAGCCTGTAGCAGCATATCTCTGACAAGAATACGGTGACGGTGGCATTCAACTGGATGGGGTGACTCACCTCTTGTCCATGTACGCAGATGACATGCTACTGTACTTACACAATCCAGAGCACCTCCTGCCCTACATACTAGAGACCCTAGATTGTTTTCATAGACTTACGACCATTAGGATTAACAAGGACAAGTCCTGCCTTTACCCCTTGGCTGCTTTATACAGGGAGGAACTTAGATCCCTACCCCCACTAGACCTTAAATGGCAGGCGACATCCTTCAGATACCTGGGAGTCACCATACACCGCAACCCCAGCACGGAACATATCCTTAACACAGTCAGGGCCAAAGACTCCCTTGAGAAGTCCATGGTTTTTTGGGGTAAACTCCCCCTCTCTGTGGCAGGGCGGGCAGGTCTTCTCAAGATGGTAGCACTCCCCCGACTATTACATTTCTTCACTAACGTTCCCTTTAACATTCCCCCCTCATTTTTCAAAGACCTGAACAAACTCTGTAGGAGATTCCTCTGTCAGGGGGGTAGGCACAGAGTGGCGCTGAAAATTCTCCAAAGACCCTTTGAGAAGGGAGGGCTGAAAGTCCCTAATTTCGAGCTGTACTACCTGGCTAGCCAGCTTAGGCACGTGACACAATGGATGGCCGACGAAACCACCACGGATACCCGACTTCTCCAGCCAGCCCTGCCTACATTGCTACTTCGGGATATACTTTGGGTTGAGAAGGAGGCTCTACGGCATTACCCTTATCTAGCTAAGCTTGGGACCCAACTCTGGAGGCGTGCCGGTGGAAGAGTGGGGTCGGCAGATTCCCATTGCCGCAATCATGGCTAAACACCCATGGGGGCACACGGAAATACGCACCCTATGGGAACCCTGGGGGGTGGCGGTGCTAGGGGACCTCACTTGTGAGCAGGAACTAATGTCATTCATCGACCTCAGCGAGTCCGCAGGCCTACCCACTGGCCAGTTTCTGCTCCACAGAGCAGTAATCCAAGCCATAAAGAAGAGATGAACTGAGGCCACAGACCAGGTCATAGAAAACAAGACCATCGAGACAATGCTCGACACCGCTGAGGGAGGCCACGAAACCTCCAGACTATATGAAGCGTTGCTGCAGGGCACAACAAAAAACGAACTCAAATGCAAAAGTAGATGGGAGACCGAATTGGGAAGAGAGTTCGAAGACAAAGCATGGGAGAAGATAACCCACTATCACAAAAAAATCTCTAGGAATGCCCGCCTACAGCTCATCCAACTTTACATTACCAACAGAGCCTACCTCACACCAGAAGCCATATCAAGGTTCAGGGGAGCCACAGTCCAGACATGCCCCAAATGCAATATGCCGAAGGCTGGAATGACCCACATGTTCTGGGGTTGTCCTGCTGTTCAAAGGTTCTGGGCCCAGGTGAAGGAAAAGGTGGCAAATGCGGAAATAGTAGTTGACTTTCTTGACCCAGCAGCCTGCATATTGGGGAGCTACAAGCGAAGCAGCAAAAACAAGCCCCTCAATAAGCTCAAGGACTTAATATATATAACGGCGAAAAGACGCATAGCCATGAGTTGGAAAAGCGCAAGAGACCCAAGTGAAGCCCTCTGGTGGGCTGACCTCAAAAGATGGATAACGGCTGAGACTGCTGCATGGGAAACAGCAATCCAAGTACAGAGATTAGAATCCAGCGAGGAACTACTCCGTTGGGTGGCATTAACTGTGCCACTGCTTCACCCAGCAGCGCAAGATAGCGCCTCAGATAGCACAGACAGTCCAGGCCCGTCAAGGGGCCAAAACGAAGATTGAAGTTCTAACTGTGGTCTCGGAGGAGGTGGGTGGGGAGGGAGGGGGGGAATTGTTTTATGTTCCTTTGAATTACTCATACGGCAATGATTAACCATTGATTTTCTGCTTATACTTTGTTGTAAAGTTAATAAAGAAATTAAAAAAAAAAAAGAGTCTGTCCAAGGCGCAGTGGTGTTCACAAAGCTCGATCTCAGGAATGCCTACCTCCGCATTAGAGCAGGTGATGAATGGAAAACAGCCTTCCGCACTCCATACGGTCTGTTTGAGTACCAGGTGATGCCATTTGGACTAGTCAATGCTCCTTCTGTTTCCCAATGATTTATGGACCGTTTATTCTCAGATTTGTAGGCTCAAACCACAGTGGTATACCTAGACGATATACTGGTTTTCTCTCGCAACCTGGAGGACCATCAGTGTCACGTTAAGGAGGTATTACGCCGGCTCCAATTCCATCACCTATTGGCTAAACCTGAAAAGTGCACTTTCTCTCAGTCCTCAATATCTTATTTGGGATTCATTCTATCCGACCAAGGGATCACCATGGATCCAAAGAAAGTAGTGGCAATTTTGACCAGGCCACCACCTTCTTCAGTTAAAGAGATCGAACGATTTCTTGGACTAGCTAACTTTTACCAAAAATTCATCCCTGAATTCTCCCAGCTCACTCTTCCAATTACCTCTCTTTTGAAGAAGTCTTCCGATCCTTTTCTCTGGTCTAAGGAAGCTGACGACAGTTTCTCCAGCTTAAAACAAAGATTCTGCAACCCTCCTGTCCTAAAACAGCCTGACCAACTACAGCCTTTTATTTTGGAAACCGATTCCTCTGATATTTACCATCTTGACCGGCTTGCGGAACTTTGCTCGTGAAGATCTGTTTTTTTTTTTATGCCTGTGGCTTTTTCCCTCCACTGCTCCGGCTGTTGAGGAGAGGAGTCACCGGAGATTCACTGGACTGGAATCACGGTGGCTTCCTTCCGAGGCAGACCATATCTGCACAAAAAAAAGAAGGCTGAAGCCTGGCGACCTCGAAGGAAAAAGTTGGATTATTCTCCTACAACATCAGGTGAGGAGGAAGGGGGAGAGGGAGAGCTCCATTTCCTGAGTGAAGAGGAAGACATTCCCGACCTACCAGATAATATTACCATCAAACCTGATAGTCACACCCATACTTGTATCTCCTTACTCACTATACGTCTTGGAGATACAAAACCCACATCAACTCCATTGCCATCATCACCACCATTGCTTCCTCTTTCATATCACCTAACAATCCATCTACATTTTCCATTCTCGTGCTAGCATGTCTCTCTCCTTCATGACACTTAACCAATTGCCTTACACTCCACTTCATTCCATCATTCAACATCACCACAATCCCCATGACCTTCAAAACACTTGAGGGAGATGACAGATATGAAACTCCTTTCCTTATTACTCTAGCCTTTTGTAAAGCATACTTTATCACATACCCCAAATGGTTCCCCACATATACGCCTCTTTTCCTCCAACCACTTCTTGTATCCATCTTGGCACCTCTCAGCGTTACTGATCAATTCTTCTCTCCTCAACTTGAAATACCCAGAAGAACCTAGCCATGCTGGTGTCAATTCACTCACTGCTTTTCTCCCTCTGAAGAACACAAATGGAGATACTCCTGTAGTGGAGTGTGGTGTTGTTCTATATTCCCATATTATATCTATTACCAATGTCACCAATGTCACCACATGTGGTTTCGGCATGAGAGCTTGCTCAAGTGTCCATTTAACTACCCGGTTAAGCCTTTCCACCATTTCATTCTGCCAGGGGCAATACAATGCTATTGTCTCATGCTGCACACCAGCACTGCCCAGGAAATCAGCAAACACATTTGACTGAAACTGAACTCCATGATCCTTCAACAGCAGCAAGGGAAATCCCTCAACTCTGAAAACACCATCTAAAGATTCGACCACTGACTTGGCAGTGATGTCATACAACTATTCCACTCACGGCCATTTACGTTGATAGTCCATCAACACAAACATGAACCTCTTCCCTTGATAATATCTCGGTAAAGGGCCTATTATGTCCAAAACTAATTTCTCCCGTAGTCGAGCCGTTATACTCACAGGACACAAAAGTGGCCCAACTGCAACATGTGGTTTATCACTCGCTGCACATAGTAAATAATCCAACATCAGCATCCATAGGGCTACAGTATGTCTCCCTCTATCTCCTCTTGGCCATGTTCCACCCTAAGTGGCCCCTGCCGGCCAACTCCAAAATGACCAACCTCATGCCATTAGGTTTAACAATCTTTTCATCCCCACACAAGGTTTTGTCTTCTGCTCATAATTAATTTCGAACCTGCATAAACTGTGCACTCACCCCTGATGAAGTTTTAGGCCACCCCTCTTCTAACAACTGAATCTGCTGCACCGTCTCAACATCAGCAGCACTCTCTTCTTGCCTCTTATCCAACTCTAGGCTACTTCTTATTGCTATCATTGACCAGTGCTCCACTGATAATACATCTCCACTTTCTAAATGAAGTTATGGTAAGCAGTCTGCGACCACATTACCTTGCCAGGAGTGTGAATCACAGGTATGTTGTACTGCTGCAAAGTCAAAGCCCAGCAATGTATTCTGAGAGACACACACACACACACACACACACACACACATTCTCCCCCACCAAGGCATGCACCAATGGCTTGTGATCTGTCTTAATCACAAACTTGATTGAGGCAAAGAAAAATAACTTGACATTTTCTACCGCCCAATAGCATGCTAAAACGTCATGTTCAATTGTAGAATTATTCCTCTCTGCACCTTGCAACACTGGAAAGCAAACACATCTCCTATTCCCCGACCATTTCTCACTTGTGCGACCACTCCATTTGTATATACATGTCTGAACAGAAAATCAACAAGGCCTTACATGTAGAGTAGAATTAGCCTTAGCCATTTATGAAGCCAAAGTGTTTCTCTTATGCCAACACTGGTGGTGTAAGAGAAAATGAAGTGCAATTTGTATCAAATATTTGATGTGTTTCTTTGAAATGTGATACTGAGAATCAGGGATAATTTGAATGTTCACATTGAAGAAGATTACATGTGTTTGTCTAGACTTGTTATTCAGGCTTGTTTTATGCATTGTGAATGTACATATTAGTGAGACAATAGCAGGCAGGTTGTGTTTTTTTTGTTTTTTTCTGTTTCTGCCCACAAGGAGCGTGTATTTCTAGGGAATAGTGTAGATGACTTCCCCAGCATTCAAAGTTAGGAGACTAACCTTAATTATTTTGATATATTATTTCAGATAAAACTGAACATTCAGATTTTAGTCTGTCTTTTGTCCCAGATTTTCGTGATATGCTTGATGTGGTGGGGGAAGTTAGATCAGGATGCGTTTCTCGGTACAAAAAACACTTCTTAATTTATATATTTTATACAGTTACCACAGTGGATTTACAGTAATCATGCTTGACCATATAGTGTAATATTGCACCCCTGCTGGTATAAATCAGATCATGGTTGGCAGGGAAATGAAAAGGGAAAGCATGGCTGGGCAAGGCTTTGTGAAGGCCCATTGAAATAAATAATCTTTCACCAGAGGTTCACAGGTGATTTACAACTTCATGTTTTTTTTGCATTTTACCTGTTTATCCCCAAAATAGCTAATATTGTGATAATATAATGAAGGTGGTTGTGCAGACTTTATTAAAGGTTGGATTTTCCACGATTCACTACCATCCTCAGACATATAACCACCAACAATAGAAAGGAACCCAACACCAGCATCCCTTAAATGGCTCATTTTGTAATTGTTTGCCTACTAGACCTTGATCCAGGACATGTGGGGACCCCAAACTTAACGAAAGTCCCCACCCCCCTTAGTGTGCTACATTCAGAAGACAAAGCAGAAAATAGATAGACGCCCACTTTCTCCATCCCCAAAGGTTCCTGCATAAGGAAGGCATAAGGAAATGTAATATTTTAGGATATTTCTTGACTAAACTAAGAATCCCTATGGTCTGCAAGATATCCTGGCCAGGTAATCAGTAGTATGACGTTCTCTCTTCTCAAACTAATAGATTCCTTTATCAGCAAAGAATCTGAAGATTCACGTTGGTATTCTGTAAATTGTTAAAAAAAACTGTAAATTGGCATTGAACTAAATATTTGTCACGCTGATAATAGTATTAAAATAATTTTTCCTATAGGACCTGCAAGGGTCCCAGCAAAAATATGCCTGGAAGAATAGGCCATGCCATGCATACAGCCTTGCTATTTCATGCCATCTGTGTTTTTCAGGGACAACTTGCATATTTCAGCAGAAGAAAGAAAAAAAGAGTATTCCTCCTGCTGAAATATGAGTGGGGAGGAGGTGTAAAGTAGGGCAACAGTAGCGCCCCACACCCCCAAACAAATAGAAGAAAGAATAACGAAAAGTGATTAGTAAAAATGAATAATACAATTGCCCACCCCGAAAGAGAAGGTATGATGTTCACATGGATCCCAAGAAAGTGACAGAAAAAAGCCACCACCAAACACATTAAAACACAATGATGCAATGTCACAATGTCTGAATGTTCTTTTTTTAAGCAATAACCTACGGAACAATTGATAGCACCCACTTCAGCTAGCAAGCCCTGTACATCATTTGTGTTTATTTAACTAAACTAAATGGGGCTCCTTTCATGATAAACGAAAAGCTAGTGACATTCGCGTGACTGGGCTTCAAAGCTGTCCCCTGGAGTTGCATGCGTATTTCTGCAGCACATGGATTACAAGATGCTTGCAATAGTCCGCAATGCTGTGAAAGACTTTTCTTTAGCAGACCATGTTGTACTTTGCATGGAAATGATCTTTGCTGTACTCGAAAAAAACAGCTTTACATTTCGAGAGAAAGATTGCACAGGGCAGCCCTTGCCATTGAAAGTATGCTCACGGCAGTGACTGCCTGCAGGCAATATCCACACTGGGAATTGAGATAAACCACGCACAGACCTACAAAGCCCTAAACCAAGCAAATTGCCATTTAAAGGAAATGAAAGTCATGCTGAAAGCCGAAATGCCGAGCCTGGAGCCAATAGGCGCTTATTCACATTCATATGTTATAAATTGCATTTATTATAAAATGGATTTACAAATAGAGTACGTGGCCGATTATATTATCTTCTGCTGAGACTAGTTCCTTTGGCCTTCATTGAAAACTATCAACATGGGTATTGTTGTATCTATGAATTAGACAACAGCATAGCTAATAATTATGTTTTCAAGCTATTTAAATAAGAAACACCATGTAGACGTCTTTCACGCAATGCTGCTTCTTTGGACAAATAATCAATTTATCTTTTAGAAGGTGCGATGTGTCAATCCCACATAAATGACTAAAGAGTGAATTGTAATGACAAATCTCCCGAACCTTGTGCAGAGGCGGACTCTCGCTAGAGTACACTGAAATTCTCGCGAGATCAAAGGAGGAAGCCAAGACTTGATTCGGAGTGTGGACGACAGCGGGAAAAAAACAGCGGCCCCAATGCTCCCTCAAAGTGGCAGGGCCCCAGTCCCTGCAGGCGCCCCATCCCCTGTAAGACAGAAGGCCCACCACCAGAACAGTGAATGAGTGTGTGGGCCTTGCAGTGAAGCAACTGTGAGGACCTCATGTTAGGTTGGCACAACAAAGGCCATAAATCCAACAACGTATGTCTGTGTGATCATTGAAGGCCACAACACTGTGACCATTATCTGAATCCTTTCTTTTCCCTCAGAAAGCGAATTAAAAAACACTTTTTTTACAATTGATTGCTTAAGCACTAAAGAAGCCCCTTAAAATGATTTACTTGTTTGCGTCAAATGTACCTTTGCATCAGCTAAATAATGAAATTGGGATATTGGGAAGTCAGATGGCCAAATCGAATTTGAAAGGAAATGCTAGCAGTTTTCAACACATGTGTAAAAATGGGCTGTAAACTGTTGAAGGAAAGCTTGCCATTACCTAGCAATGTGAAGGAGTTTGTGGCTGGTGAAATTACATACATGGGCAATTTTATTACACAAGTTTGTTTTAATTCAGGACCAAATAGCAGAAAATAAAGGTTTTAAACTGCCTTGGCTGGGTTTGCAAGCTGTTAAAAACAGGTTATTCGGGCTTGCAGTGTTAAAGCTTCCCCCTAGGAAGGGAACCACACAATAAACTTCCAGGACACAAAAGTGATAATTGCTAGCTTGAAAAACTTTGAATGGACCAAGACAAAGAACGTTCACATGCTCATCAGACATTCGTCTGTGTTCCAGGCTGGGACAATAGAAGTTCTGGGCCACTAACCTGTGAAGTGGAGGGGGCCATAAAACCGACAATCAAACTGGGACCCCCCGCCCCACACAGGGCTGAAGTGACAGTGGTGGCGGTTGAAAAAGAAAAAAATGGTCCAGTGCAGATAATGGACTGCCATTTGCTTCCAAAAACTATTTTATAAATAAACTTTAAAGACTTCTTATCTCTGCAGCAAGAATTTATAGAAATGTGAAAATGTTATTTTTTAAATATGATTTTATGGGCTTTCATTGGAGACATGGTAGAATTCACTGACACTTTGGGGACAGAAACGGCAAAGTATTGCAGAGTACAAGAAAAGCATCCATGTTGCAAATATTTTGTACATACATCCCTTATGATCATCCACACCCATGTATAAAGTTATGGAATTTTAGGCTGAATATTTCACACTGAAAATGACCAAAAAAGTATAAAAAGACAAAACAATGTCTCACAGATTGCAGGATTGGATGGCTGTGCTCTACATAAAATATATAACCTGATTATGTTAAGTTGCCAAAACTGTACAAATGTGTAATTTCTGGTATGACAGATTTTTGGCAAAAAGGTCTGTGGGAAGTCTTTTTACATCATAAAATGCAACCTCCTGAACTGAGTCACATCCCAGGGGAGGCAACCAACATTGATTCTCAAATCCAGTTGTTTAGAGGCGGCCTTAGCTAAGCTGGCCCATCAAGATAGTCTATGATGTCACTATTCATTATAAATAAGAGTCCCTGACAAGACTCTAGACAAACACTCTTCCTGACATTCCTGCGCTGCATTCCTGTTCCATCCATCCAAATTCTAGATCCAAACTACAAGGCCAAAGCATTGCTGACCATACTCCAGGGCCCACTGCTAAACCCAAGCAGTGCCAATCATATTCCCAGCAAGGCCTCAAATCTGAAAACCCACTAAAATTCCCAAATAACCAAAGGAGAAAGCTATGGTGTTTGTGGGAGACATCCTGATACCAGTAACTGCATGCTCGCTGCCACCCTGCCATCCAGCTGACCTTTATTATCCAGTGACCAGAATTGCCAGTCCAGAAGTGCCATACAGTGACCGGAACTGCCCAGTGGTTTGCCAGGTGCGCTGCCGTGTAGTGACCACAACCGTTGACGGTCCAAAAATCCCAAAACTAAAAAGTGGACTATAAATCACCACCCCAAAGAAACCCATAGTATACCTTGTCTTGCCTTGGTCCTTATCTCACTCTCTAAGCCATCCTATCCTTATCCTGATAACTTGTAAAACTGCCAGAATCATTCTTGCAACCCTGCTCTTGATTTCTAGTGCTAGCACCATCTCTTTAGTAATTTTGTCTTATGTAGTCCGAAGCCATTAGTCCTATTTCGAGTGGTCGGACTGGTTTCCGCCATGGTTGGGCGTGGGGTGGCGGGGGCTCAAGTCATGAATAAACCCTGGCTCTTACTGTGTCTTTGGTAGCGTAGCCTGAATGTTCTAGTTTAAAGTAAAACTGTTCTTGTCACAACTGATTTCCCTTCCTATTTCTCAGCTTCATTTTACTCAAAGAGCACCTTTTTATATCCTGTATAACTCCTCCAATATACCAGCTAGAGACTTACTTTCACTTCCAGAGTATCCCTGTGATATACCTCTATCCCGCAACCAAATGGACCGCACTCCAAATCAGTTTATTTCACCAATTTTTAGTAAAAACCGTTTGGGAAATTTCAGGCAGGAATTGAAAAATTGAAAAGTTTCCAACATGTCATTTTGCTGCAATCTGTTTTAAACTTTCCACTCATTTTCGAACTGTATGCTCTTAGTAATCCATTCTTTGTCATTATTAGTGTCTTTGCATTGTTGCTTTAGTGAGGAATTATATTTGCTTCAAGGTTTTTAACACACATTCGTTATTTATTTGTACATTTCTGAGTGTCATTTCATAACATTGCAAGGGGTTTAAAATCTGTTTTTTTCTCTCTTATTTGGGGAGGGAAGGTCAGATTTGGATTCTGTTTCTGTTTCTTATTCCTGATTACCTGCTGCTTCTTTTTATCCACACAGAATTGAATATTTGTGTGTTGAGGGAACATTGCAGGGTGAAATTCTAACTTGGGTGCTATCTTTCCTAAATCAAAAAGTGCTCCTATTCTGCTGTGCTGTGTATATGTTCCACTAGAAGGTTAAACCCAGTGCATTGCTCACATTCTCATTGTAATTATCACCCCATTGGTGATTGCTATCCCATATTAAAAATGTTATGATTTATTTTGAATTTAAAATAAATAAATAAATATTGTATTTTATCAACAAGCCTGGCTCATGGTCCATTGTGACCCGGGGTATTTGAAAAGGGGGTGTGATATGAGTGGTGTACCGTCTCAATATTGAATCTATATATATAAAAAGATAAGCATTTTGGTTGTGTGCTGCATACTAGGCTGAGACCACGGTGTGTGTTGCCTGATTGAAATCCTTAACAGCTAATTGACCATGGGGCACCAGGGATGCCTTCAAATATGAAGCAACCCATCACCATTATCACCCATAATGTTCGGACTGCTGTTAAAACCACTGATCAGTGGACTGTGCTTGCCGACAATGTCATTGAAGGCACTTGTTGAAGGCTTGTCCGTCTCTCTGGACGGTTACTCAAAGTAGCTGTTTATTATCATCCAGTAAGAGTGAGCAGCCCCTAGAAAGGGGCCCATAGGGGTCCCTAACGTCTATGGAAACAAGGCGAGTCACCACACAGGATAGATACGCCAGACACGAGGTTGTATTCCCAAAGGTAGGGTTTATTGCAAAACAAAAGTCTCAGTTGGCCAACTCGGTCTCACGCCCTGCGACGTATATCTCTACACCTCGAGGGGTGCAAGAGAGTGAATTACATACATCAGTTACATATATACTAAATGCATATCAAACAATCACCTATGACATGTTTAACACCCCCCTTTTATTGGGTTTCTTTGAACTTGGTGTGATGATGGACATCTCCGACAACTATGACACCTTCAAACATCTATTCTAGTAACAATTTGCAATTTGTGAGTGCGGAGGCATCTTTCAGTTGTTGAATAGAACACAGCGCTTCTGTTCTTGGAAGCGAGCTACATACGGGGGGAAGAGTTGCATTCCAAACCTTGCTATCTATTAGGTGCTATTCATGTCCTGGGAGCTGACACGCTCTAGCGGGCACAGCAAAGGGGGGCCGTAAGAAAAACATAATTCAAGCCTTTAGCTATATTATTCTAACATATTCTACCATATAACGAGACTGGCTGGCAGCTGCAAAATGATTAAATGCCCTGCAGCTCTGCTTCAAGGCTACATTCGGGAGGGAGCCGGGCATTTTTCCTGGCGCTGCCTACGTTTGTGTTTCAACAAACTCTTGTTATCCTCACGGCCCTGCGGCCTTGTCCTTTTTACGTGCAGACAACAACGTTTTACAGTCGAGCAGTGTAAGCGGAAAATATGCTGCGAAGCAATAGGAACAGAAAGCAATGAGCAATGGTTAGAAAACAAAATGGCGATTCTTGTTACATCAAAATGGCTGTTCAGTGGCAAACCTGAAAACCTATATTCTGTAATATTGTGCATGAGACGGTTGGCCCACGGCCACCAAAATACGTTTGCGGTCACACAGTAGAGGTATCCATTTTTCTAGACTGACAAACCCTCATTTGGCCGTATGCCAAACGTCTCATCTATTTATTAAAACCTCCTCTAGTGATGATGAGTCTGAAGTACTTATGTCTGAATTTTGCATGCTATCGTAAACATCATCATCTTCATTAATATCTATTGCCGTCAACTCTTTTACTGTTCTCATCTCATTTGGGTCATGGTCAGTTCGACCATGAGGTTGTTTTTTCTTTGTCATCATATGCATACATCCTTCCGTACATCCCTCAGTTACCTCAGCGCAAACTATTGGTAGGCAATGTATGCAACAACAGCACGTTAGGAATATTCCAAACACCACTACTAATATTGAGATCAACTTCCATCCGAAGAATGTAGTATTCTCCGAAACCAAGATCCTATTCCCCAGCTCTCTTCTCCAGTAGGGAGTTCAGAGCTTAGGACATGTATTTTCTTTATTGCTTCAAAGATCGTAGGGGAATAGTCATCGACATAAACGCAACACGCTGATCCCACTATTTTGTAAATTCCCCCACAATCAACCAGGATCACATCGAGAGCCATTCTATTTTACAGCGTCATTAACCCGATTCCTCTTTCTTCCAACGTCATGTTAAATAATATATCTGTTGTTGTGTTTATGGTATTTTTTAGGATTCTGGACAGCTGCCTTATATTATAGGAGTTCACTATCTGCCCTAAGAATGGAATGAATGATTTTGCTACATCAGTTGCTATTAAAACACCCTTGTCAGTCCTTTTGACTCTAGTTCTGGATAGTCTGGCCATGTCTGCTGTTTCTAAGAGGAATACTCATGGGAACAGTAGACCTAGGTAACATGTACCTCCCCAGTTTCTGGGCAGTCAAGGATATGATTTCTCTCCACATATAAAATAAACTGGATCACCTACACATACTGGTTCTATTTCCCATTTCAATGCCACTGTATTCATGCATCCAGTATATGTTCCGACTGAAAAAGAGCCTTTCTTTTTTAGACAAAAAGGGACAGTTTTTGGGCTATAATTCACTGTGTAAGATGGGGGGATTGCGTCTTTGTCCCCTTCTGTTCTTACACGAAACGTCATTACAGATGTCTTTTCTGGTGGGGACAATCTATCTTGTCTATTTTGTCGTGTTATCTTTCATGTACTTTTCCTCGTGGGCTCTGGGGCTATTACTTGTGCTTTATGGAAAATGGAACAACCCACAGGCTTCATTATTATCTCCTCAAACTCATTCATGTTGGTTCTGTCTAATTGACCCGTACTACTCTCATTCCATTTCCCATAAAACATTGCACCTAAAGATGCACTACATGCAGAACGTAATGGTAGTCGTTGTACATACCACCCTATTCTTTTCCCAGCATGCTGTGGTAAATGGGCACATACCCAGCAATTTGTTTTGTTCAGAATTGCATGTGTCATGTTCATGATCAATTGCAATGTATTATTCCCAAAACCTTCCCTGTGTCTTTCTTCCATTGGGGGCAGGGTATAGGTAATCACCTGAACTAGGCTTTCAGTAGTGGATATATTAATTATTGGTAAAAACATTTCTAATGGATGTATCGCTTCCACTTACCGTAATATTAGGGCTGTCGATATTGGTGCTACCACGCTCATAAAGCACATTATTATTGTCAGTGCCAGCATACAATTCATTTTACCATGCGTTGTTCTTAAGCTTACAGTCATTATAATTGACTCATTCTCAGCAGTGGTGGTGCAGGAGGAGGCTAGAACCGGTCCCAGCATGTTTCTCGTCGTCCTCCTTCTTCCTTATTACAGTTCGTCGTGGATATCGCTCTTCGTCGCGCTTGCTCTGGTGTCAATAAGTTCAACGGAATTGTCACAGTTCAGTTCTGCCTGTCCTTATTAGCCTGGATTTGTTTATTCGTTTTTAGGCAAGATCACTTGTCCTTTCTCATACTGCTTCGAGGACTATTAATCAGTTATCTCATTGCCTTAGTACCATGTGCGCCCAGGTTGTCAGCTCTGGTTCCTGACACATGTACATTTATGATCGCACCGAGGAGCCGCGAGACTTGAATTGACCGACTTGCACAATTCTCACGCTTCTCTCCTCTACACCTGTAGTTCCTTCTCCGTCCATGAGCTGAACCAGAGGTTGACATAAACATCAAAAAAGAACTGCGGATCACTTTGTCTTTCGAGGCCGCAAGTTGTATCGCCTTACTCCTGGTATCGTGTGATCCGTGAACAGTGCCGGTGCACTTCCAGATTCAGGCTCGAAGTCAGCCTGTGGCGCTACTGCCGGTGCTGGTGTGCGCCGCGCCAATGATGCAGATCCGTTCTTTGGCGTGTTGGCAAGTGCTGGTAGGTGCCAAAGGGGTACACGATTTGTTTCTGCTGGTATTTGCAAGGCAGATTTCGTGTCAGTCAGCAGTGATGTTGATTCTGCTGGGCAACGTGGGGCACTCTTTGCCCTTCCCCCTCTTTGGCAATCGTCTCAGGCTTTGTTTCAATTTTCACTTCTCGTTTCGGCAGATTTGGTGGCTGTTTACTGGCAACAGTTTCTTCTGTTACTGGGACCACTGTCTCTTTCCGGTCATCAGTGTCAGGCAAGTCTTTCAGTGAAGTTGGAATCTTCTTGGCATGGGTGGCATGGATCCACGACTTCCTTCCATCCACCTGTATTGACGTCTGCGTCGCCGAGAGTACTTGATAAGGCCCGCGCCACCCGGGTGCTAATGATGACTTTCTTTCAAAATGTTTCAGCAGCACCCAGTCGCCTGGCTCCAGCGCATGCCCCAGACCGGTGTATCTCACTGGTAATGCTTCCTGCACCTGCTGATGAATCAAACACAATTTCTGCATTAAAAGGCCACAATAAGTACTAAGCACAGGATGTTCTACCTCACTAAGTCATTTTGGCTGTGGTGGGCACCATACATTTGCAGGCCTCCCCATTACGATCTCGTATGGGGAGAGCCCAGTTTTAGCCTGTACAGACGTACGCATGCATCATAGTGCTATTGGTAATGCATCCACCCAACTCAACTTGCTTCCTGCACAAATCTTGCTAATCTTTGATTTAAGAATCCCATTGTGCCTCTCCACAAGACCGGCAGAACTCGGATACCTTGAACTATGGAATCTCTTATCAATCTGAAGACCAGCACATATCTGTAACACCACTGCGCCCACAAAATGTGGTCCATTATCGGGCCATAGGACACGGGGCAAGCCAAATCTGGAAAAGTACTCCTTAAGCATTACTTTTGCCGTGCTCATTGCTGTGCAGTCCTTCAAGGGATATGCCTCCACCCACTTACTGAATGCACAGATCACCACCAAGACGTATTTTAAGTTTTGGCATCTCTCCATCTCTATGAAATCAAAATGGATCACCTCAAATGGCATAGAGGGCGGGCCAAAACTGCCTGTTGGAGTCACTGTTCCCTTTCCGACATTGTGTTGCAAACACGTGATACAGTTCTGCACCAACCTCTCTGCATTCTTTTTTATGTTTACATTCTGCCATACTGTAGAAAGGTGCTGTATTATCTTTTTCGCACAGATGTGAGTAGGGCTGTGGGCCATTGTGACCATTGCAGTCACATACGAATTTGGCAACATCCAGTTTCTAGTTCCCTTGTCCACCCAACAACCCTCCAGATCCAACTCAGCAGATCCCTCTGCCCACCCCTGTATTTCATCGGCCGTAGCTTCGGCCTGCATTTCTTTGACAGTGGCAACTCCATTTTCTATCATACAGGATACTTCCTCTGTCTGAACCGTCATCATTTTGGTATTTAAATCAGTGGCAGTTTGTTTTCGCAATTCTGTCTGCAAACGCGTTTCCCTCTCCTACTTTGCATGTTACCTTTTTGTGTGCCTCGCATTTCACTATTGCTAGGCGCTTTGGAAGCGTGAGTGCAGACAGCAATCGTACAATCAAAGGGCCATGTTGAATTCTGGTGCCATGTGTTGTCAAAAACCCTCTCACAGCCCAGAGTCGACCAAAGTTATGAACCCCTCCAAAAGCATACTGGCTATCAGTATATATATTCACATTCAAATTGTCAGAAATCTCGCAGGCTCTGGTTAATCCTATTATCTCTGCGGCCTGTGCCGAATTGTAGGGAATTCTTTTGCTTTCTACAACGCTCTCTAGGGTAGTGATAGCATATGCGGCAGTTGTCGTGCCATCTGGTAATTTAAAACATGAGCCGTCACAAAATAACTCTCCATCTGGCTCTTTCTGTGGGGTGTCACTTAAATCAACTCTCCCCGTGGTTTCTTCCTCAGTGACCATTAAGCAATCCTGGGGGGGTGATTCATTCTTCCCAATTTCTTTTATGGTTGGTGGCATTAATTCTGCAGGATTCAAAGCGCTACACCTCATAATTTGGATATGGGGCGGGAACAAGATAATCTCATATCTTGTCAATCTAGCAGAGGTGAGGTGTTGCGTCTGTGTCCTATTTAAAAGAACGTCTATGGCATGTGGCACCATCAAAATTAAAGTGTGCCCCAATACCATCCCTTCCGTTTGTTTCACTGACGCAGCAGCCGCCGCGACAGATCGCAAACATCGTGGTAGTGCGCGCTACAGGATCCAGCGCAGAAGAAAAATAGCCGCATGGCCTATTTCTTCCACCTTGTTCCTGTGTCAAAACCACCAATGCACATCCTTCACTTTCACACACAAATAGTCTAAAAATGTTCTCATAATTCAGCGTACCCAAAACTGGAGCCAAGCATAATGCAGTTTTCAATCCATCAAATGCTTTCTGACATTCCTCATCCCACTGCAAAGCCATAACCTCATCCTTTCTAGTCAAATTCACCAACGGCTTCACAATTAACGCAAAATTACCAATCCATTGTCGGCAATATGAAGCCATGCCTATTATGGCTCTGACTCCTTTTTGTGTCTTTGGAATAGGCATACAAGAAATACTTTCTATGCATTCTGGCGTTAGTCTTCTCCCTCCTTTCGAAGGTAGGTAGCCCAAATAGGCCACCTCCTTTCGATTATATTGAAATTTCTTGAAACTAGCTTTATGGCCATGTGCCACTAGGTGTGACAGTAGTAATACAGTGCTTTCTTTACAAATCTCCTCTGTGTCTGCAGCTAGCAATAGATCGTCTATGTATTGCAAGAGTACACAACCCACTGGTAATTCCAGCATGTCTAGCTGCTCTTTTAATGCTCTACTGTATCTACTGTAAATACTTGGACTTTCCATGTAACCTTGCGGAATCTGCGTAAATGTAAATGATAGTCCTCCTAATGTGAACGCAAACAAATATCTGCTGTCCTTGTCCACTGGAATACTGAAGAACGCGTTTTTCAAATCCACTACACTAAAATATTCTGCTGAAACAGGTATCATTGTCAATATTGTAGTGACATCTGGCACTAGAGGAAATTGTGGATCTACTACCTTGTTCAATGCGTGCAAATCAATTATAAATTGGTATGGTACCTCATTCCCTCCTTTTTTATAAACTGGATGAATCGGGCTGTTGCATGTACTGCCTGTAATTTCCTCCATTACCCCTAATTTCACCAAATCTGTAACAATACTCTTCAATCCTTTCTCACCTTCAGCCGTAATTCTGTATTGGGGTATTCGCGGTAGGGTAACACCTTTCAAAATGATCTTTACTGGCTCTATCTTTAAGCATCCTACATCATTGTCATGCATTGCCCATATACAGGCTGGTACTTTACTTAGTTCCCCTGGTAAACTTTCGGACATGAATTCTGACACAGGGGCATCGTGCGGCCAAATCGTTAGGAACACTCCGTCTGCCGTGCAATGTATAACGGAACCTAGTTTTTTCAACAAATTTAATCCCAACAAGTTCTCCCCACAATTTTCTGTTAAAAGGAAAGGACAATGTTCAGTAAATGGTCCTATTGTAACTGGGACTGGTTGGGACACTGGGTTTATGACTGGTGTACCTGCAAACCCTATGGAAACATTCTTTTGCCCTGACAGTGGTATATCCGGAACCAAGTGGTGGTTTATTGAACACCTCTGCGCTCCTGTATCTACAAGAAAGCGGTGCTCCTCATTCCTGACTCTCATTTCTATGTAGGGTCCTCTCTGATTCACGGGAATAGACACTGGTTCCGACCACTGTCCTGGGCTGTCCTATTGGGGAAATAACATATCGTCCGATGTGTAATCATTACTGTTACTGTAATTCGTGTTTGGCTGTGTATCGAAAACATTCCCACTCTTTCCTCTATTTCCCCCACTCTGGTTTCCATACTGTTGATTTTGCTGTCCCTGATTCTGGTTTGGGGCATTTTGGTTTTGGCCTTGGTTTTGATTACCTCCGTTATTGTGATGCTGCGGCATACTATTCCTATTTGGTCCATTCGCTCCTGGGTGTCCTCTATGCTGTCTCCTCTGACAAGATCCATTTCTATTCTGTAGATGTGGACATTGCGCTCGTCAAATGTCCTTCCTCCTTACAATATGCACACTGATTTGGTCCCACTGTTCCCCCCTGCATATTCGAATTACTCCTTACTTGTGCGTTCCCTCACCCTCTATTATGTCCTCCTACCTGCTGCAGT
Organism: Ambystoma mexicanum; assembly: GCF_040938575.1. Lineage (NCBI taxonomy): Eukaryota > Metazoa > Chordata > Amphibia > Caudata > Ambystomatidae > Ambystoma > Ambystoma mexicanum. The sequence goes on along the minus strand of NC_090933.1, from coordinate 334,872,518 downwards.
AGTACCTGTGTTCTCAATAGACATTCTTTCAAGTCTGCCCCCACCTGTTTTAGCAACGATACTTCGTTCACCATCTCCTTCTGCCCCGGTGATGGTAACTGCTGCCGTTTATTATGTGACCCCTTTTTTCCCTTCCAATGTCTCCCGATAGCCCTACTCCTGTACCCAGGTGTAGTAAACATTTTGACATAATCATTATCTAATTCATCTCTAAGTTCAAAAAGTCTATAGACATGTTTCTCACTTCTCCATCCCTCTCCCTACAGCGTGCCAATGCATTCAAATCTAACAATCGCTGCAGTGGTAATTTCCCAATTAACTGTTTCCATTTCTCCACCAAATATTCACCCATGCATTCCAGTACTACCTGTCTTTCGTTGCTTCTTCGGAAGTCATACATCGAAGCCAATGTTGCCGTCCCATCATTCCCGTCTATATACATCTCTGCCTGTTGCTGCAATTCCACCTTCCTTTCTTTGCTGATCGCACTGCGAGTTACCCTCGTGCATTCCCGTTGGTCAGTCCCGCCTCTTGCCCCCGTGGTTTCAACTTCAACCCAAGGAGGAACGGGCGGTACCGAGTCTGTGTCTGAGGCGGGAGGTGCAGATGGGACAATGGGAACAGGGAGTGTCTGTTGTGGGCCTGGTTGGCTAATAGGAAGTGCTACGTGTGCAGTCTGTGGCTGTGGGAGGGCTTGAGCTACCGGAGGGGGAGCTTCGGCTACGGGCGGGTTTGGGCAGTAACTACTGACGTGTCTGGCCTCACTTCTGATCTTGAGCCTTGTTTTGTATGGGTCAATATATTTTCTATCGATTCGTCTGCTATGTGTAATTCCCGTTGTGGATATATCTTTTCTATATTCAACTGGTCTCGCCTACCTGCACTTCTTAGACTCTTAGTCCACTCCTCCTCTACTTTCTCTTCCGCTACTTCACCTTTCGATTTATGCCTGTGCGCATGCTTCGCTCTGCTTTTAAATGGGAGCATTGCTTCCTTTCTCCAGTCTTTAATAGTCTCAAATGCTGCAGGATGCGCTTTCTTTCATATCAACACCCTTTCCAGGTTGTCTATCCTCGCTATCTCAAAACTACCATTAATCGGCCACTGATGGTCTTGTTGCTTTCTGGTTTGCCTATGCCAAGTCTCACAGAATATTATCGCACCCACTCCATACTTCACATACATCTCATACGCCGGCATTCCCCCAGGTGGTACAATGTGGCCATCTTCCAAAGATGTCTACCACAGCGGAAAAACCCAGCTAAGGTGGACAATACCCCAGGCATGTTTCAACCTTCCCCCTGGTTAATCAACCTTACCTAGGGCGTTTAATTTTGCAAAGTCAACTCTCAACCAATATCAGGATTACTTTGAATTGGGGAATGACTCACCTGATAGATCAAGTCGTCTGTATACTGACGCACCAAATTATGTCGTATCTGCATTTCTTGGCTTCCGCCTCGTTTTGGGACCCTCGCCTCCTTGTTCTCTAGCCAGGCACATAGATCAGGGATCAGATGTGTGCAGATCTGCAAAGGAGTCTCTCATCACTTTTACAGGGCGCCCCGAACACCTCTTGATCCCGGCTCGATCGTCCCGTCCTCGCCGTTCTCCACCTTACTCAATTACAACGTTATGCGATGGAACAAGTGGGGGAGGGTCCCTATTCGGGCGCCATCTTGAAAGGGGCCCCTAGGGGTCCCTAACGTCTATGGAAACAAGGCGAGTCACCACACATGATAGATACGCCAGACACGAGGTTGTATTCCCAAAGCTAGGGTTTATTGCAAAGCAAAAGTCTCAGTTGGCCAACTCGGTCTCACGCCCCACGACGTGTATCTCTAGACCTCGAGGGACGCAAGAGAGTGAATTACGTACATCAGTTACATATATACAAAATGCATATCAAACAATCAGCTATGACATGTTTAACACCCCCCTTTTATTGGGTTTCTTTGAACTTGGTGTGATGATGGACATCTCCGACAACTATGCCACCTTCAAACATCTATTCTAGTAACAATTTGCAATTTGTGAGTGCGGAGGCATCTTTCAGTTGTTGAATAGAACACAGCGCTTCTGTTCTTGGAAGCGAGCTACATACGGGGGGGAAGAGTTGCATTCCAATCCTTGCTATCTATTAGGTGCTATTCGTGTCCTGGAAGCCGACACGCTCTAGCGGGCTCAGCAAAGGGGGGCCGTAAGAAAAGCATAATTCAAGCCTTTAGCTATATTATTCTAACATATTCTACCATATAACTAGACTGGCTGGCAGCTGCGAAATGATTAAATGCCCTGCAGCTCTGCTTCAAGGCTACATTCGGGAGGGAGCCGGGCATTCTTCCTGGCGCTGCCTACGTTTGTGTTTCAACAAACTCTTGTTATCCTCACGGCCCTGCGGCCTTGTCCTTTTTACGTGCAGACAACAATGTTTTACAGTCGAGCAGTGTAAGCGGAAAATATGCTGCGAAGCAATAGGAACAGAAAGCAATGAGCAATGGTTAGAAAACAAAATGGCGATTCTTGTTACATCAAAATGGCTGCTCAGTGGCAAACCTGAAAACCTATATTCTGTAATATCGTGCATGAGACGGTTGGCCCACAGCCACCAAAATACGTTTGCGGTCACACAGTAGAGGTATCCATTTTTCTAGACTGACAAACCCTCATTTGGCCGTATGCCAAATGTCTCATCTATTTATTGAAACCTCCTCTAGTGATGATGAGTCTGAAGTACTTATGTCTGAATTTTGCATGCTATCGTAAACATCATCATCTTCATTAATATCTATTGCCGTCAACTCTTTTACTGTTCTCATCTCATTTGGGTCTTGGTCAGTTCGACCATGAGGTTGTTTTTTCTTTGTCATCATATGCATACATCCTTCCGTACATCCCTCAGTTACCTCAGCGCAAACTATTGGTAGGCAATGTATGCAACAACAGCACTTTAGGAATATTCCAAACACCACTACTAATATTGAGATCAACTTCCGTCCGAAGAATGTAGTATTCTCCGAAACCAAGATCCTATTCCCCAGCTCTCTTCTCCAGTAGGGAGTTCAGAGCTTAGGACATGTATTTTCTTTATTGCTTCAAAGATCGTAGGGGAATAGTCATCGACATAAACGCAACATGCTGATCCCACTATTTTGTAAATTCCCCCACAATCAACCAGGATCACATCGAGAGCCATTCTATTTTACAGCGTCATTAACCCGATTCCTCTTTCTTCCAACGTCATGTTAAATAATATATCTGTTGTTGTGTTTATGGTATTTTTTAGGATTCTGGACAGCTGCCTTATATTATAGGAGTTCACTATCTGCCCTAAGAATGGAATGAATGATTTTGCTACATCAGTTGCTATTAAAACACCCTTGTCAGTCCTTTTGACTCTAGTTCTGGATAGTCTGGCCATGTCTGCTGTTTCTAAGAGGAATACTCATGGGAACAGTAGACCTAGGTAACATGTACCTCCCCAGTTTCTGGGCAGTCAAGGATATGATTTCTCTCCACATATAAAATAAACTGGATCACCTACACATACTGGTTCTATTTCCCATTTCAATGCCACTGTATTCATGCATCCAGTATATGTTCCAACTGAAAAAGAGCCTTTCTTTTTTAGACAAAAAGGGACAGTTTTTGGGCTATAATTCACTGTGTAAGATGGGGGGATTGCGTCTTTGTCCCCTTCTGTTCTTACACGAAACGTCATTACAGATGTCTTTTCTGGTGAGGACAATCTATTTTGTCTATTTTGTCGTGTTATCTTTCATGTACTTTTCCTCGTGGGCTCTGGGGCTATTACTTGTGCTTTATGGAAAATGGAACAACCCACAGGCTTCATTATTATCTCCTCAAACTCATTCATGTTGGTTCTGTCTAATTGACCCGTACTACTCTCATTCCATTTCCCATAAAACATTGCACCTAAAGATGCACTACATGCAGAACGTAATGGTAGTCGTTGTACATACCACCCTATTCTTTTCCCAGCATGCTGTGGTAAATGGGCACATACCCAGCAATTTGTTTTGTTCAGAATTGCATGTGTCATGTTCATGATCAATTGCAATGTATTATTCCCAAAACCTTCCCTGTGTCTTTCTTCCATTGGGGGCAGGGTATAGGTAATCACCTGAACTGGGCTTTCAGTAGTGGATATATTAATTATTGGTAAAAACATTTCTAATGGATGTATCGCTTCCACTTACCGTAATATTAGGGCTGTCGATATTGGTGCTACCACGCTCATAAAGCACATTATTATTGTCAGTGCCAGCATACAATTCATTTTACCATGCGTTTTTCTTAAGCTTACAGTCATTATAATTGACTCATTCTCAGCAGTGGTGGTGCAGGAGGAGGCTAGAACCGGTCCCAGCATGTTTCTCGTCGTCCTCCTTCTTCCTTATTACAGTTCGTCGTGGATATCGCTCTTCGTCGCGCTTGCTCTGGTGTCAATAAGTTCAACGGAATTGTCACAGTTCAGTTCTGCCTGTCCTTATTAGCCTGGATTTGTTTATTCGTTTTTAGGCAAGATCACTTGTCCTTTCTCATACTGCTTCGAGGACTATTAATCAGTTATCTCATTGCCTTAGTACCAGGTGCGCCCAGGTTGTCAGCTCTGGTTCCTGACACATGTACATTTATGATCGCACCGAGGAGCCGCGAGACTTGAATTGTCCGACTTGCACAATTCTCACGCTTCTCTCCTCTACACCTGTAGTTCCTTCTCCGTCCATGAGCTGAACCAGAGGTTGACATAAACATCAAAAAAGAACTGCGGATCACTTTGTCTTTCGAGGCCGCAAGTTGTATCGCCTTACTCCTGGTATCGTGTGATCCGTGAACAGTGCCGGTGCACTTCCAGATTCAGGCTCGAAGTCAGCCTGTGGCGCTACTGCCGGTGCTGGTGTGCGCCGCGCCAATGATGCAGATCTGTTCTTTGGCGTGTTGGCAAGTGCTGGTAGGTGCCAAAGGGGTACACGATTTGTTTCTGCTGGTATTTGCAAGGCAGATTTCGTGTCAGTCAGCAGTGATGTTGATTCTGCTGGGCAACGTGGGGCACTCTTTACCCTTCCCCCTCTTTGGCAATCGTCTCAGGCTTTGTTTCAATTTTCACTTCTCGTTTCGGCAGATTTGGTGGCTGTTTACTGGCAACAATTTCTTCTGTTACTGGGACCGCTGTCTCTTTCCGGTCATCAGTGTCAGGCAAGTCTTTCAGTGAAGTTGGAATCTTCTTGGCATGGGTGGCATGGATCCACAACTTCCTTCCATCCACCTGTATTGCCGTCTGCGTCGCCAAGAGTACTTGATAAGGCCCGCGCCACCCGGGTGCTAATGATGACTTTCTTTCAAAATGTTTCAGCAGCACCCAGTCGCCTGGCTCCAGCGCATGCCCCAGACCGGTGTATCTCACTGGTAATGCCTCCTGCACCTGCTGATGAATCAAACACAATTTCTGCATTAAAAGGCCACAATAAGTACTAAGCACAGGATGTTCTACCTCACTAAGTCATTTTGGCTGTGGTGGGCACCATACATTTGCAGGCCTCCCCATTACGATCTCATATGGGGAGAGCCCAGTTTTAGCCTGTACAGACGTACGCATGCATCATAGTGCTATTGGTAATGCATCCACCCAACTCAACTTGCTTCCCGCACAAATCTTGCTAATCTTTGATTTAAGAATCCCATTGTGCCTCTCCACAAGACCGGCAGAACTCGGATGCCTTGAACTATGGAATCTCTTATCAATCTGAAGACCAGCACATATCTGTAACACCACTGCGCCCACAAAATGTGGTCCATTATCGGGCCATAGGACACGGGGCAAGCCAAATCTGGAAAAGTACTCCTTAAGCATTACTTTTGCCGTGCTCATTGCTGTGCAGTCCTTCAAGGGATATGCCTCCACCCACTTACTGAATGCACAGATCACCACCAAGACGTATTTTAAGTTTTGGCATCTCTCCATCTCTATGAAATCAAAATGGATCACCTCAAATGGCATAGAGGGCGGGCCAAAACTGCCTGTTGGAGTCACTGTTCCCTTTCCGACATTGTGTTGCAAACACGTGATACAGTTCTGCACCAACCTCTCTGCATTCTTTTTTATGTTTACATTCTGCCATACTGTAGAAAGGTGCTGTATTATCTTTTTCGCACAGATGTGAGTAGGGCTGTGGGCCATTGTGACCATTGCAGTCACATACGAATTTGGCAACATCCAGTTTCTAGTTCCCTTGTCCACCCAACAACCCTCCAGATCCAACTCAGCAGATCCCTCTGCCCACCCCTGTATTTCATCGGCCGTAGCTTCGGCCTGCATTTCTTTGACAGTGGCAACTCCATTTTCTATCATACAGGATACTTCCTCTGTCTGAACCGTCATCATTTTGGTATTTAAATCAGTGGCAGTTTGTTTCGCAATTCTGTCTGCAAACGCGTTTCCCTCTACTACTTTGCTTGTTACCATTTTTTTTGCTTGGCATTTCACTATTGCTAGGCGCTTTGGAAGCGAGAGTGCAGACAGCAATCGTACAATCAAAGGGCCATGTTGAATTCTGGCGCCATGTGATGTCAAAAACCCTCTCTCAGCCCAGAGTCGACCAAAGTTATGAACCACTCCAAAAGCATACTGGCTATCAGTATATATATTCACATTCAAATTGTCAGAAATCTCGCAGGCTCTGGTTAATCCTATTATCTCTGCGGCCTGTGCCGAATTGTAGGGAATTCTTTTGCTTTCTACAACGCTCTCTAGGGTAGTGATAGCATATGCGGCAGTTGTCGTGCCATCTGGTAATTTAAAACATGAGCCGTCACAAAATAACTCTCCATCTGGCTCTTTCTGTGGGGTGTCACTTAAATCAACTCTCCCCGTGGTTTCTTCCTCAGTGACCATTAAGCAATCCTGGGGGGGTGATTCATTCTTCCCAATTTCTTTTATGGTTGGTGGCATTAATTCTGCAGGATTCAAAGCGCTACACCTCATAATTTGGATATGGGGCGGGAACAAGATAATCTCATATCTTGTCAATCTAGCAGAGGTGAGGTGTTGCGTCTGTGTCCTATTTAAAAGAACGTCTATGGCATGTGGCACCATCAAAATTAAAGTGTGCCCCAATACCATCCCTTCCGTTTGTTTCACTGACGCAGCAGCCGCCGCGACAGATCGCAAACATCGTGGTAGTGCGCGCGCTACAGGATCCAGCGCAGAAGAAAAATAGCCCAATGGCCTATTTCTTCCACCTTGTTCCTGTGTCAAAACCACCAATGCACATCCTTCACTTTCACACACAAATAGTCTAAAAATGTTCTCATAATTCAGCGTACCCAAAACTGGAGCCAAGCATAATGCAGTTTTCAATCCATCAAATGCTTTCTGACATTCCTCATCCCACTGCAAAGCCATAACCTCATCCTTTCTAGTCAAATTCACCAACGGCTTCACAATTAACGCAAAATTACCAATCCATTGTCGGCAATATGAAGCCATGCCTATTATGGCTCTGACTCCTTTTTGTGTCTTTGGAATAGGCATACAAGAAATACTTTCTATGCATTCTGGCGTTAGTCTTCTCCCTCCTTTCGAAGGTAGGTAGCCCAAATAGGCCACCTCCTTTCGATTATATTGAAATTTCTTCAAACTAGCTTTATGGCCATGTGCCACTAGGTGTGACAGTAGTAATACAGTGCTTTCTTTACAAATCTCCTCTGTGTCTGCAGCTAGCAATAGATCGTCTATGTATTGCAAGAGTACACAACCCACTGGTAATTCCAGCATGTCTAGCTGCTCTTTTAATGCTCTACTGTATCTACTGTAAATACTTGGACTTTCCATGTAACCTTGCGGAATCTGCGTAAATGTAAATGATAGTCCTCCTAATGTGAACGCAAACAAATATCTGCTGTCCTTGTCCACTGGAATACTGAAGAACGCGTTTTTCAAATCCACTACACTAAAATATTCTGCTGAAACAGGTATCATTGTCAATATTGTAGTGACATCTGGCACTAGAGGAAATTGTGGATCTACTACCTTGTTCAATGCGTGCAAATCAATTATAAAAAGGTATGGTACCTCATTCCCTCCTTTTTTATAAACTGGATGAATCGGGCTGTTGCATGTACTGCCTGTAATTTCCTCCATTACCCCTAATTTCACCAAATCTGTAACAATACTCTTCAATCCTTTCTCACCTTCAGCCGAAATTCTGTATTGGGGTATTCGCGGTAGTGTAACACCTTTCAAAATGATCTTTACTGGCTCTATCTTTAAGCATCCTACATCATTGTCATGCATTGCCCATATACAGGCTGGTACTTTACTTAGTTCCCCTGGTAAACTTTCGGACATGAATTCTGACACAGGGGCATCGTGCGGCCAAATCGTTAGGAACACTCCGTCTGCCGTGCAATGTATAACGGAACCTAGTTTTTTCAACAAATTTAATCCCAACAAGTTCTCCCCACAATTTTCTGTTAAAAGGAAAGGACAATGTTCAGTAAATGGTCCTATTGTAACTGGGACTGGTTGGGACACTGGGTTTATGACTGGTGTACCTGCAAACCCTATGGAAACATTATTTTGCCCTGACAGTGGTATATCCGGAACCAAGTGGTGGTTTATTGAACACCTCTGCGCTCCTGTATCTACAAGAAAGCGGTGCTCCTCATTCCTGACTCTCATTTCTACGTAGGGTCCTCTCTGATTCACGGGAATAGACACTGGTTCCGACCACTGTCCTGGGCTGTCCTATTGGGGAAATAACATATCGTCCGATGTGTAATCATTACTGTTACTGTAATACGTGTTTGGCTGTGTATCGAAAACATTCCCACTCTTTCCTCTATTTCCCCCACTCTGGTTTCCATACTGTTGATTTTGCTGTCCCTGACTCTGGTTTGGGGCATTTTGGTTTTGGCCTTGGTTTTGATTACCTCCGTTATTGTGATGCTGCGGCATACTATTCCTATTTGGTCCATTCGCTCCTGGGTGTCCTCTATGCTGTCTCCTCTGACAAGATCCATTTCTATTCTGTAGATGCGGACATTGCGCTCGTCAAATGTCCTTCCTCCTTACAATATGCACACTGATTTGGTCCCACTGTTCCCCCCTGCATATTCGAATTACTCCTTACTTGTGCGTTCCCTCACCCTCTATTATGTCCTCCTACCTGCTGCAGTAGTACCTGTGTTCTCAATAGACATTCTTTCAAGTCTGCCCCCACCTGTTTTAGCAACGATACTTCGTTCACCATCTCCTTCTGCCCCGGTGATGGTAACTGCTGCCGTTTATTATGTGACCCCTTTTTTCCCTTCCAATGTCTCCCGATAGCCCTACTCCTGTACCCAGGTGTAGTAAACATTTTGACATAATCATTATCTAATTCATCTCTAAGTTCAAAAAGTCTATACACATGTTCTCTCACTTCTTCATCCCTCTCCCTACAGCGTGCTAATGCATTCAAATCTAACAATCGCTGCAGTGGTAATTTCCCAATTAACTGTTTCCATTTCTCCACCAAATATTCACCCATGCATTCCAGTACTACCTGTCTTTCGTTGCTTCTTCGGAAGTCATACATCGAAGCCAATGTTGCCGTCCCATCATTCCCGTCTATATACATCTCTGCCTGTTGCTGCAATTCCACCTTCCTTTCTTTGCTGATCGCACTGCGAGTTACCCTCGTGCATCCCCGTTGGTCAGTCCCGCCTCTTGCCCCCGTGGTTTCAACTTCAACCCCGGGAGGAACGGACGGTACTGAGTCTGTGTCTGAGGCGGGAGGTGCAGATGGGACAATGGGAACAGGGAGTGTCTGTTGTAGGCCTGGTTGGCTAATAGGAAGTGCTACGTGTGCAGTCTGTGGCTGTGGGAGGGCTTGAGCTACCGGAGGGGGAGCTTCGGCTACGGGCGGGTTTGGGCAGTAACTACTGACGTGTCTGGCCTCACTTCTGATCTTGAGCCTTGTTTTGTATGGGTCAATATATTTTCTATCAATTCGTCTGCTATGTGTAATTCCCGTTGTGGATATATCTTTTCTATATTCAACTGGTCTCGCCTACCTGCACTTCTTAGACTCTTAGTCCACTCCTCCTCTTCTTTCTCTTCCGCTACTTCACCTTTCGATTTATGCCTGTGCGCATGCTTCGCTCTGCTTTTAAATCGGAGCATTGCTTCCTTTCTCCAGTCTTTAATAGTCTCAAATGCTGCGGGATGCGCTTTCTTTCATATCAACACCCTTTCCAGGTTGTCTATCCTCGCTATCTCAAAACTACCATTAATCGGCCACTGATGGTCTTGTTGCTTTCTGGTTTGCCTATGCCAAGTCTCACAGAATATTATCGCACCCACTCCATACTTCACATACATCTCATACGGCGGCATTCCCCCAGGTGGTACAATGTGGCCATCTTCCAAAGATGTCTACCACAGCGGAAAAACCCAGCTAAGGTGGACAATACCCCAGGCATGTTTCAACCTTCCCCCTGGTTAATCAACCTTACCTAGGGCGTTTGATTTTGCAAAGTCAACTCTCAACCAATATCAGGATTACTTTGAATTGGGGAATGACTCACCTGATAGATCAAGTCGTCTGTATACTGACGCACCAAATGATGTCGTGTCTGCATTTCTTGGCTTCCGCCTCGTTTTGGGACCCTCGCCTCCTTGTTCTCTAGCCAGGCACATAGATCAGGGATCAGATGTGTGCAGATCTGCAAAGGAGTCTCTCATCACTTTTACAGGGCGCCCCGAACACCTCTTGATCCCGGCTCGATCGTCCCGTCCTCGCCGTTCTCCGCCTTACTCAAATACAACGTTATGCTATGGAACAAGTGGGGGAGGGTCCCTATTCGGGCGCCATCTTGAAAGGGGCCCCTAGGGGTCCCTAACGTCTATGGAAACAAGGCGAGTCACCACACATGATAGATACGCCAGACACGAGGTTGTATTCCCAAAGCTAGGGTTTATTGCAAAGCAAAAGTCTCAGTTGGCCAACTCGGTCTCACGCCCCACGACGTGTATCTCTAGACCTCAAGGGACGCAAGAGAGTGAATTACGTACATCAGTTACATATATACAAAATGCATATCAAACAATCAGCTATGACATGTTTATCACCCCCCTTTTATTGGGTTTCTTTGAACTTGGTGTGATGATGGACATCTCCGACAACTATGCCACCTTCAAACATCTATTCTAGTAACAATTTGCAATTTGTGAGTGCGGAGGCATCTTTCAGTTGTTGAATAGAACACAGCGCTTCTGTTCTTGGAAGCGAGCTACATACGGGGGGGAAGAGTTGCATTCCAATCCTTGCTATCTATTAGGTGCTATTCGTGTCCTGGGAGCCGACACGCTCTAGCGGGCTCAGCAAAGGGGGGCCGTAAGAAAAGCATAATTCAAGCCTTTAGCTATATTATTCTAACATATTCTACCATATAACTAGACTGGCTGGCAGCTGCGAAATGATTAAATGCCCTGCAGCTCTGCTTCAAGGCTACATTCGGGAGGGAGCCGGGCATTCTTCCTGGCGCTGCCTATGTTTGTGTTTCAACAAACTCTTGTTATCCTCACGGCCCTGCGGCCTTGTCCTTTTTACGTGCAGACAACAATGTTTTACAGTCGAGCAGTGTAAGCGGAAAATATGCTGCGAAGCAATAGGAACAGAAAGCAATGAGCAATGGTTAGAAAACAAAATGGCGATTCTTGTTACATCAAAATGGCTGTTCAGTGGCAAACTTGAAAACCTATATTCTGTCATATCGTGCATGAGACGGTTGGCCCACGGCCACCAAAATACGTTTGCAGTCACACAGTAGAGGTATCCATTTTTCTAGACTGACAAACCCTGCAAACCAATCTTGTTGGACAACCCGAATACTTGGTGTTGCTGTCTCACAGGGCTTAGTGGCAGCCCAAAATCTCACCCAAAACCCCCACAAGAAAGTCAACATGTGGAAATGCATTGGTGGGCCAATCAGACTCTCCGAAACTCTTGCAGAGATTTAGCAGGCCAGTCACAGCCGGATGTTCAGTATTTATTTATTTAATTATTTTCAAATTTGTATAGCGCCTAAACCCTGAGGCACCAGGGCGCTGCTGCGGACCAGTTACATGATACAAAAAGCTTCAACAGAGGAGTGACAATTTACCCCTGACACAACAACGCAGTTACAGTACAGATTGGTGCGGTAGTCAGTGGTTGTGTCTGAGTAGGAGCACTAGGCAAATAGCCAGGTTTTCAGGGCCTTCCGGAAAGGCCCAGTAGGAGTCTTGTGCTCTTAGTTCTGGATGGAGGGCATTCCATTGGTTCGCAGCCACAGATAGGAAGCTCACTCCACCTCCTTTGGGTCTTTTCCCTTTAGGGAGGACCAGCCGATTAGCACGGATGGATATTACTGTCTGCTGGATTTTGATTGGATTCTCTGGGCCAGATGTTGTGTGGTAGTGTTGCTTAGGCATTTGTGGGTAATTGACAGAGTTTTGAAGATGATCCTTTCCCTGATGTGGAGACAATGTGCCTTTTTTCTGGCAGTTGAGATATGGTCTCTTTTATGAATATTTAGAGCAGCTCGGATAGCAATATTGTTTAATAATCTCTAGTTTATTGATGTTCCGTTTGGAGGTCCCAGCAAAGAGGACATTACAATAATGCAGTCCCGCCCCTGTGACGGCTCTTGCGATGGTTAGGCAGCTCTCAAGTGACAAGAAATTTCTCACTGAATTGATGGGTTTGGCGGTGTAGGCTGCTGATGAGGCCACTGCAGTTACTTGTTTCGTAATAGATAAAGAGGCACTCAAGTAGGCACCCAAAGTTTTTACTGATGTGGTTACATGGATCTGTATTCCATCTGTTCTGAAGGAGGTGTACTGGGGATGAGCTTCTGCAGCCTGGAGGGAGAACCTACCAGCAGCATCTCAGTCTTGTCGTCATTCAGTCATAAGATGTTCATGGCTATCCTGGTTTGGATGGTAGCGTATACTTTGTTGAGCCTGAGGGAGTCTTCATCGTAAGAGCCTGACAGTGCAAAGAGTATTTGGTTGTCATCGGCATAATTAGTATAGGATATGCTGATGTCATCTAGTAGGTCAAATAAGGGTTTGGTGAAAATGTTGTACCATGAAGGGGAGACGCAGGAGCCTTGCGGGATGCCACACAGTATGGTGGTAGGCTGGGCAATCGCCCAAGTCTGAGAAGACTCACATGAATGTACCCTCTAGGTAGGAAGCGATCCAGACTGTTGCCTCATGGGAAAAGTTGGCAGAGGTGGTGAGGTGCTGACAAAGGGTTTCATGGTCTACCAGGTGGAAGGCGGCCGAGCTATATAGTAGTAGGATGATGGATGGGGTGCCCTCGTCTTTGTAGGCATCCAATTGGATTTTTTAAAACTGATTCCATCCCGTGACCTGGGCAGAGGCCAGATTGCCAAACCCCTAGGATCTGAATCATTTCTAAATAGTGTTGGATCTTAATGTATGCAGCTCTGTCCAGGATCTTAAGAAGGAAGGGAAGAGTGATGATTGGGCAGTAGTTGTTAGGCCCCTCGGTTGCAAAGATGTTTTCTTTCAGTAGGGATAGGACACAGGATTCTTTAAGGCTTGCCGGGACCAAGTTGTCAGAGAATGAGGAGTTGATACATTTGGAAATGAATGGGACAAGTACTTCAGAGCAATCTTTGATATGGCTGCTGGGCAGATGTCTGCTTTGCAGTTGGAGGGTTTGAGGTTTCTGAGGATATTGGTTGTCTCTGATTCTGAGATGTTTCTAAAGTGAAATGGGGGAGCGGTGTGTGTTCTACAGATGGGTGGTGAACTGGATGCGGTGATTAAGGTTAGTTTGCTAGCAATTTTTGGTGCATGGTGCGTATGGCATTCTGGATGTTAGTGCACCAAGTTTAATCTTTCTTGAGGCTGCCAGGGGCAGGGACAAGGGATTCTAATACGCTAAGAATTTTAAATAATTCTTTAGAGATGGTACTGTCGCTGGCAATTCTGCAGTTATAAACTTCCGCTATAGTTGCCGAGATTGGCTAGTTTGTAATCTCTGGCAAGCTGGTTAAATCTAATTTTATGGTGGTTGGATGGGTGTTTCTTTCAAGTGGCTTCCCTTGTCTCTTTTGTGAGCGCAGAGCTTGTACATCAACAGTGAACCAAGGGTTAAGGGGACCCGTAGGTTTGGATTTTCTGGGGGGAAGCAGAGCCACCAGATGTACTGTATTGGCCATGTACTGGCATAGATGTCAGCTAGACGATGGGGGTCTGAAGCCTTAAGGCGGTCCAGGCTCAGTGGTGATAGTGAAGAAGTAATCAAATCTTTGGTGATTTTGCAGGTGCTGCGTAGGAATGTGGGTGGTACTGTGGGTAGTGAAGAGGGTGGAGGTGTCTGTGCAGGCAGGGAGAATCTCAGTATGTGGCAGTCAGACCAAGAACAGGGGGTGATGGCTGTTCAGATAAGTGATCCAGTCCAAGGTTCTGCCTTTGCAGTGGGTGGGTGAGGCCACACAGTGTTTACAGGTCTGTAAGGGAACTGGCTATTGTAGAGCCTGCTGTATCTAGGGAATTGTGAAGACCTAGGTTGAGGTCACCCATGAGGATAACTCTGGATGTGGGCTTGATGTTGTCAACTATAGAGTGAACAAGGTCTTCCTCAAAGGTGGCTGATGGGCCTGGTTGGCGATATAGGATATGTATAGCGATAGTGTCTGTGTAGGTTGTGGTGAGTTTAATAGAGAGAGACGCTCGCAGTGCGCTTCTGTAGAAGTGCTAATGGGTCTGACTTGGAGGGAGTCTCTGTAGATGAGTGCTCCGCCTGCACCTCGTGTGAGTGGTCTGTCGCACCTCAGGATGCAATAACCATCTGGAATGGCTACAGAGAGTGCTGGGCCAGAGGCTTGGTGAAGCCAGGTTTCAGTGAGGGCCAGAATGTCTAGTTTCTGCAAGGTTATCAGATCATTGATATCCGGCACATGAGCTGGGAGTGACCTAGCATTAATGAGGGCTACGAGAAGAGGGGCGGGGAGATTGCACTTTGGGGGATGGGTCAGGATGAAGGGTGATAAGGCGGTCCAGGCCTTCAATGGTGAAATGGTTGGGGTGCTCTAGGAGAGGTGTCCTATTCTATGCTGTGCTCAATAAGAGGCCTGCTTAGATCCTCAGTGTGGGGCAGCGCACAGTGGTGGAAGGGTTCAGACATGAATTCTGGCTGTGAGTGGCAGGGTGGCGTGGCATGGGGTAGGTAGTTATTATACTAGCTGGTTTTTTGGAGTCATGTGTTGTCTTCATGATTGAGGTGGCACAACTAGGGTGAGTTCTGGCACTGAGGTGAGAGTTTTGTCTTACTGAGGAGGCTGGGATAGGGCAGGGGGTAACTCTGGGTGGCCTGGAATGTAACCTTGTGTTCCTATCAGGTATGGGAGCTGGAGTAGTTCTAAAGGGCTCCCCTGGGCTAGTGGTGTTAGGCCCATTAGTAGTTGGGCAGGTGATGTCTATGGGGGATGGCTTGTTAGGGCTATAGCAGGATGGAGCGCAGTTGCCGCTCTGTGTGTGGGTTTGTTCAGGACTGGGGAATGGTGGAACGTAAAGGCTGCACACTGCGTGGGCTTGATCAGGGTGGTGCATAGTGTGGAGGCCGCTCTCTCCGTAGGCTTATTCAGGGCTGGAGCAGGACAGAGCGCAGTAGCTGCTCTTTGTGTAGGCTTGTTCGGAGCGGTGCAGAGTGCGGTAGCTGCTCTCTACATAAGCTTATTTCGGACTGAAGCAGGGCAGAGCGTGGTAGCCACTCTCTGCGTAGGCCTCTTCTGGGCTAGAGCAGTGCCAAGCACAATAGTTGTTCTCTGCGTGGGCTTGTTTGAGGAGTGGTAGAGTGCAGTAAATGCTCTCTGCGGAGGCTTGTTTGGCACAGGGCAGAGCGCAGTAGTCAAACTCTATGTGGGCTTGATCAGGGCTGAGGCAGGGCACAGTGCAAAAGCCGATTTTTGCAAGGGCTTGTTAAGGGTGGGGCAATGTTCGATAACCGCTTTCTGCATGGGCTTGTTTGGGGTGGAAGGAGCGTGCTATCCACTATCTGTGTGGGCTTGTTCAGGGAGGGGCAGAGCGCTGTAACCCTTCTCTGCAAAGGCTTGTTCGAGGTGGGGCGAAGTGCAATAGCAGCTTACTGCGTGGGCTTGTTTGGGATGGAAGGGAGCACGGTAGCCGCTTTCTGCATGGGCTTGTGTGGGCTTGTTCAGGGTTGGGCAGAGCATGATAGCCCTTCTCTGCGTAGGGTTGTTCAGGGCAGGGCTAAGCGCAATAGCTGCTTTCTGTGTGGGCTTGTATGGAGTGGGAAGGAGCGCGGTTGTCGCTCTCTTCGTATGTTTGTTTGGGGCGGGGCCAGGGCAAGGTGCAGTGGCATCTCTCTGTGTGGGCTTGTCGTTAGTGTCTGGTCTGCACGTACATGTGGTTGCGTTAATGAGGTGCAGAAGTGGCTTGTTCTGTGCAATCATGGCTTCCGTAAAGGGATGTGAGGAGGCACAAGTATTTGTTTGGGTTGGAGTCTGCTAGAAAAGCCAAAGGTGATGCGAGAAGGGAGAAAACGTCTCAGGCAGGGGGTGGGCATGTGTCTCAGGCAGCATTGGGGAACAAGACGCTGGCAATACACAAAGGTGCAGCAGGCTTACCTTTTGCCTGGGGGTGTGTCATAGCAGCAGTGAAGGTGGCTGCCCAAGGGCCAGGCAGTGTGTGGACTTCCATGGTGGCATAGGGATTCAGTGCCTGGAGGACGGTGGCCATCTTATTAAGGCCTGCTGGTGCTTTGGGCCTTGAAGTGGACTATTGAATGGCCCTCCTTGATTCCTGGTTTTCTGTGGGTTGTCCTTGGCTGTTACAGGGAGAAACAGGCCCAATCTCTGTGGGAAGAGAGCAGATCATATCTGTATCAACCAAGTGCATTTTTTTTTTTTTACATTTCATTTCTGGTTGGTGTCATTTTATTGTGTATTATGCATGTTTTGTGAACTTCCTTAAAGACGGTCTCCTCCTTTGACAAAGTCTTTATGACAAACCTGACCCTTTGTTGTGTACTTCCTTCCTCTCCCATTTATTAACTCCACTTCAGAAATCAAATACAAAGAAAAAAAAGGCATTGACTCCTTTTTGAAGACCTACTTAATTGTAAATTGTTATCCCCTTTCCCTTAATATTCTTTATTCTAACCCAAAAAGGGAATAAAGCAAAAACAATCCTTTTATAATCCATGTGATGTTGATATTTGTTTGAATCACATTCCTGTGCACAATTGCAAAACTATGACGCAATTTGCACTTGTAGAACCCCCTCATACACTTCTTTCCTTTTGTGCCCCCTGGCCCCAAGATTGACATGGACCAAGTGGATCTTGTTGGGAGCATGTCAGCAACTTCAAGTGAAGAGTAGGATGAACAGCAGCAGATTGAATAGCATAAGGCGGATTTGGTGGGTCAGCAAGAGGTTAAAAACAAAGAGACAGAAATTCTGTGGCAGCAGAAAGGGGAACACGAATAAGTGGATACAGTGCATCATGTGGGTTGCCTTAGTTGGGTTCACCATATGTGAGCAGCTGGTGTGATTGACTGTTCCAGCATGGAGGCACAGATTGCTTGGTTTGCAGGGTTGTGGTCAGTTGAAAGCTGGAAGACACTTCCATCCAAGATGCTTTGGCAAGGACGCTCACCTGCCGGCCCATCACTCAAACATTCTGCACTAAATTAAGCAAGGAGAGAAGGACTTACAAGCATCCCATATTTGTATACTGACTCGCACCCTCCCCCCCACATGGCTCACATGCCCTCTACATTAATTCACATCCTCTACGTCTCCCTTCTTGTCCCCTCCCCACCACTGGAACCCCCTCCCTATTACAAGACATTGAGAACACCATCAAACATTTTTGCTTTAAAGTTAGCCCTCCAATTCAATCTCCTGCAATGGGAAGGGGCTCCAGCATATCCTTGGCCCACTTATACTCAACCACTAACAGGCACTGTATAAACGGTTGCAAATATCTCTCTGTAAATATACCTCTCTGTTCTCCTGTTGGTCTTTTCAATGTTTCCATAGTCTTTACCCACCATAATCAGAGTGACTCTGTGAAATCTTATTTGTGTGGGTTTCTCTCTTGTGTAGTATCGGAGAGCATGAAAAATGTGCATGTTTGCAGTTCTTAGATAACAGGGAAAATTCCTCATGTTACATTACACCAGGGGACCACTGCCAAAAAGTAACTCCAGTAAAGGAAAAGTAATCCAAAAAGAAGATTACACCAAGCAAGATGTAACACAAATGTATTGGACGCAAACAGCTGGGAAGCACAGTTCATGCAGCCCTGTGAAACTGAACTGAATGAAGTGAGCTCTCAACGCCGCCCATGGCGACTGAACATTTTATACACAAATTACAAAATTACCTTACAACAATTTAGTTACATTTTTTAGGGCAGGTCACACAAGCTGATTGGTGTTACTACGTCTGAACCCTAAAAGAGTATACTTACCTTGGGCTGGAAAAGAGCGCAGAGAATAATTATCCCTATATATTTCCAACAAAAAGAGGAAAGCTGCTCTGCTGACTCACCTCTTCAGCCGGTTTGCCCACCAGAGGGCAGGATATTCCTTTGAGGGTATACTAATCCTTTATAAGCAGTGCTTCTGTCTGGCTATTTTATAAGGTCTTGAGGCACTGAGGATGAAGGATTTGAAGTGGTTAAAGTGTGTTGAGGGAGATTTCTGGAGGAAGCTACTGAAACTTAGACAATCAGTATCCATGGAATGGTTGCGCTTGGAGTTTGGCCTGACTTCATTGGGTGGGCAGGTGGAAAGGAAGAGGGGATAATTATACCTAAAGGATAAGATGTCTGAAGTGTGCCCTATCTCAAACATTTTTGGTGTGAATTGTGGGAGAAACGGACTTACCAAAAGTGACACTTTTGACGATCTTGTGATGACTACATTTCAAACGATAAATTGGTTCCCAAATTGGAAAACTAAGGACAGTTATCAAACCTTAAAAACATAATTTAAAGCAAAATTTGATGTATGTGATTGAAATAATATCTATGATCACATCTCCACCTTAAAAATTCTCAGACGTGTTTCTAGTGTGGTCCATAGGTTCAAAAGACCCCAATCCTATATGACTGTGAGCCCTAATCCTGAAGTATGCAGGCTCATGTTGTGCCTCTGTATCAATCAACTACCACTGTTGTCAGCATCGGGCTCCCAAATGAAACTATCATCGGAAGACAGATTGTGTCCTATTTGTAACAACCACAGCAGTTTGGAAACATCAAAACATTTGTTTATAGAGTGTATGACTTTGAATACTGTTTACATGTGTACTTATGAGAACATCGTTTACGACTATCATTCCATTAAATCTGATGACTTTTGGACCTATTGTTTGAACTCCCCCTCAGTCTCAGTACACCAAGCACTCTACAGGGTTTGGAACCAAACTGCAAAATTATTGGCTAAGGATACAAATTAATTTTAGTTTTTACAGGTATTGTTGGCAAAGACATATAATGTCTATTGTTTATAATCTTGTCCCACCCTAGTAAAACTTGATTTGAAAATGTTTATTTGCACATGGTGTATTTTGCACATACCCGGGTACTGACAGTTTCCTTTTCTGTTGCCTGCTTGTTGGAACATGTATTCTGATTGCTGCTTTTGTGGTATTTGTTACTTTGCTCTATTTTAGCGAAGTCTAATTGTCATGCTCATTTGTACAAGGCGGCTTTGTATTATCTGTCCCTTGACTGCTCTTGTTCAGTTGCTGTTAAACATGCATGGGAAAACTGATTGCTATTGTTATAGTGTGTTGAGTTCGTAGTTTGCAGTTTAGTATAGCTTTTGCTATACAGCAACAAATCTAATTTGCCAATACTCAATTTGTACACTGCAGATTTCCACATTGCTGTTTTGCACTTATGTAGATACAGTGACAATGACATATTTTATTGTATTTATTCATCCTGTGCACATGGTACAGGAGTTTGCACTGTGTGGGATGTTTTTACGCAGGTGGTAAACTCTTAACTAACTTAACTGATTGATTGAATTGAATTATAATTATGTTCGTATTTTTAAATGTATGCTTATTTTAGTATTGTTGTACGTTTATTATGTGATAATGTTTTGTAAAAAGTCATTTGACTAATTACAATAAACAACAATAATTATTATTAATAATACTAATAGTAATAATAATAATGATTATAATAAGTATAATTATAATAATAAAAGATTATATACCATAAGTGACCCTGATTGCAGAAAAATATTTCTTGGGCAAAATCACATTAATACCCCCGCCACCCCTATCCCCCCACCCCCCGTGGGCATTACAAACCTTTCTGCACTTCCCTACAATTACATCATGTGCTGATCTGTTAAAAACATTTGTTTTCCATTGGTTGGCATTGCCCAATAAACAGCTGCATACTGATGATACATATCATTTGGAGATGGTCGGGGCGAGACATGCACACCATGTCAGACCAATGATGTGCCTTGTAAACATCAGCAAGGGCACTTTACAATGTTGCACCCTAGGGACCTCTCTCTGATGATTGTCTCCCTGTTGCGTGCCCCATAACTGCTACCCCATTGCTCTGGTCCCCCAGCTCCCTTCTTACACCTTGCTGACAACTCCAGTCTCAAAAGGTTGTACCACACAGTGGCTGGATTTGACTTATATTTCTCTGCCAATTCTTCTCATGCATCCACGTGACCTCGAAAGTAACTCTAGAGAGGCTTTGATGGGATTGCATTCTTTTGGGAAACTTCAGTCTTGCAACATGTCTGCGCACTGTTTCTGCTGAATATTTTAAAAAAACACACTGCTGTCATTACAGCCTGTAGCCCTTTTATTATGTGATGACTGTGAAAATGCTTTGCTAACATGGACCTACAAGGAAATTACTTCTCTAGTGTTCACATATTGCTCAAAAGCCTCCGACCATGTTAGCCCCTTTGGCAGCCTACACCATTATCTTGTGGCCGCCCAGGGCGACTTACCCCATTACTATAAAAAAACACCCACAATTCATTGCCTTCCCCTGCTGGACTTCACACGCAATGCCTGCTACTATGTTTGTCTCAGGAGGATAGCTCAGCGCCAACGTGCTCGCCTTGGAAGCAAGACCACACGGAGCAACACAGGTTCGATCCCCGGGTCCACGCTTAGAAACCTCTGGGTATTAAGCGTGTTATAAATAACCTATCATATCATATCATGTTCCCCATGTGCACTGCGCCGCATTCAATGATGTCCCCACTCCCGATGTTACCAACCATGAAACTCTCAATGTCACCCTGGTCCTTATATAACTGACACGTGCCCCCCTGGCAGCGTTGAACCTGGACCTTTTACAAAATTCCCCCCTTATCACACATACCTACCCATTAGCGGAACAGTCTACCCAAAGGCCTGATAGTTATCTATATCCAGGGTTGGCATTGTAAGCATTCTTGGGGACCATATTCAGACATTTCTTTTTGTGTTTGTGTGTGTCGTATGTGGGTTGGCGCTCCCTCTGCCCAGTCAACATTCAGAGGGCGCATATATGTTCCTGCTCCCCTTTTCCCCTTGCATATATTTAACCTTAATTGACATGCACAAAAGGTGATGAGTACCAAAACAAAGATTGGGACTGCTATCTTAAAAACATTGAACACCCACATTGGGAGCCAGGTGAAAATGCTATCGAGCCAGTTGTTAGATGCTATGGGGCTCGTTTCTTTTGTCATAGTCTCATGGAGTGGGTGCAACTCTTCAATTGCTGCAGGCAAAGTTCCATTTGCCACATCGTTTCTGAGCACACACGAAAAACATACTGCTTCCTATCTTTTTGCACACAACACTACATTGCTGTTAACAAATACAAAATGTATACATTTTTGGGCGCAACCGTCTTACTTACCTCAGCTCCACCCTTATAGCATTCAATACTTTCTCTGTTGAATTAACCACTTTAGTACTTCATAGAGGGTGATTTGAATCCACTTCTCATTTGCTGTTGCCTGTACTCATGGAAGCAATAATGAGGAGAAAATGGTAGCTGCCTTGTGGAACAAATTAAATTCTGGTGGAATTGCGGCAAGTCTGTCGGATGATGTCTGCCACCAGTAATTACTGCCCCTGCAAATTCTTTTCAAGTTCAAAGATCGGGCCGATCGTTTATGTGCCCTCCCACCTAAAGCTTTATTAGTGTGTAAATGTTTTTTCAATAGTGCAGGATGATGGGTAAACGGAATGAGTTCTGAGTGGGACACCACAAGGGATGGCTACGCAAAGTCACTAGGAATCATGTTTCTCCCCAGTCTGGAGGACGCTGGGCATATGCCTGTGCCCCACATTCCCACCATGTGTCCATTACAACTGCAGTCCCACTCCTCAGCGCCGGCAATGATTCCACTTTTATGCAGCCTATGATGGTACTGAAATACATCGAGCTGGTGCATCTAAAACACAAAGAAAAGTGTGTGAGTTCCCTTATGTGGAAAGGCTGTTTTTTCTCATCTATCCATGTGAGAGCGTGAACATGCATATTCCAAATTATGTGACAGCTGACATTCAACTTTTTTACAATGTTTTCTTCAAACCATAACAGTCCTTCCATCCAACATTGCAACATTCCCCTCTTCCATTCCACATCATGGAAAACTGACCTCTCAATGTGCATTAATGGTCTTGCATGACCCCGCTCAATACTATGCCCCGTGGCATTTTAACAATCTTATCTGCTGTGGGTTGTTAACAATTGCTCCCCCTTCTCACCCCTTAAGTTATATATTCTAATATTATATGTTTTGTGTCCTCTACATTCACCATCTTTGTATGTTTTGTATAATTGTCGGCATACATTTCCTCCCCCTCATCTATCCATTGGACAGTAACCTAGTGACCCTGGAACATGCCCCTTGTTTTGCATCATACCAAGTGCATCAAGCAACCCCCCCTCTTCAACTGATACCTCTTGAGGGAGAAAGCAATTGGGTGTTGCTGTAATGTGTGGAATGAGAGAGCACAGATAACATGTGTCGTTGGCCCTCTCTCGCACCGCCAGTCACATGTGATCATACCACACATTACCAGACGCAGTGCAATAACTGCCCCAAATGCCATCTTCAAACAATTCAGAATTATACACTTCTCTTTTGTTGTGTACTCCTTCATTAGTGCTCCTACTAGGGGCAAACTGTCCACATTCAACTAAAAACAAAATAAACATAAAAAGAAAAAAACAAAAACTCTACACTACAACAACATAGCTTCTACAATCTTGTTTCTACTCCTGTTGCTTCAACTTACTGCAATTCCCTCGGCCCGCTCAATGGTCTTCTAAAAAGGCAGAAGGAAGATACAAATGTTGTGGGATGTTCTGATCCACTAGGCTCTGCCCTGCAACACCACTGTGTGCTGCTTTCATCAGAAACAACCGGATGGCCGCTAAAAAGTTCTATGCGCTAAAAATCTCTGAGAAGTGCGCAGGGAAACCTGAAAAATAGGCCGACAATCCATTTTGCCTATGTCAGTGGTAACACAGTAGACCACACTGCCAAACCTGTCATTGGGCTGTCTACAGAGTGAAATGGAACTATTTGAAAAGGCAGTGTTGCATTCCAAGGAAAACCCAGAAGTGCTTTAAAATCCGTTTTTCCTTGGCTGTTGGAAGTGCAAAATCATGGTTCCCAAACATCAGAAAAGATCCAAAATCCTTGTTGGGTGTTAAACATCACTTTATATAAAGAATCCACCTAAGCACAATGCCAGGAGAAGCACATTTCATCACAAAAATATCCCCATTCATAAAGGTGCTTGCCTGGAAAAATATGTCAGAATATGGGCGCAGTACTGCCGCTCGCCTCTGCCAGAGCTGTCATTCACTTATACTGGCAGTTTAAAACTTGTGTCTTAAAATCAAATTGTGGAAAAGAAGAGACTTGCCATCAAAAGCATTATAGGTTGCTACAGTTCAATCTCTATGTTTGAAAAAGACTGGAATTATGAGATTGGTGTGTATATTTGTTGAAAATGTAAGCTTATTTAGAAAAGACAATTTTAAACAAGGGGTTTTAAAAGTGAACTAATGTTAGCCACAGTACTTCAAAGGCACATTCCACAGTTTGTCCCAAAACAAATGCATCTTCCCCCTGCTCTCTGCTCAGGAACTGTCATTGAGTTGTTAATGGAGGTGGGAGGAGATTTTGGCCTGTTGCTCTGAGAAGAGACAAAAGACTCCCTTGATTGAAAAGATATGCAGATTCAACTGTCAACAGAAAACAACTGCCTGCAGGAAGGGAGCCTGGGTATGCTCTGGGCCCAGCAAACCATGGAGGCGGGACCAGACAGATTTGTGTATCTGAAACTGTAGAAAATATCTTTTTGGAAAAAGACTCATAGAGAACTGTGCAGAAGTTGTAAAAATCTGTAACTTACAGGTTGTTAATATGAAAATGCTGCTCACAGTTTGAGACTACTCTGAACTCTGCGATGTACAGAGACAGGACTACCAAAATGTTGATGTTGTAGAAATTGTGATAGTGCTAGAAATATGAAACTTCACAGGATTATGCCCAGATGTCATGCGCATGTATGGCGAAAAATGTGTACAGATCTGACACTGTGTAACCAACCAAAAGCACAAAAAACTGTCAAATTTGAACCAAAGTTCTCACTAAAATGGAACTCAGATGGATACATGCTCTGCTAAATCTGTAATGCGAATATGTATTATTAGCAAGATGGTGATATTGTGAATATGATTTATGTGAAAAATAGATTTACTGTACTGAAGCAAAGTGTAGGTACTCCCTGGATTGTAAAAAGCAGCATCACTATGACACTAGATTTCCTTCTCAAATCAGAAGAAGGGAAATACTCTGACCAATTGGATTCCTAGAGGGTGGTTAGTATAATTCAGCCTACCCACCGCTTTGGGAAATACATAAATAGGGACCGTTTAGGACCTAGAGAGACACACAGATTCACCCATCAACTAACTTACTGGTGAAGCGCTCTGCAGGAAAAACCCAGATCCAAAACTCCAGAACTCTGAAAGCAGAAGGCTCAATTCCAAAGCTGAACCCTTCTCAGCTGGCCTTTAAAATCTTGAAACCTGATTATCACCCCAGACTTCCAAGGGGCACACCAAAAATTGAACAGCCTGGCTGTGCTGTTTCTGCTTTCTTGTCAAGAACTCTTGCTAGCACCCAGAGACCCAAACCAGTAGAGCAGAGCTGTAACCACATAGCTGTCACCCAGAACCAATCCGTCAGATCCAGCCCAGAGTCCCTGCAGAGACCAGAGTGCCGTGCTGAGTGCAGAACCGTGTCCTGAATCCTGTCCGGTGGGCTAGCAGAATTCCAGTCCAGAAACCTTTCACCAGATCATGACGGGCCTATTCCAAAACCATTGTTGTGAGTATCTATAGTATAGAATTTTCCATAGCCAATATCTTATCCTTAAGTAATCCAATCCAAAACCATTCTATCATATCCAGAACTGCATTGTAGAATGTCTTTCTTTTTTTTCTGAATCTTTCCCTCATCCATATAGTCCTTTGTTAACTGTAGTGATAAATTAATCTTTGCGCTAATATATTTGCTGAAGAAAGACAAGTATCTTGGTGGGCAAAAGTCAGAGCAGAGGCGCCGCTGTTCTGGTGGCTGTCCATTGGGTATCTTGCATCTTCATAGCCTCCTTAGTGTAAAGAAAATCTGTTTGTAATTTCAAAAAGCCTCCTTACTGTAAAGAATATCTGTTTGTAATTTCAAAAGCGCATCTTTCATTTGAAAATCTTGACTCTTTCTGAGAAAAATCAACCTCTACTAAAACCTTCATAACTTCTGAACCATACATTTAAGTGTCAAATTGAAGCTAACATCCTCAGCTTTCAAACAAACCTAAAACCGCATTCCAACTCCTTGTAGTTTTGCCGCAATCGCGTTTCTCGCGCGCTGAAAAGTTTGCCGCAAATCTGCATTTGGCTCAATTTCCTCACGTGTAAAACAGCTATTCTTTGCATCTGATCTCAGAATTCAGTTTCCAATCTGCTAGTTATTCAATCATCATTGCTAGTGTTTACCTGGAACTATACAAAGCGGCTCCCACTAGTTTTGAATCCAATTTAGAGAAGTAAATTCATTTTTCAGTGTTTTTCCCATTCATTCAAAACCACATTCAAAAGCATTTGACCTGTTTTGAAATCATTCCAGTTTCTCTCTGCTTGCTGGGGGGGAATTGGGATTGAAACTGTAGTGGTTGAGATTATATATTCCTGAAACCTGTTTTATTCTCTCCATCCATCACTATATTGCATATTAGGGGGGATTGAGTAGTGTGCAGGGGGAAAGAGTGATTGCATTGCATTTGATTGAACACACAAAGCTATTGTTTCTGTGCTGCATTGATTTCCTATCATTGCATTTGACTGAACCCACACAAAGTTTCATTCTATGCTACATTATTCTTCTCATCCATACTCCTACTGATTAAAGAGATTGTTGATTGTAATATCACCCAATGGTGATCATTGTATAAATATTAATAGTGTGATATCTAGATATTGTTAAAATTCATAAAAGTGTGATATATATATTGTTCAAATCCATAAAATAAAACTTGTAACTTTGCAAAACACCATTCTTCTTGGTTCAGTGAGAAAGGGGGGATTTAAAGAGAGGGGCGTGATATAAGGGTACATCATTCAGAAATAAAATAACTTATACACAAAAATACATAATTAAGGGTTCCAACTGTGCATCACACGCTAGGCATTGACTTAGGTGGCGTGCTGGGCTGAAATCACTTACAAGATTGGGGGCTCGTCACGGGATTTCTGAATTAGAAATACCACTTGTGACAGTCTAATACAGTGTGCTAACTGACAGGGTACATAAATCCTGTTGGGATACCACGCTGTGTTACATTGTGAAAAGCACCCCTCAATAGGAACGCTCTAAGGAATCGGTCTGTTTTGCAAAAATAAAAATAAACTTCTTTAAGTCAGGAAGGAAATCAATATTTCCAGAATGGCAACTTTGGTAGAGATGAATATGGCTAAAGAGCACCTTTTGCATACATTATTTGTAAGGGGTGAATGGACAGAGCAGGATCAAAATGTGTGGTTGCAGGCAATCACAGATCAGATCACTGCAACAGGGTTAGATATATGGCAAGACCAGGGTCCATTGAGTGAACTATATATGGCTCCTAAGGCAAAGGAAGAGCAAATCAATATTGCCAAAATAGCGGCATATCTATACCTATATACTGGAGCCATACAGGATAAAAATGCCGAAGGCCAAGATCTGGCAAACAGGCAACTGCAGGCATTACAAAAGGCCCAAACTAACCTGGACTCTTCTGAGCAGAGGCTGCTGAGGAGCCAGGAGTCAGAAAATGAAAGTAGGCAGTACCTAACCAAAATAAAAGAGGACATGGGTATCCTGCAGCGGGAAAAGGCAGACCAGGATACCAGAATGCTGGCCCTGCAGAAGGAGTACCAAGAAAGTTTGGACTCCCTACTGCAGAGCCAGAAAAAGCTGGAACAAATAAATTTCAACAGAGCACGCGCAGAGCATGTAGTCACACTGCAAAGCCACTTAGACAGAGAGAAAGAAGCGAGTAATAAATTAATCCTGAAAGACCTGGCCCCCAGGCAGAATTTGATGAGGAGCGCCAGAAACTGGTGCGCTTCAAAGACAGAGGGATGACCTGGCAGCACAGAGGCAGGCTCTTGCTCAGGAAAGGGACACCTTAGGCCAGGAAGTCTGTCATTTAAAAGAGAAAATTGTAGAAAATCACCTGGCCCTTCAGGGACTAGGTGACCTCCAAAAAGAGCATGACAAATTGTTAGAGCGCACCAGAAGGGTGGAGGAGGTTCTAGCAAGGAAGGGCCAGTATGGATAGGACTCAGGAGGTGACCCCCCTGCAGCAAAGACTGGCCCAGTACTCTAAAACAACACAGGAAGCACCGAGAGAAAATGAGGCTCTCTGTGAGAACAATGGCAGGCTCCACAGACAGGTAGCCATGCAAGAGAGACTGATAGAAACTACCAAGACCTTGATTGAGGAACAGAAAGCTCAGATTCTTGAATGGCAACAGGGAGCAGGGGCTGACAGAGATGAGGTTCGCTGGGAAAGGGAAACACCCGACCATAACCTCAGGAACCCTAGTACCAGAGGCCTTCATCTCTTTTAATCCCTGGACTCTGCCACCCTCATGTCCACTGGTGCACATGAGTCAAGCGCCACGGGGATGACAGATTTCAATCCAATCAGAAATATGGGGCTCATAGACCAGCACCTCCCAGGAACGGATGGGCGGACATCTGGGTATGGGGACCCAAGTACTGTGAAATTTAGTGGGGAGCTCCATGAGAGTAGTCCCACTAAGGGCATCCTGAAAACCTCTGCCCAGCTATTACAGTGGGGGGGGGTACTCATCAAATCCTGGCAGCAAGGAGAAATCAGAAGACTCCTCTGAGCGCCCCAGGACACAGGAGACTAGGTCCCTACATTCTGCCAGCCATTCCAAGGCTAGCAGAATCCGGGAGAGCCTAGAAGACCAGACGGGCACCTCGGGAGCAGTGCCTCTGAGTCAGAGGAGGAATGGGCCAGGGTTACCCGAACCAAGAAGGCCAATAAGGCAAAAGGGGCTTTGCTTAAGGACCCCTTAAAGCAAATCAAAGTGATAGGGAGCGTCATCACGCCCTATCATAAGAACGCTAAGTATTCTGTTTGGGAGCACTTAGAGCTCTTTGAGCAGATGATGGAAACTTTCCATTTGAAGGACAGCCAAAGCTGTATTCAATATGTGAAATGGACCTTCTCACCAGAATACTCCAGCTTCTTTGCGGGGCTGGAGGACCAAAATCATTCTAGATGGTCCACCTATATGGCGGCCATCGTGAAGCATTTTTCTGTGCATAGAAATCCTCGGGAGGCTCGCAAGGCAGCCTACAACTTGCAATGTGGGGAGGATCAGGCCCCACAAGAATTTGTGCAGGAATTAAAGTGTGCCTTTGCGCAGACCACCAGACAGGTGCGCACGGACAGCAAAGAATTTGTGAATACTTTTTTCCACGCTCTCCCCAAGTACATCATGACCCAGCTAGTGAGAGATTTTCAGGAGAAAAGATCACTAGACTGGGTCATTGAACAGGCCACACAAATGTAAGGGGTGCAAAAGCCCATAGAAAACAAAAATAATACAAAAAGCCCCAAAACAACCAACACCCCTGCTGCTGCTAAGGTGGCAGAGGTGAAAGTTGCCCCCATTTTAGATTTGGATATGGGGGGCCTAAAATCCTGCCTGCACAAAATCAGAATAGTCCCAAGCCCAGAAGGCCCTCGGGCCAGTCACAGACAGGGAGCCAAGGAGGTAGTCCCACAAATGGGATCCCTCACTCCCCTGACTACATAAATCCCCGCTACAAGGGGAACAGACCCATCCTGGGTTATGTGTGGACTCCTCCAGCCCAAGGGGGGGGACCCAACCAAGCAGCAGCTAACCGAGGAAACTTCCCTCCTCACTTCCCCCAGGAGGGAAGAAATTCCCCAAATCCTGGACAGAACTTCTTCCACAGGTACCAGCAAAACTTTCAACCCCAAAACAATCCATCCTTCTTTCCTCAATTTCCTGAGCCAAGACAACCTAATACGGGAGAGGGGAGGCCAAGGGTCGAGGGGTACCCACATTTTCCAAACCGAGGGTATTTTCAGAGAAGGGATAGCTACCCTTCCCGGGATCAGCCCAGGGGAGACAACAGGACCATGTATCAGCCTGAGCGGGTGTCACAAATAGGGCGCCAGGTCCAAAATATGGCACAGGATCTGGGTCGCATGCTGAGGGCTCAACAGAACCCTCAGATGAGCATGCTGGCGCAGAATGCCTCAAACTCCGGACCTGGTGCTCCAGATTAATGATGGGGGCAGAACCCTGATAACCCACCGGTTCCCAGGGAGGAGGCACAAGGGGAAGGGGGTGTAAAGCCTTGGAGGAAGCTTCCTTCCCCACTTGTAAAAAGCCCTGGAAACCCAGGAACCAGAAACAAAACCTCCTGCCCCTGAAAGTCCGCCACCCAAGGAGCAGGGGGAAGGGTTGGAGAAACAAAGAACCCAAATAGACCCATTTTGAGGAGGAGGTACACATCTTCCAATTTGAAGGAGAGGGATCCTCAGAGGATCCTGGGAAAAGGATCTTCTCCTAAAGAGATGGGGGAAATCCTCCCAAAGAGAAATGGGTCCCAAAGGATTCAAATCCAGACACACCCATTCTGGTGACTGCCTCCAAAAAGGGGGGGGGCGTCCCAGAACCAGAAACAGGGGAACACAAAACTTCTGCCATATCTAGTTGCCACCTTTTCTTTTCAGATTCCCAAGACTCCCCACAGAATTCTGCCCACATCACCTCCCTATCAGTGTCCAAAACTAGAAAACGAACCCATCAGTTGTCCAAAAATGTACATTATCTGTGCTGTCCTTATCCCTTGTGCAGAAGGAGGGAAGATTCTATGCCCTGGTCCAAATACAGAGGCAGGGTACAATTTTGGCACTGGTGGACACTGGATCCCAAGCTACCCTTCTGTCCAAAAAGGCCTTTGATAAACTGAATTCAGGAAGGGGGGAGAATTACCAAATTCATCTCACCCTTCTTCCTGGACAATCTCAGAACGTTGACGGGAAGGAAATTCCCGTCAAGGGGACTGCGGATTTGGATATTAAAATTGGGCGACACAAGTTCAAGCACCCTGTCATAGTTGTGACTCCAGAGGGCACCCCTTGTTTACTAGGGAATGACCTCCTGCAAAGGTTGTCACCCCTAATAGACTGTGTAAACAAGGTCCTCTGGACCGAGACTAAAAGAGAGATAAAATTAAAACAGAGTGTCAACCATGTCAGTTTAAATGGCACATGTCACATGGTTGAACAAAAATCTGACCAAGTAGAATTTCACTTCCAGAACAATCAAATCCCAGACGTGACAGTAATAGCAGTAGGACAACAAACTGGTGATGGGGGGGTCCTCTCTATTTCTGAAAATCAACCTTCCTTCCAGTCTAAGGTGGCATTCCACACTGGAAGGAAACACTCTGAAATTCTTTACAAATTCACAATCAGACATTCCCACTCCTATAGTTTGGAAAGATGAGAAATCAGCTCAGAGCCTGCTGATATTCAGCAAATTGGAGAGCAGTTGTTCATCCCTATTCAGTTAAATGAAGTGAAGGACTCTATTCTCGCCCGAGTGTGCTTGAACAACGGTAAGAGCTTCATCAGAGAGGCCATGTTCCGCAAACTTCCAAAAGATCCAGCCATTCCCACATTTAGACTGATAGACAAATGGGAAATGGATCTGGAAACACCCGATTCCAAAATCTCCTGCCAAGCAGGTGTATGCTCAAAATCTCGGTAGGCAACGAGAGCATAGTCCATAATTGTTGGGTCAAGTGAGATGTCACTGCCGCCTTTTACTTATGCAGTGACATTCTCAATTGCTTTGCCATTAGTTTGGACCTAATAAACTTTAAAGCTTGGTCCCGATTAGCGGATAATCCCA
Organism: Ambystoma mexicanum; assembly: GCF_040938575.1. Taxonomy (NCBI): domain Eukaryota; kingdom Metazoa; phylum Chordata; class Amphibia; order Caudata; family Ambystomatidae; genus Ambystoma; species Ambystoma mexicanum. The sequence continues at coordinate 334,840,917 of NC_090933.1, read as the reverse complement.
TGGGCCTTGAGATCCAGAGAAAGCATTTAAGTCAGCTCAGTTGCTGCCTTATGCAGTTGAAATTCAGATTGGAGAGGAATTAACCATCCCAGAAAGGACCCGACAATTGTCCCTGGAAGTGAAAGTTAAAAGAGGACAGAAATTTAAAAACCCTGATGCCTATATTTCTCAAAATGCTTCTCTCCAAGAGCAAGGGTTGGGGGTAAACCCAACACCACTAGTCAATATTGAACATGACACCATTCCAATAGAGGTGGATAACAGAGACTTAAAGAGTATCACTCTAGCGGCATGCACCAATATTGGAATGGCGGTTGCTGACCGACATTTTTCCATAGATTTAGGTAATAAACTGTTAGGACCAATCCCCAAGGACTGTTTTGAAAGTGATAGTGATGACAACACAACACCAGATAGGATCTTTACCCGCCATGGGGGGAACTTCTTGGTGTACACTTACTGCCCTTATGGTAAGGAAGATGTGACCTGTGACTTCAGGAGGGATGAGGTGATTTTCCAAGTCCGCGAGGACTGCCTTCCCCACCTGAAGCCACCAGTCCAAATCAGCACTTTGACCAATTACTTCTTCACCCAGCTTGAGTAGGCCTCTGAGATAACGAAACCGGAAGTCTTTCCAGGCTTCATGCAGATGGTTGAAGAGAGAGTCAACCTAGCTGATGCCTGTGAGACTCTGGAGCAAAGGCAAAAATTGAAACAAGTTTTCTTGGATTTTCAAGATCTTTTTGCGGTGGACTCATATGACTGTGGTCGCACCGACATCCACACAACAACAATTCCCATGGACCCTGGCATGACTCCAGTGTTTGTGAAGCAATATCGCTTGCCTCTCGCATCAATGGAGTCCCTTACTGAAATCATTAAGAACCTTGAGTCCCGTGGGATAATCCGTCCAGTCCACAGCACCTTCAATAATCTGGTGCTGGGGATTTTGAAGCCAAACGGCCAGTGGAGACTCTGAGCCGACCTTAGGGAGCTCAACAAATGGGTGCATACTTCCCGATTGCCTCTTCCCTACATTGCCCAAGGGCTGGCCCAGATCCAGGGGTCACAGGTATTCACTGCAATAGACCTGACCAATGGATACTGGATTGTACCTGTCAGTAGGGAGGACCAATATAAGCTGGCCTTTACCTTCGGGGGGCAGCAGTACACATGGACCCGGACTCCCTTCGGATACATCAACTCCAGCAATTAATTCAACATTTTTCTACATAAGGCCATGCCCAACCTGGGTGAAAGGGGTAACCTGGCCTATGTAGATGATGTTCTCATCAAAAGCTCAACTGTGGAGTAACACATAGCGGAGATCTGTTATGTTTTGACACAGTTGAGGGCTGCCGGAGCAAAACTTTCCTTTCAAAAGGCACAGTGGTGTAGAACCTGTGTAAATTTCTTGGGGCATGAGATTACTCCTCAGGGTCTCTGTCCCCAGGAAAAGAAATTGGAAGCACTCCAGAAATTGAAGGACCCCACAACTCTGCAGGAAATAAGGAGCCTCCTTGGACTGAATAATTACAGCAGAAAGTTCATTGAGGACTACGCAGAGATCACCATTCATCTTTTGAAGGGGCGGGTCAAGTGGGAGTGGGGTCCAGAACAAGCCGAGGCAGTAAGACAACTAAAATGAATCCTCTCACAAGCTCCTTGCCTAGCTTACCCTGTCAAAAACAAGGAGTTCTTCTTGGAGACAGGGTTCTCTAATACATGCTTGACTGCAGCATTACATCAAAAGCATGACAAAATCAATAAAGTAATCTCCTATGCGAGTAAAACTTTATCCTCTGTGGAGGAAAAATTCAACGATTGTGAGAAGACACTCCTGGCAATGGTGTGGGCATTGAAGAATTACTGCCCGTTTATCCAGGGGGAACACTTCATAGTGGAGACTCCACACCAGCCTCTGCAATATCTCCAAAGTGACAGAATCTGGGCCGGAAATGTGAGTAATTCCCGAATTACTTCCTGGATTCTGTCAATGCAAGACTTTCCTGTGGAGGTCAGATATTGTCTAAACAAGAACAGTCCCCTCGCGCAATGTCTGGCTGACTTGCATGATTGTGCCAGAGAAAACTGTCTCGAGGACGAAAGTCTAAAAATCAAGGACAACATGGAGGCATACCTTAATTCCCCACACAAAGTCTTTGAAGAAGACAAGTGTGAGGGAATGCCCACTGTCTATGGGGATGGATGCTCCTACCATGTTGACAACAACAGGGAAAAATAACTTGTGGCTGGCCTAGGGAATGCATGGGTGAATGAGACCCCAGAACCCTCTGCTGGGTATATGATTGGTCCCCAAAGTAGTCAAGTGGGAGAGTTGATGGCTGTGCATCAAGCCATCCTCACTGCTGTCCAACATCAACTCCACGAACTGGTCATAATCACTGATTCGGATTATGTACGGAACAGGTTTGTGGAGCACCTGGTTAACTGGAAAACCAGAGGCATGCTATGTGCTAATAATTAACCGTTGAAACTTGGGAAATTAATTCAAAATATTGATGATCTGGTCACCTCGAATGGGATGACCATCTACTGGAAAAAGATCAAGGGTCATTCCAAAGTAGAGGGACCAGACAAAACTGGAAATGACTTAGCTGATCAGCTGGTCAAAACCAGAGCCATCCAATGGGATCTACTTCAGATCGAGTCCCTGTTGGGGGAAATCCAGGTCACTGCTATCACTAGGTCCCAGACAAATGCTCACAATGAACTCTCAACTGCACAATGGAGTAAGGAGACCCCAGATGCTGATTTGATTACAGCTCAAAAAAAGGGGATCCAATAATTGGTAAGTTTTATTATCACATTGAGGACCCTGAGAACTTTCCCCTGACGGATACCGATTACATAGGGAAAGAGGACCTCAGTGTGTTGATGAAATGTCCAAAAATGTTCCGAATCCAAGACGGTTTGTTGGTGAGGAAATCCCTAGCTGGCCATGATCAGTGGGTGGTCCCTACCTCATTCCGAAGCCTGATGTTAAGTCACGCCCATGATGCGGCCACTGCCGGTCATAGGGGGTTTCACACAACACTTGAAATCTTAAGAGAGGTTGCATACTGGCCACACACTGGGCAGGACCTCGACCAATACTTGAAGTGTATCTTGTGTGTGCACAATTTCAGCCAACATCCCTCACACACCGTGCGCCTCTCCAAAAGAGGGGGATGACACTGCCTTGGTCAGATTTACCAGTAGATTATATCGGGCCTGTGATTCGCTCCTCTAGGGGAAATAAGTACATGGTGACCGTGACATGCTTGTTTTCTAAATTGGTGGAATGTCTCCCGGCACCAAACTGCAAGGCAGAAACAGCAGCTGCCCTGATGATCAACCACATCTACTCGCGTTTTGGACTACCCCAAAGGATTGAGTCAGACCGAGGTAGCCACTTTACTAGCAAAGTAATGACAAAGATGTGGGCGATACTTGGGGTCAAAAGGAAACTACACATTGCCTACCGGCAAGCCTCTAGCGGTGCAATGGAGAGATACAATAAAACAATTGTGAGCATATTAAAAAAGGTTGTGCTGATTCTGGGCCAAGTTGGGATATTTGATTATCTCTTGTCCGAATGGCCATCAGATCTACCCCTTCATCTGTAACTAAAATGTCACCGTTTGAGCTGATGACTGGACGCAGGATGGTGCTTCCCCAGCATCTACTCTACAGAACCCAAGAGTAGACATTGATCAATGCCTCCACAACTCATGAGTAAGTTGAAAATCTAAGAAAACACCTTCAACATGCTTTTGCCTATGCTCAGCGAAATCTAGAAAGATCTGCAGAAAGCATGAAGACACACTATGACTTAAAGACTACTAGAAAAGAATACAATGTAGGAGACCGGGTCTACTTATATAATTTCGAAAGGAATCAGGCCAAACATTGCACATTTTTGCCTACCTGGAGGGGTCCTTTTGAAATAGTAGACAAAATCTCACCAGTCGCCTACAAAATCTGCATCCCCAAAGGCAGTTTGGCAGAGGGGGATGATAAGTGGGTCCATATTAACCAACTAAAGTGTTGCCATTTTAGGCACCCTCTGCAGCAACTGGAGGAGCCTTCGGGAACCCCCAGGGGTGTCACTCCAGCTCCCTAGAAATCCCACTAGAAAAAATATTCCATCCATATAGTCAATAAATTGCTAATAGAAAAATGTGTCCTGATTTGTCAAAATGTATGTGTCCGCCCCACTACATTAATAGTGGTGGGGAAATGTCTACAACTATGTTTTTGCTTTGTCATCCTATTATTGGAAACCATGGAGACTAAAACCAAGGAGGACCACCCGGGGACCGGAAGGAAAGAACCAAGGGGCCGGGGTATTACTTCATACCCTCATCAGGACTGGGGGAGGATCTGGTCAATCCTCCCCTGATGGAAGAAAAGATGATGAACTTTGCCATTTGTGGAATCAAAAGAAAAGAGACTGATCATCCCAGTTTTGCGACTTCCCATTGATGGACGTTCAACGCCAAATCACAAGGGGGGGCCTTGTGGGATGTCCTGACCCACTAGGCTCTGCCCTGCAACAACACTGTGTGCTGCTTTCATCAGAAACAACAGGATGGGTGCCAAAAAGTTCTATGCGCTAAAAATCTCTGAGAAGTGCGCAGGGAAACCTGAAAAATAGGCCGCCAATCCATTTTGCATATGTCAGTGGTAACACAGTAGACCACACTGCCAAACCTGTCATTGGGCTGTCTACAGAGTGAAATGGAACTATTTAAAAAGGCAGTGTTGCATTCCAAGGAAAACCCAGAAGTGCTTTAAAATCCGTTTTTCCTTGGCTGTTGAAAGTGCAAAATCATGGTTCCCAAACATCAGAAAATATCCATTGTTTGGTGTTAAACGTCACTTTATTTAAAGAGTCCACCTAAGCACAATGCCAGGAGAAGCACATTTCATCACAAAAATATCCCCATTCAAAAATGTGCTTGCCTGGAAAAATATGTCAGAATATCGGCGCAGTACCGCCGCTCGCCTGTGTCAGAGCTGTCATTTACTTATACTGGCAGTTTAAAACTTGTGTCTTAAAATCAAATCGTGGAAAAGAAGAGACTTGCCATCAAAAGCATTATAGGTTGCTACAGTTCAATCTCTATGTTTGAAAAAGACTGGAATTATGAGATCTGTGTGTATATTTGTTGAAAATGTAAGCTAATTTAGAAAAGACAATTTTAAACAAGGGGTTTTAAAAGTGAACTAATGTTAGCCACAGTACTTCAAAGGCACATTCCACTGTTTGCCCCAAACAAAGGCATCTTCCCCCTGCTCTCTGCTCAGGAACTGTCATTGAGTTGTTAATGGAGTTGGAGGAGATTTTGGCCTGTTATTCTGAGAGAGACAAAATACTGCCTTGATTGAAAAGATATGCAGATTCAACTGTCAACAGAAAACAACTGCTAGCTGGAAGGGAGCCTGGGAGTGCTCTGGGCCCAGCAAACCATGGAGGCGGGACCAGACAGATTTGTGTATCTGAAACTCTAGAAAATATCTTTTTGGAAAAAGACCCATAGAGAACTGTGCAGAAGTTGTAAAAATCTGTAATTTATAGGTTGTTAATATGAAAATTCTGCTCACAGTTTGAGACTACTCTGAACTCTGTGCGATGTACAGAGACAGGATTACCAAAATGTTGATGTTGTAGCATTTGTGATAGTGCTAAAAATATGAAACTTCACAGGATTATGGCCAGATGTCATGCACATGTATGGAGAAAAATGTGTACAGATCTGACACTGGGTAACCAATCAAAAGCGCGAAAAACTGTCAAATTTGAACCGAAGCTCTCACTAAAATGGAACTCAGACGGATACGTACTCTGCTAAATCTGTAATGTGAATATGGATTATTAGCAAGTTGGTGATATCGTGAATATGATTTATGTGAAAAATAGATTTACTGTACTGAAACAAAGGGGAGGTACTCCTTGGATTGTAAAATGCAGAATCACTATGACACTAGATTTCCTTCTCAAATCAGGAGAGGGGAAATACTCTGACCAATCGGATTCCTAGAGGGTGGGCTTAGTATAATTCACCCTACCCACCACTTTGGGAAATACATAAATAGGGACAGTTTAGGACCAAGAGAGACACACAGATTCACCCATCAACTGGCTTACTGGCGAAGCGCTCTGCAGGAAGAACCCAGATCCAAGACTCCAGAACTCTGAAAGCAGAAGGCCCAATTCCAAAGCTGAACCCTTCTTAGCTGGCCTTTAAAATCTTGAAACCTGATTTTAATCCCAGACTTCCAAGGGGCACACCAAAAATTGAACAGCCTGGCTGTGCTGTTTCTGCTTTCTTGTCAAGAACTCTTGCTAGAACCCAGAGATCCAAACCAGTAGAGCAGAGCTGTAACCAGATAGCTGTCACCCAGAACCAACCCGTCAGATCCAGTCCAGAGGCCGTGCAGAGACCAGAGCGCCATGCTGCGTGCAGAAGCGGGTGCCTGAATCCTGTCCAGTGGGCTAGCAGAATTCCAGTTCAGAACCCTTTAACCAAATCCTGACGGGCATATTCCAAAACCATAGTTGTGAGTACCTATAGCATAGAATTGTCCATAGCCAATCTCTTATCCTTAAGTAATCCAATCCAAAACCATTCTATCATATCCAGAACTGCATTGTAGAATCTCTTTCTTGTTTTTCTGAATCTTTCCCTCATCCATATAGTCCTTTGTTAATTGTAGTGATAAATTAATCTTTGCGCTAATATATTTGCTGAAGAAAGACAAGTGTTGGTGGGCAAAAGTCAGAGCAGAGGCGCTGCTGTTCTGGTGGCTGTCCATTGGGTATCTTGCATCTTCATAGCCTCCCGTGCTGGCAAGTTTGCCCCGAATCTGCATTTGGCTCAATTTCCTCATGTGTAAAACAGTTATTCTTTGCATCTGATCTCAGAATTCAGTTTCCAATCTGTTAGTTATTCAATCATCATTGCTAGTGTTTATCTGGAACTATACAAAGCGGCTTCCACTAGTTTTTAATCTAATTTAGAGAAGTAAATTCATTTTTCATTGTGTTTCCCATTCATTCAAAACCACATTCAAAAGCATTTGACCTGTTTTGAAATCATTCCAGTTTCTCTCTGCTTGCTGGGGGGGAATTGGGATTGAAACTGTAGTGGTTGAGATGATATATTCCTGAAACCTGTTTTTTTCTCTCCATCCATCACTATATTGCATATTAGGGGGGGTTGAGTGTTGTGCAGGGGGAAAGAGTGATTGCATTGCATTTGATTGAACACACACAACTATTGTTTCTGTGCTGCATTAATTTCCTATCATTGCATTTGACTGAACCCACACAGTTTTATTCTATGCTACATTATTCTTCTCATGCCTACTCCTACTGATTAAAGAGATTGTTGATTGTAATATAACCCAATGGTGATCATTGTATAAATATTAATAGTGTGATATCTAGATATTGTTCAAATTCATAAATGTGTGATATATATATATTTTTCAAATCCATAAAATAAATCTTTTAACTTTGCAAAACAACCTTCTTCTTGGTTCAGTGATACCGGGGAGATTTAAAGAGAGGGGCGTGATATAATGGTACATCATTCAGAAATAAAATGACTTATAGACAAAAATATATAATTAAGGGTTCTAACTGTGCATCACACGCTAGGCATTTACTTAGGTGTCGTGCCACGTTGAAATCACTTACAATGTCATAGTGAACGGAATTATACATCCGATCAGTCGGCCCCCTTCTATTCTTCTGTGACGGGTGCGCTGGCCTTGTCTCGATGAACGTCTGTAAGATGAATCCATGGACACTTTTTGGCCACCTTCACTGATGTTGGGGTGTAGTATATCACAGTGTGGGGTCCCATTAAATGCGGTTCTATCCCCAAACGTGTGAAGTTGCGGACCAGGACCTTATCTCCTGGCTAGAGGATAGGCTGTGCTGCAAAAGTCTCAAGTTCTTGGGCTGATGAAGTGTCTGTACTTGATGCTGGATTGGCAGGCCTGCATTGAGGTGGTTGAACCTGGCGCAAAATGTATTTTTTAGATTTTGTGAGCTCATTTATGTACACCTTTAATTGATCTCCCAGGAGCTATGCAGTGCTATTAGCATCCAAAATTGTACATGCAGGATTGATAGGTGCATACATTATGGTGCCAGTGACAATTCCATATGGAGTAAAATGGTGATCTGCACCAGGAGGAATGCATAATGCAAACAAAACAGGAGGTAAACAATCGAGCCAGTTAATGCCAAGTGTGTCTGACAACTTGGCAATTCACTCTTTAAGTAGGCAATTGAGGAACTCGACATTTCTGTTGGCTTTGGGATGGTAGGCAGAGCACAGCTTGTGCTTTATTTATTTATGTATACATTTATAGCAACGCTCAAAGCTCATGGGTATCTAAGTGCTAGTTACAATACAGAAGCTGTGAAAATGGAAGGGGAAAGTGAAATAGTTAGTTGAAGGCATGTTTTCAGTTTCTTTCTGAACACAGGGTAAGATGGTGATCATGCAGGTTTTTTTTTTCCACACGTTCACTGCACAGACTGGGAAGCTGGAGGCTCCACCTCTTTGGCAGTTGTATCTTGGTGTGGTTAGGCAGTGTTTGTAGGCAGAACACTGCAATCTCGTAGGACCTTGTCTTTTCAGCTACTGTGTAAGGTAAGTTGGTGCAGGATTGGATAGAAACCAGTGGGTGATAGAAAGGGTCTTGAATTTTATTCTCTCCCTGACTGGGAGCCAATTAATGGATCTCCTGGCTTCTGAAATGTGTGCCTGTTAACCCAGGTCCATAGCTGCCCAGAGGGCATTGTTCTGTGTACTTTGAAGTTTATTTAAATTATTTTCTAATTTGCCACAAAGTAGTGAGTTATAATAATCCAATTTGGACCCGATAAGTGCTTGAGCGATAATAAGGTGATTTTCTTTGGAGAGGAATGCCTTACTGCGTTAATAAGTTGTGTGGCATCCAAGTAGACCCCCAATGATGAAGGATTTGAAAGTGTTATCTTGTTTGGTGAGGCAAGCAGGGGATCCTATTGTCATGATCTCTGCTTCCAAAAGGTCAGGGTTTTCCCAACTCCCTTGGAAGCAGATCCATAACCCAGGTTCCGAGTGCCAACCAGTCCCAATTGGGACCTTTTGGACCCAGTCCTGGCGCCAGTGGCACCAGGCTCATAAATATGCCCAGTCCCAGCGCTGGAAGCGCCGGGCTCATAATGCTTGGGTGGACTTACCTGCAGCAGACCATGCTGCTTACTTGCCTGCCAGTTGAGCCTCTGATCCTCTTCTGTTTGGAACTACTTTTCCTGTTGGGTGGGGCAGGAGCCACTCCCTAGATTCAGAACACTGGAACACTTCTGGAAAGCAGGAACTCTTTTCTTACCTAGGCGTGGCTGTGGAAGGAGACACCTAAGCACTACAGGAGGCTATTTAAACCACACCCGATGGATGAATCTTGCTTTGCGTTATTCTGCATCCTCTGCAGCAGAACGCTCATCGTGTCTTCTGCATCTGATCCTGGGCCTAAGGAAAAAGGCTTACCATCCTGAATCCAGTCTTCAGCAACACCTATAAAGACAAGAAAGAACAGGTTAGCATTACGGTCTTCAGTGACAGCTCTTCACTTACCTGGTCCATCGGCTGTCACCAACGCCTCGCGCTGCATTCCGGCATCTGAAAGACAAAGGCTTACCTACTCTTTGTGCGCTCCGGAGGTCTTCACACTGCATTCCGGCATCTGAAAGACAAAAGCTTACCAACTCTTCGCACGCTCCGGAGGCCTTCGGCGCTGCATCCCGCATCTGAAAGACAAAACAAGGTGCGTTTAAAGACATTGGGGAACTTTAATACTCACGTGCCATTACTCCTTTCCACATCTAACCCAGTGGGTATTCCGGCACCCTGCAGCCGCTCCGAACTTGTACCTGCAAAATAAAAAGACAGTTAGAGCGCATCGTGAAGCAGGCAACAAGCGCTTACTTACGTGCTTCCAGGCGCTTCTATTCATCACACGGGCTCCATCTTCAACTCACTTCAGCCCGTCATCCGCCATCGCCGGAACCCTGCAAAACAAGAGACATCATTACTAAAGACTTTAAAGACATTAGAATTACTTGAAACTTACCGTTCGTGCAGTAAACGACGGACAGCAGTCCTCTGAAGTCAAGAGGCCTGCTCCCCTTATCCAGCGAAGAAACTGGTTACAGCACCCTGCCCCGAGGCAGATGGAGAGCACGGCGTTCACTTACCTAAGGTGAGAGCGTTAACCTTTGGGGTTCTACAGGAGAAGAGAAAGGGAAGAAGAGAGAGACATTCAATAACCCAGTTCCTTAATCCCATATTTTCTATCTGCAGACATCTTACCCTTCGAGTCAGACATACAGTGCACAGAGGTCCAGCCCAAAGAGCCAGCCGTGTGTTACACATCACCTTTGAAGATACGGTATACGCCCAGTCAAGACCGGCGCCTCTACGGCAATCAGGTGAGCGTTACACCTATAAGGAGAAGTTCTGTCTTTTTACCATTCAAACAGACGCTGTACAAGGCCATCCATGTTTTAATGGTTACATAGATGGAATTCACCTTGACTGTATCTTGTGTGTGGTCGCCGGTCAGGGGATGAGAATGTGGGTGTCGTCAGCTTTTTTTGCTTAATGACCAATAAGAAGGTTACTGCCTTAAAAAGATCATTGGCAAAATGTTGCCCATTGTTGGACCTCAACACGTTGCATACTCGCCACCTGGGGAATACTTCTCGTACTAGTTGGTCATGTACCTATAAGAGCTACATCGATCATTCATATCGACATAGTCAATTTGCAAATGCCGAAAGGGCCCCTCCGGACGTGGTAATGTTGCTGTAATCATTTTGTGTGTGCACCCTGGTGTAAACCTTTGGCATGTGTGAGGTGTATGAGTAAGAGACAGACATATTGATTGTACATTGATTGGTAAACACCTTATATTAATAACAAAAACAGGGGGGAGTTGGAGGAAATTCTAACTTACCCCATCTCTAAGAGGGGTGTCCCTGCGTCAAAAAAAACTAGCTAATGAAACTGTCTGTGTCAGAATGACCAAAGTAAAGTTTGCCATCCTCTGAAAGACATCACCGGAACTGAGCTCACGATGTCCTTGAAAACTATCCTCCTAGGAGTCCCAATAGAAAGCACATACCCAATGTCGGGTGCGAAAGCCACCCTCATCACCCACCTGCAGCGCGAATGACCCTCGCACAGGACTGGAAGAAAGAATCAGGCCCAACGCCAGCCTGGTGGTGGGTCAAGATCTGGGGTATGATGGCCATGGAGAAGATATGTGCACTCAGCTCTGGGAAATACCAAATATTCTTAACAGTATGGAACCCCTTCCACAAACTGGTATGGGACAGAAAAGCCAAATTCTTTAAACCTCGCCTACTCAGGAACATTCACGTCATCTGAGCTCCACCACATGAAGAGCAATCAGGCTTTACCTTCCACGAAAGACATCTTCTTGCTTGATCTCAAGATTCCAAAGTTGAAATCAAAAAGTTGTAGAGGGTTTTGGGGGGGGAGTGGGGGTGGGACGAGGGGGGTGAAAATGAAAACAGTCAAAGGCAAATGAAAACTCTGAGAACAGTACAGACTAAACACAAGAAATGCACAGAACAATTGTGTTACCTCACTGAAAATGTCCTGACCAATCTAAGCCTGTATGCCTTCGAATCATAAATAAAATCATTTAAAAAATAAAAAAGTTTGCCATCCTGTGTCCAAATCGTGACATATCCCTCACAAAGCTAAACTCAATTTAAGGTGAAAAGGGACATGTCTCTTGGCTGTTGACCTGCACCCCGGCTTTGTAGTTCATAACAAAAGGTTCCAAAAAAGGTGTAGAGATGCAACCAAAGGTTACACAAGAATCAATGAGTTGATTTCCTTTCCCTGGAGTCTTTTCAGCTTTATCCAATTTGTCTCAGTGTCTTTAATGTTCACAATAAGTCTTTATCTTCACTTGACAAACCTGACTCCCAGGCCTTGCCGCAAGTAAGAATGGCTTGGCTGCCTTAGCAAAGCCGATTGAGGGTCCTAGATCCTTTGTGAGAAGATCTGGCTCCCAGGTGCTGCAACAAGGTAGAATAGCCTGGTTCTCTCTCCCAAGCTGTGCTCTGATTTTCCTCTTAATTGTTATGGCTTCCTAACCCTACTCTCAGTAACCCTCTAAGGTACTGCAACGAGGAAGTGTACCTTGGCTCTCTCTCACAAGCTGTGCTGAGTCTTCCCAAACCTTTCTAAGCAGGCCTGACTTCCCAGATACTGTGACAATAAAGAATAGCCTGGTTCTCTGTCCCAAGCTGTGCTGAGGGTCCCCACCCCTTTCTCAGTAGCCATCGTCTTGGCCCATTCTCCTGCCAAATAGGGTACTCAACCTTCTTGGGTTCACGGTTCTCTGTCCTGTCTTCACTTCCACCCACAGCTTTGTTATAATCTCCTGCCAAGGTCTCTGAGTGTCACTGGTATACAGCAGATTTTCATTTCTCTTGATTAGAGTTCAGGGTGAACATCTCCAACATGGGTCCCAGACCTCCTTCCCTTGGTTATTCCCAATGTTCTCTTTGACTCTCTCTCTTCGATTCACAGCCTTGTCTTACTCTCCTGAAAAGGTCTATGACTGCGGCTTGTATATATAAAGTTTGTGTCCCCCTTTATTACTGGTCGGGGTATATTTCTTGATATGGGTTACAGTCCCCCTTCACTTGGTTGTTCACAGTGTACTCTTAACTAGTTTCCCTTCATTCCACAGCCTTGGTCTACTCTCTTGCCAAGGTCTGCAGGTGTCATTCGAATCTGTAAACTTCTTATTCCCCCTTGTTACTGGTCATGGTGTGCCGTACTCATATGGGTACCAGGCCCCCTTCGCTAGGTCACTCTGCCCCTATGAGTATCCCTTCTGTTCTTCGCTCCAGCTTCCTTGTTCACTGTGGGTCTCTCCAACATTGCAATCAGCCACCCTTTTACCTGTATGGCCTTGGCCGTCACCCTCTGGTTGTTTGCGGGTCTCCCAAGAGCTTTGGCGGCCTCTCCATTGCACCAGATCCTTCTCTGGACTTCCATGCTTCTTCCCTTCAGCTGGCTTGTGTTTTGCGGCATTTCGGTCACCGGCAGATATCTTCCTTCTCCTCTGGTTTGCCTTCTCCTTCGTGGGACCTCCACGAGTGTGCTCCTCTCTAGAACACTGTCTGCCTCTCTGCACTGTGGGTCTACGTGGTCTGTGCCAAGCTCTCAGTTCTGTGCCAAACCATGAATGAAGATTGTATTGTACTGTTTATTCATTTATATGGCACTCCAAACCCTGAGGTATCTGGGTGCAGTACATGTTACAAGTTACAGGCATTATACAAAAAATGTTAGCATTTACAAGATAATTTACAGTAGAGGTTGTGAGTGAAGAGCAAATATTATACATAGAATTGCAGAAATTAATAGGTAATTTACAGTAAAGGTTTGTGAGTGAAGAGCAATGACAATTTAAGATCAGGGAAACAAGACTAAGAAGGGCAACCACAAGGTCATGAAGCACTAAAAGCAAGCTTTCTGGCCTAGCTAGTGAGCACGTCATCTTCAGTGGTCAAGGGATCTCAGCCATGCTTTCGCATCATACCTGAAGGTTTGGAGGGAAGTGATTGCTCTTAAATAGTTGGGCATTGAGTTCCAAAGTTGAGATGCCATGACTGGGAAACTGCTCCCTCCTGCTTTTTTAAGTTGACATTTTGGGATCCTCAGGCTGTTAGTTTGCAGGGTTCTGATAGGACCTTCAGAGATGTGTCTAGTAAATGTATATACTTTGTATTTGCGGGGCTTGTTGACGAGACATTTCAAGTTGAGGTTTAAGGATTTGACCTTTATTCTGTCTTTTATGGCAGCCAGTTTGTGGAGCACCTGTCGTTGGAGATGTGTTGTGTTTTTGGGAAGCCTAACACAGTTCTAAAATGTGTTGATGTTATGTTTGCTTGTGCTTAAGTAAAGGGCATTACAATAGTCCAGCTTTGACAAGATGAGGGCACAGGCTATCGTAATGCAACTGTCAGTGGAAAGGAATGGTTTGCATGCATAGATCAGTTTACATGTGTAGCTAGTAGCAGAGGCTCCTTAGAAATGTTAATATTTAGTCCATCAATGATAAAAGAGTTGTAATAAGATGTTAGTTTGTTCAGTTTTTTGGTTGACCCAATGAGCAAAAGCTTGGTCTTATCATCATTGAGGCAAAGGCCGTGTGTGGCCATCCAGGTTTGTATGATTAGGTAGATTTTGTTGATCAGAGCTACGTCTGTGTCATGGTCTCCTGAGATAGGAATGAGGATCTGGGTGTCATCCGGATAGTTGGTGTAGGAGACACCCAGATTATCAAGTATATCAAAGACAGGCTTTGTAAATATATTATACATGGTGGGAGAGACACACGATCCCTGCGGCATGCCACAAGTTACCGGTACTGGGTCGGCTGCTGCGGTGGGGGAAAACACTCTCACAGATCTATTATCTAAAAAGGATTGGCTCCAGGTAGTGGCTTCCTTTGAAAAGTGGGCAGCAGATGTAAGGTGGTTGCACAGGACTTTATTGTCTACCAAGTCGAATGCGGCGATAGATCTAGAAGGAGGAGAATGGATACTTCTCCTTTGTCCTTCCGTTCGTCCATTTGGTTTTTCAAGTCGATGAGGGCTGTCTCAGTCCCGTGTCTTGGTCCGAAGCCCGATTGCTGAGTGCCTAATAGGTTGTTTGTCTCCAGATAAGTTTGAATCTGAAGATAAGCAGCCTTGTCTAAAGTTATTAGGAGAAACGGTACAGTTGTTATTGGTCTATAATTAGTGGGTACACTAGGGTCTAAGGTGGACTTTTTTAGAAGTAGTAGAACCCAGGTGTCTTTAAGATTTGTGGACACTGAGAATGTTTTGAAGGATGAGTTGATGAGTGTGGTGATAAACAGAGCAAGGTCCCTTGCTGCTCCTTTAATTATCGACGCCGAACAAGCAAGAATTCCCTGAGCATCTGAATGGTTTAAGTGAAGTGATGATCTTTTCCACTTCTATGCTAGAGACGGATTAGAATTTAAACTGATTTGTCAGTTTGGGTTGTTTGGCAAATGTTTCCTGTAATATAGTTTCTTGTGCCAATAGAGCATTCTTATGTAGACTATTGTTTTTGGCTGAAGTTTTCTCTTCTGGAGCATAGATATTTTATTGCAAAGGGCATTTTGGATGTTAGTACTCCACATTTTATTTTTGACGCAGGTGTCATTTTTTGTAGCAGGGAATTCTAGTTCTCTTAGTATCGATAAAAGTTGCCTCGTGCTCGAGTTTGCTTTTCTAATTCTTTTATCAAAGGTGTCTTTTTTTGTTTGAATAATTTACTTTTTGTATCTATCAGCTAGAGTAGAAAGATTTTTCTTGTTCTGTTCGGACGGGCTATTTTTCCATAGAGCTTCTGCATGTCTTTTTTCATTGCGTGTAGCTTTGAGGCGACCTGTCTGTCAGGTCCCATCTAACCCAACCCTCCTGGGACATTGTGTGATGCAACCAGATGTATGTTTATTGGTCCCTTTCAGTCATACCATAACCTTCTTGTAGTTGCCATAAGGGTAAGAGTTGATTTTGCTCAACTATATGTGCTACCCGTTTTGATGCCCTTCTCTTGCCACTTCTGCTGTGTGCCTAATTTCTGGACTTCCGGAAAGTCTGCATTTCCACATATAGGTACCTCGATAGATACCACCCCTCCCCAGCCCATGGCCTTGAAGGTGGTCCTCCTGGCTTCCAGCACACTATCCCCCACCCCAGATAGCCCATGCTGCGTCTTACTTCCATAAATCACCTGTAGGGGTGGAGTAGCACACATCCCTCCCAACTCCTGGACTATGTGAGGCCTGCTCCTCCCCCAAACAACCACTCATTGATCACTATCAGTTGAGATGCCCAATAATAGTGTTGCACATTTGGGACCCCAAGGCCTTCGTCCCACACTGACCTAGACAACGTTGACATTGCTATTCTTGGGGCATTAACTCCCCATATTATCTCCCTCTCGATATAATAAGGGGAGGTAACACCAACTATATTAGGTGTTGTATTTCATTGAAGATATGTGTAGCTCTACATACAAGGTTAAGAACACATCCCTCACCAGATGTGTTGTATACACATCACCAGTCAAATCAGGAGGACTTATTATGTTGTAAAGGTTGGCCTTTAGCAGGCACCTCACTGAGTGATGCACTGCTGCAACCAATGTGGTTGGTGGCCTTCTTAGAAAGCAGTAACACACAACATTCATCACCTACCACTCTCTATGTAAAGAATGACTCATGTAAAGCATGGTTGATGTGATATTCAGTGATGGCATTGCATTGTTCACTTACCTGGTCCAACATATGCAAAATAGAATTCCTGTGGGTGGCAATTGTCTTTAGACATGGCCAGCTGTATAAATGGCCATGGTGGAGGTTGCCTTCCCAGGCTATTGGAAGGTGGGGCCCACTGAGTGGCATGCAGAGAATCCCCTTCTCACCTTCAAGTAGACCGCATCACTGGGGAAGGGAACAATCACATGCATTATATCTCCCTGTTCCTCTGTGGTATGCCCCCAGTCAAACCTAGATCTTACACCTAACAAGACTGTTCCCATAACATAAACCAACTTCCCAGAACATCCTGCTAACGCTCTGTCCCTTTGAGATCTCAGGCGGAAATGATTGGAACTCATCCTGTAAGGCAGACAATTCCTACCACCTGAAAGCAGGAACAACAGAGACTTAAGGGTAACATGCCCGTCCTATGTTGAAAGAGATGTCTTTTGTGGGATTTTGGGGTGCAGGCATTTGCTAAGAGTGGGGGTCATTACGAGTAAGGCAGTGTGGTAAAAAATGGTGGTAACTGGTAGCAATTCTATTACCACCTGACTGCCAAAATGTTTGGCAAATTTGGTGAAACTACCACTGGTGGAATTACCGCCAGTGGCTATTCCGCTGAAATCCCCATGGACTCCTATAAAGTGCAAGAAATGGGGAATTACACGGGCAACCATCACTTGAAATCCGGCTGCAGAACTACCGCCAAACTCAAAATGATCCCCACTGTTTCTTTAGAGAGTTAGCTCTTACACTGAGGAATGCATTATTGAATGGTAGATACAATACATTGCTCCCCCTGTCCTCATCTGAAACCCATTAATTAATTCAGTAAACTGATAGTCATCGACAGGGTCACTTTAAAGCAACTAGAACACGCGACAGAAAGCTAAATGCAGAACACCAGCTCAGTGGTACGCCACGTTGTGGCGTGGGTGTTTTGGCACCGGCCTTTTTCGGCGCGGCCAAGTGGCTGCAGAACCCATTTTGGCACGCCCCCATTGGCTATTTGACACGAGGGTCGTTTAGACGCGATTGACATTGCAGCCTGTGTGTAAACGGCCCTCGTGCCAATGAGCTCCATGAAAATAATAGAACGTGCTCAAAAAAAGTAATATTAACAGCCCACCTGTTTGAAAGTCCACCATCCAGGGAATGCGGTCTATTTCTAGTAGATATCTGTTTGATTCCTTTATTTGGGGTAACATTGTGTGCTTATGTACAAACGAGCGGGGCATGCAGCTGCTCCCCATTCGGCTTAGCCATGCTCCTCCTTCCAAGATATGTTTAAAAGGGTAGTAGGATTGGTGCAGTGTCTATGATGGAAAGTCCTGTGAAAAATGCTGTTATACTGCACATGAATTTTCAGCACACCCGCCCAGAAGCGTAAAGGAGCCTGCCCATTCAAGCCTTGGCCTCTCTACTGAAACCTCCAACCTGTGACAGGAATGCTCTGTTGTAAAACAGAGTAGCAGCCCTAATAATGTGCTCTGGTAGGCTGAAATCTAAAGTGTAGCAACCCTGCTGTGAAGGATTAGAACAGTCCCAGTAAAAATGTAGTGGTCCTGCTGAGAAAAGCAGGTACTTCCTCACTGAAAGTCGTGGTGTGTGAGGAGGAGGGCTAGACGAACAGTGCATACACTGTTTTCTCCTGTATTTTTGTTGACTCATTCACAACCTGCAGGGATTAACCCAGCGTGTCCTGTGCATCAATGGAATATATCCTGTAAAATAGCGCAGTATTCTTACATGGCTGTCAACCAGTATGGGAGCTACATAAATAAAACAGTTATGGCAAAGGACATTTTTTTAACGTGTCCTGTGACTGTCGTGTGAAAAACTGTTCACGAAGCATGGGCCGACAAGAAAAAACACTCAGCAAACCTTTACCAATCGAAATGCTGCACTATAGATAAACCTTTCCTATGTTTGCAAACAGACGTTTAGGTAGTGAATTGAGGTCCCACTACACGGAGTGCGTGTCCTATTAATGACATGTTTTGTGTATGTGCGCCCAAACATCCTCGTGCCTAAAGGTCCCTGCGCCCTGTTGGCCCCTTCCAACAGGGCGCGCCGAAACGGGACCTCCGGCCAAATGGTCGCGCCTAAACATCCTGCTCTGCCAGCTCAGAGCCTCGCTGCGGGACTGTGTTTCAACCCTAGGATCATTTTGAACGTTTTTACAAGATTTAAATAGCAAGCACGCAAAAAAAGAAGTATGAATACAGGTTTAGTCTCAGATTCACTCAACGAAAATACAGAACATTTAAATACACATTTTCGAATGACTTTTACATACGGAAACTGAAATAACCTATATTCACAAAATGCATTACAATGATAAAAAAACGATGACCCTAAATGAATGCAATATGTAAAACCTATTAAAAACTGTCACAGAATACTCAAATTATTAAAAACGTTAAGAACTGGAAATAACCAGTACAAGCTCAGATATGCCAGCAGCAAGACAAATTAGAAAGACACATGAAGTGCAATTACAATACAAGTACAATCCAGACAGATTTAAAACGCACATCATTATCAAAGTGTCAAATTCATATAGTGTTGTCCTATAAACCATTAATGAGCTATAACATTTGATCCTAACAATACTATCTCCGAAGAGGAATCTACTTTCAGATAAAACATGCCCTCGGTCACACGCCTCATCCTCTCTCCGTTCAAACATTTGGCAATTCACTTCTTAGAATAAAGGAACAGAGTGAATGGCTCACTCCATGAAGAAACACACAGTGCATTAACTGGGACACGCATGCGGCGAGCCTGCTAGATCAGAGACTGTTGCGCCCAGTCTCTGGCATTGCTGCCACACAAAGCATTCTCAGAGAAAGGTTGCTGCATACAAACGTGCTGTGTTTTCATTCACCATTTGTACAATCCTCCCCGAAACAATGAGCCTAGTAGGAAAATAGTTTTATGTGTTTAAAACAAACTTCATTTGGTATTTGGCCATGGTAGGTTTGGTCAACTCATTTTTAGCAACCTTGGTTGACCCTTTTTTTCTGTTATGCGGTCCCGATCCATGCCCTAACCCAAACCCAAAGGTGGGAACGTAGGGGGTCTTGGGACACATAGGAGTTGCAACTCAAATCCAGAAGGACTGGGGTAGACTTAAGAAGGCTTGGTCCCATATGCAAATCTCAACAATCACACTGCAATACCAATTGGGAACAACAACTAACCAGACGTCACTCATTATCCCTTAGTCACAGACTCACACAAGAAGTCAATTCTACGGGAGGGATTGCAGGGTTATGTAAACCCCGGTTATCAGTCAGGTTCTTAATTCCCATTCCTGCTAAATGGATAGTTGAAATAGGAGCTGATGGCAAGCGTTTGGGGAAGGTTGGAGTGTAAGGTAGGAGCGTGGAGGAGGTTGAAGAATGAGAAAGGCGTGTTACGCAGAATTTTAATTTCTGTGCTAATTCCCTTCAACCTTAGAGACCCCCAGCTATTTAGCTGGATTTAGGATTTTTTTTTTACCCTGTAGTGAGACCTTTTTCTCACTCTCGTGTGTTTTTGCCTTATTTTGTTTTTGTGTTTTCACTGTTTTTGGAGTCTAACAGACTCCATAGGCATCTGCTTTTTGTATCGAAAACACACAACACCTTCAGTGCAGTGTCACTGAGAAATCTTTTAGATTTCACTTAAGGTTTAAATACCTTTTCTTCGGTGAACTACACTTCCCAAGAATAGTAAAGTGAGAGTGACTTTACTTACCTTTTCCCTTTGTGGGTCCTGCACACAACATTTTATGTGGCGTGCTGGGGGTTACTTAGCAGCCCCTTATCCTACATTCTCATGTAAAATTTTTATGTTACCCTCACTACTTTAAATGGCTAGTGGTAGTGAATTACTTTTTCCTACTATTGTGCTTTTCTACTGCAGTCTGAACCCTCAGCTGCAGTACAGCACCCATGTGTGACCATTTTGTCAAAATGGTCCCTGTCTTCTTTTTTTGCCGTTTTCTGTTTGTGAGGTCTTTCTTGGGTTTTACTCTGTGCGTTAAGATTGGTTGGAGCCCTTTGTTTTTCATGCCTTTGGCAAGCTTCAGCCCTGAAACCTGCCCCTGGCTCCAGTGTGTCTGGAAGGACAGGATGTGAAAGAGGGTCCCAAAGCTCCCCTGTCCTTTGTCTCTAGGAATGCCTGAATGCAACTAGTCCTGATTGGCTGGCTGGCTGTCCTTTGAGGACAGTCACCCTGCTGTATGTTTGCCAGCCTAGGCTGTGCATCAATAGGAGAAACCTGCTTTAAAGGCGGGGGTTTTGGGACTACGGGTAGAGCCGACCACTGGGAGAAACACCCAATGAAGAAACCGTAACCAAAGCTTCCTGCAACCTCCCGGACCTTTGCATTTCCTGGTGAAGCCCAACTGCTGTGCTGTCCTCCTTTTTCACATCGACATAGAAGCTCTGGATGGAATAACTTCTCCCCTTGGGTTAGTGGGATCAACTAACCCCAAGATGAACTCCACTGGACCACCATCCCCGACTTGCTGTGCCTCTCGGGTGCTGTGGGAGCCCAATGTCATGGTTTGAGTGTCCGTAGTCGAGTGCAATATCTGCTGTGGAACAAATCCAGCTAGAGGCTTCAGGAGTCTCCTAAGGACCCTCCAAAAGCAGGACCTCCAGATCCACAGTCCCCTCACCAGAGTACAGAACTGAAGGAGCAAGGAAAGCCCAACCGATGTCTGTGATCCACATCAGTGCTGTTTGCTAAGCGATGAAACCACAAAGTGATGCTGAACCAAAAAGAGCCAGTAGCTACTGACGACCTCCTAAGTACAACCGCAGGAGCCCGGCAGACGTCCTCCCTCTTTTGTTCCCACGACTGAGGCTCAGGAACCGGGGTCTGCACCAGTGTAGCAAGACAGAATCCGGCTGGACCACTCTTCTTCTAACCAGAGGTTCTGTTTAGGTGTGGGGTACTTACATTATTGCCGTCAGCCACACTTTTCTCACCGGGGAATTACATTAGCTTACCTTTTTTGAGTTGATGTCACCTCCTTTCTCACAGGCTTCACAGCTTGTGACCCTACAACTGATTTTTCTGAACTCTCTAACTTTGTGCAAGACCTTTATCCAAGAAGTGCATCAGATCCATAGAATGTGTCCAAATGACTTTGGCTGTTCTGGCTCCCTAAAGGCACTCTTCTAAATCCATTGACTTTGATACTGTTTGTCCCTCTGAGGTAGTACATTGTTTTGTAGTGGTACTGCTGGGAAAGGCATATGTACGCTTCTTTGGAGGATTCTGTTGTCATGACAATTGCTGAGCAATTGTTCTAACCTTTTTTACTTCCATAAACCTTTCCTTTCTGCAACTCAGAGTTTACAAAAATATATTGGTGTGATATATAAATGCAAATACTACCCTTCTGATTGAAGTCAGTGCAGGGTGTAGGAGTAGTGTATGAAGCATGTCCAAAGATTATCTTCTAGCTTGATTTGGCTCTGAAAAGTAATTGAAAAGTATATTTAAATTGTTACAAGGAATTGCCTTAATTAAAAATTCTTATTTAAAACTAATGTTGAATAAATAAATACCTATTTATAACTGAAACCTTAAGTGTAAGCGTTACTTGGCTACTTGTAGTTAAGAATTTCCATTGTACAGCTCTACAGCTCACATTTACCCCTCTTGGCCTGGCTGCTCAGTCGCACTACCGACTTGTGTTGTACAGACATATGCCAAAAGGTGGGTTACCTAATACTAAGCAGACAAGTGTTGTGTAGCCTCACCCAGTGTGACTACACCAATTCTTACCTAACACTGGTGGCAGACAGTGGGATTGGCGTACATTGGCAAGTGGTTACATTGACTATTTGTTGTACTTGTGCCCAACTAAACCAGTCACAAGGCTAAGCTCCACCAAAACGTTAGGCAGCCTTTAACATGCCTAATATGGATAACTTTTATGAGTCAGCCCTCACTAGCCTGAGTGTAGATCAACTGGAAGATCTGTGTAAAGCTGGGGGTCTGCCTCTGAAAGGAAGACAATGTGAATTCATTACAAGGTTGTTAAATCACCAACGTATGGGTATTAGGCCTAAAACACCTGCTAACCAAAATGATGTGGAAGATGATGATGAGGATTCTAGTTTAGAGTCAAACTCCAACTTGCAAGAAGAGTCAGAGGGAGGGGGGAGTCTCCACAAGGGAGGCAACCTTCTCCACAGCCTGCCACTGCACCTCAGTCACTTCCTAGGCAGACCCCACAAGGTCCAGAACTAAGCCCAGAATATATTTCACTTGAGAGACTAAGATTAGAATTGGAATTCAAAAAGCTTGATCTACAATCTGAAAACAACCATCAGGAGGTGAAACTCAGAGAAAGAGAAATGCAGCATGAAATGTAAATGAAAAAGATGTCTGTTGATTCTGCTTCTCTTTCATAGTCTTCTAGGTCTGCTAGTCCCAAGAGGCCTCGCCTGCCTAAAGAGGCAGTGAGTATGTAGGATCCTAAACTTGATGTGTTAGATTGGTTGAGTATGTTTGAAGATGTCTATGGTCTTCAAGGAATAAGTGGGGATGATTTGATTCCACGGTTCATGTCTAGGCTCCCCCTGAATGGTTGTGATGCTGTTATGGAGTTGGGTGCCAGTGACAGAAAGGACTATGAGTCAGTTAAGCTGGCATTAGTAGCCAGATTTGGGAATACTCCTTTCTAGTACCTTACGTGATTTTGGACCCTCAAAAGGACTGATGCTACCCCTTGGGCTACCTGGTTATGTGAATGTTTGAAGAACTTAGATGGTTGGGTTAAGGGTTACAGAGTAAATTCCTTTGAAGGAATGAGACATCTTTTTTTACTTGAATCTATTTTCAATGCCTGCTCTCCTGAGCTGAGACAGCACTTTGCTGATTCCAAGGAAATTAATTCTAAGAAGCTAGCACAAGCTTCTAACCTGTGGGTAGCCAACAGGGTCACTCATACAGATCCTGGGGCTACTCACAAGAAGGAAGAGGGGATCAGCACAAGAATGAAGGTAAAGAAAATGATAATTCCAACCATCCAAAAGAGGCCCCCAAACATAACAAGGATAGATCCCATGGGAAATCTGGTAGGTCTAGTGAACCCTTAGGTGCCAAACCAGTGGGGGGTGAACAGAAACCCCCATTCCAGAGAACATTTGGAAATTGTTTTGTATGTGGGCCTGTGGACCAGGTGGAAGGTGATCCCTGATGTAAGGATAAACATTCAGGGATCCACACTGCCTCCTTAGCCTTCATCCCTGAGGGAGAAGCACAATTGGCAAGTGCACATTTTCAACTACTTGCTGAAGACCCCATTGGAGTTCAAGACAATGGGCTTCATTACGAGTTGGGGGCAAAGGGATACCAGGCACGGGTAAGGACACCGGTGCCGGTAATCCCTTTGCGCCCTATTCCGAGGTCCCTTAACGGGTCAAGCTATGGGCGCCTGGTTTTACCAGGCGGCCTTAGCAGGAGCCGTAAAGGGACCAAGGAGCAAATAACAGTACCGCAAATTGTGGTACCGTTATTTGCCCCCTCCTCATTCCCATTGAGCCCTATGAGGGCTCAAATGGGAATGGGGATTGCCTTTTTCAATGGAGATTTACCGGTCCCGCAAATGTTGGGCTAGACCGGTAAGTCCCCATTGAACCAGGTCGGTGTCGGAACCATTTTTGGAGGCAGCCATGGCGCAAATAGCGCCATGGCTACCTCAAAACTCAGAATGATGCCCAATGTATCTTTAGTGTCTCTGGGTCTGTGGGAACAACAAAATGTGGATGTTTATAACACCATTCCAGATAACACCAACAAGTATTATAACAATAGTGTTCTTATAGATGGCCAGGAGACTCCTGCCCTAAGAGACACGGGGCCAAGCATGACAGTGGTTGATGAAAGTGTTTTCAAACCTGAGGGTGTAGCTAAGGCACCCAACGTCCCCACTAAACTTGCAGGAGGCCCTATCCAAATGGTTCATATCCTGCCAGCTCTCATCCAGTGCAATAACAAGTCACCCTGTGTGACTACACCAGTTCTTACCTAACAAGGAGTTTTGAGGAGTTTGGAGAAAGAGAAAGGATTGTGGAAGAATAGGTTAGAGAGAAGAGGGGAGATAAGTCAGGATGAGTGTTAAAGAAAATTTGAGGAGTTGGTATAGGAAATTCAAGCGGAAGAGCAATATCCGGAGGACATCAGAAGTTGGAGAGATACTTGGAGGATGTGGGTGAGGAAAATCAGAAGAATGAGAGTTAGAATCTAGCCAATCAGTCAAGGAATGTTTGAGAGAGGAGGCATGGCTCAAGGTAGTGGTTAGCCACCAATCAGAAGGGGTCCAGCCCATGTTGGAGAAAGGAGCAAACTTGTGGCATGGCCTCAAGGAGAAGAAGGACCACCACAGTAGTTACGAGGTGTTGAAGCGGGTAGAACGCAGGACCCAGGAGTAGGGCTATGAGCCAACCCTTTGAAATCTCAGTGGGGGCAATCTCATTTGCCTCAAAAGCAAAGTTAAATATAGGGGAAGGGATATTACAGGACAAGAAGAGAACCCAGAAAGACCAGAAAAGCATGCGGTAACATTTAAAACCCAGGACTGTGGCCTCTATGAGAAGACCAGATAAGAATGTTACCAGAACCCCTCAAGCTCAATACAAAGTGGAAAGATCCCAAGGAACACAGAGACAAAGTATGCAGGAAACCCTTAAGCCTGTCTAATTCTTCAAAAGTGATGAGATGAGGGGTTGGCCTGAAAAAACTGGATTTTGAGTGGCTGACTACAGGTAGATCCCTCTTAGGAGAAGTCGATTGAAGGGTGAACCCCTTTAAATCTTGATTTGTGTTTCACTTCATTACGAGAAGCCTCATTTAGAATTTTTGATCTACATTGTAGTGGCCCGTTTGTTGCTGTGTCCCAAAATAAAGAACCCTAGATCAGCATTTATTTTCTCCTTGGACTGGCTATTGACACGTGCATCCCTCATGACAGTGGGTAGACTCTTTCTCATGCTCACTTGTGCAAGCATTGAATATGTTTAGAATTCAATGCTTGATTATGTTATTCAATTTTTCCTCACTTGACTCTTTAACTCAGACATTAGATTGGAACAATGTCTTAAAAGGCAATAGCCGAATTCGATGCGTATAGTGCTATGCTTAATTCAACCTTCTAGGGCTATATAGCGGAGTGAAATATGGAAAAGGTGTTGTATAGATAGTAATGGAGAATGTTGTCATGAGCCTATTTAGTGTGTAATTGTGCTTAGCTGTAAAGTAGATTCTCCTTACAAGTCTGTAATCTAGCTAATGTCTTCCTTCATGTCTTCTTGTCTTCAAGAGTTGGTCAGCCTTCATCGGCACCTCTGCCACGCTCCTCCTTTTTTCCTTCTCTCGTCACTCCCAGCTTTAAATCATTTTGATTGCGGCTACATCACTCCGTTCCTAGATTGGGTCTCAAGTCCAAAATTCGCACATCACCTTCTGCCAACTAGCCAGCCCTCGATTTTGTATTAACTATTGACATATGATATTTGTTTAAGAACATGGTGTTCGAAGAGCCGTGGATAGCCTTTATTGCTGTTGAGGTGTTTTTGTTCCGTTTAACTGTCATAGACACTTTCTAGCTGATACTTGCACTTATGAGACACCCAGTTAGAGTATTTTTTATTTGTTGTCTCATCCTGGCCAATTTCCTCAATGACTCCTTGGCTACAGCTGGGGTTGTATGTTCAAATTCCAAGCAATTGCAAATGTCCTAGCTCAAGACGTATATGGCTCGATATTAATCATTACCTGAACCCTTTGTCTTAAGCTACGTTTCTTGAAAATTCGACCTTACAGGTCATCATCACTTGTTCTACTCACAAACAAGCCAATTGATCTCTTTACGGCATTTCAACTGCATAGTCTCATTAAAATTGATAACATTTGTCCCACGATTTATTACAATTGGGTTGAATCCATTTCAGAAAACAAACTGTTTGGGAATATCTGTTTTTGAGGCATAATGCCTCGTTTTTTTAAGTACATTACTAATTGTTTATGCAAATTCACTGTGGCAAATATGGGTCACAACATCTTACCTTTACTGTCTTTCTTCTCTTATTGAATTGGGAATGGCATGACAGCAGGTGTGTCTCTTTATGTGCTGATGTATATACGCCCTCAATGGAAGCAAGCAATACGGGTATATGGGAGGCACAGGAAAACACACAGGGACAATTCACTAAAATCTGCGACTGCAGCATGCAGGTTTAAAGTTCATCTTGCATAATTCGATTGTTGCTCCTTGAAAGAGGATGCAGCAGTTGCAAGAGACGAAGGGCCTGATTTGCAAAGCTTTTCCCCATGCGATTGTGCCATTGTAAAAGGCTTTTGTTAATCAGGCCCCCAGGCTCTGCCCTCCCATTCATACTTAAGTGGCATGTGTCCACCACCTGGACATGCATTGCCCTGCAGCACCCACATCCTGTGAGGGCTTATGAGTCACCACAGCTGCCGAATGCAGGTTGTTTGCTCTTTAGGACAAAAATGCTTGTTCATCAGCCCCATGTGTTGCTGTCTTGTGTCCTTGCAGTGGTGACACGTAAAAGTTCTTAGAAACAAGAAGGGGACTTTGAAAACCTATTTCATAATTATATTGTTTTGTGGGATTATCAATTTTTGTGTACGATAAGCGATACAGAAATTGTGCTTTTATTATTATGCTGAAAACATGAAAGTCTTTGCATTAGTTAAGTATGCAACAACCCTTTTATTGAATCATCTGTATTAGAGGCATGTAGTATATAACCTGCTTCTTCCCTGATCAAAAGGGAACCAACACCATTCCAAGAGAGTCACAGGGCCGAATTCATGGAATTTTTGCACGGTTCTCAGTGACTTACACTGCTGAAATGACTTTGCACTGCCAACACAAACACTGATTCATGGAACTGTGCAAAGTGTATTTTTGCAGTGCAAAGTTAGTGCAAAGTCATTTTTGCAGCACAAAATCAACTTTGCACTGTCTTTGCACTGCAAAAATACACTTTGCACAGTTCCATGAATCTGGATTTTTGTCGGCAGTGCAAGTCACTTTTCAGCAGTGCAAATAATTCCATGAATCAGGTCCACAGTGTTTAGGTATCTTATGGATAGTGCACCAGTCTCACTCAACTGAACATTAAAAAGTAGCCTTTATGATCTCGGCAAAATACCTTGATGTTCCATATATGTGTATTCAGGGATTGCCAGCAGCTTCAGAAGTGCTCTGGTTTTGCAGCTGAATGTACACTGTGACAAATTCAGACTATTGGTCCCTTCTTCCCGGAGGGGAGCCACCTCCTTTGAGCCTAGGGTTGGTGAGCCCTCTCTAGGGGGTCTGTGCAAGTGTGACCTCACCGGGAGGGGCACCCCTTTTGGGGACAAGGGCTCTCATTCCAATAAGGAACTCCCAGTCCAAACTACCATTTCTGCCTGTATGGATGTTAGAAATACTTTGACATCTCCTGTCATGACTATAATGAACAAAAATCCTTCTTTCACTCTATTGGCTTCAGGTAACACTGAACGTCTCCTGAGTTTCATGATTACAGAAGACGGACACACCCAGCGGCCCAGGACTAGCTCCCAATCAGACCCACACTAATGGGGAGTATCCGCAATGAGTTTTCACACACCATCCCCCTCCATAAACATATCTTATGCATCCCACGTGCACCCATCCCAGCATCCAGCCACCAAGGCCACGCCCATCCCACGTGGCCATTACCAACCCACCTGGCCATCCATGTCCCCCCATCTACCGTACAGCACTACCGGTTCAAAGATCTCTACCAACCTAATCTACATTTACCCCACAGGTTAATCATCAGAGCCCTCAAACCAGAGCTCACACTCCACAGTACCTACTCCTGATGTCTAACACACGGTAAGGAACCACATTACCACCCGATCCAAACCCCTGGTTCGCACCGCCCAGCACCCTTAATCTTCCGCAACTACTAACATCTAACTTTCATTTCTTCCTTCCTTCTCCTCATCTTTTCCAATTCCTTGATGATTACTATACATTGGATGTCTTCAGTTTGTTTTATGATCGCAACCTGTGCTTTTCATCGATGACTGTAAATACTCTGTTGGAATCAAATCTCAATGTCTCATCTGATTCTCACATTAACTAATTATGTGCCAACTATTGACTAATGCGGTCGCATCTAACATCATGTATGACATATAACTCTTACAGAACTGTTCTAATCACACCATAGAGCATCACTCACAAATGTCACACATCCACTGGACTATAAACGGTTCCATGTGTTAAAATCGTGGAAAAAATGGCAGTGGAAACAAAGTATCATGGCAAAAAGGCTGTGGTTTTGCCCCCGCAATCCATGTGAAGGATGCAGGGGACAGCCCCGCAACCCCTGCACCCATTATACCATTTAAGGGAGCGAGGGACACCCCCGCAACACCCGCTCCCCTTAAATGGTGTAATGGGTACAACTTTAACGGGTCAAACTACGGCATTTTTGCTGCGATTTTTTGTTCAGGTGACATT
This sequence comes from Ambystoma mexicanum, assembly GCF_040938575.1. NCBI lineage: Eukaryota > Metazoa > Chordata > Amphibia > Caudata > Ambystomatidae > Ambystoma > Ambystoma mexicanum. The sequence goes on along the minus strand of NC_090933.1, from coordinate 334,811,981 downwards.
TTTGCAGCAATTTTATCAATGTATACCCTTTAAACATGGTTTATCCACTCACTTGTGTTCCAACAAACGGCCAATGACACACTAATAAATATGTGTCTTCAGACGTATTTAATTAAATCAACTTGAATATACAGTATAAGTGTTTAATTAAATCACCTTGAATATTCCCAGTAATCAATACTCAGTTTATCATTGCTCACAAGTGCAGTTGCACTGATGGATACTATCAACATCCCGGATCCAGTGCTTGGATTTGAGTTCAAATTCTTCAACAATACCTATGCTACACATAGGTGAGCCTTTGTAGCTCCTACGTCATTGGGGGGCAGAGCCACGTCAATCTGCGGAGTCAGCGATGGCATGAACAAAGAGAGACCTGTTAGCTAAAGGCTGAACGGCGAGTGCTTTGCCGGAGCAAGAGGCTCCAGTTGAGGAAGAGATACATTGGGAAGACAAACGTATTCCCTGGTGGCGAGACCACTGAAGAGCAGTGGTGGCTGGGCACCCAGCAACCGATGCTAGGACCTGAAAAGAGCCTCGTTCCTGGAGCTCCCCCGGAAAGCACCTTTTCCACCAAGAGAAGTACTGATGGGGAACCAGACACTACCGACTTGCAGATGCCAGTGAGGCCCATGATTGTTGGTTTCCAAGAGTATCGAAACTGAAGAAGATACAAGACACAGAGAGAATGGAACAGGCCCACAGCCCAATTATAACAGAGTGAAAGAGATAAAAACACAGTATACCAAGGCTGGAATAGCTGCTAAAAGCATTAGAACATAGGAGAAGCTAGCGGGCATACATACCTGCTAAAATAGATAGAAAGAGAGATGAGCACTATATCATCAGGGTTGGAATAGCCACCAAAAGCATGTGAAGCTAACAGGCAAACACACTATGAAGAACAGAATGAAAGAGATACATATGCCTTATATCAAGCCTGGAAAAGCAAAGTGAGTCCAAAGGAAACGGCAACACCAGGGTGGGCTGATGCCCTAAGTTGAATATTGTGATTGCAAAACAAAACACCTATCAAAGAGCCACAGGACTTTGAGAAGTCTCAGTGCCACGAAGGGTGGAGACAGAGAAGTGTCTTTTGAGTAATCCTGGAGGGATTTTGACATTTGAAATAAAACCTGAGAAAAGTAAAAGAAGAAAAATGTTTCTTTATCAAGGGGAGAGTGAAACCCATACAGAAGATAATTATAATTTTAACCAAACGACTTAATATGAAGCTTGTGTAGACTATACCATCATGTTATACAGGAACTTTGAGAAAGAGAGCCAGTCAATTACAAGTTGGAGCAGGCAGAATCCCATACCGAGACTAGTGTGCAAGCCTCCTCTTTTTCCTTTTAGTTAGATGTTTTCTAAAGTGGTAGGGCCAGTTAGTTGGTTAGGATTCGGGCAGAAAACCTTTTACTTTGGACTTGATGTGCACTCTTAACTTTAGTTTTGCTAGGTAGGTAACTTTCCTCATAGTGATAGGGCTAGCTGGGCATTTTGTTTTTTATTTAAATAAACATCTTCAAGTATGACCCAATGTAGTCCGAGTCCTTCTTCTGGTTCACTACATCACTCTATGCGAGATGGACATTCCCATAAGAGATCAAATGCAGGAAAAAATGTACCAACCTGCAACATTTTAGGTTTAATTTACTTCTAATACACAGCAAACAGTAGCTCAAGCTTAAGGCTTTGTATTACGATAGCAAGAGAAGGCCGCTCTATCGAGAGTTACTAAAACTAAACTAATGGCATTTGGGTGCAGTTCGATAGAGAAATGATACTTAAAAATGATGCTTTGGATTGGAGAACCGATTACATACAATTTGGTATTACATTTGCATGAATCCTTATTTGGGGCAAAATCTTTAAAGTTTCCTGCAGGACTGTTTCACTTCAAAACAATTTGCAGGACTGATCCATTCTCCTTTTAAATACCTCCTGTGCATTAAAAGTGGTACACCTGCTTCTGAATAGTGCTGTTTTGAGATAACATATAAGCAAGCTCTTCCTGCAGTTGTTCAGTAATGTATTTGTGAAATCGCATTGGTGGCGTTTCTAGAGCAATGGCTGTACAGGTGCTGTGAGTAGCATTGTTATACACTGCATGTTAATGCTGACGCATTTATTTTTAAACATGTCTTTCAATGCCCAGGGACCCAAAACATGTCACTAATATAAGTATAAAGATTTAACAAAGTTTATTGCCAAATTTGGAATAACTGATATCCTCAAAGTACCATTGTAGCTGTGATTCTATTCATTTGAAATAGTAATGTTGCTAAATCATTAATTATTTTAACAATCTTGCCAGCATGCCTCATGTTTTTTTGAAGTTTCTGAAACTAATGATGGGGCCACTTCGTATCTCACTGACACCAAGGGTGAAATAATCAATGAAAGAAAAAGCAAGACAGTGTTTCAACCTGAGTGATTATTTCTAAGACACTAAAGAAGCTCAACCATTCATATTTAATTAATGGACCATAAAAATATGTCACCTTCCTATAACAAGACATCCTGAAGGCATAGAAGTGCGTGAAAAATCATCTTCATTCATTCATTTATTGCAAAAACGATAACACAAAGAAATGTAAAAAACATATAATCAAGACAGAACAAGACAATATCCCCACCGTATGAAGTAAAAACCTCTACAACAATCCAGTTACGTTTTGAAACTCACAACCACTTAGTGAAAATGTATACACAAACATTTATCACTGCACTGCTACATACATATGCCATAAGAACATGCAAAGTGCACTAGCTCACAAAAGCAATTAACAATGTATATACAGCCAGGATTCTTCATGAGGCAATGTGCTTTCTATAATTTAAAAATGGTCCCAAAATAGTTTGCCATGTCTTCACACATCAATGTTGCATCCATACATTGCTACGTGAAGAAACTTCAAACTATTTTGGGACAGTGTTCAAATTGAAATGGCACATTGCCTCCATGCTCAAGTACCACAGTGCCTATCTATCCAAGCGTCACTCCAGATGTATATGAAAACCCACAATCTGGCATACAAGACAACCTTAATGAAAACCTATAAGGGATGTGCTTGCAGCTCGTTTAGCTCTACCTCAAATATACTGGTTGTGTGCCACAATGCATCAGAGAGAAGACTAGAAGATTGCCTTTCTAGAATAGACTCAAAGAAACGATCTGCCCAATCACATCTCTCTCTCTCTCTCTCTCTCTCTCTCTCTCTCACTCACACACACTCTCTCTCTCGCTCTCTCTCTCAGTATGTATATTGTGTTAGCGCATGGAATAGTTAAGACTAGGACAAATCATCTATGGAGTATCAGAAAATCACAAAAGAATGTTTTTAATAACTTTTGGACCCTTCCATGATTTTTTTTTTAAACTGCACTGTAAAATGTCAATGTAGCTCCCTCTGCATTGACCTTTTCATGGACAGTTTAATATTTTAAAACTTGTTTACTTTGTTCGCATTTTGAACATCTATTAACATGTGTTTTTCTCAGAGGGGGTTTGTTTTTGCCCAAATATCTCAAAATTGGTAACTTCTATAATTTTTGGCATGCTCCTGGTCATCAGGAAAACACATTGAAAACATACTTTTGAGATATTAATTTTGCAATATTCATTTTAGAGTTATCAATACATGACGCATGAGCAATTACAAAATTGTTTTCTATTAAAAGAATATGGTATTACAATGATACAGTACTTCAAAAACATACAAGCGATACGCAGAAATGTACACTGTATCACAAATAAACATACAACACACGAGAAGAACAGCATTCTGAGTAGAATACAATGCAAACACTTACTTTACTGATTCAAACATAAAATACAACATTATATTAAGTGCATACTGTTTGGAGCACACAAAGACATACGGGCTGATTCATGGAATAAATGTGCGCCGAAAAGGGGAGCTCAAGCGGGAAAATCGCAGCGCAAACACGAAAATCACAATGCACGCGTGCCAAAGCCGCGCACATTGATCCATGGAATTAAGTGCGTGTGTAAATCCTGGGATGTGCGCTAAAATCGTGGTTGGCGCACGCGGGCGCACATGTCATTAAACGGTGTGCGCTATGCGCACAGGGAAAGCGCACATAGCGCAGCGCACACAACAAAAGTGGGTGGAACACGGGGCGTAACACGCAGAATGGGGAACAACACACGAAAATGTGGGCGTTACGGGGGGTAAATGCCTGCAACGCCCACACGCACGCCAACAACACGTATTCATGGAATCGAACAGGGGAAAGGCGTGCAGCAAAAAAGACACGCTGATCCGGAAACACGTACGCCAGCAGGAAGCAGGCGTAAGCAGGCCCGCATAAAAGTGCACGCAAACAACAAACAAGCTCAGACGCTACAATGAATATACCGGTCCCGCAGCAGTGGTCGTCAGACACCGCAGGGGGAGGAGGATACCCAGGACCAGCCTTTTTGGGATGCCTGATGACCAGGTGTATGGGAGGTACAGGTTTCCACCACACATAATCCTAGAACTGGTGAGGGAGTGGGAGGATGACCTCACATCACCCACCCTGTGCTCCCAAGCACTGGACCCCTTGGAAAAGGTGCTCAATGTACTGCACTTCTTGGCTACTGGGTCATTTCAGCAGACAAGTGCCATAGTGGGGAGTGTGTCACAGGCCACACAGTCACGCTGCCTACACCAGGTGTTGGCCATCATGACTACGTGCCCCTCAGTCCGCAGGCACATATACATGCCCTGAACACCTGCAGAAAGGCAGGCCGTGGTCCAGGACTTTTACTGGGTGGCACACTTCCCCAAAGTGCTAGGTGCCATTGATTGCACCCATGTGGTGCTACATCCTCCCAGGGCCACAGAGCACAGAAAACGCAAACACTGGCATTCAATCAATGTACAGGTTGTATGTGATGCCAAGGGAATAATAACTTCAGTATATGCCAACTATCCAGGGTCAAGCCATGATAGTTACATTTTCAGAATGTCACCCCTGAACCAGTGACCACAAAAGTGATGGGTGGAAGGTTTCAAATGAATCTGAACCACTGGCAATTGCTCTGGGCAACCTTCCACACCACCGTTTTTTAGCCCGTCTGCGCCATTGCAAAAGGGGTTCAGCCATGTGCAAATCAGTCAGCTGCCACCACCAATGGTAGCAGCCCAGCCTGAACTGCTAGGCCAGGTCCCCTCTGCACAGAAAACCAAGCAACCCCAGACATGTTTCGGCCTTGTTGGACCTCCTCAGTGAGGTGCAGCCTGGTTCCCTATGGCGCAGCGAGCAAGGGACCCACGTCTGGGCATACCCTCTCTCACATGGAGAGACAAACTGTGACCACAAAAGTGATGGGTGGAAGGTTTCGAAAGAATCTGAACCACTGGCAATTGCTCTGGGCAACCTTCCACACCACTGTTTTTTAGCCCGTCTGCGCCATTGCAAAAGGGGTCCAGCCATGTGCAAATCAGTCAGCTGCTGCCACCAATGGTAGCAGCCCAGCCTGAACTGCTAGGCCAGGTCCCCTCTACACAGAAAACCAAGCAACCCCAGACATGTTTCGGCCGTGTTGGACCTCCTCAGTGAGGTGCAGCCTGGTTCCCTATGGCGCAGCGAGCAAGGGACCCACGTCTTGGAATATCCTCTCTCACATGGAGAGACAAACTGTGACCACAAAAGTGATGGGTGGAAGGTTTCGAATTAATCTGAACCACTGGCAATTGCTCTGGGCAACCTTCCACACCACCGGGACCTGGAAGCTGGTTGGCATGGTGACACATGGCTAATTGGTGAGTGTAAATGCCTCTGCACATGCATGCATATCAGAAACTGAGAAAAGGGAAAACCCCACTAATGAGAACCATAATCACCTCCCCAGGGGACAGTGTCTACCCTCTGAGCACCTACATGATGACGCAATTCGGAACCCCACCACACCACCCGAGGTAAGATACAACACAGCCCATATTGCAACCCGGAGCATAGTGGAGCGCACATTCGGATTGCTCAAGTCACGCTTTCGCTCCCTTGACCGCTCTGGTGGGCAGCTGCTATACGCGCCCCCAGTAGTGTGCAGGATCATAGTGGCAGCATGTGTCCTGCATAATGTTGCAACACGCTGGGCCGTGCCGGTGGACATGGTCGTGCCCCCACATCCCCAACCACATGTCCGGCCGCTGCTCATGGGAGGTGAAAGGGCACGTGGTGAGGTAGCCCGTACCCAACTTGTGGCAGATTACTTCACCTAAAATCACACCCCTGCGGAGTGCACACAGCCCTGGCACATACCAGCTGAGAATCAATGATGATGGCAAAAGGGACAGTCAATTGTCACAACCATACCAGCCTGATATTGTTCACCTGGAAGTGTTACATTGTGTGCATCCCTACCTACTCAAAGACACCCAATGCTGTTTCACAAAAAGACACACATTCATGCAGCATGAAAGATTACCCTCTTGCAAAATACCTCAGCAAAATACTGCCATGTCACCCAACCCCTCCCCATCTCAGCTACCCAACACACCATGGCATGGCATGCAATGTGCAAGCAAGTAAATTAATGCACAACACATGACACAAGTGTCACTAAAGTGCAATGTTCCAAATGTAAACAGTCCACAGACAATATGCTCTCAGTAATCAAAAATAAACACCACACATGAACAAATACTTACCAGCAACACAATACATCAGTACAGGAAGAAAGCATGGCAATACAAGACAGGAAAAAGTCAAAGTAGTGCAAGTATCACAACCTGACCAAGGCAGCACATCGACCCCTTCCAACTGCAGAGTGTTGCTGTCAGGAAAATGTCTCAGTGTACTGCATACAACATGAACTGCATATGCAAAGGAGACAGCCTTGTGAAGACATGAAGAACCTACATGCAAACAAGGAGAAAGACATGGATGCACAAGCACATATCAATACACCATGCATTGTAGAATCCAACAACAATCCCCACTAGGGATGTACACATGGTTTTGACTACAGACTGCCCACACAACTCATGGGAGCCCAATGTCACTGTGTAAGTTACTGTCACTTGGTCACACCCTTTGCAAGCGCATGGAAAGGGGAAGCAGGAGGGGTGTGTGTGTCCTGAGACCAAGCATCTAACCCAAAGACAGGACAAGCCTGCATGTGCACAGCTGTAATACACAGTGGATGCCCACGGGAGCCACACAAAGCAACACGCTGTAAAAATAAAAATCTAAAACAAAAAATCAAAAATGGCCATGTGTGGACCGGGGGGGGCACCCAGGAGGCACGAGGTACATAGTGCATCCCAACACCCACATGCATGGATTTCGGGAAAATAAAAATACCTCCATTGGCTCATGGCCTGCATGGCTACGCTACAGTGGGAGAACTGCCGTCGCTCTCTTCACCCTCTGCTGCTACATCTGGAGGTGGCCATGATATGGGAGGCAGCCCATGCAAAGCCCTGGTATGGTCCTCCAGGGCAGCAAGCCTGCGGGTCTGGAAGGTTTGGTTCTGCAGGATAATGGTACAGAGATCCCCATGCAGCACCTCACGGGTTGCCTGCATTTCTGCATGCATGGCCTCGCGTGATGCCTGGATCTCCGCACGGGTTGCCTGGAGCTCAGCTGGGAGTGAACGTGTGAGCTGCTCCAGATGCTGTTCTGACCTAAAATTCCGGGAAGCCTCAAGTTCACTCAAAGTATCTCTGAGGAACCTGTGTTCAGACCTCAGGGCTTCCCTGTGGGCTTGTGACTCTACCAAAATGGCTTCACGCAGAGCCTCCAGTCCAGCCCGTCGGTCCCTGTTGGACGCCAACATGTCCTTCCTGTGTGAGTGGCAAATGGAGGCTGTTGCCTGCTGCTGGAGCTCCATCTGCCTTTCAGGGGGGAGAATGGAAGTGGCCACCCTATCCATTGCCTGAGCCATCATTTAACACGATGCTCCCTCTTGTGCTGCAATACTGTACATGGAGTTCTCCCACACTGTATTGCCTGGTGGCGCACGGCCACCGCGCTGACGGGCGCCACACCTGTTTGGGGCAAGGCGATCTGCACCTTGCTGTGATGGCACTGCCTGAGGCTGCAGGACTGCATTCCTCCTTTGATCAGCTGGCCCAGGAACAGGAGCAAACATTGTGGAGTCTGACCCTGCATCCGTAACCGCCACAGGAGGACTTTCCAACACTGACATCCCCATAGAGCGGTCTACCCCTGGTGCAGGTGGGTTGGACAGAACAGCATCCCTGCCAGAAACACTCACCTGTGATGGCACATATGTCTCACTGTCCGATTCAGCACCTGAATCATAGAGGTCTGCGGAGGGGTCCCCAGAGACACCCGTGGACAGTATGGTCTGCAGGAGGAATGGGTTTTCACCCACCACCACCCCACGTCCTCCACTGGTGCCCAGTTGTGGCTGAGATTCCTCCTGGGTCTGCACCATCTCCTCCACCTCAACAGCATCAAGTGCCTCATCACCTGCAAAAACATGACAGACAACAAATTGAAACAGGCATGAGCACCATACCACACACATAGGCCTGATGAGACAGAGATCCAGTACATAAATCGCACATGTCCCACATGAATATAACTCTGGCATCCATGCACTGTCAATGAGTTGGAATGGGAGGCAAAAAGCACACACTGAGGACTCCAAGATGGAAAAGCAGCACATGTGCAGCATGCTGGATTGCACTGGCAGCACACATTAGCCCGTGAGTGGCATGTCCAATACACATACATGACACATGCCATCACACAGATGTCACGTAGCATAGCCATGGTACATTTGACAACTACAGCCATATGTCAGTGAATGAGTACTGTCACCCATCCATGTGAGATGGACATGATGAGATGAAACATGCAAAATAGTGTGACAAAATATGCATGTGCCACACACTGCAACACATCCAGTGTTCAATTATAGAGTGATGGCAGGCAGATGGATACATCAATGGTGGTCACTTCAACATGACAGAAGACAACAGTCATGTTCTACATACAAACAGGGCCCAAAAATGATTGTGAGCAGGCCATTACTCAATCAGCCTGAATGGTTAAATCATTCCCATAACAAAGTAATAAATGTGGGCCATTGTGGGGTGTAATCTATGACAGAAGCATGTCACATATGTGGCAGTAGGGCAGAAAAATTCATCGTAAAAATGGAAAGGATTGAAACAATCAGGCTGAATGAACAGGAAAACATTGTGAACAATGTTGTTGCAAGATGTCAGTTGAAGGGCAACTGCAGTAATCTGGTGCAAATTGGCAGCTGTGGTCAGAAGGGATACTGTCATACCCAAACCCAAGTCCGGGGAATGGTTTGGAGGAAGCACGTGGGTGACCCATACCAGTCATGACTACACACCCTCACCTGGCACTCAATCAGAACACATCACCCAAGCAACATACACATGCATTACACTCACATGCATGGGCACTCACCGGACAATGCTTCAAAATCTGGTAGGTCTCCCACGCCTCGGATTTGTTCCTCTGTGACAAAGGTTCCAGCGACAGACTCATGTTCAGTGAGTTGGTCGTCCTCTGGTGGAGACCCACCACCAGTCACCAGAGTAGAGGCATGATTGGAAGCCAGCTTGTTCTTTGCTCTGAGTTTCAGATCATTCCACCGCTTGTAGCAATCATCAGCTGTGCGCCTCACAAATCCAAGGGCACTAATGTGGTCCGCCATGGTCTGCCAGTGGGCCCTACATTGAGCCGGCGTAGTCTTGCACACTGCAGTCACCAGCATTTCGCGGCTATGTGGCAACACATAGGCCACAAGTGCATCTAGTTCGGTGTCATTGAAGCTAGGCTTCCTTGACATGCCGGAGTGTGTAGCCGTGTCTGGGGTCCCAGCCTGTAGTGCAAGAGCACCCTTCTTCTTCTTGGAAGGTGGTGCGGATCCTGAGTGGTTTACGCCGCTCTGGTTGGTAGGGGCAGAAGCGCAGGTGGACTGGGTACTTGAAGTTTGCAAAGGCGCAATGACCAAAGGTCTCGGTGCAGGCATTGGCTGCAGGGTGATGTTGGCGTGACCAACGTCGGTGTGATGGACTTGTACCGACACTGTCCCAGCTGGGAGACTCAGAGCTGGGGTGGATTGAGCTGCAGCTGCCCCTGCAGTCTCCTCACCCTGGCTACTTGGGGCAGCAGATGACATTGCTGCCCCAGATCCACATGGTCTGGTGACAGCAACTTTCACTGCCACACGTGGCATAGACTTGGTGACCTGAAAGTCAGCCTGGGAGTCATCCTGTGCCGGTTCAGTTGACAAAATGGGCCGGTTTAACAAGGGCTGAGCTGGGATGGTGTCAGCTACATTTCCCACAGCCATTAGGGGGGGCATAGGTGGCCCCGATTGGTCCTCCACACACTGGCCTCTTGGGGCACCCTGCACATCCTGGCCACGTCCCCTACCGCAGCCCCTTTTGGAGGTCAGCCACCTTTCCCTCCCTTACTGCTTGGTCACCTCCCAACCATGGCACTGATGTTGTTGTGCGTATGGGAGTTGCAGTAAACAATTGTCCTGGCCAATTGGGGCGAAAGGGGTAGGGTACTTGATGGAATTCGTACCCTAGTGCTCTAGCAAGGCTGTCTGTGATCTCTGGGGGAAGACGACGGGTCACACAACGCACAGGCACCCCAAAAACAAAAGTAAACATGCACGCAACCCCTGGTAGACCACGTGCATGGAAAAATGAACCCGCAGTACGCTGTGGCACCCAGAAACACAAAAATAAGTGTATGCGTGTTACACGCAGCCTACAATGACCTCTGAAGGGGTACGTGACACACGGGAGCAATCACAGTTGGAAAATACATGCGCGACTCACCATCTGCCTGGAAAAAGAATGTGAAAAAGACGCGCATGTGTGCGTTGGCAACACCCCCGCCAAAGAAGAAAAGAACGCAGTCTGAGGAAGCAGGGAGTACGAACTGGAACCATTGTGAAGTAATCGCATGTGAAACGACAAGAAGTACAAGAATCACCCACTCGCTCTTCACAAAAAGCACGTACAAGAAAATGGCGTCCTACACGTACCTTTTAAGCCAGCCCACACGTGCGATGTCACTTAGGCACCTACGCACTAAGGTCCTTTCCTCCAATCACACGCAGTGACACCCGGACGTGCAGTTTTTTCACATGTACAATTAACATGCACCCTTGTTGTGGGAAACGCCCGTGCATCTAACGTCACAGGCACGCTTACACGCTAAGGGCCTTTCCTCTAATTACACGCTAATGTGATGTTTTTTCACGTGCCAAATCACTCCTTATCAAGCTGGCCTCGCAGCAACACCCGGAAGACCATGCTCCTGCCCAAAAGGCTGAATTGCTGCCCCCCAGAGGCCCGAGCACGCTCCCACCTGCCATCTGCTGCTGCCTGGCTGCCTGCTGGCCACATGCCCTGCTATTTGGTGCCTGTACGTCTGCCATCTGCAGGGGTCCAGTTGCTGTGACCACCCCTGCTGGAACAGAAGACTCCCGACTGGACTACCATCTTGCTCCACAGCCCAGCCCCAGGACCCAGTTGCCCATCCACACCTGCCTCGGGGGTTGCCATGTCAGACACAACACCATCTGGCACCACTGGCAACCCGCAGTCAGAGTGCAGAGGGCTACCAGCTTCACTGCTGCAGAAGTTGGTATCCTGGTGGCATTATGATGCCCTCTTTGGAAGTTCACGCGCTGACAATGAAGGACCGAAGAGGACCTGGACGGACATCGTGGCTGCCATCAACGTGGAGGGGGTGGCAGCCCGCGCCTTGGAACACGTCCGGAAGTGCTGGGAGGACTTCAGGTCCAGGACACTCAGCAAGGCACTGTGTCTCCTGAAGGCAAAGCATGGAAAGGGGCACCGGGTCTGCCTTGCCAACATGCAGATGAGGGTCCTGGAACGTATAGACCCAGCACTCCACCTCCAGGTCCTTGGGAGGCAGACCCGTCCAGAGTCGAGCGGTAAGTGTGCATGCGTACTGATTGGATGCTGTGCATGTTGAGGTGTGGCAGGTGTGTGCAGGTTGCACATATGTCTTGGAAGGACCATGTATGGATGTGTATGTACAGGGACATGAGCCTGCCGCATGAGAGTCCAGTCATGTGTGAGGCACATCAACTGTGTATGTGTACAAAAGCATTATGGCCAAATGCATGTTGGGGTACACACATGTTTACATATCTGTGTATGTACCATGGCATGGTTGGGGTGTGACACATGGATGCGGGTTCCACCTTCAGGTACGTGCATGGTGTACATGTGTGTGTGTGAGGGTATTTTACATGTGTGCCACTGTGATACACCATGGATGAATGTGACACTGACATGTAGGAGGCTGATTGGCAGATGTGACATGGATGCGAGGATTTCACTGCAACAGGTGGTGTAGATGTACAGATGCATGTACGTCTGGTGGCGTGTTGCATGTGTTAGCCAATCCCCGTGTTGCATGTGATGTCAGGCTAACCTTTGGATGGTCATGGTGTTGTATGTGTATGGATGGTGCTGGCTGCTGCAACATTCCTGTTCATTTGCATGTGTGTGTTGATAGAAATGATATGTGTGTTGGGGAGTGTGAGGCCATGCGTGAAGTTTGAGACTGCCACTCATCTGCAACTGTCATGTGTGTATCAGACCATTTTACAGTGCCCTGATGCCTGTGTTCTGTCTCTCCCTGTCTGCAGCATCAACTGATGAAGAGGGCAGAGATGGTGCTGTGGAGCACATCCCACCGCCAGCCGGAGAGGCAAGGCCCAGCTCCCCTCCCAGGTTGACATCTCGTCAGGGAGTGAGGAGTCTAGTGCTGCCTCTGCGGCCGCAGCTGCCAGGGGTAGGTCCAAGAGGCAGAGGTCGGAGGTGGACTCCTCGGCAGCAGAAGGGGCAGCTGACACCCCAAAGGGCCCTACGGAGGAAGATGGCAGGGAGTCATCCAGGTTGGTGGGGGGTTTGGTTGAGGAGGAGGCTGTGGAAGTCACACACACAAGGCCTGTAAGGGGGATCCTACTGGTGCCAGTGGTGCAGTCCAGTGGCAGGGGCAGGAGGCAGCACAGGCTGCCGCTGAGGTGCCTCTGTGTAATCCTGTTGCCGATCCTGTGACTGCATCATCCGGCACCAGCAGGGATGCCTTCGTCCAGACCCGTTTTCAGAGAGGGGATAGCCGCACAACAACTGGCCTTCCTCTCCCTGCGGACGTGGCAATCTGGGACCGGATTGAGCCTGTCCTGGGTGGGGTGGTGTTGCGTGTTCATGACATTCATAATGACGTGCAGTGTTCTCAGGAGGCAGCACAGGCCACCGCGGTGGTGCCTGTGTGTAATCCTGTTCCCGATCCTGTGACTGCTGACTGCATCAACCGGCACCAGCAGGGATGCCTTCGTCCAGACCCGTTTTCAGGGAGGGCATAGCCGCACAACAACTGGCCTTCCTCTCCCTGTGGACGTGGCAATCCAGGACTGGATTGAGCCTGTCCTGGGTGGGGTGGCGTTGCGTGTTCGTGACATTCGGAATGACGTGCGGTGTTCTCGCGAGGACAGCGCACGTCATTTCGAATGTCTCGAAGACTGCATCAACTACTGGGTGGGGTCACCAGTGCTGGGTTCTGCTGACCCCCTCCTCAACTGAACTCCCTGTGCGCCAGTTGTCCTCCGTGCCATCTTCCTGCCCAGTGTCACCCGGGCACCCTGTGGAGCTGTCCCTGACCCAGCGGCCAGGCTGGTGGAGGACACATCCCTGCCACAGTCGGGAGTCGGAGGTCCAGCAGGGGTGGCCACCCCAACAACTGGACCCCAGCAGGTGGATGACATGCAGGCAACAACGGGCAGGGCACATGCACGGCAGCAGCAGGCTCAAAGTGGGAGCGATGATGTCTCGGGGCAAACAACATCAGAGGGGCATGCATCGGCCGGAGGGCAGGAAGACCCTGGATTGCAAGTGTCTTCCATGTGGCAGCGGTTGGGCCAGGCCATAGATGCGGAGCAGGGGTGGGCGGAAGAGGCATGGCTCACAATGGTCAGGGCGGAGAACTCCATGCGGAGGACGCTGAGGCGGCACGAGTGCCTCATGGCAATTTGCAGGGAGTTGGAGTTGAACATGGCATCGTCCCTCCAAGACCAGGAGTTCGATGATGCCCTGGCCCAGGAAATCGGAAAGTGAGCCGTCAGACTAGCCTGCCCCCATTGTATATAGTTTGTAGTGTTAGGTTTCATTTTCAATTTCATTTATTTTGTGGTGATTGGACTATGCCCCAAACTTTTGTATATAGTTATTTTCTTAGGTAGTTTTTTGAATAGGTTTCATTTCTTTCATTGGGCTCATGGACCCTGGATGAAATCGGTGTACATAGTTGAACAGTGGATCATGTGAGGATTTTATTTTATTAATCACCATGGATCAATGGATTTTTCAATTTATTTTTCCTTTGGATTTCATTTGGTGGACCGTGAGATTGGACACATTTTGTTTTTCATCACTTTGGATTGGTTCTTCATATGTTTTTTTTTATTCTGTTTTGGACATAAATTTCATTTTATCGTTTGAAATATGTTTTATGCTTTCATTTCATTTCATTCATTTTGTTCATAATACATTTTTATTTCTTACTTCCATGTGTGGTATTCGCTCATTGGGTTACTGCATGTGAAAAAGTGGATTTAGACAATCACTGGCACCCAGTGTGTGTGTGTGAGGGATATGTTTTGATGTGCATAGTTGACTTTCGGTTTGCGTCATGGAATAGCCATTTCAGTGTGGGTTGGATTGAGGACTTGATTGCCTCTCAAGACTGGGATGGCGTGCTGCGGGATTTTGGTGGACATGAGGCCCATGATTGTACATCTTTATGACGTGTTGGGGGGGACATGAGTCGGGGCCTGCTGGCAGGTGCCCGTCAATGCTGGGTGGGTGGGGGTGCAGAGGGACATGAGTCGGGGCCTGCTTGCAGGTGCCCGTCAATGCTGGGTGGGTGGGGGTGCAGAGCGACATGAGTCGGGGCCTGCTGGCAGGTGCCCCTCAATGCTGGGTGGGTGGGGGTGCAGAGGGACATGAGTCGGGGCCTGCTGGCAGGTGCCCGTCAATGCTGGGTGGGTAGGGGTGCAGAGGGACATGGGTTGGTGATCACTAGTGCAAGGTGACATGTGGGCTGACTGGGAGGCATGCCCATGGTGGATGGGCTGCCTGCGGGACATGACCAGGGGTGCAGGGTAGTCCCCTATTGTGTGGGCTGCCTGCAGGGGCTGGGGAGGGGGTCGAGGGTACACCTGGGAGGACCCACACTGCCAATTCACATGTTTAATACCCCGCACACCCCACTGGATACACGTACCCTGCTCTGCAAGCGAAATTGCATGTGTAGGTACCCGCGCACCCCTCAGAATACACGTACCCCACTCTGCAAGCGAAATCACGTGTGGTAGTACCCGCGCACCCCTCAGAATACATGTACCCCACTCTGCAAGCAAAATCGCATGTGAAAGTTCCCACGCACACCAGAAATACACGTACCCTGCTCGCCCAAGACCTATCGCGTGTGAGACTCCCCACGCACCACACTGGATACACGTACCCCGCTATGCAAGCGGAATCACATGTGGGAGTACATGTGCACCCCTCAGAATACACGTACCCCGCTCTGCAAGCGAAATCGCGTGTGAGAGTACCCGCGCACCCCTCAGAATACACGTACCCCGCTCAGACAGCGTAATCGCATGTGAAAATTCCCGCGCAACCCAGAAATACACGTAGCCCGCTCGCCAAAGGCCTATCGCATGTGCAAAGTCCCGCGCCCCCCAGGAATACTCGTTCCCCGCTCGCGTGATTGCAGTGTAGCACCCCTGTTAGCTGGTCCAGGGTTAGCACAGCCCTTTGCGCTGCATTGGGGATTTCAATGGTTTTTTTCTTGTGCAAGGGGCGTTCTTGGGGGCGTAACTGGCGCTGCGGGATGTTCTCTGCGCCAGCACTCAAAATGCCTTGGCAATTCCATGAAGACGCGGTGCGCCAGAATGCTGTTTAGCGCACACGGCTGGCGCACGCTGGCGCACGCTCCCTCTCTGCGCTGAAATCTACGAATTACCCCAATACTGTTTGGAACACACAATAAGAGTGTATGTGCACTTTTCTGAAACTTTATAAGGTATATTAAAATTGATAAATGTTTTTATATCTTATTTTAATAACCAAAACAGGAAAATATATTTTAACACATTTACATTTGTGTATCAATTGTATAGCCCACACACAGTCAATCTTACGAATTACAAACATTTTAAACGTTATTTAAAGCATATGTTTTTGTAATTGGTATTACGTACAGATATGTACGTCTTCCATTTAACATTTTAGAATTGTAATCTTACTGACATTTGCATAGCAGATTTGATAAAGTTGAATTGTAGTTTTAAATGAAATAATTGCTTAATTAACAGTCTCGTATTTTTAAATAGAAAAATGTAACTACGTCGACATTATCACATTTATAAAGAATTACTATCCAAAAACGCAAACACATGTTGAAACAAAGTTTACATTTGGTAAAGTGACAGTGACACATGTCTGGATGGTTCAGTTTTGCCTGACTCATGAAATCAAATGTCATGCTAGCAAAGGGAGGCACATGGACGTCATTTCACCAAAATGCCAGGGGTATTAGAAGTGACATCACATGACCATTGACCTCTAATGACATCACAGGTCAGGAAGTGATGTCATTTGACCCCACCCCGAACGGACATCACGGGAAGCAATGGAACACAACCGTTGATCCCTTAAAAAAACAGGAAGTGGCAATCACATAGCAATCACATAGCATTGTTTCTATGTACACTATGAAAAATATGGTTGCAATATTACTGTAACGTGATATACATTTCATACAAGAATTGATCACCATATGTATCGGCAGAAAAAAACATGCTATAACTGCAACTTGCGAAAAGCGAAATACATAGTCCGAAATGGATCTTATTCTATTCTCAATGCTTTTTGGAGGATTTTATCTACATTGTGAATTTGAGGTGTTTAAGATCAGACTAACTGCCTGATTCATGGAATTATTTGCGTGAAAAACACAGATTTGCGTGCCTTTCTGCCCAAAAATCCACATACTTCAAACAGGGATTTTCGGGCAGAAAGGCGCACAAATCTGCGTTTTTTACGCAAATAATTCCATGAATCAGGCTGTAAATGAGTGACTTACCCCCTGAAGTGTGCCTGAAATTAACCTTTTCTTTTCTTTTATTTTTTTAGGGGTAGCAAGGCAGACCACAGGGGTAGCAAGGGACACCTCAGGGGTCGCAAGTGCGACCCCTGGTTACCCCCAAATGACATCCCTGGGGGGTGCACTGTCACATAATCTCCTTCACTATGCAGACAATTCCAAAAGTTGCTTGAACATGTGTTTTTCTGAGGCACACACTTACAACACCATTGTGAATGGGTTCAGAACATAGTTATAATGTCATGAAAATTGGGCCTTTTACCATGCAGGCCCTATCTCTTTATTGTGTGATGCCCTCTCAGTGCCCATGTGGGTGCTTGGAGCCTAGAATAGACCTGTGTCTGGCACTTGCCCCTAACACTAATGCATTCAAGGT
Source organism: Ambystoma mexicanum (assembly GCF_040938575.1). Taxonomy (NCBI): domain Eukaryota; kingdom Metazoa; phylum Chordata; class Amphibia; order Caudata; family Ambystomatidae; genus Ambystoma; species Ambystoma mexicanum. The sequence continues at coordinate 334,794,406 of NC_090933.1, read as the reverse complement.
CCCTTGTGGACCATTGGTGCTGAGCCCATGAGCACCAAGAAAGGAGCAGCTGACTTTTCTGAATTGTGTGGCTGACAGGTTTATTTGAATCATCATTTGAAAAATCACATAGACTGTAATTAATTCTAATGCCCTGTTCTTTGTAAATAGGGTTCAAACTGTACAATGCTACCTCTTAAAACCTCTTTCGAGAACATTGACCAATTTTTGTCAATACAGGTGGGTTTTGAAAACATGTCAGTACAGCTCCCAACCGCCCTTGACTAGGACACTTAGATATTCACTTAGATTGTGTGGGATCAAAATTAAATATTACTGCTTTGATGCTTTCGACCTCTAAAAGGCTTTTTTGGCCAGCGTTGTGAGCTACTGTTAATATTAATCGGGACCGCACAAAGTCGTGAGCAATGAACCTGCAAGGTTCGCTTAGAAATGAAATGTGTGTAATTATGCAGCTCCAACCTTTGCAGCAAGAAACATGTTAGTCGAGCGTTAACAGCCCTTGAAATATCTATTCTCTTCAGCTGCACAATGGGACTGATCATCTGCAACAGCTGCATACATATTAGGAGCTGACAGCTGTCTATCAAACTTTCTATGCAGGTTTTTGAAGCTGTTCTTAAAAGAAGAATTAATTGATGTAATCATTAAAATTATTAAAATAACAGTAATTTAATATTTAAAATGTATCCAACAAATACAAGTCACCGAAGTCACGATGAATTAATGCTTTCTTGGCAAGGTCATCTTTATATATTTACCATTGTTATTATGAAGATTATTATTATTGTTATTTTCTTATTATTGTACAACTATGAAGTGTTTCGTTCACCAGAAAGCTTGTCTCTTGGTGATGCGTGCTTGTTTTGATGGCGGTGGTTTAAAGCATAATGGTGAGGTATTAGAGCACTGATGGAAAGGACTGAGATAGGTGTTATCGGCCTACACTCAAAAGTATTAGCTCAAGTCGAAGCCAACAAGCTTATAACGAGGACAAGGATTCATAACAACTGCTACCCCTCAACCCACTGGTGGTGTAATGAACTTTTTTTTTTTATAGTAAAATCACAAAAAAAGGTTTATGTAGGTTAGAAACAAAATAAAATAATTGGAGAAATTGTGGTTAATTAGTGTGAGCTGCTTATGCTAGTGTAATGTTTTCAAACTGACTGAGTAAATAGAGTAAATTGAATATTCATGTGTATTGTTGGGTGAGAAACATCAAGGTTTGCAATATAGTAATACAACTCAATCTGTATTGCCCAGGGCCCAAGTTATGCCGCTGCCACCCAAGCTGGCATGCTGGATCAGGATTTATTGCTATTAACAGCTATTCAATCCGAATACATGGGGTGTTTAATAGGGCATGCGTTGAGAGCTGATTTATCAATCCAAGGTAATCCATGGTAATGTTTAAATATAGCTGGGCCAATTCCAGCGGTATGTGACTTGTCTAACAAAACCTCTACCTTCCATTTGTGCTTTCTTAATTTTGATGGGTTGTGAGAGATACATAGACTGTGAGCATTGACACAGCCTCTACTAGCAGTGTTTACATGTGTAGCTGAGGAACCAGGGTTGGTGACATGCAATGCTGTACTTATAATGAACAAAGATTGAAGATGATCATTTACACAATAGCTGGAAGCTAATGCACCAATTCAGTGACTTCAGTTGCAGAGTCTCTGAGGTCTGTGATGTGATCCAGTGTGGCATAGCAGTCTGCAGAATCTGTAGCTGAGTAATTAGATAGGCTGAGAGACCCCTATAAACACTAGTCATATCATCTTTGTAAGAGATTTTTCACAGTCTGATTTCTGTATTTAAGGACCATATTGGAAATAAATGCACCTTAAGAGTCTAAAGCAATGCGCTTCTTAAAAACAACAGCAATCTAACACTTTAAGGAAAGCTTTGTCTCCATGAGAACATCTAGTGATGCTGTTGCCAACTGGAGTGGGGCAAAGACACAGTGCAGGATGCCAGTTTTCTGATAGTGAGTCTTAATCTGTGGAGCCAAAAATCATAAGATCGATCTTAGAGACATTCCATTTTAAATTATTGGTTGTCATGCAAGTATCAATTTCTAGTAAGATGTCATTGAAGTTGGATTTGGAGGTGTGAGAGGTGGGGTGTATTTTCAACAGAAATTGTGAATCTCCTTGTACTTGAGATACTGCATCAAGTACAACTCTAACAGCTTTCTCAAGGGCAGAATATAAACATTAAATAGCAGCAGTATGAGGGCACGTACTTTGTATTTTTGTTATATTCGTTTAATATTTATATTGCACACCAAACACAGAGGTAGCTGGGCGCTTGAAAGCTTGTGGTTACATACATGCAATGGAAGGCAGATGCAAGCAGGCATGAGGACAATAAATAAATAAATTGGATCTGGTTACATATGGATCCGAGGAAAACGTGGCATACAGTGAGTCAACGGAATACAATACAATGAGTAACAACTTGGTATCAGTATCTTAGTGGTGATTGGAAAGCCAGCTTTGAAGGAGAGGAAGGACGGTTCCTGTCTAAACGGGATGGGATGGAGTTCCAGCGTTCGGAAGCTTGGACCGGGAAGCTAGCTCCTCCAGCGGGTTTGAGATTGAACCTTGATGTTACCAGATTATGGTAGCAAGCAGATCTGGTGGTATGAGTAGGTTTGTGCAAGCAGATTTTGTCTGCCAGATATCTCGGGACTGAGTTTGTAAGGCATTTGAATGTGATGGCCAGGGTGCGTAGTGTGATTCTATCACAGATGGGCAACCAATTGGCATTCTTTCTATGGTTGGAAATGTGACAGGATCTGGGTAGACTGAGTGCAGCTCTTAGTGAATTATTTTGGAGTACCTGGAGCCAGTTTAGATTCTGTTCAGACGTACCAAGGAATAGTGTGTTACAGTAGTCCAATTTAGATAGAGTGAGTGCTCTAGCTAGCATTAGACAACTGCTTGTGGAAAGGAATGATTTACAACTGTAGACCAGTTTGTTAGTGTAGACCGTGGGGGATGCAAAACTGCTGACCTGTCTTTTGAGAGAGAGAGTTGAGTCAAGATAGACCCCCAATATTTTAATCTCTTTGGAGACGTTGATCATATTGCCGTCAATGACGAAAGATGAGTATCTGGTATCGAGTTTGTTCAGGCGTGCTTGTGTACCAACGATCATTAGCTCAGTCTTGTCGTCATTGAGGTAAAGACTGTTGGTAGCCATCCAAGCTTGGATTTCACTGTAAATGTTATTTAACAATTTTGATTCATGCTCATGACAGCCAGTGAGGTGGATGAGGACTTGGGTGTCGTCAGAATAGTTTGTATAGACGACACCCAACTTATCTAAGCGGATGAAAAGTAGCTTAATAAAAATATTGTATAATGTGGGTGACACACAGGACCCTTGAGGTATTGGAGTGGGGTCAGCGTAGGCAGAAGGGGAGAAGACTCTTGTAGTCTGGTTAGAGAGGAAGGATGTAATCCAATCAGATGCATTGGTGGAGAATGCTGCTGCTGTTTTTGAGGTGCTTAGTGAGAATTTGATGATCGACAAGGTCGAAGGCAGCGGAAAGATCTAGTAGCAAGAGGACTTCTAGCTTGCCTTTGTCCTTTGCCTCGTCCATTTGGATCTTAAGATCTAGCTGTGCTGTCTCAGTTCCATGTCTAGGTCTGAATCCAGATTGTCTGGCCCTCATTACGACCCAGGCGGTAAGTTACCGCCTGGGTCGTACCCTTACCACCATGGCGTAAACTACGCCATGGTGGTTGGCGGATTTACCGCCCCATTCCAAGGTGAGTAGGGCGGTAAATCTCCATTTCCCATTTTACCCTTCCCCATTCCCATTTTCGCCCCATAGGGAATGGGGAAAGGCGATAATTACGGCACCGTAAATTACGGTGCCGTAATTATCGCCAAGGTCCCTTTGCGGCATGGATTTTAACGGCTGCAAAAAAGCAGCCGTTAAAAGCCATCCCGCAAAGGGAACCTTGTAATCAGGCGTTAAGGGTCGGCGCCGTTTACGGAGCCGTAAAGCCCTTAACGCCTGAGTCAGAATGAGGGCCTCTGAGTCCGAGGAGTTCATTTTCCTCTAAGTGCTTCTGGATTTGCAGATAGGCCACCCGATCCAGGATTTTTAGTAAGAACTGGACGGTGGTGATGGGCCTGTAGTTGGTGGGGACATTGGGGTCGAGGTTGTTTTTTTTAGTGGTGGCATAACCCATGCTTCCTTGACGTTGTTGGGTACCTGATTGGATGAGAATGAGGAATTTATTAGTGAGGTGATGAAGGGGGCTAGGTTTTTGGCTCCCTCTTTAATGATGGTGGCTGGGCAAATATCTCCTTGGCAATGGGAAGATTTTAGACTCTTTATGATGCCTTCAACTTCTTTAGGAGTCATTTGCGAGAAGGAGAATGGGGCGCAGGTTTGGGGGTTTAGTGGTGGGTCAAGAGAAGTGTGCGGGCCAGTGGGGGGGCTTGCTTTTTTTACTTTGATCTTATTTTGGAGTTGGGTGATTTTGTCTGCAAGGGCTTTCTGGATTTTTGTGCACCATTCTGCGTTTTTGATGCAGTCTTGTGAGGGTGGTGCATGGGATTCAAGCTCTTTTAGGATACTGAAGAGTTCCTTAGTACTGGATTTGGCATTGTGGATTCTAGAGTTGTAGGTTTCTTTTTTGCAGAGAGGATGGCTGCTTTGTAGATAGTGGTGGGTGTGGTGAAAGCTGTTTTGTTGTTGGCATTAGGAGATTTACGGCATGTTGATTCTGCAGATCTTTTGATGATTCTGAGGCGTTTTAGTTCTGGGGTGAACCATTTATTAAGGTGTGCTAGGGGTTTGGCTTTCCTGAGTTTCAGCAGGGCAGTGGAGTCTAATGCCGACTTAAGAGTATTGTTGAAGAGGTCTACCAGGTAAGAAGGGTCAAGCTTGCGAAATCTGGACTCCTTAAGGATGTCGCCAATGAGAGGTTGGAGGTTGTCAATGGTGATGTTGCAGCAGTTTCTGGAGAGTGAGGGGTATGCTAGTGCTACTTTGGGCGGGGAAAGTCCAGGGATGGAGAATAGTATGAGGTTGTGGTCTGACCAGGCTAATGGTTTGTTTTGGGTAATAGCGACTGAGCAATTAAGGTCAGATACCCAATCCATTGTTCTACCTTTGGCGTGTGTGGGTGATGTAAATTTGTGTATAAAACCCAGGTTAGAAATTGCACTGTCCACTGCTATGGCGCGATGGTCGTTGGGGTCGTGGAGGCCAAGATTCAGATCTCCGAGTCGGGTTGTTAGAGAGCCAAATTTGGTGTGCGTGGAAAGGAGATTTAGGATGTCGTACCCAAAAGAGTTGGAGGGGCCAGGAGGTCGATAAATGAGTTGCAAGAGTATAGTTTGGATGGGCAAAAGATTAAGTTTCACTGACAGGAGCTCGGTGGAGGAGAGGCTGGAAGGGGTAGTAGCTCTGAGGGAGAGGTGGGTGTTGGCAATGAATTCTAGTCCACCGCCTTTACCTGACATTCTATCTGCTATGATAATGGTGAAACGATCTGGTAGTGCTATGGAGAGTGCCGGGCTCACTGCCTGGTGTAGCCAGGTTTCTGTAGCAGCCAAGAAGTCTAAGCTGTTGGCGATAATGAGATCTCTGAGGCATGGGCGACGATGGATCTAGCATTGATGAGAGCACCTTTGATAATAGGGGTTGGTGGGGGGATCATGTTGGGGGTGTGTGAAAGGGTCTGGGAGATAGGGCAAGTTGTGACTTTGATGGTATCAGTAGGGTCATTTTTTGTTAGGGACGTGCCTTTGTGTTTTGGGAGGCGAGAGCCTAGTCTCTGGTTCCTAATATGGACTGCGAGAGGGATGAGTGGTGTAGGTGGTGTGGTGAAATGGAGTAACCATTCAAAGGGTTTGCGTGGGTCGGTGGTTGCTGTGGTGTGGGGTAGTGTAATGGAAGGTTTGGGGTTGAGGGTGTGTGGTGTAGATTGGAAGTAAGAAGGGTGACTGTCTGAACTAGAGGGAGGAGTGAAGCTTAGACTAGGGTGGCTCTATGGAAGGACGGCATGGTGGTGCGACACATATTGGCAAATCAATGGCCACAGTCGGAAACAAGATCGGTAGTGTTACAATGTAATACAGGGTGCGCAGTAGGCTAGTTCAAAACAGCGCAAGGGCACAGTAGGAGGCAAAATCAATGGGATCACAATTTAATACAGGGTGCGCAGTAGGCTAGTTCAAAACAGCGCAAGGGCACCGTAAGAGGCAAAATCAATGGGATCACAATGTAATACAGGGTGCACAGTAGGCTAGTTCAAAACAGCACAAGGGCACCCTAACAGGCAAAATCAATGGGATCACAATGTCATACAGGGTGCACAATAGGCTAGTTCATAACAGTGCAAGGGCACTGTAACAGGCAAAATCAAGGGGTTTGGAAAGTAATACTGTGTGCACTGTGAACTAATTCTAGTCCGTGCTATAAGTGCAGAGTATGCAGTGAGAGTTGGCTCATTGATAAAAGATATAGTGCTGCTAATAGACAGCAGTGGCCGCTGCGATATGCCATGAGGCAACAGTAATCTTCAAGGGTGGTGTTCCAAAGCAGCGGTGAAAGAGGAGGCGCTATATGTTCGTTGTATACGCCTAGCCATTGAATGCTAAGGGTTAGTTTGGGTTGTGGGAGATGGCAGGGACAGCTCGAAATATGATAGCATGGAATGACATGGGTAGGATATTAAAGTACCTTAATATCACAGGTCAGAGGCTCTCAATGGCGAACAGACGGCAAACAGGAAGCACTATCATTGTGCTGAACATAACCTTTATAGGGCCACATTTTGTAATACCATCTTGGTTCGCTTGTATATTCTTCTACAGTTGAGTTACTATTGATCATTTACGGGCCTTTTGTAGGATAACTGTATAGTTGACACAGTATTCATTGTCATGCGGGACATACGGATCCGAAAATAGGCCAAGACTGAACCTACAAGAAACAAAGCTTTTATTAAAGGAGTTAACACAGGATGAGGCAAAATAACAAAAATAATGAGGATGGGACTACGACTGTCCAGTTTCAGTTTTCTACACTGTCCAAGGTATCTCTCAATTTGGGAAGCGGGAGTATCTGCCCTGTGCTCTGCTCCTTTTCAGGAGACTCTTGGCCAACTGCCATCTGGCTTATCGGTGTTCAGCCCTCTTGTACATTCTCTCAGTCTTATGGGCTTCCCAATCCTTTGTTCTTTATGTTCATCGCAGGCTTACGGGTTTCCTTCACCCTGATTCTCTCTCCCTCAGTCTTAGTCTTCCATCCACATTTGAGCTTTATTCTCAGGTAACCTTATTGGCAGTGGGATCTTGCTTTCAAAACCTGTTCAAACTCTAGGAGACTTAGAAGGGGTGTGCTAAACAGTGCCAAGGCGTTCAAACTAGAATGGATGCCTCTCTACTCTGTTCCTGGTCCTCCTCGTCACTACAACAGAGTCTCCTTCCTCCTTCCATCATTATTCCCTGTGTCTCTCTCTTGTTCTCCATCAGGCCTGCTCAAATCTTCTTGGAACGTCTGTCTCCTTGCTCTTCCTGTTCTCCTTAACCTCCCCCGTGTCTTCTTCCATCATCTCTTCCTGGTGTTTACACCCCTCCTTGTCACCCACAACCTTTGCCTGGTGGTTAGCACCCATCTCTTTAGTCTCTCCTGCAAGAAGAAGATAGTGGTGCAGGAGCTGTCAGAATACCTCCTTCTTCAGATGTGAGCAGGGCACCAATCCCCATATCTGCAATCGTCGGGTGGCACAAGGCTGCCAACCCTGATAACCCATATGCATCTGTGTCTAGTGACTGAGACACTGCTACAGCCACCCTGCTGCTTCACTTTTATTATAGTCTTCTTTTGTGCCACTGGAAAGAAAAACACGTCAGTATCAACACTCTGAAGCCATTATTTAGTTCACTATCACAATGAAAGCTGGGTAAATTGTTGGCTCTTGAAATCCATCGCTATTCTTCGGCGCACCCTAAAATATTCCAGAAATGTATAGATATGCTTTGCCCAATATACCAGGTAGCCAACCAGCTGCAACTATGTTTCCACATGTGCTTTGCTTGAGCTTCATACAACTCTGGTATTGGTGATTAGTAAGGCAGTGATGGAGTCCGCTGTGCACATAATTTATGTGACAAACAAACATTTGAATGAGTGGGCAGGCAGAAGTATGTTTGTGCATCATTGCATATTGGGCACATTTAAATATAAATGGCACCGTGCCAACCATGGCTTTAACTGGCAAACATAACATTTTCCACTGAGTAACAATTGTGTTGCTTTCCTTTGAACATTTGGAAACAGATGCAAACTGTATGCAAACGCTGGTATGCACTCCCAAGGTTTTTGGACGATATTTTCCGATGGCATTAAATGTTTGTTTTGCTGTGTACGACAATGCTGGCGACATTGTGCACGCATTGGCAGATGGCTTGTACTACTGTCGGCTGTGGTTGTGCACATTGCTTGAACTTATAGTGTGGCACATTGCAAAAAAGAGACAGAGGTTGCCAAAATAATGCCCATATTTCACAAAACGTTTGTCAATTTTAGCCATTGAATCAAAGCCTCATTACAACTCTGGCGGTAGCCGTGCCGTTAAAAACGGCACGGCTGCCGCCGTAGTTGTATTTTTTCTGGCACCCGCGAATGGGGAAGAACCGGGTCATGCCGAGCTCAGTAGACCCGGTAATTGCCCATTCGCGGGTGCCAGAATTAAGGGCCTCCCGATTCCCATTCTGCCCCATAGGGCTGAATGGGGATGGGGACGTCGGAGGCACGGCACATTCAGAGCTGTGCCAGTGCATCCGATGTGCTCTGCTCGCGGGTGCCATTACACCCGACAGGAAATACCTGGTGGGTGAGATGGCACCCGCGAGCAGAGCTCCTAGTATGGCGGTGCGGGAACTACGGTACCGGCATGCTTACCGGTACCGTAGTTCCCGGACCGCAATGCTTGTAATGTGACCCGCTTCTAATGACATAAGGACTTCCCAAGAATGGTCTTTGAGGCTGTTTATCCGAGGTGGAATTGTAGACTATACCTGCTTCAACACCTGTTTAAAATTACTAGATCATACAGGAGAAAAATGAGGCAGGCTTATCCATGTTTTGAACTACTTATCAATGGGATGTACTGACATGGCTAATCTAGACTCTTTCTACTTTTGAATGTGTTGCATGGGCTGTCTGCAATGAAAACACTAACACAGGGATGTCCTCCCTCTGATATATAACGATGGAAATTAATTTAGAGATGAAGAGGATTATGAAGCTCTCAGTATGATTTACGGCAGGCTCCAGGGTTAGAAACAAATGCTGAGATTGAACCAGAGTTATCTCTGAGGTGTACATCTGTGCGACAATTTAGACCCAAGCTACACATTTGAACTATTCACATGTGCCACTGTTTGGGGAGTGACATGGTGAAAGGCAAGATGTGCCCCTGGACTGACTTAAGACACATGTCATGTAGAGGATGCATTTGCATCTTCCATCTCTGCACAGGGCAGTGCCACGTGTGCCCTGTCACCGTCATCACGCCGCAAGGACAGCAACAATCAATAGTTTATCACTCTATTAGAAGTCTTAACTGCACAGATCCAATGCTATTATTGTTTACCAATACAGTGGCCTCCTAACCTCAAGCAAACGTACAAAACGCACCTTGAAAAGGTTTCTGTACATTTATAGAGTACATCACAAATAGATTGCATGTCAACATCAAGAAGGAGAGAAGATACACTGGCCAAGCTGCATCTGGAAAATAAACCAGGTGTTTGCTGTATGACTATGGGAAAATAGAGGCGAAAGATAAGCAGATTGTTTATGAAATAGCTGTTCTGTCTGGCTACTAGTAGCACATCTGAATATGTGTACATGAAGCAAGGGTGATCACACATGATGGAAAGGTTAATTTCCATCTAAACCTTTACAATCATAGCCAGGCTGAAAACGACAGGTTTATATATGTTGGTCAAAGCTACCTCGTGAAAACCTTTTTACTGAATTTATGTTCCCATTTTTACCGGCGAAACATAGATAGTGCGTTGGGGTTCAGGCATATAGAGTGACGGAGTCGGGAGGGGGGGGCTGGTGCAAGGCCCCCCCCCGCTTTTGACAGTAAATAAATCATAAGTGGTTCAAACAAATGCAACCAGTTTATTATCGACCAAATCACATGGATCCAACATGACTCATCATTTCCTATGCTGCATATTTTTAGTTCCAAAGGAAACTCAGAGAATTTGGAGGCCCTCACAAATATGGAAGTCAACAATGTCCTTGTGCTGCTAACTCTAATGAAAATAATGTAGAGGAGGGCACCATCATTTGCTAGTGCTTGTGATAAAAAAAATAATCCAGCTTGGTATACGAGGGTTCACAGACCAGAACATGGAACGTCTTTTGAACACCTATGGAACACAGATGGGGAAGAGTGAGCTAATGATTCCATCCCCAAAAAATGCTATTGTAATATATTGGTATGTGTAGATTTTTCTTTTGAGACTGATATCTTAGCACAGTGCCCCCATAAAATGAAGCTAAACAGCAGACGGTGACCAACTTCCTGAATCTAGGATTTTGTGACCTGCAAGGTTGTTATTCGTAGAACAAATACATCATAACATACTCTCAAATCAGGTGCAGCCGCCTTATGCTGATCATGGTGCAGGCCTCATTTGAGACAAACGGCCTCATTACGTGTTTGACGATAAGAAATCATTACTGGCATGCCGGTGCTACCATGTCCGTGTAGCATTGCTGCCGGAATCTTGGGTAGATTCCGAGTCAGCGTGCATGCGCATTCCAGCATGCCGGTAACAGCAGCACCGGCTGCCGGTAAGGGCCTCAAACCCCCCGATAGCGGCATCATCAAATGTGCAAATGTGCCACACCTGAAAAGGAAATGAAGACACGCCTGAAAATGCAAAGAAAGACAGCCTCCCTGAAGATCGATGGAGTCATTAAAACGTGCGTTTGGAGGAGAAGTTAATGCAGGAAAACCTGACTGGCAACAGACGCGTGCCTTATCACTAATTCTTAAACATTGTTCCAGGATTCCCAGGCTCAAAAGGCAGCAGCTGTAGGGCCATCATGCCTTACAATGGAAAGCCACAACCATGGCTTTCCCCCTCCCCCATCAAGGGGAAGATTTGTGCTATGGAGGGAGTTGTTTCCAGCCACCTGCAAGAAAAATTAAGTGCAAAAAATACAAGTACCAGAATCCTTAGAGTCAATTAACTTGCCACACTTGAAAAGGAAATGAAGACACGCCTGAAAAAGCAAAGACACACAGCCTCCCTGAAGATTGATGGAGTCATGAAAACGTGCGTTTGGAGGAGAAGTTAATGCAGGAAAACTTGACTGGCAACAGAGTGCGCGCCTTGTCACTAATTCTTAAACATTGTTCCAAGAGTCCCGGGCTCAAAAGGCAGCAGCAGCAGGGCCATCATGCCTAACAATGGAGAGCCACAACCATGCCTTTCCCCCTAGCCCCATCTCGGGGAAGATATGTGCAATGGAGGGAGTTGTTTCCAGCCACCTGCAAGAAAAATTAAGTGCAAAAAATACAAGTACCAGAATCCTTAGAGTCAATTAACTTGCCACACCTGAAAAGGAAATGAAGACACGCCTGAAAAAGCAAAGACACACAGCCTCCCTGAAGATTGATGGAGTCATGAAAACATGCGTTTGGAGGAGAAGTAAATGCAGGAAAACTTGACTGGCAACAGAGCGCACGCCTTGTCATTATTTCTTAAACATTGTTCCAGGAGTCCCGGGCTCAAAAGGTAGCAGCAGCAGGGCCATCATGCCTTACAATGGAAAACCACAACCATGGCTTTCCCCTACCCACATCAAGAGGAAGATCTGTGCTATGGAGGGAGTTGTTTCCAGCCACCTGCAAGAAAAATGAAGTGCAAAAAAGACAAGTACCAGAATCCTTAGAGTCAATTAACTTGCCACACCTGACAATTTACTTGCTTACGGCGCAAATCAGGAAGAAGAATATCTGGGAGGAGGTGGGCCAGAAGGTCTCTGCAGGGAGGACAACCCCACGCAGTGTGAAAGACTGCCATAAAAGATCGGACGATCTGCGGCTGAGTGTGCGTAACATCTTATCCGCCAACTGCAGCCAGGGCCAGGCAACAGGTGGTGGATCCACCTCACCCATCAAGTTGCCACGGTGGGAAGAGACCTGCAGCTCCATGATCGACATGGAGGCTGTACAGGGAGTCAGGCATGCAGAGACGGGAGTCTCATCATCGGCCGATAACAGTGAGTGACCCTTTGCGCAATACAAAAGCCACCACACACATCTAATGTCCCAAGTACAAAGGTCTATGCCCGATGGCAAGTAGATGAGAGGAAATGCATGGCCCATCACCCCCAGCTGAGGTCAGCCCTAACACAAATGCTGCATCTCTGCCACAAAAACACACAACATACCCCAATGCCAAAAACCACATCAGCCCACAATTGTACACACAAACAAAATATGCATGCAAACACACCCACACACATCACCGTCGAGATGTCAGCCTCACCACTGTCCCATTTCAATGGATGGTGCACACATCTCCACTACCGAATACACACTGGAGACACAACCAAACAGCACATGGCACACTGCCCCTGAGCCATGGCCTCAGCAAGCAAGGCACAGCACACTGGTAGGCCACCCAACAGACACCATGGACATCATGGCTGCACCAGAAGAATGCAAAAACAAGAACCCCCCCCTTAACTCCTGCAAGTACCATGGCCGCAACACAACAATACACATGACTGAATTTGAACCAACATCAATGTATGCAGGAAGTATGATTCCACACAGACACAGATTCAGACAGAGATGCAGACCACGCCGCATCTAAAAAAAAAACACCTCCACGCATGGGCAGAAGGCACGATGACGCCACCAGGCCTTCGACGGTTAGGGCCGGGACAAGCAAAACCAGTACTCCTAGACCACAGAACAGTGGCCAACAAGGCGCACAGGCCAGAACCCAGGATGAGCAGCCAGCTGAGACAGATAGTCAGGAGCCCCAGGCCAGAGAAATCGGTGCCATCAAGGCACACATGCAAAACGACACACCAGCCAAAAAGGTCAGATCAAAGGAAAACCTGGCTTCCCCCAGCAGACACCTCATGTTGACGAGGATGCATGCACAGCAGCCAGTGATGTTGAGGGGCCACACTCAACGGCGACAAGTGAAATGGGTGAGGCGGTAGCATGGAGCATGGGGTGTGTGGGTGTGTGGTGGTTTTGTGGCATGGGGGTTGGGGGTCAGGGGTAGTATGTACTTATAGAGGGTAAAGTAGTAAAATAATTACTTTTACATTTCTATTTCTCTTATTGTAGCACAGAGTACAGATTTCTTTTTTAGGGCAACGTTGAATCATGTACGTAGTTTCATTTCATCGATACACCTGTTGTGCAAAAAAAAACACATGACTGGACATTGCTTCTTGTGTTTGTTTCAATTCATTGTTCAGCAGTGCCCAGTGCCCAGTGTTTCCCAATCCCAGTGCCCCACTTTCCCTGCACCTTCTGTAACCCAGTGCATGAGAAATATTTTGCAATAAAAGATTGGTTTACAGCACGTCCTTCATGCACTTCGTGGTGTGGCCGATGTGCAGCATCTTCGTCATTGTTGTGCCGGATGCACATGCTGTGCCGGATGCACATGTTGTGCAGCATTGCCCATGCCAATACAATCTTGGCCACCTTCTCAGGCCCGTAAATGAGTGCCCAACCAGACCTGCTGAGGCAGCAAAACCGTGCCTTGGACTGGGCAAAAGTCTGCTCAATCATCGCACGTGTGTGTGCATGTGCACAATTGTAGCCCTCTTCTTGCCTGTTCAGTGGATGCTTGACAGGGGTGAGGAGCCACGGCCTCAGGGGTTACCCAGCATCACCTGCATGTGAGCAAAAGTAAGTTTGATTGTATTTTTGGCATTCCCTGTTTGCACTGGTTGTACATTGTTCATATTCAAATGCAAAACATTTTCACTGCCAGATTTTGCCATTTCATCTGAGCAATTATCAGTTCAGTGTACTATTCGTCGATCCATGGTGGGGGGGCATGGGTAACGTACACAACCTAGGGACCTTGACATCCGATACAGCACTCACACAGATGAAGTCAGAAGGTCCCAATGTACTCACATGTGATGGGTGTGTGGCAGAGGAAGAATCAGAATGCATGTTGAGCACTGTATGATGCATTAGCCGGATGTCCAACATGATACACGTAGGTTTGCCTATCATGCTTTCCACTATGTGATGACGCCATACACATGTCCCTCAACACCTTCACCCATGTGACCATGGCATGATGGAATTGGTGGTATGGTCCGCCAGTCTAGGGATATGTTCCTTTGATGATGCTGGGTGTCCACTGGCATGGTGGAACTGAGGTACTGTGCATTGTTCATGGTCCACTGGCACATATGTTGATGATGTTGACTACTTGATGGAATTTGTTTTCTACATGAATGTGACATAGGATTATTAGGTGTCCCTTCAGCTGCACAGATTTGCATGGTGGTCTACAGTGTTCCTGTCGGGCAGGGGCAGTGACAGGGGATTCCTTGAGAGGCATTTTTTTTGCGCAGTCATGGCTGCATGGCCTGTGATGTGTTTTGCTGCGTTCATGGGAATTCTGCTTTCTGACTGCAGGATGGTCCATTGTGGTACCTGTGACTCCGGTCTGATGATGTACCATATGCGTGTGTAGGGGTGGGCGCTGTGTGTGTAGCTACCATTTACACATTGCTGTGTGGCCATGGCACATCTGCATCCATTGTCAGTATCATGCATTCTGTAGAATTCATTTGGGTCACAGTGGTGTTTGCTACCCAGGACGGTGTCCCCACTCAGCAACATCCCCCATGGCCCAGACAGCAGACAGGTTGCAAATACTTGTAGTCCCCCCCAACAACAACCCCCATGGCCCTGTGGTCAGACTTACCCAGCAGCCAGGCACGTTGTGCAGCATGTCATTCCATGTAGCGGGGAAGCATGGAGTTCCGCAGCACCATTGCATCATGTGTGGATCCGTGGTATCTAGCACAGCAATGCGTAATTATCTTGCTTGCATCACACACCATCTGGACGTTGAGGGAGTGGTATAGCTTCCGGTTACAGTAGACCACCTCCATGGCATGCCGGACTACCAGATCCACATGGGTGCAGTCAAGGACACCAATGACGTTTGGCATGCCTGCCAGTGCATAGAATGCAATTTTGGTGGCATTCACCTCCTCTGCAGTCCGTGGTAGGGATATGTGGGCCCTTGCGTACTTCAGGAGTGCATCCAGCACCTGGTTCAACACACGGGAGAAACATGGTTGTGAGATGCCATGCAGCTGACCCACTGTGTCCTTTTAGGTGCCTGTGGCCAGGAAATGGAGCACAGACACTACGTTCAGCAGTGGGGGGATGGCAGTGCGGATGTTGATCAGGCTGACCAGGTCATCTTGGGTGAGGTCCACTATGGTGGTGATGGTGTCCCTGTCCAGGCGGTACAGGGTGTGGATCTGTGTAGGAGTTAAGTCTAATGGACAGATTGTGTGCACCTGTGGCAGGTCTGGACACAGCATATTGCTGTTAAAGGCTGCCCCGCAATGCCGCTGTTACCGGCATCGTAGTAAACCTTCTTACCGGCATCTGGATGCCGGTAAGTGCTTGTCCATGCAACTTGTAATTTGCCCTACTTTGTGGAATGCCGTTGTTGCTGGCATGGCTGCCATGTGCCCGCAACCATTCCGGGGGGACCTTGGATTTGTTTCCATGGTTGTTTTTTTATGTCTGTACAGATCTCTGAACCATTTGAGCTAGTAATTAGCATTTTGTGAACTGAAAGAACAAACTTGAATTATGGAGTTTGAAGCTATGCATTGTGTACTTGGACACTAGCACTACTCAAGTCCTATTTGGAGCTAAGGTAGTTATTGTTTTATAGGACAGGTCCATGGAGACCTGTTCCTATTCCTCAGTGCACCATTTGGGTGATATTTAGAGGAATTCAGAGTTACTTAAAGAACGTGGCTCACTATATTTGATGTTAGTTTGTAGGTATCTCCACATTGAAATTGGAATCCTCTATCGACCCTGGATGGCATGGTGGTGACAAAAAAACTTTTGTGTAAAGAAAGACTCCCCTGAAGAAAGTTCATGCATCCTCAGCCAAGAAGAACTGACACATGTTGGGATATGTGTTTTGAAAAATGACACTTTTAGAGTGTATTGTGTGTCAAAGTCATTGATGTTTGTGAAATAGTTATATGTGTTTAAATGTTTGTAATTTAGCCAAATAGGTTCATGATATACCCACCATGTGGGTGAAATCTAGGGCCCTATTTTCTAGAATCTTTTAGGAGTGTTTTTTATTGGAGAATGAATTAAAATTGTTAAATCTATACAAATTAATTGTGTACCGAGTCCATTTTTTCAGGACTAATGGTGAGAGGACGTTGCATAGCACCACATCAATATAGATAAGAACGTTTTTGGATTAAATCATATGAACCTTCTCTTTTGTGTACAAATACATAATGTACTAACAATGAACCATTCACTTTTCTTGTGTGTGAATCATTGCTGATGTTCAGCCATTTTGTTTAAAAATAGACGACAAGAAAAGTGTGCAAATTAATGGTGGTAACACACCAATGAGAGAAGTCTCATCAGACAGCAAGTCATTAGTGCTGTTTAGCTACAATATTGAAACTCTCGTTCAACCAGGTCTCTGTGATTGCTAGAAAATGAAGTAAGTTGTCAGAAAGCAGCGCTAGTATGTTGGAAGTGTTTTGTGATGTCCAAGCTAGCATTCAGGAGGAGGGTGCCATCCAGGTTTAAGTGTGTTGCAATGAGTTATATAATGGGGTTTGAAGTTGATTATTGGGTGAATGATAATGATGTTTTGCTGGAGAAGATATTTGCCTTGCATGGATGCAGAAGAATCTAAGATATAGTCTGTTCAATATCTGAATATTTGTCTGAGGATGCAGTGACCTGAAGCTCTTGGTTTGGGTTGCCACTGGTAATTGAAGCTATTATTGATATTGTGTGAAGAAAGAGGTCATGTAGAGGTTTCTGGCGGTTTTAGGCTTGGTCACTAGTTCAGGGATTTAAAGTCATCCTGTGCCCCAGTAGTAGTGACTTTTTTTTATCTGTTAGAATTGATGGTATATTATTGGTGACAGAATGGATTCTTGGGATGAGATTAAAGGAGATTTGTTTTTGAGGATGTGGGTCTATTACAAGATTTGAATGTGTGGTCAATGTTTTTGAGCAGTGTGTTTACTTTGAACATGACGCTGCTGTTTATATTGATGTTTCTTGATATGGAGATGTGTTCATCATCAACAAGCAGATTGGTAATTCATGGTCAACAGGGATGCAAGTAAATGTTTCAGTTAGAAATTATATCAGCTGACAGTAGCATTAGAGATCGAGATCTGTTGATCAATCCATCCTTAGTACTCTACCATCTGTAATGAAGAGTGTCTCAGGATGAAGGTTAAATAAATTAATTTTTAATGTTTCGGTCCACTTTTGCCTTGGACGCCATTAGTGTAAATTATTTCAAAATGTGAAATCCTTGCCAGAAGCATATGGACGGTGTGCTTATTGGGTGGTTCAGGCTTATGTGGGCAATTGCATTATCAAGGGAGAGTCATTCAGAGGTGGGCACTATAATTTAGTTCACAGTCAAAGTTGGACACAAGCAGGTTGCATTTACTGGGTGGCACAGTCGATTATGAGATAGTCAACAGAATACTAAGTGACATGTTTACATGTAGGACAAATAAATGAGGTCACTTTCAATGTTAAGCACAATTAGAATGGTTGTATACTGTATTAAACACAATGGACAATATCACATTTAATGAATGGCACAATTATTGTGGTATCATCCAGTGCTAGACAGAATCAATAGAACCTTCGGAAACTTCAGAAACATGTTCTGTAGAAACCACAATCTGCTAAATTACTTTAAATAATGTAATGCACATTCTATTGTAGGCACAATCAATGAGGTCCTATACAAAGGAGCCAGGCTCAGTGTTAGGCACAGTCCCTTTGGAAACAATCAATGAGGTCAGATTCATTGGTAATCAGAATTATTGAGGTCAGACTTCATGGTAAGCACAATCAATGGAGACTTTTCAGTTGGCAGCACAATCAACAAGGTCTCACTGCGTGGGATTACCACCAGCTAGTACATTGACACTTTCTGACAAAATGACCATTGCTCTGCAGGTGTGCAGGAGTAAGCAGCAGTTTCTAAACTCCTTTTCACTCCCCCCACTACCAATAAACCAGCAGTTATCTCAATCCTATAGGTAAAACAGGAACACCCTGAAAGGTTTACCTCTTTTAACTGTTAGGGTAGCATGAGTCAAGGTCAGACGATACTCTTCAAGAGCTGCGTGAGCCAGAAAGGAAGTATCCACACAACAGTAGTACTCCCAGTAGAGGTAGGAAAATGAAACAAATGTTCAACCAAGGGTCTATAAAGAATACAAGACGTCAATTAAACTACAAATACAAATACCCTATACAAAACACTAACAAACCACCACTGTAAAGGCACAAACAGAATGTGTATTATATTTCACAGAATATGTGTATGAAAGTGCCATTCAGGGTATGAATATAGGGCTAGGAGGCAATTTCCTTTGTAGGAAAGTTGAAGTTCAAAGGTATGTCTCTTAAAAGATATTTAGTCAGGTCTTAACTGTCACTTAGGCCCTTAAAATCAGGCCAGTTGGACGTTACCACAACGTAATACCTTTCTCTTGGGGGCTCGACAGCATCAAGCTGGTCTTCTGGGTGTTCTTGGCGGGGTTGATTCGGTTTCCAGATGGTCGAGTTGGTCTGACACAAGGCAAACAATGGGCGCTCATCAAGTGGCAATCGGTTTGAAACAGGTGAAGAGTTGATCCTCCTGGCTCACCATGTTGAAAATGTCTTGACACATTGCTTCAACTGTAGTGGTGAGCCAGTTCTTGTGGGTTGAACAATGCAGAGTAGTTCAAAAGTGGCATTTCAAATTGTGTTTTGAGATTATTCAATCAAGGTAGGAGTTTCACCCCGGGCCCAGTCATTTTGCCACAGTGAATTGGTCCATTCCAAGCCTTCTGTAAGATGACAATCCTAGCTTCTGTAACACGTGTCTTGCCGTTCTGATGTCAGCTCCCTTAGTGGCTTGTCTGCAGGACGTTGGAAGGAGGAGAGTAAGGAAAAGTTGCCAATCTATTTCAAAGATGGTGGTACCCTTTGCATGGGTGCAACTACTTTCCTCGGCAACTCTATATTATCCCCTCTCTATCTGCCTAATTTCAAAGAGACTGCAATCATAACCCCCTGCCGTGACATCCCTTTAAGGCCAGGGGTTCCTTTCAGCAAAAATCTAAAAAGTTTTGACATTCAAGATACATTAAATCACAGTTTTTCAAGTTGATTAGAAAGGATGCCCAAACTACCCAATCATTTCATCTCAGTCGAGGTAGCATATAGTACTACATGACAAACAACAGAGCAAACATGTGTTTTAATAACATTATATGAAAACAAATGAGTTCAGAATAAAGTGCTCAGTGCGAACAGTGAAAACTATGCATGTTCACAAACTCTAAATGAATTTACCCTCAAAGAAAACAATATCAGAAATCATGTCAAAATCCAAAGTTATGATGAAAACTCAAACAGTGTAACAATAATAATCTTGTTCACAAAAAGAATTTAGAAAACACAGACTGCTCTTTATTCAGACTAATGATCTCAAAAGTTAATTGCCTGGCCAAGCATGAATGTAAGGGATCAGTTGTCAATGGTTAGCTTGTCTGTCCACCTTTAATCCCTTAAGGAATACCATCAAAAAAAGAATGCATGTGTTATTCTCCATATTCTTCGACTAAGTGATTGTAACTTTCTGCACCCTCTTGTTGCATTCCGTAAAGGACAAAACGATAATACAATCACTAGTCAGTGCTGATAGGAGACCTTAAAGACGCCCCAATACCTTCATAATGTTATGGGGCTTCGAACCTGTCAAAATCCATGTCCCCTGTGGAGGATGTTATGTCTGAAAATGTACATCTCCATACTAACCTTCACAGTTAATAAGGCCTGGGAACGAACATTAAACACTCCTGCCACACGTGATGCATATCAGCCAATGCCCTTGGCATACGGTTTATGTAGGCAAGACCTCCAGATCTGTCAGAATATGTACCATTGGACATCGTTTACGTATTTGAAGAAAGAACAACACTGCCTCTTTAGTTCAACATTTTACCTTAATGGACCACAGCCCCGCTGAATTTCAGTGGTGGGCAATTGAGAAAGTGGTAAGTGATGACAAAAATAGAATGGACAAAAAGCCTTTCTATTTGGGAACAATTCTGGTTATACCAGACAAACAGCTTCCTTGAAGGTCTAATGACCACAATGAAAGGCGCCATTTAGGATGTGCATCACTTTGAAATGTTTCATGTAATAATGGCAGCCTTCAGTTCAATCTTTGCACTTTTTTAAATATTCTGCAACTGAAAGTGAATCACACAAATTATCTAGTTTAATTATAATGTTTACTTCAGATGGTTTACCTGGACCAGGAGCAAGGCAACATTCATGCCCTGGGTCAGGTAACTAGGTCCTGTTCAGTGACCTCAGCAGGTGGCCTGCAGGACCCAGGTCATGGCTATAGATCATGCTCTGAGGAAAGTGTCTATTGTCAATGGCCACAGGCCACCACCTGCTCCCCATACAGGTGATTTGAGGTCCTGGGACATGTCTGAATCCCATTCTCCTGGCAAATTGTACGCTGGACATGACTGGATGCTATGCCCAGTGTTTACTACAGGTTGCTTGTTTAATGCCAAGCACAAGCCAAATAACATGCCTATGCCCTGGCCAAAGTGGCTACTAGAGATGGCTGCACATGATGGTCAGTGCCCCTG
The DNA here is from genome assembly GCF_040938575.1 of Ambystoma mexicanum. Taxonomy (NCBI): domain Eukaryota; kingdom Metazoa; phylum Chordata; class Amphibia; order Caudata; family Ambystomatidae; genus Ambystoma; species Ambystoma mexicanum. The sequence continues at coordinate 334,773,408 of NC_090933.1, read as the reverse complement.
TTGGTCGCTAGCAGGGCCCTGGGACATGGATGAAGGCCATGCCCATTCCAAACTGTCCAATGGTCATGGCCATAGGAAATGCAGAGTTGTCACTATGGGTGAGAGTGAGGGGGCCGGTGATTGCTATATGCCATGGATTGAAAACCATAAGGCCATGGCACGTGCTCTATAGATGGTATGGCCAATACCATGACACAGGCAAAGTGACCCCTGAACGCCATGGCCAGTGCTCCCTATAATTGGCTTCAGGGAGCCTTGGGACATAGCCAACAGGCCTTGTACCATGGATAGTGTTCAGTGGTCATGGCTGCAGGCCATAGTCTGCACCCTATATGGGCAGGTGTTGTGGGTCCTATGACAGGGCTTAAGGCTATGCCCCATCCAAACTGAACATTGGCCGTGGCCAAAGCCTAGGTATTGTGCCTCCTATGTGTGATGTCAAGAGCACTGGGCCATGGTCAAAAGCAATGTCCTTGGCAACAGTTAATGGACACAGGGCATTGGCAATGCCTAGTTATGGATGTCTTGGGGGACCCAGGGCAGGGTATAAGATCTCACACCGGGCAACGTAATCGCTAGGCATGCCTCATGGGAGGAATTGTGGGCATTGGTACATTGGTGATGCAATGCCACAGGCAAATTGACCATTGTGCTTGGATACAGGCCATGGCCAGTTTACACTTAAGCGGAATGGAGCATGTCCAAAGCCATGAGCTGGGAAAGTGACCAATGGGCATGGGCACTGACCATTCCTAGGGCATATTGAGGGTTGTTAGGGGGACCCAGGCATGTGCAAAGGTCATGCCCAAAACAACGGGACCACTGACCATGGGTGCATGCCATGGCCACTAGCTATTTATGTGTGTGTGCACTATATGAATGTGTTGATGGATTTAAAAACCATGAAAAAGGTCTACCCAAAGGTTCAGGGCTGAAGAGGCCATTTCAGTTAAAAGCCAAATATGACACATGCCACCCAGCAGCCATGCTTGCAACCTCACCTCCATTTAATTGACTGTGAAATGCACTGTGGCAGCAAGCATTATCTCAAACAAACATGTTGCTCCCGGAAATGTCTTTTTCCTATAGGGCAGTGCTATTTTATATCGACCCTAGACAGACAGCTCTCAATGTTGCAAGCAGCCTCGTACACATTTCACCCTCCCATTTTGCTATCTTTCAGGTACGTAGGTGACAAGACTGGTATCTCTAAGTTTTGGCTCAGAGTGATTACTTTTTTGAAGCAGCATGGTATATTTCCTAGGGATCTTTTTTGATCATTCAAGCATATTTACAAAAAGGAAGAACGGTTATTTTCAGTTTGCCTGTACCTAATGTGCCCATCAGTGTACGTAATGATGGCAAGAGATCCACCCTGCGTGGCTGGGACATGGCAAATTCGATTTTGTTCTTTCTGCTGCATGTGGACACAGTTGTTATTGTCAAATACAAAGGAAACTCATTGAATACAGTGATGACATCACAGATGTTACCAATGACGATATCAGGAAAGACAATGGTACTATTTAGGGTGGTGGGAGATATAGCATGACAAAACCCTTAGCATTCAATGAAAGAGACATTTAAGTTGATTGAGTTCAACACAACAAAACCTTTGCAATTCAATGAACAAACAATGGTTGAACTGATGTTAAGGTGCTGGATTAGTATAACAACACTTCAGAAATGTGGTAGTTGTTAGAAGCTATCTCACACTAACTGTAAACCCCCACTGCGCAGCCTACCACAGAGTACCTCACTGATGACATCACATATGACTTCACCTATATACATAATGTGATTATGTCCCCTACCTGACGCTGGGGTGAGCAGTGCAGGTGTCATGGGAAACGGAAGCTGTGACCCGCTAATGATGCTTGACCTGTGGATGGTGCATAGAGGATGCCCAGGCTAATCCCACTACTCCCTGATTGTGTGGCGGTGCTTCACACATTAACACAACTAGTGGTGCTGTCTATTTCGGGGAGATGTATGATGTAAAGACACCTGTGAGCAATGACCACATGCCTGCAGGCAATACATCCCAACACAGAACTGGTCCTAAAGTAACACCTCCCCTCTCTGTCCTTACCAGACTGCGAGTACCTGTAATCTTTACTATGGACAAGCAAAGAGCACACCAAAATTCTCCTCTCTGCCAGTCTCAGTTTGCAAGCATTTGAACCAGAGTCCATAGCTCTTCCTGTCTCTCTGTGGACATGCGCAATTCATGCATTCAAGATGGCGCTGAGCCAACTTAATTGGTTGTTCCCCACAGCCACCCATGGGAGGCTGGCGCAGGAACACAGCAGGAAGCTTGTGTTTTTTATAAAATAACGATCAATCAAGTTTCAGAATGAAAACGCCTGCATACTGAGTCAGTCCTGTTAGGCAGGGGATGTCTCTGCAGGTGGGTGGGGCATGAGACTGGTGAATGGTGATCAGAGAGTTCTAATGGGAAATAAAAGAGCCTACACAATGACATTTAGAAGAATAGCAGGGAAAATAGTCTGTTTGTCATAATTCAATAAAGTAACATTTAGATTGTTCCCTTCCAAACTAAGAACCGCAATAACCCAACATTACCCAAACCAAATATATTCGTTTTTTAAACATTTTTTATAGCTGACAAAAGGACGTCCTTTCACAATGATTTCATACAGTTTATGACGTATGTGAAAATCCTTGAAAGGTGTATTTTCTATCATGCGAATTTCCACTTGTCTGTTTTTTCTGCCAGTTGTGGTTTCTGCCTCCTTTGTGCACGTGATGTTATGAAATGATCCCAATTCATAGCTTACCTGTGAGGGCTACCATTCACCTTTTCTAACGTTTGGTACCCTGAACAATCAAATCCATTATTAGCAGTCCCTCCTATATTCAATATACCTCTGCCATTGTACACTCTGAAAAATGGCTGGTGCAAATTCTTCCTTAGCAAAGTCAGTACTCTTCAAAGTGAGACAAACACGTATCCACAAACTTGTGGAACACTTCTGTCCCATGGACATCTATACTTAATGTGACCCAATCAGCATTTAAGACCATACAAGCAGTCAATTGTAGTCATATAATTTTGACTCAAGAATTAATTCACTCAGTAATTTCCAATAGACAATCTCAATTGTTTATGTAATAAAGTGGTATATACAATATGTTTTAAAAAAATATTTTCAATACGACAATGATCAGGAAGATTCTTAAATCAGCAATCCATGAATCATGTGCTTTACGCGTTTCGGCAAATCTCTTCCCTTCATCCGGATCTATTGTTTGTACTTTTCGTGTGCCAAATCACACAATGATCTACAAAATTTTAAATAGTGAGTATATTTATTTAGTGAGATAATCTAGGTAAATTCATTTTTAGTATTTACATCAAAGCAGATAACTATCATGATATTTTTCATTGATATTCACCTAGTGTCAGTTCGGCTAACACAGTCCAAGCTGTGTATATTGTGTTCTGTAATACTGAAGCATCAGGTTGTTCCTGGAGAAGCAGCACTACCTGGTAATTTAAAATAAAGTGTGTCAAATATTTGTAGATACCTAAAGCTGTCTTATATTTATGGTCTTATCCAAGTACTAATCTCACCTTAAATTGAGAGTATCCGGTCTTTTTAGAGTATCTGGATATTTCTTTTAAGTCCATCAGAGAAAGTACACACACCAAGATTCTCACCCTTGTAGGTTGATGGATCTAAATGGGGCTCACCGGTCAAAACATATCTGTTAGATCTAGTTAGGGAGCCTGAGTCTAACATATTGTCTCAATCAGAGTTGTATTTTATATTTATTGGGTAAAATGTTTATACAAATCTTACCCTTGTAATGGATAATTATTCCCATGTGGCTCCTAGGCAAGTCCACCTTTTTAATGGTTCCCCACTGGATGTTATTCCATAGCAGGTCACTCATGTAGACCTGTTGGGGTAAGCAAATCTCTGAAGCTTAGTGTGGCTCTCAATTTGATCCAATGCTTAAGGGCACTTTTTAAACACAGTTCCTTACCTACAGAGTGCATCCAGATGCATGTGCTTCCTTTTCAAAATTGAGGTTATTTCAAGAGTGACGTCATCACATTTAGCATGATGATGTCATGTTTATTTATCTGCAAAAGATGCGAGAGCATCATTCTCTAGTGGCATATCTTAATTCAATTGCATGATCCTTAATCATCTTGAATCAAAGAATAAAGGTCACAAATCTGAAATTAGAATTAAGAGGATGAGAATCTCGTTATATCACTAATGGTAAATCATACCTTTTTTCAGGAATCCCATGCACTTGATCATTAAATGGATTTTAAGAAGTTGATTAAGCAGTGTGCTAAGATGATAACCTATCTTACTATGAACCCAAGTTAAATCAAAGGGCTAACTATGTGATGGAGGATGAATCCTCAGATGTTATTACAATATCCACTGAAGACAGGAATGATGCAAAACGCCTGTCATTGGGTGTGGGAGGTTATCTATAATCATACATGTATATGCATCATGTTTTGGAGTTTCGAGACTTCTCCAGGTGTGACATGAAGGAAAACCCCATGCTTCCATTATAACACATTTCTGATTTAGTTTCTAAAGCTTAATATCATCATAGTATATTGTTAAAAAGTTTGCAAGCAAGGTCAAAACATTCTCAGAAACCAGCTGCAGTCCTAGCTTTCCTAGCACAGAGTTCATGTCAAACTTCCATTCAATACTGTGAAGTTCTGATGTTTACATATATACATGGTATTCTTCTTGTTAGACACAATTATGTGCAGATAGCAGTGCTTTGATGATTAGAGCATTCTGTGAAACCAGTTGTCCATACATTTCACAGAAAGGCCGCTAAATAGAAGTCCTCATTCATTGCATTCAGGGTTAAGCTGTCCAATTTTTCAATCCAATATAGTTCCTTTTGATCAAGTTTATTTCCTAGATTTCCACCCCTTTGTGATTTCCATACTACTTCCAATATAATCACTTTTAGCTTTGCCACTGTGTGTTTCTTTTCTGTGAAATGTTTTGCTACTGGGGAACGTGTGTTCTTAGATCTTATATTGCTTTTGTGCTTGTTCCATCGTTCCTTTAATTTCCTTGTTGCCTGGCCTACGTAAAAGGCTCCACATGGACAGCTAAGTCCATAGCTGACAAATTGAGAGTCCCCTTTGTGGTGGTGCCTTACTTCACTGCCTCTCATGATGTTATAGTAGTTATTGCAGTTAAGGCAGGTGAATGTCCCACTCCTTTTCTTGTGAAATGTGAATTGTTTGTTTGTCCTGGGTTTCATGGCCCTCACCAGATATCTCTAAAGTTTCCACCTCCTTTATACACAATAATGTTTTTTGATGGGAAATAGTGTCTGTAATTGGGGATCCAATTGTATTAGATTCCAATTCTTTTCAATGAGTCTTGTTACATGGTTGCTTTGACTTTAATATTTTAAAGCATCCAGGAATGGGATTTCATTCGTCTTGGTTTTGGAAATGAGGAGATCCTCTCATCTTAACTGAGTAACCTTAGTGTGAGCAGTCTCCGCTATTGTGCTTGGGTAGCCTCTCTTGATGTATTTCTGGGTAATTTCTCCATTTTATGTTATAAGGGTTTCATCCTCTGACACAATACACGTCAAGCTTAGAAACTGACTGTAGGGGAGGTTGGTTTTGAGATGCATGGGATGGTGGCTGAGGTAATGTAGGGAATTGTTGGCATCAGTGGGCTTATGAAATATGTTCACTATGAGAGTACCCTCCTTTAATTCTAGTTCCACATCCAAAAAGTGAAATCTAGGAATCCATGGTAAATTTAATCTGTTTATGTTTGGAAGTGAGATAGTATAAGAACTCAACTAGCTCTGTTCGTCCTCCCTTCCAAATGACAAACACATCATCTGTATACCTCTTCCACGTTCCCAGTTTTGTTGACCAGTGTTGATGTGTTAACACATGTTGAGTATCAATACTGTACATGTAGAGATTTGCATAGGCAGGTGCCATGGATGACCCCATGGAGGTGCCTGATGCATGGAGATAAAATGGTGCTTTGTAATGAAAGAAATTGTTACAGAGTTCAATTTTAGTGAGTTCAAGTGTAAAGATCTTACTTGATTTGCAATTCTCTTCTTGCAACAGTTACCACTCAAGTGGCTAAAGTCCATCATGGTGGGAGATAGATATATACAAGCTTTGTACATCAAATCATACTAATATATCTACTTGTTGTAAACCTTCTATTTCCATCAGGGTGTTGCGAACGTGTGAAGTGTCCCTTGGCTATGTTTCCATTTTCTGAAGTACTCTGTCCACATAGATTGCCAGAGGATCAAAAATATTTTCTGTCTGCCACGATTGGTCTAAGTGGGGGGTGTCTAACGTCTTTTTGGATCTTGGGTAGACCGTAACACACTGGTGTAATAGGATAGTCTTTTGTCAAGATTCTCTAGGTTTGTGTATTGATCCATTCATTATCTAGGACTCGATCTAGGATATCTTGTATTAATGTCGCAATAGAATTGGTTGGGTCCTGATCAATTTTCATAGCGGGACCAGGAGTGTTCCACAAGTTTGTGGACACCTTTTTGTTTGTCACAGTACCACAACCTAGTGTCAGGATTGGTTTTCTCGCCCGCACCCTTCTATCTGTCTAAAAAGAACTTTAATTTAGATTTACATAGAGGTGTGATCCTGGTGATTAGGATTTAGCATAGCACTGTTCATAGTGCCAGCAGCTTTAACGTCTGAGGCCTAATCATTCAAGTAATTTTTGTGCAGGTTAAAGTGGAAACATACACCAAAATAATTATTTTATCTTCTCATGGAGGGAAATGTCCAATTGGATAGGAGACAGGAGGATCGAGAAAGGTGATCTGAGAGGAGGAGGCAATGTTGGAGAGGTGGGTACATGTCTGGAGACCTGTGGTCACAAAGGAGGTGCAGTAGGTGACAAGCAGAGACGGATGTGGCAGAGAGCAAGAGAGAGAGAGAGAATGATGTGATGGAGCAAGAAGAGAACAACTTCCAAATGAAGTAATGGAGCAGGTGAACAACAAGAGGGGGGAGAAGAAAGAGAATTAGGTGTTTTTGAGCCAATTATTGGAAATGACACAGGATGGAGTGGAGGAGGTTTGGGTTGATCCCTCAGGCGGAAAGATATAAGAAGCTGCAACAGGAGAGGCTAGAACATACAGAGAGGAAAGCAGGAATGATCTAAGCCCGAGAGAATTAAAGGAGGAAGAGGTCTGTGATGGTACAAAACACAGGATGTAGAGGAAATGACAGGAGAAAACAGCAGGATTCAGAGCAATGCAAGGAATGTGTCATAACCATAAAATGGAGGTTGTAAAGGATAGTTGAAGAGGCAGAGGAGATTTGTGTGGTGAGATGCAGAAAGATCTCTCTAAGGAAGGAAGTAACTAACATAATGCACCTAGTCCCAAACTTGTTTATTCAGTCTATATCATGGTGAAAACTCTGGGCCACAGTACGGCGGCACTCAAGCCTCCTCACCCCACTCCTACTGCTACCCACGCATAATGTCCAGATACAAACAGGCATTGAGTTAGAGCGCAAAAAGTCTTCCAAGAACCAAACACCAGGACAAGAAAAGTCAGATGTTGGCCATGGAAAACCAGAAACAAAAAAACTGGTCAGGGACATTTAATACACTAGACTGTGAGTGACTGAGTTAAGTAAAGATGGTACCTCGGACAGAGATACTTTTTTTTTACACCAAAAGGACTTTTAATTGCACACCAAGTTTATGTTGCATTGTCTTTAGTTAACCAAGTGCAGCAGCAGAATTTTTGTTTCCCCTCAGAGACTTTTGGTTGTATTTGAAATTACTGCTCAACCAGTTTTGAGAGATTTGTGTCAGAGGCAGCTTCAGGATAGCTGTTGTGCAGCTTCACATGCAGAGTACAGCATTGCTATCTTCTTTCCTCTAGCATTCTTTCTCTTTTCACCACAGCAGACAGACGTTTTCCTACATCAGTGACTCATCAGAGGCTCATCAGACAGCAGGCTGCTGAAGCTTTGTTTATCCTGTTGATCCTGCCCGCAAAAGGCTGGGCAGGCTGGCAAAAAAGCTGGCCAGTGCTGATGCCACAGAAGAGTTTGATTTGCTTGATCTGCTCAGGTAATGGGTAACAGTAATGGAGCAAGGATCAAGGAGTATACTATGTCCATTCATGTTTCAAACTCCAGCCCCTCACTCGTTCTGCCTTCCATCACATTCCCAGTCCATGTTGTGAAGTGAGTGCATACTGCACCCTGCATAGGGCATGGCTTGTTGGTGCGATTCGCTGGTGTGAACCGTATATGGGAGTCGTGGGGGGAGCTCTACAGTCTGAGTTCATGACTGAGATCATGCCTGGATCTGGGTGCATGGGAGCAAGGCCAGCACTACAGTGAAATAGGAGGAAATAGGCAGAGTCGGACCCGAGTGTGTGCTAGCACTTGCAGTTTACTGCGGATTAACAGCTAAGGAGTCCAAAAAGAGAACTGGGAATGACTGAAATTGCATTTGGGCCTCTTGATCTCTTATTCCTTGAAGGTTCATCACTATGGAGTGCTCTGCACATGAGACTTCGGTGGGGAACGAGATGAGCCAACAGAGGCATGAAACTGCTTACATCAACACTACAGAGGTTAATGACACCACATGTGTGGCGAAGGCACCACTGGCATTCAGATATTCCCAGAAGAGAGGGGATAGGGATGGGCTTGCCAAGTAATAACACTGAGTACCCCCTGCCCTTTGTTTGATCAACGTACTGGTGACAGCGTCCACAGCGCTTTATTTTAAAGAGCAGGCCATAGTTGATTATTCTGCTGTCCCTCGCCTTTTATCATCTAAGCGCCTGGAGCGCGACCACTTGAAGGACAGCCTAACCTACGGGGCCCCTGCATGGGGAAAAGAAGGCCCTAAGAAACCAGGAAAAGGGGGAGGGAGTCAACTAATTGGTGCTCCAGATGAAAGAAGGTCTCTCTGTGTGTGGCAAACAGAATGGCCTGCAGTAACAGCGACATACCATGTCGCCCCTTGATCAGGAATTAACTACCAAAGAGCAGAATTTAACTACTGTTGCCACCTCTCAATCAGTCCTCGCACAGTCAGGGGAGCCCGTCGAAGATTCCACGGGTGAGGCATCCACTGACAAGTTAAAACGTTTAAAAAATGTCCTATGGGACCATAAGATGGGACCACTACCCCTAGCACCCAATATATCAAACGGTAATGGAGGGGTACCGGGCCTTCAGTCAAAACCTACAACAACAATGCCTGTAAATGGAGCTACAGTCTGGAAGCCATTTGGACTGCATCTTACCAAAGGTCCTGCAAAGTGAAGATTTCACTACAGAAATACGACTTAAATGTAGAAAGTTGGACATCCGATACCATCTTACACTAAAGCAAAATATGCAGCTCAAGTAGACGATGCAGTTCTTCCGGAAAGCTGGACATTAATGTAACAAGGGGTGGGAGGGTGCCTCTCCACCTGACAACCTAGCAAACATCTCTAAGGAGTCTCCTAGACAAACTGTAACTATCCCAAATTTTGGTCGGGTGCTCAAACAGACTACATTGCCAGTCTGAGTGGATGGACCAGAAGAGGCTGTGCAAACCCAGGGAGCTATGGACGACAGAAAGAAGAGAAGAATTGACTCAGTTCGACTTGGCCCTTCCTCCGCCCTCCTACTGCCTCAACTAACCTGAAAAACATACCTGAGGTTTTGGTCGACCTTAAAGTTCACAGTACGTGATGGAGACTGGGATCAACGCTAACGCAATTGCAGCACTATCGATTACCATGACACCATTTACAAAATTGCATGAGTCGATAAACGACCAACTGAAAGACCAAACGACGCTCATTGCCATGATGTTCTCCAAAACGCTCTACTTGGAAGGCTTTATTACAGCGATACAGGGGAAGTTGGAAAAAAAATAGAGAAGAAATGACTTATATTCTCCACAGCATTCTTGACCCTCTAATTGAAGAAAGAAAGTCTAAAAGAAAATCAAGAGGCAAAGATGACATTAGCAGTCAGGTTCGTACAGGAATCTTACCTTTGTTGGAGACAACAGAAGCTATTGGTATGATCACTCAGAAACAACTCCAACCAACTGCTAAATCTACTCCTCTGGCAAAATCTTGTGAAACCAGAAATCAAACGAGCCAGACGGATTCTTGTCCAGCTATGAGGATAGTCTATATGAAAAGACAAACAACAACAACTTGGTGAACCTTGCAGATCTCTCCTTAACTCTGGAGTCTCCCGATAGTCCCTCCACCCTGGTGAAATGTCAGCTGGCAATGAATGTTTCAATCCTCACCTCTGACAAAGACGAAACTCACTTGCAAACAAATCCATCTGCAGGGAAGCTGGAATCATCAAACATCTAACATTCAAGTTGCTGATGTGACCTCAAATCAATTTCCACGAGACAAGGCTGCAAGGAGGGGTATGAGAAGCAGGCCGAGTGGTGGTTTTCTTATCCCAGTGGACTTGAGCCTAAAAGCACAATGCACTGAGATACCAACTGTCTCTGACAATGTACTGGCAATTCGAGTGACCTTGGCTCCCACGGGTAGGTCTTTCCTGCTTGTTAACATCTATTGGAGTTCAGCATCCACCACCAGCTCTGGAACATTTGAGGAAGTGGGTGCTATTATAGCCGATTGGCTGGAAGTGGGGCTACTGCATATCATCCTAGTTGGAGGGGACTTTAATTTGGACTGCTTCTCGGGGACGAGCCTGGGAATCTGTTTGGTAGTGGACATAACAGCTTGGTCACACCGGGTTTAAGGTGGCATACCACCTTGACCCAGCGGGGCCTGGGGATTTGTCTTCCAGAGTGAACCCACGATGTTGAGGCAACATACAGTTGGCATATGGGAGCAGCTTGGTCATGGATAGACTATCTACATGTTTCCCAAGAGCTGAAACTGGTTAACTTAGGCAGCAGTGATCACTTGACCCTGAATGTAATTTGTAGTTTTTCAGCAGGTCACCACGTAAATCATCACACCTCAGCCTTTCTAGATGTTGGGGGTGGGGGTTTGACAGTGAGCTGGAATGCCTCTAATTGTTCTGCCTTTGTTGGGACCTTACATAGGGTTGTTGAGATGGAGAGGACTAATGAGTGGACAGTGTCGATGGATAAATTAAACAAGCTGATCCTGTGGTGCCTAAGGTCTGTCTCTGGTAGGAAAAAATCTGTGCGGTTCGGAACACAGCTCCATGTCCCAGACTTCGGATTACCTCAGCTAAACGTGAAAAAAGAAAACATATAAGATAACTAGGAAAGTGACATCTGACTGCTGAATCTTATCATAGCACAAAGAAAGCAATTCAAGCACGATATAAAATCTATCTTACATCTATTATTATTGATAACTGGGAGATGCTGGAAACGCTCAAATTACGCAATAGCATTGACTTCTGAGCTATTAATAATGAAAAGATTGGTACTTCTCTGCCTGAGTTGGTCAACATTATTCTTGAGGAAATTTGGGTGGAGTATTTCTCATCGAAGTATTCGGCTCCAGCAACGAAATTGGGAGAAAGGAAATTTGGGAAATGAGACCACAATCCTTTTCCCTGGACGGAGGAGGATGTGACCTGGGCCATTAACAAGCCAAAGGCTTCCCAGGTGCCAGGCCCAAATGGTCTAGTGCCAATGATAATAAAAACTGATCCCCATCTATGGGCTAGACTACTGTGTCCTCTGTTTAAGGCCATTTGGGAGTCTTTTCAGATCTTGTCATGCTGGATGCAGTCGCTTAATATCCCTATCTACAGGAAAGGAGACACTGGCACCCCAGTAATTACAGACCCATAGCACTGGTCGATGACTCAAGTAAAATCTTTGCGGCTCTCTCATTGAGAGAGGTCAACAAGGTTTTCTCGAGACTAGGGGTGCTTTCGAGACATCAAGTAGGCTTCAGAGTTAGAATGGGCACCATTCTAAATGCAATGGTTCTGGCTCATTTTAGGACTCTTATAAAGAGGGGTAACCTGGCCTCCTTGGACATGAGTTCCGCCTTTGACAGAGTCAACTGCACGGTTTTGTGGATGAGACTGTCGAATTGCAAGTCCCCATCCATCTGGTATTGCTTCTGGAAAGTTTTCACAAAAATACGTCCTTGAGAGTGATGCTGACTAAGGAGGGGACCTTTTCGGGTTCGGTTGGGTCTTATGTTGGAGTAAAACAGGGGTGTTTATTGGCCCTGCCACTTTTTAACACCTATATCTCCGACATTGACATGCTTTAGGTTGAGGAGAGTACTTTTCCATTCAGAATGGGTCATATGAAGCTCGACTGGTTGGCTTTCACTGACAACCTAATTTTCTTGGATCAAACACCTATATGCCTTCAGCAAAAGCTTGATTTGTTTTCCGTCTAGGCGGCCAAACATAATCTTCATGTAAATGGCGCAAAATCAAAGTTAGTGGTGTTCTTGAACACATCAAAGCCCAAAAGTATGTGCTGGACAGTGGAAGAACAAAGGCTCAAAGGAGTTTTGACAACCCGCTACCTGGGATATCACTTGTCGAATAGTTGCTCATTGGTGGAAACTGGTGCTCGATTGAAGTTGAAAGCAAAACTGTTGGTCTCGCAATTAAAGAGAATCTATTTTACACTCTGTAGATTTTCTCTTCTGCCATTAATTGAATTTTACCTTGCCAAGGTGAAGCCAATACTCCTGTATGGCTTAGATCTCTCATCATTGGATACGGGAGATATCCTTGAAACAATACATGACTTGGTCTGGAAAACGACCTTTAATATAACCCATGGCTTACCTAATTCAATTAAAAGGCATGAATTAGGATTGACCTCCTTGAGGTCTAGCTATTTGTGGAGACAATTGAGAACTTATGCTAACATTTCTCATCCTGTGCCAGAATATCTGTACGAAGTCCTCAGGATCATGTGTGAACACAAATCACCTCGCCGGTCTCCTTTAAAAAATCTATGACCAGCTTTCTCTGGGAAATCAATTAATCTGTGGAGGAATTGATGGACAGGCCTTCTAAGACCAAGCACATACTGTTCATGTATGATAGGGTCCAAACTATCAACAAGATGGGCACCTATCCGTCCTATAGGGAATATTCTAACTTCCCTAGGAAAAAAGGGTATTTCCCAAATATCTTTATTTCCATCCTCTACGGCAAGAAATCTATATTTACGGTTCAAATGAAATATAATTTCTACATTGGACTGTACCAATAAATGGAATGGTGACCCTATGGGGCCCTCAATCTGTCGTCTTTGCAAGCTGGCATCTTCTGTGTAGACATTGAAACATTCTATACTCTTCTGTCCTAATTTGACAGAGCAAAGAACATTATATTTCAAGGGACATGGGGGAAAGGAACCTATGACAGATCTGTTTCATATGTGGTGGGTGGGGGGTAATATCTCCCTTGTTCTAACACTTTATACATTTTTGAAAGACACTTTAGACAAGCTTAAAACTAGTTCTTAAATGTATAAATTGTTTTGGTTTTACAAGTGACTATTTATTAAATCTGTATTATCACGATGTATGTTTATACTTTGTGAAAGGCTTGCTCTGTGCTTGTACTGTGTCAAGCCATAACACAATAAAAACATTTTAAAACACGGATAAACTGGTTGAAACCCAGAAGCCATATTCACTGAAACCTCCCTCTACAGGCAGCAGGTAAACTAAGAGGCTGAAAAAAGTTAATTGGGTATTATCTATACACTATTTAAATGTAAACAATGACCATCCTGAATAAATACTTATATGCAGTACTACCAATTGATGTCTGTGGGCCTCATTACGACCCAGGCGGTAAGTTACCGCCTGGGCCGTGACTTTACCACCATGGCGTAAACGTAGTTTACGCCATGGTGGTTGGCGGACTTACCGCCCCATTCCGACCTTGGCGGGGCGGTAAGTCCCCAATCCCCATTTACCCTTCCCCATTCCCATTTTTGCCCCATAGGGTATAATGGGAGTGGGGAAGGCGTTAATTACGCCACCGTAAATTACGGTGGCGTAATTAACTCCATGGTCCCTTAGCGCCATGGATTTTAACACCTGCTAAAAGCAGGTGTTAAAAGCGCCATGGCGCTAAGGGACCTCGTACTCAGGCGGTAAGGGTCGGCGCTGTTAACGCTGCCGTTAACCCCTTACCGCCTGGGTCGTAATGAGGCCCTGTGTGTTGTTGATCCCAATTGGATTTGTGACAGTACGTCAGTCTACATCTTCTGGGTATTCTGTTTATATGCCCAGTGTACCTTCCAGAACAAAATTCCTTGTTTGAAACACCTTTACTCCCATTTATGAGAATGTGAGATACTTTGACATGTTTAATATATTCAATCATCACTTCTCTACCTAATGGGGAATGGTACACTGCAAAGAGATAAAGACTCATCTCCCAAGGCCGCTACTTTTTTTCAAAGTAGAGTGCTTAAACCTCCTTTCTATCAAAGCTCCATTTACAAGGTACCTACACATATGTGTGAACTGTGATGCAGAGGGCAGTATGCCAGTATGTGCGAGCTGCATATTTAGGATGGCATTCCAAGGCTACACCTCATGGCAGTAGTTGAAGTGATATGTTGGTGATGGCTACATCTCTGCACCTGGGCAGAGCAATTTGTGTATAGAGTTAATCTGTGGAATGAGTTTACTTGTGCTCTTAGTTTTCTTTTAGGTGCATCCATGATAACGGAAAAAAATAATTAAATGCATAATGGCTAACTTGCCAAGATGCAGGGCGCCATATTGCAGAGTTGAGTTCATGTCTTGTCATCAAAGAATACACATGTCCATAACAAGTACTGATGTAATTGTAAGAGTGTACATGTAAAGATAAAAAGCAACAACGAGTGAGGTAGAATCACAGAGAAATGGATAACAAGGAGGATACCATGTTACCATTTGGGGTTTGCAAGGATACCATTTGTTATCCTTAGAGAATCCTTTGATAGACCTGGGACTGCCCTTTTGACTCAAGATTCAGAGACGTAGCCCCATACGGCATGAAGGATACTATACATGACATATTATGGCAGCACCTTTTTCTGGTAATATTTACCATTTAAAATCTCTACTTGGCATGTTAGGCTAAAAGTAGCGTAAAAAGGTATAAGCTCTCTTCTCGCGCACGAAGGTAGAGCCCCTGGCCTCTGATGATTAGGCTGGGTGTACAGTGGTCATATAATCACCCAACGCATGGCATTTCAAAGCAGCCCCCTTTGGTTAAATATTGGTAGTAACTATAATACTACTTTGCTTCTTTTTGGCATTTAATTAATCCAAACTTAGTTCAGTATTCATTTACATCCACAATGCAACGTCCTGAAATCTATTCCGAGTTTAAGGTCATGCAATCTCACTTTCTGTGATGTCACTTGCCGTGAAGTCATCGGGCACGTAATGCCCCTTTTGCTTCCTCAGGCGTTTGGATGAATGTGTGCACCTGAGCGGCGCATGATGAGAAATAGAGCGAAAGAGAGAGACCCTGAGTCAGTGTGCGAGGAGAACGAAGGAGAGAAAAAAGGGCAGGAGTGTGTGTAGGAGGGGGTGTAGAAGGGACAGGAAAGTAGAGATGCCATGGATGGAAGATGTAGAGACAAAAAGAAGACAGAGGTGTATGGCAATGAGTCTCCCGCTCAACGTATATTTGAAAGTACTAGTTATCAGAAAAGGGTTCACAGGAATAAATTGTTCGACATGACGACAACATTGGGCAGTTTCTGAATATCAGATGATCAAAGATGGCGGAATGGGGGCGAACATAGAGAGGAGGATAAGAGGAATAAGGAAGGGTTAGGGGTCGGAGTGGGAAGGTGTTGTTGAACTGGGGGAGTGGAGGTAATTCTGTTGTTAAGGGAAGGGGATTAAAAATGAAATTGGAAAGGGAGGTGCATACATCTTGGGTTTCGGCTGCTGCAACCCTGTCATAAGAGACATCAGCGAGGGTGAGGTGGAGGAGATGGCAAGACAGTGGGGGTGGGAGGTTGCGTTATGATGTTAGTCATAGGCCAAACAGTTCTATAGGTCAAACACCAAAGCGTCGCCCACTACACAACCGCTCATCTAAATCTATGAGCTTGATCCATGAGCCTGCTGGGCAGTTCCAGTGGAACAAAAGTTCCATAAACCAAGAGGTGTCATTAGATAGATCCCGTTGCTCTCACTTGATGGCAGAAACAAAAGCTGCACTTCTCTCTCTCCCTCCAATGTTGAACACAAGCTCATTTGATGATTGAATCTCTGCAAAGTGAAGGGGAGCAGCATGTGTTCAAAGTCTGACCATGCATGTTCTAATTAGCATGTGTGTCATTGTTTCAATAAATATTTAGCAAAATTATCTGAAACCGTCCTCCAGAAGGCCACCGAACTAGTATTGAATTAAGTCAATCAATACAGTGATTGTGTTTCGTTGGCGATTCTCACAGTTCTTAGGCTACACACACCTTTTCATTGTTCACTTTAAGATTGTTTTCTTTTGCCCAATTTGCACGAACTCATTTGTTGTTGTAAACCAATCCTCCTCGCAATAATCACGCATATGCACATGCTTGTTTGGCAGGAATCGCGTTGTATAATTGTACAGATTAAGTACACCAAGTATAGCACACTTCCGTTGCTGCCTTTCCTTATCTTTTGTCAAACAGAAACATCCCATCTGCCTCCGCTGTGAACACCTGGATCTGATTAGCACTACAATTAGGAGGAAAGCAGGATATTTGTGGTGGTGGCACAACTGTCTTTCTTCAAATTATCACAAATAAACTTGCACTAAGGGATTCATTTGGACTCCAATGTTTTTATGCCTCATCTCCATTCGGAGAGATATGGGGTTCAATCTATTTATGGATAAGAGAGAACACGAGGCGCAATGAATATGTGTGTGTGTAACACTCTCTGATAAACGTGCCCCGTTTCAACGAATTTCTTCAACTCAATCTCTACCATCTTGGTAAATAATGACTATTGCACAGTCTGTTCAGCTCTGCTGACATTGACGTTGAAGTATTATTTTAAGTTGCCCTTTGCCTGAGCAATTGTGAGAAACCCTCTACTGAGAACAAACATATTGGGTCTCATTACGAGTTTGGTGGTAGCCGTGCCCTTACTAAGCGCACGGCTACCGCCAAACTTGCTACCGGCCCCGGCACCCACAAATGGACCATTACAAGATGAATGGGCCGATAATTGCCCATTCGCGGGTGCCGGTATGGCCGGCCTCCCAATCCCCATTTTGCCCCATAGTTAATAACGGTGCCGGTATAATCACGAGTTAAGCTCGCGTGCAGTCCGTCACCGGCAAGCAGAACTCGTAACGTGGCAGAGAGGTAACAACGTCTTCGGTAGCACTACCGGCGCCATATTCGTAATGAGGAACATTGTATGCAAAAGTAGCATGTTCTGTTGCCTGTAGCTAGCCAGCCTCTGACAGGAATAAGAGTGTCTCACTCTCTCCTTTAATCTTTCACAATGCTGTCCGACCTCCTCTCTTCAATCCTCACAACTACCCTCTCTATATCTGTGTCTCTCACTTTCTCCTTTTCAGTTCTTATGTCTGCCTCTCTCTGTCCCTCGCACCCACCTTGCTCTCGTTCTCAGTCACAGTGTGATAGACTCCGCCTGCCCCCTTATTGTAACAGAATGATTAGTGTATTAAACATGTATATGCAGCCCGAGCCTTGATCCACGGAACGGCCTACACTACTTTAATGTTAAACTGCACGTGCCTTGGAGAAAAGGGAACACTAGGAATAACAACTCTATTGGAATGTATATTTGTGCAGATTGTCAGCGGCATGCATTATATATTTCACCCTCTGTCTTCTCTTTCCCTCGCCAGCTTTCGCGCCTCCTTCCTCATCTTCCTCTCCTTGAACTAAGCAACCAGTTGCTGGCGACCAGTCCATTACCAGAAATACATACCAAGTACAGAAACGTTGCACCAGTTAAAAATGGTAATACATAACATCAATACTTATTAGCACTAGGGAAAACTGTGTCCTGGTGCAACAAGGCATTTAAAAAACATTTTTTTGCTATAGAACAAACTTGCATCAGGGCAACGTTTCAGTAATCTGGCACATGGTGCCCTTCAACCAAGAGCCAACCGCGACTGTTACCCTTCCTTATTTTGTGTAAGACTGGAGACCCAGGGAGGGAGAGAATAGGCCGCATTCCCTTACTGTGAGAGCACACAAGTGGAAGATGGCTTCCGTACTGTACTGTTGTGATGTCATTGAATGGGGATAGAGTATTTGGGAACATCTTTATATGCACCAATAACTTTGTTTGTAAGCCATACACAAAGAATTTAGAATCCAATATCTCAACAAAATGGTATCATTTCAAAAGAGAAAGAGGTTACATAAAAATGTTTGCAACAGTATAAAAATCAAAAATGATAATATACAATTTGTTCTATCTGTGGGTTTTAATAAATTTGCTAATGAGCAGAAGTGAAAGAATAGTAAAATAAATTGCTGCAAGCCTCCACCGAAATTATAACATTGTTTGTACATGACATTTTATATTGACATAATGCAGTGTTTACAATGTTTTTAAAAACTAAGAGAGGAGCCTCCTTGGAGCAGATTGGCCAATTGATATAAGGCAAATTATCAGAGTTAGAGCATTTTTAATTGGTAGATACTTAATTTAAGCAAGTGACCACCACTTGATTTATTTAAAAAAGCATATGTGTTTCTTTATAGATTGGTAGTCTTCTTTCCTGAACATGTGTAGCAGATCAAGTTTCTTGGTGTCTCAGTCCAAGTACATATGAGAGTAAAAGATGTTTTGTTCACATATACCATCATGCCAAGCCTACAGCAGAATAAAGGAACAGACAACTTAAACCATTTACCTTTCATAATGAACGTGCTCTCTTTTCTTGATATAACAATATCTATGTATTGTCAAGGAATCAAAAATGAGTTGTGCTAATCTTCAGGAATGAAGAGACAAAGGTTTTATTTAATGTGTCTTGCAAGAGACGATCAACATCCCAGCCTTGTAACAAAAACAACTAAGAATATCCTGCTCTCCACATCCCCTTCCCTTGTATACTCAGTGATGCTTGATACCTTATCTCTGAGGCTCCAGCTATAGGACTTCCGGCATACTTTTCCTGCCACCCTGTAACAAAAGAAGCCACTGTTTTCAGTTAAAAGTCTGTCATCTCTTCTCCCTACCCTTGCATTATTATGTTATTTAATCCTCCAGTTCAGCTTGGTGGATGCCTCAGCTTTTGGTCTCATCCTCCTCAGACGAGAGGCATTAGACCGCCTGATGTTATGCCTTCATCCAATAGAGTACCATTGTCTTTAGCAGACAGAATTGGCTGGTCCCAAATATGGCAGCCCCGTGGCCTTCACCTGGTGCACAGAACAAGACCCAAAATGATTGTCTCAGCCCTTTTCTCTAATGCATGTGCAGTTCACCGCCTATCGTACAAGCACTACACAGAGTCAAATGTCAACAGGAAGAGAAACACTGGCGTCCTTTGCAGATAGGCATAGCATAGACATCTGACAAGGGAAAGATATGCCTCCTAACCCCCTCTCACTTATCTCATTGACCATTCTTGCACCCCAATAGTACCCATCATGATGTCATCATGTTTAATAACTAATAGTTATGGGAAGAAGCGGGGGTTCATCATTCATAGTACAATTCTTAAAGTAGAAATATACAGAGATTGGTGAACCCTCTTCAGGTATTTTCACAGATTTTGTTTTGCAGGTTATAGCTTTACAGCTGTTAGTTTCCATCTTTGTGTAACCCGACACACATGTTGGGGTCACTAATATCCTCAACATACAGGGTCTCATTACGACCCTGGCGGTAGCTGTGCCCTTATTAAGGTTAATGATACCATGGTGGACCCGGTAATTTTCCTTTTCTCTGACCCAGTAAAAATCAATCCCCATGGGAATGGGGAGGATGCTAACAACGGGCCCGTTAATGACGGGCCTGTTGTTAGCATCCTGGCCTGCTAGCGGGTCCCACTTTTCACATCTGGTCAGACCAGACGTGAAAAGCGCGACCCGCTAGCAGGCCTCGTAATAGGGCATCCCGTAATCAACGGTGCCGGTCCCATACCGGCACCGCTCATTACGGGAGCGCCAGGGTCCTAATGATGCCCAAAGTGTGGTAAATACATATATAATGCACTCTTCACAAGAGAATAATCCATTCACAAATACCCCAGTTACTGTAAAATATTCTTTATTATAGAAATGAAAATTGAAAAATGGAAATGTAATGTGTATAACTGAGTGTGTTACAATGTACATGTATATCCATTTAGTGTTGACTGCATTACATTCATTGTAAACATATGACCTGTTCAACGAAAAACTTTGGACACAATTTCACAAATCCTACCTTTTATATGTTTGGTAGATTTTGCCACCAAATGGCTGTTATTGATAATGTTCTGGCAGGGCAACACGAGTCTTTTACCTGAGTGGACCTCAAAACGACTTATCAACCTCCTAGTGACAGCTGGAGATGGTGTAGTTCAGATGCTGCACATACTTACAAATGGCCACCAAAACCCTAGAGAGAAATGGGAACATTTAAGAAAGGGTGCTGCTTTTCTATGCTGTCCCTCCCTATCAGATTAACAAGCCTGTCCTATGCCCCGGTGCACCACTAACCTAGAGAGTGGCTCCACCTTTCTGTTCAGTACCTCACCCATTGTGTTCACATGGTAGAACGGAAGCAGGTCATAGATTCGACCGCTCCTGTGCTACACGCCCACGTTTCCCACCAAAAGCCCCAGAATGAATTCTGACGGTGGTCTGGGTGAAGGGCAAGATTAAGACATCCTGTTCTGTGTTCCGTGGCTCCAACATATATATCCCCAGTGTGCTTGGCATGTAAACAAAAAAGTAGTGAAAGAAATAGAAGACATGAGTTGTACCCATTGCCAATGCACCATCGTCTCCCAGGAATTTCCTGAGCACAATTCTCACTTCAGAGTTGCACCGCTAATGAATTATATATACCCCTCAGACACATGTAACTACTCACTTCATGGCTCCCACTTCCACACACATACACACACACATCCACTCAACCTGTCACCTCTAATCACTGTACCATATTTATTTATTTATTTTTATTTTTACATTTGTAGAGCACGCTACAGCCCAAAGGCATTGAGGCGCTTTTTACAAGAAAGTGTGCGTAGGCAAGAATACAAATTAGGACATGCGGTTACTTAGTTACAACATAAGGTGGTAGGCTACAGAGTACAGTTGGGAAAACCTGTAACCCCCTAACTCCATAATTCACTGTACTATTTAGCCACCAACCCTACCTTATAGCCTGTTATTAATACACAGACGCACACACATACACACCCTTAAAATCCAGCACCCACACTCATTCAACCCATTATTCATCTTAACTTACTTCCAATTTCACCAATTACAGTCCAATTATAGCTTGCTGTGTTTGATTCTTCAGGGTTTCTTCAACGTATATGGAAACTCCCCCCGGAGAACCACTGTCTTCTTCTGCATACAGTAACTCAAAACCCTAGATCACATCAGCTGGTCACAGACGCCACTCACATGTGTGCACACCTGTGCACAAACACACACACACACACACACACCTAGCCTCAACATGAACTCAAAGCCCAGCCAGCACTTCATATTTCTCTCTGAAGCAAAATCATCATGCTACAGCCTTTATTACAGAAAAGCTCCCTACACTACACCCCCTTCTTACAGAACATCCCAACACTAAACAAAAATCAATGACGATCATCATCTCTAAAGACCACATGTTCATCCATCTTACTAAGCAGTACTAAGTTATGTTACGCTAGTGGGTAGTTAATTGAGCACACCTGTCACCCACAGGTACCCTGGTGCTATAGGTAGGATGAGATTTTGAGAGTATGATCTTGACACTGACACTTAAGGAAGGCTTAAAAGAAAATGTTTTAAGTGCTTCCAAAATGTATGGCGCATGACTCCAAACCTGAACGATAAAAACAATCCCAAATAGGTCGAATAATTGATGCACCGTTTGCAAGGAAAACAAAGTTGTATTGCATTCAAAAGTATCAGATGGTCCCGTATAACCAAACTAACACAGAGTTCGACCCACCCAAAGAAGTTACATCTTTTATAGCAGAAAACTGTAAATTAACAGAGCTATCCATAAAAAAGATTGCAACATAATCCTGCACTCCCCATTGGCTTACACCTATACACATTTCTATTTATCCTCTATAGTTCATTACCCTGCTGGTCACCTATTAACTAAACACATTCCCCAGAACATTTGATCGGTTGCCAGATATTTCGTCGAAAAAAATTGGTCGACCAGACAAATGGTCGAACCAATTTGGTCGAAAACCAAATGGTCGAAATTTTTTTTTTTTTATTGTAACCCTTTTTTTTTTTTTTTTGGGGGGGGTCCCCCCCAACCCCCTTTTTTTCTCTAAAAACCCCTTTTTTAACTAAACGAAAACCCGAAAAATAAATATATAAATAAAAAAAAAAATTCGACCATTTGGTTTTCGACCAAATTGCGTCGACCAAATTGCAGTCGACCAGTTTTTTTTCGACGAGTTGTCTGGACACCCATTTGATCTGCTACATCAGCACTATGATTAACTAACAGGAACATTGTTACCATAATACATTTCTTTAATGAGTAGAACATTGTTGACCAACATGTGATGTCCACCCCTCCGTTGGATCCTGATCAAAGTGTGAATTGCAAGGTCAACTCTGCTTTGATAATACAAAGGCCCTCCTCATTATACCATACACCTTTGCACACACAAACAGCTCACCATCCTTGTAGATGCATTAGTATCTCCTCTGCTCCTCCCATTCCAAATCATACCCAGGTGCCCATGAATGGCTTGATCGAGTCACCACTCTGTGCAGGGCCTTCAGTTCAAATAGGATGAATGCTCTTCAGGTGAGGGCAGTAGTGCTCTAAATCGTCAACATACTTCTTGGCATCACAGAACCCCATGCCCTGCTCACATGAATTTAATCTTCAAAGGGCACACCCCTAACTCCCCTCACTGGGCACAACATTCTTTTCCCAGCACCTCTGAGCTCTGCAGCTCGGCTCAATTAAATGTTATTGACAAAGCACAGCTGACTGTGACCTTGGCATCATAACTTCTGTCTGAGGGGAATGAAGGGGAACTTGTCTCAGGGCCAACTGGGCATAGCTGCATTTCCACGTTGAGCCTTTTTCTCACACTTTCAAAAATGCATCAAGTAAACTGCTTTAAAATCCTACATAGTGGAACTCTTGCTAATTTGCACTCTTGACCTCACCTTTACCACAACACTTTTCTGACTCCATCTCCTATGCCTACCTATGTCAGCAACCTACTCGCACGTCCCTTAAAAGATAACACTGTAAACTACCACTAAATGAAAAATATGTCACCCTATCTTCAACCTCTTTCTGTATGGCTACCTGGTGTCTCTACTATGTGTTAAACTTAACTGCAAATGGGTACAAGTGCATTCTCCTGTGCCCAATGAGAACTGCTGGCACTAGGATGCCTGCTAATATATTTTATGCAGTCTAAGGGGGTCATTATGAGCCTGGCAGTAAGGGGTTAACGGCGCAGGTAATGGTGCCGGCTCTGTTAACCCCTTACCACCCTATTACGAGTCTGCTCGCGGGACCCGCAAAGGGTGCCTGGTAAAACCAGGTGCCCTTAGCGGGTCCTGCTAGCAGAGCAGGGAGCTAACAACGGGCCTGTTATTATTAATGGGCCTGTTGTTAGCTCCCTCCCCATTCCCATTGAGCCCTATGGGGGCTCGAATGGAAATGGGGATGTACCGGGTCCGGGTTCCTCGAATGAGGAATTACCGGGTCCTCCAAGGTTGGAATGGCCCGGTAAGTCCTGTTAACAAAGTTTTTTCACTGAATATATATATATATATATAAATATATATATATTACATGGTTTCCATAGGAAGAGCACTTTTTGGGCAGCTTATAACTTCGCTCCCCCTGGACGAATCCTCACCAAACTTTGCAAAAGAAGTATATGGCCCGCTCTGAATTTTTTCGCAAAGTTTGGTGAGGATTTGTCCAGGGGGGAAAAGTTATAGAGAGGTCCCAAAACTTTTGTTTTTTCCCATAGACATAATGGGAAAAAACTTTGCTCACCCCTACAGCCCAAACTGCTGGACGGATGTACACCAAATTTGCAGCAGGAGCGGCGGCTTGGTCCCGAAAGCGTGCTTTGCTTTATTTGGTGTAAATCCGTCCAGTACTTTTAATAAAAATGACAAAAATGTAAGTGAAAAAAATTAGTGATATCTGTGTTCGCTTCGCGGACACACTTCCCTGTACGCTCCGCGGACAGGACGGTGATTGGGCAAGCAGCTTGCGTGATGTCCGCGGAGATCTGACGTGCTCTCTCATTGGATGCGGTGAAAGCGTGCAGTGTGTCTGGCTTCAGAGACGCGCGCCATCTTTGTTCCTCGCATGAGAGGCTTTGTCAGCAGGAGCGGGATCTGCCGCCTGCACAGTAAGTCCCCCGTGTCTGTCTCCTGTTCCTCCTACCCCTGCTCATGCCCTGTGTGTCCTTCTTGTCTCCCCCACCCCCACTCATGCTCCGTGTCTCCCCTGTTCCTCCAGCCTCCTGCTCACGCCATCGGCACACGGTGGATCTGCCGCCTGCACACAAACGCTGTGTGTCTCTCTTCCTCCCCCACCCCCTGCTCATGCCCCTTGTGTCTCTCCCCCTCCCGCCCCCCCCCCGGTCATGCCCCGTGTGTCTCTCTCCCTCCCCCCTCCACACTCATGCCCCGTGTGTCTCTCCCCCTCCGGCCCACCCCCTGCTCATGCCCCATGTGTCTCTCCCCCTCCCGCCCACTCCCCGCTCATGCACCAGAGAATAAATTGACACAAACAAATAATTACAAGACAAATACTATGATAGCAACCAGCACTTTTACTGCTTCCACCGAGCAAAATGGCGGCCACTGAAAACATCAAATCAAACCTGACTTCAGTGCTCAGTCCAGCCTCCTTTTCCATGGCAATCCACAGGTTGTGGAGTGCCTCTATGTAATGGGTTAGAGATCCATTGTCTGTGTCATTGGGGAGATGTATGTGCAGCAAGACAATCCTATATTCTTGCACATGCCCCCCTTCCATTGCCAAAGTACATCCTAGACATAAAGGTTCTGGAGGGTCATGAGACGAATACCCTGCAATTCTGCTTTTATTGAATTGAGACCCTGCTCTGCCTGGTTTGCTATCTGGAGCATCTCCCACCTTGTGATATGCAACTACTTTCCATTTGCTGCAGTTTGAATGCCAGGTACAAGGAGGGCAGTACAGAATGCTGAACAGACGTAATTGCTCTGGGATTGCTTTGAGCTTGTCCGAGGAGTCTTGGGACCAATAATTCAACCTCTTTTGTCAGCGAGTTCTAAGTGAGCACAGTGAGGGTGAGGGGGCTCCATTGTAATGGGGTGACATATTTATGACAGTCAAATGCGAGTCAAGTACTATGAGGACAGCCAAATGCAAGGTGGAGAGTGAGCAGACACGTCTCCAGAATGGAGGAAGGTGGAGATAGGCGTGTTTTCTGGACACCAAATGGAAATCCATTTATGTGGAGGTACCATTAGTCAGGTTGGGAATAAACAAAGTCTTATTGCACCTTTCATGTGTGCCTACGAGTACAATGCTGTATTGTCTGAAGCAAAAAGAGAAGTGTGTCATTATCTGCACCTTAGCAGGCTTTTCGTTCAGTACAATCCAAGTGAGTTTTGGCACAATGGTGCTCCAAGTTTTAGAACGAATGTGGTTGACACATGCCACTACATCCTACGAGAACTGCAGTAGACCCTCCCCACTGTACAGCTCACAAGCCATTTCACCCATCTGTCATTGGAAAACAGAACACCTTCCGATTTCAGTAATGGTCGTATTTGATAACGTGCTTGCTCTTTGTTCTTGGCTCACTCGCTTTCACCTATGTCCATTATAACTGCCTGGACCATTGAAACGGGATTCATATTCTGCAAAGGGTCAGGTGCACTAAAAATTGGGTTATAAAAGGTGGCATTTCTTGCATGATACCAGTTTGGTAGTACCTTTGGCATGGGATATAAGAGGGCAAATTTAGCAGATCTTATTTAACTTTGCTCTTCCCACCTCCCTCATCTGGTTGTACCACATATTTTGGGGTGGTGCACATCCACAATGGCATCCAAAATAACTCCTTTATATTCATTATATTTAATTTAATTTTCTGTTTCCCTTTTACTTCTTGCTACCCCATACTACAATGTTTTTGTGGCATTACTATATTTACTATATTCCCCTTTATATGCACACACCATATACAATGACCAACAATAAAGAAAAACAGAAGACAGAAACAGCAGCATCCTATATATAACAACTATTATTATTAAGGGCACGGCTGCCGCCGGTAATGATTTTTTACCGGGTCCCAGTAAGGGGCAATAACTGGGTCATTCCGACCTTGGCGGACCTGGTAATTGCCCTTTTCTGGGACCCTGTAAAAATAAATCCCCATTCCCATTTGAGCCCCATACGGCTCAATGGGAATGGGGAGGATGCTAACAACGGGCCCGTTAATGACGGGCCCGTTGTTAGCATCCTGGCCTGCTAGCGGGTCTCGCTTTTCACGTCTATTCTGACCAGGCGTGAAAAGCGGGACCCGCTAGCAGGCCTCGTAATAGGGCAGCCCGTAATGAACGGTGCCGGTCCCGTACCGGTACCATTCATTACGGGACCACCAGGGTCCTAATGAGGCCCCATTTGTATTCATAGTCACAAAACAATCAGGGTGAGAGGTCACACTTTGATTTCATATTTGTTTCATGGCAGAGTATCAATGATGTTGAAAAAAGAGAATATATCACAGAAAGTGTTTTCAACCGTATGTGTTTAATTTGTGTTTAAAAAAAGAAAAAGTGGGGATAGAGCACCCAGAGATATTCAGAATTGGTTTCATAGAGTATACAATACAAGTGAGTACAACCCAGTCAGGTGGACTAGATTTTGGTAAACAAACAACATGTTTTGCTTTCATTCAACAGCATATTGTGTTTTACAAATACATTGTGGACACAGAATGAATTTCAGTGAACATGACAAAGATGTGACAGTGTGTGGTATTAGGGCATAGCCAGGTGCCCTTATATATTTTGTGGACTATAAAGGTCAATACATTCTTTGTCTAATGTCAAGGTTCTTGAGGGTGTGCAGAGGTGGTGCTGTGCCAGTTGCTTTTCAGACTTCAGAAAAGTTAACCCAATATCGCAATTCCTTCAAGCTTACTGCAGACGGAGTGGAGTACACAAGCTCAAACAGGCCTTGATACCGACAGTTGTTCCATTTCCTCACAAACAACCTCATGTACACAAAATCTAAAGAGGTTGTGTTGACCGTAGACATGACAGAATTTTCTTCACTCAAGGGAGCAAGCTGTTGGGATATGATCTTTATACATTTTGTTAAATCTCTCAAATACCATTGTAACTCCTCCACCAAAATCTCAGCTGCCCTGTGTGCGTCTGATGAAGAGCATGCAGGAGTGAGTGGTGTGTGCAATCTTCTCCCTGTCACTAACTCGTGCAGGGAATAATGGTGGTCCTTACCTGTCTGGTTTGGAAGGCTGAACTGAGCCAGACATTGCAGCTGGTTCCTACCTAGTGTATGACACAACTTTGATAGTTTTTGTTTCAGTAATCCATTAAGGTGTTCCGCAATCCTGTTAGCTTTTGGGTGGTAAACTGAACACAAATTATGTTTTATCCCTAGTAAGGATGTAATCTGTTTAAACAATTCATTAAAAGAAAGTGATTCCATTTGTCAAGCTTTAGGATATCACATATCCCCCAGCGAGGAAAGACACTGAGTAATAGTATTTGGTTGTGCAGAAGGTGCCCCCTCAAACCAACGATGGACAAACAACACCAATATGATAATGATAATGATAGTTACTGCACCTCTTAATCATGTCCACATAGTCTATGTGGAGCTCTCAAGAAGGTTCTGTTGGACGGGGTAATGTGGCATGCAACACCCTGAGGTTGTCAGCAGTGCTGTAGATGTGACAGGTTGTGCGGTTTGGCACACATTTATCAGCCTATTCTTGATGGTTGGGGACAAAGCAGTCCTCCTGAAAGTCAGCTGCAACATACTGTTCAGACGTATGCATCGGGTAATGCAGTTGGGCAAGAGCAACCATAAGCAACTCAAATGGTATTACTACTCTATCTGTAATGTTTTGTCTCCAGGTAAGATCCGTCGATGAGAGTGAGCAACCACATTTAACCTAGAGGTCCTTTTCTTCATGGGGTGCCTGACTTTGCAATTCAATTATCTGAGTGAGCAGGTCTGCTGTGTAAGGCACTGCTAAGTGCAATTCAGGATATGCCATGCAGCACACTGTCCACTTTCAAATATGTCTAACGTTTACAGATCTTCTGAGTGCAATATATGTGCTACCTTCCCAATTTCTTCTAGGGCAGTACATGTGCTAGCCTTCACAGTTCTTCACATTCTATACACCTGCTAATCTTCTGAGTGCAACACATTTGTTAACCTACCCAATATCTACCCCCAAATTATCTAAGTGCAACACCTTTCGTGCCCCAAAAATACATTGAAGTACATGTAACAGCAAATAGAATTCCTTTGTGTAATCAGTGGTTCATAACGATGGAACATTACTTTTAACATTCTTAATTTCTTGAAATCATCTGATAATTTCTTCATGTCCATGTGAGAGAACCTTTCACTTTCTGTGCTTCTTAAAGTCCTTGCAACAAGGGCTTTGTGTAGCTAAAGCAGTTTGAAATCCATGCTCAATTTACACAAGCCTAGAAACTGTTGCATCTCTTTCATGGAGGTAGGCTGCGGTGTGTTTTGTATTGCATTTGCTGCATTTCTCTCTGGTGTTACCATTTTCCCTGATAATATGATTTCCTGAAGTATACCACTTCCTTCTGACAATACTGCATTTTCTCCTTGTCCGCTTTGTACCCTTTTTCTGCAGGTAATGTCAACAGTGTCACTGAGTCATCTCTACACTGCTCTTCAGTGTTACTACACACTAGGATGTGATCCACATACTGAATGATGATGCTATGAACCTGTATGTTACCTACATCCATATGCAGTACTACAGGGGGACTCACAGTTCTCCTGAGGAAGCTAGGTGTTTTGAAATGGCTGCCCACGATATGTAAACACAGTGAGATCCTAAGAATCAGGGTGCAATGGGATGGAGAAAACAGCATTTTTCAAATCAATTACAGTAAAATATGTGGCCTCAGTCAGTATGTTACAAAGGATCGTGGCGGGATACAGAGAATTCTGCCTCTACAATGTTATTCAATTGCAGAGATCCTATATCAGTCTTCAACTTGAACCGTTTGCTTTCTTGACAGGATATATTGCCAGGTTGCAGGAGAATTCTGATGGCACTTACCCTGCTATCATAATGCCAAGATGGTGTCGTAAATCACCTCATCTGCCTCTCTGGATAATGGGTATAGTCGTACTCTAGGTAACAGTGCAGTCTGCTTCAGCTTTATGTGAACGACCACTATGCTCTTCAATAAACCTACATCATGGGGATTAATATCACACAAGGTGCCGGGTACCTTTGCCATGTCTTCCTGCAAGTGAAAGGGTACCGGTCTAGTAGTAAGTGTAGTGTGTGGTACTTCTCTGTGCTGCACCATGACCTGACAATCGACACATATTTCAAAAATAATTTCTCCATCATTATCAACATCTTCTAACAACGCTTCATCAGACACCCCCCCTTAGAGGCTGGGTAGGACCTATACACAAAACTCTCTGCTACTCACCTCCTTCTTCATCAGTCCCTAACAGTAACACCTTATCTGTTTTGATTATTGCCGTTTCTAGATCTAGAGTAAAGATTGTACCTAGGTCGGTTGCAGGTCATTGGTCGAAAACCAAATGATCGAATGCCATTTGATCGAGAGTCAAATGGTCGAAAAAATGGTTGATTTTTTTTAAAAAAAATGTTTTTTATAGGGGGGTTCCCCCCAACCCCTGTTTTTCTATATTAATTATTTTTTTTACCAAACAAAACGAACAAAATATAAAAATAAATAACTAAAAAAATTCGACCATTTTTTTTTCAACCATTTGACTTTCGATCAAATGGTCATTCGATCTTTTATTTTTGACCATTTGACCGGACACCACCTAGGCCATGTTCCTGAGGGACTGCTGGCCTAAACAAAAACTCCACTAGCACTCTCCACATTTTGTCTTTTATTCCTGGCACCCATCCCATCAACACAGTCAGTCCATATAGGAACACATCTGGATGTATAGTCACACCTCTGGTAGCACCATCACTATAAAGTGCTTGTATTATTGCAGAGGCACTTGCACAATAGATTCCTGGGGTTGACCACACTACACCATCGTCAGCAAATGCAATAGTTATGTTTAGCTTGCTTAGGAGGTCCCTACCTAGCAAGTTATCTGGGGTATCTTTTGAAAACAATAACAGGGCTACCACCTCATGGGTACCTACCTTGATGGGTATGTCTTCTGTGAACGGAACCAGCATTATTGCCCAGGAGGACCCCTACATGTCCATCATTTTTCCTGATAAGGGGAAGCAACATTGCTTAATACAGGACTTTGTAGCTCCTGTGTCTACCATGAAGGTGAATGTTTTACTACCTATCATCACACCTCCCCTTCCTGGGGTTCCACTTCTGGTTCGGCAGTGACTGACAGGAATGAGCACATGAGGGTTCTCTGTGGGCTGTCCTATTGGTGATAGGTGTTTGACCCTGGAAGTGGAAAACACTCCCTCCTAGTACACTTGCTCTGGTGCAATGGGTTGCTGTACCCTGTGGCAGTGGGATCTTGTCCCAGGGCTGAGATGGGGATTATAGGACTTGCTGCGTATACGCCGGTATGTAATTGTAATTGGAATTGGCTATTCATAATGCGCCTAATACCCATAGGTTTCTGAGCATGGACCCGGGGATTGTACCGGTGTTGCTCTACGTTGTCTTGTTTCCAAGGCGAGCGTGTTGCCCCTAACCTAACCTCCTGAGACTCCCGAGACTTTGGACATGGGTTCTGCATTTTCTGGTATAGAGATGTTGGATACTGAAACTGTGGTGGTTGTCAAGGGTTAGGCACTTGTGGGGGGCCTGGGGCAATTGGGGGCATCATCTTTGATGGTGAGTGGTATTTAAATGCAAACTTGAGTCCACAAGGATAAGTGCAGGTATCATATGCATATACTTGTCTGCTCCTACACTCTGGTGTAAAGTGTCCTGTTCTGCCACAGATCCAACGCAGTCCGGTCCCTAAACCTCTGCCTCATTTCCCTGAATCCACCTCCTCATCTTTCCTGGAAACCTCCTCTTCCCCTTTGATAATTTCCCACATCCATTCTATTGTCTGGGTACCCTTGGTAACCATCCATCCATGCCAGTGCTTGCTTTGTGTCCTGCTTCCCCTCAGGGGAGCTGGTAATCAGCGCTCCTTCTACACTTAACTAACTTCGCCAACTTCTTCATTGGGAACTTCGCTTCAGCTTTCTGCACCTGCCTTGCTGTTTCCTTTTCCTGATCCTGCCTTCTCCTACAATGATGCACTATGATTGGCAGAATCTCAGTACATCCCTTCGCTTCTATGGCCACTACCTTATCTAAATACTTTTGCACATCCTTGGGGAGTCCCTTCCCTAGCGTATGATAAAATATTGCTACATTCTTGTCCCAAGGCTCCCCTGCCTCTCCCCTCCACATTTCTTGGACCTGGTTTATATACAAAACAGGGTCTTCATCTAACTTCATAGTATGGGTCATAATTACATTGATATCTGGTGTGTCTGGATTTTCTGATCTTAACGCATTCCATACTCTCGCTCGACAGTCATTAAACCATGCCCCTGGGTACTGCATATGGCATCTGTTTGTTCTCCTAACATTGTGGCAAATACACCTTTCATTTCCCCCAATGTCAATCTCTGTTTTTCTAATGCATATATCCATTTACCTGCCACTGCTGTGATTGAGGGTAATGCCTTCATTAGATTGCTTCTGTCCACATTTGACCAGGGTAGATATTTTGACCTCCCATGTCCCTTGTGTAATAACAGAAGCTGTATTCCCAACTGTTTAACTGCTCCAGTTCTCCTTCCTCTCTTGCCTTTTGCTATAGCCATTTGACCTGGTGGTATCTCAACCTCCTCTTTCTTCCCTTGCTCCTCCTCTGATGCTCACTCATCCTCCTCTGTGACCTCTGCACCTCTGGCTATTCGAGTCAAGTCATAGGGCCTCATTACACAGAAGGCGGTAAGGGTTAACGGTCACCGGTAATGGTACCGGTGACCATTAACCCTTACCGCCTTACTACGAAGTCCCTTTGCGGGTTGCTACTTTAATGCCTGCTTTTTAGCAGGCGTTAAAAACCAACCCGCAAAGGGACCAGGGTGCTAATTACGGTACCGCAATTTGCGGTACCGAAATTAGCACCTTCCACATTCCCATTATGCCCTATCGGGCAAAAATGGGAATGGGAAAGGGCAATGGGGGAAGGGGGAATTACCGCCCCGCCAACCTTGGAATAGGGCGGTAATTCCCCTTTCCTCCAAGGCGGTGCCGGTATTTTACCGGCATGGACCAAGGTGTTAGTAGCACCTTGGTCCACCGCCTACCGTGTAATGAGGCCCATAGTCTACACTGACAGCACACAATGGACCCTTTGGCTGCCCCCAGGATTGGAGATATTTTCACTTGCAGCTACCTGCTTGTCCCTAATCACCCTAATATCAGTTCAAAACGTAATGTCACCTGCTCTCCATTCGTCTGTACCTATAATCACTTTCTATCCCTCCCCCTGTTCCTGTGATGCTCAAAACAGGTCTCCTTCTGTTTAGTGAAGCAGTGTTTCTAATTCTCTCTGCAGTCTATTTTCTACTTCCATGACCAATGGTTCTCATGTAGCATTAGCCACTGAGTCGCGTGTTCCATTCGCACTAGCAGTAGGAGCTCCCTGCCTTGGTGCGGGTTGGGGTACATATTGGGGGTGGGTATAAACTGCTTTGGGCTACAAGGGGAAACACCCATAGGCATCTTCTAAATCCTTGACCATTCACCAGCGCCTGAGGATACCTGCCTTCTTCTCAATGTTCTCCCTTTATACTTTGCAGTCAGATATGTATACATATGTTTCAACGCATCCTTGTTATTTTAGCTCTTCTCATGCCACGGCTTGTACAGTTCCCCTTTTGTATCCATGACACCCTCACAATGATACTTGAGAATCTTTTCCTGGTACTGTGGAGCCGCAGAACACATATACAAGAGTGGGGTACTCATGACTCTTCTCACTTCTCTCCTTTCCAAAAAATACTTATGTCTCAGATAACCAATTGAGCAACAGCATTTGACCCCACCCTCCTCACATTGCGCACACTTCCTGCATCCTCTCCCAATGTCCCCTCAACACAAACCACACCCACTTGTCCCGTCCCACTTACATGCACACTCACTGTTATTCATATAACTGGGCAACCGGCACCCCACACCACAACAATTCTATATACACATTAAACCACAATTGATACCCAAAACATCATCACAATAAAAATACACCTATTTGCTCAATAGTTTAGACACTTCCTCTAGGACGAGGGAATTTCCCCTCCTCACAAACCCTGCCGGGCAGAGGGATCCCTGGCCCTTTATATAATGTACCACTATGCTACGTGCAGTGCTGCCGTCCCTCTTGTATGAGGCCATCCCATTTCCTCTCTTCTCTTTTATCTATGTTATACTTGTTAGGCTGCCCTTTTTCCTCTCTTCAGAGAAGATCCTCTTGCCACTATTATAAAACCAATATATCGACAAGTGGTCTGCTCTCCACACACCCACAAACACTCAAATTCAAACTTCTTCTTCCCCCGTGGTTTTCTCCCACAAAAGTGCACTTATGTCTATGTATTCTCCCAAGCACCTCCAATGCGGGGTCCCCTGCAATTCACCTGCACAGTTGGGCACAGCTGCCCTCTCCAAGGAACAGGCAGGCCTTCTCTCAACATGGCACCTGCAAATCTCCTCCAGTCATGCACGTAGGACTGGTTAATGCAGACGGGCAATGTGACATATGATGCACAGCGGGGGGACCCACAGCCTCACGTACACTATGGGATCAGATCAGGGTCACCAATCTTGTTGGTTGAATGACCCAAAATCCAAACGATAAAAACAATACAAAAAAGGCCCAAAAATTCACCATTTGCAAGGAAAACAACGTTTTATTACACACAAAAGTATCAGATGGTCCCAGTGTACCGTGTAATACCCCACCCAAAGCATTTACATCTTTTATAGCGAAAAAACACAAATTTAACAGAACTGTGCATAAAATAAAATTACAACATAATCCTGCACTACACATTGGCTAACACATATACACAATTCGAATTATCCCATATTGTCCATTACCTTATTGGTCACACATTATCTATACACATTCCCCAAAACACGTGATCTGCTACATCATCGCTGTTAAACCTAAGAGTTGATTAACTACCAGTGACATTATTATCATAATACATTTCTTTAACAAGTAGAACATTCTTGACCATGACGTGATTTGCTCCCCTCTGTTGGGTCCTGATCATAGTGTGAATAGCGAGGTCAACTCTGCTTTGCTAATGCAAAGACCATCCTCATTATACCAGGCACTGTGACAAGAGCAAACAGATCCCCACCCTTGTAGATACATTTATTGTCACCATGTATGCTCCTGCCATCCCAAACCGTGGTACAGCCCTAGCATGCCTCCTTCTGTATCTTTCTGGGAACCCAGTTGCCCAAGTATGACGTGATCGAGGCACCACTCTTGAGTCTGAATTTGCTCTTATTTATTTGCCCCTAGAGTGCAGTTCAAAAAGGATAACTGCTCTTTCGGGTGAGGACAGTAGTGCTCAAAATCTTCACCAAACTTCTTGGCATCACAGAACCACATACCCTACTCACATGAATTTCACCTTCAAAGGGTGCATCCCTATCTCTCCTCCGTGTACCCAACATTCCGGTATCAGCTCCTCCAAGCTCTGCAGCTTGGTTCAATTAACTGTTATTGACACAGTGCATCTGCTGTGACCTTGGCATCATCACTACTCTCTTTGGGGAATGAAGGGGGAACTCTTGCTACCTTAGCTCCTGAACCTCGCCTTTACCACAATACTTCTCTGACTCAATCTCCTATGCTTACCTATGTCAACTACCTACTTGCACGTCCCTTAAAACATAACACCGTACACTACCGCAAAATGCAAAATACATCACCCTATCGTCAACCTTGAAACCACAACGTGAATACATTGTTGCTCTTTCTGTATGGCTGTATTGTGTTTATACTATGTGTCAAAGCTAACTACAAATGGATACATGCACATTCTGCCATGACCCACAAGAACAGCTGGTACTAGGAACTAGGAAGAATTTTAGTAAATTGAGTTCTCTGTGTGATAATGATGGAAGGGAGATCCACTGCCTTGCTGCCTTTGCTGGAAAAGCACATCCACCTTGTCTTTCTTTCAAATACGATGGAACAATTATCAGTCTTTCCTGATTCAATCTTAGAGATCAGTTTGTAATGTAGGGCCTGAGATGCTTCAAGAGAGAAGATGTGTTTGGGTGTTGCAGGCTTTTAAAAACAAGGCAATACTCTTAAAGGTAATTCGTTTCACTGACACAACTTTTCCAGACCTCTGTCAATAGCTAAATCGCATCATTGTCATACCTTACCAGATAACCAATTACATGCTGTCAACAACGTGATTCTTCAAACCTCAAGCATGCAAGTACCCCTTCTTTGCAAAAAATCAGGTAGTATTTAGAATAGCTACCATGTTTTCAACTCAAGAAGAACTATTAAACCAAAATACTAAAGTTAGTCAGTCTGTAGATGGTCACCAACTCCATTTCATTTTGTACAACATAAAACCGCATGCAAGGAATACACTTTGTTGAAATCAAATATTTATTCGACATGTTGGGCATTTGGACAAGATATTGTAAAGGTTGAATGGGCACACACGTAAAATGCCTGGGCTGCAATGCCATGGCAAGGCTTCAACACCAGCACTGTTCTGTTCACTTTGCTTCCTCTCACTCAGAC
Organism: Ambystoma mexicanum; assembly: GCF_040938575.1. NCBI lineage: Eukaryota > Metazoa > Chordata > Amphibia > Caudata > Ambystomatidae > Ambystoma > Ambystoma mexicanum. The sequence goes on along the minus strand of NC_090933.1, from coordinate 334,737,189 downwards.
AGGAGCCCCAGCACAGAAGTGCTGTTACATACCCATTCCACTTTTGTTCTATTTTAATAATGAAATCCTTTTTAAATATTCTATATAATTTGCCTTTCGACAATAGCCCATGTTTCTTCTGCTATATGGGTTAATCCTTCCCATGGGGTTGTAGCCGACAGATCTTAGGTCTGTGTCAATTCAATTTTTAATTTAAAGAGTACATCACTACAAACCATCCTGCAATATATTCAACAGTACCCCTAACACACTCCTATCTAAATCAACCCAACTCAAGTGTCTCAACAATCCTGTGACAATTAGCGATGTTCGTAAAAATGAAAAACATTAAATCCACAAAGACATTTGACAAAAAAGCAAAGAAGCTGACATACACATCTGCACAACAGAAAATGCAAAGAAAAATCGACATTCTCCCCTTTCTTTCACATGTCTACAATGGCCATCCTCTAACCTCAGCTCTCAATGCAAAGCTTCCTCACTCATCAATATTGTGCCTAGAAAAAATATAAAAAAGTGAATAGAAATATCTGAGCTATGAACTCATTTCATAAAAATGCCCTAAAAATTGAGAGTCATTCTCTAAGGAACAATCATTGCAACACGGAATATTTGATGCTTTTCACAGCAGCCACGAGGCTAGAAAGAGGTTGATGGGCCTATAGGTTGAGGCTCATTTAATTATTTCTCAAATTATCAAAGAGTCAACAGAAGTGTTGTTGCCTCACTCACTTCAACCAAAACTGGGGGTCATCTACGTTCCCCTCGTACATTGCAACAAGGGGACTGGCTCTGTTTGAACTTTTGCTCTGTGCAATATTTCTCATTTCCACAATGGCATGAAAATTAAGGAGTAAAACACCATTAGAAATCATCTTTAGTATGGACCTTTCCACCAAATTGGTGGAAACATGTAAATTCTTCCCACAATTAAAGATTGTGGGTTTCATTTACAATGGATTCCAATGGAATCCACCTGCTTTAACCAGGTGATAATTTCAGGCGTATTCCATAAGAATCCACAGCGTTAATGCACTCTATGTGTATGGTGGTGTGGGAAATAAGGGTGTACATTGCATGTCCTCCCCTTTCCCAACTCTGCCATTCAAATGCACCAAAATGAAGTGAACAGAAAAAATGGCTTTACAGATCAGATAATTAAGACAAAATAAGTGATGGATGGAAGTGTCATGAACCACCATACGCGTTCCTTCTGGACTTCGTGGTCTCTGACCCATAGGGGACTGAACTCAGCGGTACTACCAACATGGCCGCTGAACGCGGAATGCTGTTTGCCAGTCTCCGCATCGTACGCACTACGTTCTACAAAGCAGACACGCCCCGCGGCCCTGCACATCTAAACGCTACCACTTGCAGTAGTCAGGCGTGTGCGGCCAGAGTTCGTACAGCGATTACTTCTAAATCCTGGTTCCCGGTTCCCTGAATCTCCTCTTCCTTCATCCTTCCCTTTTTTTCCTCACCCCAGGCTTCTCAGCCTGCACAATCCCTAGCTGTGAGAGAGAGGGCTTGCGGCATACAGATTTGTTTATTCTCCATGTACCCCAACTGTCCCAAACACATGTCCCTAAAGATCCTCATGTATGCATGTCTGTGCATTTATGTTAAAGACTACCATGTCCTGCCACAGTGGTTTCTCCAATACAGATCCCCTTTCTCATATGATGCTCCTTGCTGCACACCACACACTTACATTGTGTTTATATTTTATCAGCACATTGGACATTTTCTTGCTGTGTGCGTGTGAATCTAAAGTGTATCAACTTAAACAAAAAGTAACACTAAAAACTTGTCCCTTCCTTATTAACTACACTCGATACATTCTAAATCGCAAAATCATATCAACATTGCCTTCCCGTCAATCAGCAATAAGGTGCATACTACAGGAACTTCTCTTTCTCATTGGGACCTTTATCGACCACCCCAACATGTGAAAGGTTATCTAGATAGCAGAAAGCAGGAAGCTGTTTTGTTGAAGGTAGTATATTGCAATAAGTGTGTGTAAAACGTAAGGTGCTGTGTTTACTTGGAGGTCTATACAACCAGGAGCATTAGGCCACATACAAACGACCTTTCCACTATCTGAGCTTAGTCACTTACTACTAGTAGGGCCTGACCACAAGTTATATTTATTTTGTGAGATACAACCATGTTTGCAATATGTACGATAAAATAGACACTGGCTTGAGTGCAGGCATTTCCTTGAGGGAAACCCACTAAACTCCCTTTAGAGAGGTTGAACTTGCTTGCTATGCTTGCTTGATCAATGCAATATGGGGCCACATCTATCTATCTATCTATCTATCTATCTATCTATCTATCTATCTATCTATCTATCTATCTATCTATCTATCTATCTATCTATCTATCTAATATATATTTGTGAAAGTTTGTTTGTATGTTCAGGCTTGGCCCAAGCTCCATAACAGTTCGTGGGCTGACATTTTAGCCCAAGGTTGGAATACCAGTCTGTGGTGTATTGGCGATAGCGAAATTTGACCAACCCACCCATTCACCCTGCACAGGGCGAGGTCTGGCCTTATATTATAAATATAGGTGATTTCGAGAGATTTGTGATTTTGCGATTGTTGGCTCCAGCCCCATAACTGTTGGTGGGCTGAAATTTTGTGCCCAAGGTCGGCATACCAGACTGGGGTGTACTGGCGATGGTGAAATCTGACCAACCCCTCCCATTCACCCTGCACAGGGTGGGCTCCAGCACTGTGCTATCACTATAGGCAATTTCTGGAGATTTGGCGATTTTGTGACTTTTCAAACAAGCATTGGCAATGCCAATAGTTTTGGCATTGGCATTTGTTGTTTGCTTTTTATATTTTTATGTACATATTAATTACACTTTTAGTACTAGTTATGTAGTATTTGTAAAGATAGTTTGAGAGGAAGCTGGTTTTAAGATAACATTATTTAGTGGCACTATATTTAAAGAACAGTTTCGGTTTGAATATAACACATATAAACATGCTTTAAAACTTGAAAATTTGGAGAAGTATAAAAAGTGTGTTACAATTTAAGTAATTGTATAATAGAACTTAAGTGCAAAACATTTTTTTAACAGCGTGTGTGAAATGTGTGGTGTATGTTTATTAATAGTGTTAAAATAAAGATAGTGTTGAAAGTTGTGAAGTATACACAATGGTAGTAGTATGGTATTTTAGTTTATGGGCTTATTCATTTGTAATATTTTGCTGTTACAAAATGTAATTTCACATGAAAATAATATGTTATTAATGATAATGTCATTACCATTTTCTGTTTCCAAGGGTGTGTTGTAATCAATGTTCATTGGTTGTAGATAGAGATATAGATAGAGATAAATAGATAGATATGGATAGGGAATAGGTAGATAGGCAGACAGGTATGCAGAGATAAATAGATAAACATAGAGAGAGATATAGATATGCATAGGTACATAGATGGATAGAGAGAGAGAGAGACAGAGAGAGAGAGATAGGTAGACATGGAGCGATAGGTAGAGATCGACATGTAGACAGCCAGAGAGAGAGTTACAGAAAGAGATTGAGTGAGATAAGCATACGCGCCTACATAAGTGCATAGAGGTAGATATAGTCATAGGAAGAGTGCTTGGTAGAGAGACAGTTACAGATAGAGCGAGCGAGCGAGAGAGAGAGAGAGAGAGAGAGCGAGAAAGAGAGAGAGAATATAGGTAGGAAGACATAGATAGGAAGTTCATTGCAAGATAGGAAGCCTGTGGCAAACGATTAGCCCACAAGTTTGCTCTCAGCAGGCAGCCAGGTCCGAGGCCGCTCTGTGCAGCAACAGATTGCTACAGGAAGTCCGCACCCGATTCCAGTAAACTGGCACCCTATCAATGACCACTACAAATGGACATCCATACTCTGTCCAAAGCAGGAGCTTAATTAAAAAAAAACAAACAACTAAAGGCTCTGGAAATGATTAGCTCCAGAGATATTTGCTGTGGAATAAATCAGCAATGGAAAGCAATATGCACTGGGGCAGATAACAAACATACAAGCACTTATGTGGTCATTAAAAGGATGTGCAATTGAGTACATAGGCTGCGTGGACTACCTCTAGTGTACATCTACACTTGTGTCTTTTTTCGTAGATGTGTGTGTATGTGTACGTGTGTGTGTGTGTGTGTGTGTGTGTGTGTGTGTGTGTGTGTGTGTGTGTGTGCGCGCGCGCGCGCATACAAATATACCCCTATGTGTGTCCATGTATGTGAATACAAGGCATCTGAAAGCATTAATCTTAGTGACATGTTTTCAAATATTTTTTTAATTCATGCATACATACTTCTACTGTCTACTCTCTGAGACATCGCACACATTCAACCTCCATCTCCAATACTACAAGAAAAATGGTGACACAAACGCTGCCAATGAAGGCCCACACACTACACCCTAATAACCAATCCACAACAAACATCGACCCACATTACTCAAAGCCACAAAAACATACTATCACACACTACTCTCCACTCAATAAAGCATTTTCACTGGTTAAGTAAAAGCATTGATTTCCCAATAAAACATTTTCCACACCCCATTACAAAATATACAGCCAGAATCATTTCCCCAACTCAGAGTGTAATTGGCTCACAGTTAATAACAACCCTACTCATTGGTTTGCAAAGCACCAGGTTGCAGAAATAAGCACTTGGGTATATGGCCATTTCATGCCACAGGAATGTTTGCTTACTATAACAACCACATTTCATTCTCTCAAAACCCCCTTCTCTCTCCCTTTACCTGTAGCTATGGTGTTGGCCTTATGGTGGTGCATTATGCCCCAAAATGCACCAAAACCAAAAATAGGAAGTCAGGACACATGGTTGGCATACTAGTTTGTGGTGTACTGTTGATATTGACATTTTACCAGCCCCACCCATTCGCCCTGCACAGGGGTGGAGCTGGGTCCAGCCCTGTGCTATCAGCCTAGGTGATTTTGGGAGATTGCCGATTTAGCGATTTTTTCTAAAATAGGAAGTTATGACGCAATAAAATACACACAAGGCTATAGCAGACCCCCAAGTGCATGTCAGCCACAGACCTGTGCATTGCCGGGTGGTTCCCGGACCACCCATGGCAATGCTGCATATTTAGGGTGTTCCTCTCTCTTGGTTGCCAACCGCAAGTGTGCCCGTTCTCGTAGGATGAATTTCATGCCTGTGCCCATGCTTGCTTACACATTGGGACCTAAATAGGCGCACACCATCTGCCATTTCAAGAAACAAAACAGAACTCTGTGTGTTCCGAATGATGTAGGGTATTCAGAGCTTTTTTTTTGTTCAAATCATTGTGCCTGAACCCTGTAGCAATATAAAACATTCCTAGTATCCACAGAAAAGAGGCCCACCGGGAAATCTTTCTGCTAGGCAAGGTCACTACTGTCATTTCTTTTGCATGTGGCTGAGGCGAAAACAGGCTCGTTCTGCTGTAGAGGTTAAAAACGGGTAGGAAATAAAGTAATTTATAAAGGAGTTCCCCTAAAAGCCAACAGGATCCGTACAGGCAAGAGTTTCCAACAATTCCTGAAACAAGATGAAATCAAAAGTCTGTATCACACTGCTCGGTATAAAAAACCTCGCACTCAATGGGGCAACGTATCTTCACACCACAACTACACTCCCTTTGTTGTCTACCCCTAAGATTACCGTGATAGCTTCCTAAGGCCACTGATGACGTTATGAAAATGTAGAACACCATCACAAATGAAATTATTGACCGTAGAGCTGACTGTTTCCCGAAAGCCCAACAAATATTCAAGTAATAATTACTAAAACAGACTTGCATGTACATTGTTCTCATGCATAGTCCTTGTGTATGGCCTACAACCCTCGTTGAATTTTACTGTTTAGTGGGTCAACAAGTGCGGCCGACAACAAAATGTTCAGTCTCAAACTGAAAAAGGGAAATACACTTTGTTGTTGTTAAAAAGTGGGTCAACATGACAAAGGGCTTAAGTGAACCTGGCTGGGAGTAGTATGGAATACAGTAAAATGCTAATTCCATGAAAAGCAGTTTAATAATAATAATAATAATAATAATAATAATAATAATAATAATAATAATAATAAGCTGCATTCTTAATCAGATTTTCTCTAAATTTGTGATTGTGCAGTGTGAATTACAGCGTGAATTACAGATTTGCACGGGAGGTGAAATAGGGCTGCATTCATGTCAAACACACACACAAATGAATGCAAAACTATAAGTATAATGATCTGGGGAGCAAAATGGCGTTTCGACCAAAATGTGCGTTTGTTATTTTCTCACAATGCAGCTATAGTAAGTTTAAAATGGCATCCAGTTCCAGGAAATGCTGATTCACCGTGTGATTTATGATGGCCTAGAAAAACATATTCTGTTCTGCTCCTCATATCCAAAGACGCATCTAAAGTTGCATTCGTTCAAGGCTCTGATAACAAGATGGCTGTCCAGTGCCTTGATTTAGATGTTCCAGAAATTTCCATAAGTAAGGAGCGGGTTGGTTGTATTCTCCTGGTAAATTACTATATTACACCAGTGCAGACATGTCGCAAGAGCTAGGGGTGTCTTTGTTGAAGAGGCTTGAGGTAAGCATTCTTTTAAATGATCCTTCATAGTCAAATATGATTTCTTTCGATGGACATTATTAGTTGATGAATTGGCAGAGGATGCATGAAAAGAATTTCCGGTGATTGAGTACGTGGACCTCAGACGTTTACTTTTCTTTACTGTGGAAAACAATTTCAGTATGTGCTTGCCTGTGTTTAGTGAATTTGTTCATTTTTGAAAATGGTTTGATTAGCTGGGGGCTAGCTTTCTTTGACCGTAATCCTACTCTCTGCGGCATGGGTGAATGCGCTTGAGCGACCTCGTCTCTTGGTGGCGCACACATTTTCCGTTGTGTTTTTCTGCACCAGAGAGCCATATTATTTCCATTACTGATTCTGAAAATCAGCACATTAATGTGAGTTGACGAAAGTACTATTTAAACCATGTCGCAAAACTGAGATAACTAGATCAATTCATTAATATTTGTCTGATAACATTTTTCAATTATAAAGTTATTTTGCATGAACGAGTTCAGGAGGGCTGTTGCCAGTCCTCGGTGATTCGCGAAGCCCAGTAGATTGTGAGTAGGCAAAGGAAAAGCACGGAGATGGGGCGTTCAGGGGGGGAAAACGCTATTTTTTGAAATTCACCCTTTTTCACAACATAAAACTCGCATTAAATATCTGAAAGAAAATCGGTATATTTTGCTGTTCTTTAATGTGAGTATAGATACAATGGCTAACGAATCCTCAGTTTGAGGCCAATGCAGTGTAACCCCATGGGGAGAGGCATACGGCTATACTGTGGAGAAGGGGGTTGGTGACCGGGTGAAAGTCAGAGGGCATGGATGCAGTACACAGAATTTCAATTCATGCTCACTTGTTCCCAGGTCATTAATGGCTCACTAAACCTGATGGAAACCCCGCGGCTCTGTGGAATGGAAAAAAGGTGTCCATTAACTTCGCAGTTCAACCATCTTATCGCCTTATATGTGCACATAGAGACAACCCCTAGCCAAAATGGCATCTTCCCATTGGATGGACCGACAGCGCATTATCCGTTCATCCCTTGAAGCAAATATTCCTGTTTCCAGAGCTCTGAAATGCTGCCTTTTATAAGCGAAACGGTGCTTCTTATAAGCTCAAACGTCAAGCTATTTATGTCAGGTTATATTGTAATCATACAGTATAAGAGTTGCAATGGACGGCTCCCAAAGTTAAGCATTCTAAAGTATGAGTGACACGTGGAAGAATAGTGAATTCAAACCTAGTATAGATAATTGAAGCTTTCCTTAAATAACTAATCCCACATCACTGTCTGTGCAGGAAGCAAACATGCATTAACAAAGCCACATTTTCGAGCTTCCCCCATTTTCATTGTCATGCTTATTTTTTAAATCGACACAGCGCAAGGGGTGGGGGTGGCTTGGCACCCCAGAAAATGACAGCAAGCACCTGAAGCTGCACCCCCTCCACACTGGCAAAGTTAGGAGCAATGCAGCGTTTACCCGTGGTTTGGCGGGTCTTCCCCCAGGTGAAATCAGTTGAGATCCTGAGATCCCTGGTGACGTGCCGATGAGGAGCTGAGGTCGCAGCGCTCCCCCGGAAGGAGATCTGCTGATGTGTGACTGAAGGCCATGGCGGCGTGAGAAGCAGAGGTCGGGTGAGGCAGTAGTCGTAATGGTGGGAGAGGTTTCACCCCCACCCCCCTGCTGCAGGCTGTGGTCCTTACCCCACTCCTTCCTGGGATGGAAGGCAAGAGAGGACTTATGGCCCTCCCCTGACTTTCATGAGCAGAGGATTCAGGGAAAAAAAGTCTTGCTGGGTTTTCTTTGATGTCCACTGTAAGAATGCAAATGTATTCTTCCTGCGCAAGTATATGCCAAATATTCCAACATAATTCCACTATCATGTTGGCTTTGCCAGTAATACCAAGCGAAACAACATAGGCATGCTAGATGTGTCAATCTATGCCAGTATTTCCAATTTTGCCAGAATTCACTTGGAAGAACTTCACTAGTTGGCTTTGCCTTTGATTGTAGCAATAATGCCATACAACTGTTAGAAAACATATCCATGCTGGCTGTGCCAATGCAGACCTTCCTTGCTATACTTCATAAAAGCACTCCACTCTGACATGGAAGTCAGGGTAAGAACATCTCAGGATGGTACTCTCTCCATGGCCTTTGATACCAAGAGAGGGCATAAGCAGGGTTGCCCACTGGCCCCCCTGCTTTACAATTTATATGCATCTGACCTAGCAGTGGCCCTTAGAGGTGTTCATAACTTCCCTCCTTATCATGCGAACAAAGCATTTCATTGCATTACACATGCAGATGACACGATCATCCTAGATCCAATGCCCATAGGCTTGCAACACTCGCTAGAGGCCCTGCATGTTTTTGCAAAAGAGCTGGGACTGAGCCCAATCCTACAAAAACAAAGATAATGATTGTGGGTAAAAGTGCGACGGGAGCAACTCCTTTCCACTGGAAGTTAGCTGGGGTACATTTGCAACAGGAGGAAGAGTACAAATACTTGGGAGTGAGCATTTGACCCAGAATGACTGCGGCACACGTACACCAATCCATAGATAGCAAAGCATGGAAGAAATGGCTGGCATTAAAGAGAACCATAGATCTTCATGCAGGGTGATCTGTGGAGGCTAAGATAAGAGCATGTAGGTGCGGTAGTGTCCCTTGTATTTTGTATGCTCTAGAGGTTTTTCCAATAAGATTAGCCAACTGGCTCCCTAAACTGGAGGCAAAGCTTTTGCGTTCCCTAGTGGAGCTACCTGTAATTGTCCCTGTAGAGGCCATACAGTTGGAGTTGGGCCTTCCTTCGTTGATGTCACTGGAGGCTGGCGGCTTGCAGGCTGTGGGCAAAAATACTGTTTAATGGGGGGGGGGTGGAGGTGACTCTACTGAATCTCACAGCCTTGCATGCTGGAAGCTTCTCCAAAAAGTGGCTGGTACAGTGAATTTGCCCAACTGGTATCCTCTCACTTTAATGAACTAAGCATAGATGCCCCTTCTCTCTCCTGGCAGGATTTTTACCTACTAAAGTTGGAACAGAAAACTAGACAACTGGACACGTTGCAAGCTGTCAACCACTTGGCTAAATTACGTCAATACGCAGAATATTCCCAACAGGGCTTTACGGTTGATGCTCTGAGGAGCTATTTAACAAAACTAAGTAGCCCTTCATTGACTAGGTTCATACTCGCTATGCGACTACATTTCCTCCCAGTGTTTGAAAAAAACAGGGTCATGGCTGGGCATACCAAGTCGAATGCCGGTTGTGCAGACTGTGCGGGCCCCATATTGAGACTCAAAGGCACATACTCACCAATTGTGCAGCACTGGAAGAGAAATTTAAAAAAGGCTACACAAAATGTAGGCTTGCGACAACAGACCAATTTTGGGCTATGATATTAGCAGCTGAATCCTTGGTGATAGCCTCGGCCGCTTATCATACTTGGCAAAAGGCAATGATTAAGATGAACATTTTAATTGTATGAATTAACTAAGTGAAATCAAATTTACTGAATGACTTTTTAGATTTAAGCTAACAATTTTAAGCAGTTGCCTTGCAACGAAATAGTGATTTTAATGTGTTATTTTATGAGATCATTGGGTCTAGGAAGTATCTGAATGATTGAATAATTTTAGTGTTTTTGAATGATTGTTTTTCTTGTTTTATTGTATCATGAACAATATGTAATGTGAAAGGTTGACAATGTTCTTCCAAATGCACAAAAAAAACCTAAAAAAAAAAGTAGCTTTGTGGAAATTATTCAATTGAGGGCAGCTGGAGAATTTATTACGCTGAACAGCTTCACGAAACTGGTCTGAGGATATTCGATCAAAGGGGTCCAAGCTATTTAGAATGTCTAAATCCTCCAGGTTAGGATGCTGATGAGAAACCATAGACTATTTGTTTCATTTTTTGGTAAAGAAAACTAGCACTGTTGATGATGAATATGGTGACAGTGGCAAGTCTGAGGTTGTTGTCATTACCCAGACTGCTGTCCGGATGCATGGCGTGGATATTAAGTGGTGCAGAAAGGGGCAAGTTCATTGTCAGACTGCCACTTGCAGAACATTGTGCTGCTAGTAAAAGTGCCATTCAATCACAGATAATGCTTATGTAAATTTGCACCATCTTCAGACTTGGCTTGTGGGTGTCTGGGTGTCTGGGGGACAACAGTGTCAGAGCAGATAACCCAAGAACCTTTCAAATGTGGAACTGCTGTGGGTGATACTCTCTTATTGAAATACTCTGTGTTTACAATTCAAACCATTTTTTTTTATTTGTTTATAGTTACATAGTAACTTTTACAAATGATTTCTTTGTGGTTTAAAAACAGCATAATTAATACAAGTTTTACATAACATATTTTCCTCCATACGAAATTCATATTTCCCACCTATTCAAACCATTCTTCCGCAAGATCTGACAACAATGAGCTAATCTGAGCTGATTGTTTGACTATTTATCCCGTCTCTGTAGAGTCTGTTTTTTTATTCTGGGTGGTGACAATTTTAGAGGAGAACCATTTCCCAGTAGATAACTTGCCGCAGCGCTCTGACAGCCAATTATCTGCTTCTTAAGGAAGATTGTAAGAGAAGTCTACATTTATAGTCTACCCCCAGTCCCTTTCTCTTGTCCCGATAGAGAGCGGCTGCTCAATGATCATCATGTTTACTGTAATTCAAAGAGAACTTTATTAGGAAATGTGACGTGCACCCTCTGGGAGCTCTTTGTGGCACTGCCAAGCTGGACGTTATGAATATTAAATAAAACACATGTGTTCACATTTAATTAAGTTTGTCTAGCTAAGCCAAAAACAGCTTAACACAAGCATTGGCACAGCCAGCAGTTTTCCCTGATGTTCACAACCATGTGTTGTGTCCCATACATATTCTGCTGCGTTTAAACTTGTTTATTGTATACCATTCGTAAAATGGATTGCACTTACTAACTCCATACTCAAAAACATTTAACAATTTGAATATATTTATTGGGAATAACAAAAGGACATGGTTACAACTGAAATAGAGAGGGGAAATATTTACAGAATGCATTTATTCTGCCTGCTATTAGTACAAGAAATGAGTACTGACTTATCAACAAGGAATATGGCTTTTTTTATTTTGTTGAAAATGACTTCACTCACTGATTAATGTAGTTTTGGCTATTGAATGGAACATTAAGTAATCCACACCTAATGCACTTGCTCTGTTTTGATTGTATTTGTGTTGCGGCTACTTAGGACTGTGTACCAGATCCCCCTCTTTTTTCTTGCTTGTATGTATGCATGAATGTGTGTATTTATGTATAATTGTATATATGATTGAGACTTATAAAATGCAAACCTAGCTGAAAAACAATGGAGCACTCTATTTCTATTTTCCGAAAGTATAAAGCGCAAAGGTCGCCCGAAGGCATCTTGGCGCTAAACAAACATCAGAAGAGGGCTGCAGAAAGAAACTAAAACAAGTCGGTCTTCAGAGCTCTCCTGAATGTCATACAGTCATCCATCCTCCAGAGGGAGAGAGGGAGCAAATTACATAATACTGAGACCGCCACAGAGCACCCACCCGGGTAAGCTTGAAACAAGGCACCTCGACCAGGAACAGCTTAGCGGAGTGCAGACAGCGGTGAGGCACATGCAATCTAATTTACACTGGCGATGTGCGGACCGGTCCCATGAAGTGCACAGAAAACCAGACACAGTGCCTTAAACTGAACTCACTTTCCTACTGGTAACCAATAGAGGTTTTGAAGAAAGGGGGAAATATGTGCGCTGTAAGGAGAAGGGGTCACTTTGCAAGCTGCAGGGTTATGGCGAATCTGCAGTTTTCAAATCAAATAGGCAGGCTGTGCGAGGAACAGAATATTGCAATAGTCCACGGAAGACACTGCATGGGAGGAAACCACCAGCACTTGTAAAGGCGGTGGCAAGAATGAATGTACCTTCCACAGCCTCTTCAATTTAAGGTAGCCTCTTGGCAGATAGCATTGATCTGGGCAGCCATAGATAGAGAGGAGGAGATTGTCACCCTAAGATCTTTCGGCAATAAAACAAAAGAGGGAAACCACCCAGCGCAGAACACCAGAAAAGAGGAGACCAAAGAGAAGCGGCCAGAGAGCATCCCACCACCAAAACCTCTGTCTTTTCCCCATTCAGTTTCAGACAATTGTAACACATCCCGCTTCCCACAGCTTCCAAGCATGACCTAAGCCTGTCAGCAGACTCTGGTGAGGTGTTAAATTCAGATGAAACAGCATCTGCCTGTCATCCGCTTAGGCATAACAAGTGAAGCCGTGGGAGGCGATGAGCTCCTTAAGAGGCGGGGCATACACATTGAACATAATCGAGGGCCTGGTAGAGCCCTGAGGAACACCACAGGGCAGTGCAATAGGGGTCGACTGAAATGGTGAGAAGGATAGAGATTGTGATTGGTCAGAAGGAAAAGAGGTGAACCAGGCCAACACTGCTACAGAGAGGCCAGCCCCAGTGAGGCAATTCAGCAGGACTGTATGGACAATGGTGATAAAAGTGGCAGACAGGTCAAGTAGTATCAATGCTCCTGTGTCACCCTGATCATGCAAATGAGCTAGTTCATCCACCACCGAGACCAGGACACCCTCTGTGCCAAGGCCAGGCCAGAATCCACACTGAGATGGATGAAAGAAAATAATTCTCCAAAAAAGCAGTGAGAAGTGTACATAGGGTCCTCACCCAGGGGCTTACAGGTAGAATGTTGGAGGTAACATATGACTTGAATAGGTAGGTGGAGCAGGGGAGGACACATTTCCAAATAGGAGAAATAGTACTCAGTTGAGTGCTCAGCGAATGAGGAGATGTTTCTTGAAGCGTGGGGTCCTGAAGTGTAAGACTCAGAGGGCCAGTCTTATCTACATTGGTAACTTTATCCAGTGATAGCAAGGGTAGCAGGAAGAAGCCTGTTTCCTAGCTGAACCCACTTACAATTCTTTGTTTTAAGTATGTCAGTGTTGGGGTTTCTAGTGGAGGATTGGCCTCCAGAGTTTTATCAGTCTCTCCACCAAGTAGGGAGGTGTTTTGGATGTGATTACTTTGTAGGTGATTTAGGCTGCCTTGAACACATTCTGAGCTTGAAGGGGATTGCAAATTCTTCATCCTGAATGATGGGGCTGATGTCTTATGATTAGGGATGCTGCAGCTAGGTGAGTGACATTCAGAGGGGCTAAGTAGTTAGTACTCATGCAAATAGGATGTTGCCTCTGCCCAGTTGTGAAACTACCAGGAATTGGACAACTGTTCATAAACTCGGGGAGGGATGAAATGCTTGACAACGCAGAGAAGGGCAAGCTGCTACCATGCTGTTTGGGTTTTCTTAGTGATGTGTGTTTTGAAGGACAGTTCACAGCCATTGGTAAAGGTGAGAGATTTTGCAATGGTGAGATTTGAGTCTTGAATCCATTCAGCATTAGGCATGCCAGCCAATTCTGGACATGAGCATTTTTTTGGCGAGGTTGCATACAATAATGTTTTTGGTCTTTGTCAGGTTGAATGTCAGGAAGGTGATTGACATCCAGGATTGGATGTGGACAGACTGTGCTTCATTTGATCGCTATTATGAATTAAATTAATCACTAGGTAAACCTGCATGTCATATGTGTTTTTAAGGGTTGAATATGAGAAGATACAGGATGGAGCCTTATGAAATTGCAAGAACATTCAGTAGTGCTTCATGGTCAAGCATATTCCTGGACAAACTCTCTTACAACAAACCCATATCACACAATCTTCGGCTAATTTTCCAAGTACAAACCTCAGAGGAACAGTCTCAGACAGTTTTCAGAGGGATGGGAGGCTGATGCTGAAGGCAGGATTAAGATATGTACGGTAGATGTCATTAATTGTAGTACAGTTAAGGTAGTTGTAGGAAGAAGGGTAGGGATAGGTTGTGAATAACTGGGACACATTCAGATATTGGGATTTATGGTTTGTTTTGCTTATGCAGAGCTGTCATACACATTCAGCGATTTGGTGTGGGAGAACAACACAAGTGTAATCATCAGCAATTGGGGTGAGGGGGTGACACACAAGTTAGTATCCTGCTCTTTAAGTTAGAGGACAAGTCATATGCCATCGGGTGACACATGAGGAGCTGGAGTAGCAGTGAAACCCTAAGGGACAGCTTGGGGGAGAAGCATGTAAGCCAGATTATGCTAAGAGGGAGGAGTACACATTAAGAAGGTTGGTGGCACATCAATCAGGGCACGTGCCACTAGTTAAGACTTTGGGGGAGGAGTGGGAGGACCAGGGGATATGTGATGGGAGCTTGTGTGAGGAACATACTCACCATACATTGTTCAGTCTAGCATCAGGGATTCAAGGAGGTTGCTGACATAACCGTCTCTTTAACCAAGTTAGCAAGGCACAAGCCATCTGGTGACACTTCAGCAGAGGTGTTGGCAGAGAAAGAAATTGATGAGGGCAGTTTGTACCAGAGGAATGGTCCCCTGACATTGTTGGGAGGGAGAAGCAGAGATTCAGAAGGTAGATGACAGACATTTGGACACCATTGGACAATGTGTCAGCACCAAAATGAGCATGAGGCATGGGGAAATGTAATGCATATAGTCTTTTCACTCTGGTATCAGCACTTGCTGTGTGCACTGTGAAGGTCAGAATTGCACATGGTCATTTGAAAGTCTGAATAAACTCATGTTCCACACCCGTCAATAGTCTCTGTGGGGTACTTGTGGGAGTCCAAGAACCCACATTTTAGAACAAATGTGATTAAGTGGCTTCAAGAAAATGACTGATAGCCCAGCCACACAACCTAGTTGACCTAGCAAACAAATTGGACTTTTTGACCTTTGTGCGCGACCCGCACGTGCACTGCACTTTGACTACCTATTGTATTGAATATTCATTTGTAATGCATATGTATTACCTGCTGTGTTCGTACTAATCTGCATTGTTGCCTTTGTAACCTATGCAACTATAAGTAACTTGTAAGCTAAAAGAGGAGGCTGCAAATAAACTTCCATTCACTAACTCATTGGCTGAAGGGGGAGGTGAACGGATCTACCAAATATCGACAAAGAAAAACTAAAGGAGTACATAAACAGCTGGAGGAGACTAAGAATCTCAGGTCTCTAACTCTGCCACCCCCACCTACTGGGTCAGATAGTAAATATGACCAGTAGCCAGATTGTCCAGATCATGAGCTTATTCCATGACCCAGAAAATCTGGCCACTGCCCAGGGCCACAGGTTACACCTCAGTCATCAAAGGTATATCACTATTTTTTGTATATACATTATGGCACATTTGCAAAACCACGCTTTCAGATCCATGCCAATGCTCCTTACACAAGTTTGCTGGAAATCCACCCATGTTTTATTTTTTCAAAAGTGTGAAATGTATGCACATACAATAGTCATATAACCTAGCCCCCACTTGACAAAATCCATTCAGACTTTAAGAAAAACATTCATATCTAGATCTATAATCTTTTTACAAAACTTTGTGTAGATTCGTCAAATGGCACCGCATTTATAAGCCTTTACAATATTTTGGGACCCCCCGATAATTTTTTCCCCTTTTGACAAAATCCCACCAAACTTTACAAAAACATCTGTGTGGTATCAGGTAATATTATCCCCATATATATGGTCGCCGTAAATAATATTGCCGGGAAAAAGTCGTGGTGATATTATTTGGGTGACCATATATATGGGGATAGGGGCAGCGGGGGTTGTGGGGGTGTCCCCCGCTCCCCATCAAGAAAAAAAAAGGTTTGGGAGTTGCCGGGGTGTCCCCCGCATGTTCCATGCAATAATGTCCCTACAAAAAAAGGCAATTTTTTGGTGATTTTTTTGCATGGCGATATTTTTGCGGGGACATTATTACATGGAACCATTTGTATCTACATTTATACTCTTTTTGCAAACCTTTGTGTAAATTCGTCAAATGGCATCACATGTATAAGCCTTTACAATATTTTGGCATCCCCCTCTTATTTTGCCACCTCTTGACAAAATCCCACCATACTTCGCAAAAACATGTATATCTAGATCTATTATCAGTTTGCCAATTTAAGTGTAGATTCGTCAAATGGGACCTCATTTATAAGACTTTACATTATTTTCGGACCCCCCCTCTAATTTTGCCCCCTCTTGAACGAATCCCACCAAACTTTGCAAACTAATTCAGAATCGGGTCAAGAATATAATTGCAAACTTCCATGCATTTTCATGGTGCCAAAGTTATAACTTATCCAAGAACCGCTTTTCAGAGGTGTACGTGAACTTCACAGGACTGTTTGGGAACATCCTGACTGTTTGCTGACTTTTATGGCAAAAAACACATATTTTTTTGCTTCTTGCAGCCATATCCCATCCCATCCTCATCACCCCTCACCTCCCCAGAGATTATTTGATAAGTTTGACAGGTGAAATGTTGTGTTTTTAATATGTTTTCACTGCGATGTCCGAGGACACTGTCCCCTGTCCTCGAATCCAAGATGGCAGGCGTTTCCAAAAATCTGACGCACTTCACGCTTTTCACCATCCAATCAGTGGGCATGTCCGATGTCCTCAGACACCATGTTGCCTTCTAAGCCAATCGGAGTCCTATCCTTGGATCGAACAGGGAAGTGAGTCTGCGTACCAGACCCAGATATCACTAATTTCTTTGGACCTACTTTTTGGTTGTTTTAAAAAAAACTACTCGACAGATTTCCACCAAATTTACAAAACCACAGCTCCTGCTGCACATTTTGTGAAAATCCATCCAGCGGTTTGGGCTGTAGGAATGAGAAAAGTTTTTCTCCATTCAGTCTACGGAAAAAAAAAGAAATTTTGGGACCCCCTATAACTTTGCCCCCCTTGACGAAACCTCACCAAACGTATGAGCAGGCCATAAACTTTCTTTGCAAAGCTTGGTGAGGATTTGTCCAGGGGGAGCGAAGTTATAAGCTGCCCAAAAAGTGCTCTTACCAGACGTCCTTAGCGGGTCCCGCGAGCAGACCTTGTAATGAGGCAGTAGAGGGTTAACGGGGCTGGCAGCTCTACCGGCGCCGTTAACCCTCTACCGCCAGGGTTGCAATGACCCCATAGTCTTTTTATCATGGTAACTTACTTTAGCTTTTCAAGCAAGTCTAAAACATGGGGGTAGCGTCCTACAAATTAGACATCCAATTGATCACATATGGTTTCCTTATCTTACCAAAGAGAGATAGGCTGGTGTTCAGAGAAATGAAGTTCTGGTCAATGGCTGCCTTGCTGTTTAATATCGTTCACCTAATTTGCCTCCTACCGATCAGTGGAAAGAGACATTTACTTAATGTACTTCCCTCTGTTCAGAATTGCTGCAGACCATCTAGTTACATCCCAGTGAGAATCAAGCATCTTACCCCCATCTGGCAGGTCTCCATTCCTGGGAATCGCTTAACCAAATGCCCTTCCAAGGTGTCTGCTAGTGGAATGATGCAAAGGAAGACACTGAGGGCCTCATCACAAGTTGAGTGGAGCGGTAGAAATGGGCGGTAGCGCTATTAGTTGGGCGCAAAGCTCAGAGCTGGAGGTAAATCTGCCGACTTTCCACCCATTTTCAGTGAAATCACTGCAGCTCTAATAGCGCTGAAAATGACCCATTGGGTCCAGTGCATCCAATATAAATGGGGGCTTACTGCCCCACCACAACTCGGGATCTGGCTCTAATAGTGCCGGACTGAGTTGCAGTAATGCTATTTGTGTTGGGCAGTGTCTCGGCGGATTTACAGCCGGGATACCGTCCACTTGTGATGAGGCTCAAAGAGAGGAAACTCTTTGATCTAGAGATGGCCGGTGCTGGGGAAGTTAAGAATATCTTGGGAGCAAGTGACACAGAAAATGCACATTCTGTCATTTTGAAATATCTCATGCTTTCATTCTGTCTAACCCACATGACGTCCTGCAGACCTAGACCTATGACAAATGCATTAGATGAAGGAATCACTCAAATAAAAAGTTCCAATGATTGGCTCCAAGTAGAGGGCATGGAAATACACTCATTACCTGTTAAGACTCAAGTACACATGGAGTGATGTCCATTCAGTTTGGTGCATAGTTGTCGGAGCTGTTGACATTTTATGAAAATAGTGACACATGTGTACCTCAACTGCCTCTAAGGAACACATAGACTTCTGCTGGATGAAGAGAAGCTTCTCCAGCTGAGAAGTTAGTACTTAGCACACACATATAAGAGTCCTGCGTGTGGCTTTAGACATCTTCCTTGACTTTCAAAGAACAGAATGGGACCCCAATAACTTAAGAGAACCTGATTTGGACCCTGCATTGTTCTAGCATCCAAGTGACTTTCCCCTGCAAACCCCTGTTGTTCAGTTTTGCAACCTTTCAACCAAGAAGAGTTTGAGCATTTTTGGGACAATGAGACACACTTGGACCCCTGGTAGAGCTGTGTGGCATTTCATGCAACTGGCTGCCTTCTGAGCTCTTAGCCGCTCATAACATCAAGATTCCTGGCCTGAATCTTCCATATCTGATGCAGAGAGAGACACCAAGAAGCCTGCTTTATGCTCTTGAGCGAGCCTAAAAGACTTAGTGAACTTGTGAATTTGGTGCCCTCTCCTGTTAATTCCTAGCTACCTTTACCTTTACTGGTTAGGTCACATTTTCCTACCTTACCCAAAAACATTTTAATGTAATCCTTTCTGTTTTGTGTTTTCACTGTTAACTTCTTGCTTGCCTGCAAGTTTTGCTATTGCATTACAAAAAGCACTACACACATTATGTGGGTGATTACCTTACAGGGGGCATTTCTAGTTGTAGTGTATTTATTAGTGCTTTAGTAAATAAAACCTACGTAAAGAATCCTGCTTGTAGGTTTCTTTTGATGTGTGCTTATTGTACTGTTGTTTGGAGGATTCCACTGCTATGAAGAGTGTAGCTAGCCGTTTTCCCATGCTATCAATAGAGAAGCAAAGGCGGTATACTATTCTTGTTTGATCTGTTTTCTGAATTAAATGAATTCGAATGAAATACCATTGAGATGAGTTGTGGTGCCAATTTGGGCATAGCAAACTAAATCCTTTGCGCTCCCTTGTAATTGCTTTGAATGCGCACTAGTTTAAGTATACATACATGTAAAGGAAGCACGAAAAAACCTCCCCCATTTTTCCAACTCTGACAACACTGGCTGTAATTTATTGTGAAATAGTCTTACATTAAACGTCCATTGAACTATGCCATTTTGGTGGACTTGTTTAGCTTTGCTCTGCAAAATAATAGGAGGCCTCGGGGTGTTATTGGGAAAAGGTGGGAGGCCCACCAAAACATGATAAGTTTATGTGCAGGCTGGAAAAAATCCACTTCTGGTTCTAGGTGGTTTGTGGTGGGGACACTGGGGTATATAGTTTATCTGTAGGTTAGACCCCAACATCTATTAAATGAGACACGTGCAAGGATGAATTAGAAGCTGACGGGGGGCTAGGGGTGAGATAGAGCTAAAGATGTGGGTAGTAGGGGTAGGCTGAGAGATACTCACGTTAACAACTCCCATCAGTCCTTGCCAGTGTAGGCAATTGTGAAGGGTGATGACAGTTGTAGTCTAAAACATCTGATCAAGGAAAAACAATGTTCACAGTGACTGAATTAGCATTCATGGAAAGATACTGTACATTGCAGATAGGGCGCTTCTGACCTTCTTCTATGTCTCTTAAAACTGCGAATAAGAGTTTCATCTACTGTATATACTATGCACTGTCTGGTCAGAGTGGCAGAATGAGGGGGTTGCTTATCAGAATGAGCCCAACACATAGGGAGACACCTGTATGAGCATCCAAAGTGAGAACTACTAACAGGCGTCTTATTAGTAGCTACAACAGTAACATTGAGTGGTTCACGCAATTCATATGCATGATCATTTTGAAGCATAACCAAAAAGACAGTGAATATCTTGAAAAAGGCAAAACCTGAAAGAGTGGCCTGTAAGAGGGTACTCTTAGGTAGTATACACAGGTAGTATGTCCAAGGGGCTCTGCCATCATGGCATCTTAAGAAAGCCCATCCAAATGTTCAAGTCATAGGGGGTCATTACGAGTGAGGATTTTGCTGATAAATAAGGACATTAAACATTTAAGGGAATGAGATGAAGTTCTCCTTAAAATCTTCTCGCGGTGCTGAGCACCAGCCTGTAAATGTGGAGCTCAAGTGCAATCTCACGGCAGTCACGAGGAAGGCACCTTAACATTGCAGCTCTGTGGAAGGCCAGTGGGCCTCATTACGAATGTGGCGGTAAGGCAACAATGGCGCCGGTAGTGCTACTGGTGCTGTTGATACCATACTGCCACATTACGAGTTCTGCTTGCGGGTGCAGCTCTGCACGCCTGGCCTGACCAGGCGTGCAGAGTGGCACCCGCAAGCAGAACACATGATTGCACTGGCACCGTTATAAACGGTGCCGGTGCAACCATGCTCCCCACCCCCATTCTGCCCTATGGGGATCGGGAGCCCGGCCATACTGGCACCCGCAAATGGGCAATTACCAGCCCATTGAACTCGTAATGGGTCGGTAATGGCCCATTCACGGGTGCCGGTGCCGGTAGCGAGTTTGGCGGTAGCTGTACACTTATTAAGGGCAATGCTACTGCAAAACTCGTAATGAGGCCCAGCGTGTTTACATCTTGAAAGCATACTGCGTTGAGTCCGTTATTGTAACTACTTTCATTCTTGTTGGCAGGGTGAGCCTGAACTTTGTTCATGGCTGCGCCCTGCCCTCTTCGTAGTAAACAGTTCAGGCTTTGGACCTGTGTTTATCAGAAGACCTAGCCCTGTCTAAAGTGTCATCCATTGGTATGTCTGCTGAAGGAGAAGCGATGGATGTAAATATCAGCTCCAGCTGGCACTGCCCCTTACCGGTCCCGCAAGCACTTCAATAGAGTTGCATACCCCCATTGTTGCTTGCAGAGCAGGGTCACTGTAAATGCTGATTTCTAAAACACTGTCTTTTTCACTAAACTTGTTCCAGCCTCGATTTTGCGTGTGTCTTCGGATTTCGGATTGCCGGTCTCGACCAGTGACATATTGGATGAAGAGTTGCTTTCCTGCATTCACACAGTCAGTACTCCTGCATCTTTGCCCATTACGGTTCCTAACCTTGTTCCCGTTCAACCTTCCTACATTGCTCTTGAGCAGGCTATCATTGGACACATGAGCATGTCCACGTCATCACTGCCTCATAAGTCAACCTTTTTACCCTTTCATCAGCCAGATGCTTCACTTCAGTATGGCGTTATTGAAAGTATAAATACTGCTGCGGCTGAGGTGCCGGCCATTTTGACTCCTGCTCTTCAACATCTACTGCACTCTTTAGAAGTATCCCTGGCATTATTAATTGAGTTCAAGGAATGTTCATCCTCCTAATCATATGTCTCAACTCTCCCAGAATTTGAAGAAGGGGTTTCAGGCAAACACAAATAAAGCCAACTCCCTGGTGCCCCTTCTCGGGTCCCTGAAGTCGTCTAGATCAGGCAGATTTACACAGTCCACGATAAACAGTGCGCTCAGTAGTTGTGACCATTGAGACTAAGGACTATTTCATGATGCTATAGGAACATAGTTTATTTTTTATAAATTATGGTGATAACATACACAAATCAAAAAAACGAATTACTTATGCACACTTACATATGTGAAAAACTAATACTAACACAGCACAAATGTGCACACTTCTGTATGTAAATAATCAACAACAACCAACTGGTCTGAATAAAGATGATGAAATGCAGGTGTTCTTATGAGTAATCATTAAGATGTTTTAACATAGCATATTATGGTGAATGGGATAATTCAAGCAAATGCACCCAGGATATAGTACATGGATATTCTATCTGATGGCATACAATATACATAATATAATGTGGTACAAAACATGAACATGTTTTATTTTGTGTTGACACGTGATGTTTAATAACTGACTAATGGCACGAAGGTTGAACAAACTCAGATCCACTCGGACAATTTGACAATTGTGACCCAACAGTGCCATATATATGTGTTTTCATATAGAGAGGTGACAAATGGCAAATGATACAATGCCTGAAGTGATGTTCGTAATAGGATGCATCATAGATCATACAGTGGATTCACTAGATGAATGCACAATGACATTATTAGAGCACATAAAAAAGGATACACATTTAAAAAAATGTGACAATGAAGGTTTCATGAATATGGTGTATAAATACCTTTTAGTGAATTTTTGCAATAAAGCAAATCTGCTCAGATCTATTACCTTCATGATTACAGTGACCATGCATATGACCTGGACACCACAATGTGTATCAGTAGTCATCACTGATGAGGAGTTGAAATACATATGACTTAAGACATAATGGTCAATTCTACGTAATGGTAAGCATGCCCCTCAATCAATGGGGAAGGATATGGTGCGGCAACACTTGACAGCTGCAAGCGATAAATACATAATTGTGTCACCGGCATGTGACATCATGATATCATCAAGTCCATGACGCACAATACACAAATAAGGAGTTTCAAGATGGTGGCAGCCTCCAAAACGCACAGACTATTGCGTCATTGTATAACAAACAACCCCTGGAATAGCGGGTAAGATCTTGCAGGATTCTCTGCCTGTAATGCTTTGTTGAACTACTAGGGGATATCCTCAGCTCTATTTATTTATGTTTTGCAGCGGAACCATGAAAGAGTGTGCTGTTGCCCAGGATATAAGGGGCGAATCAATGTTAAATGAAGATTTCAGAAATTCTGAATGACCAAAGATCACAAAAGTGGATGGATGAGTCTATAGCTCATAGGTAAATATCAGAGT
Source organism: Ambystoma mexicanum (assembly GCF_040938575.1). Classification (NCBI taxonomy): domain Eukaryota; kingdom Metazoa; phylum Chordata; class Amphibia; order Caudata; family Ambystomatidae; genus Ambystoma; species Ambystoma mexicanum. The sequence goes on along the minus strand of NC_090933.1, from coordinate 334,713,772 downwards.
AAAATTTCTGAGATGTATATACAGTACCATGCTCTAATAATTTTACCTAACAAAATTCTGATGCAAATATATTTTTTTCGCAGATTAAATATCTCCAATTACTTATCTTCAAACAATACTAAGGAAGAGTTGAAGCCAATTGGTAAATATCACATGAGACAGATACAGGCATCACTATAAAGTGAAGCTCTAATGAATGCATATAATAACCTTTAATATATGCATCCATTTTCTACAGATCATCCAAGATCAATATTCACTTTTCTGAACACGCTATCAATGAACATATGGGCGTTACAATAAATACAATCCACAAATGGATGATGCCATGAGATAATCTTTACCAGAATCATGCTTGTTTTCTTTTTGAAATTATCAAGTGTGAGAATCCAGTCACTGATCAGGATTCAATTGATGTACACCGGGGATGTCCATAAGCATGAAAATGTCTTACAAATACATTATGCATATTGAGTTTTTTTAAAAAGAGTATGATCAAGAAGCACATGTCAAGCACAGATCATATTTTAACCCTATTAGGGTCTATGCAACCAAGGATATAGACAACAGAGAATTTGAATACATTACCACTGTCATTTTAATATATGTTAAACTAATTTGAAGATATTTCTGTATCCACTCATTTTCTTCCTTTTCTTTTTAATGTATTTGTCTCAGGTGGATGAACAAATTGTAAAACTTATGTTACCAATCCGTATGTATTTATTGCTAATTTGATTTAGAATAGAAATACTCTGTATAGCCTAGAGGAAAACAGGTGTGTTGGTGAAACATATGCACGTGCACCCGTTGGTTGTTGTTGGCTATTTACATACAGAAGTTTGCATAATTGTGCTTCATTAGTCTATTTACATGCGAAAGTGTGCACATTTGTGCTACATTAGTTTCTGTTTTTTTTTTTTTTTACATACGTAAGTGTGCATTGCCCTTACTCTCAATGGTAACAACTACTGAGAGCACGGATGTGGGGGATACACTTTCTCTAATCATTTTATAGACTCTTTGGGTGTTACAGTTCCTTCCCAGTTAGTTGCAGACAGTAGCCACCAACAGATCTACAATTGATCTAACTATAAGGAAGTATACCTTAAAGTATGCATGGTTGGTGCAGCAAACCCAAACACTGCCACTTCACATTAAAATGGGCATGAAGTCCAACTTTGTTCTTAGAATGGTGGGGTGCAGTCAGCAGTCGCAGGAGGTGATTTGAATATGAAGTCTGAGTTTGAGTCTGTGCCTGAGTGTGTATCTGAGTGGGAGCCTGATCCTGAGCCTGGTCCTGAATCTGCTGTACAAATTAACCTGGGTGCTTTGGTTCCTGAACTTCATTCAAGGTACCTGGGGCAGTTACAATGTCAAAGGCAGGAACTTGCAAGAACAGCTTCCAAGAATAAACATAACATTGTGCATGGGGACAGTGCTGCAGCTTCCTGTCTATTAATTCCAGGGGCTGCCAAACCGCTACTTTGTGAGGAGTCTATAGCGGGAAACACAAGTGAATTTACCAATGCTGTCCCCTCTGAAAGACCTTCTCTGGAGGTTCTAGAGCAATTGATTGTTTGTATGATGAGAATTGCCAGGACGATGTGCCTCCGGCTTATCAAGCTGCTGCTGCTCTGAGCCTCGCTATTTCGAAGCTTCTGCTGCCCCTGTTTGGGTGTGGGCAGAGCCCGGATATGCCATTGAGGGACAGGGAAAGTGGAAAGGTGGCCAATTATACCCCTGATCAATAGGTATGTCTTTGCCCAGAAATGGTGGGAACTATTCGAGAAGCGGTCCCCAGTGGCATCTCTGAGACAGAACCACCTGCACTTTCTTGTCTAATCAGTAAAAGCCATTCCCTCCACTCAACTGTGCACTCTTTTGAGGCCTCCTTTTTGGAGGTCCATCGTATCTCGACTCAGCAAGTAGAGGGTAACGTCTCTGGCCTGCTCTCTCCCATATCTGTTTATGGGTAATCCCCAAGGAACATAGAAAGGGTGGTTGAAGTAGTTAAAGCTCAGGAAAATGCAAGAAATAAAGCTCTGGCATGTCTGGATAAGTGCATAGAGATTATGGAATGGCTCATGAAAAGCACTATCGGATACATTGACTGCATTCCGGTGAGGCAAAAATTCACACATTAAATGTCAGACAAAGCGTGTCAAATGCTGGTTCAAGGAGCTCAAGTCGTTTTTGTTAATTCTAGGGGTGGATGATCTCTCTTTTAGGGTTTTCTCTATGTGTCATATACTCTCTGACTGCGTGTATTGCAGGGGGTTTAGCCTCTCTTTTGGCTTTGCAAATCCATATATTATACAATTGGGCCTCATTACAAGTTTGGCAGTAGCTGTTAGGCAGAATTGCATGCAGTACCCTCTGGGACCACCATAAACAATTAGGACTACAGGTGTAAGCAAGACCAACCTTTGGTATAAGTCTGTACCACACAGTTTGTTGGTAGCGAGCTGAACAGCCAGGCTTATCTCAAGAATGAATGTGAGTAGTACAAGTAGTTACACAGAGGACTTTCAATCACAGTGGTTCAAGTAGACACTTATACTCAAGGTTTCTTGGTAAAGCACTTATTAATTTATTTACACAATCATGTATAATACATTTCACTAGAAGAAGACAACTTAATATTATAGACCAATACACTTCAATACAAAACTCTACGTTTTTGAGACAGTTTGAGCTCCCCTGAAAAAGGAGCAACATGGCAGTTCATGTACTTAGCAGTGAGCAAAAAGGACAAAAGTAAGTAGAATAGATCATATATACTTTCTAGGCAGTGCAAATAGTTTCAGTTCACCAGAATAGTTACATTTAAGTCAATAGGCAGGGCCAAAATCAATGGGCTAGTGTTCTGGATAGGAAAGAGCAGTTCTGATATCAAAAGTTCCCAGAATTGGTTAAGGCGGAAAAGAATCATTTGTGGGGACACAAGCTGATTAGGCCTGCAAGTTGGGAAAGTTTCACAAACTTTCTCTGCGAGAGTGGCGATCTCTCAATCGGGTTGGCACAGTACCTTGGTATGAAGAAAACAAATGTTGCTGAAGTCGTGGCTCCTGACAGTTGCTGCAGATCTAGCTGTTCCTGAGCCTCAGTCGTGGGGACAAGAGGGAGGACATCGGGGGACTCCTGCACCGCACGGGATCATTGAAGAAAGCAAACAAAATGGAGTCACTTCAGTTCCAGTAGCTGTAGATTCAAGAACACAAACTGGTGTCCCTCCCCCTGGTTAAACCTAACCAGCCTTGAGAATGGTATGCAGGTGTTTTATGAGTTGATTGGTCTCACCAACTCAAAGGAAGAAGCCGTCCTTGAAGGAGCTCCTCTGTCGAATGGAGTTTGGCAATTCAAACCTGCAGCAGGGCTTCATTGGGCAAACCAACGGTCCAGTGGTTGCAGCAGCCGTCCTCTTCCAGCTCGTCTACGGTTCTTTCGTTCCAGTGGTCGACTCTGTCTTCCAGTCCATGAGACTCGCCTTTTAAACAGTTTTCTCCCTTTTATTCCAGCCTAGCTGTCACTCACCTAGCAGGGTGGCTGTCCTTGATGGACATTCAGCCAGCCAATCAGACCAAAGTGCATTTGGGTCTCCTAGGAGACGAAGCACAGGGAGTTTCCCGCACCTCCCTCACTTCCTGCCAGACCCAGACACTCAGACGCCAAGGGCGGACTTCAGTCCTGAAGCCCGCCAAAGGCACACGAACAAAGGGATCAAACCTGGTTTGGCGCGCAGAGATAAACACTAGAACGACCTTTCCAAAAAGAAATGGCAAAAAAAGAAGACCGGGTCTCGTTTAAACAAAGGGGCTTAAGGTGCCATCTTGAAAATCATGGCTCCCGTGATTTATAGCTACCAGTGTTTGAGATCGGGAAAACTCATGGCCGTTCGTTGTAAAACCACTGCCACCAGCCTTTTCAATCGGAAAGGGTAGCATTTGACTGCTACATGAGTATTTAGACACAGGGGAAACTATGTAACCCCTACAGCACTCCATTGTAAGATGGTGTGTGCTGGGTATGAATTTGGAAAAGACTAGTAAAGTCAATTTCACTTTACATTCTCTGGGAAACAGTAGCTTATACCAGAGAAGGTATTTAAACCTTTGGGAAGTCTGAAAGACATCCCTGTGTCACTGCACTGAGGGTGCTGTGTAACACACATGAAAAGATGATGCCTATGGAGTTATCTAAAACTCCATAATCAGAGAACACAAATGTAAAACACACATCGAAATACATTAAAGAGTGGGAAAAAAAGGCTCATACTCTTTCCATGTAAAATAATCAAGTCATCAAAATCCAGCAAAGTTGCTGGTGGTCTCTGAGGTGAAGGGAATTAGCACATTTCGAGAATTCTCCCTAACAGTAGCCTTGCTGGTAAAACCGTCAGGCTGTCACCAAACTTGCAATTTTTTCTGCCACCCGCGAATGGGCAATTACCGGGTCATTACGGCCCAGCCGGACCTGGTAATTGCTCATTCGTGGGTGCCTGAATGCATTACTCCCCATTCCCATTGAACCCTTTAGGGTTCATTGGGAATGGGGATGTCAGATGCACTGGCACCATTGAGAATGGTGCCGGTGCATCCGACATGTTCTGCTCGCAGTTGCCGGTACTGCTGCCAGGACAGACCTGGCGGCTGTAATGGCACCTGCGAGCAGAACTCGTATTTTGCCGGTCCGGGAACTACGGTACCGGCAAGCTTACCGGTACCATAGTTCCCCGACCGGCAAACTTGTAATGACCCTCAATGTCTATTTAACTGTCAGAATTTGCATACTGCTAGAAGTATGCACGTTCATGTAGCTTTGAGGTTTGACATCTGCTCACAGCATGATTCATGGCCTGAATTTAATCCAGTTTCCTTTGAGCATGGTATTTATGTGGATCGTGGTGAAGCTGAAGAATGTTCATCGGCACGAAAGGAGTGCAATGATACGGTAAAACTGGGTGGTTGCAGGTCCAACACGTATGGCCATAGCCTTATTTCAAGGCAAGCAACAGAACGTGTGTACCATTTAATCTCCTGCATTCCACCAAAGGGGGTTTAAAGAAAGGATTCTGGGAGCCATCCCTCTTGGCAATTCGGCGGCCCCTTTAGGTCCCCACATAAAAATAGTAAGCTTGAATTTGTCAGGCGTTAAGAGTAAATTGCATGATGTAGAGTGGGTAGAGTGGTTAATCCTACCGGATGTGATCTGTTTTCAGGAGACATGGCTGGCGGTGATGTCTTGCCTGGCTGAATGTTTTCTGGATTTTAAGATATATGTCGTTAAAGCAGTTCAACTAAAAATGGGGAGATGGAGGAGAGGTTTAGTGACAATGGTGAAGTCATATACTTCCACACGAATTGCCCAGAACTCTCAGAATCTTGTTTTAAAAGTCGTATATTTTTCTGATAAATAAAATGCAGAGGGCACACTATTCAACAGTGATCAATGTGTATGTACCTCCTAAATGTACACAGATCTCTAAACGTAACGAAGAATATTTTTGTGCATCAGGTTTTACAGCAGGCTGAACTAGAAAATGTGTTACTAATAGTAGACGTCAATGCCAAGTTGGGTCCGAATAGGGAAGAGTTGCAGGACATGTTTTGGGGGAGGAACTCTGTGGTATACCAAAGAGATCCGTACACGGCGATCTATCTGTAATGGGCCGGTTAATAGATGTATTCATGGTTAAATACCTTTTGTTGAATTGAATGGCAGATGCAGGGGGATGTTCCCCCAATTCCAACCTATAAAGCTGGGGCAAAGAAAACAATCACAGACTATTGTCTTGTTGACTGTTTTTCTTTTAGTAAAGTTGAGGGGTTTTAATATATTTGATCACCTTTGGTGGTATGCTGGCAGATGGACTTGTGTCCGGGAGATGAGAATTGTCCTACAGCTGATTCAAGCCAGCTTATTCCCATGCAGAGGGTTGCCCGGAGCATTGTGCTAAATCAGCTGCAAGATAAGGAAATCACTTCAATATGGGGTAAGCTTTTGGAGGCTCGGCTTCATAGCAATGTGTTATTTCTCTTTGACCTTCTCCAGTCCTGAATGTAGCACATTTTTCCTCGTGCCTCCCCTTATTATCGGAACTCAAGAGAACCATGAGGGTTGACGTTTATTTGTACGATAGCAAATGCAGACAGTAAAAATGGGTAGTACATCCAGTGGCAGAGCAGAAGGCAACAGCGTAAGGTTATCTTTTTTTTTTTTAAAGAGCTAATAACAATCTCCTTAAAAATAAGAAGCGTCAATTCATTGAGGCTCAATGGTATTTCCTTGACAAGACAGTGGAAGGAGAATCAGCCTAAATTGTTTTGGAGTTTAGTAACAAGTGGGTTTGAGGGCACCAAGGTGGGATATCTGGGTGCTATTGAGCCGGAACTATTGGTTTCCCATTTCAAGGATGTTTTTTCTGTCCCAGAGGCAAGGGTACTTTTAAGTTCCCTATGCTTCACAGATGAGAGTGAGAGGGGTCAAGCACCAATATTTTCTCTTGTGGAAATTGAGGTGCAATTAAAAACCCTAAAAAAAGGCAAAGCAGCTGGCCCAGACAGGATGAGGTACGAGGTTTACAGTGAAGTGAATGAGTGTTGGGCGCCTATTCTTGTCCAGGACTTTAATTCAGTCACTGCTGTGAGCACCCCTCCAGTTTCCTGGAAATGGGGTTTAGGTCCCTTTGTGTAAAAAAAGTGCCATGTTGGACTGTCACTGTTACCGCCCAATTGCGTGAATCGACGTTTCCAGTAAGACTTTTGCTGGATGCTTGGCAGCTCAATAGTATAAATGGGTTTTGGAGAACCACGTTATCCCAGATGCACAGGCGGGTTTCCGTAAAGGGTTCTCCACTATTGATCTGTGCTTCATTCTAAACGTGATAGTGGAGAGATATGTACAAAGAATGAAGTCCTGCCTGTTTATTGCTTTGTTGGATTTATCCAAAGCATGCGACTCTGTGAGTCAAAAATTATTATGGTTAAGTTAAACAGTATTGGGGTTCCTGCAGGGCTTCTGCAAGCTATTAAGGTTCAATACATGGATACCTGTGTGTCAGTCAGATGTGACAGACTTTACAGATATTCATTGACTTTAGCACTAATAAGCGGGGCAGGCAAGGATGCCCCCTGTCCCCTCTTTTATTTTCCTTATTTCTTTGTGATTTTAATCCCTCTGCTGTGTCGCTAGCACTGATACCCTTGTCATTAGGTGGTGTCAAGTTTACCGTGTTGGTATACGCACATGACACCATTTTGATGGATTTGACAGCCAAAGGATTACAGCAGAACATAGAATATGCCAATAATTACTTTAAAACGCATGTTCTTATGCTGAACTTGGCAAAAACGAATAATTGTACATGGGTGCTTGAAAATGTATTTTTAGATGTAGTCAACGAATATAGATATGTGGGTTTGCGCTTTGCAAGCAGTGGCACATGGAAAAGCCATATAAGCACAACGGCAAAGCAAGCTTTGGTGGTTCTTGGCCAGCATCCACGCATTCAACACCATTTTGGCGGTAAATTCTTAGATAAATGCCTCTAGGTGATGCAGGCCAAGATTACTACAGTGGTTCTTTATGGCACGGAAGTTTAGTGTTCGTATTCCTGTAGGAGCTTAGAGAAACTTAGAAAAGTTTAAAAATGCAGGACTACGCAGTATTGTGGGTCTGCCCGTGAGTACCCCCGCCGGTACATTGCGATATGAATTAGGGTTGGTCAATAGTTCTCTCTTACCTGAGCAGCAGTCTCTGGACTTCGTTTTGAGGATCCAGTATTTTATCCCCACAAATTCTAATCTTGGCTCTGCTGTGAGGGAACTTGCAGTCATTTTGCTAATGATAGTGACAGCTGGTATAATTGTGGGATTCATTTAATGGTCCAATGGAGGCTGAGGGATGCGGATGCACTGGACGTCCTGTCAATCATGCAGCGTAAGGGTCTTCTAAAAAGAGGGCTGCTGAGATGGAACTGGGTGCTTTTCAGGAAAGCGTAGTTAAGTTGCCTTCATTAGAATTCTATGACCCTGCTCCAGAGCACCCGGATTCTGCTCCCGCAATAGCCAAAGTACATGCACCTGAAAGCAGCAGATTACTTGTATTTCCGCTTCGAGCCAGAGCCCCAGGGCTGGATTTAGGAAAGATATGCCCCTGTGGTTTGAATCAGAAGGGGGATCTAATTAATTTCTTAACGGTTTATAGGTGTTTAATTTACTTAAGGAAACTTTGGCTTAGGCCTCATTTTAACAGGAATAACATAAGGACATGTGCAGGGACATTGTACTTTTTTTTTTTATGACTAACAATGATGGAAAATGTGTATCCAATGCAGCTAAATTTATTAAGTATGCTTTTAAAGAAATCATTGGATATAGGAGTGTTGTAGTCTAGCCTTGTTTGATGGATAATTGAGGTCGTTTTAATTTGTTAACAATGCTGTATATTTAGTTGGTGTTGTCCATTTTGTATGTATTGTTGTGATAACAAATTTGCTAATGGATGTTGTGTCCAAATAAAATTCTATCTATCTATCTATCTATCTATCTATCTATCTATCTATCTATCTATCTATCTATCTATCTATCTATCTATCTATCATTGTTTTCTCCACGCCCTCCACACCCTCCTGACCGTCCTGTGGGTGCTTTCATAATCTTGACACTAAATTTAGTTTTAACTTCCCTGGAACACTTGCATGACAATATTTAGTGCTGTTAAGCATGGTAAATACAAAAATGTCCTTCATTGAGGGCTATATAACAGCGTTAAAACCTCACTCTGTCTATCCTCGGGGCCCAGGCCCGCCCCCCGCCCCCACTGTCAATGATCACTTTTGTTCTACTCAGAGGTCAGTACTGGGCTCGCCGGCTTGCTTTGATGGGGAAAGAGGAAACCTTTCTTCGATTTTGGAAGAATCTGTACCTGAGAAGATGAATTACTCTATCTTTTATCGAAGGGAAAAAAAACGAGACAGGACGGGAATAAGGGAAACAAATCGAAGAAAAGTAACATTTCCAACTCTATAAATAATGGATCCAATTGTGGATCCCGAAAATGTATTTTTTCCTTAACGTTGCCCGCTGTAATTTGTAACGCCGCCAAGACTTCCGGCAAAAAGATAAAGGAAAGGCCTGCGAAACGGATGGCAATTGCAGTTCAGAGAGTCCCTGTGGCTGCATCTCGTGACTGTCAATATTCGTGATCTGTGCAGAGTATCAGTAGAAGGGTATTCAGTGACTTTATTGGACATGTCTACACATTCTCTAAATGCCAATTATGACGCAGAGGCCACAGAGAGCTTGTCGTGTCTCCCTGTCACATCTCCTCTGATGCCTGGGCAAGGAGCTCCTTTATGTGCCCATCCTGTTATGCTTTCCCAGTGCTGAGTCTGCGAAGATCCCTGTATCAACTGCATCTAACCCATGTCAGTCGTTATTTCTTACTCTAGAACAAAAAAAATGTACCGACTCAGACATCATCGGCAAATGTCACCTCTGGTAAGATACACACAGGTCCTGTACGCAAGCTTCACGACTTCCAAACGTGTCTATTGTTACCATGGCTTCCCATATCCGCAGAGGACAGGATTTTGAATCATAGGAACAGACAAGCTATGTTTGATGCTATTCCATCTCTGAGTGCTATAGCTTCAAGAGATAATTAACAAGTGGAATTTATAAATGATCAACAGTTAGATCGTCCCGGGAGGATAGCTCAGTGGCAACGTGCTCGCCTTCGATGCAAGAAGACACGAAACGACACAGGTTTGATCCCCAGGGCCGTGCTTAGAAACATCTGGGTATTTAAGCGCGTTATAAATATGCAACTAAGACAAAAACTAAAATTCTGTAACAGCGCCTCGATGCCCCTGGGCTGTGTGAGTGCTTTAAAAATGCAAATAAATAAATTAAAATAAATAAATGTTCTTCTCCATTAGAATCGTGTGTTGTGTGTAAAGTCCTGTTGGATGCTGTCCCCTTGAGTGTTACCTATGGGTTATGATCTTATGGAGGAGGATAGAGCAGAGTTGTTGCTTAAGCAGAGAGGTGGTTCAAAACTATCTGTGTCAGTAATGGCCCACAGACCTTTGCTCCCTTACAAATGATATGTTCTTGGCTTGATACTCATCGCCGGAAGGTCTGTAAGGGTGTGTTTCCAGAAACGGATAAAACCCATTAGGGAATCTGGTCCTGGTCGGCAAGCACTTTAGATGTGAATAAATGATAACTATTGGCAAATAGTAGTTCAGATGGTTTAGTGGGGGTATTATGGAATACACGTGGTTTTACCCATCTTTTTTCAATTAGGAGGTTTTAACCTGTCTCAATACGACATTCTGGCTTGACAAGAGACCTGCTTCCAATCATTACTGCTGATCGATGGGTACACCTTGCTCCTTTAACCCGCAACTATGAGAGAGAGAGGGCAGCCGGCTTCGGGTCTCTTGATAGCCGTTTGGAGTGAATTGGGGTGTGGGCCCTCCAAATGGCTCTCTCCAAATCGCTTCATTCAGGGTGCTGAAATAGTTTGGGACCCCTCCCTGCTATGACCTCCATGAATGTGTACTGGAATCCCAACAGTATATCCCAGCAGGCTTTTCTGGATTCGATTGAAGAGATTTTAGACACATGAATTGGGTTCGAGTTGGATTTTGATCTGTGGAGGTCAGAATGCCACCTGCTTTCATAATTACAGGAAGCTTGCAACAGGCAAGGATGATGGTTCTGCGTCGTATAAAAGGGGTGTGAGGTTGCATGTTTATCCCTAATGGATTCCTGAGGCTTCCGCATGGCAAATGGTTGCGTTGCTGGGGATATCCCCGCCGAAAACACCTGAGCTACGGGTTCCCAACATGTGCTTCTAGATTACATGTTTGACTCAGAGGATATCTTCTCGAGGGTTAAGTGTTTTGAAGTTGTTTCATCTAGTCAAGAGTGACCAGGCAATACTCCATATGACTTGGGACTTTTTGGACTGCACGAGGAAAAATATACTCAAAGTCAGTAATGTATCTATGTTTAGTGCCTGCCTGAATAAAGCACTCACGATTGATGGTTATTCCTGCATTAACTCTGCAGTGGATAATGCAGCTATTTTGGACGATTTCCTTGAGCATTTTTCTACGACCAAAACAAACTGTATTCAAGCATAGGCACACCTTCGACTGGGGACTTAGACAAAGAAAAAGATCACTTAGGATGAAAAGTAGGGCCTTGTGGAAACCGTCCTCAGTGGAGCACGTCGCTTCTATCAGGAAATTAAATTGAAAGTATAAACTTGACTTCTGGAAGCTTATTATGTATCGTTGGTCAAGGAAAAATAACAAGGTCGATGTGTTTCTGGCAGGTTTCGTTTAGGTTTTGTTAAGGGCTTGAGCACTGGCATCAATGGCTTTATTTTACATTTACAATAGAGCCATTCAAGAAGGGACTGCAGTGCATACAGCTTTTATTGACTTCGCTCTCGCCTTCAATAATCATATGATGTTATGAAAAAAGCTTTTTAAATGGGGTTGCCCTTCTTATATGGTAGATGTTTTAATGGACTACTCGTCTACGTCTGTGCACATTCACGTTGAACCTTGAAGGTAATTTATCGAAACACATCTGCACTTCCAGAGGTCTAAGGGAGGGCTGGATCCTGGCCCCAGCCCTTTTTAACCTTTTCCTGTCGGATTTGGGAGACACATTGTGTGAGGCGCGTTTTTTTCATCCGCGTATCGATGGCCATGCTATAAATTGGCTGTTATACGCTGGATGATCTTGTCTTGCTGGACCAGACCCCCGTAGGTTTACAGCGGCAGCGTCATATGTTGGAACAATATGCAATTAAAACAATCTCTCTATTCTTGTTTCGAAATCCAGTTTCATGGTGTTAAGATCGGCAAGGAAAAAAGAGAAAGTTTCTTGTAAATGGTTCATGAAGAATGCTATTTTTGATAGGGTAGAATCGTGCTCATACTTGGGCTCTTTCATGGTGGGAGTGCTAATTATAGACCCAGATTAGCACTGTTAAATCGTGAGGTTACTATGCGGGCCGCTCAGGGGATGACCGAAGATAAGATATGTGCCAGTTTTTCCAATGTTTCGCTTTTATAATTATAATTTGTCTTTTGTAACGTGCTTAAAATCACAAACCAGCTTCCAAGTGCGAGACCGAGATTCAAACCTGTGTTGCTTTGTGTTCTCTTGCTTCCAAAACAAACGTGTTGCCCCTGAGCTATCCTCCCGATCTTGTAATTCTGCAAGGTGAACGTGGTTCCTGTTCTGAAGTATGGAGCAGAAATCTCTTTTCCTTTGTCAACAATTCTGTGGAAATATTTAGAAGGTCTTTTTTAGAGAACGGTCTTGATTCTGCTTGAGAGCGTTCCCATCCAGCTCACTAGATATAAATTGGGGTTGTCATCTCTGGGTGAGATGATGGCTTGACCATCTCTCCCCGTGTTCAGGAAGTGCTCGATGCACAAATCTATTGATGAAGAAACGTTATCCACTTTTGGTGCACTGGGAGGAGGGATGTTTGCAGATAATTAATTCTTTGGATACTACTGATCGAAAACCCGGTGGCCATTAGACAAAAACTCTAGTTAAAAGATTGGATCTCTACATGTGAGGAATGTAAAACCTATACATTGTTTTATTAGTTTAATCTTGAGACAAAACCTTTAAATATTCTCCCTAATTACCTGACACAGTTACCCAATGCTGTTTGCCAATTTTTAAGAGTTCAAGTACATTTTTATCCTATCATAGAAATTGAGAGACTTTGCCTTAAGCTTGAAAAAAGCAATATTCTGTCGATTCTCCAAGGACATTCCAATTTGTGAACCTCTTAAGTATGTATTAGTTTCTTGTCCGTATCTGGCCAGTCTGAGACATTTGCAGTTTGATCATTTCTTATCGCAATATATAATACTGAGGGCACAATTCTTATCTTGGCGTAGTGAGCGTGCTAAACAGCACACTTCTCTGTGCCTTTTTCGGTATTGTACGATCGGACCGAAAAAAACGTTCTGACCGTACAATACGAACGAAAAATGCTACCACCAAAGGTTCGAACACCAAAAGTTCGAACCTTTGGTGGTAGCATTGCAGGTAAGTAAAAAAAAAAAGACTGAAGGAGCTGCGGGTTTGTCTGCCACATCACCCCGCTCACTATACTGTGTGTACTGTGTGGTATAGTGAGCGGGGTGTTGTGGGGAACACCTCCGCAGCACACCCGCGAAAAAAAAAAAACAGGGACTGCAGGGGTGCCCCTCAACACCCCACTCACTACACTTTACAGTATAGTGAGCGGGGGTTGCGGGGGAAACACCTGCAGCCCCTGTATTATGTAAGTGTGTTCGCATGAGAAAGGTGCAAACTTTTGGTAGTTTGCCCCTTTCTCATGCAAACTTTCCGGCTGCGGCAAAATCAGCTGCGGTCGGATCACTTGGAATCCTTTTTTCAGACACCCAGGCACCCCGTTGATTCTCAAGTGGGCCTGGGCTTCGTCGCAGTGCACGACATTGCGCTGCCTGCAATGTGCCTGTTTCTATAAAGAACTGGCGGATTACAAAATCTGGGAAGTACTTTCGTAAAATAGCCAGTTAATTGTAATTTCACGAAAGTGCTGCCAAGATCACGGTAGCACTCCTAGTTTATCTGCCTCTCAGCTCTGTTATTACAGGAAAAAAACAGCAAACAAGCTGTACAGATTCGATTGTTCTAACAGTGAAATTGCAGAAGTCACCTCGTGCAAGGGGGGGGCCAGGAGTCTTTTCACAAATCGTAAAGCAATGAATTTCTTCCTGCCACAGTGGGTTTGTATTTTTTAGCATATATCAGCCTTATTATACAAAAGGAAGACCTTGTTGTGAAAAAGATACTCAAGTAATGATTGTTATTTCAAAGGTGTGAAACATCCATTACGGGCCCACAATGGAGCATGTTTTGGGGGATGTGCATTTTATTTTGGTAATACAGTGCCAAAAAGAATTCAAAAAGACTTTAGCTGGTCTTATTATGTGCCATATTTTGTGGGCTAATGACGGTGGCCAAGTTAAGGCCATATTACAATGGCCGTGGCTGAATTCTGGCTGCTTTAAGAACCATAACTGGCAAGGTAAAGAATCACAAACAGGTGATGTGAAGTCAAGTAACGCAGTTTCAGTGGCACTCCTCCTTAATAGTGGAGTAGTGCCACAGGAATCGGCATGTAAAATGCCTAATACCGAAGGTACTGGTTGCTAGGTTGGTTTATTGCCCTTCCTAGCAGCCAGCACATATATTCTGAAAGTAGCGCAATGTTAGGGAAAATTCTCAAGAATGTGCTAATTTCCCTAACCTTTTGAGACCCCCAACAACTTTGCTTGATTTCTAGGATTTAAATTTGTACCTGGGAAGAGTGTGAGCCAAAGGTTGCCAACCAATCCAAAATATCAAGATTAACCTCATACATACTTATTGCATCTTTGGGCATGCAAGCCCTCTTAGGACTGGAAGACCTAGAAGACTCTGGGAGAGAACCATTCTCTAGAGACAATGGGCCTCATTATGACCCTGCCGGTCCGGAAAGAACAGTGGCAGTAAAACCGCTGCCACTGTTGTTTCCTGACCGGCAGATACAGAGTTCACAGGCAGGAGGTGTCACTCCCGCCAGGTCTGACCTGGCGGGATTAACACCACCCACCTACAGGAGGACATGGAAACAATGGCTCTGTCATAGACGGAATCAGTGTTTCCATGGTCCCCCTCCCCATGGAGTCCTATTGGACTCCATGGGAATGGGGATTTACAGAATTCTGCCTCCGGAATTACTGGGTCACTGGGGTTGTAATGCCCCTGTGATTCCGGGAATCACGGAGGCGGAATGGTATTACGGGTCCGGCGGCAGCCTGCCAGTTTTTCCGGCACAGCTACTGCCGAATTTGTAATGAGGCCCAATTTCGTCATTTCAAGAGCATTTTCTAATTCCATTTCCCTTAGTTTAAGTTCCTGATGTTTACTTTCAGTTTGGGCTTGGATCCTTTTGAATTCTAAATCGACCCTCATCCTCTCTAGAGAGACAAACTCTGAACTCAGTGTTGGACCTGGTAGGGTGCCTGTGGCTAAAGGTTGAGACCTAAGAACAGGTAGAGGTAAAGTGAGGCCTAGATCTTGAGACTCCTCTGGCTCATCTAACTCATCAATAACAGTTGAGATGGACTCTAAAACATTATCACCCTCATCATCATTTTCCACATTTGCTGAATGAGTAGGTGTAGCAGACCTACTTCCAGACTTTCATATTCCAATAACTTTTCCATCAATTCATTCTTTTTGCCTTTAACAGTGAGGTTCCTAGCTTTACATATTTTTCTCAGTTGATCAACTGTTAAAATAACTAGGGTGTCCTGTCTGTAGCTATCCATACCAGGCATGATCAAACAATTGCTTTCCTAGTGGTGCTTAGCCTTGTGAGGGTTATTTGAACAAAGATAAGATCAGCACTCTCAATGTAATAACTATACTTTATCCTCACCACTTGCCCCCAGTGTTAGGCAGAATTAAATGCAGTACCCTTTGGGAACACTACACACAATTAAGACTGCAGGTGTAAGCACAATCTCACCTTTGGTACAAGCCTGTACTACACAGTTATGTGGTAGCAGTGGCTGGGTAGCCAGACGTATCTCAAGAGGGATGTGAGCAGTGCAAGATGTTACACAAAGGACTTGCAATCACAGAAGTTCAAACAAACACTTACACAATGTTTCTTGGTAAAAAAGGATATACATTTATTTACACATTTGGTTAGGAAACATTCCACTAGCAAGAAGCAGCTCAATATCACACTATAATACACTACAGTACACAACCAATAAGTTTCTGAACAAGTTATGCTCCCCTGAAGTGGGAACAAAATGGCACTTCAGTAACTTTCAAAAGGGGTAGAAAGGCAAAGGTTAAAAGAATCAAAGCACACTTACTTTCATAGACAGGGCAAATAGATTCAGTCACTAAAAGAGGCAATTCAATTCAATAGGCCAGGGCCAAAGTCATTGGGTCAATGTCTTGGATAGGATAGCACAGTTCTGGTAGAAAAGCAGTTAAGTCTTTGCCAATGTTCATAGAAGTAGTTTGCCAGAAAAAGAGTTATATGTCGTAGTAGGAACGAACAAGACTCCAAAGTTGGGAATGTTTCACAAACTTTCACCGTGGCAGAAAGAATTTCCACACCACGTTTACACAGTAACTTCTGGATGAAGAAAAGCTGTACCTGAGGCAGTTGTTCCTGGCAGTTCCTGCAGATCTCACTGTTCCTGAGCTTCAGTCATGGGGACAACAAGGAGGAAGTCGGGAGGTTCCTGCAATGCCCAGGGAAGAAGCTACAAGCTTGTGTATACATCAGTTTTAAGGTTTGAGTGCCTTGAAGTCCACAAACTGGCATCCTTCTCACTGGCTATCCAGTTTCCAACAGAAATCTGATGAAAATTTGACTAGTATGGAGACAGGGTCCAGGTGGCTTATGAATTGGTTGTTTCCAGCAGCTCAAGGGAAGAAGTCATCCTTGCAGGGGCTTCTCTGTTGATGGAGTTTCAGGCAATTCGGACCTGCAACAGGGCTTGACTGGGCAAACCAACGGTCCAGGAGTTGCAGCAGTCATCTTCCTTCAGCTTGTCTTCGGTTCTTTCATTCCAGTGGTCGACTCTGCCTTCCAAGTCCCAGAGGCTTGCATTTAAACAGTTTTCTCCCATTCATTCCAGCCAGCTGTCACTCATCCAGCAGAATGGCTGTTCTTGCCAGACAGTCAACCAGCCAATCACACCAGAGTGCATTCAGGTCTCGTAGGAGACTAAGCACAGGGAGTTTCGGGCACCTCCCTTACATCCTGTCCACCCCAGACACTCAGGCGCCAGAGGAGGGCTTCAGCACTGAAGCCCACCAAAGGCCAATGAACAAAGCGAAGGCAGCATTCTCCAATCAAGGCCAGAGAGAGAAGCTGACCAATGAGTGCAGAGCTGAATGAATGCTGAAGGAAGGACCACAGCATGGCAAGGGGCTGTCTCAGAGAGGGAGCTTAATTGTATAGACATGCCATGGGTCAGGGATGCTGCAAATTACTGGTGAGTCTACCCAGAGCCATTGGGCCCTGGGGCGTACCAACAGGCATGTAAACAAGTAAATGAATAATTTGAAAACCTATGAGATAAAACACAATGACAAAATTGAACGAGGTAATATGTATGAGACATCAATATAGGGGAAATTGGAGCAAGTGTTAATCTAAGCAAACAAATATCAATAAGATAAAAACAGTGGCATAACTTGGACAAGTCCTGATCTACGAGATGTCAATGTGGGGAAAGTTGGCCCAAGTATTACCGTAAGAAAGCAAATATAAATACAGTGATGTGATACAACTGTCGCATATTAAAGGACATTGAAATTGATCAGAACACCTGGTGAGAGGAGTACACCAGACAGTTAACATTTGGGGGGAGAGATAGCAGACAGAGAAGTACAGATGTAGGACCCCAAAAGAGGATTCCTGGTAGGGGAATATACCAGGCAACACACCAAAAGCATAACAGGCTATAAAAAATGATGGCAGGATACCTGGCAGGGGAGTATACCAGGCGATCTGAAGAACCCATCAAAGGATTCCAGGCAGGTGAGTATACCTGAAAGTCCACTCAAGTTATAGAAGGAAATGTACCTATTTTACAAAACAGCAGGCAGAGAGGTATACCAGGGAAACTAGGAAACACATGGAAGAGGTGATGCATAGATGCATCTGGCCTTTGAAGTTGTGAAGTTGAACAAAGACTTTCTGATATTGTGACAAGATACCTGGCAGGGTAATACACCAGGAAATCTGAAGAGAAGAAATCCACAAGAGGATTTCTGACAAAGAAACATATCTGGTAATCTGTCAGAGTACAGGAGGAGGTAAAGAAAACCTTGTGTGGAATTTCTTATTTTGAATAAGCAATTTTGTGAACCAAATACAAAGAAACCAAGGAAGAGTTGAATGATATAGAACACATTGGGCCTCATTACGAGGTGGGTGCTAAGGGATTACCGGCACCGGTAAGGGCACATGTGCCGCTAATCCCTTACTGCCCTATTATGAGTTCCCTTTGTGGGTCCTCCCTTAACGCCTGGTTTTTCCAAGTGTTAAGGACGGGAACCACAAAGGGACTCTGGAGCTAATAACGGTACCGCAATTTGCGGTACCGTTATTAGCACCTTCACCATTCCCATTGAGCCCTATGGGGGCTCAAATGGGAATGGGGAATGGCCCTGGTGAATGGGGAATTACCGGTCCTGCCAACCTTGGAATTAACCGGTAATTGCTCCATTTACCAGGGTGGAGTCCGAACGAGTTTGGAGGCAGCCATGGCGCTAATAGCGCCATGGCTACCTCCAACCTCGTAATGAGTCCCATTGTCTACATAAGAGCTTTCTAAAACTAACTTCAAAAACCAAATAAACTGTTGTTTGAAAGAGTTTACCTTCTACCTAAACCTCAAGAAACTGTTATTTGGAAGAGACAAATTTTCCTATTCTACTTAAATATCCACAGGAAGGGAACCAACCTCTGGATCCAAGGGTTTCTCATTAGACAATACTTTTCTGTTGGATTTATCCATTTACTTTGATTATGAACACTTTTAACCAATCATACCTTAGAGATGTGTCCCTTTGTCTCAGGAGGGTTGCTCAGGGGCAACATGCTCGCCTTGGAAACAAGACAATATGGAGCTACACAGGTTTGATCCCTGTGTCTGCTCTTAGAAACCTCTGGGTATTAAGCATGTTATAAATAACCAATTATATTATTATAAAGATAATTCCCTTCTTAGTTGTTAATTTCTAGTGTGTGGGCCAGATTAGAATGTTTTGGACACAAGGACAGTTTATGTTATAAGACGTGACACAGACTGATCTTTAGTTTTTGTTTCCTAGGCAGGGATAAAAGGGTATTTACCAACCCAATTCTGTTTAATAAAGATGTCTGATAATGAAACCATTACAACTTTGTGGCCACCACTCATGTCTGACCTCTCACAGGGCTTACTGATGATGCACAGATCTCCATCCTCCCACTGTCAATCATATCCATGTGAATATATCTTCTCTTGATCCAACAAACCATGCCATGTTGCACAGCCTGATATTCACTGCCATGATTGCACAGGCCACTGAATACCATACATCTGTGTTGCACAGGTCACAGTGTGCTCATTTACAATATGTGATGTAATGTGACTGGCCATTTCATGTCTGTATGCATTGTAATGCACATATGCATGTTCTGCCAGGTACTCATTCTACAGCATATTGTTGTCTGTGTTTGTGCAGGTGATGATGCAGCATATTCATATTTTGAATAGGAAGAGAAGGGGGACACATGACAGACCATCAGTGGTGGGCGGGGTGTCATGCCCCATGAGAATCCCTAGGTGCTGCAGGCACTCCACTGTAGAGTTACACACTCTTCTGACTATTCATACTTTTCACATGAAGCTGTTGAAACAGAGTTGGAGGACACACTGAGGGAAATGGAGGGTTCCCCAATCAACAGTCTGGATAGGGCGGTTGAGTCTGAGGTGGTGACCCAGGAGTCATGAGTCTGGTCAGTGGGAAGCACCACATCTATGGTGGTCACGGCTGCAAGACTGCCTTCGTCTCTGTTGAAAAGAGCAGCAGAGGCTGTTGTGCAAGAAAGGGTTGCATACCCGCAGGAAGAGACAGGGGTCCCACTGAGACGTGCCTAGACCCTGACATTCCACTACCGTTGGCCTTGTACACATGGTGGATGTGTGCACTACAGACAATCGGAGTGGAAGCAGCAGATTCTGTGTGTGACCATCCAACATGGCGAGGTCATGCAGGAAATAGCCAGGGACATCCATCGCCTGGCTGAAAAATATCTCATAAGCTGCAGGGGATGTACACCATCTGTCCTCTCAGGACCAATCCGCAGCAGTTGATGAACAGCCTGACAAGGACACTGCAAGCTGACATGCAGTCCTTTATGCACTCCGACAAATTAGGTGTGGAGGCCAACATCAAAACTCAGCAGGCTGATCTCGCATCTCTGCGGGATTCCCTGTCTCGAGATGCGGTGGCACAGAGAAAAGGCCTGCACCTGGAGATGGATACCTTGAGGCAGATTCTCTTCCAGCACTCGAATGTGTCAGAAGTCAGTGCACATGCAGTCTTTGTGGCCACTTGGGAGGAAGTTCATCGTGACCTCTCCAACATTGGGTTAATCATGCATGCATCTGTGTCAAAAGTAGCCCTAAGAACTGAAGCTCAGTCTTTGGCACTGCGTGGAACGGATGCACCACCACCCCAACCACCCCTGAGGATTCACCAAAGGATGGCAGGCCCAAACCCCCATGTAACCTCTACCACCTGTGTCGTGATGTCCATGAGCCCAGGAAGGGGGTATGATTTTTGTGGTTTTCTATTGACCAGTTTTAGTTCTCTAATGAGGACCCACCCCACAACCACCCCACCCCCCTACCACCCAGGGTGGTTATTTTATTTATTCACCCAGTTCAAGATGGACACTTTTTCTTTGATCTTTTTTTCGCCTTGAGTGATGTGCCATTGCTCTCTCGAGGCCCTCCTGAGTGGAGGACCGGACATGCAGCCAACATGCAGTGGAGTAAACTGCCATGGTTAACTTGACTGCAACAGCCTCACACATACAGATGCAGATTGGATTCTACATTGATGTACACATGTGTAGTTTGCATGAATTGCTTCTTTAGCTGGTCCAATCCAATGTCCTATGATGTTACAGCGATCTTGCCTCATCCAGTACCTTCACTCCCTGAGAGGTCCGCCCAGTACCATGTTTCCACTCTATGTTTATGTTTATTGAATTTATATAGCGCTTTAAGCAAAAGCGCTTTACAATATAACAACATGTACAAAGTGAGAGAAGCATATTTACAAACATGAAACAAGTCGTTAGATCAATATGAAGAACAATTTACAAGGAGTAGGGGGAGAGTGGGGTAAGGTGATGGGGGTAACAGTATCTGTTTTGAGGTCATGGAGTGGGAGGAAGGGTGGAGGGGTCGTGGATGGTAAGGGGGAGTGATCCAGTGTCCTCAATGCCCTCTAGTCCCCAAACCCCCTGCTCTACACTGGCCCTCCATTCCCCAATGCAGAAGCACAGTGGTAGGTGAAGGTGGTGAGGGAATCACAGCAGAGCAGCTCTGCCAGCAGGTAAGGTTGTGCACTGTCAATCCTGTTCATTGATGGTGATGTTTGCACCCCAATATTGGCATGCAGTGGCACATGTAGGATTTACATGCATCATGCAATTTGGTGATGGTGGCTGTCACTGAAGATGTGAGCTGGGCACCATGTCTATGTGTGTGCATGTCCCCAGTACCATCCATGCATGTGCTTTGATTTCTGATTGCACTTCCACAAAGGACAGCAGGCTCAGAAAGCTGTGCTGCACTTGTCCTACCTGAGCCATCGGCAGACTTTGACACTATCAACGTCAGCATCCTCATCGACAGACTACACTCTCTAGGCGTCATGGACTCTGCATTTAGATTGTTCACCTCGCTGACTGTTCACGAATCTTCTTCCTACTACCCTTCTCCACCCCCCACCCTGTCTTCAACAGGGCCCCTATCCATCCTACTCTTCGGCCTGTGCCTGAGCCCCCTTCCCTCCCTTATCCACTCACATGACTTGTCCTGCTACAGCTACACAGATGACACCCACATCCATTCCAAGTTCCTTAAGTCCTCGGCTACTGCCCATCGTGACCTCACCTTGGGCCACACAGATTTCAAAACACTGCCTGGCAGCAAGCCACCTCCTTCTAAATCCTGTTCGAAGCGGACTCCTGATTTGCAATAATAAAGCACTCTTCCACCGACCCACCCCCTTGCTGTGCTCCTTAGACCCCACTCCCACAGCATCAAGCTCAGTAAAGAACCTGGGATGCACCATTGATTATGACAGAACACTACACCTCCACATCCGTAGATGATTCTTCCCTTGCCTATACGTTGATTTCCATGGTGCATGCCCAGCCTATACATGCCAGCAGAGGCACCTCCTGCGATTCGTGCATTAATCTGACTAAGAACAATATGGCATGCTTCAGTGCTTCAGTGACTGTAGCTACACTTGTTCAGTTTGCACCTCCCCATGATGGCAAACATACATTGTGATGTCTGGCACGTCAACTTCATGTGTCTACCATGGTACTCACAGGTAAGGGTGATTCATGTTTCAGCTCAAGTGAGTGAGCCTGACAAACAGCCACCACATCCAGGGAAGGCAGCAGGCATGCTAATTGACCACTTCCAATTTAGGGAGGTAGTGCCTTGAATGAATGTCACAGGATTATTTTGAGTCCCTGTGAATTGATTGTCTTCAGTTCATGTCCTTTAACATGGAATCATTGGGGGGCAAGTCTGGTGGCAGAAGCCATGGTGAGCCCAGGTCCACATGCAGATTATACAGTTTTACACTTGAAATTGGCCTTAGTTGGATGTTGTGATCAGGCTGGTAGTCTTTTACAAGGCACACATATGCCTGCCACCAGGTGAAGGGCTGTCATGCTGCTACAGAGGACAGCAAGCGGACTTAGAGGGCGGTGCACTGTATAGACGTTTGCTGTGTTCCATGATGGTTTTTTGCACTCCCAAGTGTTGATGCTGAAAAGGGCATGGGTCCGTCTCGCCATGCAGGCAGGATGGCTGACACTGCCTCTCCCCAAACTCTCCTGCACCAGCAGGTTCTGTCCAACATCTGAATGGATGAAAGTTCACTGTGACTTGTTGGTGGATTGCTCAGCTCACGCATCAATGAAGAACACAACAGAAGCGGCAACTTCAATGTGTTATTTGTAGGAAACATTGATCATCGTTACTTCAATCTCACCTTGCAGCTTTGGGCTGCTCTGAAGGTCACTTTCAAGTCAATTGCACTAAGGCCCTCCGTGGGGTGCAACTGGGGCTGTCACAGGGTCCTCGTTACCTTTATTCCCCTAAACTCAGATCACGATCAGCACTGTCACTGGATCCAGGGACATTTGTTCAATGCATTTGACTAAATAGGGTTCACTTATTTTTTGAAAGTCAAAGATGGGAATATCTATGTTTTTATTAAAGATCTTAGAATGGAGAGTATTCAGAGATGCAGAGTTCTGCTTCTTTTTTTCAAGCATCGTTGATTGGATATTATTCAGCTTATTTTGAAGTCCGCCTTGAATAAGTTGACACCAGTCATTGTCATTGAGGATGGTGTCACTGTGTGGGGTGTTTTTCAGTGTGTTGGTCTCAGGTTAGCAGGTCCAGCTGCATGGGTACAGAGGGAGACATGGAGATGGAAATCTGCTGAGTCATTGCTTGCAGTTGTTGCATGGCACTCAATGAGGCCACACAGTGGTGGTGTTGTGGGTGGGGATGGTGTCACTTTGTGGGGTGTTTTTCAGTGCATTGGCCTGAGTTTAGCAAGTCCAGTTGCATGGGTGTGGCAGGAGACATGGCTATGGGAGGCTGGCGAGTCATTGCTTGAAGTTGTTGTATGCACTCCAGGGGACACCAGGTACAGTGTCATTGCATGCAAGGATGTTTTACATGCTCTGACATTGTGTTTTCCGGTCTTCTGAGGATTTCTGATAGGCAGATTGTTGCTGCTATGCAAGGACAGAGAGCTGTGGAATGTCTGCATGCCACGCCTCAGCAGTCTCGGCTGGTTTAAGCACCTAGATTGAAGTGCATTGCTACATGACTGGAAACAGCTGGAGCAGGCTCCCAATGGAAAAGCTGAGTTAAGATGGGCATCTTTCTTTAACGGAACTTGCACTTTTCTCAGTGTGTATGACTATTTGTTTGTAGATGTGTTTTATGAGCTGTATTATTGGCAGGGAATGGAGTAGCCACTCCATCTGTATATTAGGGTGAGACACACCTTGGGTGGCCAGGGCAGTCCTCACAAGTATTAGTTCTTGCTTATATTATATGATGTGCCTTTCTACTTTTGCCCGCCTCAATTCTACTGGAATGCCACACCATGTGGCAACATTCTGCAGGACACATGATGCCACGTCGATCTTGTATACTTGCTGGTGAGGAATATAGCAATATGCTGCCAGAGTGGTCAAGGAAGTGAATGCGTGACTTGAGCACCCCCAATGTGCACTCCACTATGCTCCTACTGGCTGTGGGTGCTGCATTAGACCTTACATCAGCTGGGGTGGCAGGATTCCTGAATGGAGTGAGCAGGAATGGTTAGAGCTCGTAGGCACTCTACCCTTCAAATGTGGAAATGGTTGTTGTAAGCATTGATTGTCATGTGCTTTTACTCTGTCTGCCATGTGACTGTTGCATGTGCATGATAGTTGATACTCACTAATGAGCCAGGTGTTGTCAATGGTTCTGCCAGGGCCTGATATAGTGGTGACCGACGGTAAATGAAGGTATAATGTGTCCTTCCAGGGAAATTTGTATTCACATGCATTATGACTCCCTTTCCATCACAGATGACCTGTGCATTGCTTGAATGCCAATGCTTCTGGTTGCAGTACATGTACTCATTCGGTCTTGTGTGCTGTAGCATGGCATGAGTGCAATCAATGGCTCTCAGTACCCGTGGGAAGTGTGCTATTGCATAAAACTCCTGGCACGCTCTCTGCCTTTCCTGAGGTGTGCATGACATGTATATGTAACTACACATACATGATGTAAGGCAGCGCATTACCTGGTGTAGGCACCAGGATTGCGTGGCATGCAATATGCTCCCAACAATGGCAGAGGCGTACTGGAATGAGCCCATAGCCATAAAATGTAGAGCAATTAGCACATTCTACAGGGGTGTGAGTGCATGGGAGCAAATGGTGGGTGATGCAAGGACTTGTTCCCACTCCCTGACCAGGTCTCGGATGACATGGGGAAGGAATCTGTACCTTGCATACATCGCGTCATCTGATATCCCCAAAAGCATTGTGCAAGGATGGAAAATCCTGTCCCTCACCAAACTCCTCCTCCTCCTTCTTCCATGAACATGTACAATCACTGTCACTACAGAGGGATTGATCCTGGAGGTGCAATTTTGTAAAGGTGTGCATTGCGTGCTTTTATACGGGGCCTTTGCGCTTTGTATTTGCCCCGTGTATCTTGTGGCGGTGGGATCACGAGGTTTGTGTGTGCCTTTTCACTCCGGTAAGTTGCGGTTAGGAATCCATGAATTGGATTATGTTTGCGTGTGTCTGGGCTTGTTAGTTTTGTATGTGGCATGTCCCTCAGCACGACCACATTATTCCTTGTTCGTCCTCATTTAGCGCAAGGAATGGGGAATATGCATGTTCCACCCCCTATTTATTTCTTTGAGTAAGCCCTTCCCACACTTTGCGCTGTGTCATGCAAAGCGCACAGCACTATGAAAAGTAGGTGAGGACCTACGCAAAGTGTGTACAGACCCATGCAAGGTCATGCAAAGTCAGATACATGAATCAGCGACATGAGTGTTGCACGCCACAAAGTGCCTTTGCGCCGTGCAAATCTTTCTGTGAATTGGGCCCAACATTTTTATGAAGATGACAGGTGTGTCGATCTATTATGTTATTCCAGATAGAGGTTTTTAAATGTCAAGAAGTATTGGAGTGTTTGATATAACTCTTTGCCTTCCTCTGTCCCTTTTCTGTTCATTTTTAAATACATTGGGCCTCGTTACGACCCTGGCGGTAAGGGTTTAACGGCGCCGGTAAGGGTGCCGGTGCCGTTAACCACTTAGCGCTGCATTACGAGGTCCTTTAGTGGGTCCCGCTAAGGGTGGCTGGTTTCACCAGGTGCCCTTAGTGGGAGCCGCTAAAGGACCAGCATGCTAACAACGGGCCCGTTATTAACGGGCCCGTTGTTAGCATGGTCCCCATTCCCATTGAGCCCTATGGGGGCTCGAATGGGAATGGGGATGGGTTCTCTGAATGAGGAAATACCGGGTCCTCCAAGGTTGGAATGCCAGGTAATTCCCCATTCAGGGAACCCGGACCCGGTATGCGGTAAGGGGGTTGCCATGGTGCTAACAGCAACATGGCTACCTCCAACCTCGGAATGAGGCCCATTTTGTGTAAATATTTAGTATTTTATTGGGTGTTGTAATTGATTCATGATTATGTTGTTTTTTTTGCGAAAGGTTTAGATTTAACCAAAACACTTGAAATAAAAATAAATAAAAATAAAATTGAATTTTAAAAAAGTGCACATTTCAAGACACATGTATGTGGTAAACCTACAAGGAATTAAGAATGAGAACGTGAACATGTATGTGCCACATTAACAAGAGGGACATGAATACAAACTAATGTTCATTGATTTCTTGACACTTGACACTGACATTCACAAAATTGACAATTTAATTTTAACATTACAAATAGCAAAATTAAAAATATCTGACAATTCCTTTCACAGCTCATTTATGCACTTAACCTAGTACTCTTGTCAGTAAAGAATGCATCTGGGGGAACAGCTCACAATGACACTGCGCTTATAGAATCATTCCAAGCAGTGTGATGGAAGCCTGATATCATGTTATGTTACATTTTTTGCACGGCCAAAATCACAATTTCTGCTGTCTCAGAGCATCCCACCGAGTCCTTTGGGTGACGCATTGTGCCCCTCGGATGGGCATCTAGATCTCTATCTGTGCGAGAAAAAGGAGCAGGGAGTAACTAAGCTAAGAGGAAGAGAAAGACAGAACATTGGTTGGGCGGTGCACACGGCACAGAAATGCTATCAAGATGATATGATTTTAGATGCTTTTTTTAGGATTAACGGGAAACAAAATGTAACTTCACTGGAGGCATGAGGCTATTGAAGTGCTAGAGAAATATTATACACACATATGTGAGATTTTCAAACCATCAGCAGCGCTCATGTAGTGCGTTTTAAGACCTCTAATGTGTATTTCATTTTTAAAATGGACTAAGCTGAGAATCCATTTCATGATTCATGTCACAATGGAAAGGCTGGTGCATTAGCAAGTCAATTTTCAGTCATGATGTAGCTCTCTAATGCATTCAGAAATTTCCCACACAGCTTGCAAAAGAAACGTTTTGAAATCAGAAAGATTTTCAGTCACTTCTTTTTCCTTGCACCTGACAGTACGACTTATAAAGAAAAAAAAATAACAGCAAACATGCATTGGTAGTACTAACTGAAGAGTGATCTTCTGTGGAAAGAGGAAGTACAAATTCTACTTGGACATTTGATGGTATAGGAAGATGCTGGTGATTGAAATAAGTACAATCTGCATCTAGTTACGCAGCAGCAAAATCCCATAAATGACCGTCCCTGGGCATCTCCGGGCATTAATTTGCCTTTCTAAATCACCTGTTTTCTTATACACATTTTGTTTCTGTTTGTTGTGGTTTATCCTGGTATGTGTCCCGCTTTTTTACACTATCATAAACTGGCTCATTACTTGTTCTCCTCTCTTTTCTATTGTTCAGGCACCCTTCCTGAGAAGGCCTGCGTGTCATTATAATTCATTTCCCATCGACATCCCTGTCCTTAAAATAAATTCAAATACAGATGAAAGAAATCTGCTATGTAAATAGTGTGGAAAATTACTTTTTTTTACATTCAAATGACTTATTTATTCTTGAAGTGCATGTTCATGCGTGCCCCATAATGATTGCATTAATTACATCATGCATTGTAAATACAACTTAATTTTGTATATATGATTGAACAAGTCATACTGCTTCAATGTATCTACTAGGAGAACTTTCCATATATTTTAACATTTTTACTTCTATAAGTTCTTCTTTTTATATGTCATTATCGGGCATTGTTAAGTAGTTTTGCAATTGGCATTGTATGGAATATTTAACATTATTTCTTGATTCTTCAGACAGTTGTATGTGCTGATTAGTTAATGTTATTCACTCCAGGGGAGAATCAAAGATGCCAACTTTTGATGGTTAATTAGAGTGGGTTTATTACCTCATTAGCACCCTGAAGAGCGTGCCATTGGAGCTCCAAGCAAATCCTGCAGCTTAGAAATTGGGCTTTGCCTCATAGTATTGCCTTCATTCCGACCCCCTGAGCAGTGGCAGGCCATCATCTTCCCTGCCGGATAACAGGTAAGTAATCCCATGGACCCCACCCCCCGACTTTCTCCCCAATTTCCAGATTTCAAGATTTAGGAAATATTTCGCATTTAGACAACTTTCCCTCATGTTCTATGGACCCCCACACTGTTTGCTTTTGTTTTTGAATCTGTCCTGACTTTTTTCAGAAAAGTGAAGCCTTTAGCTTCACTTCCCTGGCTGTTTGCTCATTTTGTCATGGGGAAACTGATCAGTCCTTTAGACTATTAGTACTGGGAAAGTATGTTTACCTTTTATCTTTTCATGTTTTAGCTGTATGGGTAACTTTTTAACAGTGCACACAGCATCTTACAAAGCAGTACATTGGGGATGCATTTGTATCGCCCTAGTCTTTTACCCTGGGGATATTTTTGTTACTTTTATATGTGCCTAAAGACAAGCTGGAGACAGCAGTTACATTTTTACCATGTTTGCAGTACGCTTAGTTTGAAAATCCACATTTACCACATTTGGCTAATAAAATGCTAGTGCCATAAAATGGCCATGCTACGAGATTTTTTGTTTGTTCTTTGGCCATATTGTTTCTTGGCCTTCTTCCTGCCTTCTGAGGTTAAGAAATCCTGTATATGGTCATGCATTTACCCAGGAAGGATGTTGTTTTGAGAGGCTACTGCATGCCATTTGTGTGTGGACCCAGGAAGGTAGTGGAACTGGCTGGTCCTACTCCTCACCCATGATGCCAGGGAATCTGGGGGATGTCCATGAGTGAAACCCAAAGTGGTCCATGATTGGAGCTCTGCTGGATGTTTGAATGGTGCAGATCCTTACCATTGGTGGGCTTGGACTTGCTTCCAGTCAGGATTTAGGATAAGAAGAGGACTCCTGCAGCCATTTATTCAGATCATTGTTGGAGCCAAGTATCTAAGAATCCTGGGTAGAAGAGCAGATTACTGAAGATCTGTGGATGACTCTCAAAGAAGTTTAGCATCCCTTCCTGCGTTTGGCCCAGTGAAGCCCTGCTGGACTACCTGATCTGCAAAGGTCATTGGCGTTGCTTCAACCCTTGGTCTGGTGGGACAAGTCTCACCAAGTGGACCAACCAGCTCTCCAGTGGAGTACCTAAACAGAAGTGTTGTATTGTGCGTTCTTCAAGCCTCAAAGGATCCTGTCCAGGAACGTCTTTGTCAACCCCGTCTGGAGAGATGCCAGCTGTTGCCTGGCTGTTGCCCAGGTGCAGTGACTGGCACTGGAACTAGCCTCGCCCATCTGGTAGAGTGCTCTGAAGAGGCCTGCATTGGTGCCTTCCTCATTTCTTCATCGAAAAGGGTTGCACTCAGCTCCTGGCCCGACCATAATCTTCCTTGCATCCGCAGCTCCTTGGCATCCTCTACTGGATTCAAAGGAAGACAATCCTACCTCCAGCAACTCCCAGTCAGCCTCTCTAGTCACTTGGAAAAATTGGAGTTAGGGGGTGAGTACTCGCAAAAAAATTTCAGCCTCCCCTGTCCCCGCTATAATACATTTAAAATAAACTTTGCTGTTGTCAACGTTACCAAACAAAACAAAAAAAAGAATTGCCACCCAAGAAAGAATGCTGCACCACTAATAGCAATACGCCCCTTGATGGAATATGGTAAAAGGTACAAGACTGAAATCCTTATCCTCGGACAGAAAGCCACAATAGATAACTTAAATCCTCAATACGCCAACTTTAACATAGACAACTCCACCATCACTGTCTCATCCTCTGTCAAGACACTAGATGTGTACATTGACTCCAACTTATCAATGAACAAGTAAGTTAGCGCCATTGCCTCCGCATCATCATACAGCACCAAACTTATCAATGCCATTAAAAACTACCTTTATAAACCTAATTGCCTCTCAATAGCCAGAGCAACATAGGTACCAAACTCGACTATTGCAATGCTCTCTTGGCAGGCACCTCTTCCAAAAACGTATTTAGACTGCAACCACACAAAAAAATGCTATAAGAGCTGCTATGAGCATCCCCAGAAGAGATCATATATCAAAAGCTAGACAGTCAGCTCAGTGGCTCCAGGTCAAAGACCGCATTACACTCAAAATCCTCATTATAACGCATAGATGCATCAACCGCACAGCTCCCACATACCTATCAGAAGCTATATCAAGAACTGCATCTGCACACCCAACCAGAACTCAGTATACCAACCAACTGCACATCCCTTGTATCCATAGGGCCAAAGCCGGAGGGCTAGACTTCTCATACATAGCACCTAAACTATGGAACTCACTCCCCGCCACCCTTAGAGCGGAATCGTCCATCCATGCCATCCGTAAAATTCTCAAAACTACACTTCTTAACTAACTCTTTTCCCACCCACCTACCACTCTCCTAAAACTGTGTATTGTGATATAAATGTAATGTAATGTATGTACATATATCATAATTGTCAAAAAATGTATATGACAACTGTATAATTCTGTAATCAAGTATGCTCATTCTATGTAACAAGTGCCACGATGTATAATTCTGTAACCAAGTATGCTCATTCTGTGTAACAAGTGCCACGATGCCTCAGGGCTGTTGCGCGGTATACAAATACGAATAAATAAAAATAAATAAATAAATAACCTATAATAACATGCCTGATAGGTTCAAACATTGTTCGTGTTGTCCCAGGAGCTTTTCCTCAAACGTCCCCCTCCCCACAACTTTTGCTTATGCTCACGTGGTGATTTGTAAAGTGGGATGCCTTTAATACTGCTCCTACATTTGAGATCCGATTTCATTCTGTGGAAGACCAAGGCGAGTCTTGAGTTCCAGATTGGGACTCCTGAGGTATCCCGCACTAGTGCCCCAGAGTCACCGGATCAGGAGGGAACTACACACTGACAGTGCAGATTGCATTGAACCTATACTGAGCCCCCGGCCTAGGAGGGGAAGCAGCTCTCCACATAAACACAAGACTTCCCCATGTATGTACATGAGGGGAGATCCAGTCTCACTAGAGTGTAAAATGTACCACTGACCATACAGGAAAAAAAAGGGAACTGCTTACTATGGGGACTTGAGAGTAGCAATTCAGAGAAAAACACTGCTCTTAAGATGGATTTTCAAGACCAGTCTTGTGAGCTCTGAGAGGCCACCCTAATTGGTAAACTGGGTAATTGACATTTGGGAATAGCCAAACTTTCTAAAGCAAAAATACTAATTTATTTGGCCTTTAACTCCAAGCTGGTGCAGTAAATATCAAGCATTTTGAATTGTGATGCTGTCTGGTGCCACTGCTGTGCATCTTGTCCCACAGGGGTAGGGCTATAGGCTTGCATCTCAACGCCTACAGGGGCTCTTTGATACGTATAGCACTCCATCTCAATGGAACATAGCCTTATCCCACCCGGGGCACGGCCACTCACCCGCATCCATCTGCAGCAATGCACCGCTTCACTTCATAATGCACATCACTGATGCCATTAGAATGCAGGTGCGTCTGATGACAAAAATCTGCTCCAGCTGGGCACTTAAGCAGCCTCCTTGACTCACCTACTCTCCTGACACTCTATTACAGCACCTAGCCACAAGCCAGATCTCCATAGGTCGCTAGCAGGGACCCAGTCACCCCTCCCTACCTTTGTGCTGGCTAAAATGCACACACGCATTCTTAAAATTCTCCTTTCATTCCTCATATCTTGTACTTCGGTCCTCCAAGGGCGTTCATCCCAAAGCGATTTGAGTCCATATCATTGTCATTTTTAGCGCTATACAACTGCCAGATAACATCAGATAACATAACATAACACTGTTACAAATTCACTTTTGTACAATAATTGAAACATGTTATTTTGATTTATTCAAACCATGGATCAGAAGAATACATGCATGCGACTGGCATTGGATTTTAATACAAATATTTGTTCTAGTCTCTCATCTAACCAACCATCATGACTGCTTGAACATAAATGTGGAAATGCTGTCTTTTCAACAACAACAAATATTCCCAAACACTTGACATCGTTCCTTATGCTAATCGGATTTTGTAGCTTTCTATGGACAAACCCGTGACTTCATGAGAATGAAGCACGTGACTGGTGTATTCTTCATAGACTTTTTGAACGCTACCAAAGTCATTTTTCAATCAAAGCATCACTTCCATGTAAAATATATTTTTACTAAATTAATGATTATATGATGAGTTTTAAATTAGCTTACATTATTGTTTTAGATATGTAAATACTTTATACAATATGTTAACATCAACCAGGTCCTGCAATATGTTTTTACTTTTGGCAGGTACTCAATTAACGACAAAACAAAAAAACATATATTTTCTTTTGCACACATTAGTTCTAATAGTTCTATGTGTTCATGCAAATTTAAAGAAAAATATACGCTACTTTCACTGCTTCAACTGACTTATTTGCTGGCCTCATTCCCAATCTTTTTTTCAGAAAAAGGGCAATAGCACCTTATGTGCTCACTAATTGTGCTATTATGTTTTGATACAAGTTTAATTAGGAAGTGCACTTCAAAGTTATTAGTAAAAAAAAGTTTATTTCGGGAATACAAAATAGTTTGCATAAAAACAACAATAAATAACAATTACATATCACACAATAAATAAAAAAAACAGCATTCCACCCATTATAAAAACCATGCAACATATTTAAAATACAAGCGCATTCAGTTCAAATAATTGTAATTAAAAGTTTCCTCAAAGTTAGCGCTTTCTCTAAAAATGATAATAGACCCCACCCCACGCAAACTGAGTCCACCCATTACAGGTAGCACAGTGCCGGTTCATACTGGAGAAACCCTTGGCTGCGCACAATCAGTTTAGGCGTACGCTCACTAATTAAGGGGAAAGCTGGACAAAATGATCAGAAGTGGGCCAAGTCTTCCCTGAGCGCATCGCAAAAGAAAAACAATGGATTTCCCTTGCCATTCGACCAGGCCAACACCACTACTCTTAGATAGATACAATTAAAGCAAGTCCTGGTGATGACAACACGCTGAGAGGGATTCTGTGCCCAAAGCAAATACTTCTTCATACCTGGGCTTGCAATAATCATCTGTTTCCTGTTAGGAGGCCTCTGGATCTCGGAGGACAACCTATTATCCAGAATACGGTGGAACACCCTTACTTTTATAGCTCTTAAAAGATTGCGCAGCATAACATCCCTCAGGTGAAAATATTGATCCATGTCTCCTTCTGACAACATTGCCTTTATATACCTAAGCCAGGGAATCTTCAGGTAAGGGTCACTACGAACCAAGTGTCTAATTAGGTCCTGTGTTAAAGTGGCTTTGCTGTTACCCCAGACTCTAAGACAATGGTTAATAGCAAGAAAGGGGAGTTCCCCAATAGTGGTACAGCTATGGAGGTGGTCTAGAACATAAGCACGTAGAAATCCAAAATGCTGTAAGAAGTTTAATGATTCTAACCTAAATCAGGATTTAATCAAATTTATATTAATGTTTGGTATCTCGGATATCCATACTTAGTTTCCCTTGGGGACTGAAATATAATCAAAAGAAGTAAATGAAAAGAACAAGCACCTTATATTTGCCAATTTATTCTGTTTTTGAATATGAAATACAGTGAATAAAAGAGCTTTGGAGACATAATGTTGGTCATTTGATATGAAAGAACCATAAACCCTTTAGTTTCAAAAAGAAATAAATAATATAAAGAAAAAGTCAAACACTCTTGAATTCAGAAAATGCATGTGCAAAAAGCATATGCAAAAAATGAACAATAAATGAACAACAAACATTAGAAAAAGGGATCATAAATACATTTGTAACACAACCTGTGCAAAAACATACAAGCTCAACAATCAAAAAGACAATCAAAAGACAAAATCATGTAACACAACCTGTGCAAAAACGTCACAAGCTCAATTTACAATATTGTGAAAAGTTGAATTACGTTTAACATCACAATTTTGTTAGTTTTCAGGTCTGCCTACGTAAAAAAACAGCAATTACTACTGTCTTCAAGGTCTGCGATGCTTTAGTTCAAAAGATTCGCAAAGTTCCATCTAGCATTGGCATGGTTAAGTTTTGGCGGGCCAACTTTAAGGCCAGATGTCTAAAGTGCCTTCCTCTGGGAAAATTCAGAATAGTAATCCCCAGCTGAGTGGTGGGGAGAGTTCAGCAACACTTGTATTGACAGGAACCCACGTTGGAGCCAACATGCTATGGAAAAGTTACAGTTGTGAATACCAAATGTCACCGGTGAAAACTGGCAATGACTCTCCACCCTGTCGCGACATGCATGTTGGTTCCAACATGGGTTCCTGTCAATAAAAAGTGTTCCTGAACTCTCCTCATCACTCAGCTTGGGATTGCTATTCTGAATCTGCCCCGAGGAAGGAGCTTTAGACATCTGGCCTTACAGTCTGTATCGACTGCATAAGCCAATAGTGGCACATGCCAGCTACCCAGCCTGGGGACATCCAGAGTAGAATTAAGTAAATGAGTATAACGCCCATTAACGTACAAACAAAAAAGCAGGGGGCCAGCACGCAACCCTGGTGCACCCACTGCTCCACCTGAAAAAAGCAGTGCACCGAACCTGCATGCCGCTCCTCACACAAGCCACCGTGGATGGATGCGATCTCTCCAAAAGATCCACCAGTGCACCTGGCCAATTCATGGATCTAAGCAAACACCAAAACCTGTTATGATTGACATTATCAAAGACGTTGCTCATATCCATGAAAGCAAGGAAAATGGGTTCATCCTTAATATACAAAGAGTGAGCCACTACCAGATAGAGGTTCCAAGACCTGGTCTGAACCCCAACTGAATGGCGGAACGAATATTGTTACATTCCACCCAGGACTCCAATCTCCCCAGGAGAAACCTCTCCATGATCTTAAACACAGAGTATAGAAGTGAACTAGGTCTATGCAACACTGCTAGTGCCCTCAGCCCCTTCTCATATATTGGCTGAATTACTGTTCGTGACCAGGAGACAGGGTGCACAGCCCCTGCACAGATAGCGCTAAAACCCATAGTCAAAATTGGGGCCCGAGTTCCGGTTCTGATAGGAACAGGTCTGCTGGTACATGATCAGGGCCTTGAGTCCTATTTCTTTTTTGACATTTTGGGCCCGATTCATGGAATAATTAGTGTGGAAAAAACGGGACTTGCGCGCGATTTCTCAGTCAAATTCCCGTTTGTCGATTCATGGAACACAATGTACAGGAGTTACCAGGGACTTGCGACGAATCTGCGCCGGGCCACCATGTCAATGCAAGCCGGCGAACGCCTTACGCGAGAATCCAAGAGAAGGGCCGACCAGGCCTGCGCAGCCACCTAAAAAGGGGGCAGAAGACCTGGAATGAGGAAGAACAAGCAAAAATGTGGGCATTATGAGGGACATACCACCGTCAAACAATCGTACCACCCATACGCTTGCAAAACAAATATATCCAGAAATAGGTATGCCACATGATAGCAGGTGTAGACATCAATGCGCACACTAACAAATGCATAAAAAGCAGGCGCAATCAACAAACACATGGATACAGCCAGGATGAATGCACCATTTGTTGGAGCAGTCATCCTGGGACACTGCAGGAGGACCGCAGGAGGAGGAGGATGGCCAAGGACCATCCTTTTTGGGATGCCTGACGACCAGGTGATTGGCAGGTTCCCCCCCATATCATCCTGGACACGGAGTGGGAAGATGACCTCACATCACCCACCATGTGCTCCCAAGCACTGAGCCCCTTGGAAAAGGCGCTCACTGTTCTGCATTTTTTGGCCACTGGCTCATTCCAGTGCACCACCACCATAGTAGGTGGCATCTCCCAGGCCACTCAGTCACGCTGCTTATATCAGGTGCTGGCAATCATAACTGCACATCCTTCTGTTTGCCGGTATATATATATGCCCAGAACACCAGCAGAAAGGCAAGTAGTGGTTCAGGATTTGTATGGGGGTGGTGCACTTCCCAAAAGTGCTAGGTGCCATTGATTGAACACGTATTGTCTACGTTCACCTCGAGCAACAGCGCACATCTACCGCAACTGGAAACATTGGCACTCCATCAATGTTCAGGATGAGTGTGTTGCCAAGGGCATCATTACTGAAGTGTATGCCAACTATCCTGGCAGCACACATGATTGTTACATGTTCAGGATGTCCCCGCTACACCAGGCCCTGGAAGCTAGGAAGCATGGCAACACATGGCTCATTGGGGAGTATGAATGGGCATGCACATGCATGCATGTTGCACACATACCAATAGACACTGTCAACAAATGATAATGACAAACATTCTCACCTCTACAGGGGAAAGTGCCTACCTTCTGAGCACATACGTGATGACTCCCATATGCAACCCCAACACACCTGCCAAGGTAAGGTACAACACTGCCCATAATGCAACTCGGGGCATAGTGGAGTGCACATTCAGAGTTCTCAAGTCATGTTTCCGCTTCCTTGACCACTCTGGTGGTGGGTTGCTATATGCACCACCAGTAGTCTGCAGGATCATTGTGATAGCATGTATTCTGCACAATGTTGCAACATGGCGTGGCGTCCCGTTGGATATGGTGGTGGCACCCCATCCACACCCAAAGGCACATTGCTTGCTTATGGCTGGGCAATGGGCACTTGGAGAGGCTGCACGTACCCAGCTTGTGCAATCTTATTTCACCTAAAATCCCTCCGCTGTGGAGTGCACACGTTCCCACAAAATCCAAGTTGCTATTCAATGATGACAATGTGCCAATCCACTGTGTCCACAAAACTACCCCAAGAAAGTGCCCTTGGAAGTGCAAATTTGTGGGCATCCCTTAGAACTAACAGACATTTCATCTTGTGTTTTCAAAACAAACACATTGAAGAGGGAGGACACCACTACCACCATGCCAACCATTTAATTAAATCACCACTTTGACACCAAACCATTCCATATGTAATGTTAAAGGAAATTTACACCACGCACTATCCCACAGTAGTGTTCCCCTGGCACTCTGGCAGATCTGACTAACTAACATACCTGTCAAATGTGTAAGCAGTAATAAATCCTGGAGCATCATGTCAGAGCTGCAAGCCATCCTTGGCCTCTACAATTTAAATGGACACAAAATACAACAAGCGCAATTGCATATAGCTGCACACATGTCCTAGAATGTGCATGATGTGCACAAGCATGTCCCTTTTGTGGGGCGTAGAAAAGCAGTGCAGTATCGACCCACATGTTACTCAACATGGCAACATGACCACAGTAAACCCCATCCCCAAAACAACTATTAGCAAGAGGTAATAAACAATTGTGACAAAGAGTGCGACCCACCAGAATGACCACATCCAGACATGTAGCAACTAAAGTAGCCATTCCATAATGATCAAGATAAATGCACATCTTACCTGTCCCCTTGGCATGCAGTTCACAATCAAATTTCATCCCATGAAATAGCCACCACTCCCTGATAGAAGGATCTGCAGAAAATGAACAAAATGAAACGGAGTGCAGCTAACACATCCATGCACCCAAAAAGTCAAGACCCACGGGCACCCCTCAGTGAAATACAACACATGCAAACAACAACTCAGAAGACAACCATCAACATGTGTCTCAGCACACATGCAGCAAAACCTGCGCATGGCATACAAATCAAACTCACAAAACACACACACTAACAAACAACAACATCCCCCACACTGCCTGTCCCACTCAATGACATGCAGCAAATGTGCATGTCACATTCCCCATTCACTAGACAATGGCACATACACAACACACGCATCATTCAACATGCTGCATTAAAATGAGAAGACATCACATATGCAGATAATTGAGCCCACCAAAGAGCAGGGACAGCGTAGTATTGGGACAGTGCACTGAACACAGTCATGTGAGCACATGTATTCATTTATTTATTTGTCACTTCATAGGCACTTATACAATTAGCAAAACTATTTCAAAGTGCCCACAGGGCAACAGGGTGGGGACAGGGGAATATAGACAATTAATTACAACAGAGATAAATAATTGAATTAATACTACAAACAAACCATGAGAATAACTGGGAGTGGAGACAAACCTACTATGCCTTGTGAGTGTTCCGAACGTGCAAGTGTAGAGGGGAGGGGGTAAGGGAAAATGTGCTGAGGTGCTCATGGAGAAGTACTCAGGGTGAAGTGCTAAAAAAGAAAAGAAAAATATAAGTGCAACCAGCCATGGTGATGCTGAGCAAGTACAGTATATAAACAGTGGCTTGGATGAGAGATGTGAGAGGTCAGTACCCCGATGATACATAAGGGCCCGGCACATCAATAATACTACTGTATGATTAGGAGGGAATAGAGGAGGAGAAGGAAGAGGAGAAGTGAAAGGTCTTGAGGCTTTTCTGGATCTTAAGTAGGCCCTGCTCATGATGCAGAGGGAGAGGGAGGCTGTTACAGAGAAGGCAGCCCGCCGAGGAAACTGATCGACAACCAGCTCTCTGTTTAGCAAACCACTTCACACATAGGGAATTTGTGCCAGAGGAATGCAGGAGTCTAGATGGGGAGTATTTGATCAGGCAGCATTGAAGATAGAGTGGTCCCCGGCCCCAGATAGCCTTGTGGATGATAAAGAGGGATTCAAATTTTATCCGTGCTGAGACCGTCAGCCAGTGAGGGCTTTGTAGGGCAGGAGAGATGCAGTCCTGGGTTTGAGGCCAAGGATACCTCTTGCTGCCCTGTTCTGGGTAAGATTGAGGTATTGCAGGGTTGACATAGGAAGATTAAGGAGGAGGCTGTTGAAGTAGACTAGCCTGTAGAGAACCAGAGCACAGATAACATTGAGTTTCTGGGGAAGGTGAGGAAGAGAAGAGTTCCTTTTAGAAGGAAGAGCTGAACGTGGTGCTTCTTGACAATGTCCTGAATATGAGGGATCGAGGAAAGTGAGGAATCGAAGATGACCCCAAGATTCCTGGCTTCAGAGGAGGGGGTGGGAAGAGCCCATGGAGGAAGGCCTGATCAAAGGGAAGAGATAGAGTGCAGGGGATCCAATAGGGAGAATCTCAGTTTTGATGGCATTGAGGCAGAGGTAATTAGCTCTGCACCAGGCCTGGATGGTGGAGAGGCATTCAGGGATGAAGAAAGGTGCAAGGGCATCAGTAGGAACTTTGAAGAGGACTTGCGTGTAGTCAGCTTAGCACTGGAAGTTGGGGGAGAAGGAGGCAATGAGGCATTCTAGCAGTGAAAGGTATATGTTAAAGAGGCAGGGCGAAATAATGGAGCTCTGGGGGACGCCGCAGGTGGAGAAAGAACTAGGGGAGGAGAAAGGGCCCAGAATGGTCTTGGAGGAACGGTCGGTTAGGAACGAGCTAAGCCAGTCCAGTGCCTGCTCTGAGATACCAAGGGTATCATGTAGCCTTTTCATGAGGAAAGAATGGTTCACTGTGTCAAATGTGGAAGAGAGACCAAGGAGGATGAGGACAGCATGGGATTTGGAATCAAGGGATGCAAGCAGTTCTTCACGGGTTTTCAGGAGAGCAGTGTGCGTGGTTCAGGAACCTTTGAATCCAGACTGGTGGTCATGTAGACCACCAACAAGTTTGGTATGGGCGTTAAGTTGGGGGAGGTTCAACTTCTCAAGCAGTTTTCCCAGGAAGGGGGTGATGGAAATGGTGTTGTAGTTGGCTGGACAGGAAGGGTGTAAAGATGGTATTGTAAGGATGGGGTGCACAAGGGAGTGCTTCAGAGAGGATGGGAAATAACCAGTAGCAAAGGAGTGGTTGCAGAGATCAGCAAGAGCAGGGGTGATAGAGGAGATGTTGTTCTTGATGGTTTGTGAGGAGCATGTCCCAACCTGCTTTGAAGAGAACTTCTTGGGGTTGACAACTCTGGTGACTTTTTCAGGGGAGACAGGAATGAAGGAGGAAGGTGAGTGGTAGGGGGTAGAGGGGGAGGGTGTTGGAAGAGTGTGTGACAAGAATGTCCAGCATGTCCAGGGTTTTGGAAAAGAAGTGAGAGGTGAGAGCATTACAAAGGGCCTGGGAAGGAGTACAGGCAGACGATATTGTGGACGGGTTGGCAATTTCCCTGCAGATTTTGTAGAGTTCAGCCGTGATGCAAAGCACAAGAATGCAAATACATTAATACTCACCTCTTGCACTCCAGGCGGGCTCATGCTTGAGGCCGATGTCAGGCTGGAAGGCTGGCCACCGAGGCAACTGCCATGGAAGACATAAGGAGACAACACAAAACAATGTTATACTGCAAGCAAAGATAAATGCATGCTAAACGTATGATTTATTTATTTATTTATTTATTTATTGGCATTTTTAAAGCACACAGCAGCCCTGAGGCATCGTGGTCTGGTTACATTGGAGCAAAAGAGCTGTTACAGGCATGAGTGGGTTGCAGGTACAGTTTACAGCTGATTATGCATACATAGTTACCGTTGTTAGGGTATGGGGAAAACAGTTTGAAATCAGGTAGATCAGTTGAACAGGGTTGTTTTGAGGCTTTTGCGAATGAGGCAAGGGATGTTTCAGCTTGCAGTGTGTTGGGCAGGGCATTCCAAAGTTTAGGAGCTAAATAGGGGAAGGCTATACCTCCTGCTTTTGTCCTTTTGATAGGGGGTATGCGTAGTTGGTTAGTGTGATTTGTCCTTCTGGGCCGTGTGGAAGTGTCTCGAATGATGGTTTCAGAGGTATGAGGGGGCGGAAAGGCTGAGGCATTTGTGGGTTAAGGTGAGCGTTTTGAATGTTATTCTTTTCTTAACTGGTAGCCAGTGTGCATCTCTCCTAGCTTGGGAGATATGGACTCTCTTAGCGATGTTGAGGGCCACTCTGAGCGCATTGTCTTGTACCATCTGAAGCCGGTTTAGGGTTTTTGCTAACATGCCAGCTAAGAGAGCATTACAGTAGTCAAACTTGGCACCGCTGGTGGCTCTAGCTGTGGTGATGCAGTTTTGGTTAGTGAGGAATGGTTTGACAGCGTTTATAAGTTTAGTGGTGTGTGCGGAGGCGGAGGCAATGGCACTGACTTGTTTGTCCATGGATAGGTTGGCGTCTAGTTATACGCCTAGGGTCTTGACAGAAGGGGAGACTGGGATGGTGGTGTTTTCAATGGTGAAGTTGTCATACTTGGGGTTCAATTTACTAAGTGTTTGTTTTGGGCCTATGATAATGATCTTGGTTTTGTCTCCATTGAGACATAAGCCGTTGGTGGCCATCCAAGCCTGGATCGTAGAGTAAATGTGGTGAAGGCTGCCGAATCATGGTCGTAGGAACCTGAGAGAGGGAGGAGGACTTGAGTGTCCTCGGCATAGTTTGCATAAGCTATGCCGAGGGAGTCAAGCTTGTCAAAGAGGGGTTTAGTGAACAAGTTATAGAGTGTTGGGGCGGTGCATGAACCTTGTGGCACACCACAGTGGATAGTGGTGGGTGTGGCATTGGCAATATCTGAGAAAACTTTCATGGCTCTACCTTCTAGGAAGGAGGTGATCCAAGAGGTTGAGAAATGGGCCGTGCTGGTAAGGCGGGAGGTGAGAGTTTGGTGGTCTACAAGGTCAAATGCGGCAAATAAGTCGTGTAGTATTAAGAGGGCTGGTTTGCCTGTGTCCATTATTGTGGTCATTTGGTTCTTTATGTTCAAGAGGGCAGTTTCCGTGCCATGCCCTTTGCGGAATCCTGATTGCCCTTTATCTAGGATGGAGTGGGTTTCAAGGAAGTCCTGGATTTTATTGTGGGCGGCTTTGTCAAAAATTTTGAGGAGAAAAGGGATGGTCGTAATGGGGCGGTAGTTGTTGGGGGATGAAGGGTCTAAGGATGGTTTATTGAGAAGGGGGCTGACCCAGGCTTCTTTAAGGCTGGTTGGGACAATGCCTGCGGAGAATGATGCATTTTTGAAGGCTGTAATAAGTGGGGCAAGGGAGTCAGTACTGTCTTTAATGATGTTGGGAGGGCAGATGTTGCCTTTACAAGTGGAAGGTTTAATGTGTTGAATGAGCGCAGTGACTTCAGTAACTGAGACGTCTATGAATGTGAAGAGGCGAGGGTGGGGTTTCTGATTAGGGAGAGGGGGGCGTAAGAGGGTTCTGATTTGGATAGATGAGTGCACTGCTTGAGTATTGTGTCCTGGAGCAGAGACATTTTACTTAGGATTGCATCTTTTTTATATGCTGTTGCACCATGCTTGGTCTTTGATTATCTCATCAGGGGTGGCAGGAGGGGAAGTGAGATCTTTGCAGATGGAGAATAGTTCCCTGGACTTTGAGTTTGCTTTAGAGATACAGGCGTTGATGTTGTCTGACTTGTCAGTGAATATTGTTTTTTTGTATTCAGTTGAGGATTTTTTGAAGTCATCTCTCGTGGCATCAGGGGCTGGATTGCCATTTGGAGAGAGCAGTTTGTTTGTTGTCACGGAGAGTCTGTGGGTCCTCAGTGAACCAGGAGTTAGTGTTCATAGATTTTTTCTCTCTTTTGGCTTCTATGGGGGCAATGGCGTTGATGGCATGCGTGATGGTGTGGGAGTAGATGTCTGCCAAGACCATAGGGTCATTGGAAAATTGAGGTTTAAGTTCCTTAATGTCGAAGAGAGGGTGTAGGTTGCTTGCTGTCAGCTTTTTAGAGCTTCTGACCATGGCTGGGGAAGCATATGAGAGTGTCTTGGTAGTGGCTTTGGTAGGGATGGAGAATTGGATACAGTGGTGCTGGTACAGAGCATAGCCTCCCAAAAATGTGCATCAATGTCCCCATGGTTGTGGCTTGTAACCTGTGCTGCACACCACAATTGTTGAACCCTAAGCAAGAGAGGCCACATGTGCCATTGAACCATTACCCCACAGACATTGCAAGGGATGTGAAGTATCACTCAGTACACATGGTCAAAGTGTAATGAGACACACACCAGCACAACCATCAACACCTGTCACAGGCCACAAAAAGCTGGGCCTACCACCCACTACCAAACACCCAAAATAAAAAAACACACAGTTGGAACTCCCACAATGTTGAATATGAAACCAGTGGCCCCTCCAATCCATAGAAACAAGAACATGCCCAGACCTAACACCAGACCCACACCCTGTGAAACATGCACCCATGAAGAAGTACTGGTGTGCCACAAGACAAGTCAATCCCAAGTGATCACACACAATGCAAGGCTCCCAGCCAAACACCACATAAGCGTCTGCAAATGCACTTCACTTACCTGCACAGGGTACCCACCTGACTTACATACAATGCACCCCATTGGGAGATGCATTCCCTAAATGCAAATACATGCATAGTAACAACAGAGAGAACATGCACATCCATGACAACACATGAGTTGATCCTGAAAATATTGAGAGAGCACCCACTGCAGAAGCACCACAGGGTGCAAGAGGGTAACAGGACATAGATTGTGATCTGCCCATGTG
This sequence comes from Ambystoma mexicanum, assembly GCF_040938575.1. Classification (NCBI taxonomy): domain Eukaryota; kingdom Metazoa; phylum Chordata; class Amphibia; order Caudata; family Ambystomatidae; genus Ambystoma; species Ambystoma mexicanum. Next base: position 334,670,336 of record NC_090933.1, on the reverse strand, counting down.
TGCAGCGTACCACCGCAGAGAGAGGTAGAGAGAGTGACAGTGAGAGGGAAGGCCAAGTAAAACACACATCAAGGAGTACACTGCCTGGATTGAAGATGGCCAATGACATGCACTGCACCACAGTAGGTGTGGCCATAGATGATTTGATCGAGGGAGGTAACACAGTGACATGAGTACCACTTACATAACCATTGTGGCATGGTAGTTGCAAAGCACATATAAGTCAAGTTACACATGCAGCAAACATGGTGACCAATGACGCATGCTCAACATGCAAGACAGTGTTCATGCTTACCCGCTGACTGCGCTGGCATTGGTGTGAATCCCACATCACCTTCACCAGGAACTGTGACTCCAAATTAGGGACAGGAGGGACAGTGCCTGGTGAAGGGCATGGGGAGCATGGATGTCAGAGGGTGCAGGTGTCTCCCCTGAGACAGCAGTCACCGCAAGATCATGGATTACTGAAACAACATGGGAGAATATGTTACAACAGGGGAATAGTGAAGTACCATTCACACAGCACACATGTGCGAGGAAACACTGAACCCACAGTTAGCTGCACATGCCATCCTGTGCACCACCATGCAAACATGCAAGTTGGCCTCACTATGCATGCCTGCATGTCCACCACTGCAAACATCATGGCCTTTAGAGATTAACGGCACAACTCAAGGAAATTATTAAAATAAAATAATACAAAACCCTGAAAGTGCAACTCAAAGATAAAATGCCAACATCTGGGCCTGGGGTCAACTAAAGTATAAACGAATCTGCAAAAAAATCAAAAATGTCCATCATGGACCAGGGAGGGGGTCTTAACCCAGGAGGGGGAGGGGCAGGGTGCATGTCAACATCCACATGGGTGAATGTCAAAACATGTTTATAAAACAAATAATTGCCCTCCATGGACTCACATACCACACAGCTACAGTGGACCAGAGGGCATATCTCTGTTGGCACCACCATCCTGCATTGAATCAGAAGGTGGAAGTCGTGCTGGAGGCTCACCATGCAGTGCTCTGGCCTGGTCCTCAGTGGCAGTGGCTATGTGTGACACTGATGAATGCACCAGAAGACTGAGGGCTTGAAGGTCACTATACACAACCTCAGGTGTTGCACAGAGTTGCTGTGCGACAGTCTGCCTCAATGTTAGAATCTCCTGGCGGAACAGTCTTCCGCTGGCTGCATCTTCCTCACAGATTCCAGCTCTTTGTGCCAACAACACTTGCCTCAGGGCTCCCCTGTGTGCCCAACCCTCTGCAAACAGGGATGCCTGCAGACAATGCAGACATGCCTGTCAACCCCTGATGTTGGCCCCCATACACAGCCTGTGGGAGTGGCATGTGGACCGCATGACCTGCAGTTGTTGCTCCACTTGTGTTGCTGGGGGGATCATGGAACTTGCCACCCTATCCATGCCCTCAGCCAAACTCTTAGACATATGCCCCAGGACCAGAAACCAATACATGGGAGTGTAGCCTAGGAGCCTTAACTACCACAGATGGCTGTGACACCACTGACTGGCCTTGTGAAGGCACCTGACCCCCTGCAGTCTCACAGGCCCCAACTGCTCCACCCATTAGTGCACTCACGTCCACCAGCATTGAGGACTGCACATGTGGTTCAGCATCAGAACTACTTGAGTCCAAAGAGTCAGAATTATCTGCAGCACGGCTCACAATGGTCTGTAGCACCAGTGGATTCTCACAGGCTGCCACGCCATGTGGTCTGAAGTGCCACAGACTCTTCTTCCTCCTCTTCCTCCGCCTCTGCATCTTGTGGCTCCTCACCTGCATATGGACAGGAAATGACATGTGGAGTCATATGCAATGTGTCTACAGTAAACATGTGTATCACACTGCTGTCATGCAACAAAATGCAGGGCATGTCACCATAAGAAATACAGCATCCACACACTATGTACTACATGCTATCTGAGCATGGCATATGCAGACTGGCAACAACATTCCCTGCTCAGGGCCATGCTGCCAGTGGACATGTTGCCAACAAACAGGGTCGTTAAGAAGCACATTGTGGCCCAGGGTGCAGCTAACTGTTGACTAAAACCGGTGAAATGGGTATGGTCATGTGGCCCTGTGACATACAATTACATCACATGACAACAGGCAGACACACATATCCACATCCAAATCCGCATCCATCACATGCCACACCATTGTTGACCTGGTACAGGAACTGTACACAATGGGAACATGTCGTAAGTGTGTAAAAAAGGAAACAGTCCCAGTTGATGTATGGCTGTAAGAGTACCACCTAGCCAAAGTCTGTGAAGTGGAGTGAGTAAGCCAATTGAGTTGTAGATAGGAACAAGGTACAGTGAGCCACAAGAGGGAGAGGGGCATGGACACATGGAGTGTGGGCTGAGTGTAAGACGGTAAAAGGGAGCAGGCCTCACAATGATTTGCCTCAGTAGTCATTGCCGTTGGGGCAGCAGGGATGTGCACAGTCTATACATATGCACATTGACTCATGGGATGCTGTAAGGCGTGTTGGTTGTCATCTAGTATGTTCTATGGAGCATGGAAGCACCTACGTACATGTGTGAAAAGATATTCTATACACTGCAGGACATGAAGTGTAGCCACAAGCACTTGTCAAGCAGAGCAGATTCACTGACATCAAGGATGCAGATGCAAGAGTGAACATTGTGGTATCATGTTGCAGATGTTGTGGGGGTAAGCTAGTGGGGGTAAGTACTGTCACACGGCCATGTTCAACTGATGTTCAACACATGGGTTGTATCCACTCTTGTGTACACGGAACAGGAGTCAGCACACCATGACATGGTTCACCCGGGGCAGCCATTCAAATGCAGCCAGACAATCATACATTGTGTTGAAGTTTCACTACACGTACACAGGTTGCACAATCTTGATCACTCACTGGACATGGTCTCATAATTTTCCAGGCCTCCCACGCCTCGCACCTGCTCCAGTAGAATGAATTGGCTCATTGCCTCTTCATGCTCGGTCAGCTCCTCCTCCTCTGTAGACCCCCCTACAGTTGCCAGAGCAGAGGTGAGGTTGGTACCCAGCTTGGACTTGGTGCGACGGATGAGGTCATTCCAGCGCATCACTGCCTGTGCAGCAGTGTGCTTCTCAAACCCTAAGGGGTTGATCTCATCCATGACATGCTGCCAATGCACCATTCGATGAGCAGGTATATGTGTGCTCCCCGGTTACTGGCACATGTCACGGTGGTGAATGGTCACGTAGTTCTTCATCATAGATTTTCCTCTTCCTCAACGTGCCATTGTTCTGTGCCGTGCCATGGTGTTTAGCCTGTTCCTGATGTGCAAGCTTTGCCTTCTTGCCACAAGGTGTTGGTGTTGCCACTGTGTGGCTGAGATCACTCTGGGGACCAGATGCCTGACCACTAGTGGCCTGGGGCATGGCAACCCCCTGGGGCTGGGAAAGTTGCTTCTGCTGAAACACTTGTGTACGAGTGCGATAGAAATAAAATATCAATCAATCAATCAATGCTGCACGTCCCTTAACCTTTTAAGCTGGGACAGCTGTTTCTGTGTATGTCCCTTACCCTTTTGGGCTGGGACAGCTACTTCTGCTGCACGTCCCTTACCCTGTTGGGATGGGGTGACTGCTTGTGCTGCACGTCCCTTACCATTTTGGGCTGGGACAGCTGCTTCTGCTGCACGTCCCTTACCCTTTTGGGCTGGGGCGGCTGATTCTGCTGCACATCCCTTACTCCTTTGGTTCGGGTGGCTGCTTCGGCAGCAGGTTCTGGAACCCTGGGGGCTGGGACAGCTGCTTTTGCCGCATATACCTGGACCCTTGGGATAGGAACGCTGCTTCAGCAGGACGTCCCTGGACACTTGGGGCCAGGATAGCTGCTTCCGCAGGATATCTCTGACCCGGCCACATCTGCCACCTTTCCCTCTTGGGGCCTTTCCACTCATGTTCCAGGTGTAAGGTAAAAATGGAAGGCACACCAAACATTTTTCCTGGGCAATTAGAGTGAGGGGGCAGTCTAATTGATGGAAGATGTAGTTTGGTGGTCCAGCAAGGCCCAAAAGTAACCCAGGTGTGAAAAATACAGTATGCATAACGCACCGGCACCCCAACAAAAACAAATAGATGCGTACACAAGACCAGGATAACTTCCAAAAAAAGAAAAAAGCTTTACGCGATACACAGTGGCACCCAGCAACACAAAAAAGCATACACGAACCCCGGAAAGCTACCCAAAAGGTAAGAATAGAGTTACGCTATACACAGGGGCACCGAGCATTGGAAAAATGCATATGCAACTCACTGTTAAACTCACAGAAATCAAAAGTAGATGCACGTATGCGCAGAGGCAAATCCTCCACCAAAATAAGAAGTTTGTACGGTTCCTGAAGTGAACGGATCGCATTGCACCCCAAAATACACGTTACTACACTCATGTATACCAAAATATGGCGTGATCAATGCCTGTGCACAGCACGTTTCATGTAAGTTACGGGCTAAGGGCCTTTCCTCAGACTTAAAGTGTTAACGCTCATTTTTTACATGCAAAGTCATGTCACTCCGTTTCCAGCTGCCATGATATACACAGAATACCCACGCTCCTGCCTCTGTGCCTCTTGACCTGGCTCCCACTGCCCTGTGCTGCCTCCAACTTAGCCATCTGCTGCTGCCTGTCCAGTGTGTGTGCCTGCTGCCCACCTACACTGCGCTTGGAGTGCCTGCTGTCCAGCTATTGTCTATATTAATGTCCTTGGCCGTGAGACCACCTCAGCTGCTTCATCAAACTCCCACCATTCCATTCCACCACCATTGCTCCACAGCACAGCTCCAGGACCACCTTGCCCACCCACACCTGCCTCAGGGGTTGCCATGTCTGCACCATCATCATCAGACCAGAGCGTCATCCCCATGGCAGCGAGGCAGAGGGCTGTCACCTTCAGTGCCAGGGAAGTTGACTTCCTGGTGGAAAAGGTATTGGAGCATTATGATGCCCTCTTCAACCCTGTGATGCAACGCGGAAAGGAAGGACGTCAGCAGATCTGGGACGGCAAAATGGATGCCATCAATGCAGAGGGGGTGGCATCCCGCACCTTCAAGACCATGCACAAGCCCTGGGAGGACCTGAAATTCAGGACCTAGAACAATGCCCTGCGCTATGTCCAGGCCGGTGCCACTGCAGAGGTGCACCATGTGCACAGGTGCCGGATGTTGGCTAACAACATGAAGGTCCTGGAGAAGTTCTACCTGGTGCTGCACACCCAGGTCTGTGAGTCACATGAATGTCTGCAGTCGACTGGTGAGTGGCCGTGTGGTGTAATGCTCTACGGTGCATGTGCTCTGTGCATGCAGCAGTATGTTGCCAGTGACCCCCTAGGCTTGCAGCAAGTATTTTTCTGAGACGAATGTCTGCGTGCATGGCTCAGACATTGCTCTCCATGTGTGCATTCACACCGTTATGTATTTTGAATGTAATTTGTTATCACTTGCATTGTGTGTTGTAGTGCTGTATTTCAGACCGCGCACATGCAATGTTCCTTGTTTCTTAGACGTGCCAGGGTCACAAGTGTGACAGTTGAGGTAATGTTGCCTGCTTCATGTGCATGAATGATGTACATTTGTATGTGCCAAAGATGGGAATGTGTGACTGGGCATCATTCACGCCTGGATGCAACACGTGCATTCGGATGTCTGGCTTAGTCGTGTAGAGGCATTGCAGTGCACAGGACTCTGATGTGATTGGTCATTGCACTGCTTGGGGCCTCTCAGTTGATGTGTGTGCATGACATGTGTATGTGCTTGTTGTTGTGGCATGCTCACATGTGCATGTGCAAATGATGCATGTGTGTATAGCATACACAATTGATTAGTTGTGACAGTGGCAAGCAGCATGATGTGAATGTGTGGAGTGATAGCCAGGCAGGTGTCTGCATGGATGTGGATTGCATGTCCATGTGTGTTGGTGTTGAGGTTGATGGTTGTTTCCTTGACTAGTCATGTTCATGTGAATGTTGGTGTTGCCACACACAATTTGATGCAGTATACTGATGTTTCTGTTTTGTGTCTCCTTTTCTATAGTTGTATCTGATGAAGAGGGCGAAACCAGTGATGTGGAGCATGGTAGCAGGGATGCCTCCACCAGGCAGAGGCGCTCATCTTCGGGGAGCGATGTGGCTGTGGCAGCGCCAGTGAAATTGGGCATGGCTGCTGGAGGTAATTCCAAGAAGGTGAAGTTGGGAGTGGACTCCTCAGCAGCGATAGGGACAGGTGGTGCCACATAGGGGTCATCCATTGAGGAAGATGCCCCAGTCGCCCTCTGGGGTACCTTCTGGCCCAGATACCACAAGGCCCCCCTGTACACCAGTCCCAACCACAATGCTCCATCTGGTGGAGACCACATCCCTGCCTGAGTTGGGAGTCCAAGGCTCATCAGCTGAGGTGGTCACCATGCCTACCCAGGCACCAATGGAACAATGGAAGGACAACAGGCACCCACGAGCAGTGCAGGTGCTGTACGCCGCTGTGTATCGTCAACTGCTCGGAGGACGTACCCACATAGCAGGCACCGTGCACTATGGCAGCAGGAGGAGGCTATTTGTTCCAGGGTAGACCACCGTAAGGAGCGAAGTGTGATTTAGGAGGCACACGTGGACCTGAGGAACAGGATGTCCTCCATGTTCGGTGCATATGAAGTGCAGATCGGAGCAGAGAGGCAGTGGGCTCGGGAATTGTGGGCTGTGATGGCCAGGGCTGAAATTGCACTACATGAGGCAAGGAGACAGGCTGCTATCCTGGAGGCCACTTGCAGGGATGCCCGAGTGATAGAGACACAAATGCTGCAGACCCTGCAAGCCCTCCAGGTAACAAAAGAGGCCCGCCTTGGGTGTGAGGATGTGGCGCTGGAGATGAGGAGGACTAACCCACTGCCTTTGTACATAGTTATTTAGGTGTAGGTTTCCTTTTTTTTATTATTTTTGCCAGACTTACCTTCCCCGTTTCTATTGTATATAATCGTTTAGGCATAGGATATTTGTTTTATTTCATATTTCCATGGGACTACATTGAATTTGATTCCCCATTTGTTTTTGTACATATTTATGTCCAATACATCGTTCAGTTTATAACATTCCATGCCTCATGCAGTTCATTTGTGTGTTGGGCCTATTTGATAGTCCTATTTGCAGCCAGTGCATCGCTCCATTGCAATTCATGTACCTTGTGGCAGAACTGCTTGTGTGATGTTGTTGCAGGGACGGTTGAGGATGGTCGGATGCACATGTGCCTGACATGTGGCAGTGAGTCCATCAGACAACTGGGTCTGCACTCTATGTTTTCATTAGCATTTACCTGTACAGCATCACTGTGTGTTTGGCATCAGTGGGGTTGGGGTGGAGGGAGGTGTGCTCACTGTGGAGGATTTCCATGGTCACATTAATAGCACGTTTGTTTCGCATTGATGTGTACAAACCCATGTCATCCAGAATATGCCCACCAGCATGTGCAATCACACACTGCCTTCTCTCATGTGTCGCTCAACCTCTACCACTGGAATGCAGTAGTGTGCCGTGTTTGTTCTTCCGGAGTGGCAGCACAATTCTCCTGTCTCTGTGAGTCATGCTTTCTCTGACTGCCCTATATTCACCCATGCATGGCCCTGTCACGTAGTTGATCTCTGACAGGTTTTTAGCCACCCATTCCACCCAGGTCACTGATGCTCAGGCTGTGACATGCCTGGCCATTGTTTGTGTATGTTGCAACATCTTTTGGTAGTTTTCCTTCTGTCCTGGGCACACTTTTATTTACTGTGCTTTGATGCCTTGCCAATGTGCCATGGACAACAAGCACATGGATTTGCATTCATTTGTCACATGTGTATGGGGATGGCTGATGAAGGCCTGGAAAGGTGTGTCAGCAGATGCTCCACTTATGAATGGACCTCAGTTGGTCGTATTTGAAGTTGTATTTGCAGTGTACATGTTGGTGTTGCCCTTCATGGTGCTGTCAGAACACATACATTCATGTGAGCTGCAGACATGCATAGCACTGGTATTGTGGGAGACTTTCAGGGGGCTGTCCAGTCTGGAGTGGGCTGTCTGGAGGGGACTCCCTGGGGGGTGTGCAGTCTGGAGAGGGCTGCCTGTGGGTTGTCCAGTCTGGAGTGGGCTGCCTGTGGGGGTGTCCAGTCTGGATGGGGGCTGCCTGTGGGGGTGTCAAGTCTGGATGGGGGCTGCTTGGGGGGTGTCCATTCTGGAGGGGGTTGCCTGTGGGCGGTGTCCAGTCTGGATGGGAGCTGCCTATGGGGGTGTCCAGTCTGGTTGGGGGCTGCCTGTGGGGGTGTACAGTCTGGAGTGGGCTGTCTGTGGGGGATGTCCAGTCTGGAGAGGGCTGCCTAGGAGTGTCCAGTATGGAGGGGGCTGCGTTTGGGGAGTGTCCAGTCTGGAAAGGGGCTGCCTGTGGGGGGGTGTCCAGTCTGGACGTGGGCTGCCTTGGTGGGTCTCCAGTCTGGAGTGGGCTGACTTTGGGGGTTGTCCAGTCTGGACGGGGGCTACCAGGGGTTGTCCAGTCTGGATGGGGCTGCCAGTGGGGGGTGTCCAATCTGGATGGGGGCTGCCTGTGTGGGTAACCAGTCTGGACGGGGGCTGCCTGTCTGGGATGTCCAGTCTGAACAGCAGCTGCCTGGGGGGTGTCAAGTCTGGATAGGGGCTGCCTGTGGGGGGTGTCCAGTCTGGATGGGGGCTGCCTGGGGGGGGTGTCCAGTCTGGAGTGGGCTGAATGTGGGGGGTGCTCAGTATGGAGAGGGCTGTCTGGGGGGGCGTCACAGGTGAGGGGGCTGGGGATGGTGTCCTGTCTGGAGGGTGCAGCCCGTGCTTGTGAGGGGAGGTGTGCCATTTTGCTGGGGTGCAGTCTGTGCTTGAGAGGGAGGCATTGTGTTTTCACCAGGCTGCAGCCAGGGCTTGCGAGGGAGGGCCTGCATTTTCGCTGTGGTGCAGCCTCTGCTTGTGAGGTGAGGAACGCCATTTTGCTGGGGTGCAGTCTGTGCTTGAAAAGGAGGACCTTTGTTTTTGCTGGGGAGCAGCCTGGGCTTGCGAGGGAGGACCCACTTTTTCACTGGGGTGCAGCCTGGGCTTACGAGGGAGGGCCTGCTTTTTCGCTGGGGTGGAGCCTGAGCTTGAGATGTGAGGTGCGCTTTCTCACAGGGGCACAGGATGGTGGGTAAGGGGTGGCACGGATGCTTGTGCTGTGTTTGTCCTTTTGCTAGCTTTTCGGTGTGCTTGGGGGCGCGTTGTGGGCATTCCTTGCGCAGCTTGTTTTTACTTAGGCGATGGGTAGTAATGTGTCTTTAATTCCATGAATACCCGGGGGTGCAAAAAAGATTCAGCACCACGGCTCGCGCAGGGTCCTTCTCGGCACGTGGAAGTTGCATCATTTCTGCGCCACATTACATGAATCAGGCCCTGTATGGCTGCAGCAATTTCCCCTACTTTCACATTTTATTTCCTTTCACTGGGTATGGCAACTGCTTGGGATCTGTGGCCAGCGGCCGTTCAATGTCTACAACCACATCACCCACACTATACATGGAAGAAATATTAGCCACCAAGGCCAGAAACCATGACATCAGCACCTCTTGACTTAAATTTGTAGAAAGGCCCATTGTTCACTATGTCCTAAAAAAGCCTGTGGTCATTAGTGACAGAAGAATTGACCCAGACCTCCCAAGGCTGAGCTTCGATTTCAGTTTTCCTGATGGCAATAGTCCTTTTAAACACAGCCCAGGCACCAACTATATCCCTTTTAGAAGAGAGGGGGTTCTTCAAGGTTTCAAGCAAAATACTCTTGGATTTTGAACACCCTGAGTTAAACCAACCCGGCTGCCTCTTTACCAATTTTTTGCTAGCTGTCTGAGTAAATGAAGCAGATAAATTGGACAGCAGTGATAAAAAACTAGTTAGTGTACCACTCTGATTGGGACTGCCTGAAAATAAGTTATCCAACTCCTGCCACTTGATAATGACAATGCCCCTCTGAAACCTCTCTGTCTGTTAACTGCCACTTCAATCTAAACTTGTGGCCATCCGAGGCAACCACCGGCTGGTACGACAGACCCGGCAGTGCTTGTTTGTCCTGTATTTTGAGCACAAGCCTGATAGGAAAATGATCACTACAAAAGTCACCCAGTACACTGAACTTAATAACAGAATGTTACTAGGACACATAGGTAATCGATTGTTCAGCGACCCAAGGCTGATAAGAAAGAATTGACTGGGATATCAGCAGGGGAACAGCCATTGGCCGAACGCAACCCCCATTCATGCAGAAGCTTCCACATCCTGAGCCCCTCTGTACAAATTCTAACATCCTTCTTGATAGAAATCGAGATCCTGGCCATATCGTCTTCTGAAGAGTCAAATAGGCCAGTTCCGGGACTACCACCCATTTTGTTATTAAAATCTCCCCAGAACAAGGAATATCCCATTAACAGCATCCAGATTGACCAAGACCTTCAAACCGGAGGATAACACCAAGAGACGGCCCCCGGTGAACTTTGCATGGGGACTATTATAGAAATTGACAACCAACACATAATTCACACCCATTATGCAGATTCTAACCACTGGCAAAAATGGATGAGAAGACTCCAGAGGAAAAAGTTTGCTAAGTAAGTGGGTTTTGACCAAGACACTCAAACCTCCATAGCAGCGTCCCTTAGGATTCTTTCGAGCCACTGTGCAATATGCCACAAACCCATCCATAGGGACATCCTCTACTGGCCAGGCCTCCTGTAATAGGACAATATCCACCTTCTCAAGAAATTACCTGGTCTCTGTGTGGCCCAATCTTGATGTAATACCGGCCGCATTCACTGAGACAATTACTAGGGGATTAGCTGACTGGGTAACATAGGACCGATCCGACACAATATTTAACAAGCCACCACTCACTTACCCCCATGTTCAGTTGAGCCAATTCTCAGTCTCCACTGTCACACCACATTCCATAAAGCTGTACACCTTATCCCTTGCCCACTTGGAGACCTCAAAGCTCTTTGGGATGGCCTGCCTCAATATCTTCTCCAACTCTGTTCTCGTCAAATCAATAATACGACGATTGGGGTTGACGGAAATATCAATACTAGCACCTGGTCCGGATTTCCAGACAAAGGGTCTCATCCCGAGTTGGGTGTTAACGCCTACCACCAAACTCCCCGGCGCTATTAGCGCCGGATCACGGGTTTGGCGGTAATGGAATTCCCCATTCCCCACTGAGCCCATTCCCCATTGGGCTCAATGGGGAATTTTTGCGCTCTTGCCACCGGCGGTATTACCAGCGGCGGTAATAGCACAAATTTTCGGCAGATTTCCCCCCAGCTCAGAGCTGGAGACAAATCCGCCGAAGCCCTGATTTTGTGGGCCCTTAAATTCAGCGGTAATAGCGCGACCGCCAGATTTAACGGTTACCGCCAAACTCGTGATGAGGCCCAAAGACATGTGCGGGTATCGAAAGCCATCCTCCTTTTTCCCCCTTCTCATGCCAATTATACCACAAATCATGCAGATGGCATAATTCAGCCACGGTGTCCTTAAATACCTCTACCCCCCCTCTAGCTAGTGCATCCCTACAATTTAGAATACACAAGTGGAATTTGCATTGACAAATGAAAAACAAACATTGCACCCCTTACAACACATGCAATCAGAGAGAATGCATACAGTGGGAAACAGTTGAAACAAAATATCATTCACGCCCTAGCACCTCCGATAAGCCATTTGCTAAGGCTCTTTTATTGGCATTTTTATTTCCAATGGTTAGTCCTTTGAAACAACAGATTAGGTTTGTATTATGCCAACCACTCAAATGATCAACTTTAGGAGACCTCTTCTTCATGCCACCATATGGAATTTCCCGAGTGACATCGGTGCTCCGAGTGTTATTATTATGGTCTCCCAGATTAAATCAGTCTCTGTTCATTATCTTTTCCGTCACAGATTTAGCAGCCCCCATCAACCCTAACCTAGGGCTTGCCACCGGCTAAGCTAAAGTAAGTGCAAATTATGCTTTGGAACTTTCGGGACCAGGATACAGATGACCTCGGGTCCAGACTGCAGGTACGTAACTTTACTTTTGTCAACATGCCTTGTAAACATACTGGACACAGACTGAGCCAACAGCCCGATTACCCCCAGACAGGCATCGATTTTTCCATACATCTTTGTCGCACCTGTCTGTCAACAGTCTGAGGGCATCCCTTAGTTCCAAAAAAGCTGTTGAGAACCTATTAAGGTGTGTGTGGAAAAATATTAAATATGGTCTGTGTTTATACTTAGGTGTTATAAATGCCATATCATATCATATATGCACTGGGCCCACCAGCTGGTTCGCCATCAGATAACATGCTTAAGCCCAAAAGATTGATAGATACCGATGTAGAAACCCCAGGTTCGCTCTGTGGGCATGGTGGTTGGTTCCTACTGACTTCTTTAATTGTAGGTGGAACACATGTGAGTTCTCTAATAAAATTGCTGCTACCACTGAAGTCCTGGCCAGAGAGGGCCAACGGACCACCCTGTGTGGTGGGCAAGCCCATATCCTGAATAAAGTCCTTCTCCAGGTTCCCACATTGTGCACCCATATAGATGAATTCTGGTTCATCCAGGACTTCTTCCACAGCTATGCACTCTTCCCTGTCTTGTAAGTCTCTATTTCCTGGTGAATAGTTCTCAGCACAATATCGATCAATTGAGCGCTCTAGCGCCTCCAGAATTGATCTAGACGAGGGTGCGGCCACAGCTTCAATATCATGAGCAACATTAGAAGTTTTATCATGTAACGCATTGGGTGTGGGTGACAAAGTCGATATAACTGAATGCTCTTCACAAACAGATCCAGTGCGTAGATTGTGCCCAGAGATATTCCCTGAGTTAGATTTCCAAAAAATTTTGTTATAAGTGAGAGCGTCAAAGGGTGCTGACACTTGATTTGAGGCCATCGTCATGCAGCCTCCTCCATGCAACCTGCCTCTCGACACTGAGGAGTCATCAACATAAGTGTTACCACTAGCGGCCACCGTACCCACAGTGGAAGTGACCAGGCTACTCACAGGATTAACCACCTTGGTTGCAGTGCCCACCTCAGCATTGTTATTCTTCACCAACTCTGTTTCATCCACCCTGGTTACTGCCGCCTCCCTGTCCCTTCAATCTGACCCTTGATTCCTGGGCTACCCAATGAATCGTGGTCTAACAGGTCTGGGCAACTTTTGTCCCCAAATGATTTGTTGTGGCACCTCCTTTTTTTGATGACTTCCGGGTCAGGAGTTTTGCCACCATGTCAGTCACTATTAAGCCTGGGCAGCCTGCAGTCTTCCAAAAGAACCAGACAATCATTCGAAAGCAATCTGGGCAACAGCACCAACACCAACCACAACTAGGCAACCACCTCAATACCCATGCTATGCCTGTACAGAGTTGCATGAAGTATTGAGGGTTGAGTCCTGATTGCTGCTAAAGGTGAATAACAACATGTTATTACTGTCACCACATCACCATAACTCTTACAAAGCTCTTTAAGACTAGCTTCCTAGTTTTCCTACTGGTGTTCCCTACTGGGTTTTCAAGGGTCAGGTTTAGTCACCTTCTTACAACCTCAAAGCCACAAAGCGTCAAAGCCTTGCAATGACATGCCTTGCCGCCACCTAAATGCAAAACATAAAGAAGCTCAATGCAGGTTGATATAAATGTAGATATGTGCCAGTATATGCAAAATACAAATATATGGCACAAATCTATGGAGAGAGATGGACCAGGCACGTGCAAATGTAGGTGTCAGCCACTAGTACCAGCTGCCAATATGTTTGCCATGACCATAGCCATAGCCGTTGCATTCACCACACTGACACAGTGTGACACAGAGACACAGAGATTAGGAGATTGGGAAACACTCCCACTTCCAGGACACCCCATTGCCAACCCAAACAGTAAATGCTAAGGGAAATGCTAAGGAGCTGCTTCTCCCACTTGGCGTCCGGTCAAAAGTCCAACTGGAAGCGTAACAAGCCCCCTCTCTAACTAATCTCTGCCAGGCTGCCAGAGAGAGTGGGCTTCCACAGCCAGGTTCTGCAGCAGGAAGGATGAGGCGGGCGGTCAGGGCTAGTAGGGTCCACCTTCAGCTCCTGCAGCTCCAATGCGGCACCAACGGCTCCAGCGACTTAGTCCCTCAAGAGCTTAGACCTTGGAGGAAAGTACCCACAAACGCAACAAGTCACACTGCTATCACATACAGTCTGCTTGCAGCCGCTTCTGACATGACTATTAGTGATAGTTATTGTTTGCTATTAATCTAGTTGGTTATTTGTTTTGATCTAATTTGTTACAAAAATACAAATACATTTTTACATAATCATCATCTGGTATGAACTCCTCAAGGAATAAATACAAATGAGAGCAAGCCAACGGGGTGTCCTTGTAACGTTTTGCTTTTTTTAAATAAAAAAATAATCAATGTCTGCAATGTTTACCTACGTGTGTGGGATATTTTTGGATGCCATATTTGTACTTCGAGCCTACTTATTGTAAATTGGACTTAGCCTTAACATTTACAGTTTCATATTTCTTGACTTTAAAAGTCAGTCATTAATGTCTTTTGAAGGGCTATGTACTTTGCCAAAAGTTCGTTCATGCGTTATGCTTTTTAATTTGTGTAACATTTCAGGCTCTTTTGAGCTAAATACATTTTTCATTGCATGCCACATGTTTGTGTGTTATGAGGAGCCAACATACCAATGTGATGTAAAATATTTTTACAATGCTTTCCTGAAGAACATATAATAAGGTATTTTAATTTTGTGTATTTCCAAATGGGAAATTGATCTATTTCCTGCACCTGCAACAACTGTATTTTTCAATGAATCTCTGTTGTATATTTGTACACAACATTCTGAATATTTGGTACGTTTCATCTGTGATCTTAGAGGTCTGGACATATTTCAATTGTTTTACTTTGTGCTTACATTTTGTAAATACTTGTGTACATATTTGAGTGCTATGTCAAATATGTTCTTTTCTATTTTCATCTTGCCTGTCCACTTGTTTGTGGATTTTGCCATTTACCAAAATGGCAGAATTAACCTTATCAGTGAAAACAAAAACGATGTCATTTTTAACTTGGTATATGTCTTTCACTGTGTGAATGATGTGTCTATCCATATCCCTGAGCTATTTGCTGTGAATTTGTCTATATTGAATTTCCCAACATTTTTCAATTTATATCACATGGGAAAAATTGGGTAAACGTTAATGTTGATATTTTTAACTTTAACATTGCATTTGAACAGTTTCTTTTGCATTAGAGAGGCATTGGCAACTACAGCTGAGTATGTTTTCTTTTAGTGTATAAAATTGTGTGCTTAGCATACATTTGTTTTTTAATATTATTGCTTTTAGTCTTTTAATGTTGTGTATGTTTTTCCAGCTACAAAAAATTGCTTACCATTGTTACTTGTATTCTTTGTTTATTACTCAAATCTGTACCTGCATTGTTTTGTTTGTTTAAGGAACAGTGTGTCAGGCAAGGAGGATAGCGCAAGGGCAACACATATGTCTTGGAAGCAAGACAAATCAGAGCAAGACAATGCAGAGCAAAACAGATTTGAATCCCGATCCCAAGCTTGGAGACTGGTCCCCAGTATTAAGCATGTAATGAAAGATTCATTAATTCATTTACATTGGCCCTCATTACGAGCTTGGCGGAGATCCATGGTGCTATTTGCACCATGGTCCATTGCGCTAAGCTGCCAACTCCGCCATGGTGGTTGGCGGACTTACCGCCCCATTCCGACCTTGGCGGGGCGGTAAGTCCCCAATCCCCATTTACCCTTCCCCATTCCCATTTCTGCCCCATAGGGTATAATGGGAGTGGGGAAGGCGTTAATTACGCCACCGTAAATTACGGTGGCGTAATTACCAACAAGGTCCCTTAGCGCCATGGAATTTACCGCCTGCAAAAAGCAGGCGTAAAAATCACCATGGCGCTACGGGAACTCGTACTCAGGCGGAAAGGGGCGCCATGGTTTACGCCGGCGTAAACCCCTTTCCGCCAGGGTCGTAATGAGGGCCATTGTCTTTTGACATTATGGAGGATACATTCAGGTTTTTATGAATCATTGTGTGTGCTTACATGCACTGCACCTCATTTTCAATATTTGTATGCCGTGAAAAAGAAATGAAAAAAGTACACATTGTAATTCTTGAAATGCATTCCAGGTGTTAGAACTGATCCGTCGATAATGATATAAAAGTAAGTTGACTCTTTGCAAAAATATATATTTTACTTTAATCAAATTTTGTTTTTCGAATAGGGTAGTGAACTCTTACCATGTGAAATTAACAAAGCAAATCTTTTTGTATACTACTGATACTGAAGCATTAATGACAAGGATTCATACAAGCTAAGGATGTTATGGTTTTATTTTCCATGTTTCATACTCTATACAAAATATTTGCCACTGTCAGCAAAGTTCATGAAGGACCTATGCAGTCATGCGCGCATGCTATTCTGAGGCCGTAGGAATACATTTGTATTCGTAAAACAGTACATGCTACAACATTACAAATACATATATACTTTACATTTTAGGGGTATTCAGATACTCTACTTACCCAAAATGCTATACAGAAAGACAAAGAAGTAATAGACTCATTTTTGGCCTACATTGTTATGGTATTCAATGTAAGTCTTTCCCCCAATATAGTATATTCATTTTATCTGTTACTACAAACATAACTATGTTTTGTACTTTTAAAGAACTGTGTAAGTGTAGTGATGTAATTCCCAAAATAGTGGAAAGATTTTTGAAAATAGCAATGAAAAACAACAATCTAGATCAATTTTCCTCCACACGCTCTATTGTTGGACACAGATTGCGTGCCAAAACATTTAATATAACAGATAACATTGAGATAGTGTCAACCAAAAGACACATGATTTACATTTTGTGAGCTAATTTTGGAGTCTTGTGATTCATTAAATATCTGAGCGTGAAAGTGAACATAATGTTACATGTCAAATAAGGTATGTCTATTTCTCTAGGTGGGAGAAAGTTTCATTTCATTGATTCCATATTTGTCTATACTAATCCCCTTCATAAACAATATTACTTGATGAGCATTTTCACTGTAAGATGCATGGTGTAAGATAGTTAAAATGTAATGTTTTTGCATTGCTTATTCTACATGATCTGTCTCTGTTGCTTCAACTTGTAAGTGAAACTATTTTACTTAGATTTTTTACATACAATGCATTTCATTAAGAATTCAAGGTACAGGTTCCATGTAAAGAAGCTGTTACAAACAATAATATACATCCTAAAAATTGGTCCTTAAACTTTCGATCTGATTGACTGTCACATTTTCATAATTGTTATGAACCATTTTAGCAGGGTAATTGAAAAAGTTACTTTTGTACATTTCTGCAAATGAAGTTAAGATTGTTGGTCTACCAAATTGTAATAAGGGTAAATATGTGTTATATGCTTGCCTTGTGTACTATACTGAATTTAATTTGTCTTTGTAACACTAGTAGAAATATATGAATTTCATATGACTTGACTACACCTATTTTGGTATATTTTTCTCAGATTAAATTAGTTTACTGTCATTGCTTAGTCCTGTTCATGTTAAAGGATGTCTTTTGTGTGAATATATATTTGACACAAGTCATTGTTTTCATAACTTTGCCCTTTTACTAGCAGCCCCACGTTATTTGCACTTCTGTTTGCTTTTGATTAATATGTATCAAAAGTAATACTAATTTAACATTTTGTACATTACAAAACTGTATTAGACCTCCTTCTTGTAGAAATCCTTCAAATCACTATCACGTTGTTGGACAACCCTTACCCCTTCCACACCACCCCTTTCCAATATAAATGCAGTATGGTATCCATGTTCTTAGTGACTGAAGAATATCCTTTTATTTCAATTAGAGTTAATACAGTGCAATTTGGCAGTTCTACTTGTGTTATGAAGTTAAGATTGTTGTAAACGAAATTGAAATAAGTGTAAAGATGTGTTGTATGCTTGCATTGGGTACTCTACTGAATTTTGTTTGCCTTTATAACACTAGCAGACATATAAGAATTTCATATAGAAGGGCCATAACTATTTTGGGCTATTTCTCTCAGATTAAATTACTTCACTTTCATTGCCTAGTCCTGATCATGATAAGGAATATCTTTTATGTGAATATATGTTTGACACAAGTCATTGTTTTCATACCTTTACCCTTTTTCTAGAAGTCCCATGTTATTTATGCTTCTTTTTTATTAATATGTGTCAAAAGTAATAATAGTTCAACATTTCATACATTGCAAAATTGTATTCAGCCTCCTTATTGTAGCAATTTTTGAAATCACACAGCAAGCTGTAATATGTTAATTATATTTAGTGTTGTTGGACAACCCTTACCACTTCCACACCATCCCTTTCGAATATAAATGCAGTATAGTATCCATGTTAATAGTGTTTGAAACATATATTTTTTATTTCAATTAGAGTTAACACAGTGCAATGTTTCAGTTCTCCTTGTATTGTGTTTTGCACCTATATTTTTGACTAGGAAAATATTTGTGATGTCATATTTTGACATATATCTTAAAATACTTTAATAAGGTGCACACTATTTTCAATGTATTTCCTTGTATGATGACATAACACTGTAAGATATATGTAATAGAAGTTGTAGTTTCATAAAGTTCATCCATAAACATAAACAAATAAACAATAATGGGTTACATCATGTTTTTATTCACTCTAATATGTGAATGTTTCCTCATTTTACTTATTATAGCGTGCTGTCAAATAGAATGCCAACGATTAAGTGAGCTTAAGGGAGTGTCATGCCGTGCAATTCTAGTTTGTCTGTGGAGATGATATGCAGTATGGGTTGCATTTATTTTGTAAACATGGTGTTATTGAATTGACTACAGATTGCAATGGTTGGCTTTAAGGACATGCATTTTATATTTTGTTGAGTTAATTGTTCCATGACATCAGGAGTAGAGTGTTTCGTTCATATAGCTCATGGATTAATCTACTATTTAAGATTGATTTTGCATCTTTAGTAAACCGACCAGTTCCAATCCTTTTTAAAATGTTAGCATATGTGAGGTCTGCAGACTGACGCATATTTTGAGTTTGTTCTCTGTAGTGAACATGCTGCTTGAGATTTACATTTCCAATTGTTTGTGTACTAGGGGTGTCACAGCATTAGTTTTATGACGGTATGATAACCTTCTTGCCAAATGACGGTATATCATGGTTATCGCGGTATAGCAGGTGGAGTTAACCAATCTTAACAAATATTTTCTAAAAGGTCATAAATTGTCAGATTTATCATCACAAACAAAACCAGGCACCCAGGGCCAGAATTGGGCTTTTCAACATACTTTCCACTGAAATGCCACCCCTTGCTTCCACCAAACACACACACGTGAAGAGAAGAGGGGGGGGGCTGCTGTGACTGGCAAAGCAACCTGAATAGCTTTTCTTAAGTGGTCATTTAGGCTTTTAGCTCCCACACTGGCTACTGGTGAAGATGAACATGTTGCCATCTTTATAACCTGCATGCCACAGATCAATGGAGGTTGATGTTAGTATACGCTTGTGTGTTGTCTGTCGGCCTGTCTGTCGGCCTGTCTGTCGGCCTGTCTGTTACAGCCTTTAGTTTACTTGCGGGCCAAAAGGTGTTCAGTAATCTCGGACATGTTACCCTTTGGTATGTCAGCGGGGAATACCCACAGAGATGAGTGAATTTCGCAGTGTGACTTAATATATGTAAATTCAATGATAAAACCAGGGAAATCCACCATTGTCATATGTTTAGCAAACATTATCCATTATAAATATATAAACCCTAAAGCCGCCAACCCAAAGTAAACCCTTTTCCTTCTTGGCACTGTATTTAGTCTTCCTATTTGCTAACATACTGATTTTGTGTCAGGCACGTGTGGTTTATGGAATGGACTGCTCCAACTGAAACTATTTGTCAGATGGCACATCCAACAGTGCAAGACTAAGACTGTGCAGCACTTTCTTACTGCAGCCTTTCCAAATCAGATTGAAAAGCACACTTAACGGTATAAACGGTATACCAGTATACACAATGTGATGGTTATTATTGTTCAATTAAGTGGTTCACGGTATCTTTAACGGTATACCATTATACCGTTACGTCCCTATTGTGTACTAATGTTTTGAAAATAGGTTGACCTTTTACTGGTGTTAACTGTAGGAGGTCTGCATAAACAATAACGTGTTTACCTCCAAACAGTTGTTCGTAGTCGGTTTTTAGGACTTCCTGCATTCAGAGGTAAATTAAATACAACATGAGGTTGGAAACCATACTTCATCTTTCAGGAGAACTTACATTTGTTTCAGAATTCTGAGCACTTCAGTAGCAGCTTCTGCTTATAATTTGTAGTGTTCTAATTTGCTTTGGTGTTCTACTGGGAGGAGCAGTAGTCAGTGGAAAGTAACACCTCTTCTGTTGTAGGCAGCAAAACCTTTGGGGGTTGTTAAAACAGCTGAAATGTTGTTAGTTAAGTTTAGTTTAGGCACTTTAACTAGGTACAGTGTTACAGTTACAAGTCATGTCAGAGTTGAGTTGAACATGCATACAGAGATTTACAAAAATAAGGCCAAAATAAATACAGATACAAGTAATCTCGCAGTAGAATTAAACATACATGCAAAACTTACAAGATAGAGCCACAGTAGATGAGTCAGCTTGCAATACAATTAAGAATACAGACAATATTTACAAATTCATTAATAGAGTTAAGAATACAAACAAAATGTACAAATGCAGCAGGTTATAAAGTAGTTTGCTTATGTAACAATGCAAGTCCAGGGTCAGGTGGCAAGCAAGGTACAGTAGAACCAGCCAGAGTATACAATTTCAGTGCTAGTGATGCTGGTCAAAGAGCCATGTTTTCACCCTGGATCTAAAGTTCCAGAATGAGGGTTTGGCACTGATGGCAGTGGGGAGGGAGTTCCAACACTTGGCTGCTAACACTGGGAAGCTTGAAGCCCCTGCCGTTTTTAGGTTCAATTTAGGTACATTGAGGCAGTGTAGGTAAGATGATCTGATGGGTCGGTTAGAGGAATGTCTGGAGAATTCGTCAGTCAAGTATTGGGAGCTGTGTTAACCATGCATTTGTGGGTAATGACAAATGTGCGTAGTTTGATTCTATCCCGTACTGGTAGCCAGAGTGAGTCTCGTCTGAAGGACGAGATGTGACAGGAGTGTGGTATGTTCAAGGCACACCCAAGGGCGTTATTCTGGAGAACTTGTAATCTATTCAGGTTATGCTCAGTAGAGCCTAGGAATAGGGTATTACAGTAATCCAATTTGGATACAATCAGTGCCCTTGCTAAAATGAGGCAGCTGGTTCTAGATAAAAAGGGTTTGCAGGCAATGATTAATTTGTTAGTATATGATGTGGTAGAGGATATGGAATGTATTTGTTTTTTGAGAGAAAGGGTGGAGTCTAAATAGACACCAAGGGTTTTCACCTCTTTGGCAACTTTGATGATGTTGCCATCAATGTAAAAATATTTGTACCTGGGGTCGAGTTTATTTAGACGGACTTGAGAATCAACAACCAGAAGTTCCGTCTTATCGTCATTCAGGCATAGGCTGTGAGTGGCCATCCATGTCTGAATTTCAAGTTAGATTTCATTAAGTTTATTGAAATCTCTTTCACAGCAACCAGTGAGTGTGATGAGGACTGGGGTGTCATCCACATAATTGGTGTAGGTGACACCCAGGTTGTGAAGACGATCAAAGAGGAGCTTAGTAAATATGTTATAAAGCGTTGGTGAAACACAGAATCCTTGAGGGACTCCACAGTGGATAGGAACTGGCTCAGTTGCTGCAGTAGGATCAAAGACTGGTTGTCCTATTAGAGAGGAAGGATTCAATCCAGATGGTGGTGTTAGGTGAGAATGCTGCAACGGTGGAAAGGTGTTTGGTCAGAATTTGATTTGATGGTCGACAAGGTCGAACGCAGCTCATAAGTCCAAAAGAAACAAAATGGCCAGCTTACCCTTATCTCTGGCTTCATCCATTTGGATTTTTAAATCTAGAAGTGGTGATTCTGTTAAATGCCTAGGTCTGACGTCGGACTGTCACAAGCTGAGCAGGTTATTAGCTTCTAGGTGTTGTTGCATTTGTAGATAGGCACCTCTATCTCGTATCTTTAAGAGGAATGGGACCGTTGTTACAGTCTGAAATTTGTCAGTATGTTTGGGTCTAGGTTAGGATTTTTAAGGAGAGCATGACCCATGCCTCTTTAATGTTATTGGTACTAGGAAGTTTTTAAAGGAGGCGTTAATCAGGGTGGTGATGAAAGGTTCTAGATCTTTTGCCCCTTCCTTATAATTGGCGCTGGGCACATGTCACCCTGGCAATTAGATGGTTTGAGGCCCGCTATTATGTTTGTCACTTCTTCTGTAGTTACCAGGGAGAAGTGGAAAGGCGGGCAAGATGGCAGCTGTGTGGTAGGCTGATTGGGTGGGTGAACATTGGGAACAATGCTATTCTTTTTTGTCTCAATTCTGTTTTGAAGTAAGGCTCTTTTTTGTCCAATAGCGCTTTCTGGATGTCAGCACACCAGGCTTTGTCTTTAGTACAATCTTCAGAGAGTGGCACAGGTGACTCCAGTTCTCTTAAGATAGAAAAAGGCTCTTTAGGGCCAGATTTAGCATTCTGAATGCAAGTGTTGTAGATCTCTCTTTTAGTATTGGTGATGGCTGCTTTGTAGGTAGCTACAGCAGTAGAGAAGCTTTTCTTATTGAGGGTTGAGGGGGATTTTCTCCAATTGGCTTTGGACTCTCTTTTAGCGTTGCAAAGTGATTTTAGTTCAGTGGAGAATCATTTATTTAAATGGGCAGCCGGTTTTCTTAGTTTCAGATGTGCGTTTTGACTTAAGGCTAGTTCAATAGTGTTGTTGTACAGGTCAACCAGCGAGGAGGGCTCCAAGTCTGTATAGTGGGGAGGATCAGTGATGGGTTGAAGCAGTGGTAGAAGGTTGTCAAGAGATAAGTTCCATTTGTTCCTGGTCAGTGATTGCAGGGCCAGTGCAGCCTGTGTGAGAGTGTGGGTGCCTGTCAATATGGATAATATGATGCAATGGTGAACCGACCAGGCACAAGGTGCGTTGTTGAGTATTGTGGTGGAACAATGAAACACAGCCAGCCAGTCCAGCGTTCTACCTTTGGAGTGGGTAGTTTCATTAATACGCTGTTTAAACCCAAGTTGTTTGATTGTATTGTCTAGCATAGTGGGGTTAGTATCATTGGCATCACGTAGACCTAAGTTAGGTCACCTGGTAGGATGATTTGTGAACCCAGTTTGGTGTTTCGGGTTAGGAGGTGGGTGATGTCTTCCTCGAAGGAGGAGATGGCACCTGGTGGATGATATATAAGGTGAAAGAGTAGGGTACGAGTATCATAGAGCGGAAGTTTCACTAATCAGAGCTATGGTGGTGGGAAGCCTGAGTTTGGGAATTCTCTGGGGTTCAGGTGTGATTTGGCTATAAAGGCCACTCCCCCACATTTATCAGTGTTTCTGTCAGTATGGATGATTGTATAGTTGTCCGGGATGGCTAAATATACGGAGGGTCCTGCCGAGGGGTTTAGCCAAGTTCCTGTATGGCAAGGAAATCCAATTGGTTAGTTGTAATGTGGTCTGCTATGTCCAGAGCATGGGCGACCAAGGAACGTGATTTGATTAGTGCTCCCTTGAGGGTTTGGGAGGTTGGTGACTCAGGAACCCCGAGGTGGGTTAGGGTGAGCAGGGAAGTTGACATCTCTGCCAGGGTGACTTGGCATGGGTGGGGGAGTTGTAGCTTGAAAGTTGTTGGTTTTATTGGGGCCAAGTAGGGCCAGCGCTCTACGGGCAGTCTTATTGCCAGGGGAACAGGAGCCTAGTCTTATGTTCCTTAAACTTAGCCGGCATGGGGACCAGGGTGTTGGTAGTGAGGCAGTGCGGGAGCCTAGTCTTGAGTTCCTCAAGTTTACGGGCATGGAATCCAGGATGTGGGTGGCGAGGCAAAATGGGTGATCCAATCAGCCGGTGAAATGGCTTCAGCACTGGTGAGATTGGCTGTTTGCAGGTAAATTGGGGTGCTAGGCTGTAAGGGCTGGATGGTAGGTAAGAATCTAGTGGGTGCTATGGAGTGAAATAGTGGTGAAAGTGGTGCCATGGTTAGCGTTACTCTCCGTAAGGTCGCCATGTAGGTAGATCTAGATGCTGGCTAGGGTTACAGTGATCTCAAGTGGTGCGCAATCACAGAGCTCACTTAATGCTACATATGAGCAGGTGATGACTGGACACTAAGTTAAGCTTGTCGTCGTGGAGTGTTCAGAGTACAGGTAAGCAGGGGACAACACAAAAGTGTTGGTAAATAGGGCAATGGTCTGCATACAGTTTGATATGACGCAGACATCCACACAGGTATGCTAATTACACATTTTGCAATGCAGCAATGGGCAGCTAGATGCAGTTAGATAAGATGCATTGGGCAACACAGATATGTTAAATACAGTTTGCAATGCAGCAATGGGCAGCCACATGCAGTTAGATAAGATGCATTGTTTTTGTAGACATTTGGTGATTATTTTAATTAAGAATGTTTTACCAGAACCAGTTTCACCACTTACATACAGGAGCAGAGGTTTATAATGTGTACAGCTATACGTTTTAGTTTCATGTTTAAAACCATGTTCAATTTCTTCAGTGACTTCTGGACAAATGGTGAGTTGTTCATCATATAGCTGTGATTTCAATATTGACAAGTCTTCTTCAAATTGTTTCTTCAAATACATGGCATTTTCTCCTTCAGTCATGACTATTCCCGCTTCATTTAGAATGAGTTGTTCGCCAAGTGGTTCTTGGCATCCTGCAAGGGAAGAGGGAAGGTTGACTGCCCTCAGCAATGTCTTTATCTAGTTGAATGTGCTTCAATTTCTTCCTCTTGTTGGCTTGCATTGTCCAACATTTATTTGTATGTTTTGAAATTAACATTTGTTATACTGCTTTCATTTGCTTTGACTGCAGCTTCAAATGCGTCATAGCTACCTAATAATTATTTTCTCCAAGGTTAAAGGGCCATGTAATAAGGTTTGCTAAATTGCATAGATTTAAATGATAATGTTTTATGATTAATTAGGTTGTGTTTACTAAGTTTCACTAAGACTTAAGTCTTCCTTCACAAGTTGAGATTGAATATTTGCCAGTTGTCTCATCTGGTGTCACATTGTTTTTGTAAGAGTAGTTTTTGGGCTAAGTCGTACAGACACATGTTTTCCAAAGCAGTACTTCTGTTTGGGTAGTATGTATCAATGAAATTGTTTTTTAAAATGTCCTGGCTGTTGGGATCATTTGTGGCTATTGTTTCTATTTCTTGGTGGGATTTTCGGGATGAAGCTGGACCAAGGTTTAGCCAGACTCATCACGACCTCGGCGGTAACAGTGCGGGGGCTATTAGCGCGACCGCCATAGCCCCCGGTGCTAATAGCGCAGGATCACGAGTTGGGCGGACTTGGAAGTCCCCATTCCCCATTGAGCCAATTCGGGAATGCCCCATTCCCCATTGGGCTCAATGGGGAAATTTCGCGCTCATACCACCGGCGGATTTCCCGCCGGTGGTATGAGCGCAAATTCTCGGTGGATTTCACACCAGCTCAGAGCTGGGTTGAAATCCGCCGAGGCCCTGATTTGGCGGACCCTTAAATCCAGCGGTAATAGCGCTACCGCCGGATTTAAGGGTTACCACCGAGGTCGTGATGAGGCCCTATGTGTTCATATTTGCCATATAAGGCTGTACCTCTTAAACAGTCTATAGCTTTGTAATATCCACATTCTCTATGGTAGAGCGTTTTGTATACCTAAACTGTAACATTTTTGTGACAGTGTTTTGTCAGATGATATTTCATCCCAGAGGTCTTTTAGCTCTGCTTTCTCAGCTTTTGTGTGACATATCTTGTAAATGCAGTGGAATTGTCTGCAATGTATTGTATGTCTATGTTTGCATTCCACAAGAAGGCAATGATAGAATTGTAATCCTTGATGTACTTGGATGCTTCATCCCTTTTAATGTTGTATGTGTTTTTAGGGTATTTGCCTTTTACACTGGGCCTCATTACGACCCAGGCGTTAAGGGTTAACGCCGTCGTTAACCCTTAACGCCTATTCTGATTTTAACGGCTGCTTTTAGCAGCCGT
The DNA here is from genome assembly GCF_040938575.1 of Ambystoma mexicanum. Lineage (NCBI taxonomy): Eukaryota > Metazoa > Chordata > Amphibia > Caudata > Ambystomatidae > Ambystoma > Ambystoma mexicanum. The sequence goes on along the minus strand of NC_090933.1, from coordinate 334,644,064 downwards.
TAAAATCCATGGCGCTAACCTGCCATGATGCTAATTACGCCACCGTAAATTACGGTGGCGTAATTAGCGCCTTCCCCATTCCCATTATGCCCTATGGGGCAAAAATGGGAATGGGGAAGGGAAAATGGGAAATGGGGATTTACCGCCCCACTCATCTTGGAATGGGGCGGTAAATCCGCCATCCACCATGGTGTAAACATAGTTTACACCATGGTGGTAAAGTTGGCGCAATTAGCGCCTGGGTTGTAATGACCCCCACTGTGTTTAACAGTAGACATCAATATATTTACTTGTCCTTTTTTGCAAACTGGTCTAATGAAGCCAAAGTGGCATTTGGTATACTATTAACATGTGTTTTTATATCAATGTTTGCAGTATTAGCCACACATATGTTTTTGGAAGAGTAGGATTTATGTACGTAGGTCACTATGTGTGGTTTCTGAAGGGATGTTGCAGGTAATAGATTTTTTTTATAAACTGTAAAACAGTGGCATCACTCTCATGGCCACATTTGGGAGCATCTTTTATCCACAAAGCATGTGCATGTGTGGTGCTACTCTGGATTGATATTCTTTTCTCCAAAAAAAGTGTTTCACTTCTCCAAACGCAGGGGTAGTTTTATTGCAGATGAAGTGCAGCACGGCAATGAAGCGATTTTGAATGTACCTTGATACATTGACAGGGTTAAGGGAACAGAGTTCTGGTGCTTTTATATCTATTTCATCTTTGTCTTGGTTTGCAGTGCATAAGAAGTCACACAAGCCATCCCATATGTACGCTGCACAACTTAAAGGAACAAACCATGTGAGTGGGCTTAGGTTTCTTAGCATACAACATACATCAGCGTGACATCAGAACCAGTATTCCTTTGTACCATGCATGTTTGCCAAGAGATTTGTGATACTTGACGGCAAAACTTCATCTTTGTCTTTTATCTTTTGAACCAATTGTGTAGTGGACATGTTTAAACAATTAGAGCCTGTTTTTGATGTGTTTTTAATGTGTGTGCAAATCCATGACATAGAGTTGCTAGTACACTTTCGAACAGGAGGTGGAAAATATATTCTACGTTTTGTCTGAATATGGGGTCTTCAGAATACATTCGTAAAGAGCGATATTTGGATGCACTCATTTGTGTGGATATTTCATAATATCTTCCTGCTTTTCCTGTAGGAAAGAGTAGAGGAAAAGAATGTGCTTCTGCATTTTTTCCCATATGCTCATTGGGGATACTTTGGCTTGACACATTTGATATGTTTCGTACGCATCTTCGATAGTGTCTTTGGAGTCTAGTGGGTGAATTGTATACTAGTCTAAATTGTTGGCTGCAGTAGCAGGATCTACATGTTGAAATTGGCCATTTACTGGTGAATTTTGCATTATTTGGGAGGTTTCCTCTGTGTTTATATCTAGAAGTACAATGAAACTAGCGGCACAACAAGTGTAGAGGTTCCTCAGCACGTGCACTACTGTAGTCTAAGGTAAAAAGAATAGGCTTCAGGTCACTGGAAGGTGTGGGTATGCTGCCTGTATTCTCCACATTTAATGAAAATTGCAAATTTGTGTAGCGACCTAAATAAGGCAGTGTTACTATCCTGTCACGCAAGCTAAGAAGTGCAAGTTATTAATGATTTATTCATTTTCTTTTTCTCTTTGTGTTTGTCTTGTATTATATTGTTTGGTTCTCAATATTTACACAATGTTGTGTCTCTTTTGCAAATTGCATTTTCTCTTGTGGATTGAATTGATGCACTTTTTTTGTTTCCTTGTGCAACCGCCACTATGTTAACCGCTGGGTGGGGATTATTAATCTAATTGGTGTTTGAATATGCATGTATAATCACATCATTTGATGTCATACTATGTCTATTCAGCCACGGAAGAAGAGCTTGCTTGCTCGTGACACGTGTCAGTCTGAAAACACTCAACAATAAATGCAAATTGGCATCTTATTTCTTGAAAGGTTTGGAGCAGTGTTACTGGGACTATTATTTGCAATATATCTAGTAGCATTCACTGTTTTCTTTCAGATATTGTAGGGCTTGTCTAACTTTATTTAAGTCAACTAGTTGTTGCCAAATTTAGTTGTGTTTTGTTGGTACACCATTAACTAGTAAAAACAATGATTGATCTATTGGTTGTTGTACTCCTAGAGTTTCTACATTTTCTTTAAGATCTACTGGCAAATATACTTCTTTGCCACAGATGCCTTTTAGTAACTAAGATGGAGGCAATTTGGCTGTTTTCGGTAATGCATATATAGATTGAAATGGGTGGATTTCTTGGATTATAATACTCTCATACAAGTTAAGTTGTTGGAGAGCCTTTGAAAGTGGGAATATTTACAAATTATTAGTGATAGCACGTGATGGCATTTGGTTATTGCCAAGCTTTTTATTGCAGTGCGTGCAAACTATTGAGGGGTCTTTTTATTTGTATTTATTTTCTGCTGTTAAATGTAAATCTAACTGGAACCATTGGGATTCCTCATTGTCCTCTATTTTGTAGGCTGTAGCTACTATTTTTGTGCTCTGTTTATAAAATGTTCTGTGACAACAGACACATACTTGGTCTGGTATTTCAGCAGATGCGTTTTGAAACATAGCTATTTCTTTCTTGTATGTGTTTGTTAGGAGGTTGCTGTTTGTAAGGTTTTCACTAATGTTCTCTGAAGTTACTACAATTTCTAAGTCAACTTCAGTTCCAAAGTATTGACTTTGGATGTGCTCTATTTCTCAAAGGAGCTCTTTGGCTGTTCCATGTAGGAGGATGTTATTTAAATTTTGCAGTTCTAGAACAGGACTTTTTGTATAGTATAGTCTATGCACAAGATTACGTATAGCGGAATGGCGTGCTACTAACATTTTGATGTGGTGGAGGTGCTTCTGCAAGCAGTTTCTAAAATGCAAGCTAATGAATGTTCTTGAAGTCCAGTGTGGCTGCGCACTGGTCAAGAGTCCATGGTTTGTAAAGTTTTGTCTTTTAGTTTCACATAGTAAATGAGGAATTGTCGTAGAGACTTAAAGGATTGTTGCTGTTCATTACACATTGAGCTACATGTCCATGTATATGCTGGACAGTTTGTTTGGGCAAAAGGAATATTTGGTTAAATGTTTGTTGGGGCATTATTTCTATAAGGGTTTCTTTTGGCACAATGGTGTCTCCTACCATTTTGTACCCTCAGTCATTACTGTCTATGGCAAATGGGTTGTTTTGTTCTTGTTTAAAAGCATCTTCATTTAAATATGGTTCTGTGCTGCTTGTGTGAATCCAGTCACCTTCACAGACACTTTAAAGGAATCTCTATTGCATGTTTAGAAGTTTATCGCACCTTGAAACACTTGTGTATAGGCGCGTTACAAATGCCATATCATATCATATCATATCATATCATTCTGTAATGTATTGAATAGTTTACTTAGTGGTTTCATTCTATTTAAAATCAATACAAACAACTTTCTCTTTTCTAGAAATGCTCTGTCAATTAGAGCTTTGAGGATTAGTCTTCTGCGGTCGTTTTTAAGGGTAGATTGTGATGATTATTCAGCTGTCTTTACAATATTGTGAAGAACTCTACAGTGGAACATTTTTTGTAAAAAAAAAAATGTGAACGCTTTACTGTGGCTACTTTAACATTGGTAGATATAGGGTTAGGTTTATTAGTAGGTCTGCTATTGTTTGTACATCTTTTTTTACTATTAGTTTTTGGAAGAGGGGCTGTACTTTTTTTAGTGGTTGCAGGGTTTACTTTTGTTGAGTGAGGTTACTAGCCGTTTTGTTTTAATGGTTTCTATACATTGTGTTATAGGTGGATGACTACATGGCTTGCTTTTATTTCTATGTGCTCTATTTTATCTTTGTTTTATAGGGACTTGCTTTTTTGTAGGCATTCTGTTCTGTGCATTGGGAAAAAAGAAATTTTGGGTTTGAAAGTTGTGGAATGTATTCACATGTATTGTGGAAGGATGTGTTAGTGTGATTGCAGAGACAAAGACAGTACTGTGTGATTGTGTAGTGGGATGATAGGTGTATTTGGCAAGGATCTAAGAGTTAGAGTGTGTGCAGGTGTGATGGGCTTGGTTTAGTGAGTAATGGAGTGTTGGGGTGATTGAATAAGTAGGGACATTTTGAGATTTTAAGGAAAACAGTGGTTGTTGTATTTCTCTCTACCTGATGTAATGTGAGGTATATCTGTAATGTAACTGCCTTGTATCTTACTATGCCTGTCCCCTCGTATCCAGGCTACATGTAACTAGTTCTTCCCAGCCCACTGACACCTCAGGGTGTGTGTGCGCTATACAAATGAAAATAAATACATACATAAATAAATACATATAGTGAAAGTTCATTGTTACAATTAGAAAATGTACTTGCTATATTGATGTATTTACTTTGTAGGATGCAAAGAGTGTTTTTTGTTTTGATAGCTGTCTTTGGCAATCTTCTTCTGTCCTGTAATTGTAAAAGAAAGGTAGTGGGTATATGTGGTTATGGTGAAGTACTTTTAGTAGGCAAGGTTGTTATTTATGAAGGTAGGATGAGTTACTGGGAAAAAGAGTTACAGTTGTGTTACGGGTGGTGTATAAAATTGTATTAACTATGCTGTTAAAACAATTGGATTATGAGTACTGCTGTTTAGCCTATTAGAAGGAACACAGCAAAAATCGGTTGAGAAAAAGGTGCATGTCTAGGTTATCTTTGTGCTGCTCATTGTAATAGAAGAAGTGCTCTGTTTGTGGTATAATATATTTGTTATATGTTGCAGTGTTTTTGAAGAATATGAAACTGTGGCCTAGTAGCAAATGGCACCAGTGTTTGGTGTCTTATGGCAGAGGTTCGGGAAGAAGAAAACTTTATATGTAAGGTGAGCTGTTCTATAGAGATACTTTGGTGGTATACACATATGTGTGATCAGGTGGAGAATGGTGGCAGTGTGAGGGATGTAATGAGTGAGGTTGGAAATTGTGAGATTTATATGCTTTGAAATATGGAAAATGCTGACTGTTTAAAAATGTTTCTTTTTAGGAGCATTTTCATGAAAGTTAAAAAATGCAGATGTGCATTTATAGCTGAACTTTGCATAACTTTTTTTGGAAAAGAAAAGAAAAGCAGATGGACAAGATGTGTAGCACACAAGTGGCCGTTGGTATGTGAAAGTTCAATATGTTGTTAGTACATGCATATTTGCCAACATTATCAATTGCAATATGTAGGTGCTTATGAGGTTTTGGTTTTTCCCTTGGCATTCTGGGAGTTGTAGTTGCACTTTTTCCATTAGAAAACTTGGACTACAAGTCCCAGAACGCATAGAAGAAAGTAGGACTAGATAATCACCTACAGATTGGAATGGATCATGTTAGCAAGTATGCACGTACTGTCAACATATTAAAGTTCCACTTAAAAATGTAGCACACATGTTTGCTTTTTGTTTGTTTTACCAAGAAGTTACACACAGTGCTTCTGTAAATGTATATATGCATTTGTTAAAGAAATATTGTAAACACACAGCATTGGTTATTTTTCATTTAATATTTTGTGACACTTTTGAATCTTGGAGTCCAGGCCTGTCCTTTTCTTTTGGTCATTCTGGGACTTGTAGTCCCAGTTGTTTAATGGGAGAAGTGGTATTACAAGTCACAGAATGCAAAGAAAGAAACCAAGACTTAATAAGCTGCTATAATTTGGAATGGGTCATGTTGGCTAGTATGCATGTACTGCCAACATATTAAACTGGCACACACCAAGTGGCACCTAAAAATGGTCAACAAATCTTTTAAAAATTGTCAACAAATCTTTTCTATCTGCTTTTTTAAAATAGAAATGTACACAATGCTGCTATACAATCACATATTTATTTTCTAATGTTCTGAAAACGCTGCTAAAAAGAAACATGTTTAAATACACAGCATTGTAAGTAACTGGCAATTGATGTAAGCAGGTGCTGAATGCCGCAATTAATGGCAATTAATGGCATTTGCTGGAGTGGTTACAAAAAAGAGAATATGCTAAATCTTACTGTATATTGTTAAACTGACCTTTACCATTCTTCATATATGTTTAGAAAGATGGTACTATCACTCTCTGTGTCAATATTTATCCCCAGCTGAATGTGCAACAAAACAGGGTAGTTTCTTTGGAATTCGCTTTTCCTTTGATATGTAACGTCCTCATCCAAAAAAGCCCCCTATACTAAAAAAGAAGACCTTTCCATGCTCCCTTATTGTGTACCTACATATCAAAGGTGTAATGGATAAAGATGCACCTGGGGAACTGGCAATGTCGGTTGAAATAAATCAAAGTTGCTCCTCTCTTTCTCTGAGACATTTGTAATGAAAATAAAGATAAAACAATATATTTCAAATGTAAAAAAACACATTAAAATGTGCACCTATGTAATCATATTGCACAGATCAACCTACCAGTTTCAATATGTACATACCAAGAGAATACTTGAATCAGCAGCCTTGCTACTGGTAAACCCATGCTTTCATTTCTGTACCACTGGACCTCCATTCAAAAAGCATAGCCTTGCGCATTATTTTTATTTATTTATTTATTTTATTTATTACATTTGTTACTCGCCCAGACCCTGGGGTATCACAGCAAAAATACAGGTCATTTGCTCATTATTATACAATATTGCAGTTACAAACAAGAACACATTTTTATACATAGGTTACAAGAGATCATATAGTCCGATTGTTTATACCAAATTCCAATTGGTCAGGTAGCCATTCCCATTTTGTTTCAGCACTACTTGCAGTTCTGCGGATGCCCTTAGCAGTGTAGTTGGTCATGGGAGGGTGGGGCTTAAATGGGTAATATTTATTGAATAACCAGGTTTTCAGTGCTTTTTTGAATTTTAGTAAGGAATGCTCGTTCTTGATGCTCAGGGGTAGTGCGTTCCAGTACGATGGGGCTAGAACTTTGAAACAACTTCCTCCTGCTCTGCTGTATTTGTATTAAGGAACTTCTAAGAGGGCCAGGTTATTGGATCTCAGAGATCTATATGAGATTTTTTTCCTAATGGAGTTATTGAGGTTGCTAGGTGCTTTGTTGGTGGTACATTTGTAGACAATACTAAGGGTTTTGAAGATGATCCTTGCTTCGATTGGCAGCCAGTGGTTTTCTCTTCTAGTGCTAGATATGTGTTCAGATTTCTTTACCCCTAAAGCCGCTCTAAGGGCTTTGTTCTGTAATAATTGGATTTTGTTTAAATTGGTTTTGGAGGTTCCTAGGAATAGGATGTTGCAGTAATCTAGTTTTGTTAAAATCAGAGCTCTAGCCAGAGTGATGCAATTTACTGGGGTGAGAAATTGGCGGCTGAGTGCAATAAGTTTTGCTGTGTAGGCTGTGGACGAGGAGAGGGCTGCTATGTGTTTATGGACAGAGAGGTTGGCATCAAAGTAGACACCTAGCGTTTTGACTTGTTTGAGTACTGGGATCAGAGTGCCGTCGATGTTAATGTGAGAGTAGTCCGGGTGGAGGCTGCTTATTCTTTTTTGCGAGCCCACAATGAAGACCTCCGTTTTCTCATCATTTAGGCAGAGACTGTTAAGGGCCATCCAGTTTTGGATTATGGAGTAAACTTTATTGATGGTGAGGGTGTCTTGGGTCTAGTCGCCTGTAATAGGGATGAGGATCTGTGTGTCATCTGCGAAGTTGGTGTAGATGACACCCATATCATCTAAGGCTGAGAATAAGAGTTTAGTGTATGCATTATAGAGGGTGGGGGAGAGGCAGGATCCCTGGGGGACACCAATGGGTACTATTATGGGGTCCGCTGCAAACTTTCCAATGGCAACTCTGGATGTACGGTCAGTAAGAAAGGATTTGATCCAATGTGTGGCGTTGCTGGAGAAGTTAAAATCTTTTTTTAGAGTATTGCATAGTTTGTCATGATCTAGCAAGTCGAATGCTGCTGATAGGTCCAGTAGCAATAGTGTGGCTAGTTTGCCTGAGTCTCTAATAGAATCTAGTTGGATTTTAAGATCCAGGAGGGCTGTCTCGGTGCTGTGATTGGGCCTAAAGCCTGATTGTCTGGCTCCTAGCAGGTTATTTTGTTCGAGGTGAGTTTGTATTTGGTTGTAAGCTATTTTATCAATGATTTTAAGTAGGAATGGGACAGTCGTTATGGGCCGGTAGTTTGTGGGCACTAATGGGTCTAGAGTGGGCTTTTTTAGTAGAGGGGTGACCCAGGCCGCTTTAATGATGACTGGGACCTGATTTGTGGAGAAGGAGGCATTTACGAAGTTAGTGATTATAGGAGTGAGGGTAGGGGCACAGAGTTTAATTAGGTGTGCTGGAAAGTTATCACCTTTGCAGTTGGAAGCTTTAAGTTTGGATATAGTATTAAGTACTATATCATGAGAGACTGGTGTGAAATTGAAGAGGGGGGCGGTATTTTCTATGATTGTGGAGATCTGGTTGGCCGTAGAATGTTTGTCGGATAAGAGGTTTCTTTTGGAGGTAATTTTGTTTTGTAGTAGTTTGATTTTAGATGCCAAGGCATCTTGGATGGTGTTGCACCAGTCTTTACTTGGTTGGACTGGGTTGATTATAGGGATCGGATTCTCCAACTCCTTCAGTATGGTAAATAGCTTTTTGCTATCGGAGGATGCATTACTGATTTTGGTATTAAAGGCATCTGCCTTATGGGCGATGATGGCTGATTTATAGATTTTGTTTGCCGAGTTGAATTCTTCCAAGGCTTCTGGGGAGTGGGTTTTCTTTAGGCAGTGTTCGAGCGATCTTTTGATCCGTCTAAGAGAGACTAGTTCCTTGTTGAACCAGAAGGAGGATTTTTTGTCCTTACGTTTAGTTTTATTAACGCAGGGTGCTAGGGCGTCGATTGTGCTGGTAAGACAGTTATGGCAATGGTCTGCCAGGGCACAAGGTTCTTTAGCAGTTATGATATTGTCATTGAGGGCATTGGCTAATAGGGGGTTGATGTTTTCTGCTGTGAGTTTGCGGATGTTTCTTGTTACATAAGATTCTTCAGCAACCGTTTTCGGTAAGTCTGGTTTATTGCACAGGATAGTGAAATTTATACTATGATGGTCTGACCAGGGTACCGAGATGATGGAGTCTATGGATACTGTAGTGTTGAGTTGTAGTATCCAATCTAGTAACCTCCCTTTTGTATGGGTAGGGGCGTTCACAAGTTGTGTGAAGGCCATGTCTTTTAATGCACTATGTAGTGCATCTGCTTTGTGGTCTTGGGGGTCATTAAATCCTAGATTCAGGTCCCCTAGGACTAGGCATTTTGTGTTTGGTTTAATAAGTGGCGTTAGCAATAGTGGTATGTCTAATTCTGGTTGAGATATAGTGTTAGGTGCTCTGTAGATGGTTATTATGTTTATAGTGGTTTTGTGGTCCGTAGCTAGTTTATCTAGCAGGACTTCGTAGCCGACTGGGCTCTCAATAGGGCTGGTTCTTATTTTGAGATGGGCTTTTGCAATAATAGCTACTCCCCCACCTACTGATTTTGTTCTGTCCGTTCTAAGAATGGTGTAGTCTGGAGGAATGGCAATAGAGAGCGAGGGGCCGGAAGCTTGGTGAAGCCAGGTTTCTGTCACTATGAGTAGATCAAGTTGTTGCTCAATAATGAGGTCATGAATTTCTGTGGCATGCGCAGGTATGGACTGCGCATTAATGAGGGCTGCTTTGAGGTGTATGGATGGAGGAGGCTCTTGGGCTCGGGGGGATGGGTGAGTGTTAGTGGTCTCAATGGTGTTGGATTGTTGTTTGGTTATGGTGGGACTTTTAAGGTGTTTAGATTGGGTCCTTGATGGGGGTAAGCTTCCTGTGTTAGCGCGATTGACGAAGGTATTAGCTCTAGGAAGGTTGGTGAATCTAGATCTGAGTCTTTGGGTTCTTATGGGGCCTAGAAGAGGGATTTGTTTGGATTGATTGACTTTGATGGGGTTCCTGGTTGGAAAGTAGGAAGTTGTGAGGGTCCGTGATCTAAGTCTAGTGCGTCTAAGTAAACTGAGGACCGGAGTAGTCGTTATAGGTACAAAGTGGGTGTGTTGTCTCTTTGTGGCTTTTGGATGCTTTTGTGGTCTATTAGACCATTAATCAGATGATGAGGATTGGGGAATGGTTTAGTGCGGGGCAAGAAAGGCGTAGGGCATGGGATTGGGTGATGGCGGGGGCAGGCTGCTCTGGAAAGGCCATTGTCAAGGATAAGGAAGTGGGTACCTGTTCAGGGTGTGTCATATGGTACGACACAGAAGGGGAACATCATGATTAGTAACCAACCTTGCATGGTTTGGATTGGTTTGGATTAGGGAGGGGACAGGTACTGGCTAGCTGTGGTGTACCTGGAAATCTCTCTTATGGAACGTGCCTGGGCCAGTAATAGTGCTGCCGGCTACTGCTATTTAGTGGGGCTAGCTAGAAATACAGATCTGGACAATGACAGGGGCATATGCGTAACTAGGGTTGCAATGTGCTAGGTCCTAGGCAATTTAGTGGTGAATAGTACTAGCAGTGGCAGTGCTGACTAACATTACAGTACTCAAGGAGCGACTGGGCACCTATGTGCAGAGAAGGGCAACAACGGCAGTGCTCACAAACATCACAATAGTCGAGATGCGACTGGGCACCTATGTGCAGAGAAGGGCAAAAATGGCAGTGCTCACAAACATCACAAAAGTCGAGATGCGACTGGGCACCTATGTGCAGAGAAGGGCAACAATGGCAGTGCTCACAAACAACACAATAGTCGAGATGCGACTGGGCGCCTATGTGCAGAGAAGGGCAACAATGGCAGTGCTCACAAACATCACAATAGTCGAGATGCGACTGGGCGCCTATGTGCAGAGAAGGGCAACAATGGCAGTGCTCACAAACAACACAATAGTCGAGATGCGACTGGGCACCTACGTGCAGAGAAGGGCAACAATGGCAGTGCTCACAAACATCACAATAGTCAAGATGTGACTGGGCGCCTATGTGTAGAGAAGGGCAACAATGGCAGTGCTCACAAACAACACAATAGTCGAGATGCGACTGGGCACCTATGTGCAGAGAAGGGCAACAATGGCAGTGCTCACAAACATCACAATAGTCGAGATGCGACTGGGCACCTATGTGCAGAGAAGGGAAGCAATGGCAGTGCTTGCCTCGAAGTTTGCAGGCAGACTACAAGAGAGTGTCTATCAAGAGATTCAGCAGTAATCTTGAGTCAGTACAGCGATAAGACAATGTACATAAGATTAGAACATGCAATATAACATTTAGAGGGGCAGTATGCAAGGACAAGTTGTCAATGTAGACCATCTGTGCATCGTGCGGGCCAATCGTGGATTACTAGAGGTTGGTGGGGCAGTGCGAATGTAGAGGGGAGCCGCATTAATAAAAGGCAGCCTTCAGCTATAGAGAGGGGGCTCCTGGTTGGGTGTTACGTATAAGACCTTTAGATATTGTTAGTTTGGAGGCTCACCGTAATGTCCGCAGTCCTAGGAGAGGTGATTAGGCAGAGGCACGACAGGAGAGCAAGGACCGAGAGCAGCCTGCAGCGCGGCACGCTCGGTCAGCTCAGTCAGGTGCCTTAATTCGTGTGCCTTCGTCCGTGGCCGGCGCTCACCTGCCGGCGAAGGGGATTGGGCAGTTCTCGGTGCTGGCTACCAATCAGGAGGCTTCTGGTCACCAGCAGTGACTGGGGAGGGTGCAGGAGGCATGGGAAGCCATCTTGGAAAGTGCAACGGTCCTCATGGTGCACAATGGCGGATGCCACAAGAATTTTACCAAAAGTTAGGTAAATGAGGGATTCGTCGACTGAATGCAAATTATACCTTTAGCTGCATCCAGGATTAGAAATATGAAGGTATGAACATCGAGGGACGCAGATTCATCCGCAACGTCAGCTTGGGCTGCTAATAACGCCCCAAAGCTTACCTTAACACCCGGCGGGGTGAAGGTGATGAAGGAGCTGCTCCTGCAGCTGGGATGAGCGGTCAGAGCTCCAGCTCAGGCCCGGGTATGACATGGTGGTCACAGGTGTTATGGATGAAGATGCATCTGCAAACTGAAATACTGGTTGGAATAAACAAAGATGCTGTGTTCTCCCTCAGAGCCATTTGTATTGGAAATAAAGATAAAACAATATATTTATAAAAGTTACGTTTTGATAGTTTAACCGTGCACCACTGCCATTTACATGATCTCCATGCGCTCACATGTCTCTTTAAGAAAATTGGCTGGGGTTGGTTCGTGGGGGAAGAGGGATACAATAGAGGTTGTGCTCTGCTGTTGATGCTTGCAGAACTAGGAGAAACTGGCGTCTCTGCGTGTGTACTTTCTGCATGTGAATTGTGTGCACAGGGCTTCTTGTGTCTGGAGGGGTAGCGTACAGTGTCTGGGTTGTTTGTTGTTTGAAATTATTTCGTTTTGCAGCGTGGTTGGCAGTGGGTGTGTCATTTTTAGTGCTGTAATTTTGCTGTCCCCTTTGGGGCGTCTATAGTACCGGAGAGGGCTGCAGGTGTGCAAAAGAGAATGGGGTGGTTAGTTGGTTTCTGTTTGGCTCTGGGTGTGTAGTGGTTTTATTGTTGGCTTTAATCTGTATTGTACCATGTTTGCTTTGGTCTCAGAGGATGGTTTGTAGGGCTGCATGTTTTTATGCTTTTTTTGGTTAATTTAATAGCCAGGTCTTAAGTTGTTTTCAGGAGGTTAGGTTTTCATCCATGATTTGCATTTCCTTTCGTACCGAGATCCATAGCTTGACTATCAAATAGGAGAAAGCAGTTCCCCCGAATTTCCTTTTCTCACAGTGTTTCGTTTCTATTTGGACGTCATTGCTCGATCTTAATTTCTTAATGGTTGATAACGGTTGTTTTGAGCATGAAGAAATTCAGCTCCTTGTCCATGTAGTGATTTGTGGGTGATGCAGAGTGTTTTAAAGTTAATGCATTTTGTAACCGGTAGCCAGTGCAGACTTTTCAGGGCTGGTGTGATGTGGTCTCTTCTATTTCATCTCAGGAGTAGTCTTGCAGCGGTATTTTGGATGCATTGCAATTTTCTGTGAGGCGTTCTGACATTCAAATGTAGAGGCTGTTTCCCTAGTCGAGTCTTGATAGTACCAAGGACTTTATTACAAGGGTTTTGTGTGAGAAGTTGAGGTAGGGGAGCATCACTTTTATTAGGCATAGACTGTCATCCGCAGAAGTCCTGACTGGCGGATTCTTCCGCGTTGGGGATGGATGCGCAGAGGTAGGACGTTTTAGTCCCTTCTTTGTGTCCTTGTCGCCCTAAGTAGCGTGGTGCCGCTGGGAGTATAAATTCCCTCCTGTCCCAGCGGACCTCGCGTTGCAACCCTCTCGGATGCTCTTTGCTTAGGGTTCCCTCACTCCTTTCTGCTGTCGCTCTTGTTCCTCGGATTGTCAGCAGTGTTTCCTGGCTTCGCCTTCGTTAGCAAATCTCTCTCTCCTCTCCCTCTTGCCGCCTCTCGGGTGGTTCTATATCCTTTGCTTTTGGCGGTTCCGTCCCCGTGGGCGTGGCTCCGCCCTCTTTCTCTCACTTCTTGCTTCTTTGGACTCTTTGTCCCTCTCACCTTCCTTTGACTTGGCTGGCTGGGCTCTCCTGTGTTCCATCCAACCCTTGGACTCTCCACACCTTAACCGGCGGAGCTCTCAAACCTCTGACAGCATTCAGCTGATCTTCATTTCTGTTCCCTCGGATCCACGTTTCAGAAAAGCATCTTCCGCCTTACCGGCTATCTCGCATTTCAGTCTGTGCTCCATCTTCCCTGCAAAAGAATAGAGGAGTCTACTAGTCATCAAGGGTTTTTCCCCACAGGGGTTTTCCCTTATTCCGGCTTGGTTCCGGAAGGGAGGTCCCGGGACAACTGTCTATCAGCGGTCACTGTGGCCTCCCTCCGTGACAAGCACGCTCACCGGAAGAAGGAGAGAGACTACCTAGCCCGAAGACACCTACAAGACACAGACAACGATTCCTGCAGTTCAGGTGAGGAGAGTGTGAAGGAAGGGGGTGAGAAAGGAGTCCAGGTACGGAACTTATCACAGATTGCAACGCCAAAGAGTTACACGATGTCTGCTGAAGGACAAGTACAAGAGCTCGGGAAGGCTTTTCAAGCAATGTCGCAGGAATTACAGGGGGTGAAGATGGAGAATGCCCTTCTTAAACAGATGGTATCGGCTAGGGAGCCCCCCCTCCAGAATTACCGCCCATTGCGCTTTCCTCAGGGAAGTTTGATAGATCTCCCAAGAAAGTGAAGGAGTTCTTGGAGGCGTGTATGGTCTACTTCACTTTCAGGCCTCGTACCTTCGCAACAGACCAGGCCAAGGTGGGGTTCTTAATCTCAAATATGACCGGCAATGCGCTGACTTGCGCCACCCCGCTGGTGACAAGCAGTAATGCTATTCTTCAGGACTTTGCAGGGTTCACAGATCTACTCAAGCAGACTTTCGAACGGCCAGAGTTGTCCTTTACCGCCTCGGAGGAGTTGTTGGACGTCAGACAAGGCTCTTTGGACGTCTTGTCATATATCTCCTCTTTCAAAATGTTGACGGCCGGTGCAGGCTGGCCTGAACCAGCACAATATGCCATTTTCAGAAGGGGTTTGAAGGAGAAGATCAAGGATGAGCTGGCCAGATCTCCCCGCTCTCCCACTTTCTCGGATTTACTTGCTGCCGCTCTGCACATAGAATTCTGTCTCCAAGAAAGGAAGTTGGAACGACGCGAACAATGAGGCTCAGGATTTCCAATGGATTCCCGTTCATACTCTCCCCCTGACCGCCCTTCTGCGACCTCCACCGAAGAACCGATGCAGATCGGTGCCACCAGACCACCCCTGTCTCCCGCCGAAAGAGAGTAGGGACTATGCGCATACTGTGGGTCTAATCAACACCTCCTGAAAGAATGCACCGAACTGCCGAACAAAAGGTCGGGAAACGAACACCATCAGCGCCAATAGGGACTAGTGTCCGGGGGTTTCCAGGCTTTTCTAAACATCCCATGTTTCTCTGTCAGTATCCTCTCCCGACTCCAAGGATGACTCTAGACTTATGGTGATTCCTGCTGTCCTCGATTTAGAGGGCAAACAGGTAGAGACTCTAGCCTTACTGGACTGTGGAGCTGCAGGGAACTTTGCCAATACACTGTGGGCCAACAAGGTGGGCCTCCGCAGGATACTCCGGAAGGAAGGGCAGAAGGTGGAAGGTGTTGACTGGTCTCCGTTATCTTCTGGGCTCATCACTCATACCACTGAAGACCTCTCCCTGACTATCAATCACCATTCCGAGGTTCTGAGATTCGACATCATCAAGGTTGCCCATTTTCCCATTATACTGGGGATCACATGGCTTCGGAGACACAATCCTCGGATTAACTGGACTGATAATCAGCTGAGCTTCTGTTCCTCGTATTGTACAGCCAACTGTCTTCCGATGGAGAGTCGGGGAGACCTTCAGCCGGTTAAAACATTTTCAAATAACCACATTGGGATTCACGCGCTGCCCAGCTATTGTCTGGTGTATTCAAAGGTTTTTCAGGAGTGCCTTCATTCCAAGCTGCCGCCTCACCGGCCAGAGGACTGCGTGATAGATTTAGAACCCAATGCCCTGGTTCCATTCGGACAAATGTTCTCTCTCACACAAACCGAGAAGCAAGTGCTGCAAAGATATCTGGACACCAACTTGGAGAACGGTCTTATCCAGCACTCAAAGTCTCCCGCAGGAGCCCCCCTGTTTTTCATCAAGAAGAGGGGTACCACTGATCTTAGGCCCTGTATAGACTACAGGGGTCTAAATAAGGTGACTGTACGAGATCGTTACCCCATGCCTTTGATCACCGACATCATAGAAGCGGTACAAGGAGCCAGGGTGTTTACCAAACTCGACCTCAGGAACGCATACCATTTACTGCGAATAGCCAAGGGTGACGAGTGGAAGACCGCTTTCCGCACCCCATTCGGTTTATTTGAGTATAAGGTGATGCCATTTGGACTAGTTAATGCGCCAGCAGCGTTCCAGAGATTCATAGACAGAATGTTTTCCGATATGCTTTCAATATCAGTCATCATCTATCTCGACGATATTTTGATTTTTCCCCCGAACATGAAGGAACACATCATTCAGGTTACTCAAGTTTTAGGACGCCTACAAGAGAATCAATTGTTGGTCAAGGCCGAAAAGTGCAAATTCGCAGTCCCTTCTGTACAATACCTTGGGTACTTCTTATCAGAAGAAGGGATAGACATGGACCAGGAGAAGGTCCAAGCCATTCTCAACTGGCCCGCCCCTACTTCCCTCCGGGAGGTGCAGATATTCCTGGGGCTCTTGAAACACTACAGGAGGTTCATTCCGAATTTCTCAGAAGTAGTTTTCCCCATTACTCGACTACTCAAGAAAGATGCTTCCCCGTTTAAATGGTTGGCAGAGGCCGAGAACAGTTTCAGACATCTCAAAAACCTTTTCTGCTCGGCTCCGATTCTCCAACATCCGGAACAGTCCCGACCTTTCATCTTGGAAACCGACGCTTCGGCCATTGCCATAGGGGCAGTGTTACTCCAAACAATCAACGTGGTAGAACATCCAGTAGCCTACCTGTCCAAGACACTTTCTCCCAGCCAACTGAACTATTCTGTCCTGGAAAAGGAATTACTTGCCATGAAATTGGCATGTGAAGAGTGGCGTCATTTACTTATGGGGGCACGACACCCATTTCTTATCAGAACGCACCATAAAAATCAGAAGATTCTACAGGAGAAGGAGTGTTCAAATTCCAGACAAGCACGGTGGGCCTACCTTTTTTCACAATACGACTTCCAGATCACATACATTCTAGGGTCGCTCAATCGCTTGGCTGATGCATTATCTCGCAAAGACTCCAGCAAAGAAAAAACCTCAATCAATCTTGAACCCATGTTTCATCGCAATCAGATTCTGGCGCTAGTAGGCTCCTTCCTTCAAGAGGTAAAGGCGGCAGTGGTTCAGGAACTTCCACAACTGCCAATGCATTCCAATTCCTTTTATCAGGAGAAGAACGGCTGGGTTTTTTATAAGAAGTGAATGTACATACCAGAAGGGCCACTATGTAAGAAGGTTCTTGATTGGTGCCATAACTCTCGCTCAGCGGGTCACAGAGGAGGACACAACACTTTGGAACCCATTTCAAGGTCCTTTCTCTGGCCCACAGTGAGAAGAGAGACCCTAGATTACGTGAAGACTTGCCCAAATTGTGCGAGGGTCAAATATCCGTCAGGAAAACCCCTAGGATTGCTTACTCAAGTTCAGATACCAACTCGCCCCTGGGGACTTATTTCCACAGATTTCATCATGGACCTTCCTGTGTCCGAAGCATGTACCTGCATCATGGTTACCGTTGATGCTTTTTCCAAGATGGCACATTTTTCTCCTCTTCCCGGAGTCCCTACGGCTACTAAAATGGCTGAGGTCTTTGCACGAGACATTTTCAAACTTCATGGCCTACCGGACAAAATAATCTCAGATCGGGGGAGCCAGTACATTTCCAAGTCCTGGACAGCCTTATGTAAATGATTGGGGGTTGAGAGGGGGCTTTCATCTGGTTTCCACCCACAATCTAATGGTATGACAGAACGTCTCAATGCCACTCTGGAACAATACTTGAGATGTTACATCACTCAACATCAGGACAATTGGGTGTCTCTACTCTCCACTGCAGAATTCTCCTATAATAACACCAGGCACTCTGCCACCGGTTTCTCACCATTTTTCTGTACTTATGGAGTCCACCCACGGGCTGTTCTACCCAAAATACCCAGTTTCATCAACTCCCCGGCCGATGAGGAGGTTTTGGGGAATATTAAGGAAGCACATGTCACCGCATTACGAAGCTTGGAGGCCAGCAGGAGACAGAATAAGATTGAAGCAGACAGACATCGCAAAGACTGCCCGGAATGGAAGCCAGGCGTTAAGGTGTGGTTGTCCACCAAGTTCTTATCCAGATGGACTCGGCCCTCTAAGCTCTCTCCTCGCTTTTTGGGACCTTTTCCCACTCTCTCAAAGATCAATCCTGTGGCTTATCGCCTTCGGCTCCCCCCACTCTGAGCCGCATTCACCCTGTTTTGCATTCTTCTCTTCTCAAACCTCACCATTCTGATCTACTTCACAGACCTGTGCCTAGACACTTTCCCACACAGACAACTGACAAAGAGGAATATGAGGTCTCTGCCATTCAGGACTCTAGGTTTTACCGAGGCCGATTGGAATACCTCTTGTCCTGGAAGGGTTACCCGGATTCGGAGGATTCTTGGGATCCGGCTTCCCAGGTTCATGCCCCTCGATTGCTTGCCAAATTCTACCGTCTGCACCCGGGGAAACCTGGGGTGGTCTGGACAGGATGAGGGCATATTGTCATCCGCAGAAGGCCTGACTGGCCCAGCGGACCTCGCGTTGCAATCCTCTTGGATGCTCTGTGCTTTCGGGTTTCCTCGCTCCTTTCTGCTGTCGCTCTTGTTCCTCGGATTGCCAGCAGTGTTTCCTGGCTTCGCCTTCCTTAGCAAAGCTCTCTCTCCTCTCCCTCTTGCCGCCTCTCGGGTGGTTCTATATCCTTTGCTTTTGGCGGTTCCGTCCCCGCGGATGTGGCTCCGCCCTCTTTCTCTCACTTATTGCTTCTTTGGACTCCTTGTCCCTCTCACCTTCCTTTGACTTGGCTGGCTGGGCTCTCTTGTGTTCCGTCCAACCCTTGGACTCTCCACACCTTAACTGGCGGAGCTCTCAAACCTCCGACAGCATTCAGCGGATCTTCATTTCTGTTCCCTCGGATCCACGTTTCAGCAAAGCATCTTCCGCCTTACCGGCTACCTTTCATTCGAGTCTGTGCTGCATCTTCCC
The DNA here is from genome assembly GCF_040938575.1 of Ambystoma mexicanum. NCBI lineage: Eukaryota > Metazoa > Chordata > Amphibia > Caudata > Ambystomatidae > Ambystoma > Ambystoma mexicanum. The sequence goes on along the minus strand of NC_090933.1, from coordinate 334,625,225 downwards.
TGCAAAAGAATAGAGGAGTCTACTAGTCATCAAGGGTTTTTCTCCACTGGGGTTTTCCCTTATTCCGGCTTGGTTCCAGAAGGGAGGTCCCGGGACAACTGTCTATCAGCGGTCACTGTAGCCTCCCTCCGTGACAAGCACGCTCACTGGAAGAAGGAGAGAGACTACCTAGCCCGAAGACACCTACAAGACACAGACAACGATTCCTGCAGTTCAGGTGAGGAGAGTGTGAAGGAAGGGGGCGAGAAAGGAGTCTGGGTACGGAACGTATCACATAGAAGTGAGAAGCCTTTTTTTGCTATTATGTTCACTAGTGGTTCTAGGAAAAGTCTGTTGTCAATGAGGATAAACAGGATTTTCATCACTGGCAATGTCTCCGGTTGGGTTCCCATGTACGTTGGCCAGCTCAGGTCTGTTTGTCTTACATTGGCTTCTAGTGGGAGCATCATTATTTCTGTTTTGGTTGGATTTAGCTTGAGATTGTTGTTTGTCATCCAGGTGTATATGTAGGTGAGGAATTTGTTGAGGATGCTGTTCTTGTCTTGGATGGAGGTTATCTTTAAGATGAGTTGGGTGTCATCTGCAAAGATGTAGGCTGTCAGTGCATGGGTTTGAATGAGTTTCATTAGGGGGGACATGTAGAAGGTGAACAGGATAGGAAAAGAAGAGGAACCAGACTGCCCCACCCTTAAAACACACACGGGGGAGAAAAACCTATTGTCAGCTAGAGATTACTCAAACTAGCTAATGAGGATCACACTTGTACAGATAAAACAAAGTTCAATAAAAAAACATACTGTTAAAACATACAAAACAACAGGACAACAGGTTACTGTTGTTAGCCATTCAGACAGAAGTTCATGTATCATGTCGTACATGCTAAATCAAAAAGTAGATCAATGTGTGATGAACAATTCTAAACACATTTTACTGTTGACACACTTGTGTTTCTGGCTCTGATTGCAATATTTCAACCACAGAAAGTCTATTTGATGGAAAATGGCTTTCACGAACTCTGAGCTTTCTTCAGGACAAATTCAAGGGTGTTAAATATAACAGTTTGGATCTATACAATTAAGAAACAAAAAACTAGTGTTAAAAAGGAAGGGCAGAGTTTAAAAAGTGTGATCTTTCCTCAGTTAATTGAAGGAACAAGTGAGATGAATAGGTTGAAACCTCACCTTTCAGTTATTCAAGGCGTCTTGGGATAATGGGTGAATAATTTCAGCTGTCTTGCATACAGTTCGAGGTGTCCCTTGTGCAAAAATGCTGCATATAAATTCAAAAGACTCAAACAAACATTTTTTTTATATATTAGATGCCCTAGTTCTACAAATTTGAATGTTTATAGCAAAGAAGGGGGATAGGTAATTACCTCAAAGAGATTAGGTGATCATGTAAGTGGTGTAAATCCACAGTCAACAGGTCTAATTGGACACAAAATGACGGGGTGATGGAAGGGCCTTGTTCCCAAAGTCAATGGACGCTTCTGAAGTCGTCCTAAACAAAAAGTACAAAAACATTATCTGTTGCGGGGTAACAAGGTCAAAAAATAAATTAAGCTGCATAATATCTATTGCAGTTAAAGCTAACGATGTTCGTATCATATAGTAGGACTTCAAAAAAGCCACGGAAATGGAGTATATGCTTGCAGCATGGTTTAGAATTACAAAAATGCTGATGCTAGCGGAATGGATGAGAAAGCTCGAATGCATATTAGCCAGCTGGTGGCTCTAGGTTAGAGGGTTGCTCTAAAAACACACGGTGCTGCATCGTGTGAGAATGACCATGGAAATCCCTACTAAGAGAAGGTGGCACACTTATGTTCATAGCGGGAATTGAACATGATTAGTCCCGTAGTCACTAGGGACGCTGAAAGGAAAACTATCTATTTACTCACATGCAGTTACTAGATCACTGGCAGAGAGCTGCGGCACGGAGAAGAAAAACAAACTGGAAAGCCCATAAAGAGGTAAAAGATATTCACAGATGATAGCCCCGATGTCTGGCTGGTTTTCTAAACCTATTTCATCTCACTTGTTCCTTCAATTAACTGAGGAAAGATCACACTTTTAAACTCTGCCCTTCCTTTTTAACACTCGTTTTTTGTTTGTTAATTTTATAGATCCAAACTGTTATATTTAACACCTTTCAATTTGTCCTGAAGAAAGCTTGGAGTTCCTGAAAGCCATTTTCCATCAAATAGACTTTCTGTGGTTGAAATATTGTAATCCGAGCCAGAAACACAAATGTGTCGACCGTAAAATGTGTTTAGAATTGTTCATCACACATTGATCTACTTTTTGATTTAGCATGTACGACATGATACATGAACTTTTGTCTGAATGGCTAACAACATAACAGTAACCTGCTGTCCTGTTGTTTTGTATGTTTTAACATTATGTTTTTTTAATTAAACTTTGTTTTATCTGTATGATTACAAGTGAGATCCTCATTAGCTAGTTTGAATAATCTCTAGCTGCCAATAGGTTTTTCTTCCCCTTGTTCGTTTTAAGGGTGGGGCAGTCTGGTTCCTCTTCTTTTCTTATATTATTGAATTCGCTTTCTAGAACCAGAACCCCCGTGAACAACAAAGAAAGCTTGTGCCCATTCATTTTCTCAGATGGTGAACAGAAGCAAGGAGAGCAGGGATGTTACTAGGTTTGTAAAAGATCCCTGAGTATACTAATGTCAGGTCTGTCAGGACTTTGGGCTAGCTAGCCTTTTGGTTGTAACCCCTGAGCTTCTATCTTGGGCTTCAAACAAAAGACTGAGGGATATAGCCCATTGAGCCCCCCCCTACAAATGCCTCTGAGGCAGAGGCTTGATCCTTGTGGTACGCTGCAGATGAATGGCAGTAAGTGTGCTCTTTCTTTTCGTTTGGGAGGAAATATTTCAACCATTGTAGCATAGAGGTTTTTTTATGCTGTATTCCTCCAGTCTCTTTCTAAGTGTAGTGTGCTTGATTGTGTCAAAGGTAACAGAAAATTCTAGTAGTACGAGAGCCGATTTGGTGCTGTTGTCCACATTTATTTTTAAGTCGTCCCATATGGAAAGAAGTGCTGATTTATTTACTCTCATGGGTCAGAAGCCGACTTAGGATTGGTTGAGTATTCTGTTTCTTTCTACATGGTTGAGCAGTTCCTTGTACATGTGGTTCTCCAGGATTTTTGCTGGGTAAGGTCGATTCGATATAGGTCTCCAGCAATCCATCTCAAAATACAAATTGTAAATCACAGTAAAAACAGAGATAGATCCCTCCAAAAAGGCACCAAAGAGCCCCTACATTTCATACCGAGTGGTTTTGTGCAGGATTGCTATATATTTCAATCAGAGAGGCAGGGGAGAGCAGTAAGTGAGGAATGTAAAAGCTAAAGGACAGGGGTACCTGACTGCCTCAGCCAATTGCTATAGGGAAGGGAGGAAAACAGAAAAATACCAGAAATAAACAAAGGACTATACCACAAAAACAGTGCACTCTAGGAGCAGTCCAGCTAAGAAAACAGATTGGAAATCACAATAAAAACACAGATAGATCCCTCTAATACAAATGTGTACCTATATCCCCCAGAAGCACTGCTCAACTTGCTAGTTAATGTATGTTATACTCATGCTTAAGAAGGGTATTGAACCTGCAAACCTATCAATAGTAAATCGATTCTCTAACTTTTGAACCACTAGCTTTTGCGTTAACATTTGGTGGTCAAAGTTGAAATGGACAAAGCAAAACAGTAATAATGCATGACAGATGTCACCTACCTCGTCCCAACACCCATGTCAAGTTACCAGTTTGATTATGTTCATAACCAATGAGGGGATTTAAATCTGTGATTTTTTTCTGTGTTAAACCCATGCTCTAAACTCTGAGGCACTGGCCCTCTCTGTTGAAAATATAGATTTATGCACTATGACATAGCTGTCAAAGGTGTAATAGATGGAGAAGCATCAGGACACTAACATAGGTTGGACTGCAGCGTAAATTTGGTCGAGGCACCAATGAAAAAGTATCCAACACTCACACATTACAATTTATTACTATCCAGAACAGATCCTTTGAGTAGTATCCAAATGATTGTTTTGGTACAATATGTTGCAAATAATTTGAAAACATATTTGCTTAGTATTTCTTTTATTGTATTAATAGTTTTTCAATACCGTGAACTTGGTCAATGGGCTCCAAAGCTCTGCACAATAAAAACATGTATAAAATATTCTTCAACACAATTTACAGACAGTTAACATTAACATTGCTTCCCTCCCGAGAATTAAATGAAATCACATCATACCCTAAAGAAAACGTATTTTGCCCATAGTTTTACAGCACCCCCTGATCTGACAGGTTCAATGAAAAAAAGAACTTTTAAAACTTGGTACTTCAAAGTATAGAGATCCTCAACTAAATAGTCTCATTGACAGTCCTGAAATGCTCAGTTTACTAGACTAATATGTTCAGGAGTTTAAAATAGAGAGATTTGTACACCACACATATTTTTTGGAATTTGATCCTTTGTTCAACGATTAACCAATGCAAATCCTTCAAGATCAATGACATATGGTCAAACATCTTCGCTCGATAGATTACTCTTACAACTGTTTAAAAAACAGATCTCAATGGGGCAAGTGATGATGTAGGTAACCTCATGAGTAGTGAATTTCCAAAATCCATTTGTGAGAGTACCAGTGCTTGGATTCATGTGCAAATGTGAGAGATCATCACATATGATTTTGCTGCTCTCAACAAACATAGATAGAAATGTGCTGCTTTTACTGGACAGCTTAACTGAACAATCAGGGTTCTGAATCTATCGTAAAGCCTAAAGATTCTACTTTAGTAGCAAACTTTCTAGGATCTCCAACAATATTTTCCTCCTGGAAGCCTTTGAGCAGTGATGATTCCGGTTTCCCATCCAAAAGCAAACGGAATTCTGTGTTGTCTGAATATTATTTGAAAAAAATGGCAGGCCAACGATTTCTCAATATCTAAAAGACGCTCACTTAAATGATGTAAGTAGTCTCCATTTGCAGACATCTTTAAACATCGTTGTAAAAATTGTTAAAATAGTATAGTAACTTATGAAACTCGCCCACTCTGGCCAAACAAGTAATTAATTCTGTCATAAAAACTGGACCATACTAATTTCATGGACTGGCAATTCAGGGTCATTGCCATGTCGCCCAGTCCGAGCCTGCATATTCTAACATCTGAGCCAATGGGGATTCTTTCAGGAAACATCGTTTTTGCATTATGACATTTATTTTTTATTTATTGGGTATTTATAATGTGTCTATACACAATGAGTTTCCAGGCACAACAAGACAAGAGGTGCAGGACAGAGGGGAGGAGGAAGTGCTGGTAAGGGGAGAAGTCCTGTGATAAAACAAATGCCAAGGGAGGACATGTAGACAGAGCCAGTGGAAGCAGAGAGTGAAGGGGAAGGAAGGTCCCCATGCTAAGTGCGAGGTGAGGGGCTTGGCGGGCTAAAGTGTGCAAGCCAGCCAGACTAGTGCAGGGGGAGTGTCCCAAAAGGGCAAGTGCAGGTTGAGCAGAGGGGGTCAGGTGAGACCAATAGTGGACTAGGGGGGTCTGGTGCCCTGTAAGACTCTGAAGGACCCAGACAGCCAGTCAAGGGCAGACAGGGACATTAGCAGCGAAGGGGAGAAGGAAGGAAGAAGAGAAAGGGAAGGTCTAGAGAAGCTTACAGAACTTAAGGACATCTGGCTCAAGTATTAGAGGAGCACAGAGGCCATTCCAGCGGGCGGCACCCGGGTAGGAGAGATATCTACCCCCACTCTCTGCCTACAAAAGCGTCTGATCTGCAGAGAGTTAGAGCTAGAAAACCGAAGAGCTCTAGCAGGAAGGTATTTAGAGAGAGAGAGATCCCAGAAAGCCTTGTGGGTGATGAGTAGGGTTTTGGACTTGATGCGCACAACAACCGAGAGCCAGTGGAAAGATTTTAGGGTTTCAGAGATTCTGGTCCCTGGGCTTGAGGCTAAGGATAAGTCTCACAGTCCTGTTCTGGATTAGTTAAAGGGGCGAAGGGAGGAATTGGGCAGATTAAGGAAGAGGCTGATGCAGTAATCCACTCTGGAGAGGACCAGAGCTTTGGAGATATTAAGTTTCTGGGGGAAGGTGAGGAAAGGGAGAATGCCTCTGGGGAGGTGCAGCTGAAAGTGGGCCTACTTGGCAAGGTCTGTGATGTGAGGAGAGAAGGAGAGAGAGGGGTCGAAGATGACACCAAGGTGTTTGTCCTCAGAAGAGGGTGCCGGCAGGGGTTCCATGGAGGGCAGCCAGAGTGTGGGAGGGAAAGAAGGAGCAGGGGTTCCAATGAGAAGGATCTCTGTCTTACTGGCATTAAGGCAGAGATTGTTAGCAGTGCACCATGCCTGAATAGCAGACAGGCAGTCACGAATGAGAGAGGAAGAGAAGGAGGCAGTGGAGGGAAGCTTGAAGGAAAGCTGAGTGTCATCCACACTGCAATGGAAGTTAGGAGAGAAGGTGGAGATCAAATGGGCTAGAGAGGCCAGGTTGATTTTGAAAAAAGCCAAGGAGAGAGTATAGAACCCTGAGGGACACTGCAGGCAGAGAGTGAGATGGTGGAGAGAAAAGGGCCCAGTTGAACCTGGGAAGGTTGATCCTGAGAGGAATGAGGTCAACCAGTCACGAGCCAGATCCATGATGACAAGGGTATCACAGGGCAAATTTATCAGGGAGGCATGGTTGACCATATTAAAGGCAGAGGAGAGGTCAAGAAGGATCAGAATGGAAGTAGAGCTGGAATCGAGTTTTCAGAGCAAGTCTTTATGGGTGTTCACAAGAGCAATTTCCATGCCTCTGGCAGTTCTGAAGCCAGACTGGTGATCGTAGAGACAACCAACAGATTAATTGTGCTGGATAAGCAGGGAGATGGCCAGCATCTTCAAGATTTTACCCAGGAAAGGGGTAATGGAGATAAGGTGGTATTTTGCTGAACAGGACGGGTCAGCAGAAGGCTTTTTTTGGAGAGGGGCCACAAGGAAGTGCTTTAGGAGTGAGGGGAAGGATCCAGTGGCAAAGCAGTGATTGCAAAAATCGGCCAAGGGTGGAGCAAGGGAGACAATGTTGTTCTTGATAGTTCTGGAGCAGCAGGGGAGCACTTGTTTGGATGAGACTATCATAGAGCGGACTTGTCTAGAAACCTCATCAGGTGTAATGGGAGAAAAAGAGTCGAGTAGGAAGGGAGGGGAGAGTGAGGGCCAAGGGAGGCCTGAGAGTGGCAGAGGGAGAAGGGTGCAGAGTAGAGGAGAGTGAGGCCAGATGTCCTGAGTTTAAGAGATGAAGTGAGAGGCCAGAGAAGTGCAGAGGGCCAGTGAAGGCAGAGGAGAAGTGGAGACTACAGTAGGGTTGGCGAGTTCCTTGCAGATTTTGAAGAGTTCAGCCAAGTTGTTAGTGGCTGCAGAGATGCAGGCTTTGATATCGGCCCTCTTCTTCAAGCAAATGGACAGTATGTATTGCCTTTGGAGCAGGTGGCAGACCAGTTTGTCAGAGGATGTGCTCGAAGCCTGCCACTTCCGCCCAGCTGCTCTGCACTTGTGTTTCAGAGCGGCCAGGTCAGAGTAGCAGGAGTTGCACTTGGGGGCAGATTTCATGTGTATCCTCATGACAGGGACAAGGATGTCCAGAGTGTTGGAGATGGAGAGTTGAAGGTTAGTAAGGGCTGTATCAGAGTTAGAGTCAGAGGTAGGAGGGGGAGTGAAGGTGGCAGCAAAAGCAGCAACTGACACTCGCGTTATAGGTCGAATGACGCAAAAGGAGTTAGACAGTGCAGGTGGGGGCTTAGCCGGGGGACCCAGGAGGTCCAGGTGAGAGAACAAGAGAGCATAATCAGACCAGAAGAGAGGAGAGGAGAGAGGAGTAATGAGTAGGTTGGAGATGGGGATGTCTGAAGAAATGAGAGCATCCAAGGTGTGTCCGGCTGAGTGCGTCAGACTTGAGGGTAGAATGGAGAGGGAAAGATAGTCACAGCGGTTGTAGATGAGCCCAGAGGCCGAATCAGGGAAGTTGAGGTGTATATTGAAGTCTCTTATGTGGAGAAATTTGGAGGAGAAGGCCAGGAGAGAGAGGTGAGGTGAGCCCATTCTGAGATGAAGTGAGAGACCTGGCCGGGGGGCTGTAGATAGTGGCCAGAGTCAAAGAGATACCACGAGAGACACAAAGCCTGCAGCCATGGCATTTGAAAGAGGAGTAGGCCTGAGTGGGTATGATAGTAGCAGGAACCCACTCAGGGAAGACCAGGGCCACTCTGCACCGGGCTGGTTAGGCCTGGGCTCAGTGTGGATCTTGTAGCCCTCAGGGAGGAGAGTGTCAAAACATGTGACAGAGCTGGCAGTGATCCATGTCTCAGTGAGAGTAAGGACATCTAGGTTGAGGTCTTCAAGGGGGTGGCAGATGTCAGAGGAGTGTTTGACAGCCGAGTGAGAGATGAGGGTTGCTAAGTGGAGCAGGTTGCCACTTTTAAAGATCTTCCAAGGAGGGGTACAAGAATGTGGAAGACTTTTTGGAGGTGGCAGTGAAAGTCTGCCTGGAAGAAGCCTTGTAATAGTTGTCAGTGATGGGCAGACCTAGATTGGAGACCAGGAGAGTCTTCTTGAACTTTTTCCTTCCAGACTTCGACAGAGGGATAGGACAGGTGATAGAATAGCAATTCGAGTAGACAGCAGAGATTGGGAGCACCATCGAGGGAGAGTGCAGAGAATAGCATGGGGGTGGAGAGGAAGGAACTGCAGAGCAGAACACCAACTACAACCATACATCAATGCAACAATCTAGAGTCAAGTGTCTGGGAAGGTAAAAAAGGCATAGGTTACATCATACAGCAGAGAGTACAACACCTAGAAGCACATTATCTGGACAGAGGGAAAACCCTAGAAAGAGGAATATAGGAAAAACCTCATTTTTAAACAAAGTAACACATGAAAAACACACATTCCTAGAAAAGATGGAAAAGCATACATTTTACATACAGCAGAAAGTGAAAACACACAGATTTGACTTTCCTAGAAAAGAGGGAAAAAATATTTTTCAACAACAGCAAGTGAAAAACACACAGATTCGACTTTCCTAGAAAAGAGGGACAAAGAAGCCTAATTATTAAAAACAACACCAAGTGAATAACACAGAATTGACTTAGCTGGAAGGGGAGAGGCCCCACAGGCTACATATGACAATTCACCAATGCTAGATATGGTTAACATACTGCTGCCAAGTGCAGCAGATTGCAGAATTAGAAAGTAGAAATAATAAGAGAGGAGGGACAGTTAAGTAGTCAGCAGTAATAGCTGTTCCACCTGCCCGCACCTTTCTTACCTTATCATCCACCGCTGGTTGACGACTGCGCTGCATGCTCCCACAGCGAACACTGGCTATCACCCTCTGAAGCTGCTTTCGTGGGAACTGCCCTCTGCCTCTGGGCCCTTTGCAACAGGGGGCTACCACAGGCAGAGGGCTGCCCTGAGAGATAGACTTAATACAGCAGTCAAATGTTTAATGTATTAGGATGTATCTGGGAACTAGCAATGCTGGTTGGGATAAATACATTTGCTGGTCTCTATCTTTGAACATGTTCTGATGGGACTAAACATAAAACAATTTAACAACAAAGATGTTTTTTTTAAATGTTACACCTTTCCTCCCAACGCACAGCCAAACCTACCAGTTTTAGTATCTTCAGATCAATGATAGGACTTGAAACTGTAACCTTGCCATTGGCACCCCCATGCTCTGACCTCTGATCCACTGTGTCTTCCTTCAGAAAACCTAGCAGTGTGCATTATGAAATTGCGTTCAAAGGTGTAAAGGGTGAAAATGAATCTGGGAACTATCAATGTTGGCTGGGATAAACAAAAGGTGCTAGTCTCTCGCTCTGAGACATTTCTTACAGAATTAAAGATAAAACAATGTTTTATAATAGTAAAGAAATGTTACAAATTGTACCCACTTCCTCCCAACATCCATGTCAACCTACTCCTCCATTCTCCTGTTCCCCAAGATCTCTTACCGTATGGCCTACTTTCCTGGGACACATTCTTTTCTCTCCTACTTTTCTCACAATCTTTCTCCAAATCTCCCAAACAATCAGGATGTGTAATCTCTTTCATAATTTGGATTGGGTGCCAATTGTTTAATGAGACCATGGTTTGGTGGGTCCATTTCAACATTACTGTGCGTTCATCTAATTGTGGCAATTCTAATGGCTTTACCTCCTGTCCATGCATATGCACTCTAGTCCCAATTATATTTAGGTGTTTTTATTTCTCAAATAATCCAATTTGGCTGATGCCCCTGCCACACTGACCAAAGGGCCAAAATACTCTGTCCACCATTTGGGAATCAGGTGCCCACATGATGGAGCCCTGAGATGATTCTGCACTCCATCTGCCAAGGCTGTAGCGTGTTTGCCGTCAGTCTTGAAACTGCAAACTGTATCACTGGTAAACGCATGCTCTAACCTCTGATCTACTGGTTCTCACTGCAGAAAGCATATATAACATAGCTATCACAGATTTAATCAATGAAGTTGCATCTGCGAACTAGCCTGGGTCGGTCTGGGGCATAAAATCAATCTAGGAACCAATGACAAAGTATCCCACAATCACACATTAAAAGCATTACTATCCAGAACTGACTGTTTGAGAACTATCCAGAACTGGCGGTTTGAGTACTATTCAAGTTTTCTGTTTGTTTTTGGGTAAAATATGTTGCAAAGAATGCTTTAAAAAACTCTGGCCAAACAAATGGTCCATTCTGTAAAAAAAAACACCCAAAAATCCTGACCCTTTCTAGAATAATAGGCGGGTACATCAGACATTGCCCTGTTTCCCTAAAGGACAGACCGAGCTTGCTCTTATTGGTCTTAGTGTAACATTCACTCACATGATGTGGGTGTTTCCAGACTATAGAGACTTATACAATGATTAACTTAAAACAATGGCCTCTTTGTATAAGAATCTAACAAGCACTGATAAAACCAATAGATCTGACTTTGCAAATATAGTGGATACAATTTTTCTTTGTCCTTCTTTTAAGTGCAGGCTCCATGGAAAAAGACAATCAGTCATGTAACCTACATGTACAAAGCCAGCCCTTTTGTCTTTTTCCAAGCTTGCTGCGTGCGTGGCTCCTCTGACTACTGGGCCCTTAGAAGAGATGATTTGTGTTTTCATAAAGCTTCACTTTCACTGGCAAGCTAGCAATTCAATACTTTCTAAGCCCATTACAGCGTCAGTGTTTGGAAAGTGTAGCATTAACACCAAAATTAACGGAGACCACAATCTCCATCCAACAGTTTATAGATTGATAACATGCCAAATATAAATACAAAATTGTTGAGGCAGTGTAGGAGGCAGCGTGCCATCTTAATTCAATCTACAAATAATTTCAAAATGATTCAGTGTTATATTATAAAAATGGTTGCTTTCCATTTTTTATTTTTTTTATTTTATTGAACATTTCTTAGCCGTACATGGTACAGATCTGCAATCACATACATTTTCCTAACACATTGCAAATGGTTCCTTTTTGCAAGGGTCACTGCATGCACTTAGGTGTTGCAGTTCTACAGACACATTTCTAGTGTAGTTGTCAGCCTAGCTTGGTCCCAAGCACCTGGGATTGAATGGTATAGATCTGGTTTCCCTTTTGGCTCTGCAGGAGGTTGGCGCCCGAGATGTCATTTTATCGCATTGGCTGACTGGCTGTCACTTCCCCAGCCCCCTCCCCTTTTTTGCAGACTTATGGTAAGAGGGTGTTTACCCCACAGGCACAAAACAATCAGTTGCAGATCAGAATATAAAAAAAAAGAGTCCTGCGACATTTCACGATTTCAAAATGGCGGCTGTTGATTTCTTCAATGCAGGGGTGTAAATATTTCTCAGTCATAAGTGCATGTGACAGAGCTTAGCAAGGGAGAACAAACAAATTACAAGAGGGTTGGGGTGGGTCCTCCCCCTTAGAAATATTTCATAATAATTACTTAAAAGATACATATACAGCACTCTGGGGGTCATTACGACCCAGGCGCTAATTGCGCCAACTTTACCACCATGGTGTAAACTACGTTTACACCATGGTGGATGGCGGATTTACCGCCCCATTCCAAGGTGAGTCGGGTGGTAAATCCCCATTTCCCATTTTCCCTTCCCCATTCCCATTTTTGCCCCATAGGGCATAATGGGAGTGGGGAAGGCGCTAATTACGCCACCGTAAATTACGGTGGCGTAATTAGCATCATGGCAGGTTAGCGCCATGGATTTTAACGGCTGCTAAGAGCAGCCGTTAAAATCAAAATAGGCGTTAAGGGTTAACGACGGCGTTAACCCTTAACGCCTGGGTCGTAATGAGGCCCTCTGTCTCTGAAAAATTCAATAGATGCCATGTCACTTATGGTATGCAGGATTTTTATACAGTACATTTTTAGGATTCCAGTGCTCACAATATATGACATCATGCCAGCACTTCCCCGTCAGGCAAGTACTGCCACTGTAAAAGCACATCTGTTTTTGGGTTTGCCCAATAATGCCAGTTCTGAAACTTTAAGAACACATCCATGATTGTCTAGACTAATAATGCCAGTACTGACACTGTGGAAATACCGTCATGATGGATTTGTCCAATAAGACCAGCTATGACTCTGTAAAAACACATTAATCTTGGATTTGCCAAAAAATGGCAGTCATGGCAGTATCATGATGGCTTTTCCACAAACTGCCAATATTTGCCACTGAAATACTACACTTGTGATGGCTTTTTGCCAAAATGCGGGTACTTGCTCATGTAAGAACTAACGTATGACTGTGCACCAAAATGCAAGTTTTTGCTCCAATAAGAACAAACACGTAATAGCTTTGCTGAAACATACTAATATGTGTCCTTGTAAGAACACACATGTGCTTACTTTTTCATAACATGATAGTCTTTGCCCTGTTAGATCACACATGAAATGGCTTTGCCCATAAATACCAGCATCTGCCCCTGAAGGAGCACACTTGTGATAGCTTTGCCAATGTAAAATATATGTGTAAAGCTTTCCCCAAAAAATGACAGTATTTGCTCAGTAAGACACACTGATGATATCACTGGCCATTAATTCTATTTTTACACTATGCACAATAATACTGCCACCTCCCATCTCCCACTAAACACACACACATGCTTGTCCCTTTACACCTCCTCGGAGACCCTGACCTCCCACACCCATTCAGCCCAGCTCCTATCTACCCTCAGCACTTGCATTGGCACACCCTCCCCCCCGGAGGTTCACACTTACACCTAACGTGGCTCTGGCCACTTCATCTGTGGCTCACCCATGAGCTTGGACTCCGCAGCACTTACCCCCCTGCCCTCTTCCTTGCTGCACTTGCACGCTCTGAATACTCACAGGGCATAGTAGGTTTGTCCTTTTTCATTTTTCCTCCCACTTCTTTTAAATATTAAGTTTTTTAATGTGTTGCGCTCCCTTGTTCCCTCCCTTTGCCTTGTGGGTGCTTTGAAACAGTATTTTACTTGCTGTATAAGCGCCTAACAAGCAAACAATAAATACAATAAAATGCTAGCCTTTCTGAACTGTGAATGCAACTGGTTTTTCTCTCTGAACTGAAACTATGACCCAAGGACTTTTTGGTGGGGCAAAGTGGAAGCAGGACAGGCCTGGAGTTTTAGTTAAAAATAGAAAGACATGTTGGCAGTGCGATCAGAATTGCAGTTGTGCAGATAACATGGCAAGTTGAATTGAGCATTAGGTCAAACCTCCCCATTAACTGTCCATTAGCTTCAAACAGGGTCTTTTGCAGCCAAGGAGGGGAGGGTAGAATAACACAAGTCAGGCAGATGGCCTAGTCGTGTGACAATGGAGAACTGGAACTTAAGGAAAGGTGGGGGCTATTGTGAAACGGAAGGGCAGATGTGAAGCATTGGCCGATTAACTTAGTATTACATTTTCCTTAATACAAAGAGCATCTTGTGTTCCAATGAACTAATCCTAGACTCATATTAAAGGGGGTAAGAATCCCATTGGTACCATGTAAATATGAATTATGTGTGATGTATACAATTTGAGTTATGAAAAAAATTAGATTGTGAAATTAATATGTGAATTGTGGAGTCTCATATTTTTCACTAGTGCAGCGCAGTTGCAAATCACAAAAAACAGTAGCTCCTCCCAGGAAGGGTATGCTGAAATAAGATTAGTATTTTTCCGACTCACCATAAAATATAGAACTCAAAAATATAGATGTGCCTGCAGTTATCTTAAAATTAAGGTAGCTGCCATGTTGTGAGATTTTAAGAACACTGAAAGAGTAAACCCACCTGTCATTTTGGGATGATGAATCTTTTTCCTCCCTCAGCCTGTTACACTCACCTGTTCTCTGCGGAGGCGTTGAGGCATGGTTGCACCTCTCCCAGGAGTTAGATCACCCCATCAGGTTTTTCCCTCTGCGGCAAAGCTGTGAGTGGCGGCAATTGGTAACACTGATCCTGCGTGGATATGAGAATACATTAGTGCGCCTATCAGAGACTATTGTACCTCTCAAACCTTTCTACCCAAGGTGCGATTTCTGTGGCCATGTACCGGCCCATAGGGCTCACCTGTTAATTCTTGTTGGTAAGCTCTACGTCCTGCTACTTTTGCCTGGGGCACTTGTCGATGGGATCTAGTTCCTTCACTGATCCCTGGTAAGTAATAGTCCAGTCCAGCTGCGACTATGCTTCTCCTCTTGTCTCTTTCCCTTTCTGTTTTCTCATTACCTCGTTTTGTTTCTGTCGTGGTATTATTGCTCTCAATATTGCTGTTAATTCCTGAATAACGTTTTCTCTTCTGTTTTCTTCCCAATAGATGGAAATGCAACCCAAAAGCAGCTGTGGGGGTGTGGTATGCAGTCAGGAGGAAGATGGATGAAACCGCAATGTCCGACAACAGGTGAGTGATGGTTTTAGGCAAGGCGCGAGGTCAGTGGTAGCGCTACCTTAAACAAATGTCTTTTAAATATCTAACCTTGTCTTTCGTTTTTTCTTGCAGATGCTGCTGTCACTGATGAAGTGCATCATGCTATGGGGCCAAGAAGAAGCTGTGAAGATGAGCTGTAGTGCCAGGATGAAGATGTCAGCATTCCGGATGGCTTGAGATGAACTGCGGTGCTAAGAAGAAGATGTTGGCCTTCCGGAAGATTTCAAGAAGAAGGTCAGGATCAACGAAGATGCGCACAGGTGAGACTAGGTTCCCCAGATGGTAAGAATGGAACCAGGAAGCAGGGTTTCCAAAGGTAAGTTTCAATCCCAAGGCTCTTCAATCAAATTTTATTAACCAGGAATCCATCACTCACCTGGCATCTCTATCTGAGACACCTTGGTCGGAGAGTAACAGCAAAATACCTCATGCATACCACGTCCCAGGAAAAGGGAAACATGAGGCAGCTGGACTCACCCAGGCCTAGTCCAACTGATCCAGAAGGCCAGTCCTTATCCGATATCAATGAGGGTTCAGGGTTGCCAAGTAGAAGGGAAGGTGGCCAGACCAGTGAGCTCTGGGAATTTAAAAATACCCCACCATCTACTTCTGGCCAGGGGATCTCCTATTATGAAAAGATCAGGGAGTTGGACTGGAAGAGAATGAAGTTGCAAATGGAGCACCTGGTCTGCTTTGCAGAAAGAGAAGAACCAGAGTTTAGGCCTCAAAAGAGCATCTTAAAAACCTCCACACATTCAGGGAGGTGGGGGGAATTCCCTATGTTAGGCAAAGTTTGAATGCAGTACCCTCTGGGAACACTACAAGCAACTATGACTACAGGTGTAAGCAAACAAACCTTTGATATAAGTCTGTTTGTAGAAAGAAGAATCATACATTGGGTCACAAGCTGATTAGGCCTGTGAGTTGCAAAAGTTCCAAGCACTTTCGCCACGAGAGGTAAGTACTCTCAGTCTTATTGTAAAATTACAATGCACAAGTACAATTGTTACAATTGAGAAAAAGGATCAGCTGATGACTTCTGTTCCCGGCAGTTCCTGCAGATCTCGCTGTTCCTGGGCCTCAGTTGTGGGGACAAGAGGAAGGACATCGGGGGACTCCTGCACTGCACTGAGACAGTCAAAAGCTTGCAACTGGCAAACTTCAATTCCAGTGGCTGTAAGTAACGCACACAAACTGGTGTCCATCTCCCTGGTTATACGGTTTCCTGCAGCAACTCTGAGGAAATTAAACTAGCTCCAAGATGGCTTACTCTGGAGTTGATTGGTCCCACCAACTCAAAGGGAGAAGTCGTTCTTGCAGGGGCTTCTATTTCGATGCAAACTTGGCGATTCGGACCTGCAGCAGGGCTTCAACGGGCAAACCAACGGTCTAGGAGTTGCAGCAGCTGTCCCCTTCAAGCTCTTCTTCGGTTCCTTCGTTCTAGTGGTCGATTCTGCCTTCTAAGCCACGAGAATTGCCTTTTATTCAGTTCTCTCCTATTCAGTCCAGCTTAGCTGTCACTCACTTAGCAGGGTGGCTGTTCTTGCCGTACAGTCAGCCAGCCAATCACCACAGAGTGCATTTGGGTCTCCTAGGAGACTAAGCACTGGGAGTTCCGGGTACCTCCCTCACTTCTTCCCCACCCCAGACACTCGGGTGCCAGAGGCGGTCTTTACTCCTGAAGCCCGCCAAAGTTGAATGAACAAAGAGACCAAACCTGGTTTGGCGCACAGAGAAAAACTCTAGAAGAACCTTTCCAAAAAGATATGGCAAAAACAGAAGACCGGGACCTGTTTTAACAAAAGGGGCTCATACGCCATCTCGAAAAACATGGCCCCAGCTATTTAACGTTAGCGGAGCTACAAATTGTTCCCAGTCGGGAAAAATCATGGTAGTTCATTGTAAAACCACTGCCACCAGCCATTCTGAGAGGAAAGGGTAACATTTGACTGCTACCTGAGTATCTAGACACAGCGGATACTAAGTAACCCCTCCAGCACTCTATTGTAAAATAGGGTGTGCTGGGTCTAGGAATTTAAACGACTAGTAAAGTCAATTTTACTTTACTTACTCTGGGAAACAGTAGTTTATCCCAGAGAAGGTATTTAAACCTTGGGATAGCCTGAAAAGGCTTCCCTGTGCCACTGCACTGAGGGTGCTGTGTGACACAAATGAAAATATGATGCCTATGGAGTTGGTTAGGCTCCATAATCAAAAGAAAATAACACAGAAAACAGATAGAATTAAAATGACAAAATCCCAAAGTTCAGCAAAAGAGCTTGGGTGTCTAAGGTAGAAATGAATTAGCACATTTATGAGAATTCTCCCTAACACCCCACCATCCCCGGAAGGAGAGATGTGTAGGTTGAGTACTCTCCAGTGCGAAAAGAGGAGTACAAGGGAAATGACCCTGAGTGACCACAGCACCAAATAGGGAACTGTCTCCACGAAAAGGGGGACAACAAAGAATCAGGGGCAAAAGGGAACTTCCCAATCCCACCTGTTTCTGGGTGCAAAATATTTTTTACATATTCCCGGACTCTAATACATTAAACTGTCCAAGATCACAAAGTATCAGGTAATATTATCCCCACCAATAATATCGCCATATATATGGTTGTGGGGTAAGGCCATAGGCAACATTATTAGTGGGGATAAGGCCATAGGCGATATTGTTAGTGGGGATCATTTATGGGTTTATTGGGACCAGGGGTTGCAGGGGTGTCCCCCGCTCCATTAAAATAATTATAGGGATTGCAGGGGTGTCCGCCACAGGTTCCATGGCTTAATATCTCTGCACAAATATGGCAATATTTTTGTATGGCGATATTTTTGCGGGGATATTAACACATGGAACCGATCACACAGGGTCAGAGTTCAATATAAAAAAGTTCACTGCCAAGCTGGCATATAATACACATTTTCTTTGCCCTCTTGAGGTGAGGGAATTAAGATTTTATGCTCCTGTCTAGGTACAGGGCCAGTGTGCATTATCAGCGCTTGTGGATACTGGACCACAAGCCACCCTCCTGTCCAAAAGGGCATTGGATCAACTGAACTCAGGAAGGGGGAAAGTCACCAAATACACCTCACCCCTCTTCCCAGACAACTCCAAA
This sequence comes from Ambystoma mexicanum, assembly GCF_040938575.1. NCBI lineage: Eukaryota > Metazoa > Chordata > Amphibia > Caudata > Ambystomatidae > Ambystoma > Ambystoma mexicanum. Next base: position 334,607,131 of record NC_090933.1, on the reverse strand, counting down.
ACTTTGATGGGAATGCCATTTTTCATGGAAGGTACTGCAGATGTGGAGATAGAAATTGGGCTGAATAGGGTGAAACACCCAGTGATAGTCGTGGCTCCAGAGGGCACACCTTGTCTATTGGAGAATTACCTCCATCAGAGGTTATCCCACTGATTGACTGCATGAGCAAGGTCCTCTGGACTCAGACTAACTGGCCATTTTAATTAAAACAAAGCACATATTATTTTGAGTATGAATGGCGCATGCCATGTAATTGTACAACGTTCTGAGAAAGTGGAATTTCATTTCCAGAACAATCAGGTCCCAAACAGGTTTTAAGCAGATGGACAAAGAACGAATCAATCTTGCAGAGGCCTGATAGTCAAAGGTATAAAACCAGAAGCTGAAACAGGTGTTTCTAAATTCTCAGGATATCTTTTCAGTGGACTAATATGACTGTGGGCACACAGATATACATTCAACCACCGTACCGACATACCTTGAGATGGCTCCCGAATTTGTGAAACAATTTTGGTTGCCTCTCGCAACCTTATAGTCACTCACAGAGTATTAAAGAAAACTTAGAATGCCGTGGGATAATTCATCCAATCCACAGTACCTTTAACAACCCATTACTGGGGATACTCAAAACCAGTGGCCAATGGAGACTTTGCACAGATCTAAGGGAGTTAAACAAACGGGTTCACATGTTGAGATGCCCCTCCCCTACATCAATCAGGGACTGGCCCAGATCTAAGGGTCACAGGTGTAGACCACCATTGACCTAACCAGCGGTTACTGGACAGTACCTATGAGTAGGGAAGACCAGTATATGCTTAACTTTGCCTTCGAGGGGAAGCAATACACATGGATTCAAGCCCCCTTTAGATACATAAACTGTAAACACAAATTTAACATCTTCCTACATAAGGCCATGCCCAATTTGGGCAAAAGGGAAACCTGGCCTATGTAGATGATCCCTTAATCAAGAGCTGAACTGTGTAGAATGGTCCTTTCAGAAGGCACAGTGGTGTAAGACCTACGTGAACTTCTTAGGGAACAAAATCACCCTGAGGGTCTCAGTACCCAGGCGAAAAAGGTGGAAGCATCATTGAAAATGAAAGCCCTTCTACTCTGCGAGAACTAAGAAGACTTTATGGACTCACTAATTGAAGTAAAAAGTTCCTTGAAGTCTACGCAGAGGTCACTCGACCTTTGGTCCATTTATTAAAGGCCGTAGTCAAGTGGGAGTGGGGTCTGGAACAATCAGAGGCAGTAAACAACTAAAGAGAAGCATTTTCCATGCCCCTTGTTTGGCTTAACCCATGAGGAACAACAAGTTCTTCTTGGAGACAGGGGTTCTCAGGTACTTGCTTAACTGCAGTATAATACCAAAAGCACAACAAGGTCAACAAAGTAATCTCCTACGCAAGCTAGACTTTGTCCTCTTTGGAGGAAAAATTCAACAATTCTGAAAACGCACTCCTAGCAGTAGTGTGGGCTTTGAAGAATTACTGCCCATTTATCCAGGGTGAGCACACCATAGTGTAGACTCCTCACCGACCCTTGCAATACTTACAAAGCGGTGGAATCTGAACAGGGAACACAAGTAATTGCAGAATTACTTCTTGGATTCTGTCCATGCAAGGTTTTCTTGTGAAGGTCAGATATGGCCAAAACAAGAAGCATCCTCTAGCACAAGGATTGGCTGACTGGCATGACTGTGCTCAAGAAAATTGTCTCGAGGACAAAAGTCTAAGGACCAAGGAGAATATGGAGGCAAACCTTACTTCCCCGCACAAAGTCTATAAGAAAGACTCATGTCAGGGGATACCCATAGTTTATGTGGATGGGTGCTCCTACCATGTTGACAATCATGGGGAAAAGGAACTAGTGGTGGGCATTGGGAATGCCTGGGTGAATGATGACTTGGGAACCCTCTGCTGGGTACAAAATAGGCCCCTGAAGTAGTCAGGTAGCAGAGTTGATGGCAGTACATCAAGCCATCATCACTGCTGTGCGGCACCAACTCCAAGAACTGGCCATAATCACTACTCTGATTACGTCCAAAATGGATTTGTGGAACACCTGATAAAATGGAAAAATCGAGGCATGCTGTGTTCAAATAATAAACTGCTAAAGCATGGGAAATAAATTAAATCAATGGATGATCAGGTAACCTCTAATGAGATGAAAATCTATTGGAAAAAGATCAGAGGTCACTCCAAAATAGAGGGACCAGACAAGACTGGAAATGACTTGGCAGACCAGTTGGCAAAAACTGGAGACATTCACAGGGATTTCATAGAAACGATATCCCTGTTTGGGGAAATCCAGGACCCTGCTATCACCAGGTCCCAAACCCATGTCAACAATGAACTCTCAACTGCTCAGTGGAGTAAAGAAACCCCAGATGCAGATTTGATTACTCCATAAAAAGAGGATCCAATTATTGGGAAATGTTATCAACATATTGAAGAACCCGTGAATTTTCATCTAACAGAATCAGATTATACCAAGAAATAGGATCGAGGCATGCTGTGTTCAAATAATAAACTGCTAAAGCATGGGAAATAAATTAAATCAATGGATGATCAGGTAACCTCTAATGAGATGAAAATCTATTGGAAAAAGATCAGAGGTCACTCCAAAATAGAGGGACCAGACAAGACTGGAAATGACTTGGCAGACCAGTTGGCAGAAACTGGAGACATTCACAGGGATTTCATAGAAATGATATCCCTGTTTGGGGAAATCCAGGACCCTGCTATCACCAGGTCCCAAACCCATCTCAACAATGAACTCTCAACTGCTCATTGGAGTAAAGAAACCCCAGATGCAGATTTGATTACTCCATAAAAAGAGGATCCAATTATTGGGAAATGTTATCAACATATTGAAGAACCTGTGAATTTTCATCTAACAGAATCAGATTATACCAAGAAAGAGGATCGCCGGGTGTTGATGAAGTTTTCTAAAATGTTCTGAAACCAAGACGATTTGTTGGTATGGAGATCCCTCTCTGGATGTGACCAGTGGGCGGTACCTACCTCATTCCGAAGCCTGATTTTAAATTGCACCCATGATGCGGCCACTGCTTGTCATAGGGGGTTTCATACAACATTAGAAATCTTGCTCGAAGTTGCATACTGCCCCATATGGGTCAGGACCTCAACATCTACTTGAAGGGGGCCTTGTGTGTGTTCTCTTTCAGCCAAGTTCTCTGATACACAGAGCTCCCCTACAAAAAAGGGTTATTACACCACCTTCGTCGGATTTTCAAGTCGATTTCATTGTGCCAGTGATTTTCTCCTCTAGAGGAAGCAAGTACATGTTTACTGTGACATGCCTGTTTATCAAGAGGGTAGAATGTCTACTGGCCCGAATTTTAAGGCAGAGACAGCTGCCGCACTAATGATCAACCACAACTTCTCTTGTTTTGGACTCCCCAGAGGATTGCGTTGGACAGAGGAAGTCATTTTACCAGTGAGGTGATGACCAAAATGTGGGAGATCCTAGGGGTAAAAAGAAAACTCCACATTGCCTACCGCCTAGCCTTGAGTGGGGAGTGAGAGATACAATAAAACAATTGTGGACATCTTGAAGATGTTTGTGGTGGACTCAGGACCTAGTTGGGACATTGGGTTACGCTTGTCCTAAACGCCATTATGTCCACACCATCTTCTGAAACAAAACTGTCTCAATTTGAATTCATGACTGGAAATAAAATGGTGCTACATCAGTATCTGCTTTACAGAACTCAAGAGCAGACCCTGTTCAACACTACCCATGACTAAATTGAAACTTTAAGGAAACACCTTCAGCATGCTTTCCCTTATGCTCAGCGCAATTTAGAAAAGTCAGGAGAAGGAATGAAAGCCTAATACAACTTATAAACTAACAAGAAGGAGTATGAAGTAGGAGACGGGGTCTATCTGTACAAATTTCAAAGGAACCAGACCAAGGAGATGAAGTTCGTCCCCTCTTGGCACAGTGCCTTGGAACTCATCAATAAAATGTCCCTGGTTGCCTATAAGAGCTGCATTCCTAAAGTAGAGCATACCGAAGAGAAAGGGGTCCATATAAATCAGTTGAAGAGCTGTGACCCTAGACAGGATTTACGATTGATTGAAGAGCCCAGTGAGGGTAGAACCCAGGAACCAACTGAAGAATGAAAGGAAAGAATGTAAACCCGGATGAAGAATATTAAATATATATATAGGGCGTCAAATATATCATACACATAAAGAAGGTATAGAAATCAGGATGAGAAAAATAATGTTTGTAGAAACGTTCATGTAAGGAAAATAAATGTCAATGTGGTATGTGATGTTTTTGTGTTTTTTTATTGTATTTCTATAATACCAGTAGAGAAGTACTGTATGATATAATAAACCTCTCATGTACTCTCTGCAAACTCAATAACTCCTTACTTCCACAGCCTGTGGGTAGCATGTTTTGAAAAGGAAGGAGTTCCAGGATTTGCCCCCAATATCCAAAAAAGAGTGGAGTGCAGACCAGAGCGCCACTCCCTCAGGATGGGGAAAAGAGCATATGTTCTCCAACGAGGACATTTCTGGAACTAATGAGCAAAAAGAAAAGAAAAACCTTACTCTTCCTTGCTCTCTTCTACAGGATAGCCGAATCAAAGGCCCAGGGGAGAGGGGGACTTGTGGGTTATAAAAACAGCTCCAGATTGACAGAGATTGAGAGGCCATGCAAGGCACTATTATCAGAATGAAGCTGGGTGATGTTGATACCTATTGGAAGATGCAGGCCAGTTCAAAACACTTAGTTTACAACATGATGCTTAGTGAGGGAATGTTAAATGGGCCTCCCTCAACTTTGTCAAAATGGAAAGGCAGTCAGCTGAAGCCTCAGAACTGTATTATAGCCGGTCAAGTGGCACAGCGAGTAGAGCGCTCGCTTTGACACCCGTGCAGAGCCTGTTAACGCAGGTTCGAATCCCGGCGGGGCCAAACTCAGCCTTTCATCCTTCCGAGGTCGATAAATGAGCACCACACACCGTGGGTAATAATAAGCAGCGCTCGGATACCTGAGGGTTTGTAGCGCTATATAAAAGCCTAATTATTATTATTTATTATTGTATTATGCCTAACTGTGTCCAATTGATTCCAAAAAAACATGTGGTGTGCAGATGCAGACTTTGTGTAAACTGGGAAAAGGCACCTTTGACAGATTTAAAACTGCAGCAGTGCACGTAGAAAGGAAAGATACATTGAAATACTGATTTCCTCTCATAAAATGACAACCTTTAAAGGGAGAGGCCTATTTCGTTTTGTGTAAAAGTGAACACTGGTTTCTTATGTAACTACAGCCTATCTGTGTGAATAATAACAAACGTGAACGTATATCTGTTCAAACAGTATGCAAAGAAATATTGTATTGTAAACAACAGGCCCAGGTGCAGTACTGCAAGTTGGTTCATAGTCATAATCTCGAATTTACAAATCGCGAAAAAAAAATTTCGGAAAAAAAGGCCGAAAAAAAAAATGTCAAATTTTTTTTTATGACATTTTTTTTCGAAATGGGGGGGTTCCCCCTCCCAACTCCTCCTTTTTGAATTTTTTTTGTTTTTACCTATTTTATTTATATATACTAGAGCCCAAAAAAAATATAGAAAAAAAAATAAATTCGACATTTTTTTTGGCCTTTTTTTCCGACATTTTTTTTTCTCGAGATTTGTAAATTCGAGATTATGACTGACCACCCTGCAAGTTACATGTACACACATGTTATTAATTTAAAATGCTAGCCTTTCAGAACTGTGGATGCAACATGTTTTTCTATCTGAGCTGAAACTATGACCCAGGGACCTTTGGTGGGGCACATTAGCAGCACAGGCCTGGAGTTTCAATTAAAACTACAAATAAATGCTGGGAATGAGATCAGAATTGCGGTTGTAGTGATAACATGGCAAGCTGAAGTGACCTTTAGGTCAAACCTCCCCATTAACTGTCCATTAGCTTCAAACAGGGTCCTTTGAAGCCAATGAGGGGAGTGCAGAATAACAATGTGACAATGGAGAAATGGAACTTAAGAAAAGGTGGGGGCTGTTGTGAAACTGAGGGGCACATTTGAAGCTTTGGCTGATTAACATAGGAATACATTTTCCGTAATAAAAAAGAGCATTGTGTGCTTCACTGAGCTCATCCCAGACCCATATTAAAGGGGCTAAGAAGCCCATAGGTACCATGTACATATGAATTTGGTGTGTTGTATACAATTTGAGTTACGAAAAGAAAGTATGATTCTGGCATTCTCAGAATGCCAGAACTGGAAAATGGGGATTGACAGAACTGAGGAACTGGAAAATTGGTAGAGTGTTAGATTGTGAAATTAATATATGAATTGTGGAGTGTCATAATTTTCACTGGTGTGGCATAGTAGCAAATTGTGGAACAATGTTGCTCCTCCCAGCAAGGGCGTGCTGAAATAAGATTTGTATTTTCCGACCCGCCATAACATATAGAACTCAAAAATATATATGTGCCTGCAGTTATCTGAAAAATTAAGGTAGTTGCCATGTTGTGAGATTTTAAGAACACTGAAATGGTAAACCCACCTGTCATTTTGGGATGATGAATCTTTCTCCTCCTTCAGCCTCCATCATCCACAACTCTCAACTCCTTGTCCTATCAGCTGGCAGTGGGCATATTGGTGGGAGGGGGAGGGAGAGAGCTAGCCAATTCGTATCATGGGAATTATTACAATATGTGAGTGTAATTAGCCCTATATGAAAACAGTTTTCAATTTGAGAGGGTATTTTTCCACTCTATTCCAGGATGTAGTCTACTTCTGGACTCTTGCGAGGAAACACTAGCAGAGAGTCAAGGATGGCTACCAGGGCCATCAAGGTAAACCTTGCCAGGAGAAAAGTTGTTTACCTGCAAAGGCCTTAAACTTTGCATAGGAGACATAGACTGGGAAATCGAGAAGCTAGCTGGGCCTCCTATTTGATTAGCCAGAGGAGGACTGGGTGCTGGGGACTATCCTTAACCAAAGTCTTTGACCAAATCCATGATGTCCTTAGAGAAGCCCTGCTGTTTCCATGGATGCCCAATAACCAAGGCCTCCCATGTATGTAGATTGATCCAAATGCCAACAAAAATGTTGGGGGAATCTGCCAGCCTTAATCTCTATCTTGCATAGTGGGTAAGGGGGTGGAAATGGGTAGACCCTTGGCACATTTTATTAAAGATATAACTCTATTAATTCCCCTATAAAAACACATCCTATCCATTTAAATTGAACTGGTTTTGGAACTGCCTACCTTAATCCTTTATCTTTCACTGTGGGGTAGGGGTTGGGGGTGAAATTGAGTAGACCCTTAACACATTTTATCCAAAAAGTTAATTAAATTAATATCTATATAAAATAATGTGATGAGTGATTGTTGGAGTTTGAAACCAACATAATTCATGCCCATTGTGTTAGAGTCAGTATAGACAATTAAATACGTTTGTGACTATTTTCATGAAATCCCAGACTTCTGTACAGAAGGGGGGTGTCCTTAATCTCCAAAACAAGAGAGCCTAGAACCCTGCATTTCATGTAAATGTAAGGGGTGCAAAACACATTTCCACTGATCATTTCAAACAAGAATCCCAAAGCATTGCGGCTCCCTTGTATGAGCAGTGCAACACAAAAATCCCCACTTATTCCCATTTATACTCAAATCAGAATCCCAAAGCCCTGCATTTACATTTCTTGTGTGTTAAATAGTCGATTTTCACTGTGTTCATTTCCCAATTACTGTCTTACTCATAAAGAGCTAAAAACAATGTTTTGTCCAGTGAGTTTATTTCCCAAAACTTGCATTGCAAATAAAAAGATACAATGGGCCTCATTATGCGGTAGTAGGTAGCCATGGTGCTAGTAACACCATGGCTACCCCCTTACCGCATACCGGGTCCGGGTTCTCAGAATGGGTATTTACCGGGTCATTTCAACCTTGGAGGACCCGGTAAGTCCCCATTCTGAGAACCATTCCCCATTCCCATTTGAGCCCCCATAGGGCTCAATGGGAATGGGGAAGTAGCTAATAACGGTACTGCAATTTGCGGTACCGTTATTATCTCTGAAGTCCCTTAGCGGGTCCCGTCCTTAACACTTGGTCAGACCAGGCATTACGGAAGGGACCCGCTAAGGGACCTCGGAATATGGAGATAAGGGATTACCGGCACCGGCACCCTTACCGGTGCCGGTAATCCCTTACCTCCTACCTCGTAATGAGGCCCAATGATTTTATTTCCATCATTGTATTACAGTACCTGTACCTTGCTTTCCAACCAAACGGTCATATATAATTGATGCCTGGAGGGTGGCGATCACTTTGAGATTAGAGCATTGTGATAAATTAAGCCATCTCTGTGTGTTATTTGAGTGGTCTATCTCCTAAGGATTAAGGAAATCCTGTATGTTTTGACTGCCAATATTTAATGAATGGTATTAAACGGGTTGGAGTTCCCACGAAAGTAGAATCTGTAAAGCATGTTGCTGTATGCCACCTGGCTTGGTGGGCCTCGGGGGCAGAGGGACTAGCTGGGTCGAGAGTGACAGTCCAATAAACTGTGACAAACTACAAAACCCAGAAGAAACCTTTTAGGCTCACATTAGTTTCCATGTAACATTTCTGGTCTTCAGTTCAGGAAGTGGAATTTAAAACTTTAATTATCTTTCTTTTGCTTCTCATGTTTCGACAATAATTTACATATTTGCCACGCTGGTTTATTTTCTAATATGTATATGTTTCAAGTCATTGCCATGAATCAGCGTATTATTTTACCCAGTGCGAGCCAAAAATGACCACATTTCTATACCAATTGGAATTCAGAAAATGTGTGTCAAGTGATTAAATTGCAGACTGGTCTCAAATATTGACTTCCCCACTTAACAGAAGTGTTTGATCCTGGGAAAATCACATTATCTGCTAAAATCAAAAGGTCTTAAAGGTGATTTAATCTATGGTGTCTGCTGTACAAAAACAACCTTACTCGTGGTTTAATAGTCTACCGTGGTGGTGTTCTATATTCATTAATATTAGTGACCATTCATATATTGCACAGCAATTGTTTGTCTCTTGACACATTCATGGTAAATTGTAATGTAACATGTCCTGATGCTCTGGGGTATCGAAAAAGTATTGCACTCCTGTGATGCCATTTTCTGTACTACCATTCTGAGGCTTCAGCTGACTGCCTTTCCATTTTGACAAAGTTGAGGGAGGCCCATTTAACATTCCCTCACTAAGCATCATGTTGTAAACTAAGTGTTTTGAACTGGCCTGCATCTTCCAATAGGTATCAACATCACCCAGCTTCATTCTGATAATAGTGCATCTTCCAATAGGTATTAACATCACACTTACTGAGGAGAATCCTGCTTCCATCCATCGTTCCTCCGGTCCTGTGGACAGCATTTCAGCGGCGTCATCTCCATTCCGGAACGCCACATCCTGGGAAGAAAAGGAACGAAGAGAAAATACATTAGTGAGCATTCTCGTATCCCGATTCCCTAAAACAGCAAGAACAGTCAAACACTTACCTGAACTTGAGTCGCTCTTGGTAACTTCAGCTCCGGAAGCACGCCATCGACCTACAAAGTTAAAAGACTACACAGGTTAGCACATGAAGGACAAGAAGGCACCGCACATTGCACTTTACTCACTGCATCTTATTCTCTCAGCCGGCAGCCGTACTGGGACATTGCAGCGGCCTGCAACGAACAAAGGGAGACATAGGTCAGCATAAGAAGAAGCGAACAGAGCCACACATTGCACTTTCACTCACCGTTCAGCGCTCGGCTTCCTTAAGCAGCACAACACCATCACCGACCCCTTCCAACACCTAAGGGAGAAAGAGGAGACATCATTAAGGGGCAAGAGACAAGAAAAGGGAGTTCACCAAGAATCAAAAAACCTACCTTGTCGGGCTGGAGTTACAACAAGTCCAGACTCATTGGGCTCTCACCAGTGGAGCAACTAGGTCGCGCAGCACCCACATTAACCGGTGCACCCCTGCACCGAAGAGCGGACAGAGAGCACACTACACAAGAAACCAAGGTGAGGAGAGGACATAGGGGAGGTTTGGTCCTCAAGGGAAGTGGGGGTCAAACAACCAGAGACAATAAAGCTAAATCTGGAAATCCTGTATTTCAGACCCAGTCCCCAGTCGAACAGATTCCAGGGAAGGGTTTGAGATCGTGAATGGTCCAAGCAGGCTGAGTGGCGTCCCCGTGGATATCAGGTGAGCGTTACACCTGCGCGCAGCAGGTCCCGCAGGGTCCCTAATCTGCCAATAAAAAATTATACGTTATCTGTGCTTAATTTGTAAAAAAAGAAGTGCCAGAGCACAAATATTTTCTAATACGTCCATGATACGTCAGGGTGGGCAGGTCCCTGCCACTGTTGCCACCATCCACAACGGCTATCCATGATGTCATATATATGGGGTTAAAGCTGCAACTCACCCCAGTTTATTGTGGTTGACAGATGTACTCACTATGGAAGATGTGTGATTTATACATGCCAATCAACATATACATAAAATAACATACTCGTTGTGTCTTCACATGAGGCACATGTTTAAGTGTATCATTAAACACAATTATCATTTGCATTTTTCTCTGATTCTATAGGTGTTTATTATGGGACTGGCAGTTAAAATAATCAAGTTGCCAAAGCACCACATCAAAATCAAATTGTATCTGAGACAATAAGTGATGGTACTAAAAAATGAGTGCCAGGGCTGAGCCCTGTCAAACACTCACAAAAATTAAGCACGTTATGTTATTATCAACCTTGCACCTTTGGGAGAAAAGCAGCAACTCACAGCAGGGCCTCTGGCTTTCAGATTTGTTGATTATGGGAACAGCAGCAAGCATGCAATATGAATAGGGAATCAAAGTCCACATTATAAGACAATGGTTGGTAAAGGCACTATACTACACTGCCAAGCAGACACTACATAACAATCTGTTGTGGTCCAAAGTGCTGGTGTTTGGTGATTGTTATCTCTAGCACATACTAGACATAGGCTACAACAGATGGCCCATAATGGGTTGTTCCATGTTGATCAAATATGGTTTGTGCAGGAGCCATTAGCATCACCTCTTTTCCCAATCCCGTATCCCCCTCTTCTCCTGACCCTTTTTCGGCCCTGTCGGTTCTCATCTCTCTATTCTTTGGTCTAGAATACCCTAGTTCACTATATTTTCTGAGATCTCACATATATTCATGCTATGTACTATAACTTAGACATTACATCATAATTCCATTGGCCTTCTAAAGTTAAGGTTCTGGAACAATGAAACTTCCTACTGTCAAGCACACACACATTATGGCACAGTTAGATATTTATAGGAGAGCAACATTTAAGCAATATGCCCCGAGCGGCAGGGGCATTTCCCAGCTCAGGTAATGCCCCAGGGTCCATAGTTATAGACCCGAGTGAAGCAAGGGCCTTAACGAAGGTGGGTAATGCCCCTGAAGTGAAGGGCATATAGCTATTAGTACCCCAGCCCGCAAGATTTGCGTGACTGGGGCACTAAAAGCATTTGTTTTATCCTGAAACGCCAAGAAAATGGATGTCGGGAAAGGGAAAACGGAGTACGTTTTCCCTTTCCATGGCGGCCATCGGGCGTGGACGCGCTGGGAACAGAAGCGTTCCCAGCGCGTCCGCTCCTGAAAAAATAAGGAAGAAGGTAAGTGCGATTGGGAGGGCAGAAGGGAGGGAGGGAAAAAAAACATACCTGGGTCCCCAGCGGGGGACGATGAAAGCCTCCAGACGTGTGGAGGCTCGGAGCGGGGACTTGTACTCTATATTCAGGACACACAGGGGAACTGGTTGAGACAGGCGTGGCTAGTCTGGAAGGTTGTGATCCAGACTCCAAAGGCAAACCCTCCATTGCATGCCATCACTGAATGGCTGTTTTGCATTGTCAGGGAGAATTATAATTTCTGTGATAATTCACTTCAACCTTTGAGACCCCAGCTCTTTTGCTGGACTTAGGACTTTTTAATGTTGACGCTGGAGAGAGTGAGACCTTTTTCTCACTCCCTTATGCGTTTTGACCTGATTTGGATTTTGTGTTTTCACTGTTTTTGGAGTCTGACAAACTCCATAGGCACCTGCTTTATGTATGGTGACACACAGCACCTTCAGTTCAGTGTCACAGAGAAATCCCTTTAGATTTCTCAGACGGTTTAAATACCTTTTCTTGTGTGCACTACAGTTCCCAAGAATAGTAAAGTGAAATTGATTTTCTCTTTGTAGGTCCAGCACACTCTATCGTATGTATGACTTACCTAGTAGCCCCCTATCTTACCTACTCATGTAACATTTTAAGGTTACCCTCACTACTTTAAATGGCTGGGGGCAGTTGTTTAATTTTTCCTACCATTTTTCTTTTCTATCACGGGCTGAACCCTCAGCTGCAGTACAGCACCCATGGATGACCATTTCGTCAAAATGGCCCCTGACTTCTTTTTTGCCATTTTCTGTTCATGGGGTCTTTCTTGGGTTTTACTATGCGTGTAAAGACAGATTTTTGTATGTCTTTTGTATGTCTTGCATTTGGTGGGCTTCAGCCCTGAAGCCCGCCCCTGGCTCCAGTGTGTCTGGAAGGACAGGATGTGAGGGAGGTTCCCGAAACTCTCCTGTCCTTTTTCTCTAGGAATGCCTGAATGCAACCAGTCCTGATTGGCTGGCTGGCTGTACCTTTAGGACAGACACCCTGCTGTGTGATGGACAGCCTAGGCTGCGCATGAATGGAAGAAACCTGCTTAAAAGGTATGATATGATATGATATGATATGGCATTTGTAACACGCCTATACACAAGTGTTTCAAGGCGTGACGAGGCAGGGGGGGAACAAGGGGAGACAGACAACGATCCTACTAGGCCAGGTGTCATTCAGATCGCGCAAGGGTAGAGGGGAAGGGAAAAGTGCATGGGGGAAAGGGAGAGGGGAGAGTGCAGTACAGGTTTATTAGCATACAGCATACAGGATAAATAACAAGGGCCAGCTGGTGGCAAGTGCGAGGTAAGTGCAGACAAGCTCTGGGAAGGGGGGCTGTACAGTGGCAAGTGCGAGGTAAGTGTAGACAAGTGCTGGGAAGGGGGCGGTAGGGATACAGACACAGTCCCGCAGTGCAGGGGATGCCGGGGAGGCAGTGCAGAAGAGAGTGGCTAGGCCAAGGGCTGAGAACGGTGAGTGGCCCAGTTGCAGATTGCAGATTCAGTGCAGTTTCAGTAGTATTAGCAGGGGAGAGGGGGAGAGAAAGCGGAGGCAAAGAGGAAGTTTTTGAGGTGCTTCCGGAACCAGAGATGGTTCTCCTCAAGTTTCAGGGAGGCAGGAAGGCTGTTCCAGAGGGAGGCCCCTGCAGCGGAGAGAGATCTGCCCCCAACTCGTTGTTTGGAGATAGCGGCTGACCCTGAGGGAGTTGGAGGCGGATGAGCGAAGAGCTCGAGAAGGAAGATATTTAGGAAGAGAGAGTTGAAGATATTTTGGCCCAAGGCCCCAGATGGCCTTGTGGACAATGCAGAGGGTTTTGAACTTGATCCTCGCAGTCACTGGGAGCCAGTGTAGTGATTTCAGTCCTGGAGAGATACGGTCCCTGGGCTTGAGGCCAAGGACAAGTCTCGCAGTCCTGTTCTGGATGAGTTGCAAAGGGCGGAGAGTAGAGGCAGGCAGATTTAGATAGAGGCTGTTACAGTAGTCCAGCTTCGAGAGAACCAGGGCTCTAGAGACAGTGAGCTTCTGGGGGAAGGAGAGGAAAGGAGGGATACCTCTGAGGAGGTGTAGCTGGTAGTATGACTTCTTAGAGACATCGGATATGTGAGGAGAGAAGGAGAGTGTGGAGTCGAAGATGACCCCGAGGTTTTTTGCCTTGCAGGTAGGAGCAGGAAGAGGGTTTTGGGATTAGAGGTAGAGTTCAACAAATATGTGTAATTCCTCACTCTGTCACCAATTTATGAATACACCTGTCATTGCAGAAATGTAACCCTGCTCTTTTTAACACCCTTTAATACATTATGTACTGCCTTTAGTGCCGTGATTCCTCCAGGTCTGGGTGCTACCAACAAATACAATAAATAAAAATTTGACCACTGGGAGAAACAACTGATGAAGAAACCACAAACAAAGCTTGCTGCATACTCCTGGAACTTTGAATTGCCCGGTGATGCCCTGCTGCTGTGCTGAACTCCTTTTTCACTTCGACAGAGAAGCTCCAGACGGAACGACTTCTCCCCTTGGGTTAGTGGGACCAACTAACCATGAGACCAACTCCACTGGACCATCACCCCCGACTTGCTGTGCCTCTCCGTTGCTTCGGAATCCCAATGCCAGGGGTCGAGTATCTGTAGTCGAATGAAACAGTGAAACGTTGGAAGCGGTAACAAATCTGGCTAGAAGCTCCAGGAGTCTCCTAAGTACCCTCCAGAAGCAGGATGACCAGATCCTGCATCCCTTCACCAAAGTGCAGTTCCCAAGGAGTGAAGGAAGCCCAACCGGTATCCAAGATCCACAACCGTGCTGTTCGCTAAGCATTGAAACCGTGAAGTGCTGATGAACCGCAAAGAGCTCATAGCTGCCAACAACCTCCCAAGTACCGCCACAGGAGCCCTCCAGACATCCTCCTTCTTGTCCCCATGACTGAGGCTCAAGAACAAGGGTTTGCACCGCTGTAGCAAGACAGAATCCAGCTGGACCACTCTTCTTCAAACCAAAGGTACTGTTTAGGCTTGGGATACTTACCTTATTGCCTTTTAGCTGTGCTATTCTCAGTTGGGAATTGCAGTGGCTTACCTTTTACAGTTGATTCCAACTCTCTTTTCACAGGCTTAACAGTTTGTGACCCTACAAGTGATTTTTCTACAAACTCTAGCTTTGTGCAAGACTTTGATTTAAGAAGTGCCTCAGATCCATAGACTGTGCTACAATTGACTTTGGCTCTCTTGGCTCCCTGTAGACTCTTCTACTCCATTGACTTTCATACTGTTTGTCCCTAGTAGGTGGTAGCTTGTTGTATACTGTTAGTGCTTAGAAAGGCTTATCTAGATGTCACTGGAAAATGTAGTTGTCCTCACATATCCTTAGAAATTGTCTCACATTTTTTCCTTCCGTAACCTTTTCTTTCTGCAAACTCTGAATCTACAAATCCATTGGGAGTCATTCCGAGGTTGAAGTAAAGGGAAAAATGATGCCGGTAAGTGATTACCGGCATCGTATACCGCTACGGCCCATTCCGACCAACCAGACCGCTTTTTACGGCACCGCAAAGTACGATGCAGTAAATAGCGGTCTCGTGTCGCGCGTGCGACACACCGTGCCGATATTTGCAGCATGGCGTAAACCGGGGCTTATCACAAGGAACGTGCACACGTAAATAACGGCCTCCTTAAGCCCGTAAAGTACCTTACCGGCATGGAGTACATACAGGCATCTCAGAGAAGGAGTAAAGAACCCTGAGCAGTAGTTCCCAGAGCCACAGGTGCACACAATCAGCACAGGTGTAGTCAATGGAGTCTGCCACAGTATAAAAAGAAGTCACCCACACACCACACCCCCTCCCACACCAAGATGATACCAATAGTGGTAGCAGTACATGAAGCAGGAGGCCCTGCTTGCAAGGGTACAACCACAAGAACAACACCAACAACACCAGGCCCCACCACTGAGGAGACACAGGGGGAGAAGGAGGGTGAGACAGGCCCAGCATGCAGCAGCAGTGCAGCCTCCCTCACCACCCCAGCAGCCCCCATTCCCACACATCAGGTCCGGTCCCTCAGGCAAACCCCTGAGCAGATAGACACCCTCTATCAGTTTGACTGTGACACCATCACCACCATAGTTGGCCTGAGAAATTACGAGATAAGTGAGCATCATACAAATACACACCGCTATCCCCGCTCAACTGAAGGTGGTGCCTGTGCCCCACATCCATGCCACAGGCACCTACCAGCACACAGTGGGGCCCATGCATGGCATATCACAACCGTCCATTTCACGGACGCAGAACCAAGTGCTGGATCACCTCCTCAAGCACACAAGAGGCTACAAATCCCTACCATGGACTACCCAGGAGATATACGACACAAATTTTGCCCCCCATGCATTGGCAGGCATGCCAAATTACATGGGTGCCCCTGACTGCACCCACATGGATTAGGCGGACCTACATGGCATGCAGGTGGCATATCACAACTGCAAGCAATACCGCTCCACCAACGTGCAGACGGAATGCAACGCAAGCAAGAACATCACACATGGGTGGGCCCGACATCCAGGACCAACTCATGACTCCACGCTACCCTGCCGCATGGGGCGACATTCAGGATGATGTGCCTGGCTGCTTGGTGAATCGTCTGACTGCTGCATGCCAGTGCATCGGTGCCATGAGGTGGGTGACTGCATAAGCAAACTGTATTGAAATGATGACGCCAGTGCCCAATGTTCACCCCACCAAACACCGTGCCACAGATCCAGTGTAACGGCACATGAGTACAGATTCCCACATTGATAACCAACATGTGACAAGGCCAAATCCCACAACACATGCACCACTCATTGACGCCCCCCACACACTGTAAGGGCATATAGGAAGACACACTGCATATGCAGAATGTGGCTGCCTCCAGCATGTCACCACACCGGAGAGTCATCCCTGGGAGTGGATTGAACTGAGGGCAGCAGGGATACCACACCACATCACTGGTTCGGCATACCCATAGGAGTGCTGGAATTCACCATAGTACGGATCAGAGCAGTATGATGAATATGCCACTGACTACAGCCAACACACCCAACTACGGAATCACACAGTACACAGCACTTCATGGATCTAACCTTAAGACTGCTGCATGCATCAATGAAGCACGTACCACGAGATGTGCATGCCATTGTTCATAGACCATCTCGAAGACGCTCTCCCCTACAGCATTTCATTGCACAGGACACATATTGGGCCATGAATGGGCTAATTGCATCCATGGACATGTGCGTATGGGCATCAATGACCTGCTGCCATGTAAGGCAAGTTCAGTTCACCACCATGACAGTCCAAACACTTATCTTCATTGGCTAGACATGCAGGTGTTGGTGGCTGTCCCTTGACACCATGGTACAGGACCCCTGTCAGTAACCCACAGAACAGTCCCAAAAAGGCCTAAAATACTGCCCATACCTGTGCAAGCGTGGAGATGAAGCAGCAACTTGGCTTGCATAAGGCACATATGAGTTGCCGAAGCTGGTCTGGTGGGGGACCCATCTACTGCAATGTGTAGGTGTCCAAGACCCTGTCATGATGCCTACCCCTGGGGACCCAGACCAAGTCCAGCAACCCCGGAGGCAGGCATCACGTTATCCCAAGCAAGCCCAACAACCCCTGCTAGGGGCTATTTGGGTGCAGTCCTGGCATCTATGGGGCCAGGCTCATATGGAGAGTCAGTCCTGGTGCCATAGGCACCAGGCTCATAGATTAAAACTTACCTGATGCAGACCGTGCTGCAAACTTACCTGATGCAGACCATGCTGCAAGAGCTCCAAGCCAAAAGAGGCTTGGAAGGGACTACTTTACCTAGGGACTACTTTTTACTTGGGTGGGGCTGGGGAGGAATACTTACCTGGGACTACTTTGGAGGCTATTTAAACCACGCCGAAAGAGCAGCCCACGCTGTGCGTTATTCTGCATCCAGCAGCGTAACGCTCACCGTGCCTGCAAGTCTGCATCGAGTCTTCTGCCACGCCCGCCTCGAGTTTGGAGCTCCTAGAAAAAGGGAGAAAGAAGGAGAAAAGGTTAGAACAAGAGAAATACCTTTGATCCTTACCTGAATTCCCGATTCATCGCGCCTTCGAGCTGGAAGAAAGAAGTTATTTTATGCGCGTCGCCTCGCCTGCTGCAGCGCCGCACTGCACTCACCGGCCTTCGCAGCATCTTCACATTCCACTGCATCCTCCTGCATGTTCCCGCCGCACTCCGGCACCTAAGGAGAAGACAAGAACAGCAAGGTGAGCCAAGGGAATACACAGAGGAATATTAGTTACCCCCCCATAGACTTACCTGATTTTACCACCGGGTGTACTATTCCTCTTCACGGGTCGGCGCAGCTTCCACTGCATCTTCGCCGAAGCCCGGCCCCTAAGAGGAAACAAAAAGACAGCAAGGTGAAACAAAGGGACTAACAAGGGGAACCCTCCTCACCACAATAGACTTACCTGATTTTACCGCCGGAGGTATTATTCCCCGAGATTTCATACTTTCTCTCAGCGCCTGAATAAGGGAGAAAGCAACAAGTTACATATTGACATTATTTTATCGAACTGTGTTGGAAAATACAAATCCTTACCAGAATATTACCGGTTGCCATGAGGAACTCTTCACTGGGGTCAAGCTGCAACCTGCAAGAAATCGGACAAGAGTGAAAGTCAGGCATTTGAACTCTTACGAACTACATACTTACGGCGTCTTGCCGGGAATCTCAGAGTCAATATTGTTCTGGAACTCACCAATTCCTTCGAGCCAGTGAAGCAACTGGTTATCAACGCGCCCCTGTGCTCAATGCAGGATGGAGAGCTCATCTTTTCAAAACATCAGGAGAGACTATAAGAGGGGACATCAAAGGTGATCTGTGGGGAGAACAGCGGGGGTGGGGGATTTACGCTCAACTCCACGGATGGTTAATTCCCTTTCACCATTTGCAGAAGAATATTCCTGCGGGCCAAGCAAATGAAGCTAGGTGGGCCAGTCCAGTCCGTCATCTCGGCCCTACGTGTCACATTGATGGAGACCGCAGCTGTCCAGTTCTGATCAACGCCTCTCTGGAAGCCAGGTGAGCGTAACAGAACGGAAAGCCTACCCACAAATTCCCACCTGGGCGTTATGGATACCTCAGAGACTGACCAATTGGCCCAATTACTAAGGGAACTGAGGGCTGAAGTGCATTCCGCCTGTCAAGAAACCAATGCTCTTAGGAGAGAACTAATTTTGTCAAAGGAGCAAACTGATGACCTTGCTAGGCAACTACTGCAAAGCCAGGCTGGACAAGCACCCCTACCTGGTTCCAGGGGAAATCCAGCTCCTGTGTTATTGAGTAACCCTGTGCAAATAAACCTACCAGGAAATATTTCATTAGCTCCACCCGAACGCTTTGCCGGAGATCCTAAAAGGTTCGCCGTGTTTATGAACCAATGCCGCTTGCAGTTTTTATGCAGACCTGGAGCCTTCCCAAACGATCAAGCCAAGGTAGCCTTTGTATTGTCATATCTCAGCGGCAGTGCAGCTGATTGGTCAATTCCACTAGTTACTCAGGATGACCCAATTCTTCGGGATTTTCAGGGCTTTCAAACGAGCATGGAAAGACTATCCGCCCGGCACTCCCAAGGACAGGCCCTGGATAACGAACTTTTGTCTCTACGACAGGATAACCAGGACCTTCTATCCTACATCACGACCTTTAATAGGTTGATAGTGGAAACTGGATGGCCTGAGGTAAAATTAATCACGTTATTTCATCGAGGGCTTCGAGGAGAACTCAAGGATGTCTTGGCTCAAGTCGTGAACCCACCTCAAGACTGCGCTGAATATTTAGACTTAGTGGTCCAGTTAGATCACAGACTTCAGAACAAAAAGGCTGATCAAGCCAAGTTTGAGAATCGGGTGTTGGTCAAAACCCACGCTAACCTCAAAGGAGCAGATGCTTCAGAACCCATGCAAATTGGAGGGGTTAAAGGACCCTTAACCCAGAAGGAAAGAGAAAGGAGACGGCAAATGCAATTGTGTCTATATTGTGGAACTTCTGGGCATTTTCTACAGGATTGCCCTGTAAAACCACCCAAAAAGGTGGTAGGAGCTGCTGATAAAAGCCATATGGAGTCAGACTCGGGAAACGACCACGCCCGACAAGCGTAGAGGTCCGCTTGCCGAGCTTGAAGAAGGATACTCAGACCTTGCATTTCATCATACCAATGGTCCTCGTAGATCCAGGGCAGCCATCGCATATGCACGCAGTAAGGGCATACATTGATAGGAGGGCCATAGGAAACTATTTGGACTATGGATTGGCTTCCAGGATGAATCTACCTCTCTGCCGAAAAACCACCTCAGATGTAAACACCACATTCGATGGAACTGACATTGCCTCTGGGCCTGTAGCTCATTCCACCGCAGAGATGACACTATTGGGTCAGGATGGGCATCGAGAGACTATTGTGTCTGATCTAATCAAAGCCCCACAGTTCCAAATAATACTGGGGATACCTTGGTTGGAAACACATAATCCTTGTATTGATTGGCGAGAGAAGAGAATAACCTTCCCGGATTGTGCACAAACCTGTTATCCAAAGAAAAATCAGAACGCAGGCCTGGCCACAATAACCACAGCAGTCATGCAACTACCTCCAGAATACCAAGAATTCCAGGATGTCTTCCAAAAAGAACAGGCAAACACCTTACCTCCTCACAGATCGTACGATTGTCAAATTGATCTCATACCCGGTGCACAACCCCCTTGTAGCAGGATCTTTGCCCTTAAGGAACCTGAGAACCTTCACCTACGACAGTACTTAGACCAGTACCTTGCCTATGGCTTTATTCGCCCATCCAAGTCCCCTGCATCTTCAGCTTTGTTCTTCGTGCCCAAAAAGGAAGGTGACCTAAGAACGTGCATAGACTACTGCGCATTGAACCAGATAACTGTTAAGAACCGATACCCATTGCCTCTGATCCCTGAACTACTAGACCAAGTGAAGGACGCTTGTATATACACTAAATTAGATCTCCTTGGAGCATACCATCTGGTACGAGTAAAAGAGGGCGACGAATGGAAGACTGCTTTCCGTACTAAGTATGGGTTATTCGAAGACCAGGTGATGCCTTTCGGGTTGTGCAATGCACCAGCAGCCTTCCAATACTTCATGAACGATGTCCTTCGTGAACTCATTGACGTCTG
The DNA here is from genome assembly GCF_040938575.1 of Ambystoma mexicanum. Classification (NCBI taxonomy): domain Eukaryota; kingdom Metazoa; phylum Chordata; class Amphibia; order Caudata; family Ambystomatidae; genus Ambystoma; species Ambystoma mexicanum. Next base: position 334,586,180 of record NC_090933.1, on the reverse strand, counting down.
TGTTGTCGTATATATCGATGATTTTCTAGTATACTCCTCTTCAGAATCTGACCATGTGAAGCATGTCAGAGCAGTCCTTGAGAAATTGTGCCAGCACAAACTATATGCAAAACTGGAAAAATGTGTTTTTCATGCCACAGAAGTTTAATTCCTAGGGATTATCCTGACCCCAAAGGTAGTCCGAATGGACTCACGAAAGGTGGACGCAATCCTTAAGTGGCCATCACCAAGTTCAGTTAGTACAAAGCATGCTCGGCTTTGCCAATTTCTACCGCAGATTCATCCCAGATTTCTCACATGCTGTAAATCCCATCACAGCACTCTTGCGAAAAAATAAACGCCTCATGTGGACTGAAGGAGCCGAAAATGCCTTCCAAGAGCTGAAAGCGAAATTCACGTCTGCACCTGTATTAAAGCACCCGCACCCTGAACTTCCATACATAGTGGAAACTGATGCATCCAGTCTAGCCATAGGAGCTGTCCTGTCTCAAAAGGACCCTGAAACTGGCCAGCTTCACCCAGTAGCATTTGGGTCCAGAAAGTTCTCGGCACTCGAGTTAAACTATGCAGTTACCGACAAGGAGTTATTAGCCATTAAATCTGCCTTCAAGGCTTGGCGGCACTATCTTCTCGGTGCCAAGCATACCATTACTGTGATCACCGATCACCGGAACCTACAGTATTTAAAGACAGCCAAGGCCCAATCATCACGTCAACTCCGATGGGCATTGTTCTTTGCCGAGTTCGATTTCGTGATAACCTATCAACCAGGTTGTAAGAATGGTAAAGCAGACGCCTTATCCCAAATAGAGATGGGAGAGGCAGAAGTGAACCCAGAACCAGTACCTATAATTTCCGAACAAAGGATTCTTGGCATAACTACTCTACAGACACTAGAGGACATTCAGGTAAAGATCCAGCAACTCTTTGATTCTACAGCCCTGCAGGACTGGGTAAAGAAAGGCCCGGACTACTCTGTCACCAATGATCTGCCTTATTACCAAGGGCGGCTATTTCTGCCCCACAAGGAACTACAAGAGCTAGTCATTTCCCTTTATCATGATACCCTAATGGAGGGGCACCCAGGTATTGCAAAAACTGGAGCTAAAATTAAAAGACAATTCTGGTGGCCCACCTGGCGAAAGGATATTAAATCATTTGTGATGTCTTGTGGCATTTGCACCCAAAACAAAAGTCAAAAGAAAAAACCAGCTGGACTCTTACAACCTTTAGACATTCCGCCTACACCATGGCACACCTTATCGTTAGACTTCATTACTGATCTAGCCCCACACAATGGATTTAACACCATTCTAGTTATTGTGGATCTTTTTTCCAAGATGGCCCACTTCATTCCTTTAAAGGGATTACCTTCGGCTTCAATCCTGGCCAAGGAGTTCCTCGAAAACATTGTTCGCATACACGGATTTCCGTCCGTATTGGTCTCTGACCGGGGCAGTCAATTCATTTCACATTTTTGGAAAAAATGCTGTCAATTGGCATAAATCGATGTGAGGTTATCGACCAGTCGCCACCCCCAGACCGATGGTCAAACGGAGAGGACCAACCAGACTCTCGAACGAAACCTGCGTTGTATGTTACATCAGACTGAGAGTAATTGGAAAAACATTCTTTGGATCACCGAATATGCATACAATAATTCAGTACACTCTAGAACTGGACAAAGCCCCTTTTATACCTTATATGGGCACCATCCTCGAACCTCAGACCTTGACTCACCCCAACACTTAGAAATGCCCGTAGTGAACCATCTGCACGCTACGATTACACAAGCCTTTAAGGAAGCAACTACACATTTAAAACAGGCAAAAGAAAAATACAAGAAAGATGCTGATCGGCATAGAAGTGATACTGCACAATACCAGATAGGGGACCAAGTATGGTTAGCCACAAAACATATACCTATAAAGGGAACACGGACCTTTAACCCCAGATATTTGGGACCTTACTCTATTAAGGCCATTATCAACCCGGTGGCTGTCAAGTTGGACTTACCTGCTAAAATGCAAATTCACCCCGTCTTTCATGTGTCACTTTTGAAGCCAGTGCAACCAGGGACAAGACTAACCAAGCCACCAGACCCCATCCTTGTAGATGGAGAACCCGAATTTGAAGATAAGAACATCCTGGACTCCAAGCTGATAAAGTCAAAACTTTTTTATTTAATCGACGGGAAAGGTTACGGACCACAGGAAAGGTCATGGGAACCTAGTGACCATGTTCATGCACCCCGATTGGTGAAAAAATTCCACCGAAATTTCCCAGACAAACCGAAAAAACATGGAAGAATGACTTTAGGAGGGGCCTTGGGGGGGGAGTGATGTCATGATGCCTACCCCCGGTGACTCAGACCAAGTACAGCAACCCCGGAAGCAGGCATCACGTTATCCCAAGCAAGCCCAACAACCCCTGCTAGGGGCTATTTGGGTGTAGTCCTGGCGTCTACGGCGCCAGGCTCATATGGAGAGTCAGTCCTGGTGCAATAGGCACCAGGCTCATAGATTAAAACTTACCTGATGCAGACCATGCTGCAAACTTACCTGATGCAGACCATGCTGCAAGAGCTCCAAGCCAAAAGAGGCTTGGAAGGGACTACTTTACCTAGGGACTATTTTTTACTTGGGTGGGGCTGGGGAGGAATACTTACATGGGACTACTTTGGAGGCTATTTAAACCACGCCCGAAGAGCAGCACACGCTTCACGTTATTCTGCATCCGGCAGCGTAACACTCACCGTGCCTGCAAGTCTGCATCCAGTCTCCTGCCATGCCCGCCTCGAGTTTGGAGCTCCTAGAAAAAGGGAGAAAGAAGGAGAAACGGTTAGAACAAGAGCAATACCTTTGATCCTTACCTGAATTCCCGATCCATCGCGCCTTCGAGCTGGAAGAAAGAAGTTATTTTATGTGCGTCGCCTCGCCTGCTGCAGCGCCGCGCTGAACTCACCGGCCTTCGCAGCCTCTTCACATTCCACCGCATCCTCCTGCATGTTCCCGCCGCTCTCCGGCACCTAAGGAGAAGAGAAGAACAGCAAGGTGAGCCAAGGGAATACACAGAGGAATATTAGTTACCCCCCCATAGACTTACCTGATTTTACCACCGGGGGTACTATTCCTCTTCACAGGTCGGCGCTGCTTCCACTGCATCTTAGCCGAACCCCGGCCCCTAAGGGGAAACAAAAGGACAGCAAGGTGAAACAAAGGGACTAACAAGAGGAACCCTCCTCACCACAATAGACTTACCTGATTTTACCGCCGGAGGTATTATTCCCCGAAACTTCATACTTCCTCTCAGCACCTGAATAAGGGAGAAAGCAACAGGTTACATATTGACATTATTTTATCGAACTGTGTTGGAAAATACAAATCCTTACCAGAATATTACCGGTTGCCACGAGGAACTCTTCACTAGGGTCAAGATGCAACCTGCAAGGAATCGAACAAGAGTGAAAGTCAGGCATTTGAACTCTTACGAACTACTAACTTACGGCGTCTTGACGGGAATCTCGGAGTCAATATTGTTCTGGAACTCACCAATTCCTTCGAGCCAGTGAAGCAACTGGTTATCAACGCGCCCCTGCGCTCAATGCAGGATGGAGAGCTCATCTTTTCAAACCATCAGGTGAGACTATAAGAGGGGACTTTAAAGGTGATCTGTGGGGAGAACAGCGGGGTGGGGGGATTTACGCACAACTCCACGGATGGTTAATTCCCTTTCTCCATTTGCAGAAGAATATTCCTACGGGCCAAGCAAACGAAGCTAGGTGGGCCAGTCCAGTCTGTCATCTCGCACCTACGCGTCACATTGGTGGAGACCACAGCTGTCCAGTTTAGATCGACGCCTCTGTGGGAGCCAGGTGAGCGTAACAGACCCCCATGTCATGTGTAATGCTGAACAAAATGTGTATCCCTTGGAACGTGGCCCTGTCCCCTGACATGGGACTGCTAACACCAGATGAAGATGGAGTGAAAGAGGAGGAGGAAGGGGAAAGACAGGATCATGGAGCCGGTGCACAAGAGGGACATGTCGTGTGGCAAACATTGATTGGATATCAAAACCAAAACACAAGTCAGCAGAGGGTGGGATGAGATGGGCACACAGGGCACTGGGTGTGTGGATACTTGTAGACCATGCACTGTCAGACATCATAATACACATGCTCAATGATGAATGTCCACACAGGTTAAACTTTGCTACACCAACGGTGTATTGTAAATTTAAATGCATAAATGTAAACATTCCCTCCAACACCCCACGCCCCTTCCCTCACACCCCTCCCCCCAACTCTGCAACAAACCCTCACCCCCCACCCCTCTCCCCCCAACTCTGCAACAAACCCTCACCCACCACCCCCTGACACCCAACTCCACAATAGCAGTCCCATGGTGACCATCAAGGCCACATGTGGCAGCTATGCCAACTACTCCATGCTCCCGGGGCCCGGGGGAGGCATGTCCCGGTGGCACAGAGAACGCAGAGAACGTCGCAGTGTGCTTGCCGGGGTAGAGCAACTGGATGAGGGTGTGTCCTCTTGCTGAGGCGGCTGAGTGGGAGGCGCAGCCTCAAGGGCACCTGCAATGCGTCCAAGGACTTTGCATAACCGGTTCATACTGTCCGTGACCACCAGACGCATTGCCCTCAGTTCGTTTAGCCACTCCACCCTGCCCTGGCGGTTGTCTTCCATCACCTCAGTGATGAGGGCAGTGAGCTGTGCCGCACGCAGTGCATCCAGTGACAGGGTTTCATCCCTGCAGGGGATTGGGCTTACATGCCCTGACAGGACCTAGACTGGGGGACTGGGCACGGGATTGGCATCTCCCAGTGCTTCGCCACGTGCACATCGGCCAGGTGTGTCAAGCTCCCCTGAGTAACTGCACGACACCTGGGGGACATTGCTGGTCTCTGGGGTGTGGACGGTGGGGTAGAAGTCCTCCTCTGATGCCCCACAGATGGACAAGGGGCTGTCCACGGTTTCCAGGGGGGCCGTGGCTGCCACCTCCTCAGCGATGCTCGACTCCTCTGACCTTGGGGTGGGCATTGTGACAGGCGCCGATGCAGGGAGGGATGGGGGTGGTGCACCCTCCATGGGCCTTGGAGGAGCCGGGGTGGGTGTGTCATTCCGGGCTGGTAAGCGGCGGACCCTGCCTTTGGCACTGGAGATGGTGGGACTGCTCATCTCGGGCTCCTCGTTCTCATGCTCACTGCCTGTGGGGGTAGAAGAGAGGGACGGCATGAGTGATTGTTTGAGACGCTAATTACATTAATGGCTGCATTCACATTTCAGTAATTTGGGGTTTGTGGCCTTTTGGGCGTTGCACCATGTGTCTGATATGTACGCAGGTGTCGGAGTCACTTATCCTGGCCTGGTACTGTGCAGTCTGACTCGCACACTGTCAACCCAGCTGCACAGTGTGCATCATGGGATGTGCCAGTTTGTGCACTATGTGTGATGTGCGTTATGTACTTGCACTTGACACTTGCTTGGGTGGCAGTTGGATCAGCATGATTTGGATGGGGGGGGGCACCATGACAAGGTGCCTTGGACGGCCCTTGGGTGTGTATTTATCATGTAATTGCCATTGGCGGTGTTGACTTTGGACACTCACCTCCATCAGCAGACGAAGGTGCCCCACACTCCATTTCGCCAACACCCTCTATGGATGCGGTCCCAATCAGTGCAGTGCATGTCTCCTCCCATGCCGTGAGTTTCATGGGGCAACTTGGACCCCCTCCGGTCTGCTGTGCCTGACTACGGTTGGCGGAGAGGATGCTCCGCACCCTCATCCGCACATCATCCCACCGCTTGCGGCAGTCCCTGGGGATGCGGGGGGTGGTGCCTACTGCGCTCACCCTTTGGGCAACTTGTGCCCAGATGTTCTTTTTACGGAGCACCGCCTCTCAGCGCATGTCCCCGCTGAACACAATGTCAGCATGCTCCTCCAGGGTGACCATGGCCTGCAGCTCTTCTGGGCTAAATCGCTGCTTGCGGAGTCGGTCTGCTGACTTCTTCGGGGCTTTTGGCATTCCTGCAGGGTGTGATGGCCTTTTCCGTAGTTCAGAATGCTCCCAAGGGTGCTGCCTGATGAGGATGGCAATGGATTGTGTTTTTAAAGATGGCAGCCGCGCTCCTTCCTGTTCCTGTGCGATGATGATATTTCCGGTTCCGTTATTTTGGGGTGTCCTTAATTTACAGTCTCCGTTATTTACGGACACCACTATTTCCATGGCGGTACTGTTACTTACGGTACGCATCATGCCCTTAAGGTGTTTTACGGGACCTTTTGCGGCATTTCGCTAAGTGCTTTACCGGCATGGCGCAAAGCTTGTGCCCGCGAAGTCGTAATGGCCAGCAATTAGCAGTCTGAGGCCAGATCGGATTCGTTCTTTGTGCCATGCCTGTAAAGCCCGGTACTTACCTAAAATCTCAGAATGACCCCCATTATGTCCTTATAATTTAAGTCACCTCAGGGTGTAGGAATTGTGTAAGAAGCATATCTAAATACTATCCACTAGCTTGCTTTGATTCTGAAGAGAACTTTTAAAGTATATTAACACTGTTACACAAATTGACTTTTTAAAGAATGCTTATTTAAAAATTGATGTTAAAAACATAAATGAATAACTATTTATAACAGAAACCTTAAGTGTACATATTTCTTGGCTACTTGTATTTACAGATTTCATTTGTACAGCTTTAAAGCTCACATTTACCCCTTTTGAGATAGGCCTGGCTGCTCAGTCACACTACCAACTTGTGTAGTACAGAACTATTCCAAAAGGGGGGTTACCTAATATGAAGCACATAAGTGTTGTGTAGTCTCACACAGTGTGACTGCATCCATTCTTACCTAACATGCATAATCACTGCTTAAGAACTGCTCCTTGATTTAGTTATGTAGTTCCCGTTTCCAGACACACTTTTCACATGGCCGTTTTCAGGTCCTGTGACTTTACACTTTTCCGAAAAACAGTAGCTATTTCTGCAGGCTCTTTTAAATGCAGGAGACTCTTGACAAACTCAACCTCTCTTCCTCCTGCTGTTCTCCGACCAAATCAATGTGTACACATGGGGTCACTGCTTGAAACTCTGCTGTCAACCTTCTAGCTGCCCCCTTCTTCCTCATGTGTGGGCAGTGTGCAGAGTGCCACCCTCTCATTCTTCCCTATACTTTATGTACCACCTATCATTTCAATGGTTTAGCCCATTTTCTCCTCACTCCATACACACTACGGCCTGCTGCTGCATCGCAACCTGTCGCATTGGCATTTTCACATGTGATATTTTACAACACATTCATGAAAAATACCCTGCACAATATCATTTTTTGATGAAAGTGGCACTTTGCTGAGAACATCAGTAAAGGCTTCTGCTCACATTAAGCACTGTTTCTCCATCCACTACACCACGGGCCTTTCTTTTGATTCCTAATTCGTGGGAGTGATTCAAGCCCAGCTCCCATGGCTGCTCTCTTATTTCAATTAATCAAAATAGATTCATTTCGGTATACACATCACCATACAAACACATACAAATGAAAAAGAGGAACACATGTTAATACATTCTAAAAGCAATCGCTGAACACATAAACTATTTCAATCTCATTACAAATTGACATAATTAAGTGCACAATAACATGTGTTCTGTTTAAAACGCTCCAAGAAAACACATTTTAATGATAGATTGAATGATTTGCAGATCATCATAAAAACATGTTTTCCTAAAATACTGTGAAGCACACAGCAAATGTTCAGACTGAAAACAAATAGTCCTCTCATCATATTTCTAATGTTAAGTGCTTTCAAATTGGGCAAAGGTATTTTACTCTTAGCAATGCATGTGTAGGGCAGAGTAGCATGACGTGATGGATGTTTTCGTCCTGGCTAGCACATAATGTACATGCTTCACGGCCTCAATTTTCCCAGTTGCTAACCACATGTTGCTTAGGAAGGAATACCTAATTGGAATTTAAGAAGCTGCAATCATGCTTCATTATCTTCCAGCACAGACAAATACGGTGCCTGGATCAAGGAGGGTGTCCTAGCTAGATAGCGCTTGGCTAAACTAGAGAATGGAGTAGCTCCTAGTTTACAAGAGAGAAAGCACTCTTCAGAGGTTCCTCTGATAGATCACTTGGAAAGCTTCAAACCTGGTTTCTAATGACTCATCTCCATAATTGGTCCAAACAAAGGGACTTTGCTACTTTTCGTATGTATCTGAAACAAGGAGAACCCGGTTGTGAGAGAATATAACTTCTGGCTGCCCTGTAAATAGATAGATTATTTGGCGACCATAATTTGGCTTTGTGAACCCCTACACTACCAACGTGGTTAGGAAGTCTATTCAAGGGTGTTTACGTTTACCCACATTACAGTACATCACCACATGCCGGGAAACATCATAATTGATATGGATTGTTTGACCTAAAAAACTTGACCTACTGCCCATTTGACCACATTTGTTTGACCTACTTTGTTTTTACCTACGGCAGAGGGAAACCCCTCACAACTAACCATTATGCGAGGGGAGACCCCCGCACTCTTCCGCCTTCCCCCACCCCAGCCTATTCCCTTATCCCACCCCACAACTATTTCTTAATTAAAGTGTACCTTTTGACCTACCGAATTAGGTCAACAAGATGCACTCAAATGGGAGGAGGTCAAATTGGCATTAGGTAAAATTGGACAATACCATCAAAACCCTGATGTTTTTCAGGAAAGGCTACTCCATAACTTAGTAAAGTCTGATAACTGATGCATGTTTTCAGGCAGGGCGGATCCAGTACCTACACATTAGGAAAAAACAAGCCCTTCAGGCTTGTTTTGTGTTTCATTGCGTTATGGAAAAGATGCTAACTGCTGTGTAGTGCAATTCATCAAACGAACTTGAGCTGAATGCTACAATGCTGCAAATGTCAGGCATCTCTCCCTATTCATTTCTGTTTCACCAATGGTGGCTTACAAATAAACATATAAAACGAGCACATATAAGTTGACAACATTATTTTACTCCACCTGTTGTAAAAATATATTCTTAATATGATCATATGATCTTGCTGGTGAAGTTTCTAGCAATATGCTGCTTGGAATGTGAGAGATCTGTTTTCCGTTGGTGACAGGAATGAAGCTGCACCCCCACCCACCCTATATGAACAATGCGTTTTTTTTAATCTTATTTCCTTTTCCTGTTTTCATATGAGTCTTTTTGTTTCACCCAGATCTTTGTATTGTGTGAGATGAGTTTTGGATCAGTGCTTGGGCTGACTAAACCAGCTTAGATGTTGTCATATCAAGAAATTGCTGCAGTGAATGTTCAGCAATGACACTGAAAAATAGCACCCACGTTTGATCTTTGCTTTTAGTGCCTGTCTATAATACAACACCTACTTTCATACTTGCTAGCAAACAGTAGGGCACATTTCAGTCAAACATCTTCTTTTATCTGCAGACCAGCATAGAGTTCACAGTAACATAAAAAAAAGGCAGCGCTGGCTACAACCTGGAGAGAGTGGAGAGATGCAGTTATTTTTCATTTGGGTGCATTGGCAATGTGGAAAAAGACTTAAACAAATAGCAGTTGGTTTACTTAAGAAGTAGCGTGTTGTACCAGACTGAGAAGGGGAAACATGTATTGACCAATGTTCCCATTGTGAATGTTAAAGCTTTCGGCCCTCAGACCCCACGGTGAATGGTCCCCCTTCCGGAGCCCCATCCCAGCAGAGGAATCCACAAAAAGATCCCCAGCCCGCCCACCCGCACCCCCTTGCTCCCACTTCCTGGTGCATTGAAATCCCGCCCCCAGCCCTCGATCCGATTGGCCCTCCCAACTTCCTCCTCTAAATACCTCCGTGTGAGCAGCCACAAGTCCCCTTTCGGCCCTCAGACCCCAAGGTGAGTGGTCCCCCTTCTGGAGCCCCTGCCAGCAGAGGAATCCACAAAAAGACACCCAGCCTGCCTGTCCGCACCCCCTCGCTCCCGCTTCCAGGGCCATTGAAATCCGCCCCCAGCCCTTGACTGTGCGATCCGATTGGCCCTTCCTTGAGCACATTAAGGTTCACCCCAGGGCAGCCTCTGCCCGGCAGCCCTTGGCGAAGGACCCCGAGGCAAAGGACGGCTCCTATTGAGACGGCTCCAAGCAGTATCTGCAGGTATCAGCAGGAGAATAAAGAAGCCAACGATAAGTAATTGTGGCAAGGGCGGGGACAGAAGCAATTACTTCACGCCATACTACCCTGCCACTTAACTACCCATTAAGCTTTTCTGTTGTAAACTCGTCACACTGCATAAAAGCATTCATTCAGTAAGTCTCCCAATAGCATATCTGTGACATAATTGCATTTAGAAACTAAACCCATTGTAAAAATCTTTATACTCTGGTAGCATTGCATTTGTAAGTCCCCCTTTGCACCATGTCTGTGTTATAGTTGCTATTTGAAAGCGTGAATTTGTCATCGACTTTGGAAGTGTGCCTAATATCCTCTCCGTTCAAAGTTGAATTTGGTTGCCTATTATCCTATGCAAAGCTGAATTTAGAAGTGTACCTAATATCATCTCTAAGCAAAACTGAAACTAGAAGTGTACTCTAATATCCCATCTGTGCATAGTTGAATTCAGAAGTGTGCCTAATAGCGTGCCCTGGTTGAATTTAGAAGTGTGCCTAATATCCCATCTGTGCATAGTTGAATTAGTGTGCCCAATAGCGTGCCCTAGTTGAATTTAGAAGTGTGCCTAATATCCCATCTGTGCATAGTTGAATTTAGAAGTGTGCCCAATAGCGCGCCCTGGTTGAATTTAGAAGTGTGCATTATATCCTCTCTGTGAAAATTGAATTTAGAAGCGTGCCTAATATCCCCTCTGTGCATAGTTGAATTTAGAAGTGTGCCCAATAGCATGCCCTGGTTGAATTTAGAAGTGTGCCTAATATCCTCTCTGTGAAAGTTGAATTTAGAACCGTGCCTAATATCCCATCTGTGCAAAGTTGAATTTAGAAGTGTGCCCAATAGCTTGCCCTGGTTGAATTTAGAAGTGTGCCTAATATCCTCTCTGTGAGAGTTGAATTTAGAAGTGTGCCTTATATCCCATCTGCAGATTTAACAAGGGGGGTCCTGGGAGTCCCTCTGCCAGACATTAGTCCTGGTTACGAGGGACTTACCCAGAGTCTTTAGCTCACTATCTTTCACAGAGAAGAAATATCCCAAACATATCAGTCTTTGTCCTGCCCTGGGGCAGTCCAGCACCGAAATGCGAGGCAATTCTCCTCTGAACAAAGACTGATATGTTTGGGATATTTCTTCTCTGTGAAAGATAGTGAGCTAAAGACTCTGGGTAAGTCCCTCGTAACCAGGACTAATGTCTGGCAGAGGGACTCCCAGGACCCCCCTTGTTAAATCTGCATATTTAAGTAACTTTGGGTCTCACCCTAAGTTACTAGGGGAATCCAGACGTGGACCCCTTGCTCACTATTCTTAGAGAGGCACAGATCCACCCTACTGATGAGGTCCAACCAGACAGAAACACGTGTCTGGGGTTTCTGTTGGTACTCTTGTTCAGAGGAGAATTGCCTTGCATTTCGGTGCTGGACTGCCCCAGGGCAGGACAAAGACTGATATGTTTGGGATATTTCTTCTCTGTGAAAGATAGTGAGCTAAAGACTCTGGGTAAGTCCCTCGTAACCAGGACTAATGTCTGGCAGAGGGACTCCCAGGACCCCCCTTGTTAAATCCTTATATCCCATCTGTGCATAGTTGAATTTAGAAGTGTGCCCAATGGCATGCCCTGGTTGAATTTAGAAGTGTGCCTAATATCCTCTCTGTGCAAAGTTGAATTTAGAAGTGTGCCCAATAGGTGCCCTGGTTGAATTTAGAAGTGTGCCTTATAGCCTCTCTGTGCAAGACCTGAATTTAGTAGTGTGCCTAATATCCCCTCCGTGTAAAGTTGAATTTAGAACTGTGTCTAATAGCCTCTCTGTGCAAGACTTAAATTTAGAAGTGTGCCTAATATCCTCTCTGTGTAAAGTTGAATTTAGAACTATGCCTAATAGCCTCTCTGTGCAGGACTTGAATTTAGAAGTGTGCCTAATGTCATCTCTGTGTAAAGTTGATTTTGGAATTGTGCCTGTTAGTGTGCCCTGGTTGAACTGACTAGTGTCCCTAATAACCTCTCTGTGCAAAGTTGATTTTTGAATTGTGCCTAATAGCCTCTCTGTGTAAAGTTGAATTTAGAAGTGTGCCTAATAGCATAGTCTGTGCATAGTTTAATTTAGAAGTGTGCCTAATAGCGTGCCCTACTTGAATTTAGAAGTGTGCCTAATATCCTCACTGTGTAAAGCTGAATTTAGAAGTGTGCCTTATTTCCTCTCTGTGTAAAGTTGAATTTAGAAGTGTGCCTAATAGCCTCTCTGTGCAAGACTTGAATCTAGAAGTGTGCCTAAATATCCCCTCTGTGCAAAATTGAATTTAGAAGTGTGCCTAATAGCGTGCCCTACGTGAATTTAGAAGTGTGCCTAATAGCCTCTGTGCAAGACTTGAATCTAGAAGTGCGCCTAAAAATACCCTTCTGTGCGAAGTTGAATTTAGAAGTGTACCTAATAGCGTGCCCTACTTGAATTTAGAAGTGTGCCTAATAGCCTTTCTGTGAAAGACTTGAATTTAGAAGTGTGCCTAATATCCTCTCTGTATGAAGTTGAATTTAGAACTGTGCCTAATAGCCTCTCTGTGCAAGACTTGAATTTGGAAGTGTGCCTAGTATCCTCTCTGTGTAGAGTTGAATTTAGAATTGTGCCTGATGGCCTCTCTGTGCAAGACTTGAATTTGGAAGTGTGCCTTGGATCTTCTCGGTGTAAAGTTGAATTTAGAAGTGTTCCTAATAGCGTGCCCTAGTGGAACTGACTAGTATCCCTACTAGTCTCTCTGTGCATAGTTTAATTTAGAAGTGCGCCTAATAGTGTGCCCTACTTGAATTTAGAAGTGTGCTTAATATCCTCACTGTGTAAAGCTGAATTTAGAACTGTGCCTAATTTCCTCTCTGTGTAAACTTGATTTTAGAAGTGTGCCTGATAGCCTCTCTGTGCAACACCTGAATCTAGAAGTGCGCCTAAATATCCCCTCTGTGCAAAGTTGAATTTATAAGTATGCCTAATAGCCTCTCTGTACAGAGTCGAAGTTGGAAGTGTGCCTAATAGCGTGCCTTAGTTGAATTAAGAAGTGTGCCTAATAGCATGCCCTACTTGAATTTAGAACTGTGCCTAATTTCCTCTCTGTGTAAAGTTGAATTTAGAAGTGTGCCTAATAACCTCTCTGTGCAAGACTTAAATCTAGAAGTGCGCCTAAATATCCCCTCTGTGCAAAGTTGAATTTAGAAGTGTGCCTAATAGCCTCTCTGTACAAAGTTGAAGTTAGAAGTGTGCCTAATAGTGTGCCCTAGTTGAACTGACTAGTTTCCCTAATAATTTCTCTGTGCATAGTTTAATTTAGAAGTGTGCCTAAAAGCGTGCTGTGGTTGAATTTAGAAGTGTGCCGAATAGCATGCCCTAGTTGAACTGACAAACTGTCACTAATATCCTCTCTGTGCAAAGTTTAATTTAGAAGCGTGAATTTAGAATTTTGCCTAATATCGTCTCTGTGTAAAGCTGATTTTAGAATTATGCCTAATATCCTCTCGGTATGAAGTCAAATTTAGAATTGTGCCTAATAGCGTGCCCTGGGTGAACTGACTAGTGTCCCTAATAGCCTCTCTGTGCAAAGTTCAATTTAGAAGTGTGCCTATTAGCGTGTCCTAGTTGAATGAATAAGTGTGCCTAATAGCGTGCCCTGGTGAATTTAGAATTGTGCCTAATATCCTCTCTGTGCCCTGGTTGAACTGACAGAGTGTCCCTAATATCCTCTCTGTGCAAAGTTTAATTTAGAAGCGTACCTAATAGCGTGCCCTAGTCCAACTGACTAGTATTCCCTAATAGCCTCTCTGTACAAAGTTGAATTTAGAAATGTCCCTAATAGCGTGCCCTGGTTGAATTTAGAAGGGCGCCCAATAGGCCACCCTGGTTGAATTTAGAACAGTGCCTAATTTCCGCTCCGTGTAAAGTTGAATTTAAAAGTGTACCTAATAACCTCTCTGTGCAAAATTTGAAGCGTGCCTAAATATCCCTTCTATGCAAAGCTTAATTTAGAAGTGTGCCTAATATCATCTCTGTATAATGTAGAATTTAGAAGTGTGCCTAATATCCTATCTGTGCAAAGCTAAATTTAGAAATAGACCTAATAGTGCACCTTTCCCGAATTTAGAAGTGTGCCTAATAGCGTGCACTCGTTGAATTCAGAAGTGTCCCTAATACCCTCTCTGTGCAAATTGAACTTGGAAGTGTACCTAATATCCTCTCTGTGTACATAATATCCCTCTCTGTCCAAAGCGTGCCCATTAGCGTTGAGTTATTGGTTGAATATAGAAGCTCTCCTAATATCCTATCTGTACAAAACTCAAATTTAGAAGTGAGCCTAATAGCGCCCCTGCTTGAATCTAAAATTGTGCCTAATAGCGTGCCTCGATTGAATTTAGAACTACAATTAGAAAGTCCTCCTAAATTGCACTTAAAAGTCCACCTAAAAGCATACCTGTGACGTTGCTACATTCAACTTCTCCCTAATAGCTTACCTGTATTCCAGCTTGCTAGAAGAAAGTCTACCCAACAGCGTAACTGTGCTATAGTTGCAACTAAATAGGCCACCTAACAGCATATCCAAAGGTGTAGCTACACTTCAAAACGGCCTAATATATGCAGCCTAGTTACAATTAGTACACTAAAACCTAGAATAAGTGAATAATATCACCCTGCTTAGTGGAACCCAGAAACCAAGACTAATCTCACCCAGTGATATAGTCGAACTTATAAAGTCCAAAATAAAGTGTAAGTTGCACCTGAAACTACACCTAATAGCACGTACTAACTATGAGTGCACCCAATACCCCAGGGTCGGACGGAAACGACTACCGTGGACCACCTCCACTCTCTGGTCAGCCTTGCCTCCCCTCCCCCCTTCCCAAATCATCCCACCCTCCTTCACATCCCCTACCCATCCCCTTTCCAAACACCAAGCCAGAGGGGCACGATGGCGAGCCAACCACCTTAAGACCACTGCTCCCCCGGACCCCACCACCGACCAGCCTACGTTGATCATGCCCGCTCCCCTCACTATCATACTGGGCACACCCTGCCCCGCAATCATGCACCCCCCGCTTTTCCCACTAACCCCCACCATCATCCCCCCTGACCACATCCCTTCCCCTCCCTAAAAACCACACGCCAAGCCCTAGCAAGAACATAAGCCTCATCCCTCTCCCTCTCTGACTCCCCTACCCTCTGGCACACACCAATTGCAACAAAGACACTAAAGAGGAAACGTACCTGGTCCCCCTCAATCTCTCAGCACTCATCGCCTCCCCTGGCTCGACCCACCACCTCATTCCCCCAATCACCACCATCCCCCATTACTTCACCCTTCCTGAAACCCCTCTCCCTCGATTTCTCACCGACCGCAACTGAAACTCCTAACCGCCCACACCCCACCTTCAAATCCCCAGTGCCAAACCCAATCACCCTAAGACATGCATCCATCCACTCCCACCCGAAACCCGCCAACTTTTCTGCTCACCCACTTTTTCCATTGATCATCAACTACCCCACCCCTCTCCCTCTCCAGTTTCCACCCTCTCCCCCCCACACCCCTCTGGCTCCAGCTCCAACACCAACCTCACCTACCAAAGTGAATTGCATCCTATTTAATGCCCGATCCGTAGCAAAAAACAGACACAGCATCTTTGATCTCCTCACCTCTGACAAACCCGACCTGGTTTTTTTCACCGAAACTTGGTTCTCTGACGACTTTGCCCCAATATCCAATGAAGCCTTTCCCCCCGACTACTCCCTCATCCCACTGAACCATCCCTCTAGAGGAGGGGGAATAGCATTCATCTTCAAGTCTCACTTCCACACCTCAATCATTGACAATCAACCTTCCATTCCTTCCTACAAATCACTCCTCGTTAAACTATCCCTCTCCCTGTCATTCTCACAAAGTTTCCTAATAATCTACAGACCCCCTGGGTACGATAGACAATTCTCAAACAACCTCTGTGACTCTATTGCCACCCTTCAACTAAACCATCCCAACCTCACCCTTCTTGGAGAATTCAACATATGGCTCGACATCCCCACCAACCCTATAACACACTCTCTGGTTGACGGTCTAGACGCGATTAACCTCCAACCCCACATAAACGGCCCGACTCACTATAACGGACACACTCTTGATGCCATCTTTAGCTCCCACAACCGGATACATCTAAACCCCCCCACCCCTATCATCTGTTTCTTTCGCCATTCGCTCACCCGACCCGCTTCCCGTACTCGAACCTGAACTCCGAATCTACTTAAATGCCGGAAAAAACTAATAATAATCGTTCCTGACCTAACCGACACACTCCTCCAGTCTCCTCCACCTACCTGCCAACTCAATAAACAACTAACCCCCAACGCCTTTGACTCATGGCTCAACACCTCACTAATGCGGCTCACACCCTCTTGCAAACCATCAGCCTGCCGTGGCCTATTCCCTAGATGGTTCACGCCTGATTTGAAGACCACTAAACAACTATATAAATACCTAGAACGCAAATGGCAGAAAGACAAAACCCAAGAGAGCAGAACCACCTTGGCCCGACACCTTCATCAGTACAAGGCTGAAATCCAGAAAGCAAAAAAATCCCACTACAACTCCCGAATCCTAAACTGCAAAAACACCAGCAAAGAACTTCACAAAATCATCACCGAATTCACAAAACCGGCATGCACTACCACCGTCCCGACCCCATCACAATAATTATGCGACTCACTCTCTCTCCACTTTTACGCCACAGCTCTCGAAAGAACAAATGCGCTAACCACCAAACTGGCTCTCTTACATCCACCAGGCAACCCCCACCCTCATACCGGCCAACCCATCGCCTGCGACCACTGCCCAACCAACATTCGACTCCTTTAGTCCAATATCACCCGACCAATTTTGCAAACTTCTCTCTGCCCGCAAACCATCTGGCTCTCTGCTAGACCCTTGCCCGCCCACAACCCTCGAAGACATTTTCGCTTCTACCTCTGCAGGGGAACACACAAGATCCATCATAAATCACTCCCTTTCCTCTGGTATTTTTCCCGACGCATTCAAAACGGTTCATGTCAAACCTCTAATAAAAAAACCTTCCCTCGACCCTCTCGAGCCCAAAAAATACAGACCCATCTCAAATACCAGGTTCCTTGCCAAACTCATTGACCAAACCGCCTACTCCCATCTAAATGCCTTTGTCGAAGCCAACAATCTCCTAGACCCCGCACAATCAGGTTTCAGAGCCCGACACAGAACTGAAACCACCCTAACCTCAATCTGGGATGACATTAAAATCACAGCAAACTCAGCGGGATGCACCGCATTAATCCTACTTGACCTATCCGCCGCCTTCAACACATTCAATCACTCAATCCTCCTTGACCGCCTCCACTTCCTAGGAATTCGTGGAACCGCTCTCAAATGGATAGCTTCATTCCTCAAAGATAGGTACCAAATAACAATACTCTCCACCTATTCCTCCAAGCCTGACCAGTTGACATGGGAGTTCCTCAAAGAGCATGCCTATCTGCCCTCCTGTTCAATCTCTACTTGATCACCCTCCCGTTCACACAACATCCTGTGTTACAACTACGCTGATGACACTCAACTAATTCTAAAACTCTTGAACTCAAAACCCAACTGCCGACTTGACCTCGCCTCCTGCCTCCTCGACATAGAGCTCTGGATGACCCAAAGCCACCTCTTGTTAAACCTCTCAAAAACTGAAATCATGGTATGTGGCAACTCCGAACTTCTTCCACACCCACTACCCTGGCCATCTGCCATGGGCAACTCACCAACTCCCTCTAACTCAGTAAAAAACCTTGGATGCACCCTTGACTCTGACCTAACAATCGCGCACCAAGTCAACAACGTCTCAAAGTCCTGCCACTACCACCTTAAAACTCTTAGGCGCATCTTTCCATATCTCTCCTTTCCCAACAGACACTCCACGGTCCAAGCAATTGTTACATCAAGACTGGACTACGCTAACCTCCTCTACCTCAGACTCCACGCTTACCAACTGAATAAACTTCAAAGAGCACAAAACGCTGCAGCCAAACTGTTACTTGTGCTCGGCCCGAGAGACCACATCTCCCCAGCCCTTAAAACTCTGCACTGGCTTCCAGTGGCCCGAAGGGTGACTTTCAAAACCTTATGCATTTCATTTCTCATCGAGCATTGCATAAAACTGGACCTCAATATCTTCAAGACAAGCTAAAACCCTATCACCCTCCACGTACTCTAAGATCAAGCTCAGCCGGCCTCCTAGTCATACCTAAAACAAACTCAGTCAGGTTAGGCGGATCATCATTCTCAGCCTTGGCACCCAC
The DNA here is from genome assembly GCF_040938575.1 of Ambystoma mexicanum. NCBI lineage: Eukaryota > Metazoa > Chordata > Amphibia > Caudata > Ambystomatidae > Ambystoma > Ambystoma mexicanum. The sequence goes on along the minus strand of NC_090933.1, from coordinate 334,567,678 downwards.
GCTGTGGAACGCACTCCCACACCACATCCGCCTAACTGAAGATCTAATGTCTTTCCACAAACTACTGAAAACTTGGCTCTTCCCCTAAAACCAACCCATACGCAAACTAACCCAAACCGATTAACAGCATCTCAATGACACCAACCCAACAAACTACTAGGTCTTGAATAACAATAAGACAAATAACAAAGGGGCAGATTTTACAGTAGCGCACAGTAGTGATTCAGATCAAGCTATGTTGCCTTTGCTTGGTCTCCCCAACCTTCCTGAAATTCATTTCTGCGTCCAGCAGACATGGCACTGTAGGTATGATATTGGCATACAAATTCCACTTGCTACAGCAGCCTGGATTGGACGCAGACAATAGGCTTACTCCAGAGCAATCCACTATAAAATGTTGCCTATATATGGATGGGGCAGCCTGTCCCTTAGTTGCTTCATCTTTGGAACACTGAGGAAGGGGTCAATGGGACCTGATTGGGAGTACAGTCCACTTCAAAGTCCCCTGCCAGAGAGATGAAGACAGGTTAAGACAAATAACAATACAACATCAAGATCCATGCGAGACAACTAATAGCCGCTAATGTAAACTAAAAGGACAAACAGAATAGAACGAGTAAAGTAGATCAAAGCAGTGAAGCGGATAAAAAGAATAAATCGTACAAAAACAGTAATGAGGTTTAAATTAATTAAATGGATGTAATGAGTGCAATGAACAAAATGAACAAATTGGGAGAAAAGAATAAAGAGAAGAGGATGGAAAGATGAATACAAGAGACTAATGAGTACAGAGACAGTTGACACCGACAGTATGAGTGCATGGCATAAATAGAACATATAGAATAGACAATTCAAGTACATGAGACGAGTGTATGGCATGAAACAGATAGAGAACACAGAACGGATCCAGCGCATATGACAAGTGACATGGCCTGAAATCGATAATGCATGACGAAGGAACGAATTGAAAGGAGCGGATGAAATCGTTAGAATGGATGAAGCGTGTGGAACGGATGAGTGTGCTGAGCAGATGAATACGCTGAACAGATGAGTGTGTTGAACAGATGAGTGTGTAGTGTGGATGAGTGTGTAGAGCGGACAAGTGTGTAGAGCGGACGAGTGGGTAGAGCGGATGAGTGCGTAAGTACGGAGGAGTGTGTAGAACGCAGGAGTGCACAGAGCAGATGAATGTGCAGAGGGGATGAGTGTAGAGCGGATGAGCGTGTAGCACAGACGAGTGTGTAGAACGGATGAGTGCGTAAGTGCGGAGGAGTGTGTAGAACGCAGGAGTGCATAGAACAGATGAATGTGCAGAGCGGATGAGTGTAAAGAGCGGATGAGTGTATAGAGCGGATGAGTGTATAGAGCGATTGAATGTATAGAGCGGATGAATGCGTATGAGCGAACGACTTTGTAGAGCAGATGAGTGCATATAGCAGATGAGTCCGTGGAAAGAACGAGTGCATAGAGCCGATGAGTGCCGGAACGGATGAGTGCACGGAGGGGATGGTGCGCAGAGCGTGATGGGTGCGCAGAGCGGAAGAGTGCGCAGAGTGGAAGAGTGCACAGAGCGGAGGAGTGTGTAGAGCGGAGGAGTGTGTAAGAACAGAGGAGTGTGTAGAGTGGATGAATGCATAGAACAGACTAGTGGGTATAGTGGACGAGTGTATGGAGCAGACAAGTGTGTAAGAGCGGAGGGGTGCGTGAGAGTGGAGGGGTGCATGAGAGCAGAGGGGTGCGTTAGAGCAGAGGGGTGCGTGAGAGCGGAAAGGTGCGTGAGAGCGGAGGTGTGCGTGAGAGCGGGTGAGTGCCTAGAGCAGGTGAGTGCATAGAGCGGGTGAGCGCGTTTAGCGGGTGAGCGTGTAGAGCGGGTGAATGCGTGTAGAGCGGGTGAATGCGTAAAGAGTGAGAGGGCATAAAGTGGATGAGTGCATTGAGCGGACGAGTGCATAGAGCGGGTGAATGCATAGAGCGTGAGAGGGCATAAAGTGGATGAGTGCATTGAGCGGACGAGTGCATAGAGCTGATGAGTGCATATCACTGATGAGTGCATAGGGCAGATGAGTGCGTAGAGCGGATGAGTGCATAGAGCGGATGAGTGCGTAGAGCGGATGAATGCGTAGAGCCGTTGAGTGCGCAGAGCGGACGGAAAGGGTGAAGTATGTGGATAGAATGGGTGACATATGTGGATGGAACGGGTGAAATATGTGGATGGAACGGGTGAAATATGTTGATGAAACGGATGAAGTGTGTGGGAGATACTGGTGTAATAAGTGAAAGGTACAGGGAAGTATGTGGATGGTACGGGTGAAATACGTGGATGGAGATAAACAACTTAGAAATACACGTAATGGATGGGAGGACATGGAACAGATTTGAACGCATGGAATGGATTCAAGTGCGTGGAACGGATTGGAGTGCGTGGAGCAGATTGGAGTGTGTGGAATGGATTGGAGTGCGTGGAGCGGAGCAGACTGGAGTGCGTGGAGCAGACTGGAGTGCTTGGAGCGGACTGGAGTGCACGGAGCAGACTGGAGTGCAGGGAGCGGATCGGAGCACATAGAATTGCGCGACTTACATGGAATGGTTTGGAATGCATGGAACGTTTGAAAGAGAATGTAAGCCATCATATCACATCACCACGCTTACTGTCTTCTTTACACCACCATTCAACTAGAACACAGAGATACTCTGACAGCATTCGGTATAGTTATTCTCATACCAACATCCGCCTCATACTCCCCATCACCCTAACTAAACACTGCTGATTACACACCCCCCAGCCAGGCGTTCTCCTCAGGCCTAACGCAGCCACAATTGGTCTGGATAAATCCTGCCAGAACGAACACATACTCTTGATCTCTCAACCACCACACCTACCATTAAGAAGCAGCTATTACACGAATGCCACACCAGCTGAACACATATCCGGGGCTCACACGCACCTTTGACTCTCTCTACTCTGTCTGCTGACTTAAACTTCGGTTCCCAAGGGCATTCAACCTACCAGCGCCTACAGACCATACCAATGGTACGTAAGGCGCTATATAAATGGAAAGTAACATAACATAACATAACATAACATATGTTTGGTTACTCCTTTTAAAGAGCAGATACTTATAGTAAAATGGAGTGATTCGTTTTGTCACAATAACCACCAAACCAACATCCTCCAAGTCTCTGACCCTAATGGAATTTAAGTATTACAGGTATAAGGATGTCAACATTTGTCATAACAGTGATAAACAGATATGGACATACCTGAGTTTTTGGTTGAAATTGCTGGAAAAAATGCGATAGAATAAATGTGTGACATTTTTAGAATTGATGGAAATGTTTGCTTTCCCTGGAATCTACATTTAGAGTGGGGATTGTTGGTGCGTTATTCTCAACACCACAGCCTCCCAGCCGAGTAGTCCTTTGTAAACACATTGGGTTTGTAAGGCACCTGGAAGCTCATTTTCATATTCCCTGGAGCATAAATAGAGGGGCTAAAGAATGCCTCCCTTCAGGGTACAGAGGATTTTCATTGTTTTGAAGGCAGAGGACCAGGGCGTAACAGGAGTTATGCTTCTGCCTCACAGTTGCTCTCCACCTTCAAAACAACTTGGTTTCAAATCAGCATGAGATTTCCATGTTGGCGTGAAACCAATGATTTCCAATGGAAATCGGCCTTCTTTTTGCTTCCACCATCTCTTTACACTTCTCATTTGCACTCTGAAGTGGGAATTACGAAAATTCGCCTCAGAGGACTTGGCAATTACGTTTGTTAACAAAATTAGCTTCATGTAGTTCTCTCCACCCTAGGGCAGAGAATGTGCTTTGTATTCACACCCAGAATACTCTTGCTCTACAGTGAACTTTCTGTTTGCAAACAGGTGCATGTTTTCCCCTTCTCCAAACTGATACTGAATCAACGTCCACTTCAGATCAATATTCCACTTGATCTGTTTGTGATCCGAATTATATATTATCAACTGGTCCACTTCATATTAGATTCAGTCCTTATTCAAAAGTCACTAAATCCTGGAAAGTGGGTCTAAAGAAGTGGTAGCTCTGTTGGGATGCACAAAGACTCCTGAAAACAAAATGCTGCTAAGAGCAATGCAGACATGTGGTTGTCTCTGTGAAAGGTAAACTACAAATGTAATGAGATTGCAGAAAGAGATAAGTTCACTGAAGCTAACATTAACCTGTCCTCTATAAAAGTGGAAATTGCCCAATGTATATTTTTGGCTGGGCAAGACAAATACCAAATAAACATTGTAATTCAATATAAATGTGTCACCCCAAACACAAGAAAAGGCAATTGCAGAGGTTTTTCTTTGTTTAATCAGAAACTATATACTGTAAGTTAGAATTTGCCCCAATTATAGGTATGAGACATTTCAAAGGAATTTAGGGCCCCACTCATCCCCAAAGAAAAAGGTTGCACCTTCCAACACCATCCAAGTGACAGAAAAAATAAAAATACATTCTGGAAAAGAGAAAGCTCCTGGACACAGAGGTTTTAGTGTCAGGTTGTATATGTAGTTCAAAAATATTCTGTTACCAACCTTTGTAAAATCAATCCGATTCTGTTAATGGAATTCTGGCTTTAGATATTAGATTATTCTGTGACATGTTGGAAGCCACGAGCAGCTCTGCTGTGCTGGTGGAGGCAGTCTCCATCAACAGCATGAAGGCTTTCAACCAGGTCAAGTGGAGATATCCACTGTGGGTATTGACATAGTACGGTTTCGGTCTTAATATTATCACTTTGGTGGAGGACATGTATACTGCACCAAAAGCTGTATTTGGGGAGCCGGTGCAAGGGGATCTAGGTTACCTGGCCTAAGCCCCACGCACCTGGTGCCTTCCTGCCTGCCACTCTTTTTCACCACTTTGCAAGCCCCGCCCACCTGGTGCCTTCCTGCCTGCCACTCTTTTTCACCAGTTAGCAAGCGCTGCTAACCTGGTGCCTTCTGGCTTGCCGCTCTTTTTCCCTACTTAAGGAGCCCTCCAGCCTCTTTTCCATTGCAGATGGGGAGCAGGTGCAAGTGGATCTAGGTCACTTGGCCTAAGCCACGCCCACTTGGCGCCTTCCTACCTGCTGCTCCTTTTCACCACTTAGCAAGCCCCACCCACCTGGTGCCTTCCTGCCTGCCGCTCTTTTTCACCACTTAGCAAGCCTCGTCCACCTGGTGCCTTCCTGCTTGCCGCTCTTTTTCCCTACTTAAGGAGCCCTCCAGCCTCTTTTCCTTTGCAGATGGGGAACAGGTGCAAGTGGATCTAGGTCACCTGGCCTTAGCCCCACCCACCTGGTGCCTTCCTGCCTGCTGCTCTTTTTCACCACTTTGCAAGCCCAGCCCACCTGGTGCCTTCCTGCTTGCCGCTCCTTTTCCCAACTTAAAGGGCCCTCCAGCCTCTTTTCCTTTGCAGATGGGGAGCAGGTGCAAGTGGATCTAGGTCACCTGGCCTAAGCCCCGGCCACCTGGTGCCTTCCTGCCTGCCACTCTTTTTCACCACTTAGCAAGCCCCACCCACCTGGTGCCTTCCTGCCTGCCGCTCTTCTTCACCACTTAGCAAGCCACGCCCACCTGGTGCCTGCCTGCTTGCTGCTCTTTTTCACCAGTTAGCAAGGCCCGCTAACCTGGTGCCTTCTGGCTTGCCGCTCTTTTTCCCTGCTTAAGGAGCCCTCCAGCCTCTTTTCCTTTGCAGATGGGGTGCAGGTGGAAGTGGATCTAGGTCTCCTGGCCTAAGCCCCGCCCACCTGGTGCCTTCCTACCTGCTGCTCTTTTTCACCAATTAGCAAGCCCTGTCCATCTGGTGCCTGCCTGCTTGCCACTCTTTTTCCCTACTTAAGGAGCTCTCCAGCCTCTTTTCCTTTGCAGATGGGGAGCAGGTGCAAGTAGATCTAGGTCACCTGGCCTAAGCCCCGCCCACCTGGTGCCTTTCTACCTGCTGCTCTTCTTCACCACTTAGCAAGCCCCGCCCACCTGGTGCCTTCCGGCTTGCCGCTCTTTTTCCCTACTTAAGGAGCCCTCCAGCCTCTTTGCATTTGCAGATGGGGAGCAGGTACAAGTGGATCAAGGTCACGTGGCCTAAGCCCCGCCTACCTGGTGCCTTCCTGCCTGCCGCTCTTTTTCACCACTTAGCAAGCCCCGCCCACCTGGTGCCTGCCTGTTTGCCGCTCTTTTTCCCTACTTAAGGAGCCCACCAGCCTCTTTTCCTTTGCAGATGGGGAGCAGGTGCAAGTAGAGCTAGGTCACCGGGCCTATGCCCCACCCACCTGGTGCCTTCCTACCTGCTGCTCGTTTCACCACTTAGCAAGCCCCGCCCACCTGGTGCCTTCTGGCTTGCTACTCTTTTTCCCTACTTAAGGAACCCTCCAGCTTCTTTTTCTTTGCCGATGGGGAGCAGGTGCAAGTGGATCTAGGTCACCTGGCCTAAGCCCTGCCTACCTGGTGCCTTCCTGCCTGCTGCTCCTTTTCACCACTTAGCATGCCCCGCCCACCTGGTGCCTGCCTGCTTGACACTCTTTTTCCCTACTTAAGGATCCCTCCAGCCTCTTTTCCTTTGCAGATGGGGAGCAGGTGCAAGTGGATCTAGGTCACCTGGCCTAAGCCCCACCCACCTGGTGTCTTCCTGCCTGCCACTCTTTTTCACCACTTTGCAAGCCCCGCCCACCTGCTGCCTTCCGGCTTGCCTCTCCTTTTCCCTACTTATGGAGCCCTCCAGCCTCTTTTCCTTTGCAGATGGGGAGCAGGTGCAAGTGGATCTACGTCACCAGGCCTAAGCCCCGCCCACCTGGTGCATTCCAGCCTGCCGCTCTTTTTCACCACTGTGCAAGCCCCATCGACCTGGTGCCTTCCTGCCTGCCACTCTTTTTCACCAGCTAGCAAGCCCCGCTAATATGGTGCCTTCCGGCTTGCCGCTCTTTTTCCACACTTATGGAGCCCTCCAGCCTCTTTTCCTTTGCAGATGGGGAGCAGGTGCAAGTGGATCTAGGTCACCTGGCCTAAGCCCCGCCCACCTGGTGCCTTCCTAAATGCTGCTTTTTTCACCACTTAGCAAGCCCCGCCCACCTGGTGCCTTCCTGTCTGCCGCTCTCTTTTTTACCACTTAGCAAGCCCCGCCTACCTCGTGCCTTCCTGCTTTCTGCTCTTTTTCACCACTTAGCAAGCCCGGCCCACCTGGTGCCTGCCTTCTTGCCGCTCTTTTTCCCTGCTTAAGGAGCCCTCCAGCCTCTTTTCCTTTGCAGATGGGGAGCAGGTGCAAGTGGATCTAGGTTACCTGGCCTAAGCCCCGCCCTCAGGTGCTTTCCTGTCTGCTGCTCTTTTTCACCACTTAGCAAGCACTGCCCACCTGGTGCCTTCCTGCTTTCTACTTTTTTTCCCTACTTAAGGAGCCCTACAGCCACTTTTCCTTTGCAGATGGGGAGCAGGTGCAAGTGGATCTAGGTCACCTAGTCAAAGCCCCGCCCAACCGGTGCCTTCCTGCCTGCCGCTCTTTTCACCACTTAGCAAGCCCCGCCCACCTGGTGCCTTCCTGCCTGCCACTCTTTTTCACCACTTAGCAAGCCCCGCCCACCTGGTGCCTTCCTGCCTGCCGCTCTTTTTCACCACTTAGCAAGACCTGCCCACCTGGTGCCTGCCTGTTTGCCGCTCTTTTTCCCTACTTAAGGAGCCCTCCAGCCACTTTTCCTTTGCAGATGGGGAGCATGGTGCAAGTAGATCTAGGTCACCGGGCCTAAGCCCCACCCACCTGGTGCCTTCCTACCTGCTTCTCATTTCACCACTTAGCAAGCCCCGCCCACCTGGTGCCTTCCGGCTTGCTGCTCTTTTTCCCTACTTAAGGAACCCTCCAGCCTCTTTTCCTTTGCAGATGGGGAGCAGGTGCAAGTGGATCTAGGTCACCTGGCCTAAACCCCGCCCACCTGGTGCCTTCCTGCCTGCCATTCTTTTTCACCACTTAGCATGCCCCACCCACCTGGTGCCTTCTGGCTTGCTGCTCTTTTTCCCTACTTAAGGAACCCTCCTGCCTCTTTTCCTTTGCAGATGGGGAGCAGGTGCAAGTGGATCTAGGTCACCTGGCCTAAGCCCCGCCCACCTGTTGCCTTCCTGCCTGCCATTCTTTTTCACCACTTAGCATGCCCCACCCACCTGGTGCCTGCCTGCTTGCCGCTCTTTTTCCCTACTTAAGGATCCCTCCAGCCTCTCTTCCTTTGCAGATGGGGGGCAGGTGCAAGTAGATCTAGGTCACTTGGCCTAAGCCCCGCCCACCTGGTGCCTTTCTACCTGCTGCTCTTTTTCATCACTTAGCAAGCCCCGCCCACCTGGTGCCTTCCGGCTTGCTGCTCTTTTTCCCTACGTAAGGAACCCTCCAGCCTCTTTTCCTTTGCAGATAGGGAGCAGGTGCAAGTGGATCTAGGTCACCTGGCCTAATCCCCACCCACCTGGTGCCTTCCTGCCTGCCTTTCTTTTTCACCACTTTGCAAGCCCCGCCCACCTGCTGCCTTCCTGCTTGCCTCTCCTTTTCCCTACTTAAGGAGCCCTCCAGCCTCTTTTCCTTTGCAGATGGGGAGCAGGTGCAAGTGGATCTACGTTTCCAGGACTAAGCCCCACCCACCTGGTGCATTCCTGCCTGCTGCTCTTTTTCACCACTTTGCAAGCCCCACCCACCTGCTGCCTTCCTGCCTGCCACTCTTTTTCACCAGCTAGCAAGCCCCGCTAATCTGGTGCCTTCCGCCTTGCCGCTCTTTTTCCCCACTTAAGGAGCCCTCCAGCCTCTTTTCCTTTGCAGATGGGGAGCAGGTGCAAGTGGATCTACGTCACCAGGCCTAAGCCCCGCCCACCTGGTGCATTCCTGCCTGCCGCTCTTTTTCACCACTTTGCAAGCCCCACCCACCTGGTGCCTTCCTGCCTGCCACTCTTTTTCACCAGCTAGCAAGCCCCGCTAATCTGGTGCCTTCCGGCTTGCCGCTCTTTTTCCCCACTTAAGGAGCCCTCCAGCCTCTTTTCCTTTGCAGATGGGGAGCAGGTGCAAGTGGATCTAGGTCACCAGGCCTAAGCCCCGCCCACCTGGTGCATTCCTGAATGCTGCTATTTTTCACCACTTAGCAAGCCCCACCCACCTGGTGCCTTCCTGCCTGCCACTCTTTTTCACCAGCTAGCAAGCCCCGCTAACCTGGTGCCTTCCGGCTTGCCGCTCTTTTTCCCTACTTAAGGAGCCCTCCAGCCTTTTTTCCTTTGCAGATGGGGAGCAGGTGCAAGTGGATCTAGGTCACCTGGCCTAAGCCCCGCCCACCTGGTGCCTTCCTACATGCTGTTCTTTTTCACCACTTAGCAAGCCCCGCCCACCTGGTGCCTTCCTGTCTGCCGCTCTCTTTTTCACCACTTAGCAAGTCCTGCCCACCTCGTGCCTTCCTGCTTTCTGCTCTTTTTCACCACTTAGAAAGCCCCGCCCACCTGGTGCCTTCTGGCTTGCCGCTCTATTTCCCTACTTAAGGAGCCCTCCAGCCTCTTTTCCTTTGCAGATGGGGAGCAGGTGCAAGTAGATCTAGGTCACCTGGCCTAAGCCCCACCCACCTGGTGCCTTTCTACCTGCTGCTCTTTTTCATCACTTAGCAAGCCCCGCCCACCTGGTGCCTTCCGGCTTGCTGCTCTTTTTCCCTTCTTAAGGAACCCTCCAGCCTCTTTTCCTTTGCAGATGGGGAGCAGGTGCAAGTGGATCTAGGTCACCTGGCATAAGCCCCACCCACCTGCTGCCTTTCTACCTGCTTCTCTTTTTCATCACTTAGCAAGCCCCGCCCACCTGCTGCCTTCTAGCTTGCCTCTCTATTTCCCTACTTAAGGAGCCCTCCTGCCTCTTTTCCTTTGCAGATGGGGAGCAGGTACAAGTGGATCTAGGTCACTTGGCCTAAGCCCCGCCCACCTGGTGCCTTCCTGCCTGCCGCTCTTTTTCACCACTTAGCAAGCCCCGCCCACCTGGTGCCTGCCTGTTTGCCACTCTTTTTCCCTACTTAAGGAGCCCTCCAGCCTCTTTTCCTTTGCAGATGGGGAGCAAGTGCAAGTAGATCTAGGTCACTGGGCCTAAGCCCCACCCACCTGGTGCCTTCCTACCTGCTGCTCATTTCACCACTTAGCAAGCCCCGCCCACCTGGTGCCTTCCGGCTTGCTGCTCTTTTTCCCCACTTAAGGAACCCTCCAGCGTCTTTTCCTTTGCCGATGGGGAGCAGGTGCAAGTGGATCGAGGTCACCTGGCCTAAGCCCTGCCCACCTGGTGCCTTCCTGCTTGCCGCTCCTTTTCCCTACTTAAGGAGCCCTCCAGCCTCTTTTCCTTTGCAGATGGTGAGCAAGTGCAAGTGAAACTAGGTCACCTGGCCTAAGCACCACCCACCTTCTTAGCCCTGCCTCTTCCTTCCCGCTCTTAACTATTAGATCAAGAGCGTCTCTTGCCCGGGCATCTGATGCAAAGCGCAGACAAAGAAAAGGGCAATTCCTGTTTGGACCTGTTCGGACCGGGAGGACCCAGGGCCCGACCCCCTGCTCAGACAGCAGGTAACCATCCACCAACATGTGTTACCCCCTCTGTCCCCACAGCCACCCCCAACCCCTCTGTCGCCCTGTGATGTTCCCTTGTGCCCCCCTTCTCGCACACAGGTGTTGCCTGTTTTGCTTGATTCTTCTATCCTGCTCCCCCTCAACCTCCTCCAGCCTACTTCTGCAGATGTCTGTCCTGATACATTCTAGTTTCACCATCCCCATCTTGTGGCCAATGCTGGATTTGACTTTCATGGACTTCAGCGATTCACGGTGCGTCACCCTTTCTTAACTCTCATGCTGGACTTCCTTTGCATCTTGTACTCATGGTGGCCCTGAATCATGTCATGCTGTTCCCATCTACATCTTGTATCCTGGATTGCAACATTATGTGTTACTGCTGACTTCTGCAATTGTATTCGCTCTCCACTCTTGCTTCTCTACTCTTTTTGACTTTACACTCTGTTCTCTCCTCCTTTCCCTTCTCCCTTTTCCTATCTCCTCCCCTTACTTTCTTCTATGCACTTACTCTATCAGAATTGTCCCTGGACCTAATTTGAAAGCAACCTCGTCTGTTTCCTCCACCCTCCCATTACTGTTTCTTTCCTCCCCGCCCCCATTCAGCACTATCTGAAATGTTGTCAGGCCTAGTACGATAGTCGCTTGTTGTGTTCCTCCCCTCCCTTTCTTATCTATGTTTTAGCTCTTGCACTATCTGAAATGTCGTCAGGCCGAGTACGATAGTTAATTTCACATCCTTACTGTTCATGGCCTATAAGAATGTCATTGTATTTTCCCTTGTTCCCTCCCTTGCCTTGAAGCGCTGTGAAACACATTGTGTATAGGCGCTATATAAATAAAGTATCATATCATATCATATCATATCATTTAGCTTCATTGTTGCTTCTCACATTTCTTGAATTTGAAACAGGGAAACAGACAATGTTGCCCTCCCTCACATATACTTTTTTAAATGGAATTGGGATTCTTTTACTGAATATCAAACCTACACTATGATCCCGATTGCCGAGGTGTGGGGCTGAAAAATAAAATGGTCTTTCTATGCGGAGGATAGCTTGATTGAACTTGCTTCCCAAATTCGTTCTCCATTGCCCCTCTTCTCTATCATTAGTGAGTGCATGTGCTTACGTAGCTACAGGGAGAACTAGGATGAATGAGAAGTTCTGCCAATTATATAGCGCTGTTCCTCCCACTCCTCCAGTCATACAAATTCTCACTTGGAAGCTTGAAGACCTAAAATGTGTAGGAATTACCCTCTGGCACACCATGGAAATAACTGCTAAAACAATCAGAAATCTGTTAATAGATGTAAGGAAATATTTCTCTAAAAGCAACTTTCCTCTATATCTGTGGACCACCAAACTTGTTGCTTTTGTTACACTGTCCTGACCTGACTTAAGCAAGTGGTTCACAGCCTTCAGCTGCACTCCACTGGCCTTTCATTCATTGTTACAGGGAAACTGACACGTCCCTAAAACCCTCAGCCTTGGAAACTGTGTTTCTCTTAGTGTTTTGACTTTGTTGCCACTTTTGGTAACAGTTTATCATTGTGCAAAGTACATTACTGCACCACATAATTGTATCCATGTGTTTCTAGCCCTAGTCATCCAGTAAAGATGTTCTTGATGAGTGTACAGTTTGCCTAGGAACAGACTGGTAGCAACAGAAGCTTTTCTTTGTATTTCTACAACTTTTTACTGAGCCATCACAGGCTTACCGTATGTGGCTCATGACTGTGACTAGTGTCCGTCATGGCCATGTCACAAGGTCTTTTGTCTGTTCCTTTGGCCATTTTGTCCTTTTGCCCTTTCCCCTAGTCTTCCTGACCTCCTTATTTGGGCATGCAGTTCCCCACGAAAGCTGCTTCTTTCCCGGGATCCTGCAGGTCACGTTCGTGTGGGAACTCACAAAGTGGGTTTGGACTGTTTGGCCCAATCCACACTACTGGTGCCATGATGTCTGGCATGCATGAGAACATGAGAATCATAGTGGTCCTTGATTGGACCACTGCTGGTGTGAATGAGTGGAGCAGATCTTCTCATTGTCTGACCGGGTGCAAGCACTCGCCTGACTTTAGATATGAGGAGGGGCCCTGAATATAGCCCAGCAGATCAGCAACAGTTCAGAACTGACCTGTGGATGGATCCAAGTAGCTGGAAGAGTTGAGCAGAAGAAAGGAAGATCCTGAGACACGCAGACAACGGTTTGCACCCGAAGCCTGTTGTTGTCCCAGTGGAACCCTGCTTTGTGCTCAATCTCAGAAGACTTGTGAAGGAGCTTTGAATCTCTGGAGTGGTGGGAATAATCATGCTTGACACCTCCTGGTTGCCCTGCAAAAGAGCCTATTTGCAAGTGTCCTTGGGCCATCCGCTGGACTGTCCCACTCAAACATTTGCCACCATACAGGAGTGTTGCTGTATTGAGTTTTGGCTCCAGACTTTGGGAAATCCTAACTTGCACTGCAAATCACCTTTCCACTGAATTTCATTGTCCCAGCCACTTGGGCCATGAGAGAGAAGGCTGCATCAAATTGCGAGAGTTGGGTGCCCTTGCGTCACTGTGTTACAGAGACCATCGCTGAGCTGGTTTTCCCCATGTTCCTTCTTGTGCCCTGATACCAGCTGCATCAGTATTTTCTTTTTTAATCACCCACATTGAGTTACAGCTCCTATTCCATATGACAGCTGCATCTGCACCCGCAGTGCCTGTGCATATTTAAGCTGAACCGAGGGTTGGAAATTGAACCTCTGATGACCCCTTACAGACCTGCTAAGTTTGGACCAAAAACAAACTAAGGGGCGGTGAGTAGGATAGCCCCTTACAGCTGGTACCTTGTTCATCCATACACTTTTGCACATAGGGGATCCCTTGTTGTCCTATCTTTGGCTTGGGTGGTCTTCACTTCCTAATGCCCTCTGAAAGTTGGAACATCTTTTTTCATCACAGCAGATCCACTCCTGACTCTTGGAACTCATTTCACCCCTTCAGAATGTGTACCGTAACTTTGTGTAGCTCCCTAAAAAGGCACTCTGTGACTTTTACACATGACCAAGCGCTTTTATGCACGCATCTAACAGTGAGCACAAGGCTCCATTCAGTGTAGGGCTGGACTTTTAAAGTTAGGATTGTTCATTCTGCACCTTGTCTGTGCTTTAAAGGTTATTCTCCCATTTTCCTTTCTTGCACTGTCTCCAGTGATTGTATATATTTTACAAAGTGTTTTGCCTGTGCGGTATTTTGCTATTGCTTTTCATGATTCATTTGTGTTGATTCTTGGTTCCCAAATAAATAATATATTTTGCTATAATTCTCTCTAATGGTAATTCTTTGTGTTTCATTGTGTGTGTTCATTGAAGACCTATTATCACCTTCACTCCTCCTGAGACCTGAGACCCAGCCTTGACTGCTCTCCAAGCTACCATGAATTGGTCTGGCTATCTTACCAGAAGTGTCCCCTGTTTCACTAACTATGGTGGCCTCCTAAACATCAGTCCATCAAGCCAGAATTTAGAAATCTATTCTAACAATGAACACAATTAAGAATATGATGTCAGAGTGGTCCTCCTAATTTCTAATACCAACGAAAATAGTCACAACATAAGAAACACAAGAGGCATAACAGCCAAACAAACAACCAGTATACTGAACCGGATGAAAAATGGCTCCCTCGAGGCCCTCTGCCCAACTGGAATATCACCATTGCCCAGGACCAACTGAAACCAAGAAGCGATGAAGCCAGTCACAACAATGCTCACAGCTCAAAAGACATAGAGCTCAAAAAGTTGGCGTGGGTACCGGAAGTATTATCTAATTCCTCGAGATTTTAGCCATGTAAAGTAACCCCAGGGAAAGAGCAAAACAAATTGAGGAGTACTTCAAACCAACACATTCCTCACACCTCGAACTTGGGATCATGGAACACCCAAAGTTTCACCCACCTCACACAACCAGGAGACGTAAAGCTGGGGGCTTTTGACTTGCTCTGTCTCCAAGAGACCTGGTTACTAGAGCCACCAACTCTAGATGGCTTCGATGTAATCACTTCACCAGCTACAAAAGGTTTTAAGGGAAGACCGGCTGCAGGGCTATTGACAGCAATTCGCTCAGGTAGCGGCTTCACCTGGACACCATTTTGAGGACCGACACTTTCATCCTAGCCATTACAATCGCGGGAAACCAGACAGCAACAGCTAGTGGAAGAAAGGGCGAGGCCCTCCTACTGCTAATCAATATCTACTGGAACCCTAAAGCACAGACCGACACACATTTCCTGAATGAGATCGAACGAACCATCGACAAAGCTACCTCTGACCATGATATTAGTCAAATTCTTATAAGCGGCGACCTAAACGCCAAATGTGAAAATCTTGGAAGGGGAACTGGAACAGACACTGACGGTAACCATACCAAGGAGAAGCAGGTCAGGAAAAAGACCTCTACAGTTGGTCGAAGAGGCAGTCAGTGGGACCAACTCATGACCTCAAGAGACCTTCGTAACCTACATACTGTAAGGTCTAAATGTAAACCTATATCCCAACATGGGAACATGAAGGCAAGAAGGCTAATACTGATCATATATATGTGTCCAGGAGCCTCCTACCATTGATCTCGTTTTTGTAGGTCAATCGAACAAACAATAATGACCAGAACACCTTAACCACAGCTTGGGCAATACCGACAAAAAACATCAATTACTACATGGAGTACCTGATTGAACTAGTGAACCAGGGCACCCAATTAAAGCTAACAAACAGGGCATTAAAAAAAATGACAGCACAATATCATAGAGCAAAACGTGACATAAAAAACAAGCAAGAACTGGCAAACATGGACTATTGCCCTCTGCTACAACTTTACCAACAAACTTGGCAGAAGAAGAACTACAACAAAAAACCACACTTACACAACAGGAACCAGCTTCTTGTGGAAAAAAAAGAAGAGCTTTGAGGCAAAAAATCAGAATGGCTAAAACCTGACCGACTGATAAACGCTAAACTGGCGATCAAGTCCTATAAATCCTGGCCAAAATCTAACATACTTACTCTATACCAAGCCGACTCGGAAACCGTGTTAAGATGCATTTGTGGGAAACAAACAAGAGACTTTTGGTCCCTAATTGACTCAGCAGGCAATGCTACCCAAGACACACTCTTGAATAATGTTGGGGAGCACAAATGGGGGGCCCATTTTAAGGATCTTTTTCAGAAGCCACCAAACGACAAGACACATACACCTCCACAGTCATCCACAATATGGAATATAGACCATGATAATGCAGCGATCAAGGATAAAATCAAGAAATTAAAATCGTCATGGGCTCCAGGACCAGATGGGATAACCAATCAAGACCCAGACCTATGGGCTCCTCTAATTTCGGACATCATCAATACCTGTGTCCTGTCCCAGACCATCCCAAATTCTTGGAAAACCGCAAACGTGGTTCCCATTTACAAAAAGAATGACAAAGGGAACCCAGAGAACTACTGGCCCATAGCACTGCTGCACGTGCTAGGAAAACTGTTCGGGTCTCTACTCTTAGATACATTTCAACTGTGGGCTAAATCATTAAAGTGCTATGACCCATATCAGTCTGGTTTTGTTAAAAACTAGGGAAACCAAGCAAACATCTTGGTTCTGAGCATCCTGAAAGTGAAGATCTTAGAGGGAAGTCCTAGAATATTCCTTGCATTTGTGGAGTTAAGCCAAGCTTTTGATCGGGTGAACAGAGAAAAGGTATGGGCCAGGTTAACAATGTGGAGATGCCCCAATTCGATCCTTGACCCGATTAAATGCTTCTATTCGAACACCGCAATGCGAGTTTGCCTTAGTGGTGTAGGTCAATCATGAAAAGAAATCAAGACCGCGCGGGGCGTTAAACAGGGCTGCCTGTTGGAACCAGCCTTATACAAAGCCTATACGGGTGACATTGGGGATAACGAAACCAACATAGGAGCATTCCCTCCCAAGCTGGGCAATGATAAAATCAGTCGTTTACTTTATGCAGATGACATCTTTCTGCTCGATCAAACACCCATAGGCCTTCAACGCAGACTTGATGCCCTGTATGAATACACAAGAGAACACGACCTTGAAATGAACATAAACAAAACAAAAATCATGATCATGGAGAAATCCCACAAACATAAAGACCCTGGACGATGGTTTATAGCAGGGAAACAGGTGGAAAAGGTCTCATCATTTAAATATTTGGGTATAACCGTTAACTGCAATCCCCAAGAAACAGACATGCAATAATCCCTCTGACCCAAAACAAAATGTTTTACATCGCTAACAAAGAAAATGGATACAATAATGGCCGCTTTTCTTTGCAACCAGCCATCAACTTTTATAAAGCAAAAACCATTCCTTCCAATATCTACGGCACAGAAGTAATGCCCTCCATCTCAGACAGTATCTGGATAAGATTGGAAGACTTCGACTGGAGGAAACTTCTAAACTTACCTCTCTCAACACTGATGGCCTCAATCAGGAGGGAATTAAGCCTGGTTTCTTTGAAAGCGACCGTCCATCTAAATGGTTTGATGCTCTTTTGGAAAATCCAAAGTTCTAGACATAAAATGTTTGAGATAATCCGAGAAGAAGTTAAAAAAAAACCAATAATACACTGGTAAGGTGGACGCAGAAAAACCGAGCCCTCCTCCATGAGATTGGTAGCTCAGAGGTGTAGTTAGAGGAAAACACCACAAAAGTAAAATCCTGATTAAAAGACTGGGATTGGATACAAACACTAGAGGAGGCAGCGAAAAACAAACTCACCCAGCACCTCCCAGTAAACGTACAAAAGGTTAACGTCACGGATGAATATTTGTCAAAGTTTCCAAACAAGCATTTTAAGAGCCTGCTTAAACCAATTAAAAACGAATGAGATCCTAGCGATAAGAGGAAGCTCTACAACTAATGCATGTCGATTCTGCAAGAGCAAGAAAAGTGTGGAAACAGTAAGGCACTTACTCTTGTCGTGTAAGGGCACAACCATTAACAGGAAAATGCATATGGGCCACCTATTCAAGGACTCTTACATCTTTGACGAAACACATTGGTGGAATCAATTGATGAGTGAAAAGACAACGAAAAGTGTGATTGCCGTCGTACGATACCTTCAAAGCGGGGGCTTGGACACATTGGTCAACGGCTCTCTAGGAAAATGATCTATAACAAAAACTCCTTGTACCAAAGATGTGACATCATTAACAAAGACATTTTAAACAAAGGACACGACAATGTATTTCGAAATCTTGCAAAAATTGTATTATACAGTTAAGACAAGAGTAATACAAAAAAAAATAAAACAAATTCTAAATTGGTGCTTTGAAAAGAATCCCTACAATGGTTACTCACCCTGAGCATGTTTTGAATCCAAGAATATCTATTCATTTTCCAAAGTTGGAAAATGGCTGTAAGAATGGCTTCAAATTAGCAAGCAAGAAACCTCACCTTAGCTTATATATTATCCAAAGAGGCATTCAGAATTGGGAGTTAGCATTCAGTAATTCCTGTCACTGCGTGGATATCACAGAGCACAAATACATGTATTCATTTTCTTCTGTGAGATTTCGGAGACATACCTACATGAGCTGGGGAAAACATAAAATGAAGCGAGAATATATGGAGTTGGATACAAAAGTAGCTCAAAGTCAGTGAAAAGGGTTCTAAGATAAAATAGCTGGTGCCCTTAGCCCTAGTCTCTGTCCAAGTACTGGACTTTATCAAAACTGTACAATTCTGGGGTGTCTGCACCAAGGAAAAATGTGTTTAATTCACTTACAGTCCAGCAAACCTCTTTACTTGGACTTGACAGATAATCTTGATGAAGTACAGTGATATTTGTCTCAGTAGCCTTGTTACGCATTCCAACTGGACAAAAAGTAAAGAGCCCAATCTATGAGCCCTCCCACCCCCTGCACACCTTGGTGTTAAAATACTGGCAGAAAAACGTATAGAAATTAACACATGAGTCACTTTCAAAAAAGTTTTTTACATGTATTGTAAATATAGTGATAATCAAATGTCACAGAATCATTACAATTAGTATTAGATACTGTAGTTCAGTTGATGGTCAAGTCACCTGCATCAGGAGCTTAAGCTGTAGAAAACAGAAAAAGAAATTCTACAATGTAGTGTTATATACAATTGTTTTAATCTTCACCGCCACATCTGTCATAGACAGTCAAACCAACATGCCAAGGGTTTACATATTAATGTACCACCAACTGTGTCATTAATGGGTTCACAATAAGGTGTTTTCCATATATACCAAGATAGTATTTAAAATGAGAATGAAAAAAATATTTCAATCCCTTTAAAACCTGTGGCACAAACCAAGTGTAATCTGTTTGTACTAGAGCCTTCTAGTGATACATAGGGCCTCATTACGACCCAGGCGGTAAGTTACCGCCTGGGCCGTGACTTTACCACCATGGCGTAAACTACGTTTACGCCATGGTGGTTGGCGGATTTACCGCCCCATTCCGACCTAGGCGGGGCGGTAAGTCCCCAATCCCCATTTACCCTTCCCCATTCCCATTTTTGCCCCATAGGGCATAATGGGAGTGGGGAAGGCGTTAATTACGCCACCGTAAATTACGGTGGCGTAATTAACTCCATGGTCCCTTAGCGCCATGGATTTTAACACCTGCTAAAAGCAGGTGTTAAAAGCACCATGGCGCTAGGGGACCTCGTAATCAGGCGGTAAGGGTCGGCGCTGTTAACGCTGCCGTAAACCCCTTACCGCCTGAGTTGTAATGAGGCCCATAGTGTGCATGGAGACAGCCTGATTTTCAACTTCGGTCTGTGCACCAAGTGCTACCAACTCAATTCCTGATAGTGTACACAAAGGTGTACCTCAAAGGTTTGGAAATACGTACCTATTGCCTATGCCCTGACAATGGACATCAATAAGGCAATTGCTACCGTCACTTAGTGGTCAGTA
Source organism: Ambystoma mexicanum (assembly GCF_040938575.1). Lineage (NCBI taxonomy): Eukaryota > Metazoa > Chordata > Amphibia > Caudata > Ambystomatidae > Ambystoma > Ambystoma mexicanum. Next base: position 334,548,184 of record NC_090933.1, on the reverse strand, counting down.
ACGTGACGTAATTCAACATCTATGCTTCTGGGTCACTGAAATCTATAGGTAAGTGTGAGCTAGCCGATTATCTATAATCGTTGAATGACAAGTTATGTTATCAGTTAAAATATCATAGCCTAGCTTGTCTATGTCTTCTCACATATGATAGCAAAATACAGGAGTGAATGATAGCCCCTTCTACACAGAGTACCAATATGGATCAGGAAATCCAGATTCTACAATGAAATGGGGAAAATAGGGATTGTAAGGTCCATATGCTGTGGCTCTAGGGCTTCATGCCGATACTCTTATCTAACTACAGACTTGAAATAGAGTCTCTCTCTTACCTGAAATTCAGTGTCGCAGTGTTCGCAATCGCTCACCGGACCAACTAAACGTGAACTCAATGTCTCACGGAAGTAATGGCAACAGAGTGCCGTGCAGCAATAGTTATAATCGTTCACTGAGTCAATAATGGGTAAGTTCTATGCATCCCAGAAGTCACAGCAACAAATTGCTGTGCAATGTGATAGCCTACTTTAACGTGCTCGGTGACCCATGAATGACTATTCCCATTTCAATGGTAGTAAACCTTCAACCCCGCAGCCATCTTTAAGCAAATTAACAAACTGCCCTGACCATTGTATCCCAATTCATTCATGTGAATTACCACCCTCGAACATGAATGTGTGTCTCTGTTCCAACCTCGAAATGACAATATACTCTAAATGACAGTATATTCCATATTGGAATATCGACCACGTCAGTACCAGATGCAGGAAAAATACGCCCCTCATGTCCTAATATTTATTAATTGATCAAAATGACAAGTGGCCCTTCGATGTCGGAGTGACCAGGGGTGCTGCTCATTAATGGACCCATGGATGATACCAGTCGGGGATGATATGTGTACGTTCATAGAGATATCTCATTGCACAGTTTGTCAATTGTCCATTGTTGCTTTCCACAGTTCTCCATTGTAAAAAGGCTGTACACCACATTTCATAACTAACTGTTATATATTCTGAAGCAAAACTCCATCTCAGGTCATGACCCTCCCCTCGAGGCATGTTCTTTGAAAGTCCTACATGATCAATAAGAAATAACAGATCATGCCATACCATTACATGTTCTAATAGGTGTCACAGTGCAAATCCTCACCTTGTCTGTAAAACATAAATCTCTGGGATCTTACATAATCAATGAGAGCATAACGTTGATATATCGTGACATGTTCCTAATGGCTACAGGTTTGGCCTGTACGTACATGACTCTTGAACAGGTGTCATAACATGTATCCATCAATGGCCAAATAAAATATATGGAAATCCCACGAAGCATGTATTCAATACATCAAAGCTGTTTAGACATTTGCACACAGACTCATCAGATAAAACAATTCAGGCTAAACTCCTCATTCATCCACTTGGGGTGAATGGTATCTAGTAAATGAATCCAGAACATCTTCCTTTGGAGTTGACAGGTATTAAAGTCACCCGCTCTAGAAAGGGGTTTGACCACTACTACTATTTTGGACTGCATTTGTGCAATAATATTGTGCTTTCAAATAAAATGCTGTGCAACCAGTGACTTCACATTACCCGTTCAGATGTTGAATGTATGTTCCATCCATCTGCCTCTAGCCATTCTTGTTATTTGACCTACATAGAATGTTTACAACTCCTGTGGTCATGCATGTGGAATAATCACATAATGTGATTTCTTTACCCGTATGTTGGTGTCTGATTTGTGGCCTGTCATTCCATTATTACAATTGTGACAACCGAGACAAGGGAAAGTATCCTTCTTGTGGGTGTTCCAAAATGTTTTTCTCTGGGAGGTTTTCCTGCACGGGCTAACTTGTCCCTGAAGTTGGTACCTTTTTTATAGGCCATGATCGGTGCCTTTGGGAATATTTTGAGTTGTTGTGGACCATGGTGAAGAATCTCCCATTTTTTTTTTCAAGATTCTACAAATTGAAATCTGTGTCATGAGTATTTTGAGATGAATAAAAGGGGGTTCCCACCTCTCTGTGCTTTGGTTCCAACAGTGACTCTCTTGAAATGTGGTCTGTTCTCAAAACTGCTTCTCTTAACACCTCCATGTAACCTCTTTTCTTGAACCGGTCATTCAAATTGGAGATTTCTGTGGCAAATATTACAGGTTCAGGGATAATCCTCCTCAATCTGAGCATATGGTAGACTTTTTGTCATTGCTCTGGGTTGAAAACTGGTGTACTCAAGAACATTATTTACATCTGTAGATTTATGATATGAAGTTGTAGTTATCTTGTTTCCTGTAATCATTAACTCAACATCCAAGAAATGTTATGTAGTTTCTCCAATTTCCAAAGTAAATTTGATGTGGGAGTGAAATGGGGGTCCTTCCAGCCCTTTAAGATGAGGTAGCAATACTCTGGAGATGAATGGGGATGCAGAAGCTACTCAAACACCAATATTTGAAACGACTCAGGTAGCTTGCGAAAAGGTTAATTGTTTAAATACCAATTATTTAAAACAGGGAGTACAACTGACATTAACAGTGATTTCAGCAAATGGTTTCCAAATTTGTTTTAGGAGAAACATCTTCTTTGTAGTAACTACTTGGCATTGATGACATCAACCTATGTATTTATTAACGTCATCCAACGTGGCAAACTACAAAAACCTATTGAAGAAAGCTATAGGTCTGGAGGGAACATAGAAGTATACGTTCATACTAGTCTAAGAAAGTAGTAGGCTCCTTAACATCAGGTGGAGCAACTAAGCCCTCCCCAAAACAAGTCACTATGAATGTCACTAAATACACAATGTTCCATTGGTTACTCAAACTATAGGACTCTTAATCATGCAGCCACCTATAATTAGTTGGTTGGCACTCTTACATCGGTCAGTACTTTTCCACCTATGTTAGCAGCATGCAGGCTGGGCTTCCAGGTGCTGGTGAGCTGTTCATAGCCATAGCTTCCCACTAATTAGCATATCATCTATCATCACCTCAGTGGTCTGCTTTAAATTAAGGCTTTGAACTTGTCCTTGGGAGTGTTCTTTGTTCTGGAGAATTCAGGGGAGTGAAAGCACTCTCTGCCTTCATGCTTGGGCGTGGTTGTCATGTTATCCAACTTCATCATCCACGTGAGTGAAGACCACAAAATTGAGCTCTAGTGTGTTTAAAATACTATTTTCTCATAGACCTCTGACTTCTTCCTTGTTTTTGTCCATGCCTTCTGAACAGGAGTTTCATTATTATCACACGATTTGTATCCAATGTCTGTTCATCCCAGTCTGGTACAACATTGGCTTCTACAACCTTGGCTTCTTGGGGCTCATCCATGCTCGCCTTTCTGAGTTTCACTCCTGTTAATTCCATTTCTTTTATAACTGCAACACTCTGGAAATGCCTTACTTTCTTGTCCAGCACTGCTATAATACACAGTGGAAACATCCATTCTTTACTCATTCCTATATATGTATACATTGACGCATGCCACAATCTATTCACTATATTGCTTGCCTCAACAATACTTTGTCTACTTGCGTTTGTTTGCATATTTACACGTATAAAATGGCATAATATCTTCATCGTTTCTGTAGCATAAATTTCTTCATCTTGAGCCCAAGATGTTACTTATCTTTGATACTTTCTTGATGGCTTATAGAATATCTGCATTCTCTTGTCGCTGCATCTCTTCTATGCACCTCAGCCTTGCTTCATGTGTGACGTCACCATTCTTCTCTTCCATTCATCTGGCCTGTTTCTTCTGGAATTTCATTCAAATGGCCATCCTGCTGTTGTTTATGCAGGTATGGCTTTCTCAATGGGAACCTTCCTTCCAGGATTCTCCTTGGTATCTGTAGTTTCAATGGTTCTGCAAATATTTCACACACCGGTTCCCAACATATAAGCAATAGGGGCAAGGTGGTTGAGGTGGGGTTACTTGGCTCCTTCTCTACACAAATTCTCTACAAGTTCACTGAGTTTAAATGATCAACAAAGGATGTTAGGTCTTATCTATCACCCTCCTAATGCCGAAAGGATTATCTAGAATGAACTACCTTTCAAACCAATACATGAACATTTTAGCATATGCTGGGGCCATCACTGATCCCATGGATGTACCTGATGCCTGGGCAAAAAAAGCTTCCTGATATCGAAAATAATTATTGAACAAAATGATGGTAATAAGTTCAATGATGAATATTTCATGCCCCCAAACATTGTCTGACTTTAGGAGCCTCCAATCCATAGCTTCAATGCCTTCCTTGTGAGGAATCAATATATATAGGCTGCTGACATCCAGTGAGAAAAGGATGCGATCTTGATCAAGAGTGTCAATGGTACCGATAATCTTGAGAAAATCTGTTGTGACCTGTAGATAAGTTGGTATGTTTTGTACTAAAGGTTGTAAGATTCTGTTCATATAAATTGCCAGCGGATCAAAGACACTGTTGGCGCCTGCCACTATTTGTCCTAAAGGTGGGGCTGGTATATGTTTGTGTATTTTTGGGAGACCATAAACGTCTAAAGTGACTACATATCGATTGATTAGAAATCTATTTGTCTTTTCAATTATCCAGTCATTGTCAAAGGCTTTTACTATAACAGTTTGTATCAATCCCTTGATTTATATGATCGGATCATGATCTAGTCTGATTTATGTTGATTCATATCTTACCATTTGTGAGCAGCATTCATGATAGTATGCAGAATCCATAACAACAATGGCTCCCCCTTTATCAGCTGGTTTGATTATGAGCTGTTCACCCCAGTCTTTCAATCTGTGATAGTTGGGTGTTTTTGATGTTACAAGGTGTTTTCTCGTGATAGTTGATTTGGTTGAATTCCATCCTCACCCTCTTTTCAAACATATTTAGAGCTAGATTCTGAATGCGTGGATGAAAATTGCTTTTTGGACGCATCTCCAGATCAACAAAGCTTATTGATGCTTCTTCCACAGGTGGTTGTGTGTCAAAAGAGTTTCAAATGGATTTTATGAAGCAATTTGTGCAAGTTCACATTTTCTTCACAAAGTATAGTGTTGGAAGTTGGAACAAAGGATAACCCTCTGTTCAGAATATAAAGTTGTCTGTCTGTGAGTAATGTAGAGGATATGTTCACCACAATGTTATCCTTATCGACTACTTCTTTCTTTGCTTGGTTTTTCTTGTTTCCTCTCCTTGTTTTTTTCTTTCTTAAAAAGGAGTGCCATCTGATCTAATCGGGGAAGTGATTCCGCCTGATGTTCCTGCGTGTAACGTTTCAGTCAAGGGTGTCCCTGTAAAAATGGGTGTGACTACTCGAGAGGTTGCAGATTAAACATTTTCCTCACAACTATTGTTGCTACTCTTATCTGAGGTAGATAAACCAGATCTTGGATGAGGGAATCTGTTCTACCATCTTTGAGAGTAATATTCCTGCCAGGTGTACACTAACTATAGTAGAAAGTGTCCCTTTTAAATTTCCTCAACTTCCTCTGTTCTATGTCCTGTTGATATGATGCAATTTTTGAATTGATGTCTTCTAGGACAGTTTTGAGTTCCGCCTCTGATTTGAACTTACTCAATTGTTTTTTAATATCTGGTAATACCTCGATAGTAAGAAGTATCACATCTAACATACATTTGTTAAGGATCTGGTCCAATTTGTTGACAAAATCAACTCTCAGTTTACACAGAGTCGATCTTAAGTAAACTCTAAGGCCCTGGGGAATCTTATGTGATTTATAATATTCAACCAATGTGGTAGCGTGTAGTTTCTGTGAGATCTCTCTTCTTATGATCCTCTCTAGTTTGAATATCAATTTGCCTGGATCCTCTTTATTGTCAGGTGGTCTTTCGACCTGGCCAATTAGGGCCAAAATTCTAGTCACCTCCTCAGCTCAGAAGAATAAAGTTGTAGCATGTTTTTCCATAAGGTCATTCAATCTAGAAAAGGACATTCTATAGGAGGTGCTACTGTAATTTTAGTTTGTCACACTACAAAGCAAAGCTATGACAAACAGAATATAAAGCAATACAGTGCACTCAACCAATTGCTATTAAATATATTCATTTTAATAACACTTGGGTGCAGAGGAGGAATAACTGCCATGACACAAAGCAGTTGACATACGAACAAAAAGTAAAGAGCATTCCAACTGGGCCAAGACATTGTAGATTTCCCTTTCTTGCCTTATGGGGCTCTAGGGAAATCCCATGTGCCCACCCCCTGCTCTATCAATATCTTTGGATCAGATTTTCTCCCCTCACCTAGGCTAGGTCTTTGTCAAGCTGCAGTACTTACATACCACCCCAGCCAAGTACAGCCCTCGTGAGGATGTAAAAGACACTGGTCAGGTTCTCTGCATTACAGCAGGAGAAACTTTCACATGTTGTCTTCAGTGCATTCTGGCTCCTGCTAGCTTTTGGGTCAGTGGCTCCTGCAGCCTAGGTTGTATTTCCTCCTGCTAATGAGAGCTCCCTTACAGTGTGGCCTCTTTGAATTAGCAGTTTCATGCTCTTGCATAATCTGTCTTATTTGGCTTGGCCTCCTCCTATTTCCCAAGATCTCTCACAGTGTGGCCTACTTATCTGGGAAACATTCTTTTCTCTCATTCTGCTTTTCTCACTGATATTTCTTCAAATCTCAGGAATGCCCCCTATCTCCCAAACAATCTGGATGTTTCTATCACTTTCATAATTCGGATTGGGTAGCAATTGTTTAATGAGACCATGGATTGGTGGGTTCATTTCATCATTACTATCTGTTCATCTGATAGTGGCATTTCTAATGGACCTGACTCCTCTCCATGCATTTGCACTCTATTTCCAATTATGTTTAGGTGTTTTTATTTCTCAAATAATCCAATTCGACCCCTGCCACACTAGCCAGAGGGCCAAAATATTATGTCCACCATTTTGGAACCAGGCACCCACATAAAGGCATCCGGAGATGAATCTGAACTCCAGCTGCCAAGGCTGTAAGTGCATTTGCGTTAAGTGTGCTCACACAAAGTACGTATAGAGGATCAGTGTTCTTTCCTTTGTTGATGTAGGATTGTCATTGAGCTCCGATCTGCAATCCATTCTTTTCCACTTAATTTTTAACAAGATTTGAATCAGCTAATTGTGAGGCACAATTTTGCAATTTGTCAGTTCATGTGTGTTTAACAGGATATATCCAAGTAACCAAAGAAGAAAAAATGTGTATCCACTTCTATACACATTTAAGATTACTTTATCAAACAATGAGTGCTGTCCTGGTCTGATACTCTTGTTTATATATAAATTAGAGGGCCTGCAGCAGCGGCCTTGTAGTTATAGTTAAGTTGCTCAACCTATAGGAAGAACACTTTTTGGGCAGCTTATACCTTCGTCCCCCCTGGTTAAATCCTCACAAAACTTTGCAAAAAAAGTATATGGCTCCATCAGATTGATTCTGCCAAGTTTGGTGAAGTTCGTCAAGAGGGGGGGGAAATTATAGTGGGCCCAAAATGTGTGTTTTTTTCCCATAGACACAATGGAAAAAACAATTTGGTCACGCCTACATCCCTAAACGCCGGACGGATTTTCACCAAATTTGTGGCAGGTGTGGTGGCTTGGTCCCAAAAGCAAGCTTTTGTAAATCTGGTGTAAATCTGACCAGTAGTATCTTTTAAAACTGGCAAAAAGTAGTTTAAAAAAATGAGTTATATCTGGGTTCGGTCCGTGGACTGACTTCCCTGTTTCGTTCATGGAAGGGCCTCCTATTGGTCAGGGGCCCACGTGAGGTCCATGGACATCAGACACACCCTCTGATTGAATGGCAAAAAGCATGAGGTGCGTCTGAATTTTGGAAACACGCCATGTTGGATCCGCGGACAGTCGCTGGTGTCTGCGGATAAGGCGCTCGGGAAAAAGTCTGGAAAAACACATTTTGTGTGTATTTGGTGATGGAAAGAGGAGCTGGGAAGGGAGAAGAGTGGAAAAAAGATGATATGGAGCTATTTTTGTAGGTGGAAAAAGGTTGGGCAGGTGTCATAGCTGTCCGTAGGACACCGCAGTAGTTCGGGACAGCGCTGTGAACGGACGGCTTGGAAAAAGACACTTGCTGTTATTTGATGGCAGAAAGAGGGTGTAGAAATGGCAGGGAAGTGGAATGAAGGTAATGTGGACCTGTATTTATTCATGAAAGAAGAGCTTGGAAATTCCGCCGGGTCTGCTGTCAATTTTAATGTCCGTGGACATCATTTCAATTGCAGGGGGGTCAGGGTGAGTTATTTTACTTGATGGCGTATGGTACATACTCTTACATAGTTAAATAGATTGTGGTGGTTGAGGCAAGTGGCCAGATTCTGGGGGGCATGGCAGCAGATATGTCCACTGGCCACAACCACCACAGTCGTAATATGTGTACAGTAACGGTAATGTAATAGGAGTCTGGCAGAATCACCATAGTAGTAATATGTGTATAGTAATTATAGGTGATGTAGTGGGAGTACAAAGTGATTTAATATGGAGAAATGATGTAATTGAACTGTATATGGTACTTCTGATTGTAGTACAATTGAGGATAGTCCTCTTAGAATAAGTATTTGATTATAATTGCTATGTTTACTTAGTTTTATAGCGTTACGAAGCTGTAGAAAATAAACCAAGCAATGTGTTAAGCAGGATAGTTTAAAAGTTGTAGTTGTATATAATTTTACATATACTTTTTATAGACCCTCATAAACAGAACATTGTAAATACTATGTTTGGTACAACATTAGTGTATGATACACTGCTGTTGGTTTGACATTAAATAATCATTGGGTCATTGGGAGAAAAAAATCTGTATTGGATTTTAAAAACAACAATTACAGTTACGTAAGTGTAAGGGTGATAGTATGTATGTTTGAAGTATGTTGCGCTTAATGGAATGCTTGAAGTAGTTTGATACCTGTTGGAGTATTCTAACTACATTAGAGTTTAGAAGAGGTGTTGGCGTGTAATTGAGAAGGCGTATTTGAAGTGTGTTGCAATGCAGGGTATTTTTCAAGTAGTTAGATACCTGTTGGTGTATTCTAACTAGATTGACTTTCAAAAGTACTATTGTAGTATGTTGGATGTAGTTAAATACCTGCTTGCAGATTATAACTGTTAATTGTGCTATAGTTTAGTGACATAGTTTGGGTTGAAGGAATATTAAGTAAGCATTTGTTAAATTTACTGGTAACCTGTGTTTTGGAGTAATGGAGGTATCATAACATTCAAACCAACCATTTATTTTTTTGACATATGCAGTGTAGTGCCCTGGAGTGGTTGTGGAACCATTGTGGTATACTATACTTACCGTTGTGAAGGTTTTCTTTCCAAGATACGATCGCAGTTATTTTTGGTACCATCTGCATTATACCTTAGAAACAAAACTCCATCTCAGGTCATGACCCTCCCCTCGAGGCATGTTCTTTGAAAGTCCTACATGATCAAGAAGAAATAACACATCATGCCATACCATTGCTTTTTCTAATAGGTGTCACAGTGCAAATCCTCACCTTGTCTGTAAAACATATTTCTCTGGGATCTTACATAATCAATGAGAGCATAACGTCTATATATCGTGACATGTTCCTAATGGCTACAGGTTTGGCCTGTACGTACATGACTCTTGAACAGGTGTCATAACATGTGTCCATCAATGGCCAAATCAAATGTATGGAAATCCCACGAAGCATTTATTCAATACATCAATGCTGTTTAGACATTTGCACACAGACTCATCAGATAAAACCATTCAGGCTAAACTCCTCATTCATCCACTTGGGGTGAATGGTATCTAGTAAATGAATCCAGAACATCTTCCTTTGGAGTTGACAGGTATTAAAGTCACCCCCTCTAGGGAAGTGTTTGACCACTACTACTATTTTGAACTGCATTTGTGCAATAATATTGTGCTTTCAAATAAAATGCTGTGCAACCAGTGACTTCACATTACCCGTTCAGATGTTGAATGTATGTTCCATCCATCTGCCTCTAGCCATTCTTGTTATTTGACCTACATAGAATGTTTACAACTCCTGTGGTCATGCATGTGGAATAATCACATAATGTGATTTCTTTACCCGTATGTTGGTGTCTGATTTGTGGCCTGTCATTCCATTATTACAATTGTGACAACCGAGACAAGGGAAAGTATCCTTCTTGTGGGTGTTCCTAAATGTTTGTCTCTGGGAGGTTTTCCTCCACAGACTAACTTGTCCCTGAAGTTGGTACCTTTTTTATAGGCCATGATCGGTGCCTTTGGGAATATTTTGAGTAGTTGTGGATCATGGTGAAGAATCTCCCTATTTTTTTTTCACGATTCTACCAATTTGAAATCTGTGTCATGAGTATCTTGAGATGAATAAAAGGGGGTTCCCACCTCTCTGTGCTTTGGTTCCAACAGTGACTCTCTTGAAATGTGGTCTGTTCTCAAAACTGCTTCTCTTAACACCTCCTCTGAGTAACCTCTTTCTTTGAACCGGTCATTCAAATTGGAGCATTCTGTGGCAAATATTACAGGTTCAGGGATAATCCTCCTCAATCTGAGCATATGGTAGACTTTTTGTCAATACTCTGGGTTGAAAACTGGTGTACTCAAGAACATTATTTACATCTGTAGATTTATGATATGAAGTTGTAGTTATCTTGTTTCCTGTAATCATTAACTCAACATCCAAGAAATGTTATGTAGTTTCCCCAATTTCCAAAGTGAATTTGATGTGGAAGTGAAATGGGGGTCCTTCCAGCCCTTGAAGATGAGGTAGCAATACTCTGGAGATGAATGGGGATGCAGAAGCTACTCAAACACCAATATTTGAAACGACTCAGGTAGCTTGTGAAAAGGTTAATTGTTTTAATACCAATTATTTAAAACCAATTATTAAAACAGGGAGTACAACGGACATCAACAGAGTTCTCAGCACATGGTTTCCGAATTTGTTTTAGGAGAAACATCTTCTTTATAGTAAATACTTGGCATTGATGTCGTCAACCTATGTATTTAGTAACGACATCCAACGTGGCAAACTACAAAAACCTATTGAAGAAAGTGATAGGTCTGGAGGGAACATAGAAGTATACGTTCCATACTAGTCTAAGAAAGTAGTAGGCTCCTTAACATCAGATGGAGCAACCAAGCCCTCCCCAAAACAAGTCACTATGAATGTCACTAAATACACAATGTTCCATTGGTTACTCAAACTATAGAACCCTTAATCACGCAGCCACCTATAATGAGTTGGTTGGCACTCTTACATCGGTCAGTACTTTTCCACCTATGTTAGCAGCATGCAGGCTGGGCTTCCAGGTGTTGGTGAGCTGGTCATAACCATAGCTTCCCACCAATTAGCATATCATCTATCATCACCTCAGTGGTCTGCTTTAAATTAAGGCTTTGAACTTGTCCTTGGGAGTGTTCTTTGCTCTGGAGGGAGAATTCAGGGGAGTGAAAGCACTCTCTGCCTTCATGCTTGGGCGTGGTGGTCATGTTTGTCCAACTTCATCATCCACGTGAGTGAAGACCACAAAATTGAGCTCTAGTGTGTTTAAAATACTGTTTTCTAATAGACCTCTGACTTCTTCCTTGTTTTTGTCCATGCCTTCTGAACAGGAGTTTCATTATTATCACACGATTTGTATCGAATGTCTGTTCATCCCAGTCTGATACAACCTTGGCTTCTTGGGGCTCATCCAGCCTCGCCTTTCTGAGTTTCACTCCTATTAATTCCATTTCTTTTATAACTGCGACACTCTGGAAACGCCTTCCTTTCTTGTCCACTACTGCTATAATACACAGTGGAAAAATCCATTCTTTACTATTTCCTATATATGTATACGTTGACGCATGCCACAATCTATTCACTATAATGCTTGCCTCAACAATACTTTGTCTACTTGCGTTTGTTTGCATGTTTACACGTATAAAATGGCATAATATCTTCATCGTTTCTGTAGCATAAATTTCTTCATCTTGAGCCCAAGATGTTACTTATCTTTGATACTTTCTTGATGCCTTATAGAATATCTGCATTCTCTTGTCGCTGCATCTCTTCTATGTACCACAGCCTTGCTTCATGTGTGACGTCACCATTCTTCACTTCCATTCATCGGACCTGTTTCTTCTGGAAATTCATTCAATTGGCCATCATGCTGTTGTTTATGCAGATATGGCTTTCCCAATGGGAACCTTCCTTCCAGGATTTTCCTTGGTGTCTGTAGTTTCAATGGTTCTGCAAATATTTCACACTCTGGTTCCCAACATATAAGCTATAGGGGCAAGGTGGTTGAGGTGGGGTTACTTGGCTCCTTCTCTACACAAATTCTCTTCAAGTTCACTGAGTTGAAATGATCAACAAAGGATGTTAGGTCTTATCTATCACCCTCCTAATGCCGAATATGTCATCAATGTAACGCTTCCGAATGAGGAGTTTGTCCGACCACTGAGGATTATCTAGAATGAACTACTTTTCAAACCAATACATGAAAATGTTAGCATATGCTGGGGCCATCACTGACCCCATGGATGTACTTGATGCCAGGGCAAAAAAAGCTTCCTGATATCGAAAATAATTATTGAACATAATGATGGTAATAAGTTCAATGATGAATATTTCATGCCCCCGAACATTGTCTGTCTTTAGGAGCCTCCAATCTATAGCTTCAATGCCTTCCTTGTGAGGAATCAATATATATAGGCTGCTGACATCCAGTGAGAAAAGGATGTAATCCTGATGAGTGTCAATGGTACCGATAATCTTGAGAAAATCTGTTGTGACCTGTAGATAAGTTGGTATGTTTTGTACTAAAGGTTGTAAGATTATGTCCATATAAAGATTATGTGCATATAAGTTGCCAGCTGATCAAAGACACTCTTGGCGCCTGCCACTATTTGTCCTAAAGGTGGGGCTGTTATATGTTTGTGTATTTTTGGGAGGCCATAAAAGTCTAGAGTGACTACATATCGATTGATTAGAAATCTTTTTGTCTTTTCACTGATCCAGTCATTGTCAAAGGCTTTTACTATAACAGTTTGTATCAATCCCTTGATTTATATGATCGGGTCATGATCTAGTCTGATGTATGTTGATTCATATCTTACCAGTTTTGAGCAGCTTTCATGATAGTATGCAGAATCCATAACAACAATGGCTCCCCCTTTATCAGCTGGTTTGATTATGAGCTGTTCACCCCAGTCTCTCAATCTGTGATAGTTGGGTGTTTTTGATGTTACAAGGTGTTTTCTCCTGATAGTTGATTTTGTTGAATTCCATCCTCGCCCTCTTTTCAAACATATTTAGAGCTAGATTCTGAATGCGTGGATCAAAATTTCTTTTTGGATGCATCTACAGATCAACAAAGCTTATTGATGCTTCTTCCACAGGTGGTTGTGTGTCAAAAAAGTTTCAAATGGATTTTATGAAGCAATTTGTGCAAGTTCACATTTTCTTCACAAAGTATAGTGTTGGAAGTTGGAACAAAGGATAACCCTCTGTTCAGAATATAAAGTTGTCTGTCTGTGAGTAATGTAGAGGATATGTTCACCACAATGTTATCCTTATCGACTATTTCTTTCTTTGCTTGGTTTTTCTTGTTTCCTCTCCTTGTTTTTTTCTTTCTTAAAAAGGAGCGCCATCTGATCTAATCGGGGAAGTGATTCTGCCTGATGTTCCTGCGTGTAACGTTTCAGTCAAGGGTGTCCCTGTTAAAATGGGTGTGACTACTCGAGAGGTTGCAGATTAAACATTTTCCTCACAACTATTGTTGCTACTCTTATCTGAGGTAGATAAACCAGATCTTGGATGAGGGAATCTGTTCTACCATCTTTGAGAGTAATATTCCTGCCAGGTGTACACTGACTATAGTCGAAAGTGTCCCTTTTAAATTTCCTCAACTTCCTCTGTTCTATGTCCTGTTGATATGATGCAATTTTTGAATTGATGTCTTCTAGGACAGTTTTGAATTCCGCCTCTGATTTGAACTCACTCAATTGTTTTTTTAATAACTGGTAATACCTCGATAGTAAGAAGCATCACATTTAACATACATTTGTTAAGGATCTGGTCCAATTTGTTGACAAAATCAACTCTCACTTTACACAGAGTCGATCTTAAGTAAACTCTAAGGCCCTGGGGAATCTTATGTGATTTATAATATTCAACCAATGTGGTGGCGTGTAGTTTCTGTGAGATCTCTCTTCTTATGATCCTTTCTAGTTTGAATATCAATTTGCCTGGATCCTCTTTATTGTCAGGTGGTCTCTCGACCTGGCCAATTAGGGCCAAAATTCTAGTCACCTCCTCAGCTCAGAAGAATAAAGTGTTGTAGCATGCTTTTCCATAAGGTCATTCAATCTAGAAAAGGACATTCTCTAGGAGGTACTACTGTAATTTGAGTGTTTCACACTACCAAGCAAAGATATGACATAAACAGAATATAAAGCAATACAGTGCACACAATCAATTGCTATTAAATGCATTCATTTTAATAAAACTTGGGTGCAGAGGAGGAATAACTGCCCTGACACAAAGCAGTTGACATACGAACAAAAAGTAAAGAGCATTCCAACTGGGCCAAGACATTGTAGATTTCCCTTTCTTGCCTTATGGGCCTCTAGGGAAATCCCATGTGCCCACCCCCTGCTCTATCAATATCTTTGGATCAGATTTTCTCCCCTCACCTAGGCTAGGTCTTTGTCAAGCTGCAGTACTTACATAGCACCCCAGTCAAGTACAGCCCACGTAAGGATGTGAAAGACACTGGACAGGTTCTCTACATTACAGCAGGAGAAACTCTCACATGTTGTCTTCATTGCATTCTGGCTCCTGCTAGCTTCTGGGTCAGTGGCTCCTGCAGCCTACGTTGTATTACCTCCTGCTAATGAGAGCTCCCTTACAGTGTGGCCTCTTTGGCTTAGTGTTTCATGCTCTCGCATAATCTGTCTTATTTGGCTTGGCCTCCTCCTATTTCTCAAGATCTCTTACTGTGTGGCCTACGTATCTGGGAAACATTCTTTTCTCAGGAATGCCCCCTATCTCCCAAACAATCTGGATGTTTCTATCACTTTCATAATTTGGATTGGGTAGCAATTGTTTAATGAGACCATGGATTGGTGGGTTCATTTCATCATTACTATCTGTGCATCTGATAGTGGCATTTCTAATGGACCTGACTCCTCTCCATGCATATGCACTCTATTTACAATTATGTTTAGGTGTTTTTATTTCTCAAATAATCCAATTCGACCCCTGCCACAATAGCTAGAATGTGGAAACAGAAAAATAATATGAGGCCGGGAAGCCCAGAAAGAAACACACCAACACAGGTTACAAAGAACATACAAATGCTTTATTTAAAAGCTACAACAGTTACCAAGTCAATTGACAAAATGGATAGCTATTCGGCTCTCAGAGTAACATAAAGAAATTCAATGAGGGTTTGATGTGTTAGTGAGAGAGACCGCACATTGAAATACCTGGGTCTTTTATACAGTTTGTACAGCCCTTGGCCAACCCTCTTGCGGGTTAACCATTCTATGAACCAGGCCTATGGGTTCCTTGCCAGGTCAATCCTGTAATATATGCATTTCGATTAGTTCCACTGATATAGTTGTACATTTACATATAGTTGTACATTTACATATAGGTCAACGGTAGGACAAGGTCTCAGTTCGCGACCCTGACAAGTGGCCTGCAGGCATATTAATTATTCATGTGTACGGAGGTCACAACGGCCAGAATCTTACTCAGAATGTCATTCGGCCTCCATTTTGATGTTCAGGGTGACTTCCATATAACAAGAGAACCTAAAATGGCGGTTTAATCCAAGATGGCGACTTACATTACTTTCTCTAAGGTCAAGACCTTGCCGTGCAGTTTGTTCGCACATGATGTTTAGACAACTTGGCGTAGGCCAATATACATACAATTGTTGCGATAGGAGGCATAATATTGTTTCAATTCCGACAAACCCTCCTTTTGGCCTATGCCAAGTGCTAATATCATTTCTAATATCTTTGTAAATAACTTCATGCATTGTCGTTCATACATCCTGAATCATTATCTGTAATATCTATAGCCATTAGGTCGTTCATCAGAACCTCTTGTAACAGAAACTCTTTAGATGCTGTATCTGGGGCATACATTTTGTGCCCGATTGTGCTCACTGCCTGAGCACAACATCCCCCTAGCATTGCACATATACTAGGTAGACATTGGAAACAGCAACAAAGGAATAGCAGGATTCCCAAAATAACCAATATAACAGAAAGCACCTTCCAACCCCAGGATCGTAGAGAATCCCAGAACCAAGCACTAATACTCCAATCTCCCACAGGAACATGCACTTCTGAACTAAGGATGTGCAAGTTCTGAATTGCTTTGAAAATTGTCGGTGAGGAATCTGGTACGAAAACACAGCAAGCGGACCCCACTAATTTGCATACTCCACTACGTTCTACCAGGATGACATCTAATGCCATCTGATTTTGGAGTGCTACCAATCTTATTGCTTTCTGTTCTAGTGTCATATTGTAGAGTATATCCGTGGTTCGATTGATGGTTCTCTCCAGTACCCTTGCTAGCCCCCTAATATTTTCAGAATTTGCTATCTGTCCCCAAAATGGCACAACTGATTTTGCTATAATTCCCAATACTTGCCCAGGGGTATCTCCGTTCTCGTCCCGCCGTGGGCGAGCCTTAGAAACTTTCAATGTACTAGCTATAAATACCCCAGGTAACAGGATTCCCAAATAACAGGTTTCCTGCCAATCCTAGGGCAACCAGGGAAATGCTGTACTACCACAAACGAAATAGACAGGCCCCCCCACATATAGAGGCCTGTTCTTCCTGGTCAAATTTACAATGTTCACACAACCTTCAAAGTTTCCCATTGACCGAGTGCCATTTTTTTGTACACAAAAGGGGACTGAATCGGGGCTATGATTAATAGAGTAGGAAGGAGGCACAACGTCCTTATTGCCTATCGGAGCCATTTTAAAGGAAATTAGAGTTTGAAAAGGAAGAGATAGTTTATCAGATGGCCTAATAAAAGCAGCATTAGGTTTACTTCTATTTGCAAAAAGCGAGCATCCCAGGGGAGTCAATTCACGTTTCTCAAAATCATTTAAATTAGTTCCATCAAAGTTCCCTGAGATGCTATCATTCCAACGGCCAAAGAATAGTGCTCTAAGAGAGGCATAGCAAGCAGTCGTTAAAGGTAAAGGGTGAATATACCATCCTAGCCCCTTGTTCCCATGTTGCGTTAAATGGGTGCAAATCCAGCAATTACTCTTATTAAAAGTGGCATGCGTTGAATTCATTATTATCATTAAAGTGTTATTATGGTACTTTCGTCTATGCTGGGAGTCTCTAGGTGACAAAGTATGAAGGTGTAAAGAGGGAGTCAAAGCAGTAGGTACAATCTCAATTGGCAGTAGAGGTTTTAGAGGGTAAATTTCTTTGAAGTACCAAAGTCCCACAGCAGTAACTATACAAATTCCAATTATTATTAACACAACACAGCAATACGTTTTCAGGGCACAGGCACATTGTTCGTTGTCCGAGTTGGTCACCCCCTTATTTACAAGTAAGTCCAATGCGAGCAGCAGAGGTGGAGGTGGCAGGCATCGTAGTTTCTCAATCGACGACCCAAATGTTCGTTGCTGGCAACACTACGGTCGCGCGACTTCTTAGTCCTTCCCCAACCCTAGCCAGCAGAATCCCTTTTTCCCTTTTTTTCAAATAACTTCCTTTTGCAAGAGAAAAACTATCAATAACTTTTTCTTTCCAGATGCACAGGCAAAACCCGTGCCGTAGTTCTATTTTCTTCATCGAAGGTCGTACCTGGTGGTACCCAGTACTGTTTGATCCAGAAATAGGGTAACGTCACTTCCTGAGGGAAGCAACGTATCGGAGGCGACGGAAGTCGCAGAACTTGAAACAGTGTTTTCCGGAAGTGACCTTTTCAAAGAGTGCGGAGACGAAATGGACTGTTCCCCAAGCTCCACGGGCTCAGAGAAATTCTCTGACACACTCACAGCGCTGTTTGCTACTCCAGGATCAGAGATTGTAGCATCAGCGAGGGGTTCTGCTTCTTCTGTAACGTGTGATTCTTTAGAAAGTATACCAACTCTGATACTTTTTAAAATGTTGGCATAAGTGAGATCTGCAGATTTCTGCATGTTTTCTGTTAATTCTCTGTATTGGAAATGTTGCCAAAGGTTGACATTTCCAATGCTGCCAAAAGTTTTACGGCAGAGTTAGTGTCCTAATGTTTTAAAAATAGGCTCACCTTTTACTGGTGTTAATTGAAGCAGATCTCCAAAACAATAATGTGTTTCCTGCAAAGAGCTCTTCACAGTCTGTTTTGAGTACTTCTTGTAATCTGAGGTGAATCAAAGCTAACATCAGGTTGGAGACCATGCTCACTTCTTCTATTAGTAGCATTTTCATTTGTTTCAATACTCTGCGTAGTTCCATTGCAGCTTCTGCAGAAAGTTTGTAATAGTCTAATTTGTTCTGGTGTTCTACTGGTAATAGTAGTAATCGATGTAATATAACACCACCTATGTTGTAGGCAGCTAAACCTGTGGGGGCAGTGACAACAGCTGACAGTTTGTTGTTTGTCAATTGTTGAAGGAACTTACTAATGATTTTGATTAGGAATGCTTTGCCAGAACCAGCTTCACCACTGACGTACAGTAGTATAGGTTTATAATTATGGCAGGAACATTCTTTATTTTCATGTTTTACACCATGTGCAATTTGTTTTGTTACTTCTTGAAAAATGCTACATTGCTCATTGTTTAGTTTTGATTGTAGTATAGTTAAATCTTCTTTATATTCATACTGACACATGGTGTTTTCTACTTCTAGCATAGCTAATTCTGCCTCATTTATTATTACTGGTTCTCCCAGTGGTTCTCGGCTTCCTGTTACAGAAGGTTGACTACTCTTAGGAGTGTCCTTATCTAGTTGGGCTTGGAGTTCTTCTTCGTGTTGCTGTTCATTGCGCAACATTGTTTTGTACTGTGTAAAGTTTACATCAGTTATAGTGCTTTCATTTGCTTTGAAAGCATCCTCATATGAGTCATAGTTATCTAGTATTTGTTCTTCTTTTCTCCATGGTTTGAAGAGTTGTAGCAGGGAAATGTAATATACTTCTTTATGTTAAGGACTCTTTAATGACAATTTGATATGATTAATTCAATTTGGTTTAGTGAGTTTAACTAAGCTGCTTTCACAGTTTGTCACTCTATATATACCTTTTTTTCATCAGGTTTCATATTATTTTTGTATGTGTAGTTTTGGGATATGTGGTATAGACACATGTTTTCCAAAGTTTTACTTCTGTTTGGGTAGTATGTGTCCAATAAATTGTTTTTTAAAATGTCTTGGCTGTTGGGATCACGTTTGGCTATTGTTTCTATATCTTCATATGATTTTAGAACTTTTTTTCTAGATTTAGCTGGACCAAGTCTTAGCCATACTATATTTTCAGATTTACCATACAATGCAGTGCCAGTTAAACGATCAGCTGCTTCATATGATCCACATTCACTATGGGTGAGCATTTTTATGCCCAAGCTGTATAATTTCTGAGACACTGTTCTATCTGATGACAGGTCATTCCAGAGGTCTTGGAGCTCTGTGTTTTCTGCTTTAGTTAAGTATGCTGTGACTTATCGTGCAACTGCAGTAGAATTGTCTGCAATGTACTGCACATCTATGTTTGCATTCCATAATTGCTAAATGATTGCATTATAATCGTTGATATATTTTTCTTCTTCTTTTCTTTTTATGTAATATGTATTTTTAGGTGACTTACCTTTAACACTATATCTAACTGAAGACATGAGGTTGTTCACTTGACCTGTATTTGTAACTGGTCTAGGAAAATAAAATCGGCATGTGGTGTAGTGTTTCCCTTTGTTTTTGTATTTGCGACGACAATATTTTCCACATTTGTGTCTTTGAAATTGTAAAATTTGTGCATGAAGATCACTATTTGTGGCTTTTGATGGAATTTCACAAGTGACATATTTTTCAATAAACTGTAAAACAGTGGCATCACTGTCTTGACCAAATTTAGGAGCATCTTTAATCCATAAAAGCATGTGGATATGTGGTGCTCCTCTGGCTTGGTATTCTTTTCTCCAAAAGAAGTGTTGCACTTCTCCAAGGGGAGGAACAGTTTTATTACAAATAAAATGTAGCATAGCAATGAAGCGATGGTGAAAATATCTTGAAACATTAACAGGATCCAAAGAACAAAGTTCTCCAGGCGTTAGTATATCTATGTTTGTTTTGTTTTTATTTGAAATGCGTAGGAAATCATGTAAATCTTCCCATGCATATTCTGCACAACTTAATGTAACAAACCAAGTGGGTGGGCAAAGATTTCTGATCGTACAACATACATCTCCATGACGTCCAAACCAGTACTCTTTAGTACCACGCATATTTGCTAATAGATTTGTAATATTTGATTGTAAAACCTTATCCTTTTGTTGCACTTTTTCTAATAATTGTGTAGCTGTCATATCTTGAAAGTGTGATCCTGATTTTAATATGTGTGCAACTCCGTAACATAAAGTTGCTAGTTCGCTTTCAAAGAGTAGGTGGAATATGTTTTCCACATTTTGGCTAAATCTGGGATCTTCAGAATACATCCGTAATGAGCGGTATTCTGAAGCTGATATTTGAATAGGTCTATCATCATACCTTCCTCCTTTGCCAGTAGGAAAAAATAGAGGAAAAGCACGTGCTTCTATACTTTTTTCCCATATGCTGATTGGCGATCCTTTTGTTTGACGCATTTGGTAAGTTTCCAGTACATCTTCTATGTTGTCATTAGAGTGCAAAGGATGAATTGTATAATGGTCTAAAATATTTGATATTGTAGCAGGATCTAGTAGCTCAAATTGACCAGCTTCTTGTGTTTCTTGAATTATTTCAGTTGTATCTTTCAAGTTTTCTTCAATATTAATTTCTTTGTAATATTCATTATTCTCTTTAAGATATTGGAAGGCTTGTCTAACTTTATGTAAATCTACCAGCTGTTGACATATTTTTTTGTCTTTTGTAGGTACTCCATTTACTAAGATAATTAAAGATTGCTGCATTGGACGTTGCACTCCTAGAGTATGCACATTTTCTTTTAGATCTAATGATAAATAAACTACTTTTCCACAAATGCCTTTTACCAATTCAGAGGGAGGTAATTTTGCTGTTTTTGGTTGAAAGCGTATTATTGCTTGAAATGGGTGTACTGTTTGAATTATGATGCACATAAATTAAGTTGTTGTAGGGGTTTTGGTACTGGGTATAATTCCAAATTATTTGTGATAGCACGTGAAGGAGTTTGGTTGTTGTCAAGTTTTGTAGTGCAGTAACTGCAAAGTATTAAGGGGTCAGTTATTTCGTATTTGTTTTCTGCTACAAGGTAGAGAGCTAATTCAAACCATTTAGAATCTTCATTGTCTTCTATTTTGTATGATAGGTCTACAGTTTTTGTGTTACTTTTATAAAAAGTTCTACGGCAACATACACATACATGGTTTGGTGCTTCAGCTGATGTACTTTTAAATTTTAGTATTTCTTTTTTGTATGTGTTTAGCAAAACGTTGCCATGTGTAGAATTGTTGCTTAATTGGTTTAAAGCTATTTCATTCTGTAAATGGCTTTCACTTCCAAAATATTTTTTTCTGGATATAGTCAATTTCTTCAAGTAGGTCTTTTGCTGTACCATGTGGAAGGATGTTATTTAAATTTGCTAGTGCTAAAGCAGGACTTTTAGCATAGTACAGTGTATAGACTAGATTTCTTATAGTTGAATGATGTGTTGATATCCTTTTGATATCATGGAAAGTGGTTTTACATGTAGGTCCTGTAATTCAGGCCAAGGTATCCATATTTTGCAGTAATTTAATTTTGATTTTGTCTTTGCTTTTTACATATTTATTGAGGAATTGGTGTAAAGATTTGAAACATTGTTTGGGAATGTTACACATTGACATGCATGGCCATTTGTACACTGGACGTTCTGATTCAATTGAATGGAGGTTTAATTCTAAGTTTTCAGGGCATATTTTTGTAAGGAGTACTTCTTGTTCCATTATAGTATTATTCACTTTTCCATAACCTCGACCACTGCTATGTATGGCAATTGTATTTGTTTGCTTTTGTTTGTACTCTTCTTCATTAAAATATGGTTCTGTGCTCGTAGTGTGATTCCATTCACCTCCCCAGATACTTAAGAAATTATTTCTGTTGACATTTCGCTTATTGAGAAGTCTTTTTTGTAATTTAGTTATTAGTTTTGTTAGTGGTTTCATTTTGTTTAACAGTAAAATAAATAACTTTCTTTTGAGAAGAATTTCACTGTCCATCAAGGCTTTTAAGATTAATTTCCTACGATAGGTTTTAAGCATTAAACCTGATTTCTCTCCACTTTTTATAAGATTTTGAAGGACTTTGTGATTGTACAATTTGGCTAAAATACTTTTCTTGGTATGCTTACTTTGCACTATATTAAAATTTAAAGAAGTAGTTTTATCTGTAGTGATAGCTGATTTTCTGTTCATTGTTTTTTGGTTTGTTTTACATTTTGATAGAGGAGGCAAAGTTTTTTGTACTTGAAACTTCT
Organism: Ambystoma mexicanum; assembly: GCF_040938575.1. Lineage (NCBI taxonomy): Eukaryota > Metazoa > Chordata > Amphibia > Caudata > Ambystomatidae > Ambystoma > Ambystoma mexicanum. The sequence continues at coordinate 334,525,580 of NC_090933.1, read as the reverse complement.
TGTGTTTTACTAAATGACTGTATTAGCTGTTTTGTTTCAACTTTTTTTTACAAATTCTGCTAGCGATGGATGCTTATGTTGGACACTTTTATTTTCATTTGCTCTACTTCTTCTTTGCTTTCTAAGGACTTGACTTTTGGTAGGCATTCTTTAGGGTCTGTTGAAAAAAATAAAGAAGGTATGGGTCGGGGTGGTCTGCAATGTATGTGTGCTGTGTGCATGAGTGTTTGAGTAAGATGATAAAGATGTATGTAATGGTGTGTGATTGTGCATTGGGAACTACAACTAGTAGGGATAGGTATTCTTGCATTTATGTGTTACTAAACTGGGGTTCAGATGACAAAGAAAGTAAGCTAGTGGTGTGGAAAAGTGCAAATAGTAAATATAATGTATACAATTAAAACAGTTGTTTGTTTTATAATATGAAAATTGTAGCGGTTCAGTTGGGTAATTTGTGTGTCCAAAAATAGGAATTTGTGGGCCATTCTGGCTGTAAATCGCTGTTTAAGACATGGAGATTTTTGGACAAAATGGTACACAATCTCTATTTTTAGGCACAGAAATAGCTTGTATTAACTTTACAGTATGTTTGAGTAATAATACAAATGTTATGGTGATATTCTACTTACTTTTTTTCTTAAATGAACAGGTAACTTCTTAGTTCTTCTTTGTTCTTCAAATTCGGCTGCTTCTTTTCAGGAGACTGGTCTTCACTGCAATTGTAAAAGATTCAAATTAGTAATTTTGTTTGTATATAGCGCTGTTTTTAATTTAGATATTTATTATTTTAATTGAAATCCTCAGTGCCTTCTTCAAAACCATTAAACTAATTTATTTACATAAGATACATTGCATCAGTTCAGTACATATGATATGTTCTTAATCAACAAATTGTATTGAATGACTAACTGTTGCAAAAAAAAATATCTTTACTATGTCTTGTGAAATGTATAATATACCAGTGAATACCACTATTTCTGTAACTAAGCTGTTCTAGGTAATAGCGCCTCAATGTCATGTCTAAATTAAAGTAATTAAGTAAATAAATAAATAAAAACAAAAAGATATGAAATTGTATAAGTATTTTTTAAAGATTTAAACATAGATTGTACTTGCATGCAATTTTGTTTGAATATATGTAGTCTATATATTTCATTTAAAAAATGTTAGTTGAACATGATTTGAGTGCGTGTGTATAAAGAACGTAAATAGTATAAAGGTTTATAAGTGATAGTTGATTTTAGGAAATTGAAAACAATACAGTAAATTCATTTTACAGATTACACAAGCTAAAAGTCTGTTTGAAAATGTGTTCATCTACTGTACAGAAAATATTCATACCTGAAGTTTGTGTTCATGCATATGGATATGCATGGAGCTGCAAGTAGAAATCTTGGAGACTTGTACAGTATTTCTGGTAGATGGTGCTTGCCAATGATATGACACTTGTACTCAGAGAGATTCACAGTACATTTACAGTGCTGATCTATGATGATGCAGTTAGATGTAGAGGTCTTGAATGTGATTGGTGCATGGTCATGTGACTTCTTAGCTACATCCAATGAGGGAATGGCAGAGAGAGTGAATTGGAAATGGTAGAAGGGCTGTTCATGTTACGATATGTCCACGGACATTGGGAGTTACATCCGGGGATTTTTGGGTTCAGAAGTCATGCAAATGAGAATGAGTACTGAAAGGGATTGGTCAGGAATGTTTAGTGGGTGTGTTGTGCCAGAAGAGAGTTTCTCATATACTGTTTTTGCTGAGAGAACAACAGATAGCTATATCTGTGTGTTTTAGGAAAAAGATTGTATGGATTTTGGGAGATGCATGGATATATTGGTTGAGGGTACATGCAGAAAACTGTGGAGTAGCTGTAGATCTTGGATTCCAACATATGGAAGTACACTGGCATGGAGTACGTGGAATGAAGTGGTTGGACTTGCTACCTCACTGTGCTACTTTGGAGACAGAACAACATCCAGACATAATTGTAATTCATTGTGGAGGGAACAGTTTAGGATATGTGACTGAAATTGTTTTGCAATTTGCTATGAAAGAAGGACTTGGGAGGTTATGGACATGTTTCCTAATTCTCAAGTGATATTTTCACGGATTGCGCAGAGACAAATGTGGCTTCGTTCTTCTTCATTTGGTCCACAAATGGAAAAAGCAAGGCGCAATGTTAATAAAGCTGTTTGTGCCTTTCTAAAAGATTATGGCATGTATTCTTTTCACAATGAAAATATTCTGTTTCGTAGTACAAACATTTTTCGCAGAGATGGAGTCCATCTTACATATGGTGGCAATCAGATTTTTCTGAGAAATGTACAAAAGGCATTGTGACCTTTTTTGGAATTACAACATCCATTTTGAAGTAGGTGTTAAGCATTTATAATGTTTGACTTACAAACACCTCCCAAAGGCTCTTTTCAGAGCCACCACTTCCTCCCAGAGAAAATTGCAATGTTTGTGATGGGGTAGCAACCCAATTTTTGAAATGTTTGCGAACTGTCCACGGACTTCTAAAAAATACAAAGGGCCCTGCTTAATTGATTTTCACTTCTAACTGTGAAAGGGGGCGCTGAAAAGAGCCTTATTTTTTTTGTTGATTTCTGATATTTTGTATTTTTTTTGGTTTTTTATACACGACACACTAGGAGAGGAGGGGAAAGGAAGGTAAAGGGGGGGACACCAACCACAGGGATAAGAAAGGGTGAGCTGAGAGAGGAAGATGTAGAGTGGTTTTTATTTGGGTAGTGAGCAGATCTTCTCGTGCTCTGAGACGATAGTCTCAAAAGAACTACGAAGTCGCTCCCCCCTGCAGAGTACTGTGTCCACAGTACATACATACAACTGTGACCCTCGAAAGGTAAGGGTCATCAGCATTCTGTATGGCCTGTGAGGCAGCTTGAGGAAGACGCTGTCCCACAGAGGTGGTCCTTGTGGTGACGGGATCAGAAACAGAGGATGAAGTAGAGGAAATCAACCTGCTACGTTCTTCGCAAGGTACAACCCTGCAAATAGCCCCAAAGTGAAATGACCTCAGGTGTCGCTTCATAGTAGTGGTCCCAAAGCTGTACTACTGTGCTTCCCACAACTGAGTATCATTTTGCACTCATTGCAGGTAACACGGTTCGCACAAGCCTTAGGAACATTCCCATGAATGGCAAATAACCGCCACACCCAAGACTCACGCCCAGAGCGGGTAGTAGGGATTTCCTCTACCTCATTCTCATCATCCTCTTCTTCCTCCTCTGCATCCTCACTCCTGTTCCCCTCTTCAGGCCCTTAGGGAGGTGGTGGTGGAGGGGGTGGGGGTGGTGCTGAAGCAGGTGCAGCACCGGGTGGCAGTTGTTCAGCCATGGATGCCATCTCGATGATGGTGTAATCTGCAGGTGGCAGCAAACATCGCTGTGTTCTGAAAAATAGCCAGAAACACAATGAGAATAAGCTCTAGGGCGTGGTCTTTTATAGGGGTGCTTGTGCGCGGTCCGCAGACATACGCGCTGTCCGCGGACAGATTGAACACAAAAAAAAATTTGAAAAGTTTCAAAAGGTATGCAGAAACTCAGGATTACTATGTGGGACTTGTGCCATGGTGAGATTTTATTGAAAAATATTATGGATTAATTGAAAATGTACTTTTAAATTGTTCGGGGACACGAACAGTGTCCGCATTCAGAACATGCCATCAGCATGGGCGCGGTCATATGATCCGTTCGCGAACAAGTCCGCGAAGGAAGCACATGTCCGCAGGTCACCAAATGCACGGAGATTGGTTAGCGCATGCGCGTTGATGTTCTACGGACACTGTTCGGGTCCTGAAGTAATTAAAAATGCGTCACATGTGAAACGAACATTTCAGGACACTGCGTGTGTTCTTAGAACAGTTTAAACTTGCTAGCAAACAGTAAGGACAGATGTAGTGTTCTTCAGGACACATCCAATTTCGTTTATGTACGAACATTTCAGGACACCAATTGTGTTCTTAGAACAGTTTCAACTTGCTAGCGAACAGTACGGACAGGTATAGTGTTCTTTAAGACACCTCCATTTTCGTTTAATTACAAACAATTCAGGACACTGCGTGTGTTCGTAGAACAGTTTGAACTTGCTAGCGAACACTACGAACAGGTATAGTGTTCTTCAGGACACCTCCATTTTCGTTTACGTACGAACATTTCAGGACACCAATTGTGTTCTTAGAACAGTTTAAACTTGATAGCGAACACTACGGACAGATACAGTGATCTTTAGGACACTTTAATTTTTTTTGTTTACGAACATTTTAGGACACCGCATGTGTTCTTAGAATAGTTTCATCTTGCTGGCGAACACTACGAACAGGTGTAGTGTTCTTCAGGAGACCTCAATTTTCGTTTATTTAAGAACATTTGAGGACACCTGCACTGTCTGCGGATATCTACATTGTTTAAAAAATAAAACTATTTACAACACAATATAAAAATTAAACTTTATTTAACATACATTAATAATTTATGACAGAGAAGGTGAGGCAGAAACATAAACTAAAACAGGAGAATTAGGGGTTTCAACATGACTGTTATTAGGTGAAGAAGGGATGGAAGTCTCATCAAAATGTTTTGGTTATGGAGAGGGTTTGGGGATAATTGACTGGGATATGGTGAGGAGGGACAAGTACATGTGGGGCAATGGTACGAGGTTTTTGGTTTAAAATGATCTCCCACAAAAGTTTTCAATTTACTAAAATTAGTCAACAATAAATCCATTTTTTCTTCTATACTGTGAAAAGTGTTATCCATAACAGGTTTTTCTGAAGTATTTTCTATTTTGGTATGCTCTGTACAAAAATACATATATATATGTTAAATGTATACAAAATAATAATAATTAAATGGTTTATAGTATAAAGTGTGTACCATTAGTTTCACTATCTTGTGACATTTCTTCATGTGGGAAATGCTCCTCTAGCCATTCCAGAGTACTAGACATTTCTGTGAGAAAAAAAGGTAATATATTTTTTTATCTAATACAGAAAGTTTATAAATATATGAATAAAATTAAGTACACTTACTATTTCAGGTAAAATATGTCCTATGTACTCAGTGGGTCTGCTCTTGTTCTCAGTTCTGTCGTGTTTGTGAGGTAATTATGTTGGAAGCCAATTTATCTTCTTGTGGTATATTCAATTTTAGAACATAGTGCATTTAAATGAATGGTTAGTGTGTTGTATATATGGGTTACATTTCTTATGTATTAGTACATATAATGTGATTGTGTGCTCCTTTTTGAATTTGTTAAATGTTCCTATGTTATGATATAACAATCAAACAAACCCCCCCCAGAGTTTTTAGGTAGTGGTACTGTTCTTCGAACATGTCCGCGAACATTAAATGAGTTTGCGGACATCAGGTACAGTAGAAGAGATTCAGTCAGTTCCATATGACATGTATATAAAGTCAAAGTCATTATTGTTAAGTTGCACTACTAAAAACCTATGAAATTCAGTGAAAAGACTTTGTTAAATGGACGTTATGGTTAAGTTGCACTACTAAAAACCTAAGAAATTCAGTGAAAAAACTTTGTTAAAGGGACGTTATGGTTAAGTTGCGCTGCTAAAAACCTATGAAATTCAGTGAAAAAACTTTGTTAAAGGGACATTATGGTTAAGTTGCGCTGCTAAGAACCAATGAAATTCAGTGAAAAAACTTTGTTAAAGGGACGTTATGGTTCCAAGTAAAACCGAAAAACCCCTGAAATTCGCCACTTATGGTAAGCTAAGCAACCATAACCCGCGCCACCACCGTGTACTGCTAAGCCTAACACCCAGGACATCAAAGATGACATTACAAATGTCATTGATGACATCACTGATGACATCACATGTCTGACTCCCCCTTTTTTTCTTTCCTGACCTATCTAGGCCCCATGATTCTTTTCAGTAACAGTCAGGAACAAAACATTGTAAATTTACTATATTCGTAGACTTATCCTTCAAGTATGTTCTTACAATAATTCCCTTATGGTTCAGTCATATCATATCACGAGTGTCCAATGCAACCAACAACACAGCTGAACTCTTCAAAATCTGCACGGAACTTGCCATCCCATCTATAGCATCCTCTTCCCTTACTCCTTCCCAGGCCCTCGACAATGCACTTGCCTCTTACTTCACTACCAAAACCCAGGGCATACTGAAAGCCTTGTCACGCACTCTCCTAACCCAACCCTCCCGCCTCTGCCCCCCTACCTTTCACTCTCCTTCCCTCCGTAGCTCCTGTCTCCCCTGAAGAAGTCACCAGATTTGTCAACTCCTTGAAGGTCTCTTCCATACAGGTTTCTCCTTGCTCCTCCAGAACCATCAAGGAAAATGTTGCCTCTCTCGCCCCTACTCTGGCTGATCTCTGCAACCAGTCCTTTGCTACTGGTTCTATTCCATCTTCCGTCAAGCACTGCCCCCTCCTTAAAAAAAAACCTCTGCAGACCCTTCCTGCCCAGCCAACTACTGTCCTATTTCCATAACTCCCTTCCTGGGAAAACTGCTTGAGAAGCTGACCCTCCCCCAACTCAACTCTCATACTGAACTAGTGGGCAGTCTACATGACCACCAGTCTGGATTCCGAGCATCCAAAGGCACATAAACTGATCTCCTGAACACCCATGAAGAACTGCTTGCATCTCTTGACTCCAATTCCCCTGCTGTCCTCATCCTTCTTGATCTCTCTTCTGCATTTGACACAGTGAATCATTCCAACCTCATATAAAGGCTCCATGACACCCATGGCATCTCGGAGCGGGCACTGGACTGGTTTACCTCCTTTCTTACTGACTGTTCTTCCAAAACCATTCTGGGCCCTTTCTCCTCGCCTTCTTCCTCTGATACCTGTGCCGTCCCCCAAGGCTCCATTATTTCGCCCTGGCTCTTTAACATATACCATTCTCTGCTGGCACGACTCATTTCCTCCTTCTCCCCAACTTCCAATGCTACGCTGATGATACACAACGTTTCTTCAAACTTCCCACAAACGCCCTTGCACCCTCCTTCATCTTTGACTGCCTCTCTGCCATCCAGGTCTGGTACACTGCCAATGACCTCTGCCTCAATCCCAGCAAAACAGAGATTCTCCCTATTGGGTCCCCTACACCATACTTCTTCCCTGCACTCTGGCCTTCCTCCATGGGCTCCCCCACCCACTCCACTGCAGCTTGGAATCTCAGAGTCATGTTTGACTCCTCCCTTTCCTTCATCCCTCATATCCAGGACATTGTCAAGAAGTCTCACTTTCAGCTCTTCCTTCTCAAAGGGACTCTTTCCTTCCTCACCTTCCCCCAGAGACTCAATGTCACCCATGTTCTGGTTCTATCCAGGCTAGATTACTGCAATAGCCTCCTCCTAATCTCCTTTTCTCCACCCTGCAACCCTTCAGCTAATCCAGAATAGGGCAGCAAGACGTATCCTTGGCCTCAAGCCCAGGGACTGAATCTCTCCTGCCCTACAAAGCCTTTACTGGCTCCCGGTCTCAGCACAGATTAAATTCAAATCCCTCTGTATCATACACAAGTCTATCTGGGGCCGTGGACCCCTCTATCTTCAATGCTTCCTGACCAAATGCTCTCCTTCTAGACTCCTGCATTCCTCGGGCACCAACTCCCTGCGTGTTAAGCACTTTGCTAAACAGAGAGCAGGTGGCCGATCACTTTCCTTGGCTGGCTCCCTCCTGTGCCCTGTGGAACAGCCTCCCTCTACCTCTGCATCTTGAGCAAGACCTCCTTAAGTTCTGAAGAAGCCTCAAGACCTTTCTCTTTGCCTCTCATTTTCATCCTCTCTACCCTACTAATCTTACAACAGCATGACTGATGGCAGGGTCCTTATGTGTCCTCAGGGCTTTGACCCCTATTCCCCCCCCTCTGCACTTGCACGGTCTGAACACTCACAAGGCATAGTAGGTTTGTCTCCCCTTCCCTTATTCTCATTATTGTTTTTACTATTATTGATCCTTGCTGTAATTCATTGTCTTCCCCTGTCCCCACCCTGGTTGCCCTGTGGGCGCTTTGAAACAGTTTTGCTAATTGTTTAAGCGCATAATAAGTGACTAATAAATAAATAAATAAATAAATATGTACATATATTGACTCTACTAAAATTATAGCAGATTATTTACTTTTCGACGGGATGCATAGGTTGGTGCATAACTCGAGATTTGCTTACTAACGTTAACTCTCCTTAACAGAGAAATATGTTATATTATTATTTTATTGCTGTGCACTAACATTGGGTTGGATGATTTTCTTTTTCGTTTTGCCGATGTTTATTCCAACTTCCCTGATTTTACAGTCCAATTTCATCATAATTTGTTTACATGGATTGGACTTGTTTATGATATGCATAACTGTATTTGTTTACACTCGTGTGTCTTTCAATATCATACATGTCTTGCCTTAACAAAGATCTGTTAGCAAAACGTGCCACATGTTGCGCACTGGCACAATGTGTCCTTTTCTTTTACTTGGTGGGAATACATTGAGGTCGAAATGTGCAGAGATGTGTAACACATAAACCTTTTGGAGGTAGCCTTATTGGGTACTTTTGGAGTTTCAGATATTAAGTGGATTTGAAGAAGCTGTGGATTGATTTCAAGTCTCTGTTATATGGTATTGATTTTTGCACAGAAGCTGATTGATACCAAGCTGCCCTTCTGTTCTGCTGTGAGAGCTCTGGCAGAGAGCTACGGCTCTCACTAAAAAGATCTAATAATGGCTTTTGATACACAACTTGTCAGTATATTCATTTCCAGTAGCAAGTGCCTCTCTACTCTGTCGAACATGCATTACAAGTGGTTTTCCCTTCGTGATTTAAAACTGAAAAATTGAACTGGAGAAATCTTTGCAAGTCAGACATGTGTAGTTGATGAGATTACAGTTCCTTTTCTGAAGCTGGGTTCTTTTTATTCATTTTTTTGCAGTGCCCACAAAATCAAAGATAAATTGGAAGTACTCATTTTCTCATGGCATTCGTTCAAAGTAGCATGAAAGTTACATGATTTGGAATGAGATACAGTAGAAAAAGATAAAACATGAAATGTGATTTTTTTTTTCTGAGACAGAGCCAGAGAGAGACTTTATCAGGGTGACCTCGAAGCTGTGGTGCTCTGACACAACTAAAAATAAACTCCACCGAATAGAACGGTTAGTTCTTGCTGGATCGGGTTGTTGTTCTGAGCTGAAAACACATCAAAGAGACGAACCAGAGGCCGCAATATATGCCGTGGTTGAAAAATATAATCGTGTGCAAGTGATGGGGTTTGGATCCCTTCATGCAGGAGAAGCAGGGCAGAGGGCAGACACATGCTGGATACTAATATCTAAACATACCCTTCATTTAAACCAGAAAGTATTCTACACGACTGGTCCCATCAATATGTTAAAACGTGAGCCTCATTATTTTCCAGAACCCAGGACAAAAACCAAAGAAGCGGTTTATTCCCTTTGCACCAGATAGTTTGTTCATTATTCCATATCCCATGCTTCATTTTGTATTGCTTACATGGTGAGAGCACAGCTATGACAGGCTGCTATAGATACAGTATAGGGGATGTACACATTGCTCGTGGTTGAGAGTGTTGGAGAATGTTGTAATGACACTGCAAGTGGCAGGTTGATCTTCCTTAGTTTGCAATGAAATAGCCATTTAAATACCCTAGCGTGGCACTGACCTATTTGCTATTGTAGAATATGCACCAGAGACAACATACAAGATGAATTAGCCATGCTTAAACACGTTTAGACGGATTATGCAACATGGCCCATGCCTTTGAGGTTCACATACTGTTAAAGAAAGCTTTCCTTTCCCTACTGGCATAATGCAACCTCTACAATCCCATAGTGCAATGCCATACTGTATTTTTTCTTATTAATTGAATAAGAAGGCTGCTTTTTGGTGATATGCTGCTCTTTTATTCATATGCATTTATTTTTTAACAGCATTTGCTTTTGCAAAACTAGCATGTATGCCATTTAACCTACACTTCAGAGACCTTCAATAGCATCACATGTTAATGGAATATGGAGACCAGTGTTCCTGTGAGACTTTACCACTGCCTTTCTATCTTCTTGGTTGGGTGCACCTTATGAAGAAAAGAACCCCAAACATGCTTGGAACACCGTAAGCAGGATTTAGGTTACCCATGTGTTGGCCTTGAAACCATCTGGATAAGGGGCTCATCCCAATTGGTTGGGGATGTTCCTTGTTGAAGACTTGCACCTATTGTGGACCGTTAGTGGAGTCTTTGGACCAAAAGTCTTTCTGAACACAGTTACATGTGCGTCGTTCTTAAAAGTTGGTATTTTACGTGTTTCTCCCACTTGTTCAAATCACTTTAATATCACTAAATGATGAACTTATGATGTTTAATTAATTCATCTTTTTTAATGCACTTAATACCAGAAACCAGTCTCTACACACAGGTCCGGTTCAAACCTGTGTTGTTCTACATTTTATTGCTTCCAAGACAAACACATTGCCCCTGAGCTATCCTCCCAGCCCATGTTGATTGGTGGAATTTATTGAGATGCATTGGGGCATTGAGTTGAGCCACACAGCTTCTGCAGTAGGCTCTGTGCATGACAAGCGGTAATTAAAAAGTAATGCTGAACTCCAAATGGAAGCAAGTATAAGGCCTGCAGAGATGACGTGGCAAAACCCCTTTAAACGCTGCAAATTCCGGTCTCCTGGTTGTGATGCTCTGCATTTAATGTAGTTGTTTATCAGACAGCCCAGTGTAATTACTGTCGTTGTAGAGTATTTCTGAGAAAACCTGTAGTGTACTGAATTGTTTGGAGCATTCTGTATTTTGCAACAGGTGAACTTTTCTTAGCATATTCATCTTGAGTGAGGCATCCTTGGCACTTGGGTTTACGTTTCATGACTAGTAGGGCTGAGTTAATGCTTAAGGTCATTTGAATGCTAACGTGTTGGCATGTATCCCATAACCAGTTAATGTTCAGGGTAGTATACCTGTACGCCAGAAGGCTATTCAAGAATCTTTGTTGATTTTAGACAAGAGTGCCACACTTCTTCTAGATTTAAACTGGAAATGAGTATTCCCTTCCTTTGCTAAACATACAATTGATGATAACTTACAAAAAGGGAATTGAGGCGCAACAACAGAGCAATCGTAAACGTGCCCTTTCCTTTGAGAAAAGAATGGAAAGGTGTCTTCAAACAGTTTTAAAACAGGATGAGGTTTACAAAAATCAATTGATACTGAATAACTTTATGCCATCTAAGGACTACGTACATTTGTGTGGCTTTATAAATGATGACACTGATCTGCAGGTTTATTCTCCAAGTAATCAAATTGGGGAATCTAAATGGATGACCAACTTTAAGAGTTGTTTAAAGATACTAATCCCCCTGAATGGCATATTAAAGTTTAGAGATTTGATGTATGAGCTTATGATAAAAGTAAAACCTTATCGATTAGCTCTGGGTCATGATGGCCTATCCAACTTTAACCTTAAGGATAGACCCCAAATCATGGGCCACTATATTAACTCCCTGAATTGAAGTAATTTTGAAGACCCGTTTCATGCCACACTTGGAATTCTCATTTAGTCTCCATTTATAAAAAAAAAAAAGATGATTAGTTCAATCCTTCAAACTATGGCCGAATAGCACTTTTAGATGCAAGACGTAAGATTGTTTCTACTCTTATTCTAAGAGATTTAGAATTTTGGAATTATGAACGTGGTAGGATTGATAAGTATCAATCTGGTTTTAGTAAGGGCCAGGCTGCTTCACTTCATGGCCTAATCCGTGCCATGTTTCAAAAACGAATGATACTAACTTCTTGTTCAACCTTTCTTGCTTCTATTGATCTTACTAGCGCTTTTGATTGTGTAAACATATTGCTTCTTCGGGTAAAATTATACAAGTGTCGTTGAATGCATTCCTTGGTTGACGTTTTGAAACATATCCACACTAACACCATATACAAGGTAGACTAACATCAAGAGGCCACATGTCTAAAACCATTTAGACATTTAGGGTGCTACAGCAAGGCTGTGTCTTTCCCACTGCGTAGTTTAATCTCTTTATCTCAGGCATTAATGAAGCTTTTCATGATGATAGATTGTTCCCTCCATGACTAGTCGCCTTTCCTGAAAATGAGTTGCCCTATGCTGATAACCTGGGACTATTTGACCAGACCCCAATTGACTTAAAGATTCACTTCATGACCTTCAGCGGTATATAAAAAACAAAAAACCTAGAAATCAATTCTGTTAAATCTAAAATGCTTGTTTTGTCTGCTCATAAAAACAAGAAATACATTGATTTTGCTTGGAGTCTAAACCAAGAAAAGCTAGAAGTAAAGAACCATTTTACCTACCTTGGTTTCTCAATTCACAAGCGAGGTTCCATAAAATGTTCTTGTGAGAGGATTAGAACTAACACTTTCGCTTTTGATATTCAATGTAAAATAATCATTTTAAAATGTGGTCACTTTTCACTGTTCATAGATTTTACAGAACAAAGGTTGACCTTTGCTTAATCTTCCTTGTGGAACTTCTCGATTTTTCTATTACAACTTTTGGTTTAGACAAGAAGGTTTATTCTGGAGATCAGTTTTAGATCTAACAAAGGGGATTCTGTCATCAGTAATACGCTATGGTCTGGGTATGATATGATGACATCTTATGATATGATATTTATAACGTGCTTAATACCCAGAGGTTTCCAAACACGGAACCGGGTATCGAACCCGTGTTGCTCTGTGTCGTCTTGCTTCCAGGACGAGCATGTTGCTGCTGAGCTATCCTCCTGAGACTAACAAGTGTGCCTTTGTTGAAAGTCAATGTCGAGGAAAAATCGTGTGTCTCTACAGATAAATGTGTAATCCGCATCCCTTTCTTTATTTTCAACTTTTTACCCCTTGTGGCTAACAATTTCGCTCCGGAGTTGAGTGGGTTGTCCACGTTTTGTGTGGACTTTCTATGCCTGCTCCAAATATCTCCTGATAACCTGCATTTCTGTCCTCAAGAAGTATAAAGAAATTAGGCCACGGGATTGGTGTAGGACTGAAGATAAGGTTGGAATTTTTTTTTAGATACATTAGCTTTGAATTCTCCCCCTCAATTTACAAAAATGTCAGAATCCTCTGTGGAGACAATGGGCCTGATTCATGGAACATTTTCCTATGGGATTGTGCCATCATAAAACACTTCTATGAAACAGGCCCAATGGTTTTTAAGGGTGTGTCTACATTATCTTCGAACATACAAACTACTTAGAGCAAGAATGCAAATACCTAGAAATACCAGACTGTGCATGATGTGTAAAGATGGAGCAAGTGTGGAGACCTTGGAGCACTCACTTACTGAGTGTAAAATATTACGCTTTATGAGATTACTGTACTTTTCATGCTTTGTACATGAAAATACTATTGGAACATTGAAAGAATTTTGGCACCAAATTTTAAATGAGAATCAAAAGTCATTGGGCCTCATTACACGAATGGCGGTGAACCATGGCGCTATTAGCACCATGGTTCATGCCGGTAAAATACCGCCACCACCTTGGTGGAAAGGGGAATTACCGCCCTATTCCAAGGTTGGCGGGCGGTAATTCCCCCTTCCACCATTGCCCTTCCCCATTCCCATTTTTGCCCCATAGGTCTCTATGGGAATGGGGAAGGCTCTAATTACGGTATCGCAAATTGCGGTACGTAATTAGCTCCACTGGTCCCTTTCCGGGTTGGTTTTTAACGCCTGCAAAAAGCAGGCGTTAAATTCCCCAACCCGCAAAGGGACCTCGTAGTAAGGCGGTAAGGATTTACCGGTACCGGTAAAATACCGGTACCGGTAAACCCTTACCGCCTACCGTGTAATGAGGCCCATTGATGTTAGTGACTTTTACGTCTTTACTAATGATTTTTTTCCAAATAAATGATACAAACGTTCTGATTTTGTTTTATACTGTTTTATTTCAACGACAAAAAAATGACGATCTGTGTGCACTATCCGACATGAATATCCTACATCGGTTTGCTGAACAAAGGTGTGTAGCTGCACGGACCCGGCGGGCAAGTAGTCCCAGGGTTTGTCGATGCTAGCCAGAGTCAGCAAAAGCACACTTTTAAAGCAGGTGTACCCATAACTGCTTGACAAAAGCACAGCAGCAACAGTCAATAATGAAGATTGAAAATGGAAGATGGTCGTACGGATGGTCCATAGAAACACATGAACATGTGGAACCAAACCAGAATCAGCTGTGATGGTAAATGTATACCATTCCTCATGCCATCTAAGACAAGGAAACAACTTTTTGTATTCGCTCTTCACAAGGCCCCTTTTGCCTGCCCATATGGCACACAAGTTTGCAAGGTGCAGCTAGAGGTGCAGAACTTAGAGGTTGTAGGTTCAGAGAGAGAAAGAGAGATTTCATATCAGTGTTGTGATGAGCTAGTGGAACAGAATGAGGGTGGGGTGTGGGAGCAGGAGCAGTCAAGGGTAGCAGAGGAGTTTGGAAAAGATCAGGAATTAGCGGAGCAGAAGGAGGAGGACGGCATAAAGGAAAATGAGCAGCGGAAGTGAAAGGAGGCCATGCAGGAGAGGTTGAGGAGAAAAGACATTTGAATAGGGGGAAAATCCCAAAAGAAAAGACAGAGTAAAAGAGTGTGAGAAGATGAAGTAGAGGGAAACAAAGAGGGGAGGAGGAGATGCCAGAAATGTGGGCAGCATTGACAAGGACTGAGAGGAGAGTAAACAAGCAGGTTTGGGCAAGAGGGAGGGAGGCCCGGAGAAGGATGAAACACATTGGATCAGAAGCACCAGATTTGCAGGAGGTCTAACACTACAGTGCTGGTATACACTCTGGCAGAGTCCACCCACGGCACCAGAAGTTCCAAGATTGGCCAGTCCCATGCCTGGAGTGGTATGGTCCAATATCACTAATATTTGGTGACTTGGCGGATGACCCACTGGTTGCACGACTCTGAGCTAATTAAAACTTCTGCAAATGTATGCTTTATTCTGACAAGTGCAACACAAGGACAGCGATCAGCCAACTCCAGAGCCAACAATGACTATTTAGGCACGTAAAATGCCAAGACTGCAACTTTGTTTCATTGCTGTCTGGCAGAGCAAAGGGAAAGAGCCATTGACAGACTGTCGTCACTCCATTGTTTTCTTTGTGTTCCTTGTTTTTTTATACCCCCCTGGCCCCCGAGTATATGCGTGAGCACAAATGCATGCACAGGAAGTACACCACAACAATGAATATCTATTTAGTCCAGCAATGAGGTACCAACTCAGGGGCAGAACAGTGAGGGTTATAACTGATATATAACATTTTTCGAAAGAGCTATATTTGAATAGGGGAAGAAGATTGAACACACAAGGTCTCCATTACCACTACCTCTTTCCATCAATGAGGGAACGATGATGATGACAATCATATGGATGATGTTCAAGGATCAGAATCCCAAACCAACTATCTTCATAAAAATAATGCATACTATATCAGGCTACTGAGAGCCATACGCCCATTACTAACAGAATATCATGCGGCCACAATAGCCAGCGCCATTATACTGGCACGCCTTGACTACGGCAACTCATTGCTGCTGGGAGCATCTAAAAAATGCATTAACAAATGCCAGATAATGGAGAACAACGCAGTCCAGATCATAAAAAAGATTGATAGAAGAAGCCATGTGACAGATGCCAGAAGATCCCTCCACTGGCTCAGAGTAGAGGATAGAATCCTCTTCAAATCCATGACTCTGGTCGACAGGTGTTTATATGGAGTGGCTCCATCCTATCTTAGAGCCAAGTTTACACAATATACCCCTAATAGGGCTCTAAGATCCCAAACACAAGGCAAGTTACAGATACCTCAGGCATCCCGAACGACTGGTGCCAGGAAATCCTTTCCGGTTCGCGCTGCTCAGCAGTGGAACAATCTCCCAGTCTCCCTGAGAGCAGAGCCAAATCTGTTAATCTTCAGAAAAAATCTGAAGACTCATCTTTTTAAATAACGTGCCACCTCTTAGCTGTCCTTCTATCCCTGGCCCAACATGAATCTGTCTCTCTGCGCCCCGATGCCTGCGGGCTACCGACGCATTACAAATAAACACATCAAATCAAATCAAATCAATCAAGACAAATAAGTATACATAGCAGCATCCAGTCAGAACTATGCATTGCTATTGGAATTCAGGGATAATGAGAAGGGCAAAAACAATAACACAAAAGATGCAGAGGTAATAGTATTGATGGAAGCGCCATCCACACCTGTGTACACTCACTTTGGAAAACAGCCTTCTTGTCACAGATCAAATAATACATCATTACATGGCATCCAGAACACCACACCCACCACTACTATTGGGACCATCAACATGCCCGTATGAGCCCAGTCTGTGCTTTTTTGCCCAGTAACAAAATTGAAAAGTGGGCAGGTACTTCACACTGAAAAAAAAGCAACTGAAACTGGTTCCTTGCACACTCAACCAGAAATGTTTATGCAACAGAAAGCAGGGACCAACTTTGTTACCACATCAATGCAGCCTCATGTACTGTGGCACTGTGCCTGCCATGGGAAAAAAGCTAAAAGATGTCAAATGAACTCCCCCCACCAGACAAGCAAGCAGCATAACATCACAGGTCTATAGTCCAGCGCTGTGATGTTGCTTGGGAATTGGACAGTACATTCTACATCCTGCATGCAAGAGACACATACCAGTGATGCTGCATTGCATCTGGCCAGTATTGTGGAAGTGTTTGAGAATTCCCAAAATATGCCATGTCACATGACAGGCAGCCCCTGGTGGATTATAACATGAAAATAATGTAGGCAATAAGCAATAGCCTTCTTGCCCTTCTCTTTTGTGAGTGAAAAGCCCTGGATTCCAGTGACTTATGTAAACATTCAATAACCACTGGGAATTTTCCTTCTTCTATTCTTTCTCTTGATAGGCAGTACCATAATTGTTTGAGGAGGTTATGTGACTATGGTAGAGGGAGGGGGAGGGGGCTACTACAGCATTTCATGGGGCAAAAAAGTGCCCTTGAACATGGACAAGTGGACAAGTAGAAAGAGCAAAGGCTACATGGCGACCACAGTACACATGGTGTACTTTCCTTACTTTTACATGCCGAGAGGACCCATGGGTGTAAGTGGGGAGAGGGGTCAATTAGTAATACTAACGCATGTGGACAGTAAGAAGGCAATGTTTTAGTTCTAAATGTCCTTTACTATATGAAAAAAATAGGTTTATGGCTATTTTCATTACAATTGATATAAAAATCAAAGCAGAAACAATGTCACTTTTTATCGCTAATATTCTGCAAGAGGACCTTCATTCATTACACCTTTGGTAGCTGTTACGTTTAGGAGGTTGGGAGTCAAAACATACACAGGTGGAGCCGCTCGTGGGTTTCATAAGTCTTCACTGGGTTAGGTCTACAGGTAAGTACATGTGGATAGGAAGGTAAAGTACATAGGCAGGGGAGACATCCACCGGCCCCTCTTCCATTCAGTGCCAGGTCCCAACTGATTTTCTTAGAACCCTCATGCGCAGTGGTACACTCCTGCAAGGTCCTGTTCAAACATTCCACAACACACTTAGTACAGCACCAACACATACTCTCAGAAAGGACAGGGGCAGATCAAAACCTAACAGTAGCCATGTCATACAGAAAGATATCTTCTACCATGAAAGGGGAACCACATAGCTTGGTGGGTAGAACATGGGTCTACCATATGTAAGGTGCTGTATTCAAGCCACCTATCAGGAACATGGAAGTGGAGTGGCAGAGTGAGGTAAAAGTCAATGTTCTAGCAGTAAGTTTCTTTTACTATTTGAAAATAAAGGTGTATGCTTATCTTCATTACAACTGACTCGGAAATAGCAGCAGAATAAAAGATGCTTGGTATCTGTGATATTTTACAAGATGGCCTTTATTCAAGACACCTTTGCTAGCTGTGTCATAATGAAACATATCCTCTGTCCTGCAAAGGGAACTCAATAGCTTAAGGCATAGAGCATGGGTCTACCATGTGCTGAGTTTAAGTCACCTATCATGCCCAGGAAAGTTAATTGACAGAGTCAGATAGAAGTCAATTTGGCTAGTTCTCTATGCCTTTTATTATTTGAAAAATTAGTTTGATGTGTTTTTCATTACAAGTGACTCAAAATAGAAGGAGAACCAATGATATTTTGTATCACTGATATTTTGCACGAGGACCTTCATTTATAACACGTTTGGCAGCCATGTCAAAATGAGAAGTATCTTGTGCTTTTGAAGGGGAACCCAATAGCTCCAAATAGCTAAATGGGTAGGGTATGAGTTCACCAGTATCCAGTGATAATAGAGAATACAATTACAGAGTAGGCTATAACAGAGAAACAAAAACAGAGAAAAATACATCAAAATCGTTATGGGGTGGGGTAGGTGGGTAAAACTGGTGGGAATGGGGTTGGAGTTGGTTAAAGAGAGAACCCCCCCCAATCCATATTTTTTCACTGTTGTTGTCACTGAAAAGGTATTATCTGTTACGTTTCCATGTAATCACATAGAATATGGGTCCACCACCCGGTGCTGGGTTCAAGCCACCCAACAAGCACATGAAAGTAAAGTGGCAGATTCAGGTAGAAGAAAACTTTTTAGTTTAGTTGTATATTTTCGTTACAACATTTAGTTGGCTGGCGAGGG
Organism: Ambystoma mexicanum; assembly: GCF_040938575.1. Classification (NCBI taxonomy): domain Eukaryota; kingdom Metazoa; phylum Chordata; class Amphibia; order Caudata; family Ambystomatidae; genus Ambystoma; species Ambystoma mexicanum. The sequence goes on along the minus strand of NC_090933.1, from coordinate 334,506,878 downwards.
AGCTGCTTTCAAACTGGCATGAAAATACACAAGTAACTTCAGTTATAGGTACCATTGAGGTACCATTGAGTACCTACTGTCACCATCTGTGGTCCTACATTTGAAAGTTATAATGGTCAAATGTAACCTACATTTGGTGAGGGAGGAGGACTCACAGCAAACATCAAATGGTGGATACATAGTGCACATGTTGAAGGATCATTTGCTGCAGTGCATGTATTATCAAGTGGGGAAAGAACACAAGTAGCAAGACTAACAACAATCACACCAAAATGTGCCAACTCGACTGGGAATGTTGAGCTCAAGATTAATAGCATCAATGACCAGTACATCACTGACATCTGTTTATGAGCAGTGCAGGAGAAGCCTACCGTGAGGACACACCGAGGGGCATCCTCTTCCGTGTCACTGGATGTTTTAATGCAGATTGGTCATCAACAGTAATAGCCATAAGACCATCAGCCACACAGATGTTTAATGCTTAGTGGACACTTCACCCATGGAAAAGACTGATGAGCCAGTACAATGGGTCTGTATGCCCATTGGCACTAATGTGAGATCCTGTTGCATTGTTCTGTTGTCTCTCAGAAAATGTGTGCACAGATGTTTTAGCCTAGCCTGGACTATTTTCTCTAACCACAGACGAATCAACATAGTGCTGCATGTTGAACAATATCATATGTAAAGATGAACAGTCATTTTGTTGTGGAAGACTTTGGAAGGAAATCTACCCGTAGCTAACATAGCAGCTTGTATTATGACCCTGTACATATCACACACCAAATAATTGACTTGGGCTGTTTTGTGGCACACGTGCCTTGGAATCAGATATCATGAGGTTGTAACTGAGTGGGTTTGACAGTTCTTGATCTACACATGAAATTGCTTCTTGTGCGAGTTCTGATTTCAGCTATTGCCACGATTACATGCACCACTTGTCAAATGATGTGGGGTCTCGCTAAAAGTTGTCAGGCTCTTCAACAGAGTGAAAATACCGTCTAAAGTTATCAGGCTCTTTCACAGGGTGCAGCCACCCATTAATGCTCATTGGCTCTTTCACAGGGAACTGCAGCCATAACAATGTCAACACTGACATAACATTGAATGCCCATTACCCTAGGTCAAACCACCACATCAACACCATTAACATCACTAAGAACTGTAGGATTGTTTAGCGTGTTTTGGGAGCACAGAGCACAGCACCACTGCACAGGATCAATGTATAGCATGTTTTTTGAAGTGCAGCGCCACTGCATTGCTATAAGGTGGTACAGCGAGGCATGTGTTGCCAGTGAAACCTATGGACATGTAAATGAAAACAGGCTATGCAGTCAAAAACGATTTCTGCATATAAAATGCAAATCATTTTTTTCACAGTTAAAAGCATATATTTTTTTACCTGACATTCCTCTGTTGCAGGAGACACATTTGAGGATTAATGAACTAACCTCATTAACAAAAAACTAACATGCTAACTCATTAATAAAATAATGAGTTCTCCAGTGCAAAATGGATGGAAAGACAGGCTTTGAAAGTCATTTTAAACGCGCATCCAGATTTTTTTTTCTTTGCTTCTATCTGCGATCTCTGTCCACAGTATTTGCAGGAAGCAAAGACTCGAATAAGCAGGAAATCAGTTTGGTTACAGTTGCAACTGTATAAGCCAAGCCATTGTTAAAGAGAAGGAGGGTAGGACATGATAGAATTTCATTGGTTGAACTCGTTTGGCAGGCTGTAACAGAGCTTTGCTAATGAATCTCAGGGAAAAAGGAGGAGAGAATACATTTTAGACAGCTCGGAGAAAGACCTGACTGGTAGCTGTGGAGTTCCTGATTGAAAAAGCAGATCCCAGCTGCACTGCTGCAGAGATTGGGGATCCCAGACAATAATCCCCGGTTTGAGTAACGGCTGATGCCTGTTCTCACTGGGGGTGCTTGAAGAGGGAATTGTCACATCCAGAAGGCGACCAGCCGAAGAATTTCACATGCTGAACAGTTTAGGTAATTATACATTGCAAAGTATGGGGGCAGTGCGTGTGAATGCGAAACTATTCAGTCAGTGTAGAAGAAAGAATTCCAGTGTCTTATCATCAGGTTTAATGTTGCGACTTCTAGTCGCCCTCTTCTCATTTTGTTACAGATAATGTTGACTGTGCTATTTCATTTATTTCTGTAAAAAGAGTGAGATCGTGTTTAAATGCAACTTTTATAATACACAAAAATATCTGAAAGCAGACGGGTAGTGTGTTTTATTTTTTCTTTCGTTTGTGCATTTACCATTACAGTGCTGAGGATGTGGGGAGATGTTTAGACAGTGCAATTGTCATTTTTAAGGTAGCTAAAAATAAGACTTGGCTGCAGCTGTGTGCACAATTTCATTCAGTATGAGCAATTATATATAACTGTTTGTGTTATAGCCTGCTGGAGGTACATGAGTCAGCAGAAAGAGAGGCCCTGGACATAGTTCACCGATGTAGATAAGTTGGTGATAGATACTGCATGTTAGCTCGCTGCCGTAGATAAAACAGCGAGGACAGCCCATGGTGGCACACTAAAAATGAAAATGTGGTATTTCTGAAATGTAGGCCTGAGGTCTCTCTAGTGAACACACGAACAAACTAAGCAAAAATAAGGGGTTCTGGATATTGGGACCATATATAAAACAAAGGAATTATGCTCACCAGAAATACCACCAATAACGCAAACCAACATAATGTATACCACTAAATGTATCAGTGTGCTGAAATAATGTATGTATACTGTAGTACTATATACCAAATCTAATCTGAATGCAAAGAGTGATTATTACTGAATTATTTTCATTTTGGTGGTAAGAAAATACTGCTAGGCCCAAATCTATACAAAATACCCAACAGAACTCAGGGAACATCAACCTCCCCCTGGTGGCACCAGCGCCCTTGTCTAGAAACAAACGCAACATCACAGCAAACAATATCCTACCACTACTACGCCCTATCACGGCACACCAAGACTCAAGTGTGAATGCCCCCACCACTACGGTCGACCTATACAACCAAACGGTGCTTGCAGCATTGACAAAGTAGCTCCTCTATCCATGTGCAAAGCTAAACCAGTAGCCCACCTTAATTTGATGTACATGCCAAATCTAAAAGCTTTGAGAAGTGTCAAAAGAATAGCCAAGGCCAATTGGATAAAATCACCCAATGACCTAAACAAATCAAAATGTGCTAAATCTGCCAAAAAACACAAACATGCAATTTTCCAAACGAAAAGTTCCACATGCAATGAAAGAATAACTAACGCCAAATCAGGTACGAAGTAACTTTTCACCATCCTGAGAGAACTAGAGTCTCTGGTACCACCACAAGAAGTTTGCAACAAAGATGCAAGCTGGACCACTGGTATCCAAACGGCCCTTCCTGACAATACAGCCCTCCTACAATCTAAAATTGAATTTTAAAAAATCACTATTAAACCTGCCCAATAACCTCCTTTGACTCCAACTATCACTGGTAATAACAAGGCAAGTCTGAAGTCCTACGCATCAACTCCAGTCTCAAACCATCAAGGTGTCAAGAGGACCATTGCCCGGCTGCGGTCATTAAGGACTGGGGGCCCGACCTAACCCCCTTCATTATGTCTCTAAGTAACTCTTCTTTTGAAAGTAGTACTGTCCCATCCAATCTTAAAAACGTGTGGGTACTCCCCTTACTAAAAAGTCCCTCACTTGACCCCAACATATTGACCACCTATAGACCTATTGCAACAGTGCCCTTTCTATTCAAAATTCTAGATAGAGTTGCTCTATCCAAAACTACTTATAAGTCAACAACCTCCTTGGCCTATGACAATTAGGCTTCCGCCCTAGACGTGGGATGGAAACAGCACTTCTGGATTTGAAAATACAAATGGATGAGCTCTAAGACAAAGGTAAACTTTCCCTGCTCCTTCTACTTGACTTCTGTGCAGCGTTTGCTTTGGTCAATCGTAAAATACTCTGTAAACATTTTTCATCTACAGCCAATGTCTCTCCCAAAGCGATCCAATGGATACAATCCTTCCTCACGGACATATCGATGAGAATGTTCTCACCTAGTGCAGCAGCACAGCCAAGCCAGGTCACTGGCGGTCTACCTCAAGGCCCCTGTGTCTCACCAAAATTCTATAACAATCTTTACGAAACCCCTTTTTGATTGCCTGGATAATTTTGGTTGTCACCTATACTAACTATGCAGACGACACCCAAATCCTCATCCCCATCTCTGTTTCCCATGATAAAGATTTGGCCTCTCTCAATGCTATCTATCAACCCATCCAAACTTAGATGGCCCACCACAGTTTATACTTGAGTGATGAAAAGACCAAACTTCTCCCCCTAGGATTGCAACTCTGCCTCAACAGACTTAATGACTCCTTTAAAACATTCAATATAGATGGCAACAACATTAAGGTGTCTAAGGGAGCAAAAACCCTAGGTTTTCACCTAGAATCAGCCCTGACTTTAACTAAACAAGTTGATGCTACAGATTCAGCAGCAGCCTACACATCTAAGCTGATCAATGCTTGCAGACCTTTTCTATCCCCCGACAGTTGCATCACACTTGCCAGAGCACTCATCCTGACCAGGCTGTACTACTGTAATGCCCATTACGCCAGTACCAAGATCCAAAACATCAAAAAGCTTCAGGTGATAAAAAACAACACCCCCAGAGCAGCGTTAAATATTCCCCAAAATTCTCATATCTCCACGACAAGAAGGAAGACGCATTAGCCTCCAGCTCATGAGCGTATCCTATTCAAAACTCTTACTCTGACACACACATGCCTACATAGGTCTGCTGCAACCTACCTTGTTGACAGAGTCTCTAGACCCCAATCCAACAAGCCCAAATGCTCTACACACCTGCACCTGCTCTCCACACCAAGATTGGAGGCAGCAGTTTCCCATCTATAGCAGCTACACATTGGAATACCCTTCCAGCCAAACACAGGTCTGAAGAATCCTTCGGGACCTTCCGAAGTCAGCTGAAAACCTGGCTCTTCCAACAGGAAACACATAACTAAGCCATGCACATAAGCCTTCAAGTTAACCATACTAGTAACACCCAAGTCAAAGGTGATGTCATAGCCTGGTCGGTATTGTATTATTTCACTGCCTGTCTTGCATATGCACATCTATAACTACTGTAACCTGTATGTTCAGGTTTTTTTTGTAAGAACAGCACTCAGATGCCACCAGGTTGGGTGTGCCATATGAATTGTAAAATAAATAAATAAGCAGCCCACTAAAGTTTTCAGATTCTCTCACAGTGGAGAGACAGCGCTTAAAGTTCTCCGGCTCACTCAAAGGGCATGAATACCCACTAATTTTCACAGGGTGCAGAAACACACCTACATTCGGAGTATCCCTTACTGGACCCGGACACCCACGTAACTTCTCAGAGTCTCCCACAGAGCTCGGTCTGTGCCATCCACCAAGGTTTACAAGATCTCCCATAGGGAGCTTTGAGTCTGTGTGCTTGGAACCCCCTCCAATGATCCTAGTTCTGCTTTCACCCCTACTCTTCTCCTGATGCTTCTGCCCCATGCCTCATCAGCCTTCCTCACTGACTTGGAAGACTGACACTGCTGAGTGGCAAAAGACATTGAACCAGCATGAAAGAATCGCATGGGTTTTCTCCTTCCCAAGTCTTCACGTGGAAATCTTACATAACCTGCTAGGAGAAATATATCTCCTGCTCCACATCCCCTCCTCAAACTGTGATATAGTCAGCAACTTGACCCTGTTAGGGAGCAGAGCCACTCCTGGCCTGGGGAAGGAGGCCTGCTAGGGGACATTCTTTAACCAGTCCCGTACCAGATGTGTGGTGAAGGATTTGGGATGACACCGTTATCTGAAGTCCCTGACTGTGCCCTGAGTGGTGTTCCTGGTAATCTTTCACTCAATCAATACAGTAAAAACCTGCTACTGGTCAGATCCGTCTTTATCTAGTTTCAGGACTACAGATTACACAAAGTTGTGTGGTCCCAGGAAACCACAGTGATCCATGAGGAAATGTTGCTGGTTCCCTTACAGGCTTGCAAGCTCAATAACTGAGTGAAAACTGATGTTGTTATCAAGCATGTCAATTACCCTGCTTACACCAAACAAATGCCAGACTTAATAGCCATGGAGACTTCTTAAAGTGTGACACTTGAAAAGGGGACATGCCCAAGTGGGGCTAAATGGACACTCAGTGTGCTGACCCACCTCTAGGGAAGAATACCTGATCACATTGCCCCACAGAGCTTGTAGGAAAAGGTAACCAATATCATGGAAGTCACGGGCGGGAGTGGTGAAAAGAGAGTGTGAGGGATAGAGAGAGGGGAGGAGAGTGTGAACATTTCAGAGGGACAAAGGAAGAGTGATAGAGAGAGTTGAGAGAGGTAGTATAGAGATATGGAGAGGGGAAAGCAAAGAGCTAGGAAGTCTAGATGAGTGAGAGAGAGGACCGAAGGAGTCAGCAGGAGTAGAACAGGAGATAGAACAGACAGTAGTAAGATCATGGAGATGAGTGAAAGAGAGCAAGAGGGGGGTAGATTGAGACAGATTATCCGATAAAGGCATAATGTGAAATCATCCAATCTAACATCTGGAGGGAATCTATATATTAGGGAACATATATAAAATCCATGAGGAAGAAAGTTAGAGAACGCCCCTTCCATTTTGCCCTCACCTGAAGTTAGACTAAGCATGTGACAATAGGGGTTACCGATCATTTGACATTGTTTTTAATTGAATTGCTTATTTATAGCTCACTGCATGCCGCATTGAGCCTCTAAACCAGGTTTTGAACCAATGCTGCTTGGTGCTCTCTTGTTTCCAAATGAGCACATTGCCCATGAGATATCCTCTAGTCGATTACATTTTGCATTGGGGTTGGCTAGGGAAGGCTGGACTAGACGAGAGAGGGATCTCCATTAGTTGTCCCAAAGATGTTCAACAATCACCTTCAGACAGCATTCTTTATTATATGACAATAAAACCCCTCATCATTGGGATTACAGAAATTAATTAAGCCATAGTGTTAGAAGTTGTTTTTGGTTAGACCCTGATACAGAGGGTACTCATAGGAGGAAGACAAACAAAAAATCAGAGACTGGATACTCCTAGGTGACCGCTGTCAATGAGCCCCACATGAGTAAGGTATGAGATCTGAAAGTAGAAATGGATTTTCTCTGTCTAGAAGTACCATTGAAAGTGTCAGATGACTCCCTAGAATTAGCAGATACCCTAACAGAAACAGACAGTCTAGATGAATCTGAAACTCTGGCCCAGGAACCACAGACTGATCTTGGAGAAAAGAACCGGGAGGCCTTTACAGTATTAAAACAAATGGGAATGGCAGAAGCCAGTGGGAGTGGACTTGAGGGGGAGGAAGACTTGAAGGTTCCCTTATGATCCGAGGCGGAGAATCGAGCCCCCATATACAAAGAACCAATATTCCCAGATGTTGAAGATCTGCTGAGGGCATTGGTACAATGTCAATTGGTGATAAACCAACAACACTAAGAAACCCTAAAAATTATAAGGGGAAGGATAACATAAGACAAGTATAGCTTGTGGTATGATCCATTGGCCTTCATATGTTAAGCAATGGAGAAGGTCCAGCAGCATTTTGTGTTAACTTTGAATGAGTGGCAGAGACAGCCAGGTGACGCTGAGGCCATTGAACCTGCCAGATAGTACTAATGCTTGCAGGGAATGCCAAACAAGATTTGCAAGCCCAGAATCCAGATGGAGCTACTCCATACGCAGATCTAAAGCAGGGAATCCTGGAAGGACAACGTTCAAGATCTGGAGCACTAACTGATACAACGTAGACATCTACAGCTTTCACGAGGGAGAAACTCCAAGATAGTTCTCAAACTTAGTGAGGGACCTACTGAACAAACGGCTGGGGCCAAAATCCTATGAAGAAACCAAAGAAATGCTAATATTAAAACAATTTGTGGATCTTTCTTTCTAATAGGCTATTCAGACTGCAAATGACCCTCAGATGTTGATGTACTCCAGGTACCACCTTGTTGGGATGTACTCCACATACTCCCTTCTCGGTTCTAAGACACAAAGGGAAACAATACTGATAGCCCAAACGAGAGAAGGATGTCCCTCATTTTGAAAATCCAGTTTGGAACAGACCATCTAGGAGAAATATATTGAATTCCCCATACCATAGGACCAGAGCAGACCATGACCAGTCCCTTGTCCAGAAATAGGGAAATAGGGATCCCATTGCATGCCTGAGGGAAACACGGGCATATAGCACGTTTCTGCCCCATGCCTAAGAAAAATGAACCACTGGAAATACAGCTATTAGCTACAAGGCTCCACGAAGAATGAGCCCAGGGTCCTAAGCCAGAACAGAAAGTGAACAAGTACACCCAGAATACCTACCAGACCTATTCCTTGAGGAAGAAGAGGCCCCAGAACTCGTATCTAGGACTGTATATACTACTATGGAGGCAGGCCAAAAATGTAATCTTCCAGTTATGGTTCAGGAGAAGCCGGCAAAAGACTTGCTAGAATCTGGAAGTAAAATAATGGTAATTTGCGACAATTTATGTTCTGTAGAATAACTAAGCCCAAGCCCACAATCCCAGATTATCTATGTCCAAAGGTACTGGTGGAAGTTGAGGTACTAGATATAACCATCCAGATAACCCTGATCATGATGCCTGTTTTGCCAGAGGATATGCTCCTCACCACTGAGTTCTCATTGTTCGATCAATGCTTAAAGACACTGCAAAACCACCAGTGTAAGAATCAGCTCTCCTTCTATCCCCAGATAGTTACCCTACTCCAAGAAGGGGGAAGGGTTCAAGAGAATGGGTGTAAATATCTGAGATGATCAGGGACTTGACTCTGTACCCTTGTCAATGGGGGTAAGAACTCCTCCTGGCCTGGTACAAGAGACCTTCCAGAGCATATGCCAGAGACAAAAATTCTATTTGGAAAGCTAAATGGAGATCATTTATGAAATTTGGAGAGAATAATATTGATTGTGAATCTGGAAAAGATGAGGACATTTAATAGGAGTTAGTAAGCTTGAAGAAAGTTAGTACTGATCCCATATGAGATGATATTTGAAATAATTGTAGGAAACAGAAGCTGATTGTTTGCCCTAACAAATACCAGTCAAGTCAAAACATGTTTCGGTGGGGGCAGTTAGGAACTAGAGCTTAGACACTTTTGATGCTGTTAAATGAGTAATGTTTCTATTTTGTGCTTTGTGTAGAGTTCTGATGATATCAATCTTGAAATAAAGAAAACACATTTTTTTTAAATTAAACTAATTGGCTAAGTGCACATTTTCCGGTCTAATCTCTTTTAAACAATAGGGAATCATCGAATGTGACATCCGGAAAGAATCTATAGACTAGGGTTCATGGAGGGAGTACGGCAGAGAAGGCATCAGCCTTTAGGCCCTTACATGATGATAGTACTTATTAATCTTTAGTCTTGAAGCACAATCCGGTTGGTTAGGGAAGGCTGGGCTAGTGTTGCAGGAGCCCTCGGGTGACACGAGAGAGATAAGGACAAGCATTAGTTGTATTCTCGACAAGCACCTTTGTTATACGACAATAAAAACCTCTGAGCCATCTTTGCTAGTCTGTAGATTATTTAAGCCGTCCATGGCAAATTCCCTTCTCCTACAAGAAAAGACTCCACACCCAATAAAACATAACAAGTCAACTCAATTCTGTGCAAACAACACTATTCATCACTGCATCATAACAAACCAACAGAAAACCAAATGGGGAAGCAAGACAACATCAACATCCATGCAAGGGGACATTGGGAAAGGACAGATAACTTTTTGGGGGGTTGTGTATTTGTAGGGTTAGGATTGTGGACAGGAATTTGTTTTTTATGGATTTGTAAGTATAATTAGGGAAAAAAGTAAAAAGAGCAAGAAAGGCAAACACATATTCCTTTTTTTATAAAGAAAATAACAAAACACTCTGAACAAGCACATGGATAAAGTGGCACTAAATGAACAGCAAAAACACTCTTCAAAACAACAGACTACACAAAAACAAACACCTAATGCCTAAAACATCACAAAACGCTGCTCAAAGAAATTTAAAACACTCACAATAAGCTCCAAGCATCAGTGTGCTCTGTGTTCACCTTCCACCAGAGCCGCTAGAAAACCCCAGAAAGTAAAAGGAAGTGATCAGGGCCTTTTATAGATGGTTGAACTCCCCAAAGGATGTTCAAGAGCTCATATTGGCTGAACAAGCTTCACAAATCAACCCTATAGGTCTATGGATGGCTGACCAACTAAAACAATAAGACAAAGATTTGACCAGAGAAACAAGACTACCGATTTGATGAAGAATTAGGTGGACAGTTAGCCCCTTCTGGCAGATCCTTCTACAATTTAAAAATCAGCAGACACAAAACCTGCAGTTACACAATCTGCTATAAAGGCTAAAAAAAATACCTTTAATCTCTGTACCATCTCTATACCATGCAGCACCAAGTCCCTATTACCGAGGGCTGTAGAAAATGCCATAGCGAACAATGTAACCCCTAGAAATCTGATTACTACATAACCAAAATGTAGGAGTGTACCCCTCCAAAATACAAAACCGCTTTCCAGCGATACCGTAAAAGTGACTGAATCCTATGTTTTCGAAGAATAAGTGACCAAACCGTTTTTTTGCAATTTTGTTACCGAAAAAAAACTGCAGGCGGTCTCCCCCATATTAAAAAAAAACAATGGGTCACTTCATTCTTTCAAAAACATGGATTCGGTCAAATCACCTACATCCGTTTGCCAGCCACCCCAATACAACAAGGGCATCAAAATACACATAAACATGTCAGTTAAAACAAACAGGAAGCTACAATAAATTGATGGCTCTATGCCCCTTTCTCTATTTGAAACACTGGAACAACATTCATGCCTTACTGTACCTATGGGACACCTGAAGCTGCTCCTCTATTCGACCAGCAGGTTTCAAAATTAGTAACATGTGATCTTATGTTTTGGATCACCAGTTCCTTAGACATTTTCAATGCAACCTTTTAATGTGGCAGTTCCGCATCGAGGAGCACAAAAGTCCTCTGTGAAGGGTAGTGAAAGAGAGAGAACAAGATAGCAAGCAAACTATGAAGTGAGACGGAGAGAGATAAAGTGAGAGAGGCGGCGGGGCAATGAATAACAGAGAGATTAAGTGATACACAGATGGCAGAGAGAGGGAAACTGACCATGACTGTCTTACAGAATGCAACTGGGAGAGTAAGGTAAGGATGAAGAGTTAGAACAAGGTATCATGACTGAAAAAGGAAAGGCACTCTGCCAATGGAGGACTGTAATGAATCAGAAGGACTGTGATGCAAGGGAATGACTGTACAAAAGGCGTATGACAGTGAACAAGGAAAATGACAGTGATGAAGAAGAGGTACCATGATTAAGGTGAAAGAATACAATGAAGGACAAAGGCTGTGATGAAGAGGGACTGTAATGGGGGAGAAGGGCTATGAAAAAGAGCTGTTGCGAAGCACATGGACTGTGATGACCAGCTGGAATGATGGGGAACAACTGTGATAAAGGAGGACTGTGAAAAGGGACTGAAACCCCATAAGAACAACTGTTATGAAGGTGAAATGAATGAAGTACTAGGCAATACAGATGGAGTTAAAAAGGGGAATGACTGACAAAGTACTGTGATTAAGGGTAAGGACTCTAGCAAAGCAGAAAAACTGACATAGAAGGATTGTGATAATGGATTCTAATAAAGGAGAAGCATTTTCACAAATAAGAAGGACAGTGAACAGGACTGTGACACAAATAAGAGGGATTATGACAAATGTGAACGACTATTTCAAAGGTGAAGGATAAGGATAACAAAGGAGGGGATAACGGAAAAGGACTATGATGAAGGAGAAGGCGTGTCATGAAAAACAAGTACTGCAACAATGAACTGTGATTACGGGGGGGCTGATTAGAAAGATGAAGCACTGGGATGAGGATGAGGGATTGCATACAAGAGAAGTACTAGGACCACATTTGAGGCTGCAACAGACCTCATGGAGTGGGGGAGACAAGATAAGGGGGCCCTCTTTTGGCCAGTCTCACCACTTGGGCTTTGAGGCCCCTGCTACACCAAAAGCACCAAAGGCATCCCTATCCTTTTGTGGCTGTTGTTGTTGTGAGGGAGTTTACATAGTTTGCATTTAGACCATCATATTAGAAAGTAGGGTTGCCATTCAGTAGCACTGACCTCCGAATTGCAGATCCCTGGGTTAGGTAAGAGGGTCATACTGAGATGAGAGAGATAGGGACATTCCTATGCCCCACAAAAAAGAAACAGAAATCCCTGAACCATTGTAGTGACTTGGTGTGACTGCTTTGACATCTGTGACACCCCTTTGGTTTGATATAAAGGTTTCCATCAAAAAGGAGGCATGTCTAACAGGGCTTTCTATCATGGACCCGTAATTACTGCACCTGTAAATTAATAAAGTACACCTGTAGTACAGGTGAAGGCTGGTATGAAATAACAATGGGCCTCATCACAAGTCCGGCGGAAACCGTGTCGGTAAAACCGGCAGTTTGCCGCCGGACCTGCACATTTTAAAGGTGTCTGGCTTGCCGGAAACACAGGGGCATTGGAGCCCCGGTGGTCTTGGAAGTCAGGCGCTGGTATTTGTAAATCCCTATGAGAATGGGGACCATGGAAGCACAGGCACCATTAATAACGGTGCCAGTGCTTCTGTGAAATTCTGCGGGCAGGTGCCTTTCTGCCCACCAGGTCTGACCCTGGCAGGCGGGACGGCAACAACCCGCAGAGTTGTACTATGCCGGTACAGTAAAAATGGTGCAGGTAGGCTTACCATCACCGTTGTTAACGTCCTGGCATGGTCGTAATGAGTCCCAGTGTCTTTGAAGTCTATCTATTAGACATTTGGTCCTCTCTAGTCTCTCAAATCAAATGTCACTAGACATAACCATGGGAGTACAAGCACACCCCATGAGTCCATTTCTACAAGCAAAACCTCCAAATCCATCACTGGGAGTGCTGGTCCTTCTCAGCAATCGCTATTCTACAAAATAATTTTCTTCATTTAACTGTTTACTTGAGATTAGAAGGATGCCCTTCTAGGTCAATGTCTGTGGAACCTGTCCTCTTGGATACTATTCTCATCACTTTATCTTCCCAACATGGGTTGCTGAACGTCTGGTCTAGGTTTCTATGTCACTATCTTTAACACTAATGGGAGGTGCTCTTTTGGTCCTGGATCATCTATTTACTTTCTGTTGTGGGAAGTGTTAGGAAAGTTTCACTATAAGCAACTTTTCCTCTTTATTCTATGGGGTCCTAAACCTTTTGCTTTGGTTTTACACACTGTCCTAACTTTTTACAATGCAGTGAAGCTTCACTACACTATCCCTTTGCTCACATGTTATGAGGAAACTGACTAGTCATTCATTCTGTCAGTACTGGGAAATTAGGTTTCCCTTAATCTTCCACTTTGTTACCTTTTCGGGTATCTTTTTATCATTGCACAATGCATCTTCCAATGCACAGCAATTGAGTTTCTTTTTGTGTGACCCTAGACTCAACTCGATGGATTATTTTGGTAACCTAAGATGAGCTAAATGACAAACTGGTGGCAGCAGTTATGTTTTACTATGTTTTTTTTTAGCCTCGCAGTGTTTACCGCATTTGGCTACTAACTGGCTAATGTCCTAATATGGCCATGCCACAAGGTTTTCATTTTTACCGTGGCCATCTTGTGTTTTTGCTTTCTTCCTGCCCTTTCAGGTCAGGAAAATACTTGTATGCTCTTGCACTTGCCTGGGAAATACAAGGTTTCTCAGGCTAGTGAAGGGTGTGTGTGTGGGAGGAGCCAGGAAGTAGGTTGGGACTGTTTGGTCCTAATCTTGTGGCCATCTTGTGTTTTTGCTTTCTTCCTGCCCTTTCAGGTCAGGAAAATACTTGTATGCTCATGCACTTGCCTGGGAAATACAAGGTTTCTCAGGCTAGTGAAGGGTGTGTGTGTGGGAGGAGCCAGGAGGTAGGTTGGGACTGTTTGCTCCTAATCCACAACCTGGCTCCAGAAAGTCTAATGGGCATGTGTGATGTGCGCGTGAGACCTACATTGGTCGCTGATTGTACCACTGCTGGTGTGCATGTGTAGGGCAGATCTTGCTATTGGAGGGCTGAGTCAAAACATTCACCTGACTTTGGATAAGAAGAGAAGCCCTGCAGCCGTTCCAGCAGATCTGAAGAAGGAACCAAGTATCCAGAGAAGCTGAGAAGATGAAGGACTATCCTCAGATGCACTTTACAAGGCCTGGTAATCGAATCCTGCAGCTGTCCGAGACGAGTGCTGCTTGTTAAGTGATCTACAAAGGTCTTCATTGGTGCTTCAACCCTTTGGAGTGGTGGTACCAACCATCCCAACGTCTCCTGGCAACCCTGCAAGTGAGCCTGTTCACAAGTGTCTCTGGGCCACCCCAGTAAGCTGCCCAGCTCAAATTTAGGCCACCACTATAAAAGTGCCATCGTCCCATGTTTCGACCCGGGGCTTTGGGGATCACCAGCATATTTTACAAGATGCCCATCTGCCAAAGTTCACATTCCCAGCCCTTTTGGGTCCTGATTAAGACGGCTGCATCAGACCATGATAGTTGAATCCCTTTGCTTTGCCATGCAACTGTGACGGTCTCAAAAAGACTAGTTAACTGTAACAATTCCATTGTCCTGAAATGTGCTGCAGTGGTGTCTTCTGAAGTCTTCATCTGGAACTGAGTTTAGCAGCTCCTGTGACCAGCCAAACCTGTCTCTGTATCCACATCGTCTCGGCATCTGGGAACCAAAAGGAAGGTGGGAAGATGTACCCCGGGTGACCGCCTCCATACTTTCCAAGTCAATACCAAAACTGGAGTGAGGGCGGTGAGTAGTGAGGATAGTTACCGGTGGCCTTGTTTCATCCAAAGAGTTTTCTAACTTTGGGCTACGTTTTGTCATTATTTGGCTTGGGTAGTACTGGCTGTCTAAAGCCACCCGAAAGCTGGGAACAATTTCATTAGCAATAACAGATACCTACCTGACTTTTGAATCCTTCCTTACATCTTCAGAACACTTCTGATCTTTTCCAGTCCCCCAAAGGTATTGGAACTGTGTGAACGTTACGCATTCCTGTGCGTTTGTATGCACATGTTGAACAATGGGCACAAGGCCCCATTCATTTTAGGAATGGACTTCTGAAGTGAGGATTGTAATTTCTGAAGAGTGTTGGTGCTAAATAAATTACTTACCTTCTTCCTTTACAGGTACCGCTGAAGTAATGTATTTATCTGTACTGACTAATGTGACTATATATATGTACCATAACAGATCGTGCTGTGTGATACTTTACCTGCCAATTATACATTATTCATATTTTGTCCTGGGCCCATAATAAATAGGACATTTTTATAACTAACTGTCCAAGTGTAATCCTTGAAGCTTCACTGTCTGGACTCACTGTGGATCCCTGACCACATTTACCTCTCCTGAGACTAAGCCTTGACGACTCTCCACGTTACCTTGATTGGTGTGGCTTAAGCTCCAAGAAGTAATCCCTGTTCTCCAACAAGGGATCACTTCTAAACATCTGTCCAGCTGGCCAAAGATTCAAACCCCATTCTAACAGGATGCTGCCCATCTTGATCATGGTCAAAAGGGAAAAAGAAATTGAATGGTACGCCCTGACTTGCCATTCAATGTCTTCTTCCCTCTTGAAGGCTTTCTCTTCTGCTCCAGGGATCCTATTTCACTTTCTGCTTGCCTTTCAAGAGTATACCCTTCAGAATTAGAGTTCTATTCTAACTTTCAGCTCTTGTAGGCCAAATGTGTTGCTTTCACTGGCCATTTATTTTGAGGGTGAATGTCGGGAGATATTTGAAATGGGAGGTCTGAATTTGCCTTCCAAAGGCCAATGTTACTCAATTACGATGAAGTGTTGATGAGTGCTTGGACAGATTTGTCACTACCCTTTTATGATCACCACATTCTAGGTAGTACATCTGGGATCGTTGAATGGCTCGTATTATGCTGCATGCCTCTCCAGGCTGTGGCACACACCAATCAGAAAGATCCTCAGCAGCCTCCTGTGTGCATGAAACTTGGTCTGTGGGGTCATATCCTCTTGTTGTGTATGTAATAGTTAGAAGTCACTCCATTTAATTTTTGTTCCAAAGTTCTAAAATCCACAATGTCTTGTTTCCTTTTTAGTCACCTTCTTGTAATGGCTTTATTGTCTTTTGGAGCAAGCCTGAAATCCGCAATGACTTGATTCCGTCTCACTGGCCTTAGTCCCAAAGTCAGCACCAAGTTAGTCTTCCAAGTCCCCTGGCTATGTGTAAATGCATCATGTGCTTAGTTCCTCTTAGGGAAATATTTATTTTCTGTTTGTATCCAGGTAGTCATTAACCTCTTGACTTGTGTTAACAGGGCTAATTTCTGAACTAGGTTGGTGATGTGACGTCCATCGTGACCTTAGAGAGTGGAAACAGGTGAGTGCATTTGTGCCCAGTTGTGTTCTTCCAGGTGACTTGATAATCTGTGACTGCATCATCTGTGTTGCAAAAGCTAGGAATTCAGAGGCAGTGCAGATCCAGAAGCTGCAGCAACATGACCACCTATAAAGGTCCTGTGGAAACTACGAGCACATGTTGTAGGAGGGTGGGGCTTTATATTGACGGCTCTGCCTTACTGTGCTGAAATTTGTGTGACAGTTACACATCTTGTGCGATCTAATGTGATCTTATGAACATGGTGGTTTGGGTGCTGACACATATTCTGGTTGCTGCTCGGAGTCCTTAAAGCATGCAGGTGGGCGTTGCGGGTCTCAGAGAGATGTTTGTGGCATGAAATTGCCTTGGGAGCACTTCATTCACCAGTAGAAGATCCTGATGTGTTAGACCCTGTGATCCCAAGCTGGTCTCAACAATTATTAGCCATTTTGGATTGCTTGCATGCACTCCCTACGTCCAGGCTTCTGACCCCCCTTTGCTCTTAGGTTCATCTGCTTTTGCTCCCTGCTTTTGGGAGGTGATTTTGAGATTTCCAAATGCTGAAAAAGTCAGTCTCGGTGGTCATTGGAAAGTTTTCCTACTGAGAAAACACAGCTTCCTAGAAAATGAGGAAGGAAGGTGTTTCTCAATCCGATTCCAATGGCATGGGGTGGAGAGTAACTAGTGTTTTGTTCTGGTAGGAATATCTGAGCCATATCGCCAATGACTGTCGGAGTGAGGAAGGGAGCTAGGCATCTACATGTAAGTGCTGTTGCTATGAGGGAACATGCCATCATCTCCCCCACTTACTCACTCTGTGAAAGGGTGGGAGTTTCCAAGGTTGTTCTAGTCTTGAACCCTATTAGGACCATACTTGATCCCATTCAGGTTTTCAGTCTGTGACAGAGATGAACTTAGGAAATTAAGTTCAATTTCCCCCTGCCAGGTATTAAACACATTGCTTTTGTTTGCCTGGCTTGGAAAACATTTAATTTGTTTAGACTCAATGGCCCACTCATGTAGAAAAGGAGTAAAATCCAGGCCCCAATGGGCCTGATCAAACGTAAGGGCATTGAACAGCTATGTGCGTCAAACTTTGCATTGGGTGGGTGCCAAACTGTGAGAAGAATGTTACGTGCCAGGACCTTGCCATTTTTTGTTTGCACGAGTATCCACAACCCACAACAGAGTTCAACATTTGTAACTGTGTGAGGGCTGCAAGAACTCAACACTATATAAATGTCAATATTGTTTTCAGGGATTCCTGGTATCATTCAGCAACAACTATGATAAATGGACATACACACTTAAGGTTAAAGTTCAGGACTAAGTGCACAACTGAGCTATGCATCTTACTCTATTAGCTGCAAGACGTTATCCAAACTTAAACGGAATGTACGCATGTAAATAAAATAGTTTAACCCTAAAGAGTCAGCAGTTAGAATCCTTAAAACGAACACATGTATCGAAACAAAATGCATTAGTAAACAAATACGTTCGAGTCACCATAAGCCCTTTCACATTCTAGACAATACAATCTAAATATTTCAGTACTGCTAGTGACATGTTGCAAATAGTCATGATTGACATTAACTCTCTGAACATGTGAACATGTATACAATCCACTGGTTTGAGCTGGACTCCAACCCTCTGACTAATCCCTGGTTGCTCTCCACAACTAATCAAACACAATCATGCAAACGCTCTTATGACAACTGTTTCTGCCTGTCCAGCCCCTCCATCATCCCTCCTCGCTCTAGCCACTCCCTTCTACACTTTCACCTGCCCCATCATCAACCCCCTCCATGTACCCTAACTCTAATCACAATTTGTATCCTGACCAATAGACACCCTATCTTGCCAACGTTATTTCTTCCCTACACGCTTATTTCGATTGAGAACACCTCTTTGGACTTCAATATTTCTATTGTATTTTCCTTTGAACACAAATGTCCTGCTTTCTCCTTCCCTCCCTCTTGCCAGGACCCCAAATCTGGTTCGGCCTACTGATCAGACAGCTGAGAATGCGAATGCAAGCACACCTCCACATATGGCAGGAACTGTGGAACGATTGAAGCATACACAAAAGAATCTGAGCTATTGAAGAAGAGATTACAGGAACGTGGTTACAGCAAGGACAATTTGGCTGGGGTTAAGCTGAAATGTTTAGAAATGGACAGGTGTACCTTACTGAAATCAAAAGAGAAAGCAGACGCTAAGAATTTGGATGTGGTTGGAAGAAACATTGGCCTATAATACAGTTAGATCCATGCTTGAAAATTACATTAAGGAAATACCAATATTTGTGTATACGAGAGTCCCGACCCTTAAAAACATGCTACTTTCCATCCACTTTGAGTGCACCTGGATTACAGAAGAAAACTTGGCTCCATTCAAATGTATCTGGGTTGTATATGTGTGGTCCTGCAATATGTGTCAGTATGCTCATATGTGTCAAACCTTTTGAGATGCAGCTCAAGGAACCTTTTGTGATGAATGAGTTCATAAATTGTCGTTCAAAATGTGTGGTGTATCCGATACAGTGGGCCTCATTATGAGCATGGCGGTAGCCGTGCCTGCATGGCAGGCACGGCTACCGCCATGCTCGCAACCAGCACCGCCTCCTGCGATTGGGCAATAACCGGCCCATTATGAGATGAAGGGGCCAGTAATTGCCCATTCTTGGGAGGCGGTAATGCCGGGCTCCCGATCCCATTCTGCCCGATAGGGCACAATGTGGGTCGGGAGCATAGTTGCACCGGCACCGTATATAACGGTGCCGGTGCATTCACGAGTTCTTCTTGCGAGTGCCGCACATCCCGTCAGGTAAGACCTGGCAGGCTCTCAGGAATCCGTGAGGGAAACTCGTAATAAGGCGGTACAGTATGGTCGGTGACGGTACCGACCATACTGTACCGCACCGCCGTACCGCCAGGGTCATAATGAGGCCAGTGTGTTGGTAATCTCATTTACAAAGGAAGCACCGTTCAGGAATTACACATATGAATCAGGGAACATCTCAGTTCCATGGGGAGTCAGGATACAAGAATACTATAGTGAACTGGCAGGAGAAACACCAACTTGACCCCAAGAGTGATTTAAAATACATTGGATTACATATTGTCAAGAGAAATCCCGGAGGAGGTGATAGGGAATGACGTCTACAACAATTGGAAGCTACACTCATCTGTAAATACAGAACTGTTCTGCAAGGGTTACATTTTGAGCATGGGATGTGTATTTTGTTTATAATAACGCTTCACAACATCACAAACGCCCTCGGGTAATCTTTAACTCATGGGATAGGTTTGAACAACTTCCACATTCTGACCTTTTTCGAAAGTCATGACCAGCTTAGATCATCCATTCTATCTAGATCATTTATAGTTGGTAGTTTTCAATTATGGGTGCACGAGCAATTTATTATCAATTTGGTTAAGGGCATTTTCTACCTCATGGCAGTGGCTAGCTTATTTTGTTTTGATCAATGTCCCTCACTGCTCAAATCAGTTTATCCATTGCATGTTCACATTGATGTCAATGTTGTTAGTTGTCGAATTTTTACAGACCATAACTATTGTTCAATGTTTAACTGAATTCCTACTCCATGGTCTCTGCTACCAAGGAACAGACTATTGTCAGATGCTTAAATCACATATCAAACAGCAGGAACTTTATGTGTATGTGAACCACTACTTACTGGTTAATGTAACGTTACTGCTAATTGTCAATGCTAGCTGTCAATACCTATCCACCCTCAGAAGGGGTCTGCCCTGTATTTGGTAAATGCAGAACCTATTGATAGTTGATATGATCGTTCTTCCTGTAACAGAACTCTTCCCCCATGGAAATTATTATTGAGTATTTTAATGTAATGTTAATGTTAACAGTTGATGCCAACCACTATTACCAGACAACATTGTGGAGAGGCCCTCTCAGTCTCTGTTATATGGCACTAGCTATTGCCAGTTGTTTAAATTATGATGCACATGTGAACTATTATTCTTCGGGTATTGAAAATGTGAACATGAAGAGTGGCTATTAGCCGCTGTTATCAGCCTCTTTTTAGAAGGGGCGCAGTGCCCACCTGGATATTTATTTCTGGTTAGATGACAAACTAATGAAGGAAATGGTTGCAGGGACGGTCATTTCACCAAAATGCCAGGGGTCGCGGAAGTGACATCACAATGTCACGCCCCCAAGTGTGACATCACAGGAAGTGATGTCATTTGACCACGCCCCACGTGACATCACATGAAGTGATGCCATTTGACCACGCCCCCACGTGCCATCACAGGAAGTGGCCTCACATAGCATTGTTTCTAAGTACACTACGAACAATATGGTCACGATAACCCTGTAGATTGATGTACATTTCATACAAGAATGGATCACCATATGTATCGTTAATATCAGTGCGTATTGGCCCATATTACCAAATCACTGTGATTGCAAGCAGATGTCCAAGGCCAAACGATAATGATGCTTTAATATATAGCACTTAAGCACTGCTTGTGCCTCATGCCTCATGCCTGCAGGACACCGTTTCCTGGCTCCACAGAAGACAAGACAAAAGGCGCGTGGAAGTGAAAAGCACTTGCACTTGCAGTAACTTTGCAGTAACTTTGAAACAAAACATGTGCATATCAAAGATCCAGGGAAAAAAACAGCGCCTTTGACTCTTGCTAAATGGAAACCACTAAAATCCTATTGCCACCTGGACAGGAGCAGAGGGACGTCTTTGCTATACACTCAAGCCTGCAGATGTGAAAGCGATATTTGTGCCTGTCAGGAGTGACAAATTACAGGATTGGGGAGAGAAGGTGCCTGAGGAAATACTTCGAAGCTGCCCAGCACTTTTAGAATTCCTACACAGTCCCCCCTGCTGCCTTGCTTCCTAAACGAAGGGTAAAGCACAAGGCAGAGAATAATGTTCACTTAGGCGGGATCATAGTACAAGAGCACGAGACTCCCTAAACCAAATGTTGCTACTCACCACAGTTGTAGGTCTTTTGGAGTACTTCATTACAATGCAGAAAGACCCACTCCGGTACCGCAGTGTGGTCCTTCGTCTGCTGATATTGCTTTCCTGGTCGAGCTGTAATGCTGTCTCTCCCGTTATTGTGGCACTATGCAGATTCTCTGGTGGGCTGTTCTCAACAGTGGCTGATACTCGGAGACAAAACACGCACTCTCTTGCACGCTGTGCTACAGTAACCGTGGTACCAACAGTGCGCACTGCATGCAGCCCTCACCTTGCTCGGATGCAGTGTGGTTCCGGCAGACCCCCTTGCCGTGCATCAGTGCTTGCAGCGGTAACTTCTCCTTGGCCCGGCCGATGCAGCGCAGCCCCACACGCAGCTGGGAGTGTAGACCCCACACGGCTCCCCCAGGGCTCTGTAGCAGGCTGGGTTGCAGGGCTCCCCAGGAGCCACTCTGTAGCAGGATTGGTCGCAGTGCTCCTCCGGGCTCTGTGGCAGGAGGGGTTTCTGCAGGGGTCGCTCGAGTGGTCTTCCTCGGGGCGCGTGGTCTGCTCCTCCGCGCATCCAGATCTCCGCCGGTGCAGCCGGGGCATCCCCGCGCCCCCACGCCCTGGACTCCAGCAGCAGCACCATCAGCAGCCAGCAGTGGGGACACATACTTTGGGGGGTGTTTGAGAGGGAGAATAGGTGTGCTGGGGGTCTGCGTGCGCGTGGCAGCCGGTATTCTGTCTGTGTGTCTAGCTATGACATCAAAGCCGGGCAATGCAGAAAACAAACATAGCGGAGGCGAGGTCAGACCCGACAAAGTTCATGGTTGCCAGGCAACCATGACCTCGAGTGCCAGCCTCCAGACCTAGTGGAGCCGCGCACGCCCCCAGGCAGGCATCATGGAGCCTGCCCTGCAAGTCGCTGCACGCGCGATTCAGCCCGCCAGTGACTTGCCTCATAATCCTTTTTAAAATAATCAGAGTTCGAAAGGCACTGGCAGGTTGACTCGCGCGCACGGCAACCCGCATGGCAAACTCCATGACCTCTGCGATGCAGGAAACATAGCGGAGGCGAGGTCGGACAAAGTTCATGGTTGCCAGGCAACCATGACCTCGCGTGCCAGCCTCCAGACCTAGTGGAGCCGCGCCCGCCCCCAAGCAGGCATCATGGAGCCTGCCCTGCAAGTCGCTGTGCACGCGATTCAGCCCGCCACTGACTTGCCTTGTAATTCTTTTTAAAATAATCAGAGGTTGAAGGCACTGGCAGGCTGACTCGCACGCACAGTAGCCCGCAAGGCAAGCTCCATGACCTCTGCAATCTTTTCGCGACCCCTGATTATTTTAAAAAGAATTATGCAGCAAGGCTTAATCAGAGGTCGCAAAAAGATCACAGAGGTCGCAAGGGAATCACCAGAGGTCGCAGTTGCGACCTCTGGCGACCCCCAAATGACGTCCGTGAATGGTTGCTAGGATTAATGCTAACATTAAATACACATTTAGGATCTACTGCACACCTGCCCAAAGATCGTTTGGTAATTGTTTATTTTTACACATATAAACAATCTTTTCGGGATACGTTGCGGCACGTCAGTCAGTTTGATGGGGATCATGTAATAGAAATAATTTTGAATTTCACTATTGATTAACCACATGGCTGCACGTAGAGTATTTGTGTTGTCATGCTCGAGGCGTGGTGATGCCAACATTAGTATATTTATATGTATATGTAAAATGGCACACTCATACACGCGTAATGGTTCTTTTGAGCCCACTAGGGAGCTGGGCCCAAATCTAAACGGTATATCATGTAAATTCTGGTTCAGCTCAGTGCGTTTTAATAATCTCCAGATTGTAATGCTGAATGAATACTAACTTGGTGTGTTTGGTTTTATATTTTGTCTCCAAGGGAGAGGAGAAGCTATTTTGAGGACAACTGGTATTAACTGTTGGCTTTTAGAAATATGACATTTTCTGTGCCTGGATTGAGAGTCATATCAGGTAGACTTCATATTCCTGTTGACTCTGTTCAATTTGGCAATTTGAGTTATCCGAGAGGGTAGCACAATAATGCTAATCTGTTCTAATTCTAGTGGCTTTGTGGATATAAGAGGTATCGAGTTTGGGAACAGTTGAAACCATTTTTAGTTGCTAAGAATTTCTTTTGAAATAGAGGTATGCACATGGTACATGAATGAGTACTAACTAGCATATGAGTGAAGTTGCATAGACAAGCATGGTCACACTTCCGCTTTTTGGTTATCGTTGACTTTTTGGTAAGTGTTGACCGGAGTTGTTTTGTGGATTGGGGTTGTTCCATGCATTTTCTTTTTCATATTTGACAGAGAAAGGGGTGCCCCCTTCTCCAAAATAGATAGCTATATCTTGGATACATTTCCAAAACCGGGTGTTTTTAGAAATGAAACAGGCGGCATCTTTGTTTTTGCTCGATGCGAGAGATAGCCGCGGCTATAGCTAAGACTATCGGAAAATGAAATGCACGAAAAAAGCCATTTGGAGGTAAAAAGAAAACAAGAAAATGCAATCAATATAAATGTGGGGGTGACAAGAGGACACCAAGTGAGATGTAGGAGTTTGGGAGGTCTAGGAACTGAGTTTGCAATACAAAGCTTTTCTGTAGTCTTGGCTATAGCTGCGAATAGCAGATGTTTCATAGGAAGCTGTGTCACAGAAACAGTGTGTGTTGTGGGGGATCGGAGAGGGCAGGGGAGGTGAAGACGCCATTTGGGGAGTGAGGGGCGCTGGCAGATATGAGGGTGGCCCTTGGTGAGGGCTTGGGGGCCGGGAAGCATTTGTTTGTTTGATCGTATTTTCCAATTCCAGCCGCTACAAGGAACTACATGTAGCCGAGGGTATTTGTAGTTCCGTACCCACGGCTATATATATATTTTTTAAGATATTTTTGCAGATATAGTGATGTTGGGTTACAGTTATAGTGACACTGGCAATGGCCACAATACAGTTCAATCAGGTCTAACACTAACGTTACACCATCATGAGAGCCATTTGCTGTTACTTGTAGTATGTGACCATAGTCAGTGTCCAGTTTCTGGGAGGCATATTAGGCATACCTCTAACAATCTGGACACTAACTATGGCCACAACAAGACCCTTCAAACATTTTATAAATCCTCTATACACTTCAATAATAGCATTCCACCATGTTACAAATACGGTATACTCCCTCTATAATAACCATAATCACTGTGCATATATTGTTGTGGCCATGACCAGTGTGCCTTTTCAATGACCATTAAACAATAAATAAAAAAATGGTCATGGGCGCCCCTCTAAGGGAACGAAGATGGCTAAATGACTGGTTCTTTGGGAAGGTACCCACTCGAGAGTCCGCAGCCACACTTTAGTTCACTGAATCTTTCTCAGAGGCCCAACAGGGCTGAAGTATGTGTATGGGGATGCGGTTGGTACTCTTGTTCGGAAGAGAATTGCCATAGCATTTCGGTGCTGGATTTCCCATGTGGGCGGGACAAAGACTGATATGCAAATGGATATTTCCCATCTGTGAAAGGTACAGTGAGCTAAAGTGCGGCTGCAGAATCTTGAGTGGGTGCCTTCCCAAGAACAGCCGTGTTCGTTCTCAAAGAGGGGCACCTATGGACTATTTTTTGATACAACAAAAGCCGACTTTATATATTTCAGATCAACCATAGGTAATCTTTAGATTTGTAAGTGGATAATGTGATATGAGTAGCACTCTAATATCACAAATGCCTCCGCACAAACAAAGGAAAGTTAGGTCTGTATTTTTAATTTGGAGCCGGTGATGGAGGCTCCAGCGTTCCATTTGATATGTGTCATTTTTGCACATGCACGACTCAAAGACCCGATCGCGGAAGTAAACAGTTACAGGCTAAAAGAAATCGCAATGCACAGAGCCAGACACAAGTTGCTGCAAGTCCTGAGAGTTCCCAATTGTGACACCAGGAGCACCCGGACGAATTCTATGGAAGCCTCTAGTTCTTCCATTTTTTTCGTGCGGTAAATAAATCTGGAAATATTTTGACATATTGAGCTCGTGCATTGCATCCTTTTAAAAAAAATACGTCATTGCGATACCACCCTTCTCAGTATGCATACCTACAATAAAAACAATGTTTATCTTGTAGGTATTTGGGGTTACTATTGATTCCCTAAACCCAGAAGAGGAATCATCAAGCCCCTCAAGGATGTGGCCTGGCATGACATTGCAGACTTGTGCTAGGACACAATATAGTAGATAACTGAGGATTAAAACAATAAACATGATGTCTTTTCATTTCCCTCTTCCCCTCTCCCCGCTATCTCCATTTGCAGATGCAATGAGTACCACTAGCCAAGCCTGTTGTTTGTCAGTGCCTAAATTGGTAGTGAGGCCTTGAAGAAAGTGGCACAGTTTGAAAAGCCACTCAAACCAGCAGACCTGTTCTTGGGTTCCTAGGGTTATCTAATACCACCCGGAAGGAGGTTAGTGGAAAATTGACAATAGATAAGGAGACAGCTCAGAGTTACTGGAGCTGTGCTCCTACTTTTTACATTCTTTATTTAATGTTTCTAAATTCATTCTGGGGTCGTTAAACAGGGAAATTAAAAAGGGATAAGCACCCTGTATGGCCTCCATCATACCCCGAGGTTTAATTTCTAATGCCAGCAGGAGTGTGTTTTTAAACAATGTTATTCAGAAACCCATTCATTGCCTGGATTAGAAAGGGCAAGCCCCTACTGTCTGTCCGCTAACCCTAGATAAGTGGCACACCAGCACGATCTAGGGCTTAAACACCTCAGGAGGGCATAGATAGCATGGTTGGAGGGCAAGATAGGTTGCACATAATGGCAACATTAAAATGCAAATATACAGACTCATTTATCAACTTCTGAAGAATGAATCAAAGGCTGAGTTTGCCTTGCCGGGATGTGAACATGCAACATGCTGATGAAACATCGATCACAGCAGCGAGCGCTCACACCACTGAACTATCTTACCACTTTGCTATTAAAAATGCAATGCAACAATATGAAAACATGGCAGAACTGACTGAACAATGTAGGCCAGACATGTTATAAAACTATTCATGTTTGTTGTAGCCTTGAAGATGCACAGAAAATACTGCCTTGCCACACTAAGACCTACCTAGACTAGCTGTACCAAAATAGAAATCTAACCACATAATACCACTTACCATGTTTACTTAATCATAGATGTCAGAAAAAATATACAATGCCACAGGAAGGAAAGGCTTGACTGGCTCCACCCACATGCCAGTCCAGACAGGTACTAACACTTATCATGCCTACTTTATTTTAAATGGGCAGTAGAAATGTCATGCCACAGTAATAAATGACTAGACTGGCTGTGTCAAAATGGCAGTCTAGCCACTAATGACACATATCATGCCTGCTTTATCATGGATTCCCATTATATTTAAGCTCACCCCTTCTGCCCTACCATCCCCACATGTCTCTTCTCTCTCCCACTCTGTTCCTCCAGCCCGCAAAATCAAGTCCTCAGGCCAGCATTAACTCGATGTCCCTCTTCCTTGACCCAATACTTACGTATGAGCCAAGGTGATTCATAGGCAAGTACTGGGATGAGGAAGAGTAGGACTAGGAGTAATATAGATTACTGATAAGTAATGCATACATTGAACACAAGCACACACATTCAAACACCATTTACTGGCTCATTTACACGTGCACCCATTCACCAATCACTCACACACATACATATGGGCACCCACACATCATGTACTTACTCACGCATATTACATACATGCATACGTACATACATATATATACACACACACACACACACACACACACACACACACACACACACACACACACACACACACACACACACTCTGAGATAAACAAACACCCACGTCCATGCATACAGACACATTTACACAAAATATATTTTCTAACCTTTTTCCCGAATCCGATGCTCAAGGAACTCCTCTGCAGTCAAGGCAGCCCTCTAGCTTTAATGTTCCATGCACAGAAGTTCCTGCACAGAGCAGAGGATCCAGATGACTCCAGGTACTGTTGGGGAAGGCGGGCCTCGGGTGTCTAAAAGAAATGATTTCTGTTACAAAATAATATCTTTATGAAGTCAGAGTTACTTCAAGCATAAATACTTAATTTATTAAGTCTATGTGGGCCTAGGGTCCCTCCCCCCTGGCCTTGGGGTTGGTGGGTGTTCCAGAATGTAAAGAGGGCTCTCTTCCGAGCCCTCTTTACCTTTGGTTTCTCTCTGCCTCTGAAAACCTTTTCCAGGGTTCGACGAGGCAGTGCCTGGGGTGACAGGGGCATTGGCAGGGGTCACAGTTGCAACTCCGGGCAGCCCTCAAATGATGTCCATGCCCCTATCAATCAAATATTACAGGGGTTCATCTATTAATTTTCAGCCACTTTGAATACCATTACATATCCTCATCAAAACCTCATAGTCTCACTTTCTTAGTAGTCTATCACCACATTCCTGGGTCCACTTGCATCCTTCTGTATTGATACAGATTCTTTATTGCCCCTAAGGTGCTTTCAATTCTATTTTGTCTATAATCATTTGACTTGTCCTTCCATTTCAATTCCTGAATCTCTTCGTTTGACTTAATTCTCTAGCCCTCATTCTCAGATCTGTGCTCTTCCCTTGTTTTAATTCTTCTAATCCCCCTTCTAATTCTTCAATTTCTTCATTGCCTTTTTCCTATAGTCTTCTTTTACTTCTTTCTCCTTATTTGTTTACCACATCCTTCTACCACCACAGCATTCTTCACCTTGACATGGTCTTCTTCATCCTGGATACTCGCCAAACTCAACCATAGCTAGCTGGCCTGTCTTGTATCCATCCTGATTCTTTCTCCATTATCCTGCCCTCTTTTACTGCATATCCTGATCCTCTATAACCTTTCTCTCATTGTTTTCCAGAGCATTTGGTATCCCAAAAATGTGCTAACTCCTTCCTTGCAGTCTGCTCAGAACTCTTTGCGCAAACTGGAATAGTGCTGGAAGAAAGAAAGAAATATGACTCCCATCCAATCTAGCTGCACTCTCAACTATTCTTACAATCTTGACCTATTTCATGCTATGCAATGTTATTACTAATTTGTTATAATTTCGCACCCCCCCTTGTTTTCCCCTGCTATTCTTCCACCTTAATAACCACATTGCTCCCTGAACTGCTGCTTCCCAACTCTCACCCTTTGTTTTTGTCCCTTTCTTTACCTCTAAAATTGATAAGTTGCCTTTCACTTTTTCTCCTAGACCTCCTCTTTTCTCTCCTTCATCCTCTTTTGCCCCTTCCTTTTTCTCTTGTTTCATCTCTCTCTTTGAATCTTCGCACAGTTTCCTGTTCCAATGGAAAACCCTGCAACTGCTCTCCTGATCTCTCTTGCATCTGTCCTCATCTCCTTAGTGTATCCTTATTTTCTTCTTTACTTGACTTCTCTCTTCAACTACTGTCTTATCTCTGGCATTTTCCTCTGTACTTGTAAGCTCACCACTGTTCTACCAATTAAGAACATCCTTCCCTCTACTCACCTTTATGTTCATATTACTGTCTCCCCTCTCTTCTTTCTTTTCTTTCTGAACTTCTTGAATGTTCAATCTATTCGCCACAATCTCTCCAACTCAACTCAAACTATCTCTCTACTATCTTGTTTACAGTCAGTTAACTCTACACCAACTGCTCTTCTACCTAGCTTCCTCACGTATACCTATCTCTCCAAGCAATCATTGCTTCTTATTTGTATGGACATATAAGCAACATGCAACACAGTGGATAATTCTATTATCTGTGATTTTCTTCCCTCCCTTGTTGTTCTTCACTCTTCTCTCTCTCTCCAACTGCTCCTATTCTGTTTGTTGGACAGGCAACACTTCTTATCCACTTCCACGTTGGGGGACCTGCCAGTCTCAGTCCTTGGCCCCACACTCTTTCTCGCCCCTTTGTTATTGTTTCCTTTTTTTAAAACTGTCGCTTGTATTATTGTTCCCATACCATTCTACCTTTTCTCACCATTAATCCATTAATGATCAACGTCATGCCTCTATTGTCTTTGTTTCTCTGCTTTTAAGATCTGGATCCTCACTGATTCTTAATCCATGGAATGCTACATTTTCTTCCAGCCACCCCCTTTATGGTTGTCTGTCGCTGCTTCTAAACTTTCTCCCCTGTTCTTGCTATGTCTGTGATCTTGTCATTTTGTATTTGCTCTATTCCTTGTTTTACCGCTTATCATTTCTTGCTTACTTATGTCATCTTTAACACTACACCACTCATAAGATCTGCCCATGTTTTGTTTTTGTGATACTAAGGGGGTAATTCATAGAATCCGGCGCACAAGTGGCGCACGCGGCTGGCGCACAGTGTGCGCGTGCGGTAGTCTGCGCCAGCCGCGTGCGCCAAAACACATTCAGGCGCACAGCGTATTCATGGATTCCAACAACCACAACCAGCCGTGGCGCAGAGTGGCGCAGCGACCCTGCAGCAGCGCAAGTAACGCCCCCAAGAACGTCCCTCGCGCAGGGAAAAGCCATCAAAATCCCCAATCCAGCGCAAAGGGCAGCAGCAAACGCAGAGCGGGGAGCGTGTATTCATGGGGTGTGCGGGTGTCATCACATGCGATTGGCCTGGGTACGTGAATTTCAGGGGTGCGTGAGAAATTCTACACGCGATTGGGCTGGGTACGTGGATTCCAGGGGTGCGCGAGAAATTCTACACGCGATGGGCCTGGGTACGTGGATTCCAGGGGTTCGCGAGAAATACTACACGCGATTGGCATGGGTACGTGGATTCCAGGGGTGCGCGAGAAAATCTACACGCGATGGGCCTGGGTACGTGGATTTCAGGGGTTCGCGAGAAATTCTACACGCGATTGGCCTGGGTACGTGTATTACAGGGGTGCGCGAGAAAATCTACACGCGATTGGCCTGGGTACGTGTATTTCAGGGGTTCGCGAGAAATTCTACACGCGATTGGCCTGGGTATGTGTATTTCAGGGGTGCGCGAGAAAATCTACACGCGATTGGCCTGGGTATGTGTATTTCAGGGGTTCGCGAGAAATTCTACACGCGACTGGCCTGGGTACGTGTATATCAGGGGTGCGCGAGAAAATCTACACGCGATTGGCCTGGGTACGTGGATTTCAGGGGTTCGCGAGAAATTCTACACGCGACTGGCCTGGGTACGTGTATATCAGGGGTGCGCGAGAAAATCTACACGCGATTGGCCTGGGTACGTGGATTTCAGGGGTTCGCGAGAAATTCTACACGCGATTGGCCTGGGTACATGTATTACAGGGGTGCGCGAGAAATCCTACACGCGATTGGGCTGGGCACGTGGATTTCAGGGGTGCGCGAGAAATACTACACGCGATTGGGCTGGGTACGTGGATTTCAGGGGTGCGCGAGAAATTCTACACGCGATGGGCCTGGGTACGTGGATTTCAGGGGTGCGCGAGAAATGCCACACGCGAATGGGCCTGTGCGAGTGGGGCAGTGTATTACGTGGGTGTGCGGTAAGTTGAAGAGGTGAATTGCCAGTGTGGGTCCCCCCAGGTCTCCCCCCTACCCCCTCCACGACTCCTGCAGGCAGCCCACACCACAGGGGACTACCCTGCACCCCTGGTCATGTCCCGCAGGCAGCCCATCCACCATGGGCATGCCCCCCAGCCAAGCCACATGTACCCTTGCACCCCCACCCCCCAGCACTGTGGGGCACCTGCCAGCAGGCCCCCACCCATGTCTCCCACCACCCCCACCCCCCAGCACTGTGGGGCACCTGCCAGCAGGCCCCCACCCATGTCCAACCCATGTCTCCCATCACCCCCACCCCCCCCAGGGGCAGCCACCACCAGGCCCCCACCCATGTCTCCCATCACCCCCACCCCCCAGCCACCAGGGCCAGCCCCCACCAGGGCCCCACCCATGTCTCCCACCACCCCCACCCCCCAGCACTGTCGGGCACCTGCCAGCAGGCCCCCACCCATGTCCAACCCATGTCTCCCACCACCCCCACCCCCCAGCACTGTGGGGCACCTGCCAGCAGGCCCCCACCCATGTCTCCCACCACCCCCACCCCCCAGCACTGTGGGGCACCTGCCAGCAGGCCCCCACCCATGTCCAACCCATGTCTCCCAGCACCCCCACCCCCCAGCACTGTGGGGCACCTGCCAGCAGGCCCCCACCCATATCCAACTCATGTCTCCCAGCACCCCCACCCCCAGCACTGTGGGGCACCTGCCAGCAGGCCCCCACCCATGTCTCCCACCACCCCCACCCCCCAGCACTGTGGGGCACCTGCCAGCAGGCCCCCACCCATGTCCAACCCATGTCTCCCAGCACCCCCACCCCCCAGCACTGTGGGGCACCTGCCAGCAGGCCCCCACCCATGTCCAACCCATGTCTCCCATCACCCCCACCCCCCACCCCCCAGGGGCAGCCTCCACCAGGCCCCCACCCATGTCTCCCATCACCCCCACCCCTCAGCCACCAGGGCCCGCCCCCACCAGGGCCCCACCCATGTCTCCCACCACCCCCACCCCCCAGCACTGTGGGGCACCTGCCAGCAGGCCCGCACCCATGTCCAACCCATGTCTCCCAGCACCCCCACCCCCCAGCACTGTGGGGCACCTGCCAGCAGGCTCCCACCCATGTCCAACTCATGTCTCCCAGCACCCCCACCCCCCAGCACTGTGGGGCACCTGCCAGCAGGTCCCCACCCATGTCCAACCCATGTCTCCCAGCACCCCCACCCCCCAGCACTGTGGGGCACCTGCCAGCAGGCCCCCACCCATGTCCAACTCATGTCTCCCAGCACCCCCACCCCCCAGCACTGTGGGGCACCTGCCAGCAGGCCCCCACCCATGTCCAACCCATGTCTCCCACCACCCCCACCCCCCAGCACTGTGGGGCACCTGCCAGCAGGCCCCCACCCATGTCCAACCCATGTCTCCCACCACCCCCACCCCCCAGCACTGTGGGGCACCTGCCAGCAGGCCCCCACCCATGTCCAACTCATGTCTCCCAGCACCCCCACCCCCCAGCACTGTGGGGCACCTGCCAGCAGGCCCCCACCCATGTCCAACCCATGTCTCCCATCACCCCCACCCCCCACCCCGCAGGGGCAGCCTCCACCAGGCCCCCACCCATGTCTCCCATCACCCCCACCCCCCAGCCACCAGGGCCAGCCCCCACCAGGCCCCCACCCATGTCCAACCCATGTCTCCCATCACCCCCACCCCCCACCCCCCAGGGGCAGCCTCCACCAGGCCCCCACTCATGTCCCCCTGCCCCCAGGTCCTGACGAAACTCAATCATGGCAGTAATGGGCAGCACACCCAGCACAAACAGCCAGCCAAGGATTGCATCCACCCACATAGTAGATACAATTACATGATACAACCCCAATGGCAAGTATGTAAATGAACACATGTCCGTCACACACACATACACAATGGGTGCAAGTGAATGTCAAAACCCATATCATGAAATGCATGAAACCAAAGAGAAAATACCACAAATTAAAGTAATATAAATATGTATTAAAGATGAAAAAGAACTAAAGAAATGAAACACACAACAATGGGGATGACAAAACAAATGGTCCATGTCCGAGAACTAATAGAAAAAATCAAAAAACAAAGGAATTCAAAAACTAATGTAGTCCAAAGGAAAAAAATGGGTGAAAAAAATAAGGAAAAACCATTGACTCATGGAGAACACACATATAAATCCAAAAAAAGTTGTCCAATAAAAAACGATGCAAAAAGAATATCCCAGGGTCCATGAGCCCAACACCATAAATGAAACCTACTACTACCTAACACAAAAAATATATACAGAAAAGTGGCCATTGTCCGAGCGGTCCAAAGAAAAATTAAAAAATAAAGGAAACCTATCACTAACTAACTAAAGAACTATATACAATGGCAGCGAGCAAGTCCTGCGGCTCACTCTGTGATGTTGCCGGCCAGGGCATCATCGAACTCCATGTCGATGTCCCGGAGGCGGGACTCTGTCCTGGCCCCGAGGTCTCGCAGGGACAACCCCGTGTTCAACTCAAACTCCCTGCGAGCTTCCTCGAGGCACTCAGCCCGCCTCAACGCCCGACGCATGGAGAACTCCGCCCTGACCATGGAGAGCCGCTCCTCTTCCGCCCGCTGCCGCTCCACACCTATCCGCTGGACCAACTGCTCCCACACGGAAGACACTGCCATCCCAGGGTTCTCCTGCCCTCCAGCCGATGCCTGCCCCTCTGATCTTGATGGCCCCAAGCCATGATGCCTCCCACGTCGAGCCTGCTGCTGCCTCCGACGCCACTGCCTCTGCCAGCACGACGGCATCCAGGCTGATGGTATCCTCCGATGCCGTCGTGCACGTGCCCTGCCAGATGATGCCGGCACATCCTCCATCTGCAGGGGGACAGTTGCTGGTGTGTCCACCCCTGCTGGACCTTCGACTCCCGACTGTGGCAGGGATGGGGTCCCCACCGAGCTGGCTGCGTTGGTCGGGGCAGGTCCACAGGGGGCCCTGGTGGCATCTGGGCCGGAAGATGGCATGGAGCACGACTGGCGCATAGCCTCCACAGAGGAGGAGAGGGTCGCCAGAAGGCCACACACATGTAGGAAACCCCCGACCATGGCGGCTCCCAAATGGTTCACGTACGCACGGTGCTCTTCGTGATGATGTGCATGCTCCTCCCGGGAAGCATGCACCTCATCACGAATGCCAGCCGTGCGCAACGCGACACCAATCAGGACCCTCTCCCCACGGCCAGGGGTCCCCACGTCCGCAGGTAGAGGAGTGTCAGATGACATGGACAACTCCCCTACCTGCGGACGGGCCTGGGATGGGGCATCCCTGCTGGTGCATGGTGGTGCAGTCACAGTGTCAGGGACAGTGACATGCACAGGCCCCTCCACGGCGACCTGTGCTGCCTCCTGCCCCTGGCCCTGGACTGCACCACTTGCACCAGCGGGGATGCCCCCACCAGGCCCCATGTGTGGCTCAGTAGCGGCCTCCTCCCCCTCTGTGGAAACCACCAACCTGGATGTCTCCACGCCGTCTTCCGCCGTTGCAAGCCCCTGTGGGGGCTCACCCACCCCTTCCACTGCAGCCATGGCGGCATCCCCGCCGCTCTGCTCCACAGCGCCTTCTCCGCCCTCTTCTTCACTTGCCACTGTGTAGAGGGAGACATAGAACACAAGCATCAGGGTACTGTACAATGGTCCCCTAGACAGGAAGCAATAGCAGATGAGTGGCACTGTCATGCATCACTTCCATCATGTCCCTCCACAACACATGGGTCAGTGCAGGCAAAACACATGCAGTAACAGGCATGGCGCATGCCATGGACATTGGCATACATGACCAAGGGACTCATGATTCATACAATGTTGGTTTTGAACTCACATGCATCATGGGCCTTGCCATCACATGCACACACCTCACCGTAGTTCCATCCATCCGGCCTCGCACACCACAGACGCAGTGGATACAAGGATGACTAGGCTGCATCAGTGAATCTGAACATTGTCACAGACATGTGACAAGCATCCATGGCATTTACAAGTCACAGACACGCAGGTCAGACACACACACATGGACACCATACGTGTACATGGGACCAGCACCCATCCCTCACCCCCACCCATGTCCAGGAACAGAGACTGCCATGCTTCCATGTGTCCATTCCGCGCAGAGCCCCCCATGTTGCAATTGTACACATGCACCAACCATGTGGTTCACACATCACTGTACTCACATGCCTGACATGATGTCCCTGCACACACACATACGTACATGGCCTATGTCACACATACAGGCATGTATCAGACAACCAGCACACTGCAACATGCCCTGTCTCACACAGCAATGCCTGGCCACTTACCGCTGAACTCCAGACGGGTCTGCCTCTGAAGGATCTGGGCGTGGAGCGCTGGGTCTACGCGTTCCAGGACTCTCATCTGGATGACAGTCAGGCGTGCCCGGCCCCCCTCCGCGAGGCGCCGGGCCTTATTGAGGGTCCTGGACCTCAAGTCCTCCCAGCGCTTCCTGGTGTGCTTGATGTCGCGGGTTGCCACCCCCTCCGCGTTGATGGCAACCACTACATCGTCCCAGATCCTCTCCCGTCCTTCCTTGTCGGCGCGTGGTCTTCCGAAGAGGGCATCATAATGCCCCAGGACATGCTCCACCAGGACACCAACTTCCTCCTCACTGAAGCTGGTGGCCCTCTGCCTCTGTGGCTGGGGGTCGCCACTGGTCTCAGATGGTGCTTGCCCCGACATGGCGACCCCCGAGGCAGGCGTGGGTGGTCTACTGGGTCCTGGGGCTGGGCTGTGGAGCGATGGTATCCCAGTCGGGAGTCTACTGTTCCAGCAGGGGTGGACACAGCAACTGGACCCCTGCAGATGGCTGATGTACAGGCACCAAATGGCAGGGCAATGTGGCAGCAGGCAGGCAGGCAGCAGCAGCAGATGGCTCGTGGGAGGCTGCTCGGGGCTATGGGGGGCAGTAATTCGGCCTTCTGGGCAGGAGCGTGGTCTTCCGTGTGCTTACGCGTGGCCAGCTTGATACGGAGTGAATTTCCACGTGAAAAATCTGCACGTCAGCGTGTAATTCGAGGAAAGGGCCTTAGCGCGTAAGCACGTCAGCACGCGTACGCGATTTCATTGGACCAAAGGCCCTTAGCGCGTAAGCGCGTCTGTGACGTGACGCGCGCGGGCGTTTCCCTGTGGGTGCGCATCGTGATCCAGCACGTGTGAATATCGCACGTAGCCGTGTGAATGCATGTCATGTAAGTGACGTGACGCGCGCGGGCGTTTCCCTCTGGGTGCGCATCGTGATCCAGCACGTGTGAATATCGCACGTAGCCGTGTGAATGCATGTCATGTAAGTGACGTGACGCGCGCAGGCGTTTCCCTGTGGGTGCGCATCGTGATCCAGCACGTGTGAATATCGCACGTAGCCGTGTGAATGCATGTCATGTAAGTGACGTGACGCGCACGGGCGTTTCCGCCTGCACGGGTTAAAGGTGAGCGTGTCCGCCATTTCGGTGTACGTGCCTTTCGTGGAGACCGACGTGTGTGTTGCTGCTCCGTGTTGTTTCACCACCATCTCAATTTCACATCTAGGACGTATCCCTAGGACGTATCTCTTCTTTTGGCGGGGGTATTGGCTACGCGTGTTTTTCTGCATCGCGCTAGTCAGACGGTGAGTTGCGCACGCTATTTTCCCACTGTGGGTGCTCCTGTGTATCGCACCCGTTTTCGAGGTCATAGTAGCCTGCGTGTCCCACGCGTACGCGTTTTTCGTGTTCCTGGGTGCCACCGCGTACTGCGGGAGGTTAATTCCACGCACGTAGGCTGCAGGGGTTGCGTGCACGGTTTGACTGCAGTTTTGGGGTGCCTGATCGTTGCGTGACCCGTCACTACATCACCGGGGTCACACACAGCCTTGCAGGTGCAGGGGTGCTGTTAACAACTTGCATCCCACCCCCTTCACCCCAATTGCCCAGGACAATTGTGGTCTACACCTCCAATTGGCACTACTCCATCTGTGCCGGCACAACTCCATCTGTGCCATGGCTGGGAGGCCAAGAAAGGTGAGGGGCGCCTCAGCTGGGCGTACTCCTCGCGGCGGACGTGGCCAGGGACGTGGCTGGGCTGATGAGGGAGTAGGGGGACTCCAGGGTGTCCAGGGCAAACGCAGAGGGGCCAGAGGCAGGGGTGCGCCACTTGAGCACAATGATGTGCCACGTGTTGGTGCAGCCATGCCACCACCCCCTGCGCCTGCAGGTGATGCAGTTCTTGCACCTGGCACTGGCGCCCATGTGACCCGGCAGTCCATTCCATCGACTGCCAGGGCCCAAAGGGTAGTGGTGGCTGCAGGTGCAGCTGTGAACACCACCACCCAGGCTCAGGGTCTGCCAGCGCAGTCTGCGTTGGCACTCAAAGGATCCCTTGACGATTTCCAGCAGGTCAGGAGTAAGACCGGAGGTGCACGCAGGGCTGGCCTGACCAAGACATGTGTCCCTGGGGCAGCAATGTCATCTGCTGCCCCGTCCAGCCGGGTGTTGACAACTGCAGGGGCAGGTGCAGCCAACAGCACCCCGGTTGTGACTCTACCACTCGGGACAGTTGCGGTCAATGACCCTGGCACGGCAGATGTAGCTGCGCAGGGCCCATTCCAGGGCACCCCGCAGCCACAGACGCATGTCAGCCCTTCGGTCGTCCTACAACCTGCCACTCCCTTGGTCCAATCCACCGGTCCCACTGGCCATGGTGATCAGGGCGGCTATTGCCAGCCAGGGTCTGCGCCATCATCCAAGAGGAGGAAGGTTGCATCTGCAGCACAGGCTGAGACCTGTAAGGATATTTGGCGTGTTACAGTACAGAGTACAGCAATACTGCACAAGTAGCAAAAAAATTTTTTTGCAGCACCACCACCACAAGGGTGCGGTGCATTGCTATATGGGTTAGCAGATTAACAAGGAAAGACAGGCTATTCAGTCAAAAACGATTTTAACATATAAGATGCAAATCTATTTTTACAGTTAAAAGCACACGTGCTCATTTAAAAATGCACACTATTTTTCACCTGAAATGCCTATATTGCTAGAGACACATTTGAAAATTAACAGCTAACCTATTAACCATTAACCTGACTAATAAAACCTTATTTAATATAACCCACTAATAAAATGTGTTCTCTACTGCAGAATTAGGCATACTCTGAAAACCATTTAAACGTGTGTGCAGATTTTTTCTCTTCTCTTCTCTGCCTGATTCTCCGTGTTTTTGTGTACAGTAACTGCAGGAGAAGGAAGTCAGATTTGCAACAATTGCAAATGTATAAGTGAAGCTATTGTTGAAGAGTAGGAGGATGAGAGATGATGGATTTCATTGGGACACGTCATACAGAGGGCTGAGAGGAAAGTTTTAGTGGGCAGTATCAGGGAAAAAGACAGGCAGACATCTTTCTGCACTACTGGGGAGAAGACCTGGCTGTGGGGTCCTGACTGAATGCAGATTCCTGTGTCCTGCTGCAGTCGAGATTGGGGAGAGCTGAAAGAAAAACCTTTCCACTGGCTGAGGCATTCATATCTGAAAAAGCTGAGAATTCCAGGCAATGACCCCGGCTTGAGAAGGCAAGCATTCCTTTTTGCTGGAGTTAATCCAAGAGAGCCACATTCACAAAGAGAACAACTAAAAAGATAAGGTAATGAGAAGTGTGGGAGCTGAGTGTGTACGGTAATATGCAGTCAGTGTAGGATTCCTGTGCGTGTCTTAATCAAATACCAATGTTGCAATTTGAGTTCTGTTCTCCGCCACGCTCTTTGCAGTGTGTCATAGACAATGCTTTGACTGTACCATTTTATTTATTTCTGTAAAGAATGAGATCGTGTCTAAATGCAGCTTTTATAATACAGAAAATATTTGAAAACAGACGGGTGTTTTATTTTCTATTTACCATTACAATGCCGATGATGTGGGGAGATTTTTAAACAGTGCAATGGCCATTTTAAGACAGATGTGTGCATGTCAGAATCAGTATGAATAATTGTGAGTGACTGTAGCATAGCTTGTTGGAGGTACATGAGCCAACGGGAAGAGAGACTCTCTGAACATAGCTCCCTACCGTATATAAGGTAGTGGAAATTACCACAAGACTACCACATATAGCTCTCTGTCGTAAATAAGTCAGTGAGTTCGCCCATGGTGGCACACCAACACTATCACTGGAAATGTGGTATTCCTAGAATGCAGGTCTGAGGTCTCTCTAGTGATCACACGAAAAATCTAAGCAAAGATAAGGGATTCTGGACATTGGGGCCACAAATAAAACAAGGGAATTATGCTCACCAAAATACCACCAACCACGTATACCAAATATGCAGGTCTGGGTGCTGAAATAATGCATGTCCATTGTATTATTGTTGCACATGGCCAAATCTGAATACAAAGAGTGATTATTGCTAAGTTATTTTTCGGCGGTAATAAAATACCGTCAGGCCCCAAATCTCCACAAAATACCCTACATATTTATGGTGCGTTGCAGGCCGGGAAAGTGATCATAGAGTACCTACTGGGCGTGGCAAGCGTGTCTCACACTGCCATTTGCACATTAAAGGGAACCCATTTTATAATAGCAGTGTGCCACTAAAAAACGAATTTCAGAATGTCACAAAGGGAAACCACATTCTCAGATCTAGTGCAATATTTAGAGGCAAAGTTATTTGCACATGGGAATTGGTCTTCGAATAGCACGTTAGACTGGAGTAACCGCATTCAGGGTGAGGTGCAGAAAGAAAAACTAGACAATATTTTTGCAGAAGGCAGCATAATTCAGGTCTGCCTTACAAGATTATTGAATGCAGCCGATAAAAGTGCAGAGAAAGACTGTTTAATACGGCTATGCGGCAAAATATGGTTTATTTTAAACAAATCCCTGCGAATGCAAGAGAATGATACTCAGCTAATTAACAGGTTAAAGACTGAATTAGATGGGGCAAGTAAAAATCAGGAAATGTTGAGAGCAGAATTGGATGTATGCCAAAAAGACATGCAATTAAAATGCAGAGACTTTGATACTCAGTTATCCAAAAGCAAGAAACAATTTGAAGATAGTGAGCACGAATTGACACACTTAAAAGCCTTAGTGGATCACATTAGGCAGGATAAAGATGAGGTTGTTTCAGAAATGCAGATTTTACAAAAAGAACATTGCGAAAAAGAAGGTGATCTCCAGAGTGTAGAACAAGAAATGATTAAAATGATCCAAGAAAGAGACAAGAGAAATAAAGAGTTCAATGAATGCCAAATGCAAATGTGCGATATGCAGGAGGCGATTAATAAAATGAGTGATGAAAATAATTATTTGCATGATGAAGCCAACAGACTCCTTAAAAAGTGTAAGGACTTAGAACAGCAAATGTGCATCCCCAGGTCCCAGGAGAGGCGGCAGGGTACCACCTTCAATGGAGTGGAGGTGAATTCTAGCTCTGCCCAAAGAGCTAGTGCCCCAGTGACTGGGCCGGTGACTGAACTTGGTTGCAGCGCCCTTGGGGGATTTGATACTCCCATTGGGGGCAGTCACCAATCTCATACACCTGAAAACAGGATTGACTCACAAAATAGTGCAATTCCATGTATTGCAACAAGTAGCCCCATAAAAATAATGAAATCCATTAAAGCCCTGATCAAACCATTTAAAAAGGGAGGTGAATGCTGCATTGAGGATCACTTAGAAGCGGTGCATGACATTTTTAAAGCATTCCAGATACCTAAGGAACAGTACAGACAATATTTTCATTTAACTTTAGATGCCCCGACGGCCAGCATCATAAGGGGATTAAATGAACAGCAGAATATGACATGGCTGGAGTTTGAAAAAGAAATTAGGCGTCATTTTTCTCCTTTTCAGTCATTGCAGGAGGCAAAGAAAGTCGCGTACACTATTACTGCTGGACCTAATACATCCCCTCGCCAATTTTTACAAGACTTAAAAAGAGCATTCTCTCGCTTTGATGTATCTTTTGACTCAAATTCCAATGAGTTTAAAACCGCATACTTCTATGGGCTACAGAAAGACATCATATCCCAATTGGTCCGTGAATTTGACCGTGACAAGTCCCTTGAATGGATTGTACATCAAAGCACAAAGCTATATGAGGTACTCTATTGTCAGGGTAGAGAAAGTGATAAAATGAAAGATACTAGGCCTAAATCTAAAGAACCCTCAGCCACAGTAATGGAAATCAGGTCAGCCAAAATGTCCCTTGAGTCTGCTCAAAGCCAAGGTAAAAATAATGTGACACCTGAACAAAGGGGTAATCAACAAAGATCGCCATTTCCTGTACCAATGTTCCAATCACATGATCCTGGTAATAGAGAGAGCTACATCAGCCCTAGATATTTAGGGGATAGACCCCGGGTAAGATATCGGCCTGATATGGCAGGTATGAACAATAACCAGAGACAAAATCAAGATCAAAGAAATGATGGTCCCTACCAGTCATTGGGGACACAGAGTAGGTTTGATCCCAACACCATGATATATGGTAATCAGGATAGGCCCCGATATGTGGATCGATTTACTGATAATGGAAATCAACATAGGGGCCAGTACCCACAATCTGAGAGACAGGACATGAGGCAAAACGTGAACTACAGTCCACGCCAGTACAATGATTCCCCATCAAGGGACTATAATCAAAGGATGGGTGCAACCCGCTCCCCTCCACAAATGAATCAAGAGTTCAGAAACCATCCCAACCGGTATCAATCACCTGAGAGGTATCAGAATAGATCCAATCAGGGGGAAAACAACCAATATCGACCTAGGCCACAGAAAGAGGATCCTAGAGAGATGGAAAGGTTCCAGTGCCTTGAGGCCCAAGTGAAAATGTTAGCTGAGCAAATAGGAAAGCTCTATACAGCGCAAAAACAACCTTCCAAAAGGGGGCTGATGGCCATAGCAATGACCGGGGGGCTTCCGAAAAGTGACTAAGTACTCATGATAACTGCAGTGCCAAAATGACAGATTGCTCTGATATAATTTTGCATAACGACTCTGAGATGCCTAATGGATTAAAAATGAAAGTACCAGTAAATGAAATTGTGACAGAAAGTGCAAATACTTCTAAAAAAGAGGTACGGTTTAACTTAGAGCTAAATAAAACAGTAAAGATTTGCACAAATGAAAAAGAAACATTAGGAATTCCAAAAGAACAAAGGAACAGATTTAAGAAAAATGACTCATGCATGGGGAATACCAGTGAACAGGGAGTAAGTGGGGATGCCATAGCTCCTTCCCTGGGCAAGCAAAACAATGACCAAACACAGACAGAAAAAGGAAATACTCACAAGGAGGGTACAAG
Source organism: Ambystoma mexicanum (assembly GCF_040938575.1). Lineage (NCBI taxonomy): Eukaryota > Metazoa > Chordata > Amphibia > Caudata > Ambystomatidae > Ambystoma > Ambystoma mexicanum. The sequence continues at coordinate 334,464,473 of NC_090933.1, read as the reverse complement.
TCAATCACCTGAAGAATTCTTTGAGCCACATATTTTTGAAGAGGCTGAAAGGGCTGGTATTACACTAAATGATCACAAATGCACAGAATTAAAAAATGACAAATTGCTGAATGATGTTGTTACACATGTTCAGTTGGAAGGTTGTAATGTGGTCTCTGATGTTACCCAGATGGATGGGCGAACGGTGGCCACACTCCAAAAAACCTCTGAACATGGAGAAATGAATAAAATATCTCGCACAGAAATGGGTAAAAAGGAGGGAAAAATGTCTTTTCATTTACCAATGTGCTTAGCCAAAAGTGAAAAAGACCTGAGAAAGGTGAGCCCTGAAATCAGTAAGAATTCACATTTCTTATGTGTATTAGAGGAAGTTGAGGACAGATATTATGCACCCATCACTGTAGAAGAAAAATGCCACACCTTCGCTATGATTGACACTGGCGCACAGGCCACAATTATGTCCAAGGAGCTGGTAAAGAGTATCAATGAAGGGAGGCCTCCACAGAGTCAGATCACAGTGAAGGCAAATCAAGGCCCAGTGCATAACTTTAATGGGGAGGAGGTGCCCATCATAGGTGTAACTGAGGTTGACATAAAAATAGGAAAGCACAGAATGAAACAAGAGGTATTGATCACATCTATTTGTGAAATTCCATTTCTGATGGGGACAGATTGCCTGAAAAGATTGTCTCCTCTCATAGATGGGGTGAATGGAGTGCTGTGGTCCTTAACCAAAAAACCATTGAGGCCTAAGAAACTAAAATCACAAAACAGCAATATAAAAGAATGTCACACCGTTGCCAAAACAAATGATGCTGTGGAGGTATATCTCCAGAATAGCTGCATACCTAGTGTCACTGTTATATTAATGTGTCAAGACAAAGATCAGAGCGACAATGAAAAACTACCTGTACAAATATACTTGGACCCAAGGAAAGATTGGCAGACTGCTATAGATGAGCACACATTACGTTTTTACTTAAAAGAGAATACATGCAAACAGAATATTGTTCCTAAAACAGATTCAGAAAAACACATTACCACTCTGGCAGAAATACACATGGAAGATGAGCAACCATGGGTTCACGTTGGTATAAATGATTATCTTAAAACAATAAAAGCCACTTTAGCGCTTGAACATGAAAGGAGTTTCATTAATGAGAAATTGTTGCAAAAAATTATGGAGAGGGAAGAAATCCCGAAATTTAGGATTAAAAACCAATATGTTTCTGGGTTGGACAGTCCAGACTTTGAAAACCGAATTGCAGGCAGATGCATGCTTAAAATTAGCATTGGGCAGAAAATAATTTACCATAATGTATGGATAGTGAGTGGAGCACAAAATGAATTTTACATGGGCAATGACATCATGCACAGAATGTGTATGGTGTTAGATTTCCTTAATCAAAAAATATGGTCACGCCTAGGTGGTCCGGCACCTGAATTTGAAGACAAAAGAAGGGCTTATCATTGTGCACAACTAGTTCCTTATGCAGTCGAATTACAAATGAGGAAAAATACTATTGTTCCTGCATTTACAAAACAGTTTGCAATAACACTGAAATGCAAAAATGGACAGCAGATGAAAGGCTCTGATGCATTTGTATGCCTGAATGAATCCATAAAACAGCAAGGCCTGGATTATGAATACATTCCATTGGTAGACATTGGTGAGGGATCTGTAAAAATCATGGTAAATAATAAAGGTTGTCAGGATATTCATTTAGAGGAAAACTCCCCATTAGGAATGGCCATACAAAAATCACATTATACGGCAGATTTAAATAACATGGTGATTGGGAATATTCCTGAAAAATATGTAGATGCCAAGAGCGAGTTGCCAGAACACCTGGACTCTCAGCCCAAAGGAATATTTAAAATTCATTCTGTGTATCCTTATGATTCAAATGAGACAGTGTGCTGCCATCAAGAGGATTGCATAATATTTAATTTAAATGAAAATGAAACAGGAAATCAGCCCATTGAAGTGGAAGCTGATATGCCAAAATATTTAAAAGTGGCAGCTCTACAAAAAGACACAGCCACACAGTTAGAGGAAAGCGCTGAGATTCCTTTACCAGAAGAGTTTCCAGAATTTTCCAGAATGGTAGAAGAGCAGATCTCCTTAGCGGATGCATGTGACAGCGATGGGGATCGAAACGACCTGAGGGAAATATTTATGGAGTTTAAGGATGTATTTGCAAAAGATGCTTATGATTGTGGTTTAACTGATTTACATGTGGCCACACTACCAGAAGGTTGTAGCAGAAATCCAGTGTTTGTACGCCAGTATAGACTACCGCTGGCATGTTTAGAATCATTGGCAGAGATTATTAAAAATTTGGAATCACGGGGAATAATTAGGCCCATTCATAGCACATCCAATACGCCTATATTAGGTGTGTTAAAGCCAAATGGTAAATGGCGGCTGTGTGCAGACTTAAGAGAGTTAAATAAAAGAGTACCAGTATCTAGGTGGCCACTACCATTCATTGATCAGGGCCTAGCTCAGATACATGGTTCAAATGTATTAACCACATTAGATCTCACATCTGGATATTGGTGTGTGCCATTGGCAGAGGAGATACAACACCTATTTTCCTTTACATTTGACAGGACTCAATATGCCTGGCTTAGAGCTCCGTTCGGGTACATCAATAGTGGGAGTGAATTTGGCATATTTTTGAGAAAGGCCATGCCGGATGCAGCGGAAAGAGGAACAATAGTTTATGTGGATGATGTCCTGATAAAAAATGAAAACCTTAAAAGCCATTTTGATGAAATAAGACATGTGCTTGGCCAATTGCAGAAAGCAGGCGCCAAAGTATCTTTGCAAAAAGCACAATGGTGCAAGAAAAAAGTGAACTTTCTAGGGCATGAAGTGACTGAACATGGGCTTAATCCACAAAGGAAGAAAATAGAGGCCATACAAAGATTAAAAGATCCTAAAAATGTGAAAGGAGTAAAAAGTTTATTAGGGATGACAGGCTATAACAGAAAGTTCATTGAGAATTATGCAGAAATCACTCAACCATTGACTAAACTGCTTAAACTAAATACTCCCTGGAGATGGGAAAGAGAGCAGTCTGATGCAGTGGCTAGATTGAAGGAATGTCTTGTAAAGGCACCATGTTTAGCATACCCCATAAAGGACAGGGATTTCTTTATAGAAATAGGCTTTTCTGAACATTGTATGTCAGCAGTGTTATCACAAAAACACGATTTGAATCACAAAACCATTGCATATGCAAGTAAGGCATTTTCCCAAGTTGAAATGAAATTTAATGAATGTGAAAAGGCCCTATTAACCACTGTGTGGGCGCTACAACATTTTCGCCCCATTGTTCAGGGAGAAAAGGTGATTATTGAAACAAATCATCAACCTTTGCAATTTTTAGAGAGTAAAAGAATTAGATCAGGCAATCTAGCGCAATCCAGAATCACTTCATGGACGCTGGCATTACAAGGTTTTCCCGTAGAAGTAAGATATGGACAAAATAAAAAGAGCCCAATTGCTCAAGGGTTAGCTGACTTACATGACTGTGCAGCTGAACAAATAACAAATGAAATGGATGTGGAAGCTAGTTTACAGGAATTTGAACAATCACCACACAAAGCTTTTGATGAAAAAACATGCAAGGATTTGCCAACTGTATATGTGGACGGTTGTGCTTTTCACATTGAAAATGACAATAATAAACAATTAGTGGCAGGAATAGGAAATGTCTGGTTGAAATGTGAAGGCGTTCCTAGTATAGGGATGAGGATTGGAGATAGGAGCAGTCAGGTGGCGGAATTGGCAGCCATCTATAAAGCAATTGCTACTGCAGTTGATAAAAAGTTCAGTGAAATTGTCCTGGTGACTGATTCTGACTATGCACGGAATAGCTTTGTGGAGTATTTGCCTGGTTGGAAAGCAAGAGGCATGGTTACATACAACAAAAAGCCACTTAAACATGGAAAAATGATACAAGCCATAGACAAATTGGTGTCACAAAATAATTTAACAATATACTGGAGAAAAATTCGTGGGCATTTAAAAACACCAGGAGAGGATAAGGAGGGAAATGATAAGGCAGACCATCTGGCTAAGATTGGGGCTGTGATGGGAGAATTGCTACCTAGTGATTATTTAATGGGTGAAATACAAATTGATGCAGTCACACGTTCTAAAGCACCAAAGGAGGTAGATCAACCGGTGGTGCAGTGGAGTCATGACACGCCAGACCAAGATTTGATTGAGGCACAAAAGAATGATCAAATTTTGGGAATCTATTATAATCATTTGATAGATCCTGAACAAAATCCTTTAACAGAAAAAGATTGCATGGGAAAAGAAGAGTTGAGGGTGTTATTAAAGAACAAAACACGAATCAGATTACAGGATGGACTCATGATTAGAGAGTCCATAACAGGACAAATACAGTGGGTAGTACCCCTTTCATTCAGAGGACTAATGCTACACCATGCACATGATGCCATAACTGCAGGCCATAGAGGTTCACAAAAAACATTAGAAATACTAAAAGATTATGCTTACTGGCCTCATATGTCCCAAGATGTGGAATTATATACTAGAGGATGTCTAGTATGCGCCCAATTTAAACCTGCTTCACCAATGCATAGAGCACCATTGATGAAAAGAGGCCTAACTCTCCCATGGTCAGATTTGCAAATAGACTATGTAGGTCCTTTAAAAAGGTCGAGCAGGGGACACCGTTATATTTTGAGTGTGGTATGTTTGATGTCGAAGTGGATTGAGTGCATTCCTGCACCAGATTGTAGTGCGCAAACAGCAGCCACATTACTGGTGAACCATGTGTTCTCAAGGTTTGGGTTGCCACAAAGAATTGAGTCAGACAGAGGAAGTCATTTCACAAGTACTCTAATGAGTAAGGTATGGCAAATACTAGGTGTGAAAAGGAAACTACATATCGCATATCGGGCGGCGTCTTCAGGTACAGTTGAAAGAAGCAATAGGTCTGTTGTGGATATTTTAAAGAAATTTGTGGCAGAAGCAGGTTCCAGCTGGGATTTACGTTTACCGTTGGTTTTGATGGCAATCAGGTCGACTCCTGCCAAAGCAACAGGTGTTAGCCCCCATGAGGTCTTAACAGGTAGGAAAATGGTGTTACCACAACACCTACTATACAGAACACATGAGCAAACTCTAGTGAGTGCATCCACGGTTCATGAATATATTGATGAACTGAGGAGGCATTTGCAACATGCATTTGCTTTTGTGCAGAGAAATCTGGAAAGGGCTGCTGACAGTGCTAAGTCATATTATGACAAAAAGACATCAGTAAAGGAATACAGTGAAGGGGATCAGGTGTACAAGTTTCATTTTGGAAAAAGTAAACAGAAAAATTCTAAATTTCTAGCAGCCTGGCAGGGGCCATTTCGAATTATAGATAAAGTCTCTCCTGTAGTGTATAAAATTTTGAAAAATGAAGGTGAAACAGCAATAGAGCAGTTTGTCCATGTAAATCAAATCAAACCATGCCATCCCAGACATGAGATCAGGCAGCTTGAGCATGTAGAAACAGATAGAGTCCCTTGAGAAAATAAATGGGTGTAATCAGGAGGCAGTGACAAAGAAGTTAAAAAAAAGTTGATTGTTATGATGGCACATAAACACTGTAATATATGTAAAAATATATAATATAAATATATAAATAAATAAATAAATAAATAAATAAATGCACATATAACAGAAGCTCGTGGTTGGTGTGCAGAGAGAAAGTGTATTAAATATTGAATGCTGTTTTATATGTGTTTGTTTTCTTTTAACTTGTGTTTAATTTCAGAAGAAAGAAAAAAAAAAAACGAAATATTTTTACCAAGCATGTTTGATTTTTGGCAAAAGGATGAAGTTAGTATTGTGCTATGTACTTAATCTGTTTATTTTCTATTTTGATTTAGACAATTAACATTATTTGGTCGGAGGTTCCGGGATCAGAGGCCACGGGAGACGATGGAGTCCCCTGGATGAAGACCAAAAGATGCCTGCCTCCAGGTGGAGGTGAAGACAAAATAACCGGAATGCCAAAAGAGATGACTACTGTGGATTCAAGATTGCCAAGATGAAAGAGTACTCGAATGAACCGAATAACATCGCTGGTCGGGACATACCAAAAGAGACAAAACAAAAGTTCCGGCATATGAAGTTCCACGTATTTATTATTTTCATTATTTATTTTAACTTGTTATATTACTTATTTGTTTTAGTTAGTTGTTTTATTTCATTGTTTTTAATTGACTTGGAAAATTTAAACTTAAAGTAATGCCACTTCCACTGAGAAGGCAAATGTGGAACATTTTATGAACTGATGGACTCAGATGAAATGTTGATTGCAAATTTTCATTGATGCACATGAATATTCATTTTGTTGGATTGCTATATTGTATAAAAAATAGAACAAGTTGTTTTTAGGAATTGGCTTGGATTATAGCCAAGTTCTAAAAACAAAAGGAGGGTATATGTAAGGATATTTGGCGTGTTACAGTACAGAGTACAGCAATACGGCACAAGTAGCAAAAAATTTTTTTTGCAGCACCACCACCACAAGGGTGCGGTGCATTGCTATATGGGTTAGCAGATTAACAAGGAAAGACAGGCTATTCAGTCAAAAACGATTTTAACATATAAGAAGCGAATCTATTTTTACAGTTAAAAGCACACATGCTCATTTAAAAATGCACACTATTTTTCACCTGAAATGCCTATATTGCTAGAGACACATTTGAAAATTAACAGCTAACCTATTAACCATTAACCTGACTAATAAAACCTTATTTAATATAACCCACTAATAAAATGTGTTCTCTACTGCAGAATTAGGCATACTCTGAAAACCATTTAAATGTGTGTGCAGATTTTTTCTCTTCTCTTCTCTGCCTGATTCTCCGTGTTTTTGTGCACAGTAACTGCAGGAGAAGGAAGTCAGATTTGCAACAATTGCAAATGTATAAGCGAAGCTATTGTTGAAGAGTAGGAGGATGAGAGATGATGGATTTCATTGGGACACGTCATACAGAGGGCTGAGAGGAAAGTTTTAGTGGGCAGTATCAGGGAAAAAGACAGGCAGACATCTTTCTGCACTACTGGGGAGAAGACCTGGCTGTGGGGTCCTGACTGAATGCAGATTCCTGTGTCCTGCTGCAGTCGAGATTGGGGAGAGCTGAAAGAAAAACCTTTCCACTGGCTGAGGCATTCATATCTGAAAAAGCTGAGAATTCCAGGCAATGACCCCGGCTTGAGAAGGCAAGCATTCCTTTTTGCTGGAGTTAATCCAAGAGAGCCACATTCACAAAGAGAACAACTAAAAAGATAAGGTAATGAGAAGTGTGGGAGCTGAGTGTGTACGGTAATATGCAGTCAGTGTAGGATTCCTGTGCGTGTCTTAATCAAATACCAATGTTGCAATTTGAGTTCTGTTCTCCGCCACGCTCTTTGCAGTGTGTCATAGACAATGCTTTGACTGTACCATTTTATTTATTTCTGTAAAGAATGAGATCGTGTCTAAATGCAGCTTTTATAATACAGAAAATATTTGAAAACAGACGGGTGTTTTATTTTCTATTTACCATTACAATGCCGATGATGTGGGGAGATTTTTAAACAGTGCAATGGCCATTTTAAGACAGATGTGTGCATGTCAGAATCAGTATGAATAATTGTGAGTGACTGTAGCATAGCTTGTTGGAGGTACATGAGCCAACGGGAAGAGAGACTCTCTGAACATAGCTCCCTACCGTATATAAGGTAGTGGAAATTACCACAAGACTACCACATATAGCTCTCTGTCGTAAATAAGTCAGTGAGTTCGCCCATGGTGGCACACCAACACTATCACTGGAAATGTGGTATTCCTAGAATGCAGGTCTGAGGTCTCTCTAGTGATCACACGAAAAATCTAAGCAAAGATAAGGGATTCTGGACATTGGGGCCACAAATAAAACAAGGGAATTATGCTCACCAAAATACCACCAACCACGTATACCAAATATGCAGGTCTGGGTGCTGAAATAATGCATGTCCATTGTATTATTGTTGCACATGGCCAAATCTGAATACAAAGAGTGATTATTGCTAAGTTATTTTTCGGCGGTAATAAAATACCGTCAGGCCCCAAATCTCCACAAAATACCCTACAGACCCCAGACACAGCCACGGTCTCCTTCACGTCAAGGAAGAAGCCTTTCTCAAAGGAGGAACTGGACTTCATTGTGGGCTACGTGAAGGGACATCCGGACATGATAGTGGGGCCCGATTCACAAAGTACACCTGCCCAGCGGAATACCCACTGGAACCATGTTGCGGATGATTTGAGTGCAATCGGCCATGAGGTGCGCACAGGTGCCGAGTGCAAGAAGCGTTGGGATGACCTCAAACGCAGCGCTAAGGCCAAGCGTGCCTCTAATTACAGCATGACCCAGGTGACTGGCGGTGGGCCAGCACCTGAGGAGGTGGTCCTCACTCCGCAGGAGACACTCGTTGCGGAGTTCATTCCAGCTGGATTGGTCCAAGGTGTGGGAGAGATGCAGGACTATGATGCACAGTCCAGTGAGTGTTGTTGCGTGTATGTGCAGCCCGTGTATGGTTTGCCTGTGTAATGTGTTGTGCTTGACTGGCACTACATGGTATGTGTACATGGTTCTCATGTGTTTGTCCTGCAACGCATCAAAGATGCATGCTTGATGTGCAGGGTGGTTTACATGTAGAGCAGAAGGGGACTGTCCTCATCACCACACTTGCCCCAGAGCCACTTGCTAGTCACCCAGACGGCCCTCCAGTCCATGTTCCTGCTTGCTGGCCCTCCTGCATGTAGCCCAGGGTGTTTTCCACTCAGCACTGGAACTATGTCATTGCATGACTCACGTGCAAGTGTCCTCTGCCCTTCATGAAGGGTGTCACACTTGGACTGGGCAGTTGGCAGATGCTCCACAGGGACATGGGTGCCCATTCATGCTCCATGTGCTCTACATGCATGCCACTTTCCGTGCTATGCGGATGTTACTCCTGCTCATATTCCCTCTAACCTCGGACTCCTCCTCTCCTTCCCTCATCTCTGACTGTTTGTCTGCAATCCAGGAATGGTGTGCTGACAGTGACCTCTGCCTCAATGCCAGTGAGACAGAGATTCTACTCATCGGCACACCCCCTCCCTCCTCCACTGCATCTCTCTGGTCGCCCAATCTTGGCCCTCTTCCTGCCCCTGCCTGCAAGGCAACAAACCTTGTGGTCAGCTTCGACTCTACGCCCTCCTTGTCTCCTCACATATCTGACTACTATGAGTACTCACACTACAAGCTGCACCTCCTCAGAGGTGTTCTTCCTTTCAACTCCTTCACACAGAAGCTCACTGTCTCCCAAACCCTGGTTATTGCAAAGATGGAGTACTGTAACTGCCTGTTTCTCATACTGCCTGCCTCTACACTCCGCCCTCTGCAACTTGTCCAGGACAGGTCTGCAAGACTTGTCCTTGGCCTCAAGTCCAGGCACCGGCATCTCTCCAACACTGAATGCTCAACACTGGCTCCCAGTGGCTGCGAGGATTGAGTTCCAAACCCTCTGCATTGTTCTCAAGGCCTTCTGGGGCCTGGGGCCTGAATACCTTCAACTGTCTCTTCCGATATATCTTCCTTCTCATGCTGTTTGCTCATCTGCCACCAACTACCTCAGGCTCATCCACTTCTTCTGGCACCGAGTTGGGGGAGGTTCGCTCTCCGCGGCAGGGGCATCCCCCTGGAGTCGCCTCCATGCCTCCCTGAAACTTGAGTAGATCCATCTCGTGTTCCAGATGCACCTCAAAACCTTCCTCTTTGCTTCTGCTTTCCCTCCCCCTCTCCTCTTCTGATTGTTGCCTGGCACTGCACTGAATCTACAAGTGTGCCAATTCGACTATTTAGGACCTTGGCCCGGGCAACCTCAACTTGCATAGACTCCCAGTCGACCCCTGCACTACGGGACTGTCTCTGTATCCCTACAGCCCCCTTGCCAGCACTTGTCTGCACTGACCTTGCACTTGCCAGCATCTGGCACATTCATCATATTTCCCTCTACCCTGGACTGCACTTCTAGCCCTCACTTTCCCCTTGCACATATCCCTTCACCCTACCCATGCACTTGCGCAATGTGAATGTCAACAGGCCTGGTAGGATCGTTGGCCGTCTTCCCTTTGCTCACCCCTACCTGCCTCATCGCCCCTTGGAACACTTCTGAATAGGCGCGTTAGTTATGCATTATCAGATCATATCTATGTGACCTTGCCTGGATGATGATTGTGGTACGTGTCTTGTATGTGCTACATTTAATGGAATTTGTTTGGCCATCCCATGCACACTCTGGCCCTGTCCTGCATCCCACACATCTTTAGGGTGTCACAGTCTCTGTGGGGCACAGTCCTCCCCCACTTTCAGGGCCACTGAATCTGTCCATCTGCTGCAGTGGCTTTTGCACACTCGGGTGCACTACTGAGGGTTCCTCATGGGTCCTGCTTACTGTCCCATCATCATCTGCTGTGTTGACAGTTGACTCAGATGATGCCATAGATGCCAGTCAACACTGTCTGCAAAGGCATATGTCTCAGTTCTGACTTTTGCTACCATGCAAGCCATCCCAGCAAATTGAATGGGGGGTGGTGGCCCTTTGCTTCTAGCCATGCAACCCATTGCATGCACATGTCACGTGATGCCTTAACGTGCCCTTCCACTGACTTCCATATATATGATACACATCATGGAGTACTTGTTCATGTAGATAGTGAATGACATATGCATGTTCGCCACTGCAGGAACACACTTCTGAGCCATGTTACAGTGTTCTACATGCCTACACACTGATGCAATGTCACATTGACCATGCATGCATGCCCGGTAATCTTTTGTGTGTGACATGTCTGCATCATGTGTTGGCTGTCTGTGTGATGTGTGTAATGTACTCCTGACATGTGTCCTGATGTATTCATTTCTCTCCACCTTTCAGATGATGACGCAATGGAGCCAGAGGATGGTGTTGTCATGCCTGACACAGGGTTGGTATCACATGCACGACCCGGCACAAGTGGGGGACGTGGGGTGGTAGTCCACGAGAACCCACATGTGCTTCAGTCCATCTTGGGTATGTCTGGCTATGATTCCAGCTCAGATGACCACTCTGACAGCCATGTTGAGTTGGATGTGCATCAGGTCCATACATCTGCGGTGAGTGATTCTGATGTGGACACTCCTCTTTCCGCGACACCTGCATTGAGGGGCCAGTCAGGGGTGGGACCTCTGCCTGTGGTGGGTCGGGACGCAGGGTCACCCTCCACAACAGTCTCTGATGTGCCTGGGGCATCACGTAGACGGGGGCATGTAGTCGTGCAGCCCCGGGCGGTGCCAACCCCACAAGGACGCCCGGTCCTTGGGTCCCGCAGGTGTCAGGCCCGGCAACGCGGTGGCCGCGTGCCACCGAGGTTAACTGAGTGGGAGCAAGACATGTCTGCCAATTCCGAACGTCAGGGGGCAGCACTTGATACCATCGCTGCGAGCATGGAACGTGTGGCCCATTCTGTGCTCCCCCCTGCTAGGCAGGTGCTACTCCAGCAGCAGGCGGCACGGTCCATGGCCCGCTCGCTCAGGTTGGGCATGGCGGCCTCTGACAGGGCACGCCAGGCTGGAATGTTGTCTCTGCGTCAAGCTATTGATGCTCACGCAGAGGCACACATGAAGGCCCTGAAGGAGGAGTATGCCTCCCTCAGATCCACTCTGGGTGTCCTCTTGATGTCCCAGAGGGTGCGGGCAGAGGAGAGGTTTGAGCAGCTTGAGCGTACCATCTCGGCTGAGCTACGTGCTTGCCGGGAGGTGCATCAGTTGTCCAGCCAGACCACGCAGGAAGAACTCCGTGCTACACGTGTTGCCTTGCAAGAGGAAGCACGTGTATCACGGGAGGTACTGCATGCAGACCTGCGTGTAATTGCTGCACAGAACCAGGCTCACCCGTCCGGCAGACTTGCTGCCGACGAGGGGCAAGCTGCGCCTAGGTGTGGTCAGGCTCCTGGCCCACGTCCTCCTTTAGAGGAAGAGGCAGACTCGGACGATGACTTATCTTCCACACAGGTCGTGGTGTGCCGGCGTTGAGCCCATGGAGGTATTTTTTTTTCCTCAACATCATTGCATGTGGGTGTTGAGATGCACCCTGTACCTCCCCCCTCCTGGGTGCCTTCCCACCCCCTCGGGTCGTATGTGGCCATTTTTGATTTTTCCTTTTAGGTTAGTTAGTTTAATTTGTTAAACTAGTTTAGTATTGTTTTTAGTTTAATTAGTTAATTTAGTTTAATATTGTTTTTAGTTTAATCATTTTATCTAGTTTAATTTTGTTTTTTGTTTAATTAGTTAATATAGTTTAATATTGTTTGTCTATTGTGCATTCATGTGACGGTGTGGTGCTTTGTGGTTTTTGAAAGCATCCACTGTCTGTTCCAGCAGGGCCCTTCGAGCTTGTCTTGTGTATGTGTTTGCAGCTTGGGTCCTGACTCACATAGGCCACTCCTGCTTCCCTTATCTATGGGCTCGCTAGGATGGTTCGGTATAACAACATTTTACACAAGGGCATTGGACTTGCCTCATAACTGTGGCCTGTCTACTGCTGTGATACTTGTGTTCACACCCCTAGTGGGGATTGTTTGCGTTTCATCCACCCGATGTCTGTAGTTATTTTGGGTGATTGTGTGATTGATTTATGCATTAATTGTTGTGGATTGTCATGTATGTCTTGTTCTTGCATGTAAGTGTGCTTGATGCACTTCATGCTGTGCACAGTAGCCTGCAACCTTGGCCTGTGGATGATGGTGGGAGGTGTTTGGATGTAGCTCTGTGACCTGGCCCAGTGACAGACAGCATGTAGACACACACAGGGGACTTTCATGTCTTGATTTTTTCTTCCATGCACTTCCTGCAGGTGATTGAGGCTCCAGACTGCCTTTGCCAGCAGACACGGGGACGACTGATGCAGAGGACTGGTCAAATTCGGTGGTGCAGATGTGTGGATGTGTGCGCAAGCAGGGGCACAGGGCTTGTGCGGAAACGTCCAACAGTAGCAGACGTGTTTCCAGGTTCTCCAGCCAAGGTGAGCAGCACAAGGGCCCACACCGCAGCCAACCTTCCACCAGGACACTTGCACATGCATGCTGAGTGGCACCAGTGCTGTGGTGCTTTGCCAGGCATTGTTGGATATGCACACAGTACAGCTGGCATACGTTGAGGGCCAAATGGCAAGTGGCTTTACATGTTGTCAGTGGCACATGCTGGGGCCATGAGACATTTCCAGGAGTGATCCCCGGTCCATTGAGGCATACTTATTGGTGTAGTGGCATTCCTAGCCATGTCCTGATACGACGCACAGGGACACCCAGTGAGGCACAGATTCGTGGCCAGGGCATGTTGTTAGCATGTGCTAGTTGGCAGGTGCACTGGCTATTGTGATCTGCGGCTGCCAGTGCACAACTTGTACTGCAGTTGCACCTTGATATGTACGTCGAGCAGCTCAGCCAGGGACCATTGTATCATGTGCGCATCTTGTCCCATTGGTCTTCCGTTTCCCGCACGGCCACATGCGCCTGCCTTACTGCATTGACAGTGTGTGCACCATCGGTGGGACAGGCTAACGTATGGGTGCACAGCAGCAGACAGGGATGGTTGCTTGTGGAGGAGTCACTTGCTTTGGCCCATGGATGGGGGGGAGGGGTGTTGTGATGACACATTCAGATTAGTAACTCACGCTCTCTTTTCAGCATTGGAGTGCTCCTGTTACCGGACCAGAGAGTGCGCAGGCAGGAGGCCAGCACTCACCCCAGGGATAAGTGTCTCTTTGGCTTGCATGTGACATTTCTGGTGAAGTGTGCATGATGTACATGTTTAGTATAATTGGGTATGTGTTTTTGTGGATACTTGTAATTTGCATACTTTCTTTTGCTAATCCACATCCGCTCTCCTGCCCCTCTTTCTGGTTCTCCTGGTTGACAATGCCTGTCCATGCTACGTATCCCAGTGCCTGCTTCCACGCAAGGTTCTCTGTGGCCTGTGTAGGTTTGACCTTGCAGGCACACAGACCACGGAGGGGGTGCTTGTTTTGTGGCACTCCTGCGCGTGGACAGCAGAGCTGTGACACTGGCCATCAGTTGTTGCATCATCAATGTATGTTGAGGATGGTATATGGTGCCCTTCCTGTTTGAACATTGCTGAACAGTGCTACCTTGGTATTTCGATCATTGTGCTTGTGCATGTGCTTGGACATTTCCTGCTACTTCGAGTCGTCTATTGGAGAGTCATCATGTTTTTTTTTACGCCTACAAGATATTTGCATTTTTGGGGGGTTTGCCTCCTTGTAGTTCTCTGCAATTTTGTATTTGTAACAGTAAATGTGGCCTCTGAGGGGGCTGGGCCCTATTTACACGCAAGCTGTGACATGGTGAGCAAGGGGTAGGGGCATCCTGTTGGAAAGTGGCCTTGCGGGGAGAAGGCTGCATGCCCCAGAGGTGGGTGTTCTGATGGTCAAGGTGATGTGGGTTGGGAGGGTGTGTGGGACATTCCAGGGATTGTCATGGCCTGTTTGTGATACGCACCTTGCATTGGTTCCTTTTTTGGTCACACAGGATTGGTTCTGTTTGAGTAGCTAGGGATGCACACAATGTGGCACTTCCGTGGCAACATTCTCAGGGTGTTTAGGTTGTGACAGTTGACTGTCTCTTTGTCATCATCGATTGTCACCTGGTATGTGCCAGCCCTGTGTGCACTCCGCAGGGGTGGGAGTTTAGGTGAAGTATGTGGCCACAAGCTGGGTCCGGGCTGCCTCGTCACGCGCCCTGTCCCCACCCACGGGCAGCGCCTGTGCATGTGGTTGGGGATGTGGGGGCACCACCATGTCCACTGGTACACCCTGCCGTGTTGCAACATTGTGCAGGACACATGCTGCCACAATGATCCTGCACACTACTGGGGGTGCATATAGTAGCTGGCCACCAGAGCGGTCAAGGGAGCGGAAGCGTGACTTTAGCACTCCGAATGTGCGCTCCACTATGCCCCTGGTTGCAATGTGGGCTTCGTTGTACCTTACCTGGGGTGGGGTGGTGGGGTTCCGGATTGGCGTCATCATGTGGTTGCTCAGAGGGTAGGCACTGTCCCCTGGGGAGGTGATGATAGTTGTGATTATTAGGGTTTTGGTATTTGGCAGTGTGTGACATGCATGCATGTGCACAGGCTTTTGTACTCACCTAGGAGCCATGTGTCGCCATGCTGACCAGCTTCCAGGGCCCGGCTCAGGGCGGACATTCGGTATATGAAGCTGTCATGACTGGAGCCAGGGTAGTTTGCATAGACGGAGGTGATGATTCCTTTAGCATCGCATACAACCTGCACGTTGATGGAATGCCAGTGCTTGCGGTTCCGATAGATGTGCTCCGTTGCCCTAGGTGGACGTAGGGCCACATGGGTGCAATCTATGGCACCAAGCACTTTAGGGAAGTGTGCAACCCTGTAAAAGTCCTGGAGCACGGCCTGCCTTTCTGCAGGTGTTCTGGGCATGTATATGTGCCTGCGGACGGAGGGGCGCGCAGTGATGATGTTCAAGACCTGGTGTAGGCAGCGTGACTGCGTGGCCTGTGAGACCCCCCCACTATGGCAGTTGCCCGATGAAATGACCCAGTGGCCAAGAAATGCAGGACATTGAGCACCTTCTCCAAGGGGCTCAATGCTTGGGAACAGAGTGTGGGTGATGTGAGGTCATCTTCCCACTCCCTGACGAGGTCTAGGATGACATGAGGTGGAAACCTATACCTGCCATAGACGTGGTCGTCGGGCATCCCAAAAAGGCTGGTCCGTGGTGTAAAAATGCGTGCCCTGGCTATTCTCCTCCTCCTGCGGTGTCCCTCAATCAGTGCAGCAACAAATGGGGCATTCATCGTCGCTGTATATACGCGTTTGTTGTTTGTGCGCACTTTTATGCTGTGCGCGGGCGCGGGACGCCTCCGTGTGGGCGGACTCGTTGGTTTCCCGTATTCGGGTGTCATCGCGTGTGATCGGAGGGGAGCGAGCGTACACGTGATTGGCCTGGGTACGTGTGTTTCTGGGTGCGCGGGTAGTTCCACACGCGATTGGTTGGAATCCACGTGTGTTCTGTCATCACGTGCAATGAGGGATACACCCTCGCACGTCACGTCACAGACGCGCTCACGCGCTGAGGGCCTTTGGTCCAATGAAAATGCGTATGCGTGCAGACGCGCTTACGCGCTAAGGGCCTTTCCTCGAATTACACGCTGACGTGCAGCATTTTCACGTGCCAAATCACTCCGTATCAGGCTGGCCACGCGTAAGCACACGGGAGACCACGCTCCTGCCCAGAAGGCCGAACTACTGCCCCCCAGAGCCCCGAGCACGCTCCCACCTGCCATCTGCTGCTGCCTGACTGCCTGCTGGCAGGTGCCCCACAGTGCTGGGGGGTGGGGGTGGTGGGACACATGAGTGGGGGCCTGGTGGAGGGTGGCCCTGGTGGCTGGGGGGTGGGAGACATGAGTGGGGGCCTGGTGGAGGGTGACCCTGCACTGCTGGGGGACGGGGGTGGTGGGACACATGAGTGGGGGCCTGCTGGAGGCTGCCCCTGGTGGCTGGGGGGTGGGGGTGGTGGGAGACATGAGTGGGGGCCTGCTGGAGGGTGACCCTGCACTGCTGGGGGACGGGGGTGGTGGGACACATGAGTGGGGGCCTGCTGGAGGCTGCCCCTGGTGGCTGGGGGGTGGGGGTGGTGGGAGACATGAGTGGGGGCCTGCTGGAGGGTGACCCTGCACTGCTGGGGGACGGGGGTGGTGGGACACATGAGTGGGGGCCTGCTGGAGGCTGCCCCTGGTGGCTGGGGGGTGGGGGTGGTGGGAGACATGAGTGGGGGCCTGCTGGAGGCTGCCCCTGGTGGCTGGGGGGTGGGGGTGCAAGGGGACATGAGTGGGGGCCTGCTGGGGGGTGGGGGTGCAGGGGGACATGAGTGGGGGCCTGCTGGAGGCTGCCCCTGGTGGCTGGGGGGTGGGGGTGGTGGGAGACATGAGTGGGGGCCTGCTGGAGGCTGCCCCTGGTGGCTGGGGGGTGGGGGTGGTGGGAGACATGGGTGGGGGCCTGGTGGAGGCTGCCCCTGGTGACTGGAGGGGTGGGGGTGGTGGGAGACATGAGTGGGGGCCTGGTGGAGGGTGACCCTGGTGGCTGGGGGGTGGGGGTGCAAGGGGACATGAGTGGGGGCCTGCTGGGGGTGGGGGTGCAGGGGGACATGAGTGGGGGCCTGCTGAAGGCTGCCCCTGGTGGCTGGGGGGTGGGGGTGGTGGGAGACATGGGTGGGGGCCTGGTGGAGGCTGCCCCTGGTGACTGGAGGGGTGGGGGTGGTGGGAGACATGAGTGGGGGCCTGCTGGAGGCTGCCCCTGGTGGCTGGGGGGTGGGGGTGCAAGGGGACATGAGTGGGGGCCTGCTGGGGGGTGGGGGTGCAGGGGGACATGAGTGGGGGCCTGCTGGAGGGTGCCCCTGGTGGCTGGGGGGTGGGGGTGGTGGGAGACATGAGTGGGGGCCTGCTGGAGGGTGGACATGGTGGCAGGGGGGTGGGGGTGGTGGGAGACATGAGTGGGGGCCTGCTGGAGGCTGCCCCTGGTGGCTGGGGGGTGGGAGACATGAGTGGGGGCCTGGTGGAGGGTGACCCTGCACTGCTGGGGGACGGGGGTGGTGGGACACATGAGTGGGGGACTGCTGGAGGCTGCCCCTGGCGGCTGGGGGGTGGGGGTGGTGGGAGACATGAGTGGGGGCCTGCTGGAGGCTGCCCCTGGTGGCTGGGGGGTGGGAGACATGAGTGGGGGCCTGGTGGAGGGTGACCCTGCACTGCTGGGGACGGGGGTGGTGGGACACATGAGTGGGGGCCTGCTGGAGGCTGCCCCTGGTGGCTGGGGGGTGGGGGTGGTGGGAGACATGAGTGGGGGCCTGGTGGAGGGTGACCCTGCACTGCTGGGGGACGGGGGTGGTGGGACACATGAGTGGGGGCCTGCTGGAGGCTGCCCCTGGTGGCTGGGGGGTGGGGGTGGTGGGAGACATGGGTGGGGGCCTGGTGGAGGCTGCCCCTGGTGACTGGAGGGGTGGGGTGGTGGGAGACATGAGTGGGGGCCTGGTGGAGGGTGACCCTGGTGGCTGGGGGGTGGGGGTGCAAGGGGACATGAGTGGGGGCCTGCTGGGGGGTGGGGGTGCAGGGGGACATGAGTGGGGGCCTGCTGGAGGCTGCCCCTGGTGGCTGGGGGGGTGGTGGGAGACATGAGTGGGGGCCTGGTGGAGGGTGACCCTGCACTGCTGGGGGACGGGGGTGGTGGGACACATGAGTGGGGGCCTGCTGGAGGCTGCCCCTGGTGGCTGGGGGGTGGGGGTGGTGGGAGACATGAGTGGGGGCCTGCTGGAGGCTGCCCCTGGTGACTGGAGGGGTGGGGGTGGTGGGAGACATGAGTGGGGGCCTGGTGGAGGGTGACCCTGCACTGCTGGGGGACGGGGGTACAGGGGGACATGAGTGGGGGCCTGCTGGAGGCTGCCCCTGGTGGCTGGGGGGTGGGGGTGGTGGGAGACATGGGTGGGGGCCTGGTGGAGGCTGCCCCTGGTGACTGGAGGGGTGGGGGTGGTGGGAGACATGAGTTGGACATGGGTGGGGGCCTGCTGGCAGGTGCCCCACAGTGCTGGGGGGTGGGGGTGCAAGGGGACATGAGTGGGGGCTTGCTGGGGGGTGGGGGTGCAAGGGGACATGAGTGGGACATGAGTGGGGGCCTGCTGGCAGGTGCCCCACAGTGCTGGGGGGTGGGGGTGCAAGGGGACATGAGTGGGGGCCTGCTGGGGGGTGGGGGTGCAAGGGGACATGAGTGGGACATGGTTGGGGGCCTGCTGGCAGGTGCCCCACGGTGCTGGGGGGTGGGGGTGCAAGTGGACATGTGGCTTGGCTGGGGGGCATGCCCATGGTGGAAGGGCTGCCTGCGGGACATGACCAGGGGTGCAGGGTAGTCCCCTGTGGTGTGGGCTGCCTGCAGAGGTCGTGGTGGGGGTAGAGGGGAGACCTGGGAGGACCCACACTGGCAATTCACCCCTTCGACTTCCCGCACACCCACGTGATACACTGCCCCACTCGCACAGGCCCAATCGCGTGTATAATTTCTCGCGCACCCCTGAAATGTAGAATTTCTCGCGCACCCCTGAAATACACGTACCCAGGCCAATCGCGTGTAGAATTTCTCGCGCACCCCTGAAATCCACGTACCCAGGCCAATCGCGTGTAGGATTTCTCGCGCACCCCTGAAATCCACGTACCCAGGCCAATCGCGTGTGGAATTTCTCGCGCACCCCTGAAATCCACGTACCCAGGCCAATCACGTGTAGAAATTCTCGCGCACCCCTGAAATCCACGTACCCAGGCCAATCGTGTGTGGAATTTCTCGCGCACCCCTGGAATCCACGTACCCAGGCCAATCGCGTGTAGAATTTCTCGCGCACCCCTGGAATCCACGTACCCAGGCCAATCGCGTGTAGAATTTCTCGCGCACCCCTGAAATCCACGTACCCAGGCCAATCGCGTGTGGGATTTCTCGCGCACCCCTGAAATCCACGTACCCAGGCCAATCGCGTGTAGAATTTCTCGCGCACCCCTGAAATCCACGTACCAAGGCCAATCGCGTGTAGAATTTCTCGCGCACCCCTGAAATACACGTACCAAGGCCAATCGCGTGTAGAATTTCTCGCGCACCCCTGAAATACACGTACCCAGGCCAATCGCGTGTAGAATTTCTCGCGCACCCCTGAAATCCACGTACCCAGGCCAATCGCGTGTAGGATTTCTCGCGCACCCCTGAAATCCACGTACCCAGGCCAATCGCGTGTGGAATTTCTCGCGCACCCCTGAAATCCACGTACCCAGGCCAATCGCGTGTAGAATTTCTCGCGCACCCCTGAAATCCACGTACCCAGGCCAATCGCGTGTGGAATTTCTCGCGCACCCCTGGAATCCACGTACCCAGGCCAATCGCGTGTAGAATTTCTCACGCACCCCTGGAATCCACGTACCCAGGCCAATCGCGTGTAGAATTTCTCGCGCACCCCTGAAATCCACGTACCCAGGCCAATCGCGTGTGGGATTTCTCGCGCACCCCTGAAATCCACGTACCCAGGCCAATCGCATGTAGAATTTCTCGCGCACCCCTGGAATCCACGTACCCAGGCCAATCGCGTGTAGAATTTCTCGCGCACCCCTGAAATACACGTACCCAGGCCAATCGCGTGTGGGATTTATCGCGCACCCCTGAAATCCACGTACCCAGGCCAATCGCGTGTAGAATTTCTCGCGCACCATTGGAATCCACGTACCCAGGCCAATCGCGTGTAGAATTTCTCGCGCACCCCTGGAATCCACGTACCCAGGCCAATCGCGTGTAGAATTTCACGCTCACCCCTGGAATCCACGTACCCAGGCCAATCGCGTGTGTAACTTCCCGCGCACCCCCGAAATACACGTACCCCGCTCAATCGCGTATTTAACTTCCCGCGCGCCACTTTTTTGATGCGCTGGGACTCTACCGCCTGCCTTCGTGTGGCGGCCGTGTTTCAGCTTGTGCGTGGCTTTGGCTGTGCGTGGCTTTGCCCTATTCGATTCCATGAATACGTGTGGTTCGAGTGCGTGTGGGCGTTCCGTCTGCTTCCCTGCAGTACATCCCCAGTTACGCCCTTATTTTCGAGAGTTGTTCCCCATTCCGCGCGTTATGCCCCATGTCCCGCCCACTTTCTGGTGTGTGTGCTGGGGTTGTGCGCTTTCACTGTGCGCGTCGCGCACGCCTTTCGCGATGTTGCAGTGACTTGTGCGCCATGCACGGGTTTGGCGCACATCCCGCGGTGAACACGCGCAGGGACTTCCATGAATCGCACGCGTGCGCGTGCGCCTGTTTTTTTCCGCCTGGGCATGCTTGCGCATGCTCGCGCCAGGATTTTCGGCGCACGTTGGTTCCATGAATCGGCCCCTAAGTCTCTTGTCTTACATTGTTTGTCTCCTAACTTGATTACTTTTCCCCATCCATTCTTATTCTTGCTGCTCATCTACATCTACTCATTTGCTGTTATCATAACTCTCCTTCTCTTGCTGCTCTTCATTGGCTTGCCTACCCTGCTCATTTCCAGTTAGCCTATTTAAGCATTATTTTAAATGTGTTCATGGCAATGCACCAACTTATCTTTCTTCTCTTGTTTCAGTTTAGTTTCCTAGTTGTCCTCTTTCATCCTCCTCTATTTTCGTAGTGGCTCTTCCCAATTCCCATTGTGCACTGTCCAGAGTTTGCTAAGTTTTCCTTTTGTCACCTAAACTCTTAAATGCTCTGCATCTCTATTCATATTATTCCCCCTCTCTTGCCTATCTCCACTCCTCTTTGGAGGTTCTTCTTGTATTTCACCTTTCAGTTCAGAATGTAGCATCATGTTATTTGCATTCTAGACATTGGTGTATTACTCTTACAAAGAAAATTGATTATTTATGCTATGGGTAAACAACTCTCTGGGTTTTACTATTTAGGGATGGCCAAATCCCACTGCCTTGGATGATGCCTTTCAACTCTCAACCGTTTCTGTGTCCAGTTCTGGCAGCACAGACAGAGATGCACACGTTAAATCTTTAAGCAACAGAGGACATAACCTCTGGACTCTTTATGTTTGGAGTAAGGATGTGGCGTTCCCTAAGCTGGGAGGGTTCCCACCTGTTCTAGCATGAGCTCAGGTTGTCCTACCCTCCTCACCACCATGCCACATGCTTGTTCATCCACCCTACTTAGGCTCTACCCCTCCATATGGCGGTCTCACCCCTAACCCATGACCATCCTGTTCATGTTTCTCCACCTTAAACCTCATCCATACACTTTTCTTCTCAACTCTTACTATAACCTCTTCTTCCCTTCTTCAATCTCAAACTCCTTCTAAAAACATCCACCCTTGTCTTTAATTCCACCTTCTTCCTCTACATGATTAACAGGATCCTTCCTCTTAGTATCCAACCTCCTCACTAATTCCATCTCCTTCCTCTACATGACTCAGAACCTCATCTTTAAAATCTCCAAACTACTGACATGCTGTTAACAGTGTACCTTCATTCAAGTTACTTGATAACGCCCACTCCTCTGGCCCCTTCTCCTCTAGCTGCTCACTCTTCCTCCTCAACCATAGTCAGCTTCTCCAGCCTCTTAGTACATACCTTCTTCTGCTCATCAACTCACGTCAACTGCTTTCATTCCATCCCTCCAGCTACCCACATACTGAATGTGTTTGGTGCTTTTTATTCTATTACGTCCTGGTCACATTCCCAGGGCTGTTCTCTAAAGCAACAGGTTGCTGCTGTGACTGTTTGGTCTCTGCTGTGATTGGTTGTGGCCAATACATTTCTGTTATTTTCTGCGTGGTTGGGCTTAGTGAGATATAATCTGTATGAGGTGGGGTGTCTATCTTGAATTTCTTTCGTCTTCCCTGCCTCTCTCTGTCTGCCTACTGAATGCAGGTCTCACCCCCTGACAATTTCTGGAGGGTTTTCACCCCATTACGTTTTTTTGTTGTTTTTTTAAAAAAAGGGGGTGTTGCACTTTCTCTGCTCCTATGCCTTCCCCATTGCTATCTTACCTGTGATTTAAAATGCACACTTGTGAATTGGAAGTGCACCACTCCTGTCCCATTTCTCATGTGCCTTCAACTTTGAGTGTGGTGTCCTGGTCCAGTATGGATTTTTCTTTAGTAAACCAGGGGTAAATATAGGAGTGCAGCTTTCTCCCCAAACTTCCCTCTGATGGTCGTTTAATTTAGTTTGGGGTTCTCACATGTGGAGCGGTTTCTATCGGGTGAACCATGCAACTGACCCCTGTTATGCAAGGAGACCGCGGTGTGGCACCAATGAAAATCCCCACATACTCTATCCAGGACCACCAACATGGCAGCTATAGGAGATCCATAGTCCCAAAGCCCCCATACCATCAGTCTCCAATGCCACACAGGCACCTTTGTCATACTGCACTCTTGTAAATTGTGTGCAGTGCTTTGGCAACAATCTTCATGAATTCAAAGAAATACAAAATAAATACATAAACCACAACCAATGGAAAATAGCAGTTGCCTAATAAGAAGCTACAAATAAAGCATGCAAAAAGTGTTTTTGTTCTCCCTACACCAGAATTAAAGAGGTACATGTAATGTAAGCTTGAACCCCAGATAAATTGGCCTCATGACTAGATTCTAAGGGCTAAAATAATCCCCCTTCATGTTATTTCCCAGCTAAATTTGAAATGTGTTTATTTTAGATTTATTTTATTATTGGATACGGCATGCATAATTGTAATAAAAATGTTCTTGTATTTCAGTGATGTGTGGCCAAATGATCTGATCAATTTTTCAAAAATGTTTTAGTTTTCCCTCGTTTAGTTCTGACAAAATTATTTTATTTTCACCACATTCATGTTTCTTTCATTATAGATGAGGAGTGTGACTGTGCTTCTGACATCCATCCTAGGGAGGTTGGTATCTATTGCATCCGCCTTGGATTTCTATAGGCAATGGCGTGCCCACCCATTGTAACCAGGGTAACAGAGCTCACTTTATCCATATTACATGTCCAGCACTGCATCCAAAAAGTTACAAACAGCTGTATTTACCACTCCTCCACAATATTTGTCAGCTAGGTTTGGTATGTGTTTTCATTTAAGAATATTTTAGTGTTGGTTATTCCAAACCACATTTTAAGTCCCTTAATTTATTACAAGACTCCTGGCCATGTGCTCAATCAATTTTAGAAAATATTTGAGTTTTCCTTCTTTAAGACCTGACAATTCTTTTTCATTTTAAGCAGTTTGTTTTTTGTGTAGAGTGACTGTGGCACTGCCCTGAAAACCATTTTGAATCTATGGGCCTTGTTCTGAGTATGGAGGTACCGAGTCCGCCCTGGTTCAATGGGGACTTACCGGTCTATTCTGACCTTTGAGGCACCGGTAAATACCCATTGAAAAAGCCATTCCCTATTCCCATTTGAGCCCCCATAGGGCTCAATGGGAAGGCGCTAATAACGGTACAGCATACTGCGGTACTGTTATTAGCTCTAAAGTCCCTTAACAGGTTCCGTCCATAACGCCTGGTAAAACCAGGCGTCAAGAAAGGGACCCGCTAAGGGAACTCGGAATAGGGCGCAAAGGGATTACCGGCACCGGTGTCCTTACCGGTACCCTGTATCCCTTTGCGCCCAACTCGTAATGAGGCCCTATGTGTTGTTTGTACAAGGCTGAATCTTGATTGCCTATTGGTTGCATTCCACTTTCCCTTGGACATTCTCTTTCTGTTGATCTATTTCATTGTGCATACGGGTGCCCGAAGGAAGGAACACTGAAAACATGTTTTTTTTCATTCTCTTCCATCTACCCACAAGGTCAACTCTCACCCATGGGTTAGGACTAGGTACCATGCATGTATATTTGAGGCCTCTTCTTTCTTAATATAAGGTGTCGAGGCCAAGAATGTGTCCCTTCCTAAGCACTGGCGTCAGAATGCAGCAACTAAGCAATATAAGCAAATAAGCGGATAGACACAGACTGATGGTAAATCAAGCTTCTTGTATTAGGAAGCAAATATACAGCATACAAAGACATTATCAGCGGGGAAGCAGGAACACAGCAGGACAAGTGTTCAGGTAGTTGCCACACAAAGCTCTCTATAGCCCCCCCCCACCTTAGAGTGCCGGTTTATTTAGCATATCATAGGCAAACTTTAAT
Source organism: Ambystoma mexicanum (assembly GCF_040938575.1). Classification (NCBI taxonomy): domain Eukaryota; kingdom Metazoa; phylum Chordata; class Amphibia; order Caudata; family Ambystomatidae; genus Ambystoma; species Ambystoma mexicanum. The sequence goes on along the minus strand of NC_090933.1, from coordinate 334,439,666 downwards.
ATGTTTCTGTACTTTCACCAGTGCTTAATTTGTGGGGGTGGTTGCCGGTGCCCAACACCGGCACTCTTTTTTGGGCACCGGAACTAATCATGGGGGGGGTCAGCGCACGTGCAATTGCTTTATTTGTTCTTCCACTTCACTTTGCTTCATTATAAATCATTGGGTTCGTTTGTCATTGTGATCTCTCGTGCTTGCAGGTGCAGGCCATGGCTGGCTGGGCCTGTGAGGGGCCAGCAATAGCAATGAACAAGTTACAAACAACAGCCAATGTATTTGATACATTCAGTATAGTAACACAGAATGTGCAGTTTTCATTGGCTGTTCTTCAGGGCCAGTGAAATTACATGTTGACGTGTTGATGTTACAGGAGGCAGCGCAGCGCCACCTTCCTTTCACAAGTTACTGCCATGTGAGAGAGAGTGTCTGCCCTGCTGCACTGCGTGGTGCAGCCTAGTAGCTTCCTAGGGCCCCCCCTCTGCCTGCTTTTTCATTTGTGCCAGTGTGCGCCCCCCCACCCTGAGACCCCAACAGGAGAGAAGACCAAGTCCCAGTCAGCAAAGCAGGTAAGTCTGGACCGTAAAACAGCAGCCTGCCCTGAGCCTGTCACAGTGATCAGGCAAGGAAGGCCCAGTCCCGGGCGGTTGCGCGGCCCCCTGGTGGTGTACTGACTGCCCAGGGGTCAGGACCCCACCAAGGGCCTGTCCGCATCCAGGCTTCTGTCTGTGTGACCTGTGTGACCTGTGTACTGCTGACTGCAGTGCCAGGCACAGGCCAATTTCTGTGACCACCAGGCAGGGCTGACTCTGCCGCGGCGCGGGCCCGTGGATTGTGCCCACATTAGTATGTTTTTTATTTTTTTCTTTTAAAACCTGACCTTCCGTGGGGCCGGTGGCCGGGACCCCGCCCCACGGAAGGTAGGTTTTAAAAGAAATTAGTATTTTTGAGTGGCGACTGGGGCCCATCACTTCGAAAGCCGCCCAAATATATGTTTTTTCTTTTAAAATTTTACCTTCCGTTGGGCCGCTGCGCACCTATTTTTGTCATCAGCATGGCCGCGGTGACGGTGGCGGGCGGTCCCACGGAAGGTAAGATTTTAAAAGAAAAAACTTATATTTGGGTGGCTGGGGCCCATCACTTTCGAGCACAGCCCTCCGACCCCTCTAGACTCCATGAGCACAGCCACAGACACCTGAAACAATGTGAGCACAGCCCACGAGAACACTACGTGCACAGGCAGCCAAGGGGATCACTAATGCACAGCCCCCAGGACACCGCATGCACAGCCCCCCCAGGACACCACATGCACAGCCCCCCAGGTCAACACATGCACAGCCCCCCAGGACACTGCGTGCACAGCCCCCCCACCGGACACAGCATGCACAGCCCCTCAGGACATTGGGTGCTCTCAGCCTCCAGGACAATGCGTGCACAGCCCCTCAGGACAGCGTGTGCACAGACAGCCCTCCAGGACACTGTGCACAGCACAGTCCCTCAGGACTGCACAGCACATGCAGCTTCGTTTGTGTCAGTTAGCAATCCAGCCCCATGCCCTACATCACCTGAGTGGAGCCGCAATATCCTGGGGGGTTGGCGGGTGGGGGTCCCAAAATCCTTTTCCCAATTGATGTGCGTTTAGCCCCCTTCACAACGCGGTACACGGTACACCACAAGGCCATGTGCAGGTTTTCACACTTGCATATTTCCTTTTCCATAATTTCTATCCTTCGGGCCCCCGTCCGCCCGTTTGACACCATTTTGATTGCAGGCAGGAGCAGCCATGGTCTTGTCACCTATGCCTCTCTCCACTGCACTAACATACTGCACTGCTTCCTTCACTCCAAAACGCACACCCGGCAGAGTACCGGAAAGGATTTGGGTGATGCAGGTTTCGTTTTCATTGAAAAGATAGCACCGGTTCGGACTGGCCTATAGGGCAATGCACGAACCAGAAACACATAATGCTACTGTGGGCCAGCTTTTCTGGTCCATGTGGGCCACATTTTTGTCCCATGTGGGCCAGTTTGACAAGTTACTTCACCATTCGGCTAGTAGTTTGGGGCAGTATCACTGAAAAAATACTCTTTAAAATGCACAATTTGCCTCACATTTTATCAAAAATCCTCCCCTGTGGGTACTACTCAGTCTGTCACGAATGAATTGTCGTTTGCAACTTTGGCCACTTTTTCATTGGTGCCCGACTCGAGACAATTGTATGCCCCAATAACACCATGCTCATGCTTGAAGGAAGTGTGAGGGGGGGCATTTATGAGATGTGATGACTGATAAGGGCTTGAGAGTAAATTGATTACACAAAACACCTGGATGAGGTGACTGAAAAACAAGCCGAGTGGAGGGTGCTCTTCCTGGAGGCAACCGATTAACAATATTGGTGTACTTTAACAGACTGTCAGATGTGGCAGAAGGGGTAGAGACAAATACAGTGCAACAGTGACTGAAACAGAATGCTTTTTTATTTATTTGCATTATTAAAGTGCTCACAGGGGCATCGAGGCGCAGTTACAGGAGCATGTCTTAGTTGCGTATTTATAACGCACTTAATACCCAGATGTTTCTAAGTGAGGAGTCGGGGATCGAACTTGTGTTGCTTCGTGTCGTCTTGCTTCCAAATGGAGCACATTGCCGCTGAGCTATCCTGAGTCTCAGGACAATGATTGCAACGCAGCAGTGAAAAGGGAGCTTTACTTGATGGGAGTACACAATGGATGCCTACCTCCAACCCTGGAAAAGATGGCAAGAACAAGATCTGAAAAAAGAAAGCTCTTGTATGCGCCAGTGAGGACTTTGTCTTCTTTGGCACACATAGCCAGAGAGCTAGAGCAATCAGTATAGACCAAACCTAAGTAAGTTTATGACACAACTTATTTCATTGTGCGTCTTAAATCGATGCAAATAAAGTGGGTAAATAAATATTTTGCCTTTTGCATCTTATAGTTTTCCATCCAGGATGTGGAAAATAAAGGTACACTGATATTATTTTGGCCCAATATGCTGCTATAAGGATTTACATGCTGTCATGAAGTTTTAATGCAATTTGTGTATTTTGCAAGTAAACTATAGGACATTATTGTATGTCTTGTTGACAACCAAAAATGAAATATTTGCTCCATGTAAAGCATGGAAGAAGGTGGCTGTTCTGTTTCCAAATTGGGTTAAAATCCCTTCTTTGCTGTTCAGTATAAGTGTGTGATCCCGGGCAAATAATGTAATCTCACCACCCTCACTTCAAATGCAAAGGATGTCACTCTACTCCCTTCTTCCTTTTGAAGGCAAGTACAAGTCAAACATATGTCTGCGGGTGCTGTGATGGAGGTCAGTAAAATATGGTGCAGTTTGTAACGTCCTGTCATGTTAAGTCCACCTTGCCATAGAAACTTTGCACTGTTAGTAAAATGTCTCACTTGCAATACCTACAGATTTGGCCCACTGTGTCCTAGGCTTTCTTTTTCCTACCCTCAAGTTTGAGTTTATACAAATTAAAGTGGAAAAGTAACGGCGTCACTTCCGATCAGCGGATGCTGCTCGCTACAGAGTGGGGAGTGTAAGGGTGTGCAGCTCAGAGCAGAATAAACTGATGCTGTATTACCAAGTAACAAGTAAGGGAGCACCTGTAAGATACCTTCTGTTAATAAAGCAACTTCGGCCTGTACATCCACAACCCGAGTCAGTGTATTATTTCTGGGAGAGTGTTAGAGGAGGTTATGGGAAAAGGGAAATGTGTGGAGGGCTGCAGGTTAAACCAAATTGAATTTATAAACCTGTTAAATCAAATGCAAGGCCCATGGAAGGCCGGTGTGCGGTGCTGCGGTTAAGCAGGGGGATGCGCCGAGGCTGTCTTGTTTGTCTTGGATTTTGGATTGTAAAGTGGAGATGTTGTTCAGTAGATCGGACTGAATGTTGACACACCATTTACTATCTTTAGTGCAGGTGTCAGGGGGTGACTGGGGATTTAAGTTCCTTTAAAATCTTGAAAAGTTCTTTCGTGTTAGAGTCTGCTTGCATGATACGGTTGTTGAGAGAATCCTTTTTAGCAAGGATAACAGCATCTTAGTAAGAAAGGGATGCAAGGATGAAGCCGTCCTTATGCTCATCAGAGGGATGACTTTTCCAGCGATTTTCAGCGCAGCGTTTAGCTTTGAGGAGCACTCCTAACTGGATTGTAAACCAAGAGTTGAGATGTGCATGCGGTTTAGACTTCCTGAGTTTGACAGCGGCGATTGAGTTTATGGCTGTGAGCATGGTATGATTATAAGTGTCTGCTAAGGTTGTAAGGTCAGGAGTGTGTGGTTGTATTGAGAGATGGGAGTAGTAGTGGGAGTAGTTTCTCTTTGGTTGTGTCCCATTTATTTGTAGTGGGGAGGTCTGGTGCTATCATAGGAGGAGAGCGTGGGGCTGCTTCAATATTAAAGGTAATGATGTGGTGGTCAGACCATAAGCAGGGGGTATTAGATAGAACATTAATATTGCAGTTGGTGTCGGCTAACCAGTCAAGGGTCCTCCCTTTGGTATGGGTAGGTTCTTGAATGTGCATGGTGAAGCCAAAGTCTGTTAGTACATTCTCCAGGTCAGAGGCAGTAGAGTCTTTGGGGTCACCAAGTCCCAGATTAAGGTCACCTAAAATGATAATTTGTGAGTTGGTTTTGGTAATTTCAAGAAGTAAGGTGGACATTTCGCCAACAAAGGAAGGTGCAGGTCCAGGAGGTCTGTAGATAAGGTGGAGGGTGGCAGTTTGGTTAGGCGATAGTGGTAGTTTGACTGAGAGTAGTTCAGCCGACTCAAGTTTGGAATTGGTAGCCACTCTTAGACCAAGTGAGTTTTTATGAATGAAGGCAACTCTGCCCCCTCTAATTTGAGCAGTGTTACGATCGCAACAAGTGATACCGTAGCCTGGTTGTAAGGCCAAGGACAGTAATAGTCCAGATGCGGCATGTAGCCATGTTTCGGATATTGCAATAAAGCCAAGTTCTTGGGACGTGATAAGGTCTGCTATGTCTATTGCGTGGGCTGGGAGTGATCTGGCGTTGATAAGGGCACCCTTGATCCATTGAGATTTAGCTGCTGGAGTAGTGGTTTTCGGATTAATGATAGGAGAAGGTGTGCAAGGTGGTTTGGGTGTTGTGTGCTTGGAGTTGTTGTTGCAGGTGTGTAATTGACAGAATCTTGAGCCTAATCTCTTGTTTCTGAGCGAGAGGGAGAAAGGTTGACTCTGTGTGGGTTTCCTTGCAAAGTCTTCCAGCCATAGAGCAGGGTCATTAAAGTACTGGTTAGTGTAGTGCTGCTGTGGTAGTGCTCAATGGTGGTAGTCATGGGGCAACCCATAGTAAGGTTGAGTCTGGACAGTAGCTGGTGGTAGGGGATAGGTGCAGTAGCACTATCAGAAGGCTGAAGGAGAGGTAGGGGAGTAAGGGGGGGGAGTTTAGAAAGAGCCCATGTGGGGGATGTGTTTGTGTTACCACAATAAGTAGCTGGACAATGATGGCTAACTGTAAGGCCAAGTAATAATAAACGGTATGGATGGTCCTAATGAGCATGGTGGTGGTGATAAAGCAGCTAGAATTTCAAATGGAGAGCGCGCGGGTGTGCCAGACAGGCAACAGGTGAGGAAGTTCCTGTGAATCAATTCAGAGGTAGGTAGGGCACACACTACCACACTAGCGCTACAAGATGATTAGTAGCGATCTAGGCAAGTTTAGCTAATGTGGCACAACACGACACAACTCGGCTAGCAAAACGTACAGTGCTAAATGCAACGTTGCAAAGTGATGTAAATAGGTGCAAGCAGTAGCGGCAGCATGACTTATACGGCATAACGGTAATGTCAAGATAAACAGTGGTGCACAGTAGGTCAGCAACATAGTTTAGTGCCATGAAGTGGCACTTAACTAAGCAAGCATAACAGCGAACATATTGTAACAAATACAAACAAGCCACATGCTGTATATATGAGGGCAAGGAGCTGGCATAACAGTGAAAGGGTGAGTCAAGTGTTGATTACCACAACTAATATCTACTCAGAAGATGTCACAGTTTTATGGAGGTGCCCTGAGGGGTTACCTAAATTTGGGCTGTAGACTGTGAGCCATTTGGGTGCTTAACAGTATGGCAGTGGGGAATTCCTAGATTCGCAGTTCCAGAATACACGCAGAGTCACAGTTAAAGATTAGCCATAGTGATTAGTGGGTAGCCGAGCTCTAAGTTCAGAGGATCATGTATGCATGCAAAAACAGCTAGTGTGATCTAATAGCTGTGAACTCAGACAATGGGGAGGCCTAGATAGACTGTCAAAGGTTAACGTAATTGGCAGAGTTTAGTTACCCTGAGCACTTCCTGTGGGTGACACATATAGGGTACTGTATTGGGGCATTAGGCAAAGATAAGCAGTAGTTTGTGATGCTACAAACGTATATATATATACACATATGCAAATAGGGACTACAAGCTAGCGGAAAAACGTTGTAGACGGATATTAGATGAGAACTCCAGGTCTGTGCTAGTACAAAATGCAGTGCAGTAATGGCATGTAACAATAAAGCTTCCCTTGAGCTGAAGGCAACGTATACGGGCTTGGGTTGCTATGCGACTACGTAACATTGAAGGTGTGTACACTCAGAAATGTTGAGAAGTTCAGTTAAAGAGTAAGCACACATAAAGCATAAGGTGGTATGTCAGTCATTAGCCCATTATGTATAGCAGCTGTTATATCTTAGGACAAGTTACCTCTGGTTGAGGACTGGCAGGGGGTCTGGTCCTGGGCTCTGGTCCGCTCTGGACAGGCTCAAGACAGGCACCTTTATCGCGGTGCCTTAATCGAAGGTGCCGGCTTCTGCCTGCCGGGCAGCTGGTGGGCGGGTTATCGGCGCGGGCAGCCAATCAGCAGTTCTGGGTGCGAGAGGTGCCTTGGCACACGGAATGCATGACGCCATCATTGAATGGTGGTGGCCAAATGTTCAAATGCGGCAAAGATCAGAATTTAGCATATAAAGAGGGTTTCATGCGTGTGGGTCCTTGCTTCTAGCACGGCGGTGCTTGGGAGGACGCCTCTGGATAATGCGACGCAATATTCATGCGAGGTAACCCAGCTCCTCAATTGAGCCCCTTGGGCTTACCTCAGATACGGAAGACTCCGAGCTGCTCTGGCAGCGCCGATTGACCAGGGGAGAGCTCCTGCTCGACTCCGACGTTACCGTCACGATGGAGGTGGGAATATTCTAAATTGCAAAATCTGAAAATACATGTTTTATTATTCTGCAATATATTAGTAAATAGTTATGCCCAAAAACAAAAAAAGCATCTCTTCATAAAAGGCAAGATTTCCCTCTCACCTTTCCTAGTCATGTGACACATAAACCACACATCTGTGAAGTCAAGGGAAGATAAAAAGGGCTAAACGAACTGCATACTCACTGAGGGAGAAGGTGGATATGGAGTATGGGGAGACATAGATTAAGGAACCAACTAGACCTGGGGGGCAAAGAACATGACTTAAAGTCATTGACCTCAGGAGAGAAGAAGACCAGTCCAGTGAGTGAAGAGTTACCAGTTCATGCGAGATTGATTTCCAAATAATATAACCCATCAGAACAGAGTGTTTTATAAAATAATTATTCCAGACTTACTGAGTTTCCAGCTAGCACCTCTATATGAGATGTTGCATTCTCAAGGTAAATGACAACCACAATCAGTCCCAAACTATCCATAGATAAAATTAATAAGGGTAAAAACTGGGAGGACAAAGGTAGAGAAACTTTGGGGAATGCAATCTGTGCCCTCATTTACCTTGAAACCAAAGCAAGTTGTTGTTTCATTAAGGAGCAGACAATTTAGCATTGAGTGTATTTTTAGTTGCACTTTAATGCAGAATAGTTTATGTAAAAGCACACTAATTTAAATTATAGTTAGTGGCTTAAGCCAGTGTTCTGTCCCTTGGACGAGAGTGTGAGTCATGACAATCTATTATCTGAGATCTATCATACCTTTGTGCAGCCGGGGGAGGCCATAGTTATAGACTGGATGTTTGCACAAAGAAATATATGCTGAGCGAATTAATTTTATTTATTAAGAACCATGCAAAATGCAAACACCTGCATTCCCTTCTCTTTCAATCTCCTGATAGATTCAGGTGTAACGTGGAAGGACCTTTTTGTAACATTGTTCAAGGAGAAGAATATATATTTCCAGCCCGAAAATACAGGCAGGCTGGAACCCACAAACCGATGCATTAAAGTGTGCAGGCATACATAGATTGAAAGTTGCACTCACAAGTAGAATTAAAACAGCACACACACACACACACAAGAACATTTAAAGTTGCATATATACCTATATTCAAAGTCACACACGCACACACATAAATGTATAGACTGAAACTAACATACTCATTTTATAGTGAAAGTCACTTACACATGTTTGGAAAAAGCTGCACCCATGTGTATTAAGAACAAAGTATGCATGTGGGTTCAGAGCAGAGTAAATAGATCACTAAGAGAAATGTCGAATTTAAAGCTATATAAACCAATGTATTCTGGCCATAATTTACAGGTGTATTACCCGCAAAGCTTATATATTTACTAACTAATACATGTATATAGGAGTTCAGTTGAATATTTTTTCATTTAAATTACGTGTGTTACAGTTTAATAAAACGTTTTCACAATATATATATATATAGAAATCCACATCATTTAACTGCTAAAAAACTCAATTATATTCAATTATATTTCATAATTCATATTTTTATAACTCTGCCACAGACTGTATTCCTTAGTACACATTTGCTTTTCAATATATCGCCATAATTTAGTTATCTCCAAAACCATAGCAAAACCATAGCAATATTTTTTCTAAAATACATCTTTGCCAGAACACATCTGTACAGATCATACTATCATCATGCACAAATGTACAAAACAATAGACTATGAACATTTAGTATTTAATTATATTTGATAAGCAAATGGTGTGCAGTTTCCAGTTCCCCTTTATTTCCCTGGAATCTGCAATATCTGTTGTTTGCCGCCACACTGAATCTTGGTCCAAGATCATCCAATGTCGGAACTAAAATGAGTCTAATATACATGAATATTTTTCTCAATTACGTATCAGGGAATAGAATTATATATTGTTGTGGTAATACAAATGTATATCCCATCAATTCAGGGATTTTAAAATACTTGAGATTAGCTAGTTGAGCATGATTCTTCTGTCAATCCCATTCCCTATTTTATTTTAATTTAATTGATTTTCTAATAAAGCAAAATCTAAATTTTCATCAATAGGACAATTAAACACATGAAAGTGACTCAACAATCGAATGCAAAAGATCGGTTTCCACAAAGAATCAAATACACTTTTGCCAGGAAAGCAAGTTTATTCGATGCTAACGACCAGGAGGGGCTAGTCAGTTCCTTGGAGCTGAAAAATAACCTGATTCTATCTGAATGACAACAAAGTTACAGTTTATATACCCAGCTTAAACAATGTACATAATCACACATATTGTGTGACAACGTCATCCCCCCACCCTCCATTGACTAATTTTAATACAAAGTAAATTAATCCCTCTAGCGATAAAACCCCATTGGATACAATCACAAAATACAACGCCTTTGAAATGTGATCTTTCATATTCGGTTACAACGTGCTCCACATAATCATTTATTGTTCCTCAATAACTCTGTTTATTATTCAGACCATGTGATAGAAATCCATTAACTGAAATGGTGATTGTGTAAGGTTTTCCGTAAACACTTGAAGGCATGGGAAGGGAGAGAAATAAATAAGCACGCCTTTGAAGCAGCAATAAAAATACTATCCTCCCAGATTCTCCATGCATCCAATACCCTTTCCCTGCATTCTTTCACGTAATGCTATTTGCAACTGCCATCTCAAGTCACACAGCCTTCGGCATGAATTCTACTTATTTCCCTGGAAGCCCATAACCCATCAGCTCTCAATTTAACCCTCAGTGGAACCAGACTTTTCTGGTCCTTAAAAAGCAAGACATTGTGCTCCCAGGGAAATAACAGTTTACATCTAAAAAAACAATTCGGCCATATAATTCTAACAAATGGCTTTTCATTCCATTATCGCATTCAGCCCTTTTTGATATTATCACAACTGCCCATACGCGGTTCACTTCCTACCCACCTCCGTGACCTAGGTCATCCAGCTCTCCAAACCAAGCAAAAAAAATCCCTGCAAATCCAGGGACTCTGCAGCCCACTAAAACTCCAAGTAGATGAAATCTGCATTCTGTGATGTCTCCATGTACACACAATGATGAAACCCATATTTCCCAATGCCCTAAATGTGTCTGCAATCTAAACCATTGTCGAATACCCATATGTTAGTTACCCTTTAATGAACCCTTCTCTCACATGCATAAATCTCCCCACTTCATACTTGCCAGCACTACAAATTGTGCATGGCATTATACATTGTATCCACGACACTGATACTTGTGTTGCTGCCTATTGTAAATCTAAAATGTATCTAACTAAAACACAAATTAACACTCATTTCAATTTTCCAAACTACATTATACACATATTTAGTTGCAACATTGCATCTAACTCTGCCACACCATGGCCTAGTACAAATTACATAGTGTGAATCTCTTTCCCATGTTGGGACCTAAGATATCTACCCCAACAAACATTAAAAATGTATAATTCAATGTAACAAATTATTTGATAACTTTACAGAAGCCATGCTATGGGATAGTGACATTTAGTGCCAATAGAAGACTTTCTGTGTTTGTACATGCTTTTCTAGAAACAATATGTTGCTTTATAGGTAGCATTGTGGAAAGGGAAGTTATTCCAACTTCGAGCCTAAATGCTTGGATGAGAACACATTGTTGTAATGCCAACATGTTGCACAATGTTTCCCCTCTATCTTATTTAGCCATGTATTAAGATGCACAGGGCAATCTTCCAGGCCATATACAATGGTAGAAACCACACTCTGTTTACACACCAGCATAAAAACCTTTAGGCTATAGCCCACAGATGTATTTACGCATATTTTAATCATGGATTATAAGGCAATCTTTTTTTTCTCAAGCTGTGCACTATCCTTTGTATCTTCATTAGATATGGTTGCCCCTAAATAATCATGTTATCGTACACTCTATTTTCTCTTCTTCAACATCTACATCATATTGTTCTGTCCCTCTTGGGGTTATCTTTGACTCCACACACATCCCTGATGTCTCCAAAAAATCTAACTTTTTACTTCACCTCCTTAGAGGTACTCTACCTTTCCTCTCTTTCCCTCAAAAGCTCACTGTCTCCCAAGCTCTGGATCTTTCCAGACTGGATTACTGTAACAGCCTCTTCCTAAATCTACCTGCCTCCACTCTCTGCCCTCTACAACTAATCCAGAACAGGACTGCGAGACTTGTCCTTGGCCTCAATCCCTGGGATTGTATCTCTCCAGCCTTGAAATCCCTTCATTGGCTCCCAGTGGATGCAAGGATTAAATGTAAAACCCTCTGCATTGTCCACAAGGCTTTCTGGGGCCTGGGTCCAAAATACCTTCAACTATTCCTCTGTAAAAACCTCCCCTCTCGAGCCCTTCGCTCGTCTACTTCTAACTCCCTCAGGGTTAGTCGTTTTGCAACAAAACGAGCTGGGGGTAGATCCCTGTCTTCGGCTGGTGCCTCCCTTTGGAACAGCCTCCGGCCCACCTTGAAATCTGAGGAAAAACATCTTTGGTTCCGAAAACTTCTCAAGCCCTTCCTCTTTGTCTCTGCCTTTGCCCCCTTCTCCCCTGTTGATCTGTTTCTTCTCATGGCATTGCGCACCTGTCCACCCTCTGTTCTTTTGGGCCCAGGTATCTGCTCACCCTGCCACCCTCCTGCACTGCGTCCAGGCCGCCATCTGCACTAGCGTTCTTTATGTGTACCCATACAGTCCCCCTCCCACGTTTCTTCTGCACTTATCAGATATACCTTTCTGACTAACTTTCACCTGCCACTTGCTGGCTGCACTACCATGGTTTAAAGCCCTTATTTATTATTTATTCTATTTACAATTTATTTATGTTTTCTCTCCTCTGCTTCGCACTTTCCACTCCCCCCCTTCCTTGCTCTTTTCCCCCATTTCCCTTTCCCATGCACTTGCGCATTCTTAAATATCACTGGGCCTAGTAAGATCACTGTTTTTTCTGTTTTTTCCCTCTCTTGTTCCCCTCCCTTTTTGCCTGGTCGCGCTCTGAAACACTTGTGTACGAGCGCGATATAAATAAAATATCATTTCATTTCATTTAATTTCTTTACCAAAACACAACATTTTTGTTTTTATAGTGTTTACTTTCAATTGGTTCTGCATTGCATAGTTATTAAAGGCTTCTAAACTACAAGCCAGTCCCACTTCTGTTTGGTCAAATAAAATACTGTAATCAGCATGGGCCATCCCAAGGATGTGCCTACTTTCTAATTCCGGAAGGACATTATTGTTTTTGTTATTCTGAAGGTCTGAGATGTACATGTCACAAATCAAGAAGTTAGAATGCATTCCTGCTTTAGACCTAAATGTGTAAGGATTTCCTTGGTAATAGAGCCTTCACCATTTTGTTGGATTTGAACCTTTGTGTTACTTTATAATTCAATCATCCTCCACAGTATACTTGATGATATATTCAATTTAATTTTCTTAGCTTATTCCACAGTAGATGTCAATGTATAGAGCTGTAAAGTCAATGTAAACAGCATATAATGGAGGTAATCTGTTATCTAGAGCTTTTCTTTTATGTATATTCAGTACCAGAATATTATGAGTAGTATCACAGCCTTTTCTGAAACCATTAATTAAGGGATTCAGACAGCCTTCTCTCCTTGCCCAATCTTCTAGTTCCTTAAGGATAACAGTTGCAAACATATCACTACTTACATTAGAGAGCACAAGTAGTTTGTCATTTGTAGGGTTGGAGCAATCTCTCTTTTTGAGCACATAAAGACTTGAATTCTACCAGGACTTCAGGCGTTTGCCCATTTTTAACACTTTTACAAACAAGTGTTTTAGCCATTCTGCCCAGAACCGACAGTTCCTTTTGATTACAACATTGGCTAATCCATCAGGGACTTCAGCCTGCAAATATTTAAGTCATGTGATATAGTCTTCCATTTTATCCACACTGATATCTGGAGACCACTCAATGCATTTAACATCACGTGCCTTTGATACCAATTCACCAGTGTTAACAGTATCAACATTATAATCCATCCATGATTTCTCATTTACCACATACATTTGATGTTTATTAATTAGCCTTCTATTAGTATAGAACACAAACCAGAATCGCAGTGCATTTGTTTTACGTAGAATGTAAATCATAAGTTGACTCTGGACAATATGAATAGAGCCCTTACATTTTTATAACCAATAATGGTACTCTCCTTTTACTATTTATGTACGGGTAGCTTACTATCATCATTCCCTGTACATCAATGGTAAGTACCCAAATAACCATGTTTTCCACTAAGTCTGTTAACACCATGGAGTCAAGAGTTCCTCCTAATTCACTCCTCAAAGTGAGATCATCTGCATGTCATAACTGCATACTTAATTTCAAAATATTCCTCTCTGTCCTGCATATCCTATTACCGCTAGACTTAACTCTTGTTTCACCTACTTTACTTATTTCCAATTGTGCTGGTTAATAGTCTATTTTAAATGTAATTATGGCATGGTCACTGAATTTTATCTGTAACACATACATATGTTCAAGTATTCTGCTTCCTCAAAAAAGTTATCAATTGTCACCTGCTTGATCCCCATACTCCATAGGCAATTTCCAGGGATATCTCCCACTACTCACGCACTAGTCATTACCGGTCCCCATTCTTGTGCAAATTGTAAGGAAGCCATGCTTTCAAACAGTAAGACAGACTCAAGTGATCACTGTTCAAGGGTGTTTATTGAACTTCAATTGGGTTTGAAAAATGCCTCTTTTATCTTAAATCTAAAGATGGGAGCAAGCTACGACCATCAAATAATAATAACTTAGTCCTAGTCAAGTCTGTCAAAATAAAAGGGCCTGTGCTAATAAACATTTGGCCAATCCATACTTCTAAATACAAATAGTGTCAGAAACAATGTTATGCAAAAGAAAAGTGTTCAAGAAATGATATGTCAGGATATTCAAGCTGTTGGCTTCCCTTCCCCGCGTTTTCAGCACAGGACAAGGTGGCAAACTCGAGCTTAGCACGCTCTCTGGCTTCTCTAGCACAATGATGCAGTTCAAAACCTAAACATCAGGGCCTTCTGTGCCAAAGTCCTTTGCCATTCAAAGTTTCTTATTTCATAGGGCCTGATGCAATAGGACAAACATTAAAGTCAATTTCTTCTCAGGATTTCACATATACAACTTCTCGGGTGATTTATTGTTCACCCCGGGTCCCCTTCCGCCGGGCACATGCCCACTTTAATACAAAATCTTCAATTGGTCTCCCCCGCCGGGCTCAGACCAAATATTTCACATATACAACTTCTCGGGTAATTTACTGTTCACCCCAGGTCCCCCAACACTGGGCTCTGACCCACTTTAACACAAAACTCTTCAATTTCAATTGTTTTCCCTCTGCCGGGCTCAGACCACATTTTTCTACTTCATCAAAATCAAAGCCTTTTGACTGTGTGCAGGATTTTGCCAGACCATTCTGTCAAAGGTATTGTATCTTGCTTTTAAAGTTCAATCACTCATCAGCAATTCAACTTTAATTGCGTCTCTTATCACACGCATTTTACCAATGTTCATTCCAGCGCTCACCATACAATGTTGCTGCTTGCAACCTTGGCTTCAACACAGACCGGTCTTGTATCAGTCTCCCCAACTCACCGGCTGTGTTGATTTCTCTGACACTTGTTTGTTCTTGGAGCCAAGGACTGTACCATGGCAGCTGGTGATTCTCCTTGACTTGATTATTGACGTAGGAGGGTCTCTGGTATCTCTGACACACAATGCAGGATTCTTCAGCCTGGTTTCCTGGTCTTACACTTTCTATGCTCAAGGTTTCTGGAAAGTAATGGTTCTTTGTCAAAACGGTCAAGGGAACTTCCCTCCTTGCGATCCTCGTCTGGTTTGATGTCTTTGCTCTCTCGTTCAACTGTCATCTAGAAAGTGCTGTTTATTCGTGTGCTTTGCCTCACTCAGAGTGTGCTCTCAAGCTCTGCCTTTTATCTGTGTGTGAAAGCTTAATGGAAGTCAGGTGTGTGTGAGGGTCAGTGATTGCCTGACCTCACCTGACAATTGTATTCAGACGTCAGGTATACTGCTCGGTTGTAGTCTGTTTTCTTGCATAGCGGGCTGTCCGTGAGAAAGTGTTTGTGTTGTAAAGGGGGGAGAGGAGTAGAGTTGCTAAATATTCTACCTGGGTGGATGGGGTAAAGGTGTTACAGGGAAGGGGATACCACAACTCACCATCTGGTCTCCCACTCCCCAAAAACCCCTCACCCAGGTGATCCTCCCACACTGGTCCACCTCCAGGAACTGGATCCAATAATGTTGGCCGTGTTCTGGCCAGCTGGGTGACATTCCGCATGGACTAGTGGGTGAGACACCTTCTGGTTTCTCACAAAACTCCATCCAAGCTTTCCCTTGATTCCCTTAGTCTGCTTCATTTTTACCAATGGTAGGTTCTCATGTGTTGGCTGATTTCAATGTTCATATTTGCCTACACAGTGCACATTAGATCACAGCCGAGTGTTACCAACTCCTGTTTATCCATCAATTGTCTAGCCACAAGTGTTTCATGTATGCTATTCATAACAGTGTATATCATGGAACCATCAGGTGGAGCGTATATATTAGCCAGTATCAATTTGGTATTTTTGGGATTTTTCAACTACATCCAACTCAGCTATAATTGAATTAGGGCAGTCTGGTTGCAAAAATTCACTCCTGTGTGATATTATTTCTAGCTCCAATTAGTAAGCCATTTTTAGGTCTACCACTTTTACCCTTAACTGCTGGTTTTTCAACAATAGTATATCCATCTATACTAATTGTTTCCATTAGCCATCTTCCTTGTATCATAAATATTTCATGACTCACAATGTATTGGAGCACTTATTTGCCTTTAGTATATAGACTACTCCACCTGGTGTTCCATGACATCACATTATTACATCAATTGTTGGATTTTATTTCCCCAAGAACCCATATCCATTCATTAACCACACGTTATTCAACCTCCCTACCCTTCCTATTTAATTAAAAATGAATGACCTAATCATGTTGGTCATACATCCCTGCTCCTTAAAACAACACATAAATCGAAACCAGCATGTCATTTTCATGCTGACATTAGACCAATGGATTCCTGTGAAAACGTTCTCCTTCATACACCTTTAAATGGCTCCTGCAATCGTTACATGTGGGAGGCATTTACACTTTTTCCACTTTTTTCAAATACGTAATGGAAAATAAAAGTGTAATTGTGATTGTGCCTGTTTTTGCAATTGTGTTTTCCACTGCGTGTTATAAATTATTAAAATTGCATGAGGGTGGGGGGTCATTTCTACAGAAGTGTCCCCACTGTCTCTGCCCATTGGTCTCCATTGGTTTCCTGTCAGGCAGGTCAGTACACCCTGCATTTATGGAATGTGCCAAGAGGAGAAAAGGGGATAAACATTTTAAATGAAATCCCAGTTGTCCATAATATATGATGTCTAGATTCACAAACAAAAACAGTTAACATCACATGACGATACAAAGAACAACCTAGTTGTTCTTACCCAACTAGTGTGTGTGTTTTGCCACGTGCCTGCCATTTATAGTCAGACGTTTAACAACAATCCCTGGCGTCTCAGGGGATCGATGAATATATAACACAGAATGCAACGTAAATGGCTGTTCTGTTTGTAAACTACACAGTAATTTAAACTATGACGCGTTCTGCATTTAGGGTGACGTTTCAACCGCTGAAAAGAAAAAGAGGTCGAATGACCCAGACAGAAAGAGAGCGACGACCAAGGGGCAAACTGTTTGAACGTTCTAATATATTGCATCCTCATTCCTCCGCCATTCTTTTCACTTTGAGTTCTGTCTTTCTGTCACGAAACCAGCTCTGTTTTACCTAATGGATTATTCGTGGCATTTGCTTTGTATTTTCTCATTAATTTGATGATTCGTGCTGCCTTTCTCCTGAACCATGCAACGTAGAATGTTTTAATATTTCATATATTTATTTTCTCAGATCCATCTGCGGAGCCAACGTGTCTTCCAATTGGACCATTCATCTCTATCTTGAAGGACACTTGAAGCATCCCAGGCCTCCAAAGTGAAGTTATCAAGGAATTGCATCTTGTGCATACATATCAAACGAATATGGAAAACACATTGGATATAATTAGGCCTCTTGGGCAGAGCAACAACTTTTCTATGAAAAACAATTCTACTTCTTTAAAAAACATGTCCGACTGCACTTGGGTCATGGTCCCGGAAGAAGTATTTTTCACAATCTCAGCTGTCGGGCTGCTTGAAAACATACTGGTTCTGTTAGCAGTGATCAGAAATAAAAACCTTCACTTGCCCATGTACTTTTTTATTTGCAGCTTGGCTATTTCAGATACGCTCTCTAGCTTGTATAAGATCCTGGAGAACATCATGATACTTGTATGTGATATGGGTTACATGGAACACAAAGGAACCATTGCCACAAAAATGGATGATGTCATGGACTGGATTTTTGCTGTCTCTCTACTGGGCTCCATTTTCAGTCTGTCAGCGATTGCAGCAGACCGATACATCACAATCTTCCATGCCTTGCGATACCATAACATCATGACAACAAAGCGTTCGGCAGCCATCTTGGCTGGAATTTGGACCTTCTGTGGAGGAAGTGGCATTGCAATGATCATCTTCTTTCATGACTCAGCCACCATTATTTGCTTTGCAGTTATGTTTGTTTTGCTGTTGGTCTTCATTGTTTGCCTTTACATCCATATGTTCCTTCTTGCTCGGTCTCATGCCAAAAAGATAGCCTCACTGTCTGGGCAATGGAACACAGTCCACCAAAGAGCTAACATGAAAGGGGCGATCACATTGACTATTTTGCTTGGAGTTTTCATTTGTTGTTGGGCTCCATTTGTCCTACATCTTCTGCTGAACCACTTTTGTCCAAATAACCCGTACTGTGCATGTTATATGTCCATTTTCAAGGTCAATGGCACTCTCATAATGTGTAACTCAGTCATTGACCCTTTGATCTATGCATTCCGCAGTCCTGAATTAAGAAGCACATTTAAGGCAATGTTCTGCTGTACATTTTCAAGATAGAGCAAGCACATTCTGCATTGTGATAATTTTACAAAATTACTTCAGTAAGCATTCAGTTAGGGTGACTTACTCCTTTTATATTGTTTAAGGCCATGAACGTGATCTAAGGAATCATATTATGAAGGAACACCAAAATGTTCAAATGTAGTTTCTAACATGAGTCCGCCCAACGGCAAAACTATGTTTATGCAGCAATACCACATATGCAAAAAAACAGCAATACATACTTGAAGCTGTTATATGTACCTTTGTTTTTTAACTGGGGTTTGGTCAAGGGGGTCAGTGAAGGAATGATAATGACCAGAAGTCTGGTAATGTGGACAGAAATGACTCTCAACAATGGCACTCAGCAGGAGAGCTAAAAAACAAACATCTTCTTTTTCATCTTGTTTCACTCTTCTCATTAGTGGTCAGTAGTTGTAATGTTTTGTTCCTTATCAAGTGAAGAAAGACTAAACAAATACATAGGTGTTTGTATACTATTCTTTAATTAATCCACGAGTATTCGGCATTTTAAGTAGTCTACATACAGTAGACTTCCCTAAAAGAATACTTTGGAAAACTATAAAAAGACAAGTTAAATACTAAATGTATTTTTTTGACTTTCGTAAGAAGGATTTTTTTCCTTAACCATGTGGCAAATTTCTCATCAAAATCACACTCACCTAAATAATGCGTAAATACAAAATAAAAGACTTATTCAAGTCATCGGGTGTCAGATTTTTTGGTAGTATGTAGAGGACACAACTTCCCTCCAAGTTCAAAGAAACATCAAATTCAAACAATAAACATCACTAAATACCAGATGCAACAAGATAAAAATAACAAGAAAGTATCTACAAAACACGGGTAAGACACATTTAATTACCTTTGCTAAACATATCGATTACTCTTTTTAATTTACTTATTTCAGTAAATGAAGTGTAATCCTTATGTTTACATAGAATGTGCTCAAGAGCGAGAAGCTTGAAATGTGATAATGTTCCGGTGATCTTCAGACATTAATAAAGATGATACTATTTCAAAAATTAAGTTGGATTACCATGAGCAAAGGATTTAATCTTGTATGATCTTTTGAAAAGTCTTTGTGCTGAACACGTCATGGACATAATGTTTGGGACATTTCATTGGTAAATCACAGTTACATACCGTTTATGGATCATCCCAACTGGAGGGAGAAACAGCTACGCACCACCCATAGGTTACAAATCTCAACAAAGGTACAAGGGTACTCCCTGGTCCCCCAGGTTGCATTTAGCAACAGACGAGTATGATCAGGGTATGTGTTTTAGATAGACCAACCTTAGACCACACAGAAATTAGTGGCCACTCTTTCATTACAAAAGTTAAACCAATTTACTAGTACAACATTTTTTTGAACACATATTAAGGTGTGTATAAAGTGCATTCTGCATAAAGTGCATGTCACCATGGAAACAAACAAGTTTGTTGGATAACCACACAGTCTGCAATCTTGCTAATCACCTAATGTGTCCCATGAATGGTGTTTCTTTATCTGTACACAGGAGAAATCAGATTATATTCTCCTATTATTCCCATTCACTCTTCCATAAAGATGATTAGGCAAACATATATTGAGGGTGACACTCGTCTGTGTTTTATGTTTCTAAAGTCCCATCTCTACTCTGTGATCAGATATTTCTTCAATGTTATTATAGGTTGGACACTATGTGTTTCAGCCACATAAGCCTCTTCTCGCTCTATAATTAGCCTTCATCAGGACAGATAATTGACTTCTTTATTCCAACAGTGCATTCTTGTGATACGATATTTTAGGCATATTCTCTTGCAGACTGTGTGGTTATGGAACACATATCTTTGTTTAATGGTGATATGCACTTCATGCAGAATTCAAGTTAACATGTTTTAAAAAAAGGTATACTAATAAATTGGTTTAACTTTTGAAACAAAAGAGTGATCACTCATTCCTAAAACAGGTATCCTGATCATACTAGACATCAGAAGTTCTTTAACATATTACAATTGACTGGTGATGCTTGTAGTAGAGACTTTGCAACCATGTGCTGTGCAAATGATTCAGCCACTTTTGAGATGCCTGCATTAGGTTGACAGTCTGGCCGATGTTCTGTTGTGAAGAATAGAAAACCTGTTCTAATTGTGACGTTATTAGGGAAAAGCAAATGGTTATCCAAAGAGTGCTTCACATTTGTTCTCTTGATACAGTAAGTCTTGTCTATTGTTTTTCATCCTGCCGTTTGAGGTGATGGAAGGAAAAATAATTTATTTCGAAGATGTGACAACCTGGCGTGGTGTGTGATACAGTGTGGGGTTCCATTATTTCTGGGTGGGTTAGACATGTTTCTGGCTTTACCTCTGTCCTCTATACACAATGTGTAGAATGGAAGATCTGCCCAGGTGGCCGAAAGAATAGAAGCACCTTTTCTTTTCATTCTTTTTCAGTAATGTTGCATCTGTTGTTGTAAATGGTAATTGTAGTCTCTAACACCATTGATCAGTGGGGCATTTCCATAAAAATCAATTGGGATATTAGTGTGTGTGTTTTACATGCATACTCAAGGATTAAGGGGTGATAGTCCACTTCTAAAGTACAATTATGGTGCCCATGGAAAGGCTCTCCACACAGATGGTTTTCATTTTAAAAATAGAAAGAGCAATCTTAACATAATATTGGTTTTTGCATATCTCGGTCACAGCATGTTTAGTAAACTAATCTTATATGACTCGACTCAACTGAGCAGACATGCTTTCATTGGCATGTTTTTGACTTATATCTCACATCCATATTCTATAAACATTTCAGGAAGACCATTCAAATGAATCAACGGTACTTTTAATTAGAAATCAATGCAACAAATAATAATGTTTTACGAGTTTACAACAAAGGATATCTGGTTAGGCAACTGAAGACAGATACTGTAGTTTACTACTGTAGTTCACACATAGTATTGGTCAGACCAATGGAAAAGCAGACATATTGAAATACAATAGTGTCAGCAGAATGTTCAAAAGAGTTAAGCTGGCCTGAGCATTGATGGTCAGCAACACTTTTCATTAAATGGTTAATTCTGGAAGAAAGGGTCGAGGGGGACGTTCATAGGTGTTCAAAATAGGAAAAACGGAGCACTGTCTTGGGTCCAGGTGTGTTTATCATAATTTCCCGCCAATTAAATGCTTTCCATAATGCACTGTTGCATGCCATTAAAACCCAGTCACCCTGTTAAATCCAGTTGAGGTACGGCTCGGTTTACTGGACTGATGACTTGTTTTCACCTAAGCCAGAGGAATTGGCTGGTTCAGGTTTGAGCAGTATGGGGCGGTAATTTCCCATTCACCAAGGCACTTCCCCATTCCCATTTTTGCCCCTATAGGGCTCAATGGGAATGGGTAAGGAGGTAATTATGGTACCGCAAATTGCGGTACCGTAATTAGCACCAAGGTCCCTTTGCGGGCCCGTTCCTTAACGTTCCTTAGCTCCTGGGATCCGTCCTTGTCAGCCACAACCTCCACACCTACCAATGTGCAGATGACACTCAACCCTACCTCAAAATCTCTTCCATCAAAGATATATATCGGCTCAAGGCTCGCCTGATTACAAACCAGGATGCCTGGAGCATACAAAGTCATCCTCGTCTCCAATACCACCAAACACACTCACATCCATACTTGGCTGTGCAGCATTAACCTAGAGGGATTCCCCCTGATACCGACACTATGGGCCTCATTACACGGTAGGCGGTAAGGGTTTACCGGTACCGATAAGGGCACCGGCACCAGTAAACCCTTACCACCTTACTACGAGGTCGTTTGCGGGACCCGACTGGGTCTTTTTCAAGGCAAAGCGTAGTTAGGTTGAAATATGCTGAAAAGCAAAACATGTCTTGATGCAGATTTAAGACGTATGTTAACTGGACTGGGTCAATGCCAGGATACTGTATCTAATGAGAGCCTGATATTGTGGGGTTGGATCCCCTACGAAAAAGTAGTTTCTGACGTGTGTAGATGTACAACATACATCTTAAATCTCCATCAAGACTTGTTTTGCTTTAACAATACTGTTTTGCCCGCAATGGTAACTCCGAGCAGGCTATCCAGTGCATATATTTTTCAAAATATTTCAACCTAACTACGCTTTGCCTTGAAAAAGACCCGTTTTGGGGTTGAAACACATGTCGGCAGATCTGTTCTATATCTCACCATAAACTTTATAGAACCATTCAGACTGATGACCATGATTTCCTGTTTGACTCATACTATTGTACTTAAGCACTGATATGGATATGTTGTACCTGTATCTGCCTTACTTTCAGTTTGTGTTGCGCAACGCAATAGAGGTGACATCACCCCCTTTGTTCATCGTTCTAATTCTAGTAGTTTCGAGGTAACTACTAGTCCCTCTAGTTTGCAGCAGTCCGCAATTGGACTACAATTCCATAGACTGCTTTTTGTATGCTTTTTCAATACTATTTTTGTAGCACCAGCGCCTCTCACACACGGCACACCTAGATTTAGTTCCCATCATGATTACACCCCAAAGGTATCTGCCTAAATTATGCAGTAGTTTATATCCTGGTAGATTGGGATATTCCCTTCCCTTCTTGCCTATCAGGGACGTCATTTGGGGTGGCGTCGCCAGCGGTGGCACCTGTGACTGCTGTGGTCTCCCTTGCTACCCCTAAAAAAAAAAATATATCATTTCTTTTAGTTTTTTTACACAATTGAAACTCCTGGGCTGTGACAAGCTCCATGTGGCTCTTTGTTACTGGAGTGGCTGGCTTTCTTGTTCAGGCCTCCTAAAAAAACAGGGGGGTTCCACAAGTGTAACACTTTGAGCAGTGACCCTAAATAAGAAAGATTAGGAATAACAAGTACTTTGTCTTTCTGGAATTCTATACAATAATTTCTAGATTCATTAAAGGTTCATTTCAGGCACGTGCCAGGGGGCGAGTCACAGATTTAGTCTGTTCTTGAACACCTCAAATTCACAAAGTAGAGAATAACTTCCAAAAACCATTTAGAGTAGAATAAGCATCAATTTCGGACTATGGGCCTCATTAGGACCCAGGCGGACTTCGCGGTGCTAAATGCACCGCGAAGCATGGCGGAAAGCCGCCGATAGCGCCATGGGGGTTGGCGGATTTACCGCCCCATTCCGACCTCGGCGGAGCGGTAAATCCCCAATCCCCATTCTGCCCTTCCCCATTCCCATTTTTGCCCCATAGGGTATAATGGGAGTGGGGAAGGAGTTAATTACGCCACCGTAAAATACGGTGGCGTAATTAACAACGAGGTCCCGTAGCGCCATGGTTTTCTCCGGCTGGTAAAACCAGGCGGAAAAGGCCGCCATGGCGCTACGGGAACTCGTAGTATGGCGGAGAGGTACGCCATGCACTACGCTGGCGTAACACCCTCTCCGCCAGGGTCCTAATGAGGCCCTATGTATTTTGTTTTTCGCAAGTTGCAGTTGTAGCATGTTTTTTTTTTCTTCCTGCTGTTGTCTCTATTACGATCATCAAATACATTCCATTTCAGTGTCCTCGGTCACTTGACAGAATCCTTGTGCCTAATGCTTTGTTGTAATGTCTCTACCTTTCCTATCTCCATGGTATGCTGTTCAGGATGTTTGTTTGTATGCATGAGGTAACGAGTGCCCAGAGTACTGGATGCCGTGTGAGTACCCTGCTTTCCGTGCACTACTCTAAATTCTTCAATAAACAGTTATGGACCCTCCCAATGATATGTATTTTGCCAACCTCTGAAGCCTGAAAGGTAGATCCAGGCAGGCTTGACATGTGGGTAACTTTGCACCAGACCTGCAGACGAACCGGCCTGCTGTTAAATCTTAGTTATCATTTAAAGTTATCCACTCCAAAGTGTAACTTGCTTTGACTTTGAGAACATTCAGAAATGTAATTGCTCATTTTATTGTAGCCGGTAAGATAGCTATAGCTGGTAATATAGCTCAGTGGGTTGAGCGCTCACTGCTGTCATGTGTATGCGATCTGCAGGTTGCAGGTTAAAATCTAGGGAAGGGCAACTCAGCCTTTCATCTTTCTCAGGTTGAAAAATGAGTACCAACACAGGTTGGGTGATATTGGCCCTCATTACAACTCAGGCGTTAAGGGTTAACCCCACCGTTAACCCTTAACGCCTGATTCCCACCTTAACGCCTGCTTTTTGCAGGCGTTAAGTTCCATGGTGCAAAGGCACCTTGGTGCTAATTACGGCACCGTAATTTACGGTGCTGTAATTAGCGCCTTCCCCACTCCCATTATGCCCTATGGGGCAAAAATGGGAATGGGGAAGGGAAAATGGGAAATGGGGATTTACCGCCCCACTCACCTTGTAATGGGGCGGTAAATCCGCCATCCACCATGGTGTAAACGTAGTTTACACCATGGTGGTAAAGTTGGTGCACTTAGCACCTCAGTTGTAATGAGGGCCATTGTATGTATAATTGTTCTATATAAAGTGCTTAAGTGTAAGTGCTTTATAATAAAACATCATTATCATTAATCATTGGACGTCTGCTTGCATTGACAGTAATTTGGTAATATGGGCCTATACACACTGATATTAACAATACATATGGTGATCCATTCTTGTATGAAATATATATCACATTACAGTGATAACGTAACCATATTTTTAGTAGTGAACTTAGGAACAATGCTATGTGATGCCACTTCCTGCTTTGTTAAAGGGTGAATGATCGTGTTCCACCCCTTTCTGTGTTGTCACTTCGGGGTGGGGTCACATGACATCACTTCTTGTGATGTCATCAGGGGTCAAGGGTCATGTGATGTCACTTCGACTACCCCTGGTATTTTGGTGAAATGAGGTCCCTGTTGCCTCTCAACCTAATTAAACCTAAGCAAGACATTTTCCGCCACTGTTCCTTATTTTGCTTAGCTAAGCAATCATGCCACTTAGAAGTGATTCTTTGAGATGTACACTACACGAACATCCCCCTTTGTACATAGTTTAACCGTTCCCATTGAAAAGATCTTTTTAGGTCACTTTAGAAAGACCATTCAGTGACTGCAAGGAACGGTCTATACAGGGACGTCATTTAGGGGTCGCCAGAGGTCGCAACTGCGACCTCTGAGGTCTCCCTTGCTACCCCTGGGTCTCCCTTGCTACCCCTAAAAAACAAAAAAGACAAAAAAGGTGTATTTTAAAAAAGAAATTGTAATACAAGCTCCTGGGCTGTGGCCAGCACCATGTGGCTCTTTAATTCTGGAGTGACTGGCTTTCTTGTCCAGGCCTCTTAAAAAAGAAAAACGTTTTTTTTTTTAAAAAAAGAGGTGTGCCACAAGTCTAACACTTTCAGCACTGACCCTAAATAAGAAAGAATAGAAATACCTAATAATGTGTCTTTCTGGAATTCTATACAATAATTACTAGACCCATTAAAGGTTTATTTCAGGCACACTTCAGTGGGTGAGTCACTGATTTAGTCTGTTCTTAAACACCTCAACTCAAACTTTCATCCTTCGGATGTCGATAAATGAGTACCAGCACAGGTTGGGTGATATTGGGAGCATATTTTTTCTATATAAAGCGCTTAAGCGTAAGTGCTATATAATAACACATCATTATCATTTGGCCATGCATTGACAGTAATTTGGTAATATGGGTCTATACACAGTGATCCTAATGATACATATGGCAATCCATTCTTCTTTGAAATGTAAATCACATTATCGTGATATCATAACCATATTTTTCATGGTGTACTTAGAACTATGTTATGGGATGCCACTTCCTGTTATGTCAAGGAGTGAAAGGTCGTGTTCCATTGCTTCTGGCGATATCACTTGAGAGGTGAGGGGGTCAAATGACATCACTTCCTGTGATGTCATCAGAGGTCAAGGGTCATGTGATATCACTTCCGCAACCCCTGGCATTTTGGTGAAAGGACATCCCTGGGTCTTTCTAAAGCGAACTGTCACACCCCTGCCACACAGAAGTGCGTGCAGGGGCTGACAGGCTCTGCGCGACCAGGAAGCGGAGGGTGAGGAGAACAGGTGTGTGTGTGTGCACGCATGTGTGTTGGTATGTGTGTTGTATGTATGTGTTTTTGAAGAAGAAGGGAACACCTTATGTTAAAGGTCTCAAGAGAAAAAGACCTTTACAATGAGGGTTTTCAGATCAAAAGAAAATCGGTCAAAGTAAATCGGTCTTTTTCTCTTGAGACCTTTAGAAAAAGTTAATTTCACACATAACCGATTTAACAGACTACAGTTTTGTTGTGTATATAATAATGATTACGTGTAATGAAATTCAATTCTATCTATTTGTATGACTCATGGAGATGTATTGGCAAAGCTTGTGGATTAATTCCTTTACTATGCAATTCACTATACTTTGCATCTCTAGTTTCTCATGGTGATGCAGGCTCGTCTGCTTTTGTCCCACATCTTTCTTGTTTCTCTTAGCAGTATTGTGTGACCACTTTTCAGCTTTTAGAAGTCTTCGATCTTCACACAATATTTTCAAAATCCTTTTAAATTTGGGGCAATGTAAGAAGAAGTGGGCCTCATTATCCACCATCCCTACGTCACATTATAAACAGGTGTAGCCTTGCTACTAGGCTGCATGTGTCTGCCTGTATGCGTGTTTGCATTGTTGTCGTTGAGCCTGTATTTGGTCATTACCTGATGTGCTTCGGGTCTTTTGATCTAGCATGATAGCCTGCTGGGCTATATCTTCTGCCTCGTCCCCATTAATAATATTGTCCATTGATATCGAGCATTGCGTGGGTTGCATTGTCTCCTATTTTACTTATGGCAAAGTTAATAATGAGTAAGAGATATGGTGGGCACTGTTTGTTTGTTTGTTTGTTTATTTATTTTATTTGTATAGCGCTCCAAACCCAGGGGTAGAAGGGCGCTTAAGAATACGGTTACAGCGTTGAGAAGTATCTTTGTGTTGCATACTTCGTGCATACTTATAATACATACATATATATACATTTATCAATATACAGTTACATTATACATACAGTACATTAGTCAGTTACCGCGCAGGGGTGAGAGGTCTGGTGTTAGTGGGGCTACTCTTTGTTTAGGAGCCAGCTGATGACCTGGTTCCTGAAGATCTGGAAGGACTTGATAGTTTTGATGTTGAGAGGTAGGGTGTTCCAGAGTTGGGGGGCAAGTACTGTGAAGCTTGCCCCTCCAGCTCTTATTACGTGGAATCTGGGCACTGTCAAACATAGAGTGTTGGAGGATCTGGTGGATCTGGTAGCAGGTTTCATGGTGATGGTTTTTAAATCAATTTTTTGGCGTATGGAGAGCCATTTGCAGGCTTTCCTAGTAGCAGAGATATACTCTCGTCTAGGAATGTTAAGGGCTGCGCGCAGAACGTTATTTTGCAGTAACTGCAGCTTGTTGAGTACGGATTGGTTAGCACCTATGTACAGGCTGTTGCAGTAATCCAATTTGGTTTGTATGAGGGCTCTGGCGAGGGTGAGGCAGCTGTTGGGTGATAGGAATGGTCTACTGGCCCTAATGAGCTTGCCGGTGTAAGCAGCGGCTGAGGCGGTCATATTGGTGTGTTTGGAGAGGTTGGTGTTGGCATCCAGATAGAAGCCAAGGGATTTCACGCTTTTGGCAACGGGGATGGTGTGACCATCGATCGTGATATTATTGTAGCTAGGATTGAGTTTAGTTAGGGTGTTGGGGGAGCCGACGATGAGGAGCTCTGTCTTCTCATCATTCAGGCAGAGGCCATGCGAGGCCATCCATGCCTGAATGATGGAGAATATTTTGTTGATCCGGGCGACGTCTGCTTGGTAATTGCCTGTGATGGTGAGGAGTATCTGGGTGTCATCAGCGTAATTTGTGTAGGTGACACCCAGACGGTCCAGTTGGTCAAATATAGGCTTTGTAAATATATTGTACAAAGTGGGGGATACACAGGATCCCTGTGGGACCCCGCATGTGATGGGTATGGGGTCTGCTGCAGCTGTTGTTGAGAAGACCCGCATGGTTCTGTTTGCCAGGAAGGATTGTATCCATGGGATGGCAGAGGAGGAGAAGTGGGCTGCGGTGGCTAAGTGGCTACAAAGGATTTTTCATGGCTGACCAGGTCAAAGGCCGCTGAGAGGTCTAGGAGGAGTAGGACTGCGGCATTGCCCTTGTCTTTAATTTCATCAATCTGGCTTTTGAGATCAACAAGGGCGGTTTCCGTTCCGTGTTGAGGTCTGAAGCCAGATTGACGTATTCCTAGCAGTTGGTTGGATTCCAAGTATTCCTGAATTTGGATGTAGGCAACTCTGTCCAGGATTTTTAGTAGGAAGGGGACTGTGGTGATGGGCCTGTAGTTGGTGGGTATGGCTGGGTCGAGGGATTGTTTTTTCAGGAGTGGGAGAACCCATGATTGTTTTAGGTTGCGAGGGATAGAGTTATTGGTGAAGGATAGGTTGATAAGTTTGGTGATGAAGGGGGAGAGCTCTCTAGCTGCATCTTTTATGATCTGGGCGGGGCAGCTGTCTCCTTTGCAGTTTGATGGTTTCAAGGAGATGATGATTTTTTGGACTTCCGTAATGGTGACTTTCTTAAACGAGAAGCCTGAGCTAGTATTGTTGGGCGTGGGTAGGCTAGGGTTGGTGACCTTGTTATTGGAGAGTTGTTGGCGTTTGTCCTCAATTTTGGTTTGGAGTCCTGAGATTTTATTGTTGAGGGCGTTTTGGATGCTGGTGCACCAGGATTTGTCTTTCAGACAGGTGTCTGGAGGTGAGATAGGGTTTTCTAGTTCCTTCAGAATTTTAAATAATTCTTTGGTGGAGGAGCCTGCCTGAACAATCCTGGTGTTGTATACATCTTTTTTGGTGCGAATTATCTCGCTTTTGTAAAGTGAGGATACGTTTTTGAGGTTGGATTTGTTTTCTGTGGAAGGGTTAGTTTTCCAAGTGTGTTGTGCCTTGGCTTTCTCTTTTCTGAGTAATTTGAGCTCAGGGCTGTACCACGAGTTCAGATGAGCTTTAGGTTTGTCTTTGCGTATTTTCAGGGGTGCAACGGTATCCATTGCCTTGGCCATGGAGTCATTGAAGGTGTCAATCAGCAGGTTTAAGTCAGCGTTGGCTGGGAGAGCATTGAGGGTGGGTAGGACTAATGGTAGTAGGGCTTCAGCAGTGATGTTGTGTTTATTCCTGGTGGGACAGGCTGGTGCCGGGGGGTATTTATTGGGCAGTACCTGATTGGTGTTGACCTCAAGAGGGATTATGTGATGATCAGTCCATGCCAGAGGTTGGGGGTCTTTGCAGGTTGTATTGCAATTGTAGGTTGCTACTCAGTCAAGGGTCCTGCTTTTTTGTGGGTGGGGAGTACAATGAGTTGAGTGAAGTCATGTTCAGTTAGGACATTGGCTAGGGATGCAGCATGTGCATCGTTTGGGCCCTGGTAACCAAGGTTGAAATCCCCAAGGATCATGATTTGTGCTGATGGTTCGGAATTTTCGGTGATGAGGGATGTGATGTCTTCTTCAAAGACCCCAGGGGGTCTGGGGTCTATATATGAGGTGGAGGGTGATTGTGGTTGTGGGGGAGGTTTGCAGTTTGGCTGTTAGTGTCTCGCAGGATGTGAGTGACACTGTGGAAGCTGATCTGAGGTCTAGGGATGATTTGGAGATGATCGCAACACCTCCACCTCTAGCATTAGGTCTATCAGCTCTGAGGATAGAGTATTTGTCTGGGATGGCTAGCGATAAGTGAGGTCCAGACGCCTCATGAAGCCAGGTTTCTGTTAGGGCTAGGAAGTCGAGGTCATTGGTAAGGATGATGTCTGCAGTTTCTGTGGGGTGGTCAGCCAAGGATCTGACATTGAGTAGGGCACCTTTTAGTTGGGGAGGTATGGGCCTATTTGGCGCAATATGCTTTGTAATGGTTTTGGTGTTAGGTTTGGAATTGGGCCTAGTAGTTGTAGTGGGGAGCCTGGAGCCTAATCTGTCATTTCGGGCTGTGAGGTTGGGAGTAAAGAAGGGGGGGGTTAGGCCGGGAGGCTTGTTGCGGGCGGGCAGTTTAGTATTCAGTTTAGTTTGGTTGGATTTAGTGATGGGACTGGGGTGGCTGTGTGTAATGTTGGTGGGGGGGCTTGGGTTGACCTGGGAGGTGTGAGGGTGGTGGCGAGTGGGTGGGAAGGGGGATACGGAGGGTAGGAACGGTGTGGGGCAGGGGAGGGGGTGGTGTCTGGGGCACCCTAGTTTAGCCAGGCCGTCCTGGTAGGCTATGTAACTATTATTGCTACAGGGTACGTTGTCCAGCGTTATGCAGAAAGGGAACATGATTGGGGCAAGCCAGAAGATCATGGTCTGGTAATAGTGGTGGTAGTGATGCTGGGGGCTAGTGGCACTAGTGGGGGAGCGGGCCAAACTATGATTGTTAGTGGCTAGTTTGAGCTGGGTCGAGTGGTCTAGAGGGGCAGTAGCTGGTTTAAGAGTAATGCCCTCGAGCTGAGGTGCAGTAGTTTTGAGTTGAGGTCAGGGAGTGATAGTTTAAACTTGAGAGCGGGGGGGCAACCTCTAGCTTCAAGACAACATATTTGGCTAGAAACGCAGCCAGATTCAACACAGTTGGTCAAAGTACGCCTTGAGGCGCTATAGTCACTACAGTTGAAAACACATCTAGATCCGAAATTGCACATAGGTTAGAATGCACCTGCAGGAAATGCAGTGCAAAATACGGTGCAGCTAGATTCGAATGTCAGGCACATCAGGGAATGCAGTGCAAAATACAGCGTAGCTAGATTTGAGTGTCAGGCACATCAGGGAATGCAGTGCAAATGCAGCGTAGCTAGATTTGAATTTCAGGCACATCAGGGAATGCAGCGCAAAATACAGCGTAGCTAGATTCGTGTGTCCGGCATATCGAGTAGGGCAGTGCAGCATGCACCAGTTAGTAGTCAGGTTGTTAGAGCGGGAAGGCTAGGCAGTGCAGCGCGCAGCCATGTGGATGTCAAGGAAGGCGGAAGACGCAGCTGCCTCAAGGGCCAGTGTACTTACAGTTATCAATGATTGAGGAGCAACCCTTCAGATGAGCGGACCAGACCGCTTTTGAGGGCTCACGACGGCGAACAGGGACAAACAGGAAGCCTTAATCCTCGGCCTTGCTCCGCAGGTCGGCTTCCGCCTGTCGGTGGCCAGGATAGGCTGATGAGGCACCCGGTTGCTCAACAACTGGGAGCAGTCTCGTTTCCAGGCCGCATCGCGCTGGCCATTTTGGAGTCAGGCTCAGGACCGCAAACAAAGGATATCAGCTGGGCTGGTGTCGGGGGGGCCTCGGCGGGTAGCGGATCTCACTGCGGGCATCTCTGGGGGCCGGGGCCCTACACAGCCTTAGGATTGCCTGGATGTCGTCTTGGGGTCGGTGGGTGCATCGAGGGAGTCAGGCAGCATCAGGTGGATGCTGCTACAGCTGGGGAGTACGGACTCCTGCCCACTCCGATGTTGCTGCTACAGTGAGAATTCAAACTCAAATGCACATAGAGAGCCCCTGGAACCATGGCATAATCGCAATTCAAGCCTGGAGATCCTTTAGCGGTACTGTGTGCTCGCCAGTAGTTCAAAAAGAACACCTACATTTTACTAAACGCGTTTTTAATCGTTTGTGTAAAGAACATAACACATGCTCTGAAAGATGATTCATTTATTTCATCCTCCATGATATAATCTATAGTGAGGGAACAGACTCACATGAAACAAAGCCAATGCATTCCGGACTATGTCCATCATCAGAGCTACATCGGCGCCATCTTGCACTGAGAACCAGCATCATCAATTGATAACAAAAGAAAGATGTATGACCTGTGTCGCTGTGGAAATCCTTCCATAGGGAAGAACGTTGGTGTTATATTCAACTCCATGTAGCAGAACTGTAAGGTTTACACGTGCACCCAAACAACAAGATCCTCTCAAGTTCTCATCTCACCACGTAGTTTGCTGAGAATATCTCTGAATGACGCACCGCAACATTAGTGACTAAGCAATGGTTTTGTCTTTGACTGTGAACTCCAGCTGTTTATTTGGGTAAACAGCCCTAAATGATCCAACTATTTTAGAAAGTAAGATTTCACTGACATTTGGCTTGTTATTAATGCATCCTAAATTAGTTGAATGCTGTTAATATATTCATGCTGCTGTCAGCATTTCTGAAATTCCTGAAACTGCATTTTACTCATATTAGTGTGCTGCATTAAGGCAGTGTTAAAAGACTGCTGCCAATAATGACCAAGTATCTAAGGCGCTTAGCAATTAAACTTGTATAACTTATTTGATTTAATTGGATTCAATGCTCATCATCACACGACTCAGCAGAAGGGCATTGTGCAAATTGTGGTAATTGCATTTGCTCTGTGACCTGAAGTCATTGTACATGTGTAGGAGACAACAATCCAAATTGTAAAAAGAAATTAAATGAAACCAAGTTATATTGAAAGTTTGCAATAAGAGTGTGTTAATATGTATCTTTAAACGAACTACATTAGCGCAGATTCATAACATCCATCGTGTACAGAGGTGTTATTTGTATGTCTTGTTTTAGTTTTTTTTTTTAAACTGTGCAGCTCACATTTGCGATTAGAAAGCACTTCACAACATTTTATAATTAAACACACATAATTCATATTATGGGAGAAGCCACATTCATGTTCTCATTCAGATGAAATAAATAGTATTATTTTAGGCGATAGCACCTCACATATAATATATGTGTGTCGTGGAATTTAGCTTTATCAGCCATGAGGAATTCAATGCAGGTTTCCACCGAACCCGAATTTCAACCGTGTCCACATTTTTGGGACGTTTGGCTGAAACGTTTGAGCCAATTTAAATGTTTAAAATGCTGTTAAGAAAGGATGAAAATGCTCCAAGAACTCATCTAAAAGAAACATGTTCAAGTGCAAAGCAAATTAGAACAGGTTTTCCTCTTGGCAGATGTTTTTGATAGAATATAACACATTTTCCTGGGACTCAAAAATGATTAATGAACAGTAATTGTCTTGCCTTGTTTATACCAACTTGAAAACATAACACATGCTTCCAATCAGCCTTCACATTGACACAGCGAGATACATTAGGGATATGTGTACTGACGAAAGTGCAATAAGCACCAGTGCAAAAATTACCCACAAGAAACGTTACCTTTGAAAGAACGTTTGCAGCACGGAAATGTTTGTCAAAGTCCTAGTTCTTTGCACTGTTGCACAAATACACTGAAACAAATAGGTTTTTGCATAAGTGCAATTGTTGTATTAGTGCTTATGACACTTGCACTGGTGTGACCTTTCTGTAATGCTACCTCATTTACTTTGCAAATATAACTCTCTGCCAGGGCAATAGCAATAAGTGTTCCTTTGTAAACAAAGTATTATGGTGATAAGTGTTCAACAAAGGTAGCAGGCACCCCTCTCTCGGAAGAACAAGGCTTGATAACCTGTTCAGTGGTTGTTCGCCACATTGAGAGTTCACAGCCATCTGATTTTTGCTCACTTTACCTTTCACAGATGGGAAATATCCATTTGCATATCAGTCTTTGTCCCGCCCACATGGGCAGTCCAGCACTGAAATGCTATGGCAATTCCTCTCTGAACAAGAGTACCAACAGCAACCCCATACATATGTTTCAGCCATGTTCGGCATCATCAGTGAGGTGAAGCTTAGCCTCTCTAAGCACAGTGAGCAGGGAGTCCATGTCTGGTTGCCCGAGAGTAACTTAAGGTGACCAACCCCAAGTTCCTTCAAAGAATTCAACAAAGGTAGCAGGCACCCCTCTCTCGGAAGAACAAGGCTTGATAACCTGTTCAGTGGTTGTTAACCACATTGAGAGTTCGCAGCCATCTGCTTTTTGCTCACTGTACCTTTCAAAGATGGGAAATACCCATTTGCATATCAGTCTTTGTCCCGCCCACATGGGCAGTCCAGCACCGAAATACTATGGCGATTCCTCTCTGAACAAGAGTACCAACAGCAACCCCATACACGTATATCTGATGATAAGTGGACAAGAATAAAGGATACAAAAAGGAGCTGTGCACAGGCACAATTACTGGCAGAGCTGCACATGTTCCATATCATTCAGGACATCCTTATACAGTAATGTTTTTCGTTTGGATTTTGGCAGGTACTTTCCAATATTTATAATGGGAAATGCAAAACTATAAGTTGCAGAATGCAAAGGAAAATATGAATGGACTACCCACTTCTGAATTACCTTAGGATTGTTGGCAGGTATAGAAAGCTGAGAACTCTCTAAGAGGTTCAGAAGATCGTCAGCACAAAAGGGATCAACTCTAATTGTGCATGTTAATTGAGCATAATTTCATTAAAATGGGCAGGCACACTGGTGGGCAGGCATGCACAATGAGAATGTTTTGTACTATAT
Organism: Ambystoma mexicanum; assembly: GCF_040938575.1. Taxonomy (NCBI): domain Eukaryota; kingdom Metazoa; phylum Chordata; class Amphibia; order Caudata; family Ambystomatidae; genus Ambystoma; species Ambystoma mexicanum. The sequence continues at coordinate 334,404,986 of NC_090933.1, read as the reverse complement.
CTATATAACCTTAATTTGTATACCTCTTTGATTAGAGGGCTCTGCGTATTATTTGAGAACTCCATTTTCTGCCATCATGAATTTAATTAAATGAGTACCATTGCATTTCTAAATAATGTGCAATTTTGCGTACAACAACTATTACATTAGGTTTGTGTAAAATAAAATAGCCTGTTTAATACTCTATACACTTATCACAATGATGATGAATTCCCATTCCTAAAACAGTGAAATGGGTGTGAGGGAGTCAAGGGTCGTTTCCCCCCCCTATACATTATATGCAAAATGGACCACTTGTTCAAGCACTAGCAGGGAACGCCTCCATTGCCCTTATGCTAACAGCAGCATAGGTGGGGCTATTACGGGATACACTGGGCTTCCATTTTGTGTGCCCTCGACTCCATCTTTGGACTAGGCTGTGCTCCGATACAACGAAAGACTTTTCTCCCCTCTGCAGCGCCACACGCAGCGAGTGCTCCTGGCCCCACCTTTTCTTCCACTGTCTGAAGCTCCACAAATCCCTTTCTCATGGATGTGCCGGGGATAATTGAAACAAATAGCAATATGTATCTTCTCACTCTTGCTCTGAGATCACTGTCCTGTGTGCGAACAGGTTCAAACCATGACTTGTAGCGCATCCATCTCCACAAACCGGCTCCTGCCCTCTTACCCCTGCTGTTGGAAAATTACTGCCTGTGCAACCCTGTACCCTCCTAAGGTATTTTCTTGATGTACCAGAACTGTGACCGTGCTGTGCAGCCCACCCCAGAGTGCCCCCACTAAATCCGGATCTCTGTCGTAGTATATTGTGTCTTAAAACTAACATATCATATTACATTCCCCACCTGCCTTGATGTGCCAGAACCGCCCAGTCCACCAGGTGATCACAGGGGACAAGACCTCTAAGCCCTTCATCTCATTAAAGTCCCAATGAAGGATGATGTGATCATGTGTACGCAATTTATATGTTTGCAAGATTTACTCAAAGGTATATTAATGGTTGTTGTTTATTATATGTCTAGTGGTAGTTTTTCATGCCTGCTTAGTTTGTGTCACCTCTATCTCTTCGCGACCTAACCTTCACCCCACCTGGATACGGGCAGCTGGACCTCATGACGCTCACCCTCCCGCCAACTGGGCAGCCTATCCTGAAGAAGCAGCGCCTACAGGACCCTATGTAACATCGCCCCCCAACCAATCATGTGCAAATATTGTAACCTATATTGATGATCTCACTGATGACGCTATTATGCTTTATAATCCATCGTACTTGTATTGTTTGCCGGAGCGCTCTCAGTGCAGCAGAGTTCTCTGGATGCCAAATTTTATATAAAGACTTGCTAACCTTGCCACCTGTTCTCTTAGTCTCATTCCCTTCTGGGATGCATCTTTTATTATAAGTTTGCATTGGCACTGTGGGGAGTGAGCACTTACATGGGTTAAGGTTGACCTTGTTGGGTGGTGGAGAAGGCCATTCAGTCTTTGATGCCAACTCCAGCAGTTGGGATACCACATGTTATGTTCACATTCCCACCCTCTGCAGACTGGCCATGTTCATAACCCCAAACCACAATTGCAAAACGTGTCTAGACAGTGATAAACTTGCCTTGAGAGTATGGTTTGCCTCAAGGGCATGGTTCACGATTTCTGCACAAGAGCCAAAAGAAGATTCAGAGGAGGAACACATGCACCCAAGCATTGTCCATGGAGAAGACTGCAAGTGATAACTGACCAGGCAAGCAGCTGCAAACACACAGAGGTAACAGTCATTGATGGGCCGGTGCAGAGACGACATCTGGAGGGGTCCATTGCAAAGGCAGGTGGTCACCATGATAGGGCTGCTTGATTCAACATGGGGATAGAATTATCATAGAATGTGCCCAAATAGCCTCACACTGACCAGTAATGATTGAAATATAAGTGGCCTTACATAGGCTGGTGCAGAACTTAAGATGCCTGTCCAATTTATTGTGAAGGCCAATTATCTTAAGGAAGTATCCCAAAAAATGTTTTGCTTTGCCTCAATCCCAAATAAGAAATTATCAACAAGGGGCAGTGGCCATGTGTGAGTGTATAGGCATGGAGGTCAAGAGTTAGTGAAGAATTGTATGGAACGTGATTTTAATGGATGCAAAACAAGGGCTAAAGGATATCATTGGAGGAGAAAATGATCATGAGTGTAAAGAAGGAGGAAAGAGACTGGATGCTTTGGAGGAGGGGAGGGGGGGAAGACGTCACCAGAGGAAGGTTGAAGAGAAGTGAATGCCTTGGAATTTAGCAGTCCTTCCAGCACAGACAACCAGCACTGAACAAGCCAAGAACACCAAAAGCTAAAGGGGATGGCAAGAAGTAGGTGTTGGAGTCGGTCACCATTGATTTGCGGGATAGAGATGAGACATTCGCTGATGATGGGGAGATCCATGTTGATCAATTAAGATGCCACTATTTATGAGTAAGAGCATCCTACTGTGGTGGTTGCTGCTGTTGTTTCTTACTGTATTGTTGTGACTTGTAATTGCCTTGTAGCTTGATTTGTTATGAGTGTCTGGATACTGAGTGCTGAGGGAATGTTGTGTGCAGTGTGTTCCAGGAGTGTGAGTTGGAGTTAGACTGGACTGAGAGAGAGGGTGCTGATGGAATTCTCCTTATGTATATGTCCTACTTGTGTCCCTAATGTACCTGTGAAAACTGCCTGTTACTAGTAACCAAGTAAAGAGTTACATCGCAATGATATGTGGTAGCCTCATGGCAAAGATGAGTCAACAGCTTCAGGTAAGTGATGTAACTCTTTACTTGGTTACTAGTGAACCCTGCATTGGCAGTTAATTTTGTAATTTACTCATGCGTGCTCTTGTACTTGTTTTAAAGTTCTAATAGTGGATCTATATACCAATTAATGTGCAAGAAGACATTTTAGTGTCATATCAAGACATCATAGGACCTACCTGCCCTCCTTTCCGAGAATACCAAATTGACATCCCAAATTCTCCTGCTTGGAGATTTTAACTTAGGATTTAATTACCCTAATGACCACCAAGCCATGACCATTTCCAACATACTAACAGAACAGGGGCTCACCCAAAGAGTAACACAAGCTACCCATGACAAAGGGAGAACACTTGACTGGGTCGCTGATTATAACTGTACCACCTCCATAACGTCAATAATTCCCCTCGCCTGGACAGATCACTTCCTGATATCATTTACCATTCCAGCCACCACCCCTAAACCTAAGGTTATCACCATTGCCCCATCAACCCCAACATGGAATAAAAAGAACATCACTGCAGATAAGATCATTCTGCTTATCTTGCTGATTCTCAACCTACTACCCAACTCAACTAGTCCAGACAACCTAATACATGCCTATAATGATGTCATGACAAAAGCCCTGAATACTATTGCCCCTCTCAAGCTACGGAAAAGTAAACCAAACGCCCATCTGAACTCTTGGTTTACACCCCATTCAAAAACTTTGAGAAAGGAAAAAAAAGAAGTTGAGACCCTATGGAAAGTTAGCCCCAATGATGAAAACAAAACTAACTTGATCAACCTAGCATCCCTCTACAAAAAGGAAATTATATGCGCCAAACAAGATTCCTACAATGAAAGGATTAATAAAGCCAGCTTAAATATCAGGGAACTATCCACAATTGTCAGGGAATTGGAAGCTCCCATAACACAGACGGATAACTGCCTCAAGGACAAGCCTTGGTGCACAAGTATACAGAATGCCCTAGAAAACAAAAGCTCTCTACTCCAAAGTAAAATTGCGGATAAAAAAGCCACTTTATCCAGCATAGCAAAATGAAACATTACTGCAGTATCCACTAACAAACCCCACAACCAGTTCAAATGTTCTCAAGCATCAATCTACGAGGTTGAAAAAGTAATTTTATCACTGAAACTGCCAAATTGCCAAGGAGATAGCTGTCAGGCACAGATCATCAAAGATGCTGATAGAGACCTTTCGTCTTTCATAACTAAACTGATAAACTCCTCATTTAATTCTGGAATTGTTCCCTGCAACTTAAAATAATTGTAGGCCCAACCCCTCCTGAAAAAACAGACTATAGATCCTTACACCGGACTAATGTAGGCACATCACCACTGTACCTTTCTTACTCAAGATTCTTGACAAAATGGCCTACATCCAAAATCAGGATTACTTAGATTCCAATCATCTCCTCGGCGTCCGACAATCAGGCTTCAAGCCCCATCATGTCAGCGAGGCAGTGCTAATAGACCTAAAAACACAGATAGATGAACTGAAGGACAAAGGCAAAGGAGCCCTTCTGCTACTCCTCAAACTCTCTGCCGCATTCCTCTTGGTTGACCATCAAGTCCTTTGTAACCACTTGGCCTCAGCAATGCACTTTTCACACAGTGCCATTACATGTATTAAATCCTTCCCTAATAACGGGACCATGCGAGTCTTCACACCACTTGCAGCAGCTGGCCCAATCCTTATAACCTGTGGGGTTCCACAAGGCTCTTGTGTTTCCCCCACACTGTATAATATATTCACCAGGCCACTGTTCGATGACTAGACCATCTGGGTGTCACCTACACTAACAATGCAGATAACACCCAGATCCTCATACCCCTATCGGGCGTGTATGATAAGGACCTGGCTTTGGTGAATAAAATATGCCTCATCATTCAGGCATGGATAGGTACACACGGCCTATGCCTGAATGATGACAAGACAAAGCTGCTTATACATGGCTTAACATATAACCTCAACACACTAGGCCAGAACTACACATCCTTTAGCATTAATGGCAACTCCATTAATGTGGCAAAAGTAGTTTAGGTTTCTACGTAGACTCTGCCCTCACACTCAATAAACAAGTCAGCTCCCTGGCCTCCGCCACAGCCTACATATGTAAGCTAATTAGAGTTTGCAGACCATTCTTGTCGAAGGAAAGTTGCACTACCCTAGCAAGAGCACTTACATTACCCCATCTGGATTACTGCAGTTCTCTCTATCCAGGGGCCAACAAATACCTAGTCAATAAAATCCAAACCCTGCAAAATAATGCCTTAAGAGCTGCTCTAGGCATACTCAGGAGAGAACACAACTCACACCTGAGGAGACAAACCAAATGGCTAAACACTAACAGGCCGATTCATGGAATAATTAGCGTGGTGCAAGTGGCCAGAAACGTGCGATTCGCAGTGGAATAGCGAAAATCGCAGTGCAAGTGCGAAAATCGCACGAAAAGCAGCGCACATCGATTCATGGAAGGCCGTGCGCGAGAAAACCATCGGATGTGCGCTAAAAAAGTGCACAGCGCACGTTGGCGCACAGGCCATCTAACGGCGTGCGCCAGGTCACAGCGAAAATCGCACTGGCCACAGCGAAAATCGCACATAGCGCAGCGCACACAACAAAAGTAGGCGGAACACGGGGCGTAACACTCGGAATGGGGAACAACTTGCCAAAATGTGGGCGTCACGTGGGAAGTACAGGGTGCAAGTGCGCAGAACGCCCACACGCTCGCCTACAACCCGTATTCATGGAATAGGGCAAAAAAGCGCACGGTCAAACCAGCGCACAGGCACAAACAGGACCACCACAAGAAAGCAGGCGGTAGCGTCTCTGCGCCTGTAACAAATGTGCGCCAAAAGGTGCGCCAACAAATAGCACCTATATACAGCCATGATGAATGTCCTATACTGTGGCCCTCCAGGACAAATGACGTGCAAAGGGGTACCCACAAACACGGACACCCGCTGACTGAAAAATAACGTGTGCGTGTATTCCGGGGTGCGCGGGAAGTCTCACACGCGATTTGGCAGGGTACGTGGATTTCAGGGGTGCGCGGGAATTTCCACACGCGATTTGGCCGGGTACGTGCGAGGGAATTTCCACACGCGATTTGTCTGGGTACGTGGATCTCAGGGGTGCGCGGGAAGTCACACACGTGATTTGGCAGGGTATGTGGATTTCAGGGGTGCGTGGGAAGTTCCACACGCGATTTGGCCGGGTACGTGCGCGGGAATTTCCACACGCGATTTGTCAGGGTACGTGGATCTCAGGGGTGCGCGGGAAGTCTCACACGCGATTTGGCAGGGTACGTGGATTTCAGGGGTGCGCGGGAAGTTCCACACACGATTTCGCCGGGTACGTGCGCGGGAATTTCCACACACGATTTGTCTGGGTACGTGGATCTCAGGGGTGCGCGAGAAGTCTCACACGTGATTTGGCAGGGTACGTGGATTTCAGGGGTGCGCGGGAAGTTCCACACGCGATTTGGCCGGGTACGTGCGCGGGAATTTCCACACGAGATTTGTCTGGGTACGTGGATCTCAGGGGTGCGTGGGAAGTCTCACACGCGATTTGGCAGGGTACGTGGATTTCAGGGGTGCGCGGGAAGATCCACATGTGATTTGGCCGGGTACGTGCGTGGGAATTTCCACACGCGATTTGTCTGGGTACGTGGATCTCAGGGGTGCACGGGAAGTCTCACACGCCATTTGGCAGGGTACATGGATTTCAGGGGTGCGCGGGAAGTTCCACACGCGATTTGGCCGGGTACGTGCGCGGGAATTTACACACGCGATTTGTCTGGGTACGTGGATCTCAGGGGTGCGCTGGAAGCCTCACACGCGATTTGGCAGGGTACGTGGATTTCAGGGGTGCGCGGGAAGTACCACACGCGATTTGGCCGGGTACGTGCGCGGGAATTTCCACACGCGACTTGGCTGGGTATGTGGATCTCAGGGGTGCGCGGGGAGTCCCACACGCGATTTGGCAGGGTACGTGCGCGTGAATTTCCACACGTGATTTGGCTGGGTACGTGTATGACAGGGGTACGCGGGAAATTCTACACGCAATTTGGCTGTGTGCTCCCAGGTATTCCCTGTACACCCTCCACGGCCCCTGCAGGCAGCCGACACCACAGGGGACTACCCTGCACATCTGCTCATGTCACCCAGCACCCCCACCCCCCAGCATCCAGGGGCACCCTCCACCAGGCCCCCACTCATGTCCAACTCATGTCTCCCACCACCCCCACCCCCCAGCAGTGCAGGGGCACCCTCCACCAGGCCCCCACTCATGTCCCCCTGCACCCCCACCCCCCAGCAGTGCAGGGGCACCCTCCACCAGGCCCCCACTCATGTCTCCCACCACCCCCACCCCCCAGCCACCAGGGGCACACTCCACCAGGCCCCCACTCATGTCTCCCACCACCCCCACCCCCCACCCACCATGGGCAGCCTCCGCCAGGCCCTCACTCATCTCTCCCACCTACCCCCACCCCCCCAGCAGTGTGGGGCACCCTCCACCAGGCTCCCACCCATGTCTACCACATCCCCCACCCCCAGCCACCATGGGCAGCCCCCACCAGGCCCCCACTCATGTCTCCCACCCACCCCCACCCCCCAGCAGTGCAGGGGCACCCTCCACCAGGCCCCCACTCATGTCTCCCACCACCCCCACCCCCCAGCATCCAGGGGCACCCTCCACCAGGCCCCCACTCATGTCCCCCTGCACCCCCACCCCCCAGCAGTGCAGGGGCACCCTCCACCAGGCCCCCACCCATGTCTCCCACCACCCCCACCCCCCAGCCACCAGGGGCAGCGTCCACCAGGCCCCCACTCATGTCTCCCACCACCCCCACCCCCCAGCAGTGGCAGTGCAGGGGCAGCCTCCACCAGGCCCCAACCCATGTCTCCCACCACCCCCACCCCCCAGCATCCAGGGGCACCCTCCACCAGGCCCCCACTCATGTCTCCCACCACCCCCACCCCCCAGCCACCATGGGCAGCCCCCGCCAGGCCCCCACTCATGTCTCCCACCACCCCCACCCCCCAGCAGTGCAGGGGCACCCTCCACCAGGCCCCCACTCATGTCTCCCACCACCCCCACCACCCAGCAGTGCAGGGGCACCTTCCACCAGGCCCCCACTCATGTCTCCCACCACCCCCACCCCCCAGCATCCAGGGGCACCCGCCACCAGGCCCCCACTCATGTCTCCCACCACCCCCACCCCCCAGCATCCGGGGGCACCCTCCACCAGGCCCCCACTCATGTCCCCCTGCACCCCCACCCCCCAGCAGTGCAGGGGCATCCTCCACCAGGCCCCCACCCATGTCTCCCACCACCCCACCCCCCAGCCACCAGGGGCAGCCTCCACCAGGCCCCCACTCATGTCTCCCACCACCCCCACCCCCCAGCAGTGCAGGGGCACCCTCCACCAGGCCCCCACTCATGTCTCCCACCACCCCCACCCCCCAGCAGTGCAGGGGCAGCCTCCACCAGGCCCCCACTCATGTCTCCCACCACCCCCACCCCCCAGCATCCAGGGGCACCCTCCACCAGGCCCCCACTCATGTCTCCCACCACCCCCACCCCCCAGCAGTGCAGGGGCACCCTCCACCAGGCCCCCACTCATGTCCCCCTGCACCCCCACCCCCCAGCAGTGCAGGGGCACCCTCCACCAGGCCCCCACTCATGTCTCCCACCACCCCCACCCCCCAGCCACCAGGGGCACACTCCACCAGGCCCCCACTCATGTCTCCCACCACCCCCACCCCCCACCCACCATGGGCAGCCTCCACCAGGCCCTCACTCATGTCTCCCACCTACCCCCACCCCCCCAGCAGTGTGGGGCACCCTCCACCAGGCTCCCACCCATGTCTACCACATCCCCCACCCCCAGCCACCATGGGCAGCCCCCACCAGGCCCCCACTCATGTCTCCCACCCACCCCCACCCCCCAGCAGTGCAGGGGCACCCTCCACCAGGCCCCCACTCATGTCTCCCACCACCCCCACCCCCCAGCATCCAGGGGCACCCTCCACCAGGCCCCCACTCATGTCCCCCTGCACCCCCACCCCCCAGCAGTGCAGGGGCACCCTCCACCAGGCCCCCACCCATGTCTCCCACCACCCCCACCCCCCAGCCACCAGGGGCAGCGTCCACCAGGCCCCCACTCATGTCTCCCACCACCCCCACCCCCCAGCAGTGGCAGTGCAGGGGCAGCCTCCACCAGGCCCCAACCCATGTCTCCCACCACCCCCACCCCCCAGCATCCAGGGGCACCCTCCACCAGGCCCCCACTCATGTCTCCCACCACCCCCACCCCCCAGCCACCATGGGCAGCCCCCGCCAGGCCCCCACTCATGTCTCCCACCACCCCCACCCCCCAGCAGTGCAGGGGCACCCTCCACCAGGCCCCCACTCATGTCTCCCACCACCCCCACCACCCAGCAGTGCAGGGGCACCTTCCACCAGGCCCCCACTCATGTCTCCCACCACCCCCACCCCCCAGCATCCAGGGGCACCCGCCACCAGGCCCCCACTCATGTCTCCCACCACCCCCACCCCCCAGCATCCGGGGGCACCCTCCACCAGGCCCCCACTCATGTCCCCCTGCACCCCCACCCCCCAGCAGTGCAGGGGCAGCCTCCACCAGGCCCCCACCCATGTCTCCCACCACCCCACCCCCCAGCCACCAGGGGCAGCCTCCACCAGGCCCCCACTCATGTCTCCCACCACCCCCACCCCCCAGCAGTGCAGGGGCACCCTCCACCAGGCCCCCACTCATGTCTCCCACCACCCCCACCCCCCAGCAGTGCAGGGGCAGCCTCCACCAGGCCCCCACTCATGTCTCCCACCACCCCCACCCCCCAGCATCCAGGGGCACCCTCCACCAGGCCCCCACTCATGTCTCCCACCACCCCCACCCCCCAGCAGTGCAGGGGCACCCTCCACCAGGCCCCCACACATGTCTCCCACCACCCCCACCCCCCACCCACCATGGGCAGCCTCTGCCAGGCCCCCACTCATGTCTCCCACCCACCCCCACCCCCCCAGCAGTGTGGGACACCCTCCACCAGGCTCCCAACCATGTCTACCACCACTCCCACCCCCCAGACACCATGGGCAGCCCCCACCAGGCCCCCACTCATGTCTCCCACCCACCCCCACGCCCCAGAAGTGCAGGGGCAGCCCCCACCAGTCTCCCACCCATGTTTACCACCCTCCCACCCCCCAGCCACCATGGGCAGCCCCCGCCAGGCCCCCACTCATGTCTCCCACCACCCCCACCCCCCAGCAGTGCAGGGGCACCCTCCACCAGGCCCCCACTCATGTCTCCCACCACGCCCACCCCCCAGCAGTGCAGGGGCAGCCTCTGCCAGGCCCCCACTCATGTCTCCCCCCACCCCCACCCCCCAGCAGTGCAGGGGCACCCTCCACCAGCCCCCACCCATGTCTCCCACCACCCCCACCCCCCAGCCACCAGCGGCACCCTCCACCAGGCCCCCACTCATGTCCAATTCATGTCTCCCACCACCCCCACCCCCCAGCAGTGCAGGGGCACCCTCCACCAGGCCCCCACTCATGTCTCCCACCACCCCCCAGCAGTGCAGGGGCACCTTCCACCAGGCCCCCACTCATGTCTCCCAGTAGGAAAAAATAGAGGAAAAGCATGTGCTTCTATACTTTTTTCCCATATGCTGATTGGCGATCCTTTTGTTTGACGCATTTGGTATATTGATGATCTCACTGATGACGCTATTATGCTTTATAATCCATCGTACTTGTATTGTTTGCCGGAGCGCTCTCAGTGCAGCAGAGTTCTCTGGATGCCAAATTTTATATAAAGACTTGCTAACCTTGCCACCTGTTCTCTTAGTCTCATTCCCTTCTGGGATGCATCTTTTATTATAAGTTTGCATTGGCACTGTGGGGAGTGAGCACTTACATGGGTTAAGGTTGACCTTGTTGGGTGGTGGATAAGGCCATTCAGTCTTTGATGCCAACTCCAGCAGTTGGGATACCACATGTTATGTTCACATTCCCACCCTCTGCAGAGGGATACCACATGTTATGTTCACATTCCCACCCTCTGCAGACTGGCCATGTTCATAACCCCAAACCACAATTGCAAAATGTGTCTAGACAGTGATAAACTTGCCTTGAGAGTATGGTTTGCCTCAAGGGCATGGTTCACGATTTCTGCACAAGAGCCAAAAGAAGATTCAGAGGAGGAACACATGCACCCAAGCATTGTCCATAGAGAAGACTGCAAGTGATAACTGACCAGGCAAGCAGCTGCAAACACACAGAGGTAACAGTCATTGATGGGCCGGTGCAGAGATGACATCTGGAGGGGTCCATTGCAAAGGCAGGTGGTCACCATGATAGGGCTGCTTGATTCAACGTGGGGATAGAATTATCATAGAATGTGCCCAAATAGCCTCACACTGACCAGTAATGATTGAAATATAAGTGGCCTTACATAGGCTGGTGCAGAACTTAAGATGCCTGTCCAATTTATTGTGAAGGCCAATTATCTCAAGGAAGTATCCCAAAAAATGTTTTGCTTTGCCTCAATCCCAAATAAGAAATTATCAACAAGGGGCAGTGGCCATGTGTGAGTGTATAGGCATGGAGGTCAAGAGTTAGTGAAGAATTGTATGGAACGTGATTTTAATGGATGCAAAACAAGGGCTAAAGGATATCATTGGAGGAGAAAATGATCATGAGTGTAAAGAAGGAGGAAAGAGACTGGATGCTTTGGAGGAGGGGAGGGGGGGAAGACGTCACCAGAGGAAGGTTGAAGAGAAGTGAATGCCTTGGAATTTAGCAGTCCTTCCAGCACAGACAACCAGCACTGAACAAGCCAAGAACACCAAAAGCTAAAGGGGATGGCAAGAAGTAGGTGTTGGAGTCGTCACCATTGATTTGCGGGATAGAGATGAGACATTCGCTGATGATGGGGAGATCCATGTTGATCAATTAAGATGCCACTATTTATGAGTAAGAGCATCCTACTGTGGTGGTTGCTGCTGTTGTTTCTTACTGTATTGTTGTGACTTGTAATTGCCTTGTAGCTTGATTTGTTATGAGTGTCTGGATACTGAGTGCTGAGGGAATGTTGTGTGCAGTGTGTTCCAGGAGTGTGAGTTGGAGTTAGACTGGACTGAGAGAGAGGGTGCTGATGGAATTCTCCTTATGTATATGTCCTACTTGTGTCCCTAATGTACCTGTGAAAACTGCCTGTTACTAGTAACCAAGTAAAGAGTTACATCGCAATGATATGTGGTAGCCTCATGGCAAAGATGAGTCAACAGCTTCAGGTAAGTGATGTAACTCTTTACTTGGTTACTAGTGAACCCTACATTGGCAGTTAATTTTGTAATTTACTCATGCGTGCTCTTGTACTTGTTTTAAAGTTCTAATAGTGGATCTATATACCAATTAATGTGCAAGAAGACATTTTAGTGTCATATCAAGACATCATAGGACCTACCTGCCCTCCTTTCCGAGAATACCAAATTGACATCCCAAATTCTCCTGCTTGGAGATTTTAACTTAGGATTTAATTACCCTAATGACCACCAAGCCATGACCATTTCCAACATACTAACAGAACAGGGGCTCACCCAAAGAGTAACACAAGCTACCCATGACAAAGGGAGAACACTTGACTGGGTCGCTGATTATAACTGTACCACCTCCATAACGTCAATAATTCCCCTCGCCTGGACAGATCACTTCCTGATATCATTTACCATTCCAGCCACCACCCCTAAACCTAAGGTTATCACCATTGCCCCATCAACCCCAACATGGAATAAAAAGAACATCACTGCAGATAAGATCATTCTGCTTATCTTGCTGATTCTCAACATACTACCCAACTCAACTAGTCCAGACAACCTAATACATGCCTATAATGATGTCATGACAAAAGCCCTGAATACTATTGCCCCTCTCAAGCTACGGAAAAGTAAACCAAACGCCCATCTGAACTCTTGGTTTACACCCCATTCAAAAACTTTGAGAAAGGAAAAAAAAGAAGTTGAGACCCTATGGAAAGTTAGCCCCAATGATGAAAACAAAACTAACTTGATCAACCTAGCATCCCTCTACAAAAAGGAAATGATATGCGCCAAACAAGATTCCTACAATGAAAGGATTAATAAAGCCAGCTTAAATATCAGGGAACTATCCACAATTGTCAGGGAATTGGAAGCTCCCATAACACAGACGGATAACTGCCTCAAGGACAAGCCTTGGTGCACAAGTATACAGAATGCCCTAGAAAACAAAAGCTCTCTACTCCAAAGTAAAATTGCGAATAAAAAAGCCACTGTATCCAGCATAGCAAAATGAAACATTACTGCAGTATCCACTAACAAACCCCTCAACCAGTTCAAATGTTCTCAAGCATCAATCTACGAGGTTGAAAAAGTAATTTTATCACTGAAACTGCCAAATTGCCAAGGAGATAGCTGTCCGGCACAGATCATCAAAGATGCTGATAGAGACCTTTCGTCTTTCATAACTAAACTGATAAACTCCTCATTTAATTCTGGCATTGTTCCCTGCAACTTAAAATAATTGTAGGCCCTACCCCTCCTGAAAAAACAGACTATAGATCCTTGCACCTGACTAATGTAGACCCATCACCACTGTACCTTTCTTACTCAAGATTCTTGACAAAATGGCCTACATCCAAAATCAGGATTACTTAGATTCCAATCATCTCCTCGGCGTCCGACAATCAGGCTTCAAGCCCCATCATGTCAGCGAGGCAGTGCTAATAGACCGAAAAACACAGATAGATGAACTGAAGGACAAAGGCAAAGGAGCCCTTCTGCTACTCCTCAAACTCTCTGCCGCATTCGTCTTGGTTGACCATCAAGTCCTTTGTAACCACTTGACCTCAGCAATGCACTTTTCACACAGTGCCATTACATGTATTAAATCCTTCCCTAGTAACGGGACCATGCGAGTCTTCACACCACTTGCAGCAGCTGGCCCAATCCTTATAACCTGAGGGGTTCCACAAGGCTCTTGTGTTTCCCCCACACTGTATAATATATTCACCAGGCCACTGTTCGATGACTAGACCATCTGGGTGTCACCTACACTAACAATGCAGATAACACCCAGATCCTCATACCCCTATCGGGCGTGTATGATAAGGACCTGGCTTTGGTGAATAAAATATGCCTCATCATTCAGGCATGGATAGGTACACACGGCCTATGCCTGAATGATGACAAGACAAAGCTGCTTATACATGGCTTAACATATAACCTCAACACACTAGGCCAGAACTACACATCCTTTAGCATTAATGGCAACTCCATTAATGTGGCAACAGTAGTTTAGGTTTCTACGTAGACTCTGCCCTCACACTCAATAAACAAGTCAGCTCCCTGGCCTCCGCCACAGCCTACATATGTAAGCTAATTAGAGTTTGCAGACCATTCTTGTCGAAGGAAAGTTGCACTACCCTAGCAAGAGCACTTACATTACCCCAGCTGGATTACTGCAGTTCTCTCTATCCAGGGGCCAACAAATACCTAGTCAATAAAATCCAAACCCTGCAAAATAATGCCTTAAGAGCCGCTCTAGGCATACTCAGGAGAGAACACAACTCACACCTGAGGAGACAAACCAAATGGCTAAACACTAACAGGCCGATTCATGGAATAATTAGCGTGGTGCAAGTGGCCAGAAACGTGCGATTCGCAGTGGAATAGCGAAAATCGCAGTGCAAGTGCGAAAATCGCACGAAAAGCAGCGCACATCGATTCATGGAAGGCCGTGTGCGAGAAAACCATCGGATGTGCGCTAAAAAAGTGCACGGCGCACGTTGGCGCACAGGCCATCTAACGGCGTGCGCCAGGTCACAGCGAAAATCGCACTGGCCACAGCGAAAATCGCACATAGCGCAGCGCACACAACAAAAGTAGGCGGAACACGGGGCGTAACACTCGGAATGGGGAACAACTTGCCAAAATGTGGGCGTCACGTGGGAAGTACAGGGTGCAAGTGCGCGGAACGCCCACACGCTCGCCTACAACCCGTATTCATGGAATAGGGCAAAAAAGCGCACGGTCAAACCAGCGCACAGGCACAAACAGGACCACCACAAGAAAGCAGGCGGTAGCGTCTCTGCGCCTGTAACAAATGTGCGCCAAAAGGTGCGCCAACAAATAGCACCTATATACAGCCATGATGAATGTCCTATACTGTGGCCCTCCAGGACAAATGACGTGCAAAGGGGTACCCACAAACACGGACACCCGCTGACTGAAAAATAACGTGTGCGTGTATTCCGGGGTGCGCGGGAAGTCTCACACGCGATTTGGCAGGGTACGTGGATTTCAGGGGTGCGCGGGAATTTCCACACGCGATTTGGCCGGGTACGTGCGAGGGAATTTCCACACGCGATTTGTCTGGGTACGTGGATCTCAGGGGTGCGCGGGAAGTCACACACGTGATTTGGCAGGGTATGTGGATTTCAGGGGTGCGTGGGAAGTTCCACACGCGATTTGGCCGGGTACGTGCGCGGGAATTTCCACACGCGATTTGTCAGGGTACGTGGATCTCAGGGGTGCACGGGAAGTCTCACACGCGATTTGGCAGGGTACGTGGATTTCAGGGGTGCGCGGGAAGTTCCACACACGATTTCGCCGGGTACGTGCGCGGGAATTTCCACACACGATTTGTCTGGGTACGTGGATCTCAGGGGTGCGCGAGAAGTCTCACACGTGATTTGGCAGGGTACGTGGATTTCAGGGGTGCGCGGGAAGTTCCACACGCGATTTGGCCGGGTACGTGCGCGGGAATTTCCACACGAGATTTGTCTGGGTACGTGGATCTCAGGGGTGCGTGGGAAGTCTCACACGCGATTTGGCAGGGTACGTGGATTTCAGGGGTGCGCGGGAAGATCCACACGTGATTTGGCCGGGTACGTGCGTGGGAATTTCCACACGCGATTTGTCTGGGTACGTGGATCTCAGGGGTGCACGGGAAGTCTCACACGCGATTTGGCAGGGTACATGGATTTCAGGGGTGCGCGGGAAGTTCCACACGCGATTTGGCCGGGTACGTGCGCGGGAATTTACACACGCGATTTGTCTGGGTACGTGGATCTCAGGGGTGCGCTGGAAGCCTCACATGCGATTTGGCAGGGTACGTGGATTTCAGGGGTGCGCGGGAAGTACCACACGCGATTTGGCCGGGTACGTGCGCGGGAATTTCCACACGCGACTTGGCTGGGTACGTGGATCTCAGGGGTGCGCGGGGAGTCCCACACGCGATTTGGCAGGGTACGTGCGCGTGAATTTCCACACGTGATTTGGCTGGGTACGTGTATGACAGGGGTACGCGGGAAATTCTACACGCGATTTGGCTGTGTGCTCCCAGGTATTCCCTGTACACCCTCCACGGCCCCTGCAGGCAGCCGACACCACAGGGGACTACCCTGCACATCTGCTCATGTCACCCAGCACCCCCACCCCCCAGCATCCAGGGGCACCCTCCACCAGGCCCCCACTCATGTCCAACTCATGTCTCCCACCACCCCCACCCCCCAGCAGTGCAGGGGCACCCTCCACCAGGCCCCCACTCATGTCCCCCTGCACCCCCACCCCCCAGCAGTGCAGGGGCACCCTCCACCAGGCCCCCACTCATGTCTCCCACCACCCCCACCCCCCAGCCACCAGGGGCACCCTCCACCAGGCCCCCACTCATGTCTCCCACCACCCCCACCCCCCACCCACCATGGGCAGCCTCCGCCAGGCCCTCACTCATGTCTCCCACCTACCCCCACCCCCCCAGCAGTGTGGGGCACCCTCCACCAGGCTCCCACCCATGTCTACCACATCCCCCACCCCAAGCCACCATGGGCAGCCCCCACAAGGCCCCCACTCATGTCTCCCACCCACCCCCACGCCCCAGCAGTGCAGGGGCACCCTCCACCAGGCCCCCACTCATGTCTCCCACCACCCCCACCCCCCAGCATCCAGGGGCACCCTCCACCAGGCCCCCACTCATGTCCCCCTGCACCCCCACCCCCCAGCAGTGCAGGGGCACCCTCCACCAGGCCCCCACCCATGTCTCCCACCACCCCCACCCCCCAGCCACCAGGGGCAGCGTCCACCAGGCCCCCACTCATGTCTCCCACCACCCCCACCCCCCAGCAGTGCAGGGGCACCCTCCACCAGGCCCCCACTCATGTCCCCCTGCACCCCCACCCCCCAGCAGTGCAGGGGCACCCTCCACCAGGCCCCCACTCATGTCTCCCACCACCCCCACCCCCCAGCCACCAGGGGCACACTCCACCAGGCCCCCACTCATGTCTCCCACCACCCCCACCCACCATGGGCAGCCTCCGCCAGGCCCTCACTCATGTCTCCCACCTACCCCCACCCCCCCAGCAGTGTGGGGCACCCTCCACCAGGCTCCCACCCATGTCTACCACATCCCCCACCCCCAGCCACCATGGGCAGCCCCCACCAGGCCCCCACTCATGTCTCCCACCCACCCCCACCCCCCAGCAGTGCAGGGGCACCCTCCACCAGGCCCCCACTCATGTCTCCCACCACCCCCGCCCCCCAGCATCCAGGGGCACCCTCCACCAGGCCCCCACTCATGTCCCCCTGCACCCCCACCCCCCAGCAGTGCAGGGGCACCCTCCACCAGGCCCCCACCCATGCCTCCCACCACCCCCACCCCCCAGCCACCAGGGGCAGCGTCCACCAGGCCCCCACTCATGTCTCCCACCACCCCCACCCCCCAGCAGTGGCAGTGCAGGGGCAGCCTCCACCAGGCCCCAACCCATGTCTCCCACCACCCCGACCCCCCAGCATCCAGGGGCACCCTCCACCAGGCCCCCACTCATGTCTCCCACCACCCCCACCCCCCAGCCACCATGGGCAGCCCCCGCCAGGCCCCCACTCATGTCTCCCACCACCCCCACCCCCCAGCAGTGCAGGGGCACCCTCCACCAGGCCCCCACTCATGTCTCCCACCACCCCCACCACCCAGCAGTGCAGGGGCACCTTCCACCAGGCCCCCACTCATGTCTCCCACCACCCCCACCCCCCAGCATCCAAGGGCACCCGCCACCAGGCCCCCACTCATGTCTCCCACCACCCCCACCCCCCAGCATCCGGGGGCACCCTCCACCAGGCCCCCACTCATGTCCCCCTGCACCCCCACCCCCCAGCAGTGCAGGGGCAGCCTCCACCAGGCCCCCACCCATGTCTCCCACCACCCCACCCCCCAGCCACCAGGGGCAGCCTCCACCAGGCCCCCACTCATGTCTCCCACCACCCCCACCCCCCAGCAGTGCAGGGGCACCCTCCACCAGGCCCCCACTCATGTCTCCCACCACCCCCACCCCCCAGCAGTGCAGGGGCAGCCTCCACCAGGCCCCCACTCATGTCTCCCACCACCCCCACCCCCCAGCATCCAGGGGCACCCTCCACCAGGCCCCCACTCATGTCTCCCACCACCCCCACCCCCCAGCAGTGCAGGGGCACCCTCCACCAGGCCCCCACACATGTCTCCCACCACCCCCACCCCCCACCCACCATGGGCAGCCTCTGCCAGGCCCCCACTCATGTCTCCCACCCACCCCCACCCCCCCAGCAGTGTGGGACACCCTCCACCAGGCTCCCAACCATGTCTACCACCACTCCCACCCCCCAGCCACCATGGGCAGCCCCCACCAGGCCCCCACTCATGTCTCCCACCCACCCCCACGCCCCAGAAGTGCAGGGGCACCCCCCACCAGTCTCCCACCCATGTTTACCACCCTCCCACCCCCCAGCCACCATGGGCAGCCCCCGCCAGGCCCCCACTCATGTCTCCCACCACCCCCACCCCCCAGCAGTGCAGGGGCACCCTCCACCATGCCCCCACTCATGTCTCCCACCACGCCCACCCCCCAGCAGTGCAGGGGCAGCCTCTGCCAGGCCCCCACTCATGTCTCCCACCACCCCCACCCCCCAGCAGTGCAGGGGCACCCTCCACCAGGCCCCCACTCATGTCTCCCACCACCCCCACCCCCCAGCAGTGCAGGGGAAGCCTCCACCAGGCCCCCACTCATGTCTCCCACCACCCCCACCCCCCAGCATCCAGGGGCACCCTCCACCAGGCCCCCACTCATGTCTCCCACCACCCCCACCCCCCAGCAGTGCAGGGGCACCCTCCACCAGGCCCCCACACATGTCTCCCACCACCCCCACCCCCCACCCACCATGGGCAGCCTCTGCCAGGCCCCCACTCATGTCTCCCACCCACCCCCACCCCCCCAGCAGTGTGGGACACCCTCCACCAGGCTCCCAACCATGTCTACCACCACTCCCACCCCCCAGCCACCATGGGCAGCCCCCACCAGGCCCCCACTCATGTCTCCCACCCACCCCCACGCCCCAGAAGTGCAGGGGCAGCCCCCACCAGTCTCCCACCCATGTTTACCACCCTCCCACCCCCCAGCCACCATGGGCAGCCCCCGCCAGGCCCCAACTCATGTCTCCCACCACCCCCACCCCCCAGCAGTGCAGGGGCACCCTCCACCAGGCCCCCACTCATGTCTCCCACCACGCCCACCCCCCAGCAGTGCAGGGGCAGCCTCTGCCAGGCCCCCACTCATGTCTCCCACCACCCCCACCCCCCAGCAGTGCAGGGGCACCCTCCACCAGCCCCCACCCATGTCTCCCACCACCCCCACCCCCCAGCCACCAGCGGCACCCTCCACCAGGCCCCCACTCATGTCCAATTCATGTCTCCCACCACCACCACCCCCCAGCAGTGCAGGGGCACCCTCCACCAGGCCCCCACTCATGTCTCCCACCACCCCCCAGCAGTGCAGGGGCACCTTCCACCAGGCCCCCACTCATGTCTCCCAGTAGGAAAAAATAGAGGAAAAGCATGTGTTTCTATACTTTTTTCCCATATGCTGATTGGCGGGCGATCCTTTTGTTTGACGCATTTGGTAAGTTTCCAGTACATCTTCTATGGTGTCATTAGAGTGCAAAGGATGAATTGTATAATGGTCTAAAATATTTGATATTGTAGCAGGATCTAGTAGCTCAAATTGACCAGCTTCTTGTGTTTCTTGAATTATTTCAGTTGTATCTTTCAAGTTTTCTTCAATATTAATTTCTTTGTAATATTCATTATTCTCTTTAAGATATTGGAAGGCTTGTCTAACTTTATGTAAATCTACCAGCTGTTGCCATATTTTTTTGTCTTTTGTAGGTACTCCATTTACTAAGATAATTAAAGATTGCTGCATTGGACGTTGCACTCCTAGAGTATGCACATTTTCTTTTAGATCTAATGATAAATAAACTACTTTTCCACAAATGCCTTTTACCAATTCAGAGGGAGGTAATTTTGCTGTTTTTGGTTGAAAGTGTATTATTGCTTGAAATGGGTGTACTGTTTGAATTATGATGCACATAAATTAAGTTGTTGTAGGGGTTTTGGTACTGGGTATAATTCCAAATTATTTGTGATAGCACGTGAAGGAGTTTGGTTGTTGTCAAGTTTTGTAGTGCAGTAACTGCAAAGTATTAAGGGGTCAATTATTTCGTATTTGTTTTCTGCTACAAGGTAGAGAGCTAATTCAAACCATTTAGAATCTTCATTGTCTTCTATTTTGTATGATAGGTCTACAGTTTTTGCGTTACTTTTATAAAAAGTTCTACGGCAACATACACATACATGGTTTGGTGCTTCAGCTGATGTACTTTTAAATTTTAGTATTTCTTTTTTGTATGTGTTTAGCAAAACGTTGCCATGTGTAGAATTGTTGCTTAATTGGTTTAAAGCTATTTCATTCTGTAAATGGCTTTCACTTCCAAAATATTTTTTCTGCATATAGTCAATTTCTTCAAGTAGGTCTTTTGCTGTACCATGTGGAAGGATGTTATTTAAATTTGCTAGTGCTAAAGCAGGACTTTTAGCATAGTACAGTGTATAGACTAGATTTCTTATAGTTGAATGATGTGTTGATATCCTTTTGATATCATGGAAAGTGGTTTTACATGTAGGTCCTGTAATTCAGGCCAAGGTATCCATATTTTGCAGTAGTTTAATTTTGATTTTGTCTTTGCTTTTTACATATTTATTGAGGAATTGGTGTAAAGATTTGAAACATTGTTTGGGAATGTTACACATTGACGTGCATGGCCATTTGTACACTGGACGTTCTGATTCAATTGAATGGAGGGGTAATTCTAAGTTTTCAGGGCATATTTTTGTAAGGAGTACTTCTTGTTCCATTATGGTATTATTCACTTTTTCATAACCTCGACCACTGCTATGTATGGCAATTGTATTTGTTTGCTTTTGTTTGTACGCTTCTTCATTAAAATATGGTTCTGTGCTCGTAGTGTGATTCCATTCACCTCCGCAGATACTTAAGAAGTTCTTTCTGTTGACATTTCGCTTATTGAGAAGTATTTTGTGTAATTTAGTTATTAGTTTTGTTAGTGGTTTCATTTTGTTTAACAGTAAAATAAATAACTTTCTTTTGAGAAGAATTGCACTGTCCATCACGCTTCTAAGATTAATTTCCTACCATAGGTTTTAAGCATTGAACCTGATTTCTCTCCTGTTTTTATAAGATTTTGAAGGACTTTGTGACGGTACATTTTGGCTAAAATACTTTTCTTTGTATGCTTACTTTGCACCATATTAAAATTTAAAGTAGTAGTTTTATCTGTAGTGATAGCTGATTTTCTGTTAATTGTTTTTTGGTTTCTTTTACATTTTGATAGAGGAGGCAAAGTTTTTGTACTTGAAACGTCTTGTGTTTCACTAAATGACTGTATTAGCTGTTTTGTTTCAACTTTTTTTACAAATTCTGCTAGAGATGGATGCTTATGTTGGATACTTTTATTTTCATTTGCTCTACTTTTGCGTTGCTTTCTTCGGACTTGACTTTTGGTAGGCATTCTTTAGGGTCTGTTGAAAAAAATAAAGAAGGTATGGGTTGGGGTGTTCTGCAATGTATGTGTGCTGTGTGCATGAGTGTTTGAGTAAGGTGATAAAGATGTATGTAATGGTGTGTGATTGTGCATTGGGTACTACAACTAGTAGGGATAGGTATTCTTGAATGTATGTGTTACTAAACTGGGGTTCAGATGACAGAAAAGTAAGCGAGTGGTGTGGAAAAGTACAAATAGTAAATCTAATGTATACAATTAAAACAGTTGTTTGTTCTATAATATGAAAATTGTAGCGGTTCAGTTGGGTAATTTGTGTGTCCAAAAATAGGAATTTGTGGGCCATTCTGGCTGTAAATCGCTGTTTAAGACATGGAGATTTTTGGACAAAATGGTACACAATCTCTATTTTTAGGCACAGAAATAGCTTGTATTAACTTTACAGTATGTTTGAGTAATAATACAAATATTATGGTGATATTCTACTTACTTTTTTTCTTAAATTAACAGGTAACTTCTTAGTTCTTCTTTGTTCTTCGAATTCGGCTGCTTCTTTTCAGGAGACTG
This sequence comes from Ambystoma mexicanum, assembly GCF_040938575.1. Classification (NCBI taxonomy): domain Eukaryota; kingdom Metazoa; phylum Chordata; class Amphibia; order Caudata; family Ambystomatidae; genus Ambystoma; species Ambystoma mexicanum. Next base: position 334,382,693 of record NC_090933.1, on the reverse strand, counting down.
GTCTTCACTGCAATTGTAAAAGATTCAAATTTGTAATTTTGTTTGTATATAGCAGTGTTTTTAATTTAGATATCGATTTTTTTAATTGAAATCCTCAGCGGCTTCTTCAAAACCATAAGTTTAATTTATTTACATAAGATACATTGCATCAGTTCAGTACATATGATATGTTCTTAATGAACAAATTGTATTGAATGACTAACTGTAGCAAAACAAATATCTTTACTATGTCTTGTGAAATTTATAATATACCAGTGAATACCACTATTTCTGTAACTAAGCTGTTCTAGGTAATAGCGCCTCAATGTCATGCCTAAACAAAAAATATAAAATTGTATAAGTATTTTTTAAAGATTTAAACATAGATTGTGCTTGCATGCAATTTTGTTTGAATATATGTAGTTTATATATTTCATTTAAAAAATGTTAGTTTAACATGATTTGAGTGTGTGTGTATAAAGAAAGTAAATAGTATAAAGGTTTATAAGTGATAGTTGATTTTAGGAAATTGAAAAAAAACAGTAAATTCATTTTACAAATTACACAAGCTAAAAGTCTGTTTGAAAATGTGTTCATCTACTGTACAGAAAATATGCATACCTTAAGTGTGTGTTCATGCATATGGATATGCATTGAGCTGCAAGTAGAAATCTTGGAGACTTGTACAGTATTTCTGGTAGATGGTGCTTGCAAATGATATGACACTTGCACTCAGAGAGATTCAAAGTACATTTGCAGTGCTGATCTATGATGATGCAGTTAGATGTAGAGGTCTTGAATGTGATTGGTGCATGGTCATGTGACTTCTTAGCTACATCCAATGAGGGAATGGCAGAGAGAGTGAAATGGAAATGGTAGAAGGGCTGTTCATGTTACGATATGTCCGCGGACATGGCGGTAGTTCGCGGACATCGGGAGTTACATCCGGGGATTTTTGGGTTCAGAAGTCATGCAAATGAGAATGAGTACTGAAAGGGATTGTTCAGGAAAATTTAGTGGGTGTGTTGTGCCAGAAGAGAGTTTCTCATATACTGTTTTTGCTGAGAGAACAACAGATAGCTATGTCTGTGTGTTTTAGGAAAAAGATTGTATGGATTTTGGGAGATTCATGGATATATTGGTTGAAGGTGCATGCAGAAAGCTGTGGAGTAGCTGTAGATCTTGGATTCCCACATGTGGAAGTACACTGGCATGGAGCACGTGGAATGAAGTGGTTGGACTTGCTACCTCTCTGTGCTACTTTGGAGACAGAGCAACATCCAGACATAATTGTAATTCATTTTGGAGGGAACAGTTTAGGACATGTGACTGGAATTTCTTTGCAATTTGCTATGAAAGAAGGACTTGGGAAGGTTATGGACATGTTTCCTAATTCTCAAGTGATATTTTCACGGATTGCGCAGAGACAAATGTGGCTTTGTTCTTCTTCATTTGGTCCACAAATGGAAAAAGCAAGGCGCAATGTTAATAAAGCTGTTTGTGCCTTTCTAAAAGATTTTGGCATGTCTTCTTTTCACAATGAAAATATTCTGTTTCGTACTACAAACATTTTTCGCAGAGATGGAGTCCATCTTACTTATGGTGGCAATCAGATTTTTCTGAGAAACGTACAAAATGCATTGCAACCTTTTTTGGAATTACAACATCCATTTTGAAGTAGGTGTTAAGCATTTATAATTTTTGACTTACAAACACCTCCCAAAGGCTCTTTTCAGAGCCACCACTTCCTCCCAGAGAAAATTGCAATGTTTGTGATAGGGTAGCAACCCAATTTTTTAAATGTTTGCGAACTGTCCACGGACTTCTAAAAAATACAAAGGGACCAGCTTCATTTATTTTCACTTCTATTTTTTAACTGTGAAAGGCGGCTCTGAAAAGAGCCTTATTTTTTTTTTATTTTTGTTATTTTGTATTTTTTTTGTTTTTTATACACGACACATTAGGAGAGGAGGGGAAAGGAAGGTAAAGGGGGGACACCAACCACAGGGATAGGAAAGGGCGAGCTGAGAGAAGAAGATGTAGAGTGGGTTTTATTTGGGTAGTGAGCAGATCTTCTCGTGCTCTGAGACGATAGTCTCAAAAGCATTACAAAGTCACTCCCCCCTGCAGAGTACTGTGTCACAGTACATACATACAACTGTGACCCTCGAAAGGTAAGGGTCATCAGCATTCTGTATGGCCTGTGAGGCAGCTTGAGGAAGACGCTGTCCCACAGAGGTGGTCCTTGTGGTGACAGGATCAGAAACAGAGGATGAAGTAGAGGAAATCAACCTGCTACATTCTTCGCAAGGTACAACCCTGCGAATAACCCCAGAGTGAAATGACCTCAGGTGTCGCTTCATAGTAGTGGTCCCAAAGCTGTACTTACCGTGCTTCCCGCGACTGAGTATCATTTTGCACTCATTGCAGGTAACACGGTTCGCACAAGTCTTAGGACCATTCCCATGAATGGTAAATAACTGCCACACCCAAGACTCACGCCTATTGCGGGTAGTAGGGATTTCCTCTACCTCATTCTCATCATCCTCTTCTTCCTCCTCAGCATCCTCACTCCTGTTCCCCTCTTCAAGCCCTTGGGGAGGTGGTGGTGGTGGAGGGGGTGGCGGTGGTGCTGAAGCAGGTGCAGCACCAGGTGGCAGTAGTTCAGTCATGGATGCCATCTCGATGATGGTGTAATCTGCAGGTGGCAGCACAAATCGCTGTGTTCTGAAGAATAGCCAGAAACACAATGAGAATAAGCTCTAGGGTGTGGTATTTTATAGGGGTGCTTGTGCACGGTCCGCGGACATGTGCGCGGTCCGCGGACAGATCGAACACAAAAAAAGTTTGAAAAGTTTCAAATGGTATGTAGAAACTTTGGATTACTATGTGGGACTTGTGCCATGGTGAGATTTTATTGAAAAATATTATGGATTAATTGAAAATGTACTTTTAAATTGTTTGGGGACACGAACAGTGTCCGCATTCAGAACACGCGATCAGTCCACGAAGGAAGCGCATGTCAGCAGGACACCAAATGCACAGAGATTGGTTAGCGCATGCTTGTTGCTGTTCTACGGACACTGTTCGGGTCGTGAAGTAATTAAAAATGCGTCATACGTGAAACGAACATTTCAGGACACTGCGTGTGTTCTTAGAACAGTTTAAACTTGCTAGCGAACAGTAAGGACAGATGCATTGTTTTTCAGGACACGTCCAATTTCATTTATGTACGAACATTTCAGGACACCAATTGTGTTCTTAGAACAGTTTCAACTTTCTAGCGAACAGTACGGACAGGTATAGTGTTCTTTAAGACACCTCCGTTTGTGTTTAATTACGAACAATTCAGGACACCACGTGAGTTCTTAGAACAGTTTGAACTTGCTAGCGAACACTAGGAACAGGTATAGTGTTCTTCAGGACACCTCCATTTTCATTTACGTACGAACATTTCAGGACACCAATTGTGTTCTTAGAACAGTTTAAACTTGATAGCGAACACTACGGACAGATATAGCGCCTCATTACAACCCAGGCGTTAAGGGTTTAAAGGCCCCGTCGGCGCCGTTAACCCTTAACGCCTGATTACCATTTTAACGCCTGCTTTTAGCAGGCGCTAAAATGCAAGGCGCTAACCCGCCTTGGTGCTAATTACGGCACCGTAATTTACGGTGCCGTAATTAGCGCCTTCCCCACTCCCATTATGCCCTATGGGGCAAAAATGGGAATGGGGAAGGGTAAATGGGGAATGGGGATTTACCGCCCCACTCACCTTGGAATGGGGCGGTAAATCCACCATCCACCATGGTGTAAACAGAGTTTACACCATGGTGGTAAAGTAGGGAACTTACCGCCAGGGTTGTAATGAGGCCCATAGTGTTCTTTAGGACACTTTAATTTTTTTTTTTTACGAACATTTCAGGACGCCGCGTGTGTTCTTAGAATAGTTTCATCTTGCTAGCGAGCACTACGAACAGGTATAGTGTTCTTCAGGATACCACCATTTTTGTTTACGTACGAACATTCCAGGACACCAATTGTGCTCTTAGAACAGTTTAAACTTGATAGCGAACACTACGGACAGATATTTGTTCTTTAGGACACTTGAATTTTTTTTTTTTACGAACATTTCAGGACAAAGCGTGTGTTCTTAGAACAGTTTGATCTTGCTAGCGAACAGTACGAACAGGTATAGTGTTCTTCAGGACACCTCCATTTTTGTTTATTTACGAACATTTCAGAACACCTGCACTGTCCGCGGACACCTATATTGTTTTTAAAAAAAAAATGAAACTATTTACAACACAATATACAAATTAAACTTTATTTAACATATATTAATAATTTATGACAGAGAAGGTGAGGCAGAAACAGAAACAAAAACAGGAGAATTAGGGGTTTCAACATGATTGTTATTAGGTGAAGAAGGGATGGAAGTCTCATCAAAACATTTTGAGTTATGGAGAGGGTTTGGGGATAATTGACTGGGATATGGTGAGGAGGGATAAGTACATGTGGGGCAACGGTACAAGGTTTTTGGTTTAAAATGATCTTCCACAAAAGTTTTCAATTTATTAAAATTAGTCAACAATAAATCCATTTTTTCTTCTATACTGTGAAAAGTATTATCCATAACAGGCTTTTCTGAAGTATTTTCTATTTTGGTATGCTCTGTACAAAAAAATATATATATGTTAAATGTATACAAAAAAATAATAATTAAATGGTTTATATTATAAAGTGTTTACCATTAGTACCACTATCTTGTGACATTTCTTCATGTGGGAAATGCTCCTCTAGCCATTCCAGAGTACTAGACATTTCTGTGAGAAAAAAAAAAGATAATATATTTTTTTAATACAGAAAGTTTATAAATATATGAATAAAATTAAGTACACTTACTATTTCAGGTAAGATATGTCCTATGTACTCAGTGGGTCTGCTCTTGTTCTCAGTTCTGTCGTGTTTGTGAGGTAATTATGTTGGAAGCCAATTTATCTTCTTGTGGTATATTCCATTTGAGAACATAGTGCATTTAAATGAATGGTTAGTGTGTTGTCTATATGGGTTACATTTCTTATGTATTAGTACATATAATGTGTTTGTGTGCTCCTTTTTGAATTTGTTAAATTTCCCTATGTTATGATATAACAATCAAACATACTCCCCCAGAGTTTTTAGGTAGTAGTACTTTTCTTCGAACATCTCCTCGAACATTAAATGAGTTCGCGGACACCAAGTACAGTAGAAGAGATTCAGTCAGTTCCATATGACATGTATATAAAGTCAAAGTCATTATTGTTAAGTTGCACTACTAAAAACCTATGATATTCAGTGAAAAAACTGTGTTAAATGGACGTTATTGTTAAGTTGCACTACTAAAAACCTAAGAAATTCAGTGAAAAAACTTTGTTAAATGGACGTTATGGTTAAGTTGCGCTGCTAAAAACCTATGAAATTCAGTGAAAAAACTTTGTTAAAGGGACGTTATGGTTAAGTTGCGCTGCTAAAAACCAATGAAATTCAGTGAAAAAACTTTGTTAAAGGGACGTTATGGTTAAGTTGCGCTGCTAAATAACTTTCAAATTCAGTGAAAAAACGTTGTTAAAGGGACGTTATGGTTCCAAGTAAAACTGAAAAACCCTTGAAATTCGCCAGTTATGGTAAGCTAAGCAACCATAACTCGCGCCACCTCTGTGCACTGCTAAGCCTAACACCCAGGACATCAAAGATGACATCACAAATGTCATTGATGACATCACTGATGACATCACATGTGCATTTACCTTTCATGAAAAGTCTCTACAAGGTATTCTTAGTGTAATGTTAATAAAAAAAGTGTCAAAGATTATTGGAATGAATATCAAGTGCTAATCAGTGTATTAAGCAATGCATTGATATAAATAGCATTCTATTATGAAGTTCCATCCAGTATACTAAGGTACTCATGTAGAAACATAGGCATTGTGTGCAGCATACACGATGGAGGTGCAATATTCATAAGCTTGCCATGTTGAATAGTGAAATAATAACTGTTTTCATATTACAGTTTTGCGTACAGTGAAACTTGTGATAAGTAGGTAATAAAACCCACCTACTACATAATTGCATTATTATAGATAAATCACAAAGAGACAACACCACATACAAATATGAATATATACAAGGGAATTGAAGTAAGAAAAAAAAAACAGCAATAGTAACAAAAAGTTTTCATAACCTAACTGATTACCTTTATGCAGAGAAATGATTGCTCTTTTTCAAAGCTGTTACTTACCCTATCTATATATATCACATGATGTGTCTGGACCCTAAGGAAAATAGTGTGAGTACAACATATAAAAATATGAGTATATACAGATAAAGTACAGTAATAAAAAAACATCAAAACTAACAGAAAGTGCTGATAAATCTACTGATAATTTTAATGCACAAAAAGGATTTCTGTCTTTCAATGTTGTGTCTTCCCCTATGTATATGTTTCATATGATATGACTGGACCATAAGGGAATTATTGTAAGAACATACTTGAAGGATAAGTCTATGAATATAGTACATTTACAATTTTTAGTTCCTGACTGTTACTGAAGAAAATCATGTGGCCTAGATATGTCAGGAAAGGAAAAAAGGGGGAGTCAGACATGTGATGTCATCAGTGATGTCATCAATGACATTTGTGATGTCATCTTTGATGTCCTGGGTGTAAGGCTTAGCAGTGCACGGTGGTGGTGCGAGTTATGGTTGCTTAGCTTACCATAACTGGCGAATTTCAAGGGTTTTTCGGTTTTACTTGGAACCACAACGTCCCTTTAAAAAAGGTTTTTCACTGAATTTAAAATGTTTTTAGCAGTGCAACTTAACCATAACGTCCCTTTAACACAGTTTTTTCACTGAATATTTATATATATATATATATACATATAACATAGCCACGGTAGTGGCCTTGTAGTTATGGTTAAGTTGCTGTTTCCATAGGAAGAGCACTTTTTGGGTGGTTTATAACTTCGCTCCCCCTGGACGAATCCTCACCAAACTTTGCAAAAAAAGTATATGGCCCACTCGGAATTTTCTTGTAAAGTTTGGTGAGGTTTGGTCCAGGGAGGGCAAAGTTATAAGGGGGGTCCTAAAACTTTTTTTTTTCCCATAGACATAATGGGAAAAAACTTTGCTCACGCCTACAGCCCAAAGCGCTGGACGGATTTACACCAAATTTGCAGCAGGAGCGGCAGCTTGGTCCAGAAAGCGTTCTTATTTTATTTGGTGTAAATCTGTCCAGTAGTTTTTTTAAAAAAAGACAAAAATGTAAGTGAAAAAAATTAGTGATATCTGTGTCCGCTTTGCGGACACACTTCCCTGTTCGCTCCTGGACAGGACGGCGATTGGGCAAGCGACTTACGTGATGTCCACGGACATCTGATGTGCTCTCCCATTGGCTGTAGTAAAGCGTGCAGTGCGTCTTATTTTCAGAGATGCACGCCATCTTAGTTTATTGTTCGTATATTGGCATCTGTGGCAAGCTCTGCGGTGACTTCAGACTTCACAAGTGGCTATCACAACGTAACAAGCGAAAATTCTGATGCAATAAGATCAGAGGACAGCGGGACCTCCAATGGGGCTGTGTGAGGCTCATGTGGATTACACTTCCTGAACGTCCCAGGCTGCTGCAGACTTGCAGGAGACACGCCATCATACACGGTGGCCTGCGAAGGACCGAGGAGCGGATATCCTGTTCCCCCCACCCCTGCTCATTACCCGCTCATTACCCGTGTCTCCCTCCTGTACCCCCCACCCCTGCTCATTACCCGTGTCTCCCTCCTGTATCCCCCCACCCTGCCCATTATCAGTGTCTCCCTCCTGTACCCCCCATCCCCGCTCATGCCCGTGTCTCTCTTGTGTTCCCCCCCGCTCATTACCCGTGTCTCTCTCTTGTTTCCCGTGCCCCCGCTCATTACTGTATCTCCCTCCTGTTGCCCCCCAACCCCCGCTCATGCCCTGTGTCTCTCTCCTGTTACCCCCCACCCCCCGCTCATGCCCCGTGTCTCCCTTGTGTTCCCCCCACCCCCCGTTTATGCCCCGTGTCTCCCTGCTGTTGACTGCCAACCCCGCCCATGCCCCGTGTCGCCCTCGTGTTCCCCCCACCCCCCGCTCATGTCCCGTGTCTCTCTCCTGTTGCCCCCCACCCTCCGCTCATGCCCCGTGTCTCTCTGGTGTTGCCCTATTCATGCCCCGTGTCTCCCTCCTGTTGCCCCCCACCCTCCGCTCATGCCCTGTGTCTCTCTGGTGTTGCCCTATTCATGCCCCGTGTCTCTCTCCTGTTACCCCCCACCCCCCGCTCATGCCCCGTGTCTCCCTGCTGTTACCCCCCACCCTCCGCTCATGCCCCGTGTCTCTCTGGTGTTGCCCTATTCATGCCCTGTGTCTCTCTCCTGTTACCCCCCACCCCCCGCTCATGCCCCGTGTCTCCCTCCTCGTGTTCCCCCCACCCCCCGCTCATGCCACGTGTCTCCCCCCACACCCCACTCATGCCCCGTGTCTCCCTCCTGTTGTCCCCCACCTCCCGCTCATGCCCCATGTCTCCCTGCTGTTGCCCCCCACCCCCCGCTCATACCCCATGTCTCCCTGCTGTTGCCCCCACCCCCCGCTCATGCCCCGTGTCTCTCTCCTGTTACCCCCCCACCCCCCGCTCATGCCCCATGTCTCTCTCCTGTTACCCGCCACCCCCCTCTCATGCCCCGTGACTCTCTCCTGTTGCCCCCCACCCCTGGTCATGCACTGTCTCTCCCTGCTGTTGCCCCCCACCGCCGCTCATGCCTCGTGTCTCTCTCCTGTTAACCCCCACCCCCTCTCATGCCCCATGTCTCCCTCGTGTTCCCCCCAGCCCCCGCTCATGCCCCGTGTCTCCCTGCTGTTACCCCCACCCTCCGCTCATGCCCCGTGTCTCTCTGCTGTTGCCCTGCTCATGCCCCGTGTCTCTCACATGTTGCCCCCCACCCCCCGCTCATGCCCCGTGTCTCTCTCCTGTTACCCCCCACCCCATCTCATGCCCCGTGTCTCTCTCCTGTTGCCCGCCACCCCCGCTCATGCCCCATCTCTCTCTCCTGTTGCCCCCCACCTCCCAGTCATGCCCTGTGTCTCCCTGTTGCCCCCCACCCCGGTCATGCCCCTTGTCTCCTTCCTGTTGCCCTCCACCCCCCGCTCATGCCCCGTGTCTCTCTCCTGTTACCCCCACCCCCCGATCATGCCCCGTGTCTCCCTGCTGTTGTCCCCCACCCTCTGCTCATGCCCCATGTCTCCCTGCTGTTGCCCCTCCAACCCCCGCTCATGCCCCGTGTCTCTCTCCTGTTACCCCCCACCCCACACTCATGCCCCGTGTGTCTTTCCTGTTACCCCCCACACCCCTCTCATGCCCTGTGTCTCTCTCCTGTTGCCCCCCACCTCCCAGTCATGCCCTGTGTCTCCCTGTTGCCCCCCACCCCGGTCATGCCCCTTGTCTCCTTCCTGTTGCCCTTCACCCCCCGCTCATGCCCCGTGTCTCTCTCCTGTTATCCCCCACCCCCCACTCATGCCCCGTGTCTCCCTGTTGCCCCTCACCCCAGTCATGCCCCTTGTCTCCTTCCTGTTGCCCCCACCCCCCACTCATGTGCCATGTCTCTCTCCTGTTACCCCCCACCCCCGCTATGCCCGTGTCTCCCTGCTGTTGCCCCCCACCCTCTGCTCATGCCCCGTGTCTCCCTGCTGTTGCCCCTCCAACCCCCGCTCATGCCCCGTGTCTCTCTCCTGTTACCCCCCACCCCACACTCATGCCCCGTGTGTATTTCCTGTTACCCCCCACACCCCTCTCATGCCCTGTGTCTCCCTGCTGTTGCCCCTCACCCCCCGCTCATGCCCCATGTCTCCCTGCTGTTGCCCCCACCCCCCACTCATGCCCAGTGTCTCTCTCCTGTTTCCAACCAACCCCTGGTCATGCCCCATGTCTCCCTGCTGTTGCCCCCCAACCCCCGCTCATGCCCCATGTCTCTCTCCTGTTCCCCCCACCTCCCGATCATGCCTCGTGTCTCCCCTGTTCCCCCCACCCCTGCTCATGCCCCCTGTCTCTCTCCTGTTACCCCCCACCCCCTCTCATACCCCGTGACTCCCTGCTGTTGCTAGCCGCTCATGCCCCGTGTCTCTGTCCTGTTACCCCCACCCCCTGCTCATGCCCTGTGTCTCTCTCATGTTCCGCCCAACCCCCGCTCATGCCCTGTGTCTCCGTGCTGTTGCCCCCCACCCCACGGTCATGCCCCTTGTCTCCCTGCTGTTTTCCCCCACCCCCTCTCATGCCCCATGTCTCCCTGCTGTTGCCCCCCACCCCCCGCTCATGCCCGTGTCTCCCTCGTGTTCTCCCCACCCCCGCTCATGCCCCGTGTCTCCCTGCTGTTGCCCGCCACACCCCGCTCATGCCCCGTGTCTCCCTGCTGTTGCCCACCACCTCGCGCTCATGCGCGGTGTCTCTCTCCTGTTACCCTCCCGCTCATGCCCTGTGACTCCCTCGTGTTCCCCCCACCCCCGTTCATACCCCGTCTCTCCCTGCTATTGCCCTCACCCCCTGCTCATGACCTGTGTCTCCTTCCTGTTGCCCCCTACCCCCGCTCATGCCCCGTGTCTTTCTCCTGTTACCCCCCACCGGCCGCTCATGCCCTGTGTCTCCCTGCTGTTGACCCCCACCTACCGCTCATGCCCTGTTTCTCCCTGCTGTTGCCCAAACCCCCCCGCTCATGCCCCGTATCTCTCTCCTGTTATCCCCCACCCCCGCTCATGCCACGTGTCTCCCTGCCGTTGCCCCCCATCCCCTGCTCATGCCCTGTGTCTCCCTTGCTGGTGCCCCTTACCCCCCGGTCAGGACCCGTGTCGCTCTCCTGTTGCCCCCCACCCCCTGGTCATGCCCCTGTCTCCCTGCTGTTGCCCCCACCCCCCGGTCATGCCCCGTGCCTCCCTGCTGTTGCCCCTCCGCTCATGCCCCGTGTCTCTCTCCTGTTGCCCCCACCCCTACGCCCATGCCCTGTGTCTCTCTCCTGTTACCCCCCACCCCCGCTCATGCCCTGTGTCTCCCTCGTGTTCCCCCACTCCCTGCTCATGCCCCTTGTCTCCCTGCTGTTGCCCCCCACCCTCCGCTCATGCCCCGTGTCTCCTGCTGTTGCCCCACCCCTGCTCATGCCCCGTGTCTCCCTGCTGTTGCCCCCCACCGTCTGCTCATGCCCCGTGTCTCCCTGCTGTTGCCCCCCACCCCATGCTTATGCCCCATGTCTCTATCCAGTTACCCCCCTACCCATCTCTCATGCCCCGTGTCTCTCTCCTGTTAACCCCCACTCCCTGCTCATGCCCTTTGTCTCTCTCCTGTTGCCCCCACCCCCAGCCCACCCCCAGCTCATGCCTGTGTCTCTCTCCTGTTACCCCCCACCCCCCTCTCATGCCCTGTGTCTCCCTGCTGTTGCCCCCCACCCCCGCTCATTCCCCGTGTCTCTCTCCTGTTACCCCCCAACCCCCCTCTCATGCCCCGTGTCTCTCTCCTGTTGCCCCTCACACCCCGGTCATGCCCCATGTCTTCCTGCTGTTGCCCCATCCCCTGCTCATGCCCTGTGTCTCTCTCCTGTTACCCCCACCCCCCTCTCATGCCCCATGTCTCTCTCCTGTTGCCCCTCACACCCCGGTCATGCCCCATGTCTTCCTGCTGTTGCCCCCCACCCCCGCTCATGCCCTGTGTCTCTCCCCTGGTACCCCCCCACCCCCCGCTCATGCCCCGTGTCTCCCTGCTGTTGCCCCCATCCCCTAGTCATGCCTCGTGTCTCCCTGCTGTTGCCCCCCACACCCCGCTAATGCCCCGTGTCTCCCTGCTGTTGCCCCCCACCCCCGCTTATGCCATGTGTCTCTCTCCTGTTACCCCCCACCCCCCTTTCATGCCCCGTGTCTCCCTCGTGTTCCCCCCCGCTCATGCCCGTGTCTCCCTCTTGATACCCCCACCCCTCTCTCATGCCCTCCTGTTGCCCCTCACCCCCCGGCCACGTCCCGTGTCTTCCTGCTGTTGCCCACCACCCCCCGCTTATGCCCCGTGTCTCTCCCCTGTTACATCCCCACCCCCTGCTCATGCCCCGTGTCTCCCTGCTGTTGCCCCCCACCCCCGGTCATGCCCCGTGTCTCCCTGCTGTTGCCCCCCCGCTCATGCCCCATGTCTCCCTGCTGTTGCCCCCTATGCCCGCTCATGCCCCGTGTCTCTCTCCTGTTACCCCCCAACCCCCTCTCATGCCCCGTGTCTCCCTCGTGTTCCCCCCACCCCCCGCTCATGCCCTGTGTCTCCCTGCTGTTGCCCCCATCCCCCTCTCATGCCCTGTGTCTCGCTCCTGTTACCCCCACCCCCCTCTCATGCCCTGTATCTCCCTCGTGTTCCCCCCACCCCCCGCTCATGCCCCGTGTCTCCCTGCTGTTGCCCCCATCCCCCTCTCATGCCCTGTGTGTCGCTCCTGTTACCCCCATCCCCCCTCTCATGCCCCGTGTCTCTCTCCTGTTACCCCCCACCCCCCGGTCATGCCCTGTGTCTCCCTGCTGTTGCCCCCCAAACTCCGCTCATGCCCCGTGTCTCCCTGCTGTTGCCCCCCACCCCCCCGGCTCATTCCCCGTGTCTCTCTCCTGTTACCCCCACCCCTCTCTCATGCCCTGTGTCTCTCTCCTGTTACCCCCCACCCCTCTCTCATGCCCCGTGTCTCTCTCCTGTTACCCCCCACCCTTCTCTCATGCCCCATGTCTCTCTCCTGTTGCCCCCCACCCCCCGCTTATGCCCCATGTCTCCCTGCTGTTGCCCCCACCCCCCACTCATGCCCCGTGTCTCTCCCCTGTTACCCCCACACCCCTCTCATGCCCTGTGACTCCCTCCTGTTGCCCCCCACCCTCCGCTCATGCCCTGTGTTTCTCTCCTGTTACCCCCCAACCCCTGGTCATGCCTCGTGTCTCCCTGCTGTTGTCCCCCATGCCCTGCTCATGCCCCGTGTCTTTCTCCTGTTCACCCCACTCCCCGCTCATGCCTCGTGTCTCCCCTGTTTCCCCCCCACCCCCGCTCATGCCCCGTGTCTCCCTGTTGTTGTCCCCCACCTCCCCGCTCATGCCCCGTGTCTTTCTCCTGTTCACCCCACTCCCCGCTCATGCCTCGTGTCTCCCCTGTTCCCCTCACCCCTGCTCATGCCCCATGTCTCCCTGCTGTTGCCCCACTTCCCGCTCATGCCCCGTGTCTCTCTCCTGTTACCCCCACTCCCCTCTCATGCCCCGTGTCTCCCTCCTGTTGCCCCCCACGCCCCGCTCATGCCCGTGTTTCTCTCCTGTTACCCCCCACACCCCGGTCACGCCTCGTGTCTCCCTGCTGTTGTCCCCCACGACCCGCTCATGCCCCATTTCTTTCTCCTGTTCACCCCATTCCCTACTCATGCCTCGTGTCTCCCCTGTTTCCCCCCCAACCCCCGCTCATGCCCCGTGTCTCCCTGTTGTTGCCCCCACACCCCGCTCATGCCCCGTGTCTCTCTCCTGTTACCCCCACCCCCCTCTCATGCCCTGTGTCTCCCTCCTGTTGCCCTCCATCCCCGCTCATGCCCCATGTCTCTCTCCTGTTCCCCCACCTCCGCTTATGCCTCGTGTCTCTCCTGTTACCCCCCACCCCCTGCTCATGCCCCATGTCTCCCTCCTGTTACCCCCCACCCCCCTCTCATGCCCCGTGTCTCCCTCATGTTCCGCCCACCCCCGCTCATACCTCGTGTCTCCCTGCTGTTGCCCCCCATCCCTGCTCATGCCCCGTGTCTCTCTCCTGTTACCCCCCACCCCCCGGTCATGCCCTGTGTCTCCCTGCTGTTAACCCCCACCCCCCGCTCATGCCCCATGTCTCCCTGCTTTTGCCCCCCACCCCCCTCTCATGCCCCGTGTCTCTCTCCTGTTACCCCCACCCCCCTCTCATGCCCCGTGTCTCTCTCCTGTTACCCCCCACCCCTCGCTCATGTCCCGTGTCTCTCTCCTGTTACCGCCCACCCCTCTCTCATGCCCCATATCTCTCTCCTGTTGCCCCTCACCCCCCGGTCACACCCCGTGTCTTCCTGCTGTTGCCCCCCACCCCCCGCTCATGCCCCGTGTCTCTCCCCTGTTACCCCCCCATCCCCGGTCATGCCCCGTGTCTTCCTGCTGTTGCCCCCCACCCCCGATCATGCCCTGTGTTTCTCTCTCTGTTACACCCCACCCCCTCTCATGCCCAGTGTCTCTCTCCTTTTGCCCCCCACCCCCGGTCATGCCCCATGTCTCCCTGCTGTTGCCCCACAACCGCCGCTCATGCCCTGTGTCTCTCTCCTGTTAGACCCCACACCCTCTCATGCCCAGTGTCTCTCTCCTGTTGCCCCCCACCCCCCTCTCATGACCCGTGTCTCTCTCTTGTTGCCCCCCACCACATGGTCATTCCCTGTGTCTACCTGCTGTTGCCCCCCACCCCTCGCTCATGCCCCGTGTCTCTCTCCTGTTACCTCCCACCCCCCGGTCTTGCCCTGTGTCTCTCTCCTGTTACCCCCCACCCCCCGGTCTTGCCCTGTGTCTCCCCGCTGTTGTCCTCCACCGCCGACTCCTGCCCCATGTCTCTCTCCTGTTCCGCCCACCTCCCGCTCATGCCTCATGTCTCCTGTGTTCCCCCTCACCCCCGCTCATGTCCCGTGTCACCCTGCTGTTGCCCCCCATCCCTGCTCATGCCCCGTGTCTCTCTCCTGTTAACCCCACCCCCTCTCATGCCGCGTGTCTCTCTCCTGTTGCCCCCCGGTCATGCCCTGTGTCTCCCTGCTGTTGCCCCCCCCGCTCAGGCCCTGTGTCTCTCTCCTGTTACCCCCCACCCCCTCTCATGCCCCGTGTCTCCCTCATGTTCCCCCCACCCCCTGCTCATGCCCCATGTCTCCCTGCTGTTGCCCCCAGCCCCCTTTAATGCCCTGTGTCGCTCTCCTGTTACACCCCACCCCCTCTCATGCCCAGTGTTTCTCTCCTGTTGCCCACCTACACCCGCTCATGCCCTGTGTCTCTCTCCTGTTACCCCCCATCCCCCTCTCATGCCCTGTGTCTCTCTCATGTTGCCCCTCACCCCCGGTCATGCCCCCTGTCCCCCTGCTGTTGTCCTCCAGCCCGCACTCTTGCCCCGTGTCTCTCTCCTGTTGCCCCCCACCCCCGCTCATGCCATGTGTCTCTCTACTGTTACCCCCCACCCCCCTCTCATGCCCCGTGTCTCCCTCGTGTTCCCCCCACCCCCCGCTCATGCCCCATGTCTCCCTGCTGTTGCCCCCCACCCCCGCTCATGCCACGTGTCTCTCTCCTGTCTCTCTCCTGTTACCCCCCACCCCCCCTCTCATGCCCCGTGTCTCCCTCGTGTTCCCCCCACCCCCCGCTCATGCCCCGTGTCTCTCTCCTGTTACCCCCACCCCTCTCTCATGCCCCATGTCTCCCTCCTTTTGCCCCTCACCCCCCTGCCACGTCCCGTGTCTTCCTGCTGTTGCCCCCCACCCCCCGCTCATGCCCCGTGTCTCTCCCCTGTTACATCCCCACCCCCTGCTCATGCCCCGTGTCTCCCTGCTGTTGCCCCCTACCCCCGGTCATGCCGCGTGTCTCCCTGCTGTTGTCCCCCCTGCTCATGCCCCATGTCTCCCTGCTGTTGCCCCCCACGCCCGCTCATGCCCCGTGTCTCTCTCCTGTTACCCCCCCACCCCCCTCTCATGCCCCGTGTCTCCCTCGTGCTCCCCCTACCCCCCGCTCATGCCCCGTGTCTCCCTGCTGTTGCCCCCCATGCCCCTCTCATGCCCTGTGTCTCGTTCCTGTTACCCCCACCCCCCTCTCATGCCCTGTGTCTCCCTCATGTTCCCCCCACCCCCCGCTCATGCCCCGTGTCTCCCTGCTGTTGCCCCCATCCCCCTCTCATGCCCTGTGTCTCGCTCCTGTTACCCCCACCTCCCTCTCATGCCCCGTGTCCCTCTCCTGTTACCCCCCACCCCCCGCTCATGCCCTGTGCCTCTCTCCTGTTACCCCCACCCCCTCTCATGCCCCGTGTCTCTCGCCTGTTGCCCCCCACCCCCCGGTCATGCCCTGTGTCTCTCTCCTGTTACCCCCCACCCCCGCTCATGCCCTGTGTCTCTCTCCTGTTACCCCCCACCCCCTCTCATGCCCCGTGTCTCCCTGCTGTTGCCCCCCACCCTCCGCTCATGCCCCGTGTCTCCCTGCTGTTGCCCCCCAACCCCCGCTCATTCCCCGTGTCTCTCTCCTGTTACCCCCCACCCCTCTCTCATGCCCCGTGTCTCTCTCCTGTTACCCCCACCCCTCTCTCATGCCCCATGTCTCTCTCCTGTTGCCCCCCACCCCCCGCTCATGCCCCGTGTCTTCCTGCTGTTGCCCCCTACTCCCCGCTCATGTCCCGTGTAATTCCCCTGTTACCCCCCCACCCCCGGTCATGCCCCATGTCTCCCTGCTGTTGCCCCCCACCCCCCGCCATGCACTGGGTCTCTCTCTTGTTACCCCCCTTACCCCTCAGTCATGCCCCGTGTCTCCCTGCTGTTACCCCCCACCCCCCACTTATGCCCTGTGTCTCTCTTCTGTTACCCCCACCCCCCTCTCATGCCTCGTGTCTCTCTCCTGTTGTCCCCCACCCCCTGGTCATGCCCCGTGTCTCCCTGCTGTTGCCCCCCACCCCCCGCTCATGCCCCGTGTCTCTCTCCTGTTACCCCCCACCCCCGGTCATTCCTCGTGTCTCCCTGCTGTTGTCCCCCACCCCCCGCTCATGCTCCGTGTCTTTCTCCTGTTCAACGCACTCCCCGCTCATGCCTCGTGTCTCCCCTGTTCCCCCCACCCCCGTGTCTCTCTCCTGTTACCCCCACCCCCTCTCATGCCCCGTATCTCCCTCCTGTTGCCCCCCACCCCCGCTCATGCCCCGTGTCTCTCTCCTGTTACCCCCACCCCCCTGCCCCCCGGTCATGCCTCGTGTCTCCCTGCTGTTGTCCCCCACTCCCCGCTCATGCCCCGTGTCTCCCTGCTGTTGTTCCCACCCCCCGCTCATGCCCCGTGTCTCTCTCCTGTTACCCCCACCCCCCTATCATGCCCCGTGTCTCCCTCCTGTTGCCCCCCACCCCCGCTCATATCCCATGTCTCTCTCCCGTTCCCCCCACCTCCGCTTATGCCTCGTGTCTCTCCTGTTACCCCCCAACCCCTGCTCATGCCCCATGTCTTTCTCCTGGTGCCCCCCCGCTCATGCCCTATGTCTCTCTCCTGTTACCCCCCACCCCCCTCTCATGCCCGTGTCTCCCTCCAGGTTCCCCCACCCCCGCTCATACCCCGTGTCTCCCTGCTTTTGCCTCCCATCCCTGCTCATGCCCCGTGTCTCTCTCCTGTTACCCCACACCCCCCGGTCATGCCCCGTGTCTCCCTGCTGTTGCCCCTCACCACCCGCTCATGCACTGTGTCTCCCTGCTGTTGCCCCCCACCCCCGCTCATGCCCTGTGTCTCTCTCCTGTTAACCCCCACCCCCCTCTCATGCCCCGTGTCTCCCTGCTGTTGCCCCCCACCCTCTGCTCATGCCCCATGTCTCCCTGCTGTTGCCCCCCACCCCCGCTCATTCCCTGAGTCTCTCTCCTGTTACCCCCCACCCCCCTCTCATGCCCCGTGTCTCCCTCCTGTTACCCCCCACCCCCCCGCTCATGTCCTGTGTCTCTCTCCTGTTACCCCCCACCCCTCCCTCATGCCCCATGTCTCTCTCCTGTTGCCCATCACCCCCCGGTCACACCCCGTGTCTTCCTGCTGTAGCCCCCCACCCCCCGCTCATGCCCCGTGTCTCTCCCCTGTCACCCCCCCACCCCCGGTCATGCCCCATGTCTTCCTGCTGTTGCCCCCCACCCCCCGCTCATGCCCCGTGTCTCTCTCCTGTTACACCCCACCCCCTCTCATGCCCAGTTTCTCTCTCCTGTTGCCCCCCACCCCCGATCATGCCCCATGTCTTCCTGCTGTTGCCCCACAACCGCCGCTCATGCCCTGTGTCTCTCTCCTGTTAGACCCCACACCCTCTCATGCCCAGTGTCTCTCTCCTGTTGCCCCCATCCCCCTCTCATGACCCGTCTCTCTCTTGTTGCCCCCCACCACCTGGTCATTCCCTGTGTCTCCCTGCTGTTGCCCCCACCCCTCGCTCATGCCCTGTGTCTCTCTCCTGTTACCCCCCACCCCCCGGTCTTGCCCTGTGTCTCTCTCCTGTTACCCCCCACCCCCGGTCTTGCCCTGTGTCTCCCCGTTGTTGTCCCTCACCGCTGACTCCTGCCCCATGTCTCTCTCCTGTTCTGCCCACCCCCCGCTCATGCCTCATGTCTCCTGTGTTCCCCCTCACCCCCGCTCATGTCCCGTGTCACCCTGCTGTTGCCCCCACCCCTGCTCATGCCCCGTGTCTCTCTCCTGTTACCCCCCACCCCCCTCTCATGCCCCTTGTCTCTCTCCTGTTGCCCCCCGTTCATGCCCTGTGTCTCCCTGCTCTTGCCCCCCCCGCTCAGGCCCTGTGTCTCTCTCCTGTTACCCCCCCACCCCCTCTCATGCCCCGTGTCTCCCTCATGTTCCCCCCACCCCCTGCTCATGCCCCATGTCTCCCTGCTGTTGCCCACACCCCCCTTTAATGCCCCATGTCGCTCTCCTGTTACACCCCACCCCCTCTCATGCCCAGTTTCTCTCTCCTGTTGCCCCCCAAAACCCGCTCATGCCCTGTGTCTCTCTCCTGTTACCCCCCATCCCCCTCTCATACCCTGTGTCTCTCTCATGTTGCCCCTCACCCCCCGGTCATGCCCCCTGCCCCCCTGCTGTTGTCCCCCAGCCCCCACTCTTGCCCCGTGTCTCTCTCCTGTTGCCCCCAACCCCTGGTCATGCCCCGTGTCTCCCTGCTGTTGCACCCCAACCCCGCTCATGCCCTGTGTCTCTCTCCTGTTAACCCCCACTCCCCGCTCATGCCCTGTGTCTCTCTCCTGTTACCTCCCACCCCCTGCTCATGCCCTGTGTCTCTCTCCTGTTACCCCCCACCACCTCTCAGGCCCCGTGTCTCCCTGCTGTTGCCCCCCACCCTCCGCTCATGCCCCGTGTCTCCCTGCTGTTGCCCCCCACCCCTTCTCATTCCCTGTGTCTCTCCCCAGTTACCTCCTCACCCCTCTCTCATGCCCCATGTCTCTCTCCTGTTGCCCCCCACCCCCCGCTCATGCCCCGTGTCTTCCTGCTGTTGCCCCCACCCCCCACCCCTCTCTCATGCCCCGTGTCTCTCTCCTGTTACCCCCCACCCCTCTCTCATGCCCCATGTGTCTCTCCTGTTGCCCTCCACCCCCCGCTCATGCCCTGTGTCTTCCTGCTGTTGCCCCCACCCCCCGCTCATGCCCGTGTCTCTCCCCTGTTACCCACCCACCCCTCGCTCATGCCCCATGTTTCCCTGCTGTTGCCACCCACCCCGCTCATGCCCTGTGTCTCTCTCCTGTTACCCCCCCACCCTCCTCTCATGCCCCGTGTCTCCCTCGTGTTCCCCCCACCCCCCGCTCATGCCCCGTGTCTTCCTGCTATTGCCCCCCACCCCCTCTCATGCCCCGTGTCTCGCTCCTGTTACCCCCACCCCCCTCTCATGCCCTGTGTTTCTCTCTTGTTGCCCCCCACCCCCCGGTCATGCCCTGTGTCTCCCTGCTGTTGCCCCCCACCCCTGCTCATGCCCCGTGTCACCCTGCTGTTGCCCCCCACCCCTGCTCATGCCCCGTGTCTCTCTCCTGTTACCCCCCACCCCCCTCTCATGCCCCGTGTCTCTCTCCTGTTGCCCCCCGGTCATGCCCCTTGTCTCCCTGCTATTGCCCCCCACCCCCCGCTCAGGCCCTGTGTCTCTCTCCTGTTACCCCCACCCCCTCTCATGCCCCGTGTCTCCCTCATGTTCAACCCACCCCCTGCTCATGCCCCGTGTCTCCCTGCTGTTGCCTCCCACCCCCCTTTCATGCCCTGTGTCGCTCTCCTGTTACACCCCACCCCCTCTCATGCCCAGTGTCTCTCTCCTGTTGCCCCCCAACACCCGCTCATGACCTGTGTCTCTCTCCTGTTACCCCCCACCCCCCTCTCATGCCCTGTGTCTCTCTCCTGTTGCCCCTCACCCCCCGGTCATGCCCCCTGTCCCCCTGCTGTTGCCCCCCAGCCCCCTGTCATGCTGTGTGTCTCTCTCCTGTTCCCCCCACCCCCCGGTCATTCCCCATGTCTCCCTGCTGTTGCCCCTCACCTCCGGCTCATGAACTGTGTCCCTGCTGTTGCCCCCCACCCCAGCTCATGCCCTGTGTCTCTCTCCTGTTGCCCCCCACCCCACGCTCATGCCCTGTGTCTCTCTCTTGTTACCCCCCACTCCCCGTTTATGCCCTGTGTCTCTCTCATGTTGCCCCCACCACCCACTCATGCCCCGTGTCTCTCTCCTGTTACCCCCCACCCCTCTCATGCCCCGTGTCTCCCTGCTCTTGCCCCCCCACCCTCCGCTCATGCCCTGTGTCTCCCTGCTGTTGCCCCCCGCCCCCTGCTCATGCACCCTGTCTCTCTCCTGTTACCCCCCACCCCCTCTCATGCCCCGTGTCTTTCTCCTGTTGCCCACCACCCCCCGGTCATGCCCCTTGTCTCCCTGCTGTTGCCCCCCACCCCCGCCCATGCTCCGTGTCTCTCCCCTCTTACCCCCCCACCCCCTTCTCATGCCCCATGTCTCCCTGCTATTGCCCCCCCACCCACTGGTCATGCCCCGTGTCTCCCTGCTGTTGCCCCCCACCCCCCGCTCATGCCCCGTGTCTCCCTGCTATTGGCCCCCAACCCCCGCTCATGCCCTGTGTCTCTCTCCTGTTACCCCCCACACCCCTCTCATGCCCAGTGTCTCCCTCGTGTTCCCCCTACCCCCTGTTCATGCCCCGTGTCTCCCTGCTGTTGACCCCTACCCCCCTCTCATGCCCCATGTCTCTCTCCTGTTATCCCCCACCCCCTCTCATGCCCCATGTCTCTCTCCTGTTGCCCCCCACCCCCGCTCATGCCCCGTTTCTCCCTGCTGTTGCCCCCCACCCCCGCTCATGCCCTGTGTCTCTCTCCTGTTACCCCCCCACCCCCGGTCATGCCCCGTGTCTCCCTGCTGTTGCCCCCCACCCCCCACCTATGCCCTGTGCCTCTCTCCTGTTACCCCCCACCCCCCTCTCATGCCCTGTGTCTCTCTCATGTTGCCCCTCACCCCCCGGTCATGCCCCCTGTCCCCCTGCTGTTGTCCCTCAGCACCCACTCTTGCCCCGTGTCTCTCTCCTGTTGCCCCCACCCCCTGGTCATGCCCCGTGTCTCTCTGCTGTTGCACCCCACCCCCTCTCATGCCCTGTGTATCTCTCCTGTTAACCCCCACTCCCCGCTCATGCCCTGTGTCTCAATCCTGTTGTCCCCACCCCCAGCTCATGCCCTGTGTCTCTCTCCTGTTACCTCCCACCCCCCGCTCATGCCCTCTGTCTCTCTCCTGTTACCCCCCACCCGCTCTCATGCCCCGTGTCTCCCTGCTGTTGCCCCCCACCCTCCGCTCATGCCCCGTGTCTCGCTGCTGTTGCCCCCAACCCCGCTCATTCCCCGTGTCTCTCTCCAGTTACCTCCCCACCCCTCTCTCATGCCCCATGTCTCTCTCCTGTTGCCCCCACCCTCCGCTCATGCCCCGTGTCTCTCCCCTGTTACCCACCCGCCCCCACACATGCCCCGTGTCTCCTTGCTGTTGCCCCTCACCCTCCGCTCATGCCCTGTGTCAACCTGCTGTTGCCCCATCCCCTGCTCATGCCCCATGTCTCCCTGCTGTTGCCCCCCACCCCCGCTCATGCCCCGTGTCTCTCTCCTGTTACCCTCCCCACCCCCCTCTCATGCCCCGTGTCTCTCTCCTGTTACCCCCCCACCCCCCTCTCATGCCCCGTGTCTCTCTTGTGTTCCCTCCACCCCCCGCTCATGCCCCGTGTCTCCCTGCTGTTGCCCCCGCCCCCCTCTCATGCCCCATGTCTCGCACCTGTTACCCCCACCCCCCTCTCATGCCCTGTGTGTCTCTCTTGTTGCCCCCCACCCCCCGGTCATGCCCTGTGTCTCCCTGCTGTTGCCCCCCCCCGCTCATGCCCCGTGTCACCCTGCTGTTACCCCCAACCCCCGCTCATGCCCCGTGTCACTCTCCTGTTACCCCCCACTCCCCTCTCATGCCCCGTGTCTCTCTCCTGTTGCCCCCCGGTCATGCCCCTTGTCTCCCTGCTGTTGCCCCCCACCCCCCGCACAGGCCCTGTGTCTCTCTCCTGTTACCCCCCCACCCCCTCTCATGCCCCGTGTCTCCCTCATGTTCCCCCCACTCCCTGCTCATGCCCCGTGTCTCCCTGCTGTTGCCTCCCACCCCCTTTCATGCCCCGTGTCGCTCCCCTGTTACACCCCAACCCCTCTCATGCCCAGTGACTCTCTCCTGTTGCCCCCCAACACACGCTCATGACCTGTGTCTCTCTCCTGTTACCCCCCACCCCCCTCCCATGCCCTATGTCTCTCTCCTGTTGCCCCTCACCCCCCGGTCATGCCCCCTGTCCCCCTGCTGTTGCCCCACAGCCCCCGGTCATGCTGTGTGTCTCTCTCCTGTTACCCCCACCCCCCAGTCATTCCCCATGTCTCCCTGCTGTTGCCCCTCACCTCCGGCTCATGCCCTGTGTCTCCCTGCTGTTGCCCCCCACCCCAGCTCATGCCCTGTGTCTCTCTGCTGTTGCCCCCCACCCCACGCTCATGCCCTGTGTCTCTCTCCTGTTACCCCCACTCCCCGCTCATGCCCTATGTCTCTCTCATGTTGCCCCCACCGCCCACTCATGCCCCGTGTCTCTGTCCTGTTACCCCCACCCCCTCTCATGCCCCGTGTCTCCCTGCTCTTGCCCCCCACCCTCCGCTCATGCCCCGTGTCTCCCTGCTGTTGCCACCCACCCCCTGTTCATGCACAGTGTCTCTCTCCTGTTACCCCCCACCCCCCTCTCATGCCCCGTGTCTTTCTCCTGTTGACCCCCACGCCCCCGGTCATGCCCCTTGTCTCCCTGCTGTTGCCCCCACCCCCGCTCATGCTCCGTGTCTCTCCCCTGTTACCCCCCACCTCCTTCTCATGCCCCATGTCTCCCTGCTGTTGCCTCCCACCCCCCGCTCATGCCCCATGTCTCCCTGCTATTGCCCCCCACCCCTGCTCATGCCCTGTGTCTCTCTCCTGTTACCCCCCACCCCCCCTCTCATGCCCCGTGTCTCCCTCGTGTTCCCCCTACCCTCTGCTCATGCCCCGTGTCTCCCTGCTGTTATCCCCCACCCCCTCTCATGCCCCATGTTTCTCTCCTGTTGCCCCCCACCCCCCGCTCATGCCCCGTTTCTCCCTGCTGTTGCCCCCCACCCCCGCTCATGCCCTGTGTCTCTCTCCTGTTACCCCCCACCCCCCGGTCATGCCCCGTGTCTCCCTGCTGTTGCCCCCCACCCCCCACTTATGCCCCGTGTCTCCCTGCTGTTATCCCCCACCCCCTCTCATGCCCCATGTCTCCCTGCTGTTATCCCCCACCCCCTCTCATGCCCCATGTCTCTCTCCTGTTGCCCCCCACCCCCCGCTCATGCCCCGTTTCTCCCTGCTGTTGCCCCCCACCCCCGCTCATGCCCTGTGTCTCTCTCCTGTTACCCCCACCCCTCCTCTCATGCCCCGTGTCTCCCTCGTGTTCCCCCTACCCCCCTGCTCATGCCCCGTGTCTCCCTGCTGTTACCCACCCACCCCCCACTCATGCCCCGTGTCGCTCTCCTGTTACACCCCACCCCCTCTCATGCCCAGTGACTCTCTCCTGTTGCCCCCCAACACACGCTCATGACCTGTGTCTCTCTCCTGTTACCCCCCACCCCCCTCCCATGCCCTGTGTCTCTCTCCTGTTGCCCCTCACCCCCCAGTCATGCCCCCTGTCCCCCTGCTGTTGCCCCACAGCCCCCGGTCATGCTGTGTGTCTCTCTCCTGTTCCCCCCACCCCCCGGTCATTCCCCATGTCTCCCTGCTGTTGCCCCTCACCTCCGGCTCATGCCCTGTGTCTCCCTGCTGTTGCCCCCCACCCCAGCTCATGCCAAGTGTCTCTCTGCTGTTGCCCCCCACCCCACGCTCATGCCCTGTGTCTCTCTCCCTCCTGTTACCCCCCTCTCCCCGCTCATGCCCTGTGTCTCTCTCATGTTGCCCCCACCGCCCACTCATGCCCCGTGTCTCTGTCCTGTTACCCCCACCCCCTCTCATGCCCCGTGTCTCCCTGCTCTTGCCCCCCACCCTCCGCTCATGCCCCGTGTCTCCCTGCTGTTGCCACCCACCCCCTGTTCATGCACAGTGTCTCTCTCCTGTTACCCCCACCCCCCTCTCATGCCCCGTGTCTTTCTCCTGTTGACCCCCACCCCCCCAGTCATGCCCCTTGTCTCCCTGCTGTTGCCCCCCACCCCGCTCATGCTCCGTGTCTCTCCCATGTTACCCCCCCACCTCCTTCTCATGCCCCATGTCTCCCTGCTGTTGCCTCCCACCCCCCGCTCATGCCCCATGTCTCCCTGCTATTGCCCCCCACCCCTGCTCATGCCCTGTGTCTCTCTCCTGTTACCCCCCACCCCCCTCTCATGCCCCGTGTCTCCCTCGTGTTCCCCCTACCCCCTGCTCATGCCCCGTGTCTCCCTGCTGTTATCCCCCACCCCCTCTCATGCCCCATGTCTCTCTCCTGTTGCCCCCCACCCCCTGCTCATGCCCCGTTTCTCCCTGCTGTTGCCCCCCACCCCCGCTCATGCCCTGTGTCTCTCTCCTGTTACCCCCCACCCCCCGGTCATGCCCCGTGTCTCCCTGCTGTTGCCCCCCACCCCCCACTTATGCCCCGTGTCTCCCTGCTGTTATCCCCCACCCCCTCTCATGCCCCATGTCTCCCTGCTGTTATCCCCCACCCCCTCTCATGCCCCATGTCTCTCTCCTATTGCCCCCCACCCCCCGCTCATGCCCCGTTTCTCCCTGCTGTTGCCCCCCACCCCCGCTCATGCCCTGTGTCTCTCTCCTGTTACCCCCCACCCCTCCTCTCATGCCCCGTGTCTCCCTCGTGTTCCCCCTACCCCCTGCTCATGCCCCGTGTCTCCCTGCTGTTATCCCCCACCCCCTCTCATGCCCCATGTCTCTCTCCTGTTGCCCCCCACCCCCCGCTCATGCCCCATTTCTCCCTGCTGTTGCCCCCCACCCCCGCTCATGCCCTGTGTCTCTCTCCTGTTACCCCCCACCCCCTGGTCATGCCCCGTGTCTCTCTCCTGTTACCCCCCACCCCCCTCTCGTGCCTCATATCACTCCGCTGTTGCCCCCCACCCCGGTCATGTCTCGTGTCACCCTGCTGTTGTCCCCCACCCCCCCACTCATGCCCCATGTCTTTCTCCTGTTCACCCCACTCCCCGCTCATTCCTCGTGTCTCCCCTGTTCCACCCACCCCCACTCATGCCCCATGTCTCCCTGCTGTTGCCCCCACCCCCCGCTCATGCCCCGTGTCTCTCTCCTGTTACCCCCCGCACCCCTCTCATGCCCCGTGTCTCCCTCCTGTTGCCCCCCACCCCCTGCTCATGCCCCGTGTTTCTCTCCTGTTACCCCCCACTCCCCGGTCATGCCTCGTGTCTCCCCGCTGTTGTCCCCCACCCCCCACTCATGCCCCGTGTCTTTCTCCTGTTCACCCCACTCCCTGCTCATGCCTCGTGGCTCCCCTGTTTCCCCCCCACCCCCCGCTCATGCCCCGTGTCTCCCTTTTGTTGTCCCCCACCCTCCCGCTCATGCCCCGTGTCTTTCTCCTGTTCACCCCACTCCCCGCTCATGCCTCGTGTCTCCCCTTTTCCCC
Source organism: Ambystoma mexicanum (assembly GCF_040938575.1). Classification (NCBI taxonomy): domain Eukaryota; kingdom Metazoa; phylum Chordata; class Amphibia; order Caudata; family Ambystomatidae; genus Ambystoma; species Ambystoma mexicanum. Next base: position 334,356,801 of record NC_090933.1, on the reverse strand, counting down.
CCACCCCCGCGCATGCCTCATGTCTCCCCTGTTGCCCCCACCCCGCTCATGCCCCATGTCTCCCTGCTGTTGCCCCCACCCCCGCTCATGCCCCGTGTCTCTCTCCTGTTACCCCCACACCCCTCTCATGCCCCGTGTCTCCCTCCTGTTGCCCCCCCACCCCCCGCTCATGCCCCGTGTTTCTCTCCTGTTACCCCCCACCCCCCCGGTCATGCCTCGTGTCTTCCTGCTGTTGTCCCCCACCCCCTGCTCATGCCCCGTGTCTTTCTCCTGTTCACCCCACTCCCTGCTCATGCCTCGTATCTCCCCTGTTTCCTCCCCACCCCCCGCTCATGCCCCGTGTCTCCCTCTTGTTGCCTCCACCCCCCGCTCATGCCCTGTGTCTCCCTCCTGTTGCCCTCCATCCCCGCTCATGCCCCATGTCTCTCTCCTGTTCCCCCACCTCCGCGTATGCCTCGTGTCTCTCCTGTTACACCCCACCCCATGCTCATGCCCCATGTCTTTCTCCTGTTGCCCCCCCGCTCATGCCCCATGTCTCTCTCCTGTTACCCCCAACCCCTCTCATGCCCCGTGTCTCCCTCGTGTTCCCCCCACCCCCGCTCATGCCCTGTGTTTCTCTCCTGTTAGCCCCCACCCCCCGGTCATGCCCAGTGTCTCCCTGCTGTTGCCCCTCACCCCCCGCTCATGCCCCGTGTCTCCCTGATGTTGCCCCCACCCCCTCTCATGCCCAGTGTCTCTCTCCTGTTAACCCCCACCCCCCGCTCATGCACCGTGTCTCTCTCCTGTTGCCCCCCACCCCCTGCTCATGCCCCATGTCTCTCTCCTGTTACCCCCCACTCCCCGCTCATGCCCTGTGTCTCTCTCCTGTTGCCCCCACAACCGCTCATGCCTGTGTCTCTCTCCTGTTACCCCCCACCCCCCTCTCATGCCCCGTCTCTCACTGCTGTTGCCCCCCACCCTCCACTCATGAACCGTGTCTCCCTGCTCTTGCCCCCCACCCCCCGCTCATTCCCCGTGTCTCTCTCCTGTTACCCCCTGCCCCCCTCTCATGCCCCGTGTCTCTCCCCTGTTACCCCCCCACCCCCCCTCTTGCCCCATGTCTCCCTGCTGTTGCCCCCACCCCCCGCTCATGCCACGTGTCTCTCTCCTGTTACCCCCACCCCCGCTCATGCACTGTGTCACTCTCCTGTTACCCCCCACCCCCTCTCATGCCCCTGTGTCTCTCTCCTGTTACCCCCACCCTCCTCTCATGCCCTGTGTCTCTCTCCTGTTACCCCCACCCCACTCTCATGCCCCGTGTCTTTCTCCTGTTGCCCCCCACCCCCCGCTCATGCCCCATGTCTCTCTCCTGTTGCCCCCCCACCCCCCGGTCATGCCCCGTGTCCCCCTGCTGTTGCCCCCCACCCCCCACTTATGCCCTATGTGTCTCTCCTGTTACCCACCACCCCCCTCTCGTGCCTCGTGTCTCTCTCCTGTTGCCCCCCACCCCCCGGTCATGTCTCGTGTCTCCCTGCTGTTGTCCCCCACCCCCCGCTCATGCCCCGAGTCTCTCTCCTGTTACCCCCACCCCACTCTCATGCCCTGTGTCTCCCTCCTGTTGCCCTCCACCCCCCGCTCATGCCCCATGTCTCTCTCCTGTTCCCCCACCTCCGCTTATGCCTTGTGTCTCTCCTGTTACCCCCCACCCTCCGCTCATGCCCCATGTCTCTCTCCTGTTACCCCCCAAACCCCCCTCATGCCCCGTGTCTCCCTCCTGTTGCCCCCCACCCCCCGCTCATGCCCCGTGTTTCTCTCCTGTTACCCCCCACCCCCTGGTCATGCCTCGTGTCTCCCTGCTGTTGTCCCCCACCCCCCGCTCATGCCTCGTGTCTTTCTCCTGTTCACCCCACTCCCTGCTCATGCCTCGTGTCTCCCCTGTTCCCCCCCACCCCCCGCTCATGCCCCGTGTCTCCCTGATGTTGTCCCCGACGCCCCCGCTCATGCCCCGTGTCTCCCTGATGTTGTCCCCGACGCCCCCGCTCATGCCCGTGTCTTTCTCCTGTTCACCCCACTCCCCGCTCATGCCTCGTGTCTCCCCTGTTCCCCCCACCCCCGCTCATGCCCCATGTCTCCCTGCTGTTGCCCCCACCCCCGCTCATGCCCGTGTCTCTCTCCTGTTACCCCCACACCCCTCTCATGCACCGTGTCTCCCTCCTGTAGCCCCCACCCCCCACTCATGCGCCGTGTTTCTCTCACGTTACCCCCACCCTGCGGTCATGCCTCGTGTTTCCCTCCTGTTGTTCCCCATGCCCCGCTCATGCCCCGTGTCTTTCTCCTGTTCATCCTCCTCCCTGCTCATGCCTCGTGTCTCCCATGTTTCGCCCCCACCCCACCCTCATGCCCGTGTCTCCCTGTTGTTTCGCCCACCCCCGCTCATGCCCCGTGTCTCTCTCCTGTTACCCCATCCCCCTCTCATGCCCTGTGTCTCCCTCCTGTTGCCCTCCATCCCCGCTCATGCCCCATGTCTCTCTCCTGTTCCCCCTCCTCCGCTTATGCCTCGTGTCTCTCCTGTTACCCCCACCCCATGCTCATGCCCCATGTCTTTCTCCTGTTGCCCCCGCTCATGTCCCATGTCTCTCTCCTGTTACCCCCAACCCCCTCTCATGCCCCGTGTCTCCCTCGTGTTCCCCCCACCCCGCTCTTACCCGTGTCTCCCTGCTGTTGCCCCCACCCCCCGCTCATGCCGTGTGTCTCTCTCCTGTTCCCCCCACCCCCCGGTCATTCCCCGTGTCTCCCTGCTGTTGCCCCTCACCTCCGGCTCATGCCCTGTGTCTCCCTGCTGTTGCCTCACCCCCGCTCATGCCCTGTGTCTCCCTGCTGTTGCCCCCACCCCCGCTCATGCCCTGTGTCTCTCTCCTGTTAACGCCCACCCCCGCTCATGCCCTGTGTCTCTCTCCTGTTGCCCCCCACCCCCCCTCATGCCCCATGTCTCCCTGCTGTTGCCCCCCACCCTCGCTCATACCCGTGTCTCCCTGCTGTTGCCCCCCACCCCCGGTCATGCCCCGCGTCTCACTGCTGTTGCCCCTCACCCCCCGCTCATGCCAAGTGTCTCCCTGCTGTTGCCCCTCACCCCCTCTCATGCCCAGTGTCTCTCTCCTGTTAACCCCCACAACCCGCTCATGTCCTGTGTCTCTCTCTTTTTGCCCCCCACCCGCCGCTCATGCCCCATGTCTCTCTCCTGTTACCCCCCACTCCCTGCTCATGCCCTGTGTCTCTCTCCTGTTGCCCCCACCCCCCGCTCATGCCTGTGTCTCTCTCCTGTTACCCCACACCCCCCTCTCCTGCCCCATGTCTCCTTGCTGTTGCCCCCCACCCTCTGCTCATGCCCCGTGTCTCCCTCGTGTTCCCCCTACCCCCTGCTCATGCCCCATTTCTCCCTGCTGTTGTCCCCGACCCCCCTCTCATGCCCTGTGTCTCTCTCCTGTTATCCCCCACTCCCCTCTCATGCCCCATGTCTCCCTGCTGTTGCCCCCACCCCCCTTTAATGCCCCTTGTCGCTCTCCTGTTACACCCCACCCCCTCTCATGCCCAGTGTCTCTCTCCTGTTGCCCCCCAACACCCGCTCATGCCCTGTGTCTCTCTCCTGTTACCCCCCATCCCCCTCTCATACCCTGTGTCTCTCTCATGTTGCCCCTCACCCCCCGGTCATGCCCCCTGCCCCCCTGCTGTTGTCCCCCAGCCCCCACTCTTGCCCCGTGTCTCTCTCCTGTTACCCCCACCCCCCTCTCATGCCCCGTGTCTCCCTCGTGTTCCCCCCACCCCCGCTCTTACCCGTGTCTCCCTGCTGTTGCCCCCCACCCCCCGCTCATGCCGTGTGTCTCTCTCCTGTTCCCCCCACCCCCCGGTCATTCCCCGTGTCTCCCTGCTGTTGCCCCTCACCTCCGGCTCATGCCCTGTGTCTCCCTGCTGTTGCCTCACCCCCGCTCATGCCCTGTGTCTCCCTGCTGTTGCCCCCACCACCGCTCATGCCCTGTGTCTCTCTCCTGTTAACGCCCACCCCCGCTCATGCCCTGTGTCTCTCTCCTGTTGCCCCCCACCCCCCCTCATGCCCCATGTCTCCCCTCCCTCCCTGCTGTTGCCCCCCACCCTCGCTCATACCCGTGTCTCCCTGCTGTTGCCCCCCACCCCCGGTCATGCCCCGCGTCTCACTGCTGTTGCCCCTCACCCCCCGCTCATGCCCTGTGTCTCCCTGCTGTTGCCCCTCACCCCCCTCTCATGCCCAGTGTCTCTCTCCTGTTAACCCCCACAACCCGCTCATGTCCTGTGTCTCTCTCTTTTTGCCCCCCACCCGCCGCTCATGCCCCATGTCTCTCTCCTGTTACCCCCCACTCCCTGCTCATGCCCTGTGTCTCTCTCCTGTTGCCCCTACCCCCTGCTCATGCCTGTGTCTCTCTCCTGTTACCCCACACCCCCCTCTCCTGCCCCATGTCTCCTTGCTGTTGCCCCCCACCCTCTGCTCATGCCCCGTGTCTCCCTGCTGTTGCCCCCCACCCCCCGCTCATTCCCCGTGTCTCTCTCCTGTTACCCCCGCACCCCCCTCTCATGCCCCGTGTCTCTCTCCTGTTACCCCCACCCCCGCTCATGCCCCATGTCTCCCTGCTTTTGCACCCACCCCCTGCTCATGCACTGTGTCTCTCTCCTGTTACCCCCCACCCCCCCTCTCATGCCCCGTGTCTCTCTCCTGTTACCCCCACCCCCCTCTCATGCCCTGTGTCTCTCTCCTGTTACCCCCACCGCCCTCTCATGCCCCGTGTCTTTCTCCTGTTGCCCCCCACCCCCCGGTCATGCCCCGTGTCTCCCTGCTGTTGCCCCCCACCCCTGCTCATGCTCCGTGTCTCTCCCCTGTTATCCCCCCACCCCCTTCTCATGCCCCATGTCTCCCTGCTGTTGCCCCCCGCTCATGCCCCGTGTCTCCCTGCTGTTGCCTCCCACCCCCTGCTCATGCCCCGTGTCTCCCTGCTATTGCCCCCCACCCACGCTCATGCCCTGTGTCTCTCTCCTGTTACCCCCCACCCGCCTCTCATGCCCCGTGTCTCCCTCGTGTTCCCCCTACCCCCTGCTCATGCCCCGTGTCTCCCTGCTGTTGTCCCCGACCCCCCTCTCATGCCCTGTGTGTCTCTCCTTTTATCCCCCACCCCCCTCTCATGCCCCATGTCTCTCTCCTGTTGCCCCCCACCCCTGGTCATGCCCCGTGTCTCCCTGCTGTTGCCCCCCACCCCCGATCATGCCCTGTGTCTCTCTCCTGTTACCCCACACCCCCAGGTCATGCCCCGTGTCTCCCTGCTGTTTCCCCCACCCCCCACTTATGCCCTGTGTCTCTCTCCTGTTCCCCCCAGCCGCCTCTAGTTCGTGCCTCGTGTCTCTCTCCTGTTGCCCCCCACCCCCTCTCATGCCCCGTGTCTCCCTGCTGTTGCCCCCTACCCCCTGCTCATGCCCCATGTCTCCCTGCTGTTGTCCCCCACCCCCCATTCATGCCCCGTGTCTTTCTCCTGTTCACCCCACTCCTCGCTCATGCCTCGTGTCTCCCCTGTTGGCCCCACCCCCGCTCATGCCCCATGTCTCCCTGCTGTTGCTCCCACCCCCCGCTCATGCCCCGTGTCTCTCTCCTGTTACCCCCCACACCCCTCTCATGCCCCGTGTCTCCCTCCTGTTGCTCCCACCCCCGCTCATGCCCCGTGTTTCTCTCCTGTTACCCCCCACCCCCTGGTCATGCCTCGTGTCTCCCTGCTGTTGTCCCCCACCCCCCGCTCATGCCCCGTGTCTTTTTCATGTTCACCCCACTCCCTGCTCATGCCTCGTGTCTCCCCTGTTTCCACCCACCCCCCGCTCATGCCCCGTGTCTCCCTGTTGTTGTCCCCCACCTCCCCTCTCATGCCCCGTGTCTTTCTCCTGTTCACCCCACTCCCCGCTCATGCCTTGTGTCTCCAATGTTCCCCTCACCCCTCTCATGCCCGTGTTTCTCTCCTGTTACCCCCAACCCCCGGTCATGCCTCGTGTCTCCCTGCTGTTGTCCCCCACGCCCCGCTCATGCCCCGTGTCTTTCTCCTGTTCACCCCACTCCCTGCTCATGCCTCGTGTCTCCCATGTTTCCCCCCACCCCCCGCTCATGCACGTGTCTCCCTGTTGTTGTCCCCACTCCCCGCTTATGCCCCGTGTCTCTCTCCTGTTACCCCCACCCCCTCTCGTACCCTGTGTCTCCCTCCTGTTGCCCTCCATCCCCGCTCATGCCCAATGTCTCTCTCCTGTTCCCCCACCTCCGCTTATGCCTCGTGTCTCTCCTGTTACCCCCACCCCATGCTCATGCCCTATGTCTTTCTCCTGTTGCCCCCCGCTCATGCCCCATGTCTCTCTCCTGTTCCCCCACCTCCGCTTATGCCTCGTGTCTCTCCTGTTACCCCCCACCCCATGCTCATGCCGTGTGTCTCTCTCCTGTTCCCCCCACCCCCGGACATTCCCCGTGTCTCCCTGCTGTTCCCCCTCACCTCCGGCTCATGCCCTGTGTCTCCCTGCTGTTGCCCCCCACCCCCGCTCATGCACTGTGTCTCTCTCCTGTTAACCCCCACCCCCGCTCATGCCCTGTGTCTCTCTCCTGTTGCCCGCCACCCCACTCTCATGCCCCGTGTCTCCCTTGTGTTCCCCCCACTCTCGCTCATACCCGTGTCTCCCTGCTGTTGCCCCCCACCCCCTGCTCATGCCCCGGGTCTCTCTCCAGTTACCCGCCACGCCCCAGTCATGCCCCGTGTCTCCCTGCTGTTGCCCCTCACCCCCGCTCATGCCCTGTGTCTCCCTGCTGTTGCCCCCCACCCCCCTCTCATGCCCCATGTCTCTCTCCTGTTAACCCCCACACCCCGCTCATGCCCCGTGTCTCTATCCTGTTGCCCCCCACCCCCTGCTCATGCCCCATGTCTCTCTCCTGTTACCTCCCACTCCCCGCTCATGCCCTGTGTCTCTCTCCTGTTGCCCCCACCCCCCGCTCATGCCTGTGTCTCTCTCCTGTTACCCCCCACCCCCCTCTCATGCCCCGTGTCTCCCTGCTGTTGCCCCCCACCCTCTGCTCATGCCCCGTGTCTCCCTGCTGTTGCCCCCCACCCCCGCTCATGCCCCATGTCTCCCTGCTGTTGCCCCCACCCCCTGCTCATGCACCGTGTCTCTCTCCTATTACCCCCACCCCCCTCTCATGCCCCCTGTCTCTCTCCTGTTACCCCCACCCCCTCTCATGCCCTGTGTCTCTCTCCTGTTACCCCCACTGCCCTCTCATGCCCAGTGTCTTTCTCCTGTTGCCCCCCACCCCCCGGTCATGCCCCGTGTCTCCCTGCTTTTGCCCCCCACCCCTGCTCATGCTCCGTGTCTCTCCCCTGTTACCCCCCCACCTCCTTCTCATGCCCCATGTCTCCCTGCTGTTGCCCCCCACCCCCGCTCATGCCCCGTGTCTCCCTGCTGTTGCCCCCCACCCCCCGCTCATGCCCCGTGTCTCCCTGCTATTGCCCCCCTCCCCGCTCATGCCCTGTGTCTCTCCCCTGTTACCCCCCCACCCCCTTCTCATGCCCCATGTCTCCCTGCTGTTGCCCCCCACCCCCCGCTCATGCCCCGTGTCTCCCTGCTGTTACCCCCACCCCCTCTCATGCCCCTTGTCTCCCTCGTATTCCCCCTACCCCCTGCTCATGCCCCATTTCTCCCTGCTGTTGTCCCCGACCAGCCTCTCATGCCCTGTGTCTCTCTCCTGTTATCCCCCACTCCCCTCTCATGCCCCATGTCTCCCTGCTGTTGCCCCCACCCCCCTTTAATGCCCCGTGTCGCTCTCCTGTTACACCCCACCCCCTCTCATGCCCAGTGTCTCTCTCCTGTTGCCCCCCAACACCCGCTCATGCCCTGTGTCTCTCTCCTGTTACCCCCAAACCCCCTCTCATACCCTGTGTCTCTCTCATGTTGCCCCTCACCCCCCGGTCATGCCCCCTGCCCCCCTGCTGTTGTCCCCCAGCCCCCACTCTTGCCCCGTGTCTCTCTCCTGTTACCCCCACCCCCCTCTCATGCCCCGTGTCTCCCTCGTGTTCCCCCCACCCCCGCTCTTACCCGTGTCTCCCTGCTGTTGCCCCCCACCCCCCGCTCATGCCGTGTGTCTCTCACCTGTTCCCCCCACCCCCCGGTCATTCCCCGTGTCTCCCTGCTGTTGCCCCTCACCTCCGGCTCATGCCCTGTGTCTCCCTGCTGTTGCCTCACCCCCGCTCATGCCCTGTGTCTCCCTGCTGTTGCCCCCACCCCCGCTCATGCCCTGTGTCTCTCTCCTGTTGCCCCCCACTCCCCCCTCATGCCCCATGTCTCCCTACTGTTGCCCCCCACCCTCGCTCATACCCGTGTCTCCCTGCTGTTGCCCCATACCCCCGGTCATGCCCCGCGTCTCACTGCTGTTGCCCCTCACCCCCCGCTCATGCCCTGTGTCTCCCTGCTGTTGCCCCTCACCCCCCTCTCATGTCCAGTGTCTCTCTCCTGTTAACCCCCACAACCCGCTCATGTCCTGTGTCTCTCTCTTTTTGCCCCCCACCCGCCTCTCATGCCCCATGTCTCTCTCCTGTTACCCCCCACTCCCTGCTCATGCCCTGTGTCTCTCTCCTGTTGCCCCCACCCCCCGCTCATGCCTGTGTCTCTCTCCTGTTACCCCACACCCCCCTCTCCTGCCCCATGTCTCCTTGCTGTTGCCCCCCACCCTCTGCTCATGCCCTGTGTCTCCCTGCTGTTGCCCCCCACCCCCGCTCATTCCCCGTGTCTCTCTCCTGTTACCCCCGCACCCCCCTCTCATGCCCCGTGTCTCTCTCCTGTTACCCCCACCCCCGCTCATGCCCCATGTCTCCCTGCTTTTGCACCCACCCCCTGCTCATGCACTGTGTCTCTCTCCTGTTACCCCCCACCCCCCCTCTCATGCCCCGTGTCTCTCTCCTGTTACCCCCACCCCCTCTCATGCCCTGTGTCTCTCTCCTGTTACCCCCACCGCCCTCTCATGCCCCGTGTCTTTCTCCTGTTGCCCCCCACCCCCCCGGTCATGCCCCGTGTTTCCCTGCTGTTGCCCCCCACCCCTGCTCATGCTCCGTGTCTCTCCCCTGTTATCCCCCCACCCCCTTCTCATGCCCCATGTCTCCCTGCTGTTGCCCCCCACCCCCCGCTCATGCCCCGTGTCTCCCTGCTGTTGCCTCCCACCCCCCGCTCATGCCCCGTGTCTCCCTGCTATTGCCCCCCACCCAGGCTCATGCCCTGTGTCTCTCTCCTGTTACCCCCCACCCCCCTCTCATGCCCCGTGTCTCCCTCATGTTCCCCCTACCCCCTGCTCATGCCCCGTGTCTCCCTGCTGTTGTCCCCGACCCCCCTCTCATGCCCTGTGTCTCTCTCCTTTTATCCCCCACCCCCCTCTCATGCCCCATGTCTCTCTCCTGTTGCCCCCCACCCCTGGTCATGCCCCGTGTCTCCCTGCTGTTGCCCCCCACCCCCGATCATGCCCTGTGTCTCTCTCCTGTTACCCCACACCCCCCGGTCATGCCCCGTGTCTCCCTGCTGTTTCCCCCACCCCCCACTTATGCCCTGTGTCTCTCTCCTGTTACCCCCACCCCCCTCTCGTTCGTGCCTCGTGTCTCTCTCCTGTTGCCCCCCACCCCCCTCTCATGCCCGTGTCTCCCTGCTGTTGCCCCCTACCCCCTGCTCATGCCCCGTGTCTCCCTGCTGTTGTCCCCCACCCCCCATTCATGCCCCGTGTCTTTCTCCTGTTCACCCCACTCCTCGCTCATGCCTCGTGTCTCCCCTGTTCCCCCCACCCCCGCTCATGCCCCATGTCTCCCTGCTGTTGCTCCCACCCCCCGCTCATGCCCCGTGTCTCTCTCCTGTTACCCCCCACACCCCTCTCATGCCCCGTGTCTCCCTCCTGTTGCTCCCACCCCCGCTCATGCCCCGTGTTTCTCTCCTGTTACCCCCCACCCCCTGGTCATGCCTCGTGTCTCCCTGCTGTTGTCCCCCACCCCCCGCTCATGCCCCGTGTCTTTTTCATGTTCACCCCACTCCCTGCTCATGACTCGTGTCTCCCCTGTTTCCACCCACCCCCCGCTCATGCCCCGTGTCTCCCTGTTGTTGTCCCCCACCTCCCCTCTCATGCCCCGTGTCTTTCTCCTGTTCACCCGACTCCCCGCTCATGCCTCGTGTCTCCAATGTTCCCCTCACCCCTCTCATGCCCGTGTTTCTCTCCTGTTACCCCCAACCCCCCGGTCATGCCTCGTGTCTCCCTGCTGTTGTCCCCCACGCCCCGCTCATGCCCCGTGTCTTTCTACTGTTCACCCCACTCCCTGCTCATGCCTCGTGTCTCCCATGTTTCCCCCCACCCTCCGCTCATGCCCGTGTCTCCCTGTTGTTGTCCCCACTCCCCGCTTATGCCCCGTGTCTCTCTCCTGTTACCCCCACCCCCTCTCGTACCCTGTGTCTCCCTCCTGTTGCCCTCCATCCCCGCTCATGCCCAATGTCTCTCTCCTGTTCCCCCACCTCCGCTTATGCCTCGTGTCTCTCCTGTTACCCCCACCCCATGCTCATGCCCTATGTCTTTCTCCTGTTGCCCCCCGCTCATGCCCCATGTCTCTCTCCTGTTCCCCCACCTCCGCTTATGCCTCGTGTCTCTCCTGTTACCCCCCACCCCATGCTCATGCCGTGTGTCTCTCTCCTGTTCCCCCCACCCCCGGTCATTCCCCGTGTATCCCTGCTGTTGCCCCTCACCTCCGGCTCATGCCCTGTGTCTCCCTGCTGTTGCCCCCCACCCCCGCTCATGCACTGTGTCTCTCTCCTGTTACCCCCACCCCCGCTCATGCCCTGTGTCTCTCTCCTGTTGCCCCCCACCCCCCTCTCATGCCCCGTGTCTCCCTTGTGTTCCCCCCACTCTCGCTCGTACCCGTGTTTCCCTGCTGTTGCCCCCCACCCCCTGCTCATGCCCCGGGTCTCTCTCCTGTTACCCGCCACGCCCCAGTCATGACCCGTGTCTCCCTGCTGTTGCCCCTCACCCCCGCTCATGCCCTGTGTCTCCCTGCTGTTGCCCCCCACGCCCCTCTCATGCCCCATGTCTCTCTCCTGTTAACCCCCACACCCCGCTCATGCCCCGTGTCTCTATCCTGTTGCCCCCCACCCCCTGCTCATGCCCCATGTCTCTCTCCTGTTACCTCCCACTCCCCGCTCATTCCCTGTGTCTCTCTCCTGTTGCCCCCACCCCCCGCTCATGCCTGTGTCTCTCTCCTGTTACCCCCCACCCCCCTCTCATGCCCCGTGTCTCCCTGCTGTTGCCCCCCACCCTCTGCTCATGCCCCGTGTCTCCCTGCTGTTGCCCCCCACCCCCGCTCATGCCCCATGTCTCCCTGCTGTTGCCCCCACCCCCTGCTCATGCACCGTGTCTCTCTCCTGTTACCCCCACCACCCTCTCATGCCCCCTGTCTCTCTCCTGTTACCCCCACCCCCTCTCATGCCCTGTGTCTCTCTCCTGTTACCCCCACTGCCCTCTCATGCCCAGTGTCTTTCTCCTGTTGCCCCCCACCCCCCGGTCATGCCCCGTGTCTCCCTGCTTTTGCCCCCCACCCCTGCTCATGCTCCGTGTCTCTCCCCTGTTACCCCCCCACCCCCTTCTCATGCCCCATGTCTCCCTGCTGTTGCCCCCCACCCCCCGCTCATGCCCCGTGTCTCCCTGCTGTTGCCCCCCCACCCCCCGCTCATGCCCCGTGTCTCCCTGCTATTGCCCCCCACCCCGCTCATGCCCTGTGTCTCTCCCCTGTTACCCCCCACCCCCTTCTCATGCCCCATGTCTCCCTGCTGTTGCCCCCCACCCCCCGCTCATGCCCAGTGTCTCCCTGCTGTTACCCCCCACCCCCCTCTCATGCCCCTTGTCTCCCTCGTGTTCCCCCCACCCCCTGCTCATGCCCCATTTCTCCCTGCTGTTGTCCCCGACCCCCCTCTCATGCCCTGCGTCTCTCTCCTGTTATCCCCCACTCCCCTCTCATGCCCCATGTCTCTCTCCTGTTGCCCCCCACCCCCCGGTCATGCCCCGTGTCTCCTTGCTGTTGCCCCCCACCCCGCTCATGCCCTGTGTCTCTCTCCTGTTACCCCCCACCCCCCTCTTATGCCCCTTGTCTCCCTCGTGTTCCCCCCACCCCCTTCTCATGCCCCATATCTCCCTGCTGTTGCCCCCCACCCCCCGCTCATGCCCCGTGTCTCCCTGCTGTTGCCCCCCACCCCCCGCTCATGCCCCGTGTCTCCCTGCTATTGCCCCCCACCCCACTCATGCCCTGTGTCTCTCTCCTGTTACCCCCCCACCCCCCTCTCATGCCCCTTGTCTCCCTCGTGTTACCCCTACCCCCTGCTCATGCCCCCATTTCTCCCTGCTGTTGTCCCCGACCCCCTCTCATGCCCTGTGTCTCTCTCCTGTTATCCCCCACTCCCCTCTCATGCCCCATGTCTCTCTCCTGTTGCCCCCCACCCCCCCGGTCATGCCCCGTGTCTCCCTGCTGTTGCCCCCCACCCTCTCTCATGCCCCATGTCTCTCTCCTGTTAACCCCCACCCCCCCATGCCCCGTGTCTTTCTCCTGTTGCCCCCCACCCCCTGCTCATGCCCCATGTCTCTCTCCTGTTAATCCCCACTCCCCGCTCATGCCCTGTGTCTCTCTCCTGTTGCCCCCACCCCTTGCTCATGCCTCAGTCTCTCTCCTGTTACCCCCCACCCCCCTCTCATGCCCCGTGTCTCCCTGCTGTTGCCCCCCACCCTCTGCTCATGCCCTGTGCCTCCCTGCTGTTGCCCCCCACCCCCCGCTCGTTCCCCGTGTCTCTCTCCTTTTACCCCCAGCCCCCTCTCATGACCCGTGTCTCTCTCCTGTTGCCCCTCACACCCCGGTCATGCCCCATGTCTTCCTGCTGTTGCACTCCACCCCCCGCTCATGCCCGTGTCTCTCTCCTGTTACCCCCCACTCCCCTCTCATGCCCCGTGTCTCCCTGCTTTTGCCCCCCACCCCCAGCTCATGCCCTGTGTCTCACTGCTATTGCCCCCCACCCCGCTCATGCCCTGTGTCTCTCTCCTGTTACCCCCCACCCCCCTCTCATGCCCCGTGTCTCCCACGTGTTCCCCCTACCCCCTGCTCATGCCCCGTGTCTCCCTGCTGTTGTCCCCGACCCCCCTCTCATGCCCTGTGTCTCTCTCCTGTTATCCACCACCCCCCTCTCATGCCCCATGTCTCTCTCCTGCTGCCCCCCACTCCCCGGTCATGCCCCGTGTCTCCCTGCTGTTGCACCCCACCCCCCGATCATGCCCTGTGTCTCTCTCCTGTTACCCCCCCACCCCCCGGTCATGCCCGGTGTCCCCCTGCTGTTGCCCCCACCCCCGCTCATGCCCTGTGTCTCTCTCCTGTTACCCCCACCCCCCTCTCATGCCCCGTGTCTCCCTCGTGTTCCCCCTACCCCCTGCTCATGCCCCGTGTCTCCCTGCTGTTGTCCCCGACCCCCCTCTCATGCCCTGTGTCTCTCTCCTGTTATCCCCCACCCCCCTCTCATGCTGCATGTCTCTCTCCTGTTGCCCCCCACCCCCGGTCATACCCCGTGTCTCCCTGCTGTTGCCCTCCATCCCCCGATCATGCCCTGTGTCTCTCTCCTGTTACCCCATCCCCTCTCATGGCCCGTGTCTCTTTCCTGTTACCCCACATCCCCCTCTCATGCCCCGTGTCTCCCATGTTTCCCCCCATCCCCCGCTCATGCCCGTGTCTCCCTGCTGTTGTCCGCCACGCCCCGCTCATGCCCCGTGTCTCTCTCCTGTTACCCCCACACCCCTCTCATGCACCGTGTCTCCCTCCTGTTGCCCCCACCCCCCACTCATGCGCCGTGTTTCTCTCCCGTTACCCCCCACCCTGCGGTCATGCCTCGTGTTTCCCTCCTGTTGTCCCCCACGCCCCGCTCATGCCCCGTGTCTTTCTCCTGTTCATCCTCCTCCCTGCTCATGCCTCGTGTCTCCCATGTTTCGCCCCCACCCCACCCTCATGCCCGTGTCTCCCTGTTGTTTCGCCCACCCCCGCTCATGCCCCGTGTCTCTCTCCTGTTACCCCCATCCCCCTCTCATGCCCTGTGTCTCCGTCCTGTTGCCCTCCATCCCCGCTCATGCCGCATGTCTCTCTCCTGTTCCCCCACCTCCGCTTATGCCTCGTGTCTCTCCTGTTACCTCCCACCCCATGCTCATGCCCCATGTCTTTCTCCTGTTGCCCCCGCTCATGCCCCATGTCTCTCTCCTGTTACCCCCACCCCCCTCTCATGCCCCGTGTCTCCCTCGTGTTCCCCCCACCCCGCTCTTACCCGTGTCTCCCTGCTGTTGCCCCCCACCCCCCGCTCATGCCGTGTGTCTCTCTCCTGTTCCCCCCACCCCCCGGTCATTCCCCGTGTCTCCCTGCTGTTGCCCCTCACCTCCGGCTCATGCCCTGTGTCTCCCTGCTGTTGCCTCACCCCCGCTCATGCCCTGTGTCTCCCTGCTGTTGCCGCCACCCCCGCTCATGCCCTGTGTCTCTCTCCTGTTAACGCCCACCCCCGCTCATGCCCTGTGTCTCTCTCCTGTTGCCCCCCACACTCCCCTCATGCCCCATGTCTCCCTGCTGTTGCCCCCCACTCTCGCTCATACCCGTGTCTCCCTGCTGTTGCCCCCCACCCCCGGTCATGCCCCGCGTCTCACTGCTGTTGCCCCTCACCCCCCGCTCATGCCCTGTGTCTCCCTGCTGTTGCCCCTCACCCCCCTCTCATGCCCAGTGTCTCTCTCCTGTTAACCCCCACAACCCGGTCATGTCCTGTGTCTCTCTCTTTTTGCCCCCCACCCGCCGCTCATGCCCCATGTCTCTCTCCTGTTACCCCCCACTCCCTGCTCATGCCCTGTGTCTCTCTCCTGTTGCCCCCACCCCCCGCTCATGCCTGTGTCTCTCTCCTGTTACCCCACACCCCCTCTCCTGCCCCATGTCTCCTTGCTGTTGCCCCCCACCCTCTGCTCATGCCCCGTGTCTCCCTCGTGTTCCCCCTACCCCCTGCTCATGCCCCATTTCTCCCTGCTGTTGTCCCCGACCCCCCTCTCATGCCGTGTCTCTCTCCTGTTATCCCCCACTCCCCTCTCATGCCCCATGTCTCCCTGCTGTTGCCCCCACCCCCCTTTAATGCCCCGTGTCGCTCTCCTGTTACACCCCACCCCCTCTCATGCCCAGTGTCTCTCTCCTGTTGCCCCCCAACACCCGCTCATGCCCTGTGTCTCTCTCCTGTTACCCCCATCCCCCTCTCATACCCCGTGTCTCTCTCCTGTTACCCCCACCCCCCTCTCATGCCCCGTGTCTCCCTCGTGTTCCCCCCACCCCCGCTCTTACCCGTGTCTCCCTGCTGTTGCCCCCCACCCCCCGCTCATGCCGTGTGTCTCTCTCCTGTTCCCCCCACCCCCCGGTCATTCCCCGTGTCTCCCTGCTGTTGCCCCTCACCTCCGGCTCATGCCCTGTGTCTCCCTGCTGTTGCCTCACCCCCGCTCATGCCCTGTGTCTCCCTGCTGTTGCCCCCACCCCCGCTCATGCCCTGTGTCTCTCTCCTGTTAACGCCCACACCCGCTCATGCCCTGTGTCTCTCTCCTGTTGCCCCCCACCCCCCCTCATGCCCCATGTCTCCCTGCTGTTGCCCCCCACCCTCGCTCATACCCGTGTCTCCCTGCTGTTGCCCCCCACCCCCGGTCATGCCCCGCGTCTCACTGCTGTTGCCCCTCACCCCCCACTCATGCCCTGTGTCTTCCTGCTGTTGCCCCTCACCCCCCTCTCATGCCCAGTGTCTCTCTCCTGTTAACCCCCACAACCCGCTCATGTCCTGTGTCTCTCTCTTTTTGCCCCCCACCCGCCGCTCATGCCCCATGTCTCTCTCCTGTTACCCCCCACTCCCTGCTCATGCCCTGTGTCTCTCTCCTGTTGCCCCCACCCCCCGCTCATGCCTGTGTCTCTCTCCTGTTACCCCACACCCCCCTCTCCTGCCCCATGTCTCCTTGCTGTTGCCCCCCACCCTCTGCTCATGCCCCGTGTCTCCCTGCTGTTGCCCCCCACCCCCCGCTCATTCCCCGTGTCTCTCTCCTGTTACCCCCGCACCCCCCTCTCATGCCCCGTGTCTCTCTCCTGTTACCCCCACCCCCGCTCATGCCCCATGTCTCCCTGCTTTTGCACCCACCCCCTGCTCATGCACCGTGTCTCTCTCCTGTTACCCCCCACCCCCCTCTCATGCCCCGTGTCTCTCTCCTGTTACCCCCACCCCCCTCTCATGCCCTGTGTCTCTCTCCTGTTACCCCCACCGCCCTCTCATGCCCTGTGTCTTTCTCCTGTTGCCCCCCACCCCCCCGGTCATGCCCCGTGTCTCCCTGCTGTTGCCCCCCACCCCTGCTCATGCTCCGTGTCTCTCCCCTGTTATCCCCCCACCCCCTTCTCATGCCCCATGTCTCCCTGCTGTTGCCCCCCACCCCCCGCTCATGCCCCGTGTCTCCCTGCTGTTGCCTCCCACCCCCCGCTCATGCCCCGTGTCTCCCTGCTATTGCCCCCACCCACGCTCATGCCCTGTGTCTCTCTCCTGTTACCCCCCACCCCCCTCTCATGCCCCGTGTCTCCCTCGTGTTCCCCCTACACCCTGCTCATGCCCCGTGTCTCCCTGCTGTTGTCCCCGACCCCCCTCTCATGCCCTGTGTCTCTCTCCTTTTATCCCCCACCCCCCTCTCATGCCCCATGTCTCTCTCCTGTTGCCCCCCACCCCTGGTCATGCCCCGTGTCTCCCTGCTGTTGCCCCCCACCCCCGATCATGCCCTGTGTCTCTCTCATGTTACCCCACACCCCCCGGTCATGCCCCGTGTCTCCCTGCTGTTTCCCCCACCCCCCACTTATGCCCTGTGTCTCTCTCCTGTTACCCCCACCCCCCTCTTGTTCGTGCCTCGTGTCTCTCTCCTGTTGCCCCCCACCTCCCTCTCATGCCCCGTGTCTCCCTGCTGTTGCCCCCTACCCCCTGCTCATGCCCCGTGTCTCCCTGCTGTTGTCCCCCACCCCCCATTCATGCCCCGTGTCTTTCTCCTGTTCACCCCACTCCTCGCTCATGCCTCGTGTCTCCCCTGTTCCCCCCACCCCCGCTCATGCCCCATGTCTCCCTGCTGTTGCTCCCACCCCCCGCTCATGCCCCGTGTCTCTCTCCTGTTACCCCCCACACCCCTCTCATGCCCCGTGTCTCCCTCCTGTTGCTCCCACCCCCGCTCATGCCCCGTGTTTCTCTCCTGTTACCCCCCACCCCCTAGTCATGCCTCGTGTCTCCCTGCTGTTGTCCCCCACCCCCCGCTCATGCCCCGTGTCTTTTTCATGTTCACCCCACTCCCTGCTCATGCCTCGTGTCTCCCCTGTTTCCACCCACCCCCCGCTCATGCCCCGTGTCTCCCTGTTGTTGTCCCCCACCTCCCCTCTCATGCCCCGTGTCTTTCTCCTGTTCACCCCACTCCCCGCTCATGCCTCGTGTCTCCAATGTTCCCCTCACCCCTCTCATGCCCGTGTTTCTCTCCTGTTACCCCCAACCCCCCGGTCATGCCTCGTGTCTCCCTGCTGTTGTCCCCCACGCCCCGCTCATGCCCCGTGTCTTTCTCCTGTTCACCCCACTCCCTGCTCATGCCTCGTGTCTCCCATGTTTCCCCCCACCCCCCGCTCATGCCCGTGTCTCCCTGTTGTTGTCCCCACTCCCCGCTTATGCCCCGTGTCTCTCTCCTGTTACCCCCACCCCCTCTCGTACCCTGTGTCACCCTCCTGTTGCCCTCCATCCCCGCTCATGCCCAATGTCTCTCTCCTGTTCCCCCACCTCCGCTTATGCCTCGTGTCTCTCCTGTTACCCCCACCCCATACTCATGCCCTATGTCTTTCTCCTTTCGCCCCCCGCTCATGCCCCGTGTCTCTTTCCTGTTCCCCCACCTCCGCCTATGCCTCGTGTCTCTCCTGTTACCCCCCACCCCATGCTCATGCCGTGTGTCTCTCTCCTGTTCCCCCCACCCCCGGTCATTCCCCGTGTCTCCCTGCTGTTGCCCCTCACCTCCGGCTCATGCCCTGTGTCTCCCTGCTGTTGCCTCCCACCCCCGCTCATGCACTGTGTCTCTCTCCTGTTAACCCCCACCCCCGCTCATGCCCTGTGTCTCTCTCCTGTTGCCCCCCACCCCCCTCATGCCCCGTGTCTCCCTTGTGTTCCCCCCACTCTCGCTCATACCCGTGTCTCCCTGCTGTTGCCCCCCACCCCCTGCTCATGCGCCGGGTCTCTCTCCTGTTACCCGCCACGCCCCAGTCATGCCCCGTGTCTCCCTGCTGTTGCCCCTCACCCCCGCTCATGCCCTGTGTCTCCCTGCTGTTGCCCCCCACGCCCCTCTCATGCCCCATGTCTCTCTCCTGTTAACCCCCACACCCCGCTCATGCCCCGTGTCTCTATCCTGTTGCCCCCCACCCCCTGCTCATGCCCCATGTCTCTCTCCTGTTACCTCCCACTCCCCGCTCATGCCCTGTGTCTCTCTCCTGTTGCCCCCACCCCCGCTCATGCCTGTATCTCTCTCCTGTTACCCCCCACCCCCCTCTCATGCCCCGTGTCTCCCTGCTGTTGCCCCCCACCCTCTGCTCATGCCCCGTGTCTCCCTGCTGTTGCCCCCCACCCCCGCTCATGCCCCATGTCTCCCTGCTGTTGCCCCCACCCCCTCTCATGCCCTGTGTCTCTCTCCTGTTACCCCCACTGCCCTCTCATGCCCAGTGTCTTTCTCCTGTTCCCCCACACCCCCCGGTCATGCCCCGTGTCTCCCTGCTTTTGCCCCCCACCCCTGCTCATGCTCCGTGTCTCTCCCCTGTTACCCCCCCACCCCCTTCTCATGCCCCATGTCTCCCTGCTGTTGCCCCCCACCCCCCGCTCATGCCCCGTGTCTCCCTGCTATTGCCCCCCACCCCGCTCATGCCCTGTGTCTCTCCCCTGTTACCCCCCCACCCCCTTCTCATGCCCCATGTCTCCCTGCTGTTGCCCCCCACCCCCCGCTCATGCCCCGTGTCTCCCTGCTGTTACCCCCACCCCCCTCTCATGCCCCTTGTCTCCCTCGTGTTCCCCCTACCCCCTGCTCATGCCCCATTTCTCCCTGCTGTTGTCCCCGATCCCCCTCTCATGCCCTGTGTCTCTCTCCTGTTATCCCCCACTCCCCTCTCATGCCCCATGTCTCCCTGCTGTTGCCCCCACCCCCCTTTAATGCCCCGTGTCGCTCTCCTGTTACACCCCACCCCCTCTCATGACCAGTGTCTCTCTCCTGTTGCCCCCCAACACCCGCTCATGCCCTGTGTCTCTCTCCTGTTACCCCCCATCCCCCTCTCATACCCTGTGTCTCTCTCATGTTGCCCCTCACCCCCCGGTCATGCCCCCTGCCCCCCTGCTGTTGTCCCCCAGCCCCCACTCTTGCCCCGTGTCTCTCTCCTGTTACCCCCACCCCCCTCTCATGCCCCGTGTCTCCCTCGTGTTCCCCCCACCCCCGCTCTTACCCGTGTCTCCCTGCTGTTGCCCCCCACCCCCCGCTCATGCCGTGTGTCTCTCTCCTGTTCCCCCCACCCCCCGGTCATTCCCCGTGTCTCCCTGCTGTTGCCCCTCACCTCCGGCTCATGCCCTGTGTCTCCCTGCTGTTGCCTCACCCCCGCTCATGCCCTGTGTCTCCCTGCTGTTGCCCCCACCCCCGCTCATGCCCTGTGTCTCTCTCCTGTTAACGCCCACCCCCGCTCATGCCCTGTGTCTCTCTCCTGTTGCCCCCCACCCCCCCTCATGCCCCATGTCTCCCTGCTGTTGCCCCCCACCCTCGCTCATACCCGTGTCTCCCTGCTGTTGCCCCCCACCCCCGGTCATGCCCCGCGTCTCATTGCTGTTGCCCCTCACCCCCCTCTCATGCCCTGTGTCTCCCTGCTGTTGCCCCTCACCCCCCTCTCATGCCCAGTGTCTCTCTCCTGTTAACCCCCACAACCCGCTCATGTCCAGTGTCTCTCTCTTTTTGCCCCCCACCCGCCGCTCATGCCCCATGTCTCTCTCCTGTTACCCCCCACTCCCTGCTCATGCCCTGTGTCTCTCTCCTGTTGCCCCCACCCCCCGCTCATGCCTGTGTCTCTCTCCTGTTACCCCACAGCCCCCTCTCCTGCCCCATGTCTCCTTGCTGTTGCCCCCCACCCTCTGCTCATGCCCCGTGTCGCCCTGCTGTTGCCCCCCACCCCCCGCTCATGCCCCGTGTCTCTCTCCTGTTACCCCCACCCCCGCTCATGCCCCATGTCTCCCTGCTTTTGCACCCACCCCCTGCTCATGCACCGTGTCTCTCTCCTGTTACCCCCCACCCCCCCTCTCATGCCCCGTGTCTCTCTCCTGTTACCCCCACCCCCCTCTCATGCCCTGTGTCTCTCTCCTGTTACCCCCACCGCCCTCTCATGCCCCGTGTCTTTCTCCTGTTGCCCCCCACCCCCCCGGTCATGCCCCGTGTCTCCCTGCTGTTGCCCCCCACCCCTGCTCATGCTCCGTGTCTCTCCCCTGTTATCCCCCCACCCCCTTCTCATGCCCCATGTCTCCCTGCTGTTGCCCCCCACCCCCCGCTCATGCCCCGTGTCTCCCTGCTGTTGCCTCCCACCCCCCGCTCATGCCCCGTGTCTCCCTGCTATTGCCCCCCACCCACGCTCATGCCCTGTGTCTCTCTCCTGTTACCCCCCACCCCCCTCTCATGCCCCGTGTCTCCCTCGTGTTCCCCCTACCCCCTGCTCATGCCCCATGTCTCCCTGCTGTTGTCCCCGACCCCCCTCTCATGCCCTGTGTCTCTCTCCTTTTATCCCCCACCCCCCTCTCATGCCCCATGCCTCTCTCCTGTTGCCCCCCACCCCTGGTCATGCCCCGTGTCTCCCTGCTGTTGCCCCCCACCCCCGTTCATGCCCTGTGTCTCTCTCCTGTTACCCCACACCCCCCGGTCATGCCCCGTGTCTCCCTGCTGTTTCCCCCACCCCCCACTTATGCCCTGTGTCTCTCTCCTGTTACCCCCACCCCCCTCTTGTTCGTGCCTCGTGTCTCTCTCCTGTTGCCCCCCACCCCCCTCTCATGCCCCGTGTCTCCCTGCTGTTGCCCCCTACCCCCTGCTCATGCCCCGTGTCTCCCTGCTGTTGTCCCCCACCCCCCATTCATGCCCCGTGTCTTTCTCCTGTTCACCCCACTCCTCGCTCATGCCTCGTGTCTCCCCTGTTCCCCCCACCCCCGCTCATGCCCCATGTCTCCCTGCTGTTGCTCCCACCCCCCGCTCATGCCCCGTGTCTCTCTCCTGTTACCCCCCACATCCCTCTCATGCCCCGTGTCTCCCTCCTGTTGCTCCCACCCCCGCTCATGCCCCGTGTTTCTCTCCTGTTACCCCCCACCCCCTGGTCATGCCTCGTGTCTCCCTGCTGTTGTCCCCCACCCCCCGCTCATGCCCCGTGTCTTTTTCATGTTCACCCCACTCCCTGCTCATGCCTCGTGTCTCCCCTGTTTCCACCCATCCCCCGCTCATGCCCCGTGTCTCCCTGTTGTTGTCCCCCACCTCCCCTCTCATGCCCCGTGTCTTTCTCCTGTTCACCCCACTCCCCGCTCATGCCTCGTGTCTCCAATGTTCCCCTCACCCCTCTCATGCCCGTGTTTCTCTCCTGTTACCCCCAACCCCCCGGTCATGCCTCGTGTCTCCCTGCTGTTGTCCCCCACGCCCCGCTCATGCCCCGTGTCTTTCTCCTGTTCACCCCACTCCCTGCTCATGCCTCGTGTCTCCCATGTTTCCCCCCACCCCCCGCTCATGCCCGTGTCTCCCTGTTGTTGTCTCCACTCCCCGCTTATGCCCCGTGTCTCTCTCCTGTTACCCCCACCCCCTCTCGTACCCTGTGTCTCCCTCCTGTTGCCCTCCATCCCCACTCATGCCCAATGTCTCTCTCCTGTTACCCCCACCCCATGCTCATGCCCTATGTCTTTCTCCTGTTGCCCCCCGCTCATGCCCCATGTCTCTCTCCTGTTCCCCCACCTCCGCTTATGCCTCGTGTCTCTCCTGTTACCCCCCACCCCATGCTCATGCGGTGTGTCTCTCTCCTGTTCCCCCCACCCCCGGTCATTCCTCGTGTCTCCCTGCTGTTGCCCCTCACCTCCGGCTCATGCCCTGTGTCTCCCTGCTGTTGCCCCCCACCCCCGCTCATGCACTGTGTCTCTCTCCTGTTAACCCCCACCCCCGCTCATGCCCTGTGTCTCTCTCCTGTTGCCCCCCACCCCACTCTCATGCCCCGTGTCTCCATTGTGTTCCCCCCACTCTCGCTCATACCCGTGTCTCCCTGCTGTTGCCCCCCACCCCCTGCTCATGCCCCGGGTCTATCTCCTGTTACCCGCCACGCCCCAGTCATGCCCCGTGTCTCCCTGCTGTTGCCCCTCACCCCCGCTCATGCCCTGTGTCTCCCTGCTGTTGCCCCCCACCCCCTCTCATGCCCCATGTCTCTCTCCTGTTAACCCCCACACCCCGCTCATGCCCCGTGTCTCTATCCTGTTGCCCCCCACCCCCTGCTCATGCCCCATGTCTCTCTCCTGTTACCTCCCACTCCCCGCTCATGCCCTGTGTCTCTCTCCTGTTGCCCCCACCCCACGCTCATGCCTGTGTCTCTCTCCTGTTACCCCCCACCCCCCTCTCATGCCCCGTGTCTCCCTGCTGTTGCCCCCCACCCTCTGCTCATGCCCCGTGTCTCCCTGCTGTTGCCTCCCACCCCCGCTCATGCCCCATGTCTCCCTGCTGTTGCCCCCACCCCCTGCTCATGCACCGTGTCTCTCTCCTGTTACCCCCACCCCCCTCTCATGCCCCCTGTCTCTCTCCTGTTACCCCCACCCCCTCTCATGCCCTGTGTCTCTCTCCTGTTACCCCCACTGCCCTCTCATGCCCAGTGTCTTTCTCCTGTTGCCCCCCACCCCCCGGTCATGCCCCGTGTCTCCCTGCTTTTGCCCCCACCCCCTGCTCATGCACCGTGTCTCTCTCCTGTTACCCCCACCCCCCTCTCATGCCCCCTGTCTCTCTCGTGTTCCCCCTACCCCCTGCTCATGCCCCATGTCTCCCTGCTGTTGTCCCCGACCCCCCTCTCATGCCCTGTGTCTCTCTCCTTTTATCCCCCACCCCCCTCTCATGCCCCATGTCTCTCTCCTGTTGCCCCCCACCCCTGGTCATGCCCCGTGTCTCCCTGCTGTTGCCCCCCACCCCCGATCATGCCCTGTGTCTCTCTCCTGTTACCCCACACCCCCCGGTCATGCCCCGTGTCTCCCTGCTGTTTCCCCCACCCCCCACTTATGCCCTGTGTCTCTCTCCTGTTACCCCCACCCCCCTCTTGTTCGTGCCTCGTGTCTCTCTCCTGTTGCCCCCCAACCCCCTCTCATGCCCCGTGTCTCCCTGCTGTTGCACCCTACCCCCTGCTCATGCCCCGTGTCTCCCTGCTGTTGTCCCCCACCCCCCATTCATGCCCCGTGTCTTTCTCCTGTTCACCCCACTCCTCGCTCATGCCTCGTGTCTCCCCTGTTCCCCCCACCCCCGCTCATGCCCCATGTCTCCCTGCTGTTGCTCCCACCCCCCGCTCATGCCCCGTGTCTCTCTCCTGTTACCCCCCACATCCCTCTCATGCCCCGTGTCTCCCTCCTGTTGCTCCCACCCCCGCTCATGCTCCGTGTTTCTCTCCTGTTACCCCCCACCCCCTGGTCATGCCTCGTGTCTCCCTGCTGTTGTCCCCCACCCCCCGCTCATGCCCCGTGTCTTTTTCATGTTCACCCCACTCCCTGCTCATGCCTCGTGTCTCCCCTGTTTCCACCCATCCCCCGCTCATGCCCCGTGTCTCCCTGTTGTTGTCCCCCACCTCCCCTCTCATGCCCCGTGTCTTTCTCCTGTTCACCCCACTCCCTGCTCATGCCTCGTGTCTCCAATGTTCCCCTCACCCCTCTCATGCCCGTGTTTCTCTCCTGTTACCCCCAACCCCCCGGTCATGCCTCGTGTCTCCCTGCTGTTGTCCCCCACGCCCCGCTCATGCCCTGTGTCTTTCTCCTGTTCACCCCACTCCCTGCTCATGCCTCGTGTCTCCCATGTTTCCCCCCACCCCCCGCTCATGCCCGTGTCTCCCTGTTGTTGTCTCCACTCCCCGCTTATGCCCCGTGTCTCTCTCCTGTTACCCCCACCCCCTCTCGTACCCTGTGTCTCCCTCCTGTTGCCCTCCATCCCCGCTCATGCCCAATGTCTCTCTCCTGTTCCCCCACCTCCGCTTATGCCTCGTGTCTCTCCTGTTACCCCCACCCCATGCTCATGCCCTATGTCTTTCTCCTGTTGCCCCCCGCTCATGCCCCATGTCTCTCTCCTGTTCCCCCACCTCTGCTTATGTCTCGTGTCTCTCCTGTTACCCCCCACCCCATGCTCATGCCGTGTGTCTCTCTCCTGTTCCCCCCACCCCCGGTCATTCCTCGTGTCTCCCTGCTGTTGCCCCTCACCTCCGGCTCATGCCCTGTGTCTCCCTGCTGTTGCCCCCCACCCCCGCTCATGCACTGTGTCTCTCTCCTGTTAACCCCCACCCCCGCTCATGCCCTGTGTCTCTCTCCTGTTGCCCCCCACCCCTTCTCATGCCCCGTGTCTCCATTGTGTTCCCCCCACTCTCGCTCATACCCGTGTCTCCCTGCTGTTGCCCCCCACCCCCTGCTCATGCCCCGGGTCTATCTCCTGTTACCCGCCACGCCCCAGTCATGCCCCGTGTCTCCCTGCTGTTGCCCCTCACCCCCGCTCATGACCTGTGTCTCCCTGCTGTTGCCCCCCACCCCCTCTCATGCCCCATGTCTCTCTCCTGTTAACCCCCACACCCCGCTCATGCCCCGTGTCTCTATCCTGTTGCCCCCCACCCCCTGCTCATGCCCCATGTCTCTCTCCTGTTACCTCCCACTCCCCGCTCATGCCCTGTGTCTCTCTCCTGTTGCCCCCACCCCACGCTCATGCCTGTGTCTCCCTGCTGTTGCCCCCCACCCTCTGCTCATGCCCCGTGTCTCCCTGCTGTTGCCCCCCACCCCCGCTCATGCCCCATGTCTCCCTGCTGTTGCCCCCACCCCCTGCTCATGCACCGTGTCTCTCTCCTGTTACCCCCACCCCCCTCTCATGCCCCCTGTCTCTCTCCTGTTACCCCCACCCCCTCTCATGCCCTGTGTCTCTCTCCTGTTACCCCACTGCCCTCTCATGCCCAGTGTCTTTCTCCTGTTGCCCCCCACCCCCCGGTCATGCCCCGTGTCTCCCTGCTTTTGCCCCCCACCCCTGCTCATGCTCCGTGTCTCTCCCCTGTTACCCCCCACCCCCTTCTCATGCCCCATGTCTCCCTGCTGTTGCCCCCCACCCCCGCTCATGCCCCGTGTCTCCCTGCTGTTGCCCCCCACCCCCCGCTCATGCCCCGTGTCTCCCTGCTATTGCCCCCCACCCCGCTCATGCCCTGTGTCTCTCCCCTGTTACCCCCCACCCCCTTCTCATGCCCCATGTCTCCCTGCTGTTGCCCCCCACCCCCCGCTCATGCCCTGTGTCTCCCTGCTGTTACCCCCCACCCCCCTCTCATGCCCGTTGTCTCCCTCGTGTTCCCCCACCCCCTGCTCATGCCCCATTTCTCCCTGCTGTTGTCCCCGACCCCCCTCTCATGCCCTGTGTCTCTCTCCTGTTATCCCCCACTCCCCTCTCATGCCCCATGTCTCTCTCCTGTTGCCCCCCACCCCCCGGTTATGACCCGTGTCTCCCTGCTGTTGCCCCCCACCCCGCTCATGCCCTGTGTCTCTCTCCTGTTACCCCCCCATCCCCCTCTCATGCCCCTTGTCTCCCTCGTGTTCCCCCCACCCCCTTCTCATGCCCCATGTCTCCCTGCTGTTGCCCCCCACCCCCCGCTCATGCCCCGTGTCTCCCTGCTGTTGCCCCCCACCCCCCGCTCATGCCCCGTGTCTCCCTGCTATTGCCCCCCACCCCGCTCATGCCCTGTGTCTCTCTCCTGTTACCCCCCCACCCCCCTCTCATGCCCCTTGTCTCCCTCGTGTTCCCCCTACCCCCTGCTCATGCCCCCATTTCTCCCTGCTGTTGTCCCCGACCCCCCTCTCATGCCCTGTGTCTCTCTCATGTTATCCCCCACTCCCCTCTCATGCCCCATGTCTCTCTCCTGTTGCCCCCAACCCCCCGGTCATGCCCCGTGTCTCCCTGCTGTTGCCCCCCACCCTCTCTCATGCCCCATGTCTCTCTCCTGTTAACCCCCACCCCCCCATGCCCCGTGTCTTTCTCCTGTTGCCCCCCACCCCCTGCTCATGCCCCATGTCTCTCTCCTGTTACCCCCCACTCCCCGCTCATGCCCTGTGTCTCTCTCCTGTTGCCCCCACCCCTTGCTATGCCTCAGTCTCTCTCCTGTTACCCCCCACCCCCCTCTCATGCCCCGTGTCTCCCTGCTGTTGCCCCCCACCCTCCGCTCATGCCCTGTGCCTCCCTGCTGTTGCCCCCCACCCCCCGCTCATTCCCCGTGTCTCTCTCCTTTTACCCCCCCAGCCCCCTCTCATGACCCGTGTCTCTCTCCTGTTGCCCCTCACACCCCGGTCATGCCCCATGTCTTCCTGCTGTTGCACTCCACCCCCCGCTCATGCCCGTGTCTCTCTCCTGTTACCCCCCACTCCCCTCTCATGCCCCGTGTCTCCCTGCTTTTGCCCCCCACCCCCAGCTCATGCCCTGTGTCTCCCTGCTATTGCCCCCCACCCCGCTCATGTTCTGTGTCTCTCTCCTGTTACCCCCCACCCCCCTCTCATGCCCCGTGTCTCCCACGTGTTCCCCCTACCCCCTGCTCATGCCCCGTGTCTCCCTGCTGTTGTCCCCAACCCCCCTCTCATGCCCTGTGTCTCTCTCCTGTTATCCACCACCCCCCTCTCATGCCCCATGTCTCTCTCCTGCTGCCCCCCACTCCCCGGTCATGCCCCGTGTCTCCCTGCTGTTGCACCCCACCCCCCGATCATGCCCTGTGTCTCTCTCCTGTTACCCCCCCACCCCCCGGTCATGCCCGGTGTCCCCCTGCTGTTGCCCCCCACCCCCGCTCATGCCCTGTGTCTCTCTCCTGTTACCCCCCACCCCCCTCTCATGCCCCGTGTCTCCCTCGTGTTCCCCCTACCCCCTGCTCATGCCCCGTGTCTCCCTGCTGTTGTCCACGACCCCCCTCTCATGCCCTGTGTCTCTCTCCTGTTATCCCCCACCCCCCTCTCATGCCGCATGTCTCTCTCCTGTTGCCCCCCACCTCGGTCATACCCCGTGTCTCCCTGCTGTTGCCCTCCATCCCCCGATCATGCCCTGTGTCTCTCTCCTGTTACCCCATCCCCTCTCATGCCCCGTGTCTCTTTCCTGTTACCCCACATCCCCCTCTCATGCCCCGTGTCTCCCATGTTTCCCCCCCATCCCTCGCTCATGCCCGTGTCTCCCTGCTGTTGTCCCCCACGCCCCGCTCATGCCCCGTGTCTTTCTCCTGTTCACCCCACTCCCTGCTCATGCCTCGTGTCTCCCATGTTTTCCCCCCACCCCCCGCTCATGCCCATGTCTCCCTGTTGTTGTCCCCACTCCCCGCTTATGCCCCGTGTCTCTCTCCTGTTAACCCCACCAAACTCTCATACCGTGTCTCCCTCCTTTTGCCCTCCATCCCCGCTCATGCCCCATGTCTCTCTCCTGTTCCCCCACCTCCGCTTATGCCTCGTGTCTCTCCTGTTACCCCCCACCCCATGCTCATGCCCTATGTCTTTCTCCTGTTGCCCCCCCGCTCATGCCCCATGTCTCTCTCCTGTTCCCCCACCTCCGCTTATGCCTCGTGTCTCTCCTGTTACCCCCCACCCCATGCTCATGCCGTGTGTCTCTTTCCTGTTCCCCCCACCCACGGTCATTCCCCGTGTCTCCCTGCTGTTGCCCCTCACCTCCGGCTCATGCCCTGTGTCTCCCTGCTGTTGCCCCCCACCCCCGCTCATGCACTGTGTCTCTCTCCTGTTAACCCCCACCCCCGCTCATGCCCTGTGTCTCTCTCCTGTTGCCCCCCTCTCATGCCCCGTGTCTCCCTCGTGTTCCCCCCACTCTCGCTCATACCCGTGTCTCCCTGCTGTTGCCCCCCACCCCCTGCTCATGCCCCGTGTCTCTCTCCTGTTACCCGCCACCCCCCAGTCATGCCCTGTGTCTCCTTGCTGTTGCCCCTCACCCCCGCTCATGCCCTGTGTCTCCCTGCTGTTGCTTCCCACCCTCTGATCATGCCCCGTGTCTCCCTGCTGTTGCCCCCCACCCCCACTCATGCCCCATGTCTCCCTGCTGTTAACCCCCACTCACCGCTCATGCCCTGTGTCTCTCTCCTGTTGCCCCCACCCCCCGCTCATGCCTGTGTCTCTCTCCTGTTACCCCCCACCCCCCTCTCATGCCCCGTGTCTCCCTGCTGTTGCCCCCCACCCTCTGCTCATGCCCCGTGTCTCCCTGCTGTTGCCCCCCACCCCCGCTCATGCCCCATGTCTCCCTGCTGTTGCCCCCACCCCCTGGTCATGCACCGTGTCTCTCTCCTGTTACCCCCCACCCCCCTCTCATGCCCCCTGTCTCTCTCCTGTTACCCCCACCCCCCTCTCATGCCCTGTGTCTCTCTCCTGTTACCCCCACCGCCCTCTCATGCCCCGTGTCTTTCTCCTGTTGCCCCCCGGTCATGCCCGTGTCTCCCTGCTGTTGCCCCCCACCCCTGCTCATGCTCCGTGTCTCTCCCCTGTTACCCCCACACCCCCTTCTCATGCCCCATGTCTCCCTGCTGTTGCCCCCCACCCCCGCTCATGCCCCGTGTCTCCCTGCTGTTGCCCCCCACCCCCCGCTCATGCCCCGTGTCTCCCTGCTATTGCCCCCCACCCCGCTCATGCCCTGTGTCTCTCTCCTGTTACCCCCCACCCCCCTCTCATGCCCCGTGTCTCCCTCGTGTTCCCCCTACCCCCTGCTCATGCCCCATTTCTCCCTGCTGTTGTCCCTGACCCCCCTCTCATGCCCTGTGTCTCTCTCCTGTTATCCCCCACTCCCCTCTCATGCCCCATGTCTCTCTCCTGTTGCCCCCTACCCCCCGGTCATGCCCCGTGTCTCCCTGCTGTTGCCCCCACCCCCTCTCATGCCCCATGTCTCTCTCCTGTTAACCCCCACCCCCCCATGCCTCGTGTCTTTCTCCTGTTGCCCCCACCCCCTGCTCATGCCCCATGACTCTCTCCTGTTACCCCCCACTCCCCGCTCATGCCCTGTGTCTCTCTCCTGTTGCCCCCACCCCTAACTCATGCCTATGTCTCTCTCCTGTTACCCCCCACCCCCCTCTCATGCCCCGTGTCTCCCTGCTGTTGCCCCCCACCCTCCGCTCATGCCCTGTGTCTCCCTGCTGTTGCCCCCCACCCCCTGCTCATTCCCCGTGTCTCTCTCCTGTTACCCCCCCAGCCCCCACTCATGACCCGTGTCTCTCTCCTGTTGCCCCTCACACCCCGGTCATGCCCCATGTCTTCCTGCTGTTGCCCTCCACCCCCCGCTCATGCCCGTGTCTCTCTCCTGTTACCCCCCACTCCCCTCTCATGCCCCGTGTCTCCCTGCTGTTGCCCCCCACCCCAGCTCATGCCCCGTGTCTCCCTGCTATTGCCCCCCCAACCCGCTCATGCCCTGTGTCTCTCTCCTGTTACCCCCCACCCCCTCTCATGCCCCGTGTCTCCCACGTGTTCCCCCTACCCCCTGCTCATGCCCCGTGTCTCCCTGCTGTTGTCCCCGACCCCCCTCTCATGCCCTGTGTCTCTCTCCTGTTATCCCCCACCCCCCTCTCATGCCCCATGTCTCTCTCCTGTTGCCCCCCACTCCCCGGTCATGCCCCGTGTCTCCCTGCTGTTGCACCCCACCCCCCGATCATGCCCTGTGTCTCTCTCCTGTTACCCCCCACCCCCCGGTCATGCCCGGTGTCTCCCTGCTGTTGCCCCCCACCCCCGCTCATGCCCTGTGTCTCTCTCCTGTTGCCCCCCACCCCCTCTCGTGCCTCGTGTCTCTCTCCTGTTGCCCCCCACCTCCCTCTCATGCCCCATGTCTCCCTCGTGTTCCCCCTACCCCCTGCTCATGCCCCGTGTCTCCCTGCTGTTGTCCCCCACCCCCCCATTCATGCCCCGTGTCTTTCTCCTGTTCACCCCACTCCTCGCTCATGCCTCGTGTCTCCCCTGTTCCCACCACCCCTGCTCATGCTCTGTGTCTCCCTGTTGTTGTCCCCCACCTCCCCGCTCATGCCCCGTGTCTTTCTCCTGTTCACCCCACTCCCCGCTCATGCCTCGTGTCTCCCCTGTTCCCCCACCCCCGCTCATGCCCCATGTCTCCCTGCTGTTGCCCCCACCTCCCGCTCATGCCCCGTGTCTCTCTCCTGTTACCCCCACACCCCTCTCATGCCCCGTGTCTCCCTCCTGTTGCCCCCCAGCACCCGCTCATGCCGGTGTTTCTCTCCTGTTACCCCCAACCCCCTGGTCATGCCTCGTGTCTCCCTGCTGTTGCCCCCCACGCCCCGCTCATGCCCCGTGTCTTTCTCCTGTTCACCCCACTCCCTGCTCATGCCTCGTGTCTCCCCTGTTTCCCCCCACCCCCGCTCATGCCCCGTGTCTCCCAGTTGTTGCCCCCACCCCCGCTCATGCCCAGTGTCTCTCTCCTGTTACCCCCACCCCCTCTCATGACCTGTGTCTCCCTCCTGTTGCCCTCCATCCCTGCTCATGCCCCATGTCTCTCTCCTGCTCCCCCACCTCCGCTTATGCCTCGTGTCTCTCCTGTTACCCCCCACCCCCCGCTCATGCCCCATGACTTTCTCCTGTTGCCCCCGCTCATGCCCCATGTCTCCCTCCTGTTACCCCCACCACCCTCTCATGCCCCGTGTCTCCCTCGTGTTCCCCCCACCCCCGCTCATACCCCGTGTTTCCCTGCTGTTGCCCCCCATCCTTCCTCATGCCCCGTGTCTCTCTCCTGTTACCCCCCACCCCCGGTCATGCCCCGTGTCTCCCTGCTGTTGCCCCCCACCCCCCTCTCATGCCCCGTGTCTCTCTCCTGTTAACCCCGCCCCCTCATGCCCCGTGTCTCTCTCCTGTTGCCCTCCACCCCCTGCTCATGCCCCATGTCTCTCTCCTGTTACCCCCCACTCCCCGCTCATGCCCTGTGTCTCTCTCCTGTTGCCCCCACCCCCTGCTCATGCCTGTGTCTCTCTCCTGTTACCCCCCACCCCCTCTCATGCCCCGTGTCTCCTTGCTGTTGCCCCCCACCCTCAGCTCATGCCCTGTGTCTCCCTGCTGTTGCCCCCCACCCCCCGCTCATTCCCCTTGTCTCTCTCCTGTTACCCCCCCAGGCCCATCTCATGACCCGTGTCTCTCTCCTGTTGCCCCTCACACCCCGGTCATGCCCCATGTCTTCCTGCTGTTGCCCTCCACCCCCTGCTCATGCCCCGTGTCTCTCTCCTGTTACCCCCCACCCCCCTCTCATGCCCCATGTCTCTCCTGTTGCCCCTCACACCCCGGTCATGCCCCATGTCTTCCTGCTGTTGCCCCCCACCGCCCGCTCATGCCCCGTGTCTCCCTGCTGTTGCCCCCATCCCCTAGTCATGCCCCGTGTCTCCCTGCTGTTGCCCCCCACTCCCCGCTCATGCCCCGTGTCTCCCTGCTGTTGCCCCCCACCCCGCTCATGCCATGTGTCTCTCTCCTGTTACCCCCCACCCCCTCTCATGCCCCGTGTCTCCCTTGTGTTCCCCCCACCCCCGCTCATGCATGCCCCATGTCTCCCTGCTGTTGCCCCCCACCCCAGCTCATGCCACGTGTCTCTCTCCTGTTACCCCCCCACCTTCCCTCTCATGCCCCGTGTCTCCCTCGTGTTCCCCCCACCCCCCGCTCATGCCCCGTGTCTCTCTCCTGTTACCCCCCACCTCTCTATCATGCCCCATGTCTCTCTCATGTTGCCCCTCACCCCCCAGCCACGCCCCGTGTCTTCCTGCTGTTGCCCCCCACCCCCCGCTCATGCCCCGTGTCTCTCCCCTGTTACCCCCCCACCCCCTGCTCATGCCCCATGTCTCCCTGCTGTTGCCCCCCACCCCCGGTCATGCCCCGTGTCTCCCTGCTGTTGCCTCCCACCCCCTGCTCATGCCCCATGTCTCCCTGCTGTTGCCCCCCACCCCCGCTCTTGCCCCGTGTCTCTCTCCTGTTACCCCCCACCCCCCTCTCATGCCCCGTGTCTCCCTCGTGTTCCCCCACCCCCCGCTCATGCCCCGTGTCTCCCTGCTGTTGCCCCCCACCCCCCTCTCATGCCCTGTGTCTCGCTCCTGTTACCCCCACCCCCCTCTCATGCCCTGTGTCTCTCTCTTGTTGCCCCCCACCCCCTGGTCATTCCCTGTGTCTCCCTGCTGTTGACCCCCACCCCTCGCTCATGCCCCTTGTCTCTCTCCTGTTACCCCCCACCCCCCGGTCATGCCCTTTGTCTGTCTGCTGTTACCCCCCACCCCCTCTCATGCCCCGTGTCTCTCGCCTGTTGCCCCCCGCCCCCCGGTCATGCCCCGTGTCTCTCTCCTGTTACCCCCCACCCCCTGGTCTAGCCCTGTGTCTCCCTGCTGTTGTCCCCCACCGCCGGCTCCTGGCCCGTGTCTCTCTCCTGTTCCCCCCACCCCCCGCTCATGCCTCGTGTCTCCTCTGTTCCCCCCCATCCCCCGCTCATGCCCCGTGTCACCCTGATGTTGCCCCCACCCCCGCTCATGCCCCGTGTCTCATTCCTGTTACCCCCCACCCCCCTCTCATGCCCCGTGTCTCTCTCCTGTTGCCCCCCGGTCATGCCCCGTGTCTCCCTGCTGTTGACCCCCACCCCCCGCTCAGGCCCTGTGTCTCTCTCCTGTTACCCCCACCCCCTCTCATGCCCCGTGTCTCCCTCATGTTCCCCCACCCCCTGCTCATGCCCTGTGTCTCCCTGCTGTTGCCCCCCACCCCCTTTCATGCCCCGTGCTGCTCTCCTGTTACACCCCACCCCCTCTCATGCCCAGTGTCTCTCTCCTGTTGCCATCCAACACCCGCTCATGACCTGTGTCTCTCTCCTGTTACCACCCACCCACCTCTCATGACCTGTGTCTCTCCCCTGTTGCCCCTCACCCCCCGGTCATGCCCCCTGTCCCCCTGCTGTTGCCCCCCCAGCCCAAACTCTTGCCCCGTGTTTCTCTCCTGTTGCCCCCACCCCCTGGTCATGCCCTGTGTCTCCCTGCTGTTGCCCCCCGCCCCTCGCTCATGCCGTGTGTCTCTCTCCTGTTCCCCCCACCCCCCGGTCATTCCCCATATCTCCCTGCTGTTGCCCCTCACCTCCGGCTCATGCCCTGTGTCTCCCTGCTGTTGCCCCCCACCCCCGCTCATGCCCTGTGTCTCTCTCCTGTTAACCCCCACCCCCGCTCATGCCCTGTGTCTCTCTCCTGTTGCACCCCACCCACGCTCATGCCCCCTGTCTCTCTCCTCTTACCCCCCACTCCCCGCTCACGCCCTATGTCTCTCTCGTGTTGCTCCCAACCCCCACTCATGCCCCGTGTCTCTCTCCTGTTTACCCCCATCCGCTCTCATGCCCGTGTCTCCCTGCTGTTGCCCCCCACCCTCCGCTCATGCCCCGTGTCTCCCTGCTGTTGCCCCCCACCCCCCACTCATGCACCGTGCCTCTCTCCTGTTACCCCCCACCCCTCTCTTATGCCCCGTGTCTCTCTCCTGTTACCCCCCACCCCTTCTCATACCCTGTGTCTCTCTCCTGTTACCCCCACACCCCTCTCATGCCCCGTGTCTCTCTCCTGTTGCCCCCCACCCCCCGGTCATGCCCCGTGTCTCCCTGCTGTTGCCCCCCACCCCGCTCATGCTCCGTGTCTCTCCCCTGTTACCCCCCCACCCCCTTCTCATGCCCCATGTCTCCCTGCTGTTGCCCCCCACCCACCGGTCATGCCCTGTGTCTCCCCGCTGTTGCCCCCCACCCCCCGCTCATGCCCCATGTCTCCCTGATATTGCCCCCCACCCCCTGCTCATGCCCTGTGTCTCTCTCCTGTTACCCCCCACCCCCCTCTCATGCCCCATGTCTCCCTCGTGTTCCCCCTACCCCCTGCTCATGCCCCGTGTCTCCCTGCTGTTGCCCCTGACCCCCTCTCATGCCCCGTGTCTCTCTCCTGTTAACCCCCACCCCCCTCTCATGCCCCATGTCTCTCTCCTGTTGCCCCCACCCCCCAGTCATGCCCCGTGTTTCCCTGCTGTTGCCCCCCATGCCCCACTTATGCCCTATGTCTCTCTCCTGTTACCCCCAACCCCCTCTCATGCCTCGTGTCTGTCTCCTGTTGCCCCCCCACCGCCCGGTCATGTCTCGTGTCTCCCTGCTATTGTCCCCCACCCCCCGCTCATTCCCCGTGTCTCTCTCCTGTTACCCCCACCCGCTCTCATGCCCTGTGTCTCCCTCCTGTTGCCCTCCACCCCCCGCTCATGCCCCATGTCTCTCTCCTGTTCCCCCACCTCCGCTTATGCCTTGTGTCTCTCCTGTTACCCCCCACCCTCTGCTCATGCCCCGTGTCTCCCTGCTGTTGCCCCCCACCCCCGCGCATGCCCCATGTCTCCCTGCTGTTACCCCCCACCCCCCTCTCATGCCCGTTGTCTCCCTCGTGTTCCCCCACCCCCTGCTCATGCCCCATTTCTCCCTGCTGTTGTCCCCGACCCCCCGCTCATGCCCCGTGTCACCCTGATGTTGCCCCCACCCCCGCTCATGCCCCGTGTCTCATTCCTGTTACCCCCCACCC
Source organism: Ambystoma mexicanum (assembly GCF_040938575.1). Taxonomy (NCBI): domain Eukaryota; kingdom Metazoa; phylum Chordata; class Amphibia; order Caudata; family Ambystomatidae; genus Ambystoma; species Ambystoma mexicanum. The sequence goes on along the minus strand of NC_090933.1, from coordinate 334,321,894 downwards.
CCCTCTCATGCCCCGTGTCTCTCTCCTGTTGCCCCCCGCTCATGCCCCGTGTCTCCCTGCTGTTGCCCCCCACCCCCCGCTCATGCCCCGTGTCTCCCTGCTATTGCCCCCCACCCCGCTCATGCCCTGTGTCTCTCCCCTGTTACCCCCCACCCCCTTCTCATGCCCCATGTCTCCCTGCTGTTGCCCCCCACCCCCCGCTCATGCCCCGTGTCTCCCTGCTGTTACCCCCCACCCCCCTCTCATGCCCGTTGTCTCCCTCGTGTTCCCCCACCCCCTGCTCATGCCCCATTTCTCCCTGCTGTTGTCCCCGACCCCCCTCTCATGCCCTGTGTCTCTCTCCTGTTATCCCCCACTCCCCTCTCATGCCCCATGTCTCTCTCCTGTTGCCCCCCACCCCCCGGTTATGACCCGTGTCTCCCTGCTGTTGCCCCCCACCCCGCTCATGCCCTGTGTCTCTCTCCTGTTACCCCCCCACCCCCCTCTCATGCCCCTTGTCTCCCTCGTGTTCCCCCCACCCCCTTCTCATGCCCCATGTCTCCCTGCTGTTGCCCCCCACCCCCCGCTCATGCCCCGTGTCTCCCTGCTGTTGCCCCCCACCCCCCGCTCATGCCCCGTGTCTCCCTGCTATTGCCCCCCACCCCGCTCATGCCCTGTGTCTCTCTCCTGTTACCCCCCCACCCCCCTCTCATGCCCCTTGTCTCCCTCGTGTTCCCCCTACCCCCTGCTCATGCCCCCATTTCTCCCTGCTGTTGTCCCCGACCCCCCTCTCATGCCCTGTGTCTCTCTCATGTTATCCCCCACTCCCCTCTCATGCCCCATGTCTCTCTCCTGTTGCCCCCCACCCCCCGGTCATGCCCCGTGTCTCCCTGCTGTTGCCCCCCACCCTCTCTCATGCCCCATGTCTCTCTCCTGTTAACCCCCACCCCCCCATGCCCCGTGTCTTTCTCCTGTTGCCCCCCACCCCCTGCTCATGCCCCATGTCTCTCTCCTGTTACCCCCCACTCCCCGCTCATGCCCTGTGTCTCTCTCCTGTTGCCCCCACCCCTTGCTCATGCCTCAGTCTCTCTCCTGTTACCCCCCACCCCCCTCTCATGCCCCGTGTCTCCCTGCTGTTGCCCCCCACCCTCCGCTCATGCCCTGTGCCTCCCTGCTGTTGCCCCCCACCCCCCGCTCATTCCCTGTGTCTCTCTCCTTTTACCCCCCCAGCCCCCTCTCATGACCCGTGTCTCTCTCCTGTTGCCCCTCACACCCCGGTCATGCCCCATGTCTTCCTGCTGTTGCACTCCACCCCCCGCTCATGCCCGTGTCTCTCTCCTGTTACCCCCCACTCCCCTCTCATGCCCCGTGTCTCCCTGCTTTTGCCCCCCACCCCCAGCTCATGCCCTGTGTCTCCCTGCTATTGCCCCCCACCCCGCTCATGTTCTGTGTCTCTCTCCTGTTACCCCCCACCCCCCTCTCATGCCCCGTGTCTCCCACGTGTTCCCCCTACCCCCTGCTCATGCCCCGTGTCTCCCTGCTGTTGTCCCTGACCCCCCTCTCATGCCCTGTGTCTCTCTCCTGTTATCCACCACCCCCCTCTCATGCCCCATGTCTCTCTCCTGCTGCCCCCCACTCCCCGGTCATGCCCCGTGTCTCCCTGCTGTTGCACCCCACCCCCCGATCATGCCCTGTGTCTCTCTCCTGTTACCCCCCCACCCCCCGGTCATGCCCGGTGTCGCCCTGCTGTTGCCCCCCACCCCCGCTCATGCCCTGTGTCTCTCTCCTGTTACCCCCCACCCCCCTCTCATGCCCCGTGTCTCCCTCGTGTTCCCCCTACCCCCTGCTCATGCCCCGTGTCTCCCTGCTGTTGTCCCCGACCCCCCTCTCATGCCCTGTGTCTCTCTCCTGTTATCCCCCACCCCCCTCTCATGCCGCATGTCTCTCTCCTGTTGCCCCCCACCTCGGTCATACCCCGTGTCTCCCTGCTGTTGCCCTCCATCCCCCGATCATGCCCTGTGTCTCTCTCCTGTTACCCCATCCCCTCTCATGCCCCGTGTCTCTTTCCTGTTACCCCACATCCCCCTCTCATGCCCCGTGTCTCCCATGTTTCCCCCCCATCCCCCGCTCATGCCCGTGTCTCCCTGCTGTTGTCCCCCACGCCCCGCTCATGCCCCGTGTCTTTCTCCTGTTCACCCCACTCCCTGCTCATGCCTCGTGTCTCCCATGTTTCCCCCCACCCCCCGCTCATGCCCATGTCTCCCTGTTGTTGTCCCCACTCCCCGCTTATGCCCCGTGTCTCTCTCCTGTTAACCCCACCAAACTCTCATACCATGTCTCCCTCCTTTTGCCCTCCATCCCCGCTCATGCCCCATGTCTCTCTCCTGTTCCCCCACCTCCGCTTATGCCTCGTGTCTCTCCTGTTACCCCCCACCCCATGCTCATGCCCTATGTCTTTCTCCTGTTGCCCCCCCGCTCATGCCCCATGTCTCTCTCCTGTTCCCCCACCTCCGCTTATGCCTCGTGTCTCTCCTGTTACCCCCCACCCCATGCTCATGCCGTGTGTCTCTTTCCTGTTCCCCCCACCCACGGTCATTCCCCGTGTCTCCCTGCTGTTGCCCCTCACCTCCGGCTCATGCCCTGTGTCTCCCTGATGTTGCCCCCCACCCCCGCTCATGCACTGTGTCTCTCTCCTGTTAACCCCCACCCCCGCTCATGCCCTGTGTCTCTCTCCTGTTGCCCCCCTCTCATGCCCCGTGTCTCCCTCGTGTTCCCCCCACTCTCGCTCATACCCGTGTCTCCCTGCTGTTGCCCCCCACCCCCTGCTCATGCCCCGTGTCTCTCTCCTGTTACCCGCCACCCCCCAGTCATGCCCTGTGTCTCCTTGCTGTTGCCCCTCACCCCCGCTCATGCCCTGTGTCTCCCTGCTGTTGCTTCCCACCCTCTGCTCATGCCCCGTGTCTCCCTGCTGTTGCCCCCCACCCCCGCTCATGCCCCATGTCTCCCTGCTGTTAACCCCCACTCACCGCTCATGCCCTGTGTCTCTCTCCTGTTGCCCCCACCCCCCGCTCATGCCTGTGTCTCTCTCCTGTTACCCCCCACCCCCCTCTCATGCCCCGTGTCTCCCTGCTGTTGCCCCCCACCCTCTGCTCATGCCCCGTGTCTCCCTGCTGTTGCCCCCCACCCCCGCTCATGCCCCATGTCTCCCTGTTGTTGCCCCCACCCCCTGGTCATGCACCGTGTCTCTCTCCTGTTACCCCCCACCCCCCTCTCATGCCCCCTGTCTCTCTCCTGTTACCCCCACCCCCCTCTCATGCCCTGTGTCTCTCTCCTGTTACCCCCACCGCCCTCTCATGCCCCGTGTCTTTCTCCTGTTGCCCCCCACCCCCCGGTCATGCCCGTGTCTCCCTGCTGTTGCCCCCCACCCCTGCTCATGCTCCGTGTCTCTCCCCTGTTACCCCCACACCCCCTTCTCATGCCCCATGTCTCCCTGGTGTTGCCCCCCACCCCCGCTCATGCCCCGTGTCTCCCTGCTGTTGCCCCCCACCCCCCGCTCATGCCCCGTGTCTCCCTGCTATTGCCCCCCACCCCGCTCATGCCCTGTGTCTCTCTCCTGTTACCCCCCACCCCCCTCTCATGCCCCGTGTCTCCCTCGTGTTCCCCCTACCCCCTGCTCATGCCCCATTTCTCCCTGCTGTTGTCCCCGACCCCCCTCTCATGCCCTGTGTCTCTCTCCTGTTATCCCCCACTCCCCTCTCATGCCCCATGTCTCTCTCCTGTTGCCCCCTACCCCCCGGTCATGCCCCGTGTCTCCCTGCTGTTGCCCCCACCCCCTCTCATGCCCCATGTCTCTCTCCTGTTAACCCCCACCCCCCCATGCCTCGTGTCTTTCTCCTGTTGCCCCCACCCCCTGCTCATGCCCCATGACTCTCTCCTGTTACCCCCCACTCCCCGCTCATGCCCTGTGTCTCTCTCCTGTTGCCCCCACCCCTAACTCATGCCTATGTCTCTCTCCTGTTACCCCCCACCCCCCTCTCATGCCCCGTGTCTCCCTGCTGTTGCCCCCCACCCTCCGCTCATGCCCTGTGTCTCCCTGCTGTTGCCCCCCACCCCCTGCTCATTCCCCGTGTCTCTCTCCTGTTACCCCCCCAGCCCCCTCTCATGACCCGTGTCTCTCTCCTGTTGCCCCTCACACCCCGGTCATGCCCCATGTCTTCCTGCTGTTGCCCTCCACCCCCCGCTCATGCCCGTGTCTCTCTCCTGTTACCCCCCACTCCCCTCTCATGCCCTGTGTCTCCCTGCTGTTGCCCCCCACCCCCAGCTCATGCCCCGTGTCTCCCTGCTATTGCCCCCCCAACCCGCTCATGCCCTGTGTCTCTCTCCTGTTACCCCCCACCCCCTCTCATGCCCCGTGTCTCCCACGTGTTCCCCCTACCCCCTGATCATGCCCCGTGTCTCCCTGCTGTTGTCCCCGACCCCCCTCTCATGCCCTGTGTCTCTCTCCTGTTATCCCCCACCCCCCTCTCATGCCCCATGTCTCTCTGCTGTTGCCCCCCACTCCCCGGTCATGCCCCGTGTCTCCCTGCTGTTGCACCCCACCCCCCGATCATGCCCTGTGTCTCTCTCCTGTTACCCCCCACCCCCCGGTCATGCCCGGTGTCTCCCTGCTGTTGCCCCCCACCCCCGCTCATGCCCTGTGTCTCTCTCCTGTTGCCCCCCACCCCCTCTCGTGCCTCGTGTCTCTCTCCTGTTGCCCCCCACCTCCCTCTCATGCCCCATGTCTCCCTCGTGTTCCCTCTACCCCCTGCTCATGCCCCGTGTCTCCCTGCTGTTGTCCCCCACCCCCCCATTCATGCCCCGTGTCTTTCTCCTGTTCACCCCACTCCTCGCTCATGCCTCGTGTCTCCCCTGTTCCCACCACCCCTGCTCATGCTCCGTGTCTCCCTGTTGTTGTCCCCCACCTCCCCGCTCATGCCCCGTGTCTTTCTCCTGTTCACCCCACTCCCCGCTCATGCCTCGTGTCTCCCCTGTTCCGCCACCCCCGCTCATGCCCCATGTCTCCCTGCTGTTGCCCCCACCTCCCGCTCATGCCCCGTGTCTCTCTCCTGTTACCCCCACACCCCTCTCATGCCCCGTGTCTCCCTCCTGTTGCCCCCCAGCACCCGCTCATGCCGGTGTTTCTCTCCTGTTACCCCCAACCCCCTGGTCATGCCTCGTGTCTCCCTGCTGTTGCCCCCCACGCCCCGCTCATGCCCCGTGTCTTTCTCCTGTTCACCCCACTCCCTGCTCATGCCTCGTGTCTCCCCTGTTTCCCCCCACCCCCGCTCATGCCCCGTGTCTCCCAGTTGTTGCCCCCACCCCCGCTCATGCCCAGTGTCTCTCTCCTGTTACCCCCACTAACCTCTCATGCCCTGTGTCTCCCTCCTGTTGCCCTCCATCCCTGCTCATGCCCCATGTCTCTCTCCTGTTCCCCCACCTCCGCTTATGCCTCGTGTCTCTCCTGTTACCCCCCACCCCCCGCTCATGCCCCATGACTTTCTCCTGTTGCCCCCGCTCATGCCCCATGTCTCCCTCCTGTTACCCCCACCCCCCTCTCATGCCCCGTGTCTCCCTCGTGTTCCCCCCACCCCCGCTCATACCCCGTGTTTCCCTGCTGTTGCCCCCCATCCCTCCTCATGCCCCGTGTCTCTCTCCTGTTACCCCCCACCCCCGGTCATGCCCCGTGTCTCCCTGCTGTTGCCCCCCACCCCCCTCTCATGCCCCGTGTCTCTCTCCTGTTAACCCCCACCCCCCCTCATGCCCCGTGTCTCTCTCCTGTTGCCCCCCACCCCCTGCTCATGCCCCATGTCTCTCTCCTGTTACCCCCCACTCCCCGCTCATGCCCTGTGTCTCTCTCCTGTTGCCCCCACCCCCTGCTCATGCCTGTGTCTCTCTCCTGTTACCCCCCACCCCCTCTCATGCCCCGTGTCTCCCTGCTGTTGCCCCCCAACCTCAGCTCATGCCCTGTGTCTCCCTGCTGTTGCCCCCCACCCCCCGCTCATTCCCCTTGTCTCTCTCCTGTTACCCCCCCAGGCCCATCTCATGACCCGTGTCTCTCTCCTGTTGCCCCTCACACCCCGGTCATGCCCCATGTCTTCCTGCTGTTGCCCTCCACCCCCTGCTCATGCCCCGTGTCTCTCTCCTGTTACCCCCCACCCCCCTCTCATGCCCCATGTCTCTCCTGTTGCCCCTCACACCCCGGTCATGCCCCATGTCTTCCTGCTGTTGCCCCCCACCGCCCGCTCATGCCCCGTGTCTCCCTGCTGTTGCCCCCCATCCCCTAGTCATGCCCCGTGTCTCCCTGCTGTTGCCCCCCACTCCCCGCTCATGCCCCGTGTCTCCCTGCTGTTGCCCCCCACCCCGCTCATGCCATGTGTCTCTCTCCTGTTACCCCCCACCCCCTCTCATGCCCCGTGTCTCCCTTGTGTTCCCCCCACCCCCGCTCATGCATGCCCCATGTCTCCCTGCTGTTGCCCCCCACCCCAGCTCATGCCACGTGTCTCTCTCCTGTTACCCCCCCACCTTCCCTCTCATGCCCCGTGTCTCCCTCGTGTTCCCCCCACCCCCCGCTCATGCCCCGTGTCTCTCTCCTGTTACCCCCCACCTCTCTATCATGCCCCATGTCTCTCTCCTGTTGCCCCTCACCCCCCAGCCACGCCCCGTGTCTTCCTGCTGTTGCCCCCCAACCCCTGCTCATGCCCCATGTCTCCCTGCTGTTGCCCCCCACCCCCGGTCATGCCCTGTGTCTCCCTGCTGTTGCCCCCCACCCCCTGCTCATGCCCCATGTCTCCCTGCTGTTGCCCCCCACCCCCGCTCTTGCCCCGTGTCTCTCTCCTGTTACCCCCCACCCCCCTCTCATGCCCCGTGTCTCCCTCGTGTTCCCCCACCCCCCGCTCATGCCCCGTGTCTCCCTGCTGTTGCCCCCCACCCCCCTCTCATGCCCTGTGTCTCGCTCCTGTTACCCCCACCCCCCTCTCATGCCCTGTGTCTCTCTCTTGTTGCCCCCCACCCCCTGGTCATTCCCTGTGTCTCCCTGCTGTTGACCCCCACCCCTCGCTCATGCTCCTTGTCTCTCTCCTGTTACCCCCCACCCCCCGGTCATGCCCTTTGTCTGTCTGCTGTTGCCCCCCACCCCCTCTCATGCCCCGTGTCTCTCGCCTGTTGCCCCCCGCCCCCCGGTCATGCCCCGTGTCTCTCTCCTGTTACCCCCCACCCCCTGGTCTTGCCCTGTGTCTCCCTGCTGTTGTCCCCCACCGCCGGCTCCTGGCCCGTGTCTCTCTCCTGTTCCCCCCACCCCCCGCTCATGCCTCGTGTCTCCTCTGTTCCCCCCCATCCCCCGCTCATGCCCCGTGTCACCCTGATGTTGCCCCCACCCCCGCTCATGCCCCGTGTCTCATTCCTGTTACCCCCCACCCCCCTCTCATGCCCCGTGTCTCTCTCCTGTTGCCCCCCGGTCATGCCCCGTGTCTCCCTGCTGTTGACCCCCACCCCCCGCTCAGGCCCTGTGTCTCTCTCCTGTTACCCCCACCCCCTCTCATGCCCCGTGTCTCCCTCATGTTCCCCCACCCCCTGCTCATGCCCTGTGTCTCCCTGCTGTTGCCCCCCACCCCCTTTCATGCCCCGTGCTGCTCTCCTGTTACACCCCACCCCCTCTCATGCCCAGTGTCTCTCTCCTGTTGCCATCCAACACCCGCTCATGACCTGTGTCTCTCTCCTGTTACCACCCACCCACCTCTCATGACCTGTGTCTCTCCCCTGTTGCCCCTCACCCCCCGGTCATGCCCCCTGTCCCCCTGCTGTTGCCCCCCCAGCCCCCACTCTTGCCCCGTGTTTCTCTCCTGTTGCCCCCACCCCCTGGTCATGCCCTGTGTCTCCCTGCTGTTGCCCCCCGCCCCTCGCTCATGCCGTGTGTCTCTCTCCTGTTCCCCCCACCCCCCGGTCATTCCCCATATCTCCCTGCTGTTGCCCCTCACCTCCGGCTCATGCCCTGTGTCTCCCTGCTGTTGCCCCCCACCCCCGCTCATGCCCTGTGTCTCTCTCCTGTTAACCCCCACCCCCGCTCATGCCCTGTGTCTCTCTCCTGTTGCACCCCACCCACGCTCATGCCCCCTGTCTCTCTCCTCTTACCCCCCACTCCCCGCTCACGCCCTATGTCTCTCTCGTGTTGCTCCCAACCCCCACTCATGCCCCGTGTCTCTCTCCTGTTTACCCCCATCCGCTCTCATGCCCCGTGTCTCCCTGCTGTTGCCCCCCACCCTCCGCTCATGCCCCGTGTCTCCCTGCTGTTGCCCCCCACCCCCCACTCATGCACCGTGTCTCTCTCCTGTTACCCCCCACCCCCCTCTCATGCCCCATGTCTCTCCTGTTGCCCCTCACACCCCGGTCATGCCCCATGTCTTCCTGCTGTTGCCCCCCACCGCCCGCTCATGCCCCGTGTCTCCCTGCTGTTGCCCCCCATCCCCTAGTCATGCCCCGTGTCTCCCTGCTGTTGCCCCCCACTCACCGCTCATGCCCCGTGTCTCCCTGCTGTTGCCCCCCACCCCGCTCATGCCATGTGTCTCTCTCCTGTTACCCCCCACCCCCTCTCATGCCCCGTGTCTCCCTTGTGTTCCCCCCACCCCCGCTCATGCATGCCCCATGTCTCCCTGCTGTTGCCCCCCACCCCAGCTCATGCCACCTGTCTCTCTCCTGTTACCCCCCCACCTTCCCTCTCATGCCCCGTGTCTCCCTCGTGTTCCCCCCACCCCCCGCTCATGCCCCGTGTCTCTCTCCTGTTACCCCCCACCTCTCTATCATGCCCCATGTCTCTCTCCTGTTGCCCCTCACCCCCCAGCCACGCCCCGTGTCTTCCTGCTGTTGCCCCCCACCCCCCGCTCATGCCCCGTGTCTCTCCCCTGTTACCCCCCCACCCCCTGCTCATGCCCCATGTCTCCCTGCTGTTGCCCCCCACCCCCGGTCATGCCCCGTGTCTCTCTGCTGTTGCCCCCCACCCCCTGCTCATGCCCCATGTCTCCCTGCTGTTGCCCCCCACCCCCGCTCTTGCCCCGTGTCTCTCTCCTGTTACCCCCCACCCCCCTCTCATGCCCCGTGTCTCCCTCGTGTTCCCCCACCCCCCGCTCATGCCCCGTGTCTCCCTGCTGTTGCCCCCCACCCCCCTCTCATGCCCTGTGTCTCGCTCCTGTTACCCCCACCCCCCTCTCATGCCCTGTGTCTCTCTCTTGTTGCCCCCCACCCCCTGGTCATTCCCTGTGTCTCCCTGCTGTTGACCCCCACCCCTCGCTCATGCTCCTTGTCTCTCTCCTGTTACCCCCCACCCCCCGGTCATGCCCTTTGTCTGTCTGCTGTTGCCCCCCACCCCCTCTCATGCCCCGTGTCTCTCGCCTGTTGCCCCCCGCCCCCCGGTCATGCCCCGTGTCTCTCTCCTGTTACCCCCCACCCCCTGGTCTTGCCCTGTGTCTCCCTGCTGTTGTCCCCCACCGCCGGCTCCTGGCCCGTGTCTCTCTCCTGTTCCCCCCACCCCCCGCTCATGCCTCGTGTCTCCTCTGTTCCCCCCCATCCCCCGTGTCACCCTGATGTTGCCCCCACCCCCGCTCATGCCCCGTGTCTCATTCCTGTTACCCCCCACCCCCCTCTCATGCCCCGTGTCTCTCTCCTGTTGCCCCCCGGTCATGCCCCGTGTCTCCCTGCTGTTGACCCCCACCCCCCGCTCAGGCCCTGTGTCTCTCTCCTGTTACCCCCACCCCCTCTCATGCCCCGTGTCTCCCTCATGTTCCCCCACCCCCTGCTCATGCCCTGTGTCTCCCTGCTGTTGCCCCCCACCCCCTTTCATGCCCCGTGCTGCTCTCCTGTTACACCCCACCCCCTCTCATGCCCAGTGTCTCTCTCCTGTTGCCATCCAACACCCGCTCATGACCTGTGTCTCTCTCCTGTTACCACCCACCCACCTCTCATGACCTGTGTCTCTCCCCTGTTGCCCCTCACCCCCCGGTCATGCCCCCTGTCCCCCTGCTGTTGCCCCCCCAGCCCCCACTCTTGCCCCGTGTTTCTCTCCTGTTGCCCCCACCCCCTGGTCATGCCCTGTGTCTCCCTGCTGTTGCCCCCCGCCCCTCGCTCATGCCGTGTGTCTCTCTCCTGTTCCCCCCACCCCCCGGTCATTCCCCATATCTCCCTGCTGTTGCCCCTCACCTCCGGCTCATGCCCTGTGTCTCCCTGCTGTTGCCCCCCACCCCCGCTCATGCCCTGTGTCTCTCTCCTGTTAACCCCCACCCCCGCTCATGCCCTGTGTCTCTCTCCTGTTGCACCCCACCCACGCTCATGCCCCCTGTCTCTCTCCTCTTACCCCCCACTCCCCGCTCACGCCCTATGTCTCTCTCGTGTTGCTCCCAACCCCCACTCATGCCCCGTGTCTCTCTCCTGTTTACCCCCATCCGCTCTCATGCCCCGTGTCTCCCTGCTGTTGCCCCCCACCCTCCGCTCATGCCCCGTGTCTCCCTGCTGTTGCCCCCCACCCCCCACTCATGCACCGTGCCTCTCTCCTGTTACCCCCCACCCCTCTCTTATGCCCCGTGTCTCTCTCCTGTTACCCCCCACCCCTTCTCATACCCTGTGTCTCTCTCCTGTTACCCCCACACCCCTCTCATGCCCCGTGTCTCTCTCCTGTTGCCCCCCACCCCCCGGTCATGCCCCGTGTCTCCCTGCTGTTGCCCCCCACCCCGCTCATGCTCCGTGTCTCTCCCCTGTTACCCCCCCACCCCCTTCTCATGCCCCATGTCTCCCCGCTGTTGCCCCCCACCCACCGGTCATGCCCTGTGTCTCCCTGCTGTTGCCCCCCACCCCCCGCTCATGCCCCATGTCTCCCTGATATTGCCCCCCACCCCCTGCTCATGCCCTGTGTCTCTCTCCTGTTACCCCCCACCCCCCTCTCATGCCCCATGTCTCCCTCGTGTTCCCCCTACCCCCTGCTCATGCCCCGTGTCTCCCTGCTGTTGCCCCTGACCCCCCTCTCATGCCCCGTGTCTCTCTCCTGTTAACCCCCACCCCCCTCTCATGCCCCATGTCTCTCTCCTGTTGCCCCCACCCCCCAGTCATGCCCCGTGTTTCCCTGCTGTTGCCCCCATGCCCCACTTATGCCCTATGTCTCTCTCCTGTTACCCCCAACCCCCTCTCGTGCCTCGTGTCTGTCTCCTGTTGCCCCCCCACCGCCCGGTCATGTCTCGTGTCTCCCTGCTGTTGTCCCCCACCCCCCGCTCATTCCCCGTGTCTCTCTCCTGTTACCCCCACCCGCTCTCATGCCCTGTGTCTCCCTCCTGTTGCCCTCCACCCCCCGCTCATGCCCCATGTCTCTCTCCTGTTCCCCCACCTCCGCTTATGCCTTGTGTCTCTCCTGTTACCCCCCACCCTCTGCTCATGCCCCGTGTCTCCCTGCTGTTGCCCCCCACCCCCGCGCATGCCCCATGTCTCCCTGCTGTTGCCCCCACCCCCTGCTCATGCACCGTGTCTCTCTCCTGTTACCCCCACCCCCCTCTCATGCCCCCTGTCTCTCTCCTGTTACCCCCACCCCCTCTCATCCCCTGTGTCTCTCTCCTGTTACCCCCACTGCCCTCTCATGCCCAGTGTCTTTCTACTGTTGCCCCCCACCCCCCGGTCATGCCCCGTGTCTCCCTGCTTTTGCCCCCCACCCTTGCTCATGCTCCGTGTCTCTCCCCTGTTACCCCCCAAACCCCCTTCTCATGCCCCATGTCTCCCTGATGTTGCCCCCCACCCCCCGCTCATGCCCCGTGTCTCCCTGCTGTTGCCCCCACCCCCCGCTCATGCCCCGTGTCTCCCTGCTATTGCCCCCCACCCCGCTCATGCCCTGTGTCTCTCTCCTGTTACCCCCCCACCCCCCTATCATGCCCCTTGTCTCCCTCGTGTTCCCCCTACCCCCTGCTCATGCCCCATTTCTCCCTGCTGTTGTCCCCGACCCCCCTCTCATGCCCTGTGTCTCTCTCCTGTTATCCCCCACTCCCCTCTCATGCCCCATGTCTCTCTCCTGTTGCCCCCCACCCCCCGGTCATGCCCCGTGTCTCCCTGCTGTTGCCCCCCACCCCGCTCATGCCCTGTGTCTCTCTCCTGTTACCCCCCCACCCCCCTCTCATGCCCCTTGTCTCCCTCGTGTTCCCCCCTCCCCCTTCTCATGCCCCATGTCTCCCTGCTGTTGCCCCCCACTCCCCGCTCATGCCCCGTGTCTCCCTGCTGTTGCCCCCCACCCCCCGCTCATGCCCTGTGTCTCCCTGCTATTGCCCCCCACCCCGCTCATGCCCTGTGTCTCTCTCCTGTTACCCCCCCACCCCCCTCTCATGCCCCTTGTCTCCCTCGTGTTCCCCCTACCCCCTGCTCATGCACCATTTCTCCCTGCTGTTGTCCCCGACCCCCCTCTCATGCCCTGTGTCTCTCTCCTGTTGCCCCCCACCCCCCGGTCATGCCCCGTGTCTCCCTGCTGTTGCCCCCCACCCCCCTCTCATGCCCCATGTCTCTCTCCTGTTAACCCCCACCCCCCATGCCCCGTGTCTTTCTCCTGTTGCCCCCCACCCCCTGCTCATGCCCCATGTCTCTCTCCTGTTACCCCCCACTCCCCGCTCATGCCCTGTGTCTCTCTCCTGTTGCCCCCACCCCTTGCTCATGCCTCAGTCTCTCTCCTGTTACCCCCCACCCCCCTCTCAGGCCCCGTGTCTCCCTGCTGTTGCCCCCCACCCTCCGCTCATGCCCTGTGCCTCCCTGCTGTTGCCCCCCACCCCCCGCTCATTCCCCGTGTCTCTCTCCTTTTACCCCCCCAGCCCCCTCTCATGACCCGTGTCTCTCTCCTGTTGCCCCTCACACCCCGATTATGCCCCATGTCTTCCTGCTGTTGCCCTCCACCCCCCGCTCATGCCCGTGTCTCTCTCCTGTTACCCCCCACTCCCCTCTCATGCCCCGTGTCTCCCTGCTGTTGCCACCCACCCCCAGCTCATGCCCTGTGTCTCCCTGCTATTGCCCCCCACCCCGCTCATGCCCTGTGTCTCTCTCCTGTTACCCCCCACCCCCCTCTCATGCCCTGTGTCTCCCACGTGTTCCCCCTACCCCCTGCTCATGCCCCTTGTCTCCCTGCTGTTGTCCCCGACCCCCCTCTCATGCCCTGTGTCTCTCTCCTGTTAACCACCACCCCCCTCTCATGCCCCATGTCTCTCCTGCTGCCCCCCACTCCCCGGTCATGCCCCGTGTCTCCCTGCTGTTGCACCCCACCCCCCGATCATGCCCTGTGTCTCTCTCCTGTTACCCCCCCACCCCCCGGTCATGCCCGGTGTCTCCCTGCTGTTGCCCCCCACCCCCGCTCATGCCCTGTGTCTCTCTCCTGTTACCCCCCACCCCCCTCTCATGCCCCGTGTCTCCCTCGTGTTCCCCCTACCCCCTGCTCATGCCCCGTGTCTCCCTGCTGTTGTCCCCGACCCCCCTCTCATGCCCTGTGTCTCTCTCCTGTTATCCCCCACCCCCCTCTCATGCCGCATGTCTCTCTCCTGTTGCCCCCCACCCCCTGGTCATACCCCGTGTCTCCCTGCTGTTGCCCTCCATCCCCCGATCATGCCCTGTGTCTCTCTTCTGTTACCCCATCCCCTCTCATGCCCCGTGTCTCTTTCCTGTTACCCCACATCCCCCTCTCATGCCCCGTGTCTCCCATGTTTCCCCCCATCCCCGCTCATGCCCGTGTCTCCCTGCTGTTGTCCCCCACGCCCCGCTCATGCCCCGTGTCTTTCTCCTGTTCACCCCACTCCCTGCTCATGCCTCGTGTCTCCCATGTTTCCCCCCCACCCCCCGCTCATGCCCATGTCTCCCTGTTGTTGTCCCCACTCCCCGCTTATGCCCCGTGTCTCTCTCCTGTTAACCCCACCAAACTCTCATACCGTGTCTCCCTCCTGTTGCCCTCCATCCCCGCTCATGCCCCATGTCTCTCTCCTGTTCCCCCACCTCCGCTTATGCCTCGTGTCTCTCCTGTTACCCCCCACCCCATGCTCATGCCCTATGTCTTTCTCCTGTTGCCCCCCCGCTCATGCCCCATGTCTCTCTCCTGTTCCCCCACCTCCGCTTATGCCTCGTGTCTCTCCTGTTACCCCCCACCCCATGCTCATGCCGTGTGTCTCTCTCCTGTTCCCCCCACCCCCGGTCATTCCCCGTGTCTCCCTGCTGTTGCCCCTCACCTCCAGCTCATGCCCTGTGTCTCCCTGCTGTTGCCCCCCACCCCCGCTCATGCACTGTCTCTCTCCTGTTAACCCCCACCCCCGCTCATGCCCTGTGTCTCTCTCCTGTTGCCCCCCACCCCCTCTCATGCCCCGTGTCTCCCTCGTGTTCCCCCCACTCTCGCTCATACCCGTGTCTCCCTGCTGTTGCCCCACCCCCTGCTCATGCCCCGTGTCTCTCTCCTGTTAACCGCCACCCCCCAGTCATGCCCCGTGTCTCCCTGCTGTTGCCCCTCACCCCCGCTCATGCCCTGTGTCTCCCTGCTGTTGCCCCCCACCCCTCTCTCATGCCCCATGTCTCTCTCCTGTTAACCCCCACACCCCGCTCATGCCCCGTGTCTCTATCCTGTTACCCCCCACCCCCTGCTCATGCCCCATGTCTCTCTCCTGTTACCCCCCACTCACCGCTCATGCCCTGTGTCTCTCTCCTGTTGCCCCCACCTCCCGCTCATGCCTGTGTCTCTCTCCTGTTACCCCCCACCCCCCTCTCATGCCCCGTGTCTCCCTGCTGTTGCCCCCCACCCTCTGCTCATGCCCCGTGTCTCCCTGCTGTTGCCCCCCAGCCCTGCTCATGCCCCATGTCTCCCTGCTGTTGCCCCACCCCCTGGTCATGCACCGTGTCTCTCTCCTGTTACCCCCCACCCCCCTCTCATGCCCCCTGTCTCTCTCCTGTTACCCCCACCCCCCTCTCATGCCCTGTGTCTCTCTCCTGTTACCCCCACCGCCCTCTCATGCCCCGTGTCTTTCTCCTGTTGCCCCCCACCCCCCGGTCATGCCCCGTGTCTCCCTGCTGTTGCCCCCCACCCCTGCTCATGCTCCGTGTCGCTCCCCTGTTACCCCCCCACCCCCTTCTCATGCCCCATGTCTCCCTGCTGTTGCCCCCCACCCCCCGCTCATGCCCCGTGTCTCCCTCGTGTTCCCCCTACCCCCTGCTCATGCCCCATTTCTCCCTGCTGTTGTCCCCGACCCCCCTCTCATGCCCTGTGTCTCTCTCCTGTTATCCCCCACTCCCCTCTCATGCCCCATGTCTCTCTCCTGTTGCCCCCCACCCCCCCGGTCATGCCCCGTGTCTCCCTGCTGTTGCCCCCACCCCCCTCTCATGCCCCATGTCTCTCTCCTGTTAACCCCCACCCCCCCATGCCTCGTGTCTTTCTCCTGTTGCCCCCACCCCCTGCTCATGCCCCATGACTCTCTCCTGTTACCCCCCACTCCCCGCTCATGCCCTGTGTCTCTCTCCTGTTGCCCCCACCCCTTGCTCATGCCTCTGTCTCTCTCCTGTTAACCCCCACCCCCCTCTCATGCCCCGTGTCTCCCTGCTGTTGCCCCCCACCCTCCGCTCATGCCCTGTGTCTCCCTGCTGTTGCCCCCCACCCCCTGCTCATTCCCCGTGTCTCTCTCCTGTTACCCCCCAGCCCCCTCTCATGACCCGTGTCTCTCTCCTGTTGCCCCTCACACCCCGGTCATGCCCCATGTCATCCTGCTGTTGCCCTCCACCCCCCACTCATGCCCATGTCTCTCTCCTGTTACCCCCCACTCCCCTCTCATTCCCCGTGTCTCCCTGCTGTTGCCCCCCACCCCCAGCTCATGCCCCGTGTCTCCCTGCTATTGCCCCCCCACCCCGCTCATGCCCTGTGTCTCTCTCCTGTTACCCCCCACCCCCCTCTCATGCCCCGTGTCTCCCACGTGTTCCCCCTACCCCCTGCTCATGCCCCGTGTCTCCCTGCTGTTGTCCCCGACCCCCCTCTCATGCCCTGTGTCTCTCTCCTGTTATCCCCCACCCCCCTTTCATGCCCCATGTCTCTCTCCTGTTGCCCCCCACTCCCCTGTCATGCCCCGTGTCTCCCTGCTGTTGCACCCCACCCCCGATCATGCCCTGTGTCTCTCTCCTGTTACCCCCCACCCCCCGGTCATGCCCGGTGTCTCCCTGCTGTTGCCCCCCACCCCCGCTCATGCCCTGTGTCTCTCTCCTGTTTCCCCCCACCCCCTCTCGTGCCTCGTGTCTCTCTCCTGTTGCCCCCCACCCCCCTCTCATGCCCCATGTCTCCCTCGTGTTCCCCCTACCCCCTGCTCATGCCCCGTGTCTACCTGCTGTTGTCCCCCACCCCCCCATTCATGCCCCGTGTCTTTCTCCTGTTCACCCCACTCCTCGCTCATGCCTCATGTCTCCCCTGTTCCCACCACCCCTGCTCATGCCCCGTGTCTCCCTGTTGTTGTCCCCCACCTCCCCGCTCATGCCCCGTGTCTTTCTCCTGTTCACCCCACTCCCCGCTCATGCCTCGTGTCTCACCTGTTCCCCCCACCCCCGCTCATGCCCCATGTCTCCCTGCTGTTGCCCCCACCTCCCGCTCATGCCCCGTGTCTCTCTCCTGTTACCCCCACACCCCTCTCATGCCCCGTGTCTCCCTCCTGTTGCCCCCCAGCACCCGCTCATGCCGGTGTTTCTCTCCTGTTACCCCCAACCCCCTGGTCATGCCTCGTGTCTCCCTGCTGTTGCCCCCCACGCCCCGCTCATGCCCCGTGTCTTTCTCCTGTTCACCCCACTCCCTGCTCATGCCTCGTGTCTCCCCTGTTTCCCCCCATCCCCCGCTCATGCCCTGTGTCTCCCAGTTGTTGCCCCCACCCCTGCTCATGCCCAGTGTCTCTCTCCTGTTACCCCCACCCCCTCTCATGCCCTGTGTCTCCCTCCTGTTGCCCTCCATCCCTGCTCATGCCCCATGTCTCTCTCCTGTTTCCCCGCCTCCGCTTATGCCTCGTGTCTCTCCTGTTACCCCCCACCCCCCGCTCATGCCCCATGTCTTTCTCCTGTTGCCCCGCTCATGCCCCATGTCTCCCTCCTGTTACCCCCACCCCCCTCTCATGCCCCGTGTCTCCCTCGTGTTCCCCCCACCCCCGCTCATACCCCATGTTTCCCTGCTGTTGCCCCCCATCCCTGCTCATGCCCCGTGTCTCTCTCCTGTTACCCTCCACCCCCGGTCATGCCCCGTGTCTCCCTGCTGTTGCCCCTCACCCCCCGCTCATGCCCCATGTCTCCCTGCTGTTGCCCCTCACCCCCCGCTCATGCCCCATGTCTCTCTCCTGTTACCCCCCACTCCCCGCTCATGCCCTGTGTCTCTCTCCTGTTGCCCCCACCCCCTGCTCATGCCTGTGTCTCTCTCCTGTTACCCCCTCTCATGCCCCGTGTCTCCCTGCTGTTGCCCCCCACCCTCCGCTCATGCCCTGTGTCTCCCTGCTGTTGCCCCCCACCCCCGCTCATTCCCCTTGTCTCTCTCCTGTTACCCCCCAGGCCCATCTCATGACCCGTGTCTCTCTCCTGTTGCCCCTCACACCCCGGTCATGCCCCATGTCTTCCTGCTGTTGCCCTCCACCCCCTGCCCCGTGTCTCTCTCCTGTTACCCCCCACCCCCCTCTCATGCCCCATGTCTCTCTCCTGTTGCCCCTCACACCCCGGTCATGCCCCAAGTCTTCCTGCTGTTGCCCCCCACCGCCCGCTCATGCCCCGTGTCTCCCTGCTGTTGCCCCCCATCCCCTAGTCATGCCCCGTGTCTCCCTGCTGTTGCCCCCCACTCCCCGCTCATGCCCCGTGTCTCCCTGCTGTTGCCCCCCACCCCCGCTCATGCCATGTGTCTCTCTCATGTTACCCCCCACCCCCTCTCATGCCCCGTGTCTCCCTTGTGTTCCCCCCACCCCCGCTCATGCATGCCCCATGTCTCCCAGCTGTTGCCCCCCACCCCCTAGTCATGCCCCGTGTCTCCCTGCTGTTGCCCCCCACTCCCCGCTCATGCCCCGTGTCTCCCTGCTGTTGCCCCCCACCCCCGCTCATGCCATGTGTCTCTCTCCTGTTACCCCCCACCTTCCCTCTCATGCCCCGTGTCTCCCTCGTGTTCCCCCCACCCCCCGCTCATGCCCCGTGTCTCTCTCCTGTTACCCCCCACCTCTCTATCATGCCCCATGTCTCTCTCCTGTTTCCCCTCACCCCCCAGCCACGCCCCGTGTCTTCCTGCTGTTGCCCCCCACCCCCCGCTCATGCCCCGTGTCTCTCCCCTGTTACCCCCCCACCCCCTGCTCATGCCCCGTGTCTCCCTGCTGTTGCCCCCCACCCCCGGTCATGCCCCGTGTCTCCCTGCTGTTGCCCCCCACCCCCCGCTCATGCCCCATGTCTCCCTGCTGTTGCCTCCCACCCCCGCTCATGCCCCGTGTCTCTCTCCTGTTACCCCCCACCCCCCTCTCATGCCCCGTGTCTCCCTCGTGTTCCCCCACCCCCCGCTCATGCCCCGTGTCTCCCTGCTGTTGCCCCCCACCCCCCTCTCATGCCCTGTGTCTCGCTCCTGTTACCCCCACCCCCCTCTCATGCCCTGTGTCTCTCTCTTGTTGCCCCCCACCCCCTGGTCATTCCCTGTGTCTCCCTGCTGTTGACCCCCACCCCTCGCTCATGCCCCTTGTCTCTCCCTGTTACCCCCCACCCCCCGGTCATGCCCTTTGTCTGTCTGCTGTTGCCCCCCACCCCCTCTCATGCCCCGTGTCTCTCGCCTGTTGCCCCCCACCCCCGGTCATGCCCCGTGTCTCTGTCCTGTTACCCCCCACCCCCTGGTCTTGCCCTGTGTCTCCCTGCTGTTGTCCCCCACCGCCGGCTCCTGGCCCGTGTCTCTCTCCTGTTCCCCCCACCCCCCGCTCATGCCTCGTGTCTCCTCTGTTCCCCCCATCCCCCGCTCATGCCCCGTGTCACCCTGATGTTGCCCCCACCCCCGCTCATGCCCCGTGTATCATTCCTGTTACCCCCCACCCCCCTCTCATGCCCCGTGTCTCTCTCCTGTTGCCCCCCGGTCATGCCCCGTGTCTCCCTGCTGTTGACCCCCTCCCCCCGCTCAGGCCCTGTGTCTCTCTCCTGTTACCCCCACCCCCTCTCATGCCCCGTGTCTCCCTCCTGTTCCCCCACCCCCTGCTCATGCCCTGTGTCTCCCTGCTGTTGCCCTCCACCCCCTTTCATGCCCCGTGCTGCTCTCCTGTTACACCCCACCCCCTCTCATGCCCAGTGTCTCTCTCCTGTTGCCATCCAACACCCGCTCATGACCTGTGTCTCTCTCCTGTTACCACCCACCCACCTCTCATGCCCTGTGTCTCTCCCCTGTTGCCCCTCACCCCCGGTCATGCCCCCTGTCCCCCTGCTGTTGCCCCCCCAGCCCCCACTCTTGCCCCGTGTTTCTCTCCTGTTGCCCCACCCCCTGGTCATGCCCTGTGTCTCCCTGCTGTTGCCCCCCGCCCCCCGCTCATGCCGTGTGTCTCTCTCCTGTTCCCCCCACCCCCCGGTCATTCCCCTTATCTCCCTGCTGTTGCCCCTCACCTCCGGCTCATGCCCTGTGTCTCCCTGCTGTTGCCCCCCACCCCCGCTCATGCCCTGTGTCTCTCTCCTGTTAACCCCCACCCCCGCTCATGCCCTGTGTCTCTCTCCTGTTGCACCCCACCCACGCTCATGCCCCGTGTCTCTCTCCTCTTACCCCCCACTCCCCGCTCACGCCCTATGTCTCTCTCGTGTTGCTCTCAACCCCCACTCATGCCCCGTGTCTCTCTCCTGTTTACCCCCATCCGCTCTCATGCCCCGTGTCTCCCTGCTGTTGCCCCCCACCCTCCGCTCATGCCCCGTGTCTCCCTGCTGTTGCCCCCCACTCATGCACCGTGCCTCTCTCCTGTTACCCCCCACCCCTCTCTCATGCCCCGTGTCTCTCTCCTGTTACCCCCCACCCCCCTCTCATACCCTG
Organism: Ambystoma mexicanum; assembly: GCF_040938575.1. Classification (NCBI taxonomy): domain Eukaryota; kingdom Metazoa; phylum Chordata; class Amphibia; order Caudata; family Ambystomatidae; genus Ambystoma; species Ambystoma mexicanum. The sequence continues at coordinate 334,301,874 of NC_090933.1, read as the reverse complement.
TGTCTCTCTCCTGTTACCCCCACTCCCCTCTCATGCCCGGTGTCTCTCTCCTGTTGCCCCCCACCCCCCGGTCATGCCCCGTGTCTCCCTGCTGTTGCCCCCCACCCCGCTCATGCACTGTGTCTCTCCCCTGTTACCCCCCACCCCCTTCTCATGCCCCATGTCTCCCTGCTGTTGCCCCCCACCCACCGGTCATGCCCCGTGTCTCCCTGCTGTTGCCCCCCCACCCCCGCTCATGCCCCATGTCTCCCTGATATTGCCCCCCACCCCCCGCTCATGCCCTGTGTCTCTCTCCTGTTACCCCCCACCCCCTCTCATGCCCCATGTCTCCCTCGTGTTCCCCCTACCCCCTGCTCATGCCCCGTGTCTCCCTGCTGTTGCCCCCGACCCCCCTCTCATGCCCCGTGTCTCTCTCCTGTTAACCCCCACCCCCCTCTCATGCCCCATGTCTCTCTCCTGTTGCCCCCACCCCCCAGTCATGCCCCGTGTTTCCCTGCTGTTGCCCCCCACGCCCCACTATGCCCTATGTCTCTCTCCTGTTACCCCCACCCCCCTCTTGTGCCTCGTGTCTCTCTCCTGTTGCCCCCCCACCGCCCGGTCATGTCTCGTGTCTCCCTGCTGTTGTCCCCCACCCCCCGCTCATTCCCCGTGTCTCTCTCCTGTTACCCCCACCCCGCTCTCATGCCCTGTCTCTCCCTCCTGTTGCCCTCAACCCCCCGCTCATGCCCCATGTCTCTCTCCTGTTCCCCCACCTCCGCTTATGCCTTGTGTCTCTCCTGTTACCCCCCACCCCCCGCTCATGCCCCATGTCTTTCTCCTGTTGCCCCCCGCTCATGCCCCATGTCTCTCTCCTGTTACCCCCACCCCCTCTCATGCCCTGTGTCTCCCTCGTGTTCCCCCCACCCCCGCTCATACCCCGTGTCTCCCTGCTGTTGCCCCTCACGCTCCGCTCATGCACCGTGTCTCCCTGCTGTTGCCCCCCACCCTCCTCTCATGCCCCGTGTCTCTCTCCTGTAAACCCCCACCCCCCGCTCATGCCCCGTGTCTCTCTCCTGTTGCCGCCCACCGCTTGCTCATGCCCCATGTCTCTCTCCTGTTACCCCCCACTCCCTTCTCATGCCCTGTGTCTCTCTCCTGTTGCCCCCACCCCTGCTCATGCCTGTGTCTCTCTCCTGTTACCCCCACCCCCCTCTCATGCCCCATGTCTCCCTGCTGTTGCCCCCCACCCTCCGCTCATGCCCCGTGTCTCCCTGCTGTTGCCGCCCACCCCCTGCTCATTCCCCGTGTCTCTCTCTTGTTACCCCCCACCCCCCTCTCATGGCCCGTGTCTCTCTCCTGTTACCCCCCACCCCCCTCTCATGCCCCATGTCTCTCTCCTGTTGGCCCTCATCCCCCGGTCACGTCCTGTGTCTCACTGTTGTTGCCCCCCACCCCCCGCTCATGCCCCGTGTCTCTCCCCTGTTACCCCCCCACCCCCACTCAAGCCCCGTGTCTCCCTGCTGTTGGCCCCCACCCCCCAGTCATGCCCCGTGTCTCCCTGCTGTTGCCCCCCACTCCCCACTCATGCCCCGTGTCTCCCTGCTGTTGCCCCCCACCCACGCTCATGCCATGTGTCTCTCTCCTGTTACCCCCCACCCCCCTCTCATGCCCCGTGTCTCCCTCGTATTGCCCCCACCCCCTGCTCATGCCCCATGTCTCCCTGCTGTTGCCCCCCACCCCCTCTCATGCCCCATGTCTCTCTCCTGTTACCCCCACCCCCTCTCATGCCCCGCGTCTCTCTCTTGTTGCCCCCACCCCCTGGTCATGCCCAGTGTCTCCCTGCTGTTGCCCCCCACCCCCCGCTCATGCCCCGTGTCTCTCTCCTGTTACCCCCCACCCCCCGGTCATGCCCTGTGTCTCCCTGCTGTTGCCACCGCACCCCCCTCTCATGCACTGTCTCTCACTCCTGTTACCCCCACCCCCTTCTCATGCCCCGTGTCTCTCTCTTCTTGCCCCCCCATCCCCTGGTCATGCCCCGTGTCTCTTTCCTGTTGCCCCCCACCCCCCTCTCATGCCCTGTGTCTCTCTCCTGTTACCCCCACCCCCCTCTCATGCCCCGTGTCTCTCTCTTGTTGCCCCCCACCCCCTGGTCATGCCCCGTGTCTCCCTGCTGTTGCCCCCCGCCTCCCGCTCATGCCCCGTGTCTCTCTCCTGTTACCCCCACCCCCCAGTCATGCCCTGTGTCTCCCTGCTGTTGCCACCCCACCCCCCTCTCATGCCCCGTGTCTCTCTTCTGTTATCCCCCAACCCCAGTCATGCCCCGTGTCTCTCTACTGTTATCCCCCACCCCCCAGTCATGCCCCGTGTCTCCCTACTGTTGTCCCTCACCGCCGGCTCCTGCCCCATGTCTCTCTCTTGTTCCCCCCACCCCCCGCTCAGGCCCTGTGTCTCTCTCCTGTTACCCCCACCCCCTCTCATGCCCCGTGTCTCTTTCCTGTTAACCAACACGCCCCTCTCATGCCCCATGCTTCTCTCCTGTTGCCCCCACCCCCTGCTCATGCCTTGTGTCTCTCTCCTTTTACCCCCACCCCCCTCTCATGCCCCGTGTCTCCCTCGTGTTCCCCCACCCCCGCTCATGCCCCATGTCTCCCTGCTCTTGCCCCCCACCCCCCTCTCATGCCCCGTGTCTCTCTCCTGTTACCGCCACCCCCCTTTCATGCCCCGTGTCTCTCTCTTGTTGCCCCGCACCCGCTGGTCATGCCCAGTGTCTCCCTGCTGTTGCCCCACACCCCCCGCTCATGCCCCGTGTCTCTCTCCTGTTATCCCCCACCACCCAGTCATGCCCCGTGTCTCCCTGCTGTTGCCCCCCACCCCCTCTCATGCCCCGTGTCTCTTGCTTGTTGCCCCCCACCCCCCGGTCATGCCCCGTGTCTCTCTACTGTTATCCCCAGCCCCCGGTCATGCCCCGTGTCTCCCCGCTGTTGTCCCTCACTGCCTGCTCCTGCCCCATGTCTCTCTCCTGTTCCCCCCACCCCCGCTCATGCCTCACGTCTCCTCTGTTCCCCCCACCCCCCCGCTCATGCCCCGTGTCACCCTGCTGTTGCCCCCCACCCCCCTCATGCCCCGTGTCTCTCTCCTGTTACACCCCACCCCCTCTCATGCCCAGTGTCTCTCTCCTGTTGCCACCCAACACCCGCTCATGACCTGTTTCTCTCTCCTGTTACCACCCACCCACCTCTCATGCCCTGTGTCTCTCTCCTGTTGCCCCTCACCCCCCGGTCATGCCCCCTGTTTCCCTGCTGTTACCCCCCAGCCCCCACTCTTGCCCCGTGTTTCTCTCCTGTTGCCCCCACCCCCTGGTCATGCCCTGTGTCTCCCTGCTGTTGCCCCCCACCCCCCGCTCATGCCGTGTGTCTCTCTCCTGTTCCCCCCACCCCCGGTCATTCCCCATATCTCCCTGCTGTTGCCCCTCACCTCCGGCTCATGCCCTGTGTCTCCCTGCTGTTGCCCCCCACCCCCGCTCATGCCCTGTGTCTCTCTCCTGTTAACCCCCACCCCTGCTCATGCCCTGTGTCTCTCTCCTGTTGCACCTCACCCACGCTCATGCCCCGTGTCTCTCTCCTCTTACCCCCCACTCCCCGCTCACGCCCTATGTCTCTCGTGTTGCTCCCAACCCCCACTCATGCCCTGTGTCTCTCTCCTGTTACCCCCATCCGCTCTCATGCCCCGTGTCTCCCTGCTGTTGCCCCCCACCCTCCGCTCATGCCCCATGTCTCCCTGCTGTTGCCCCCCACCCCCCGCTCATGCCCCGTGTCTCTCTCCTGTTACCCCCCACCCCCCTCTCATACCCTGTGTCTCTCTCCTGTTACCCCCACCCCCCTCTCATGTCCCGTGTCTCTCTCCTGTTGCCTCCCACCCCCCGGTCATGCCCCGTGTCTCCCTGCTGTTGCCCCCCACCCCCGCTCATGCTCCGTGTCTCTCCCCTGTTACCCCCCATCCCCTTCTCATGCCCCATGTCTCCCTGTTGTTGCCCCCCACCCGCCGGTCATGCCCCGTGTCTCCCTGCTGTTGCCCCCACCCCCCGCTCATGCCCCATGTCTCCCTGCTATTGCCCCCCACCCCCGCTCATGCCCTGTGTCTCTCTCCTGTTACCCCCCACCCCCCTCTCATGCCCCATGTCTCCCTCGTGTTCCCCCTACCCCCTGCTCATGCCCCGTGTCTCCCTGCTGTTGCCCCTGACCCCCCTCTCATGCCCCGTGTCTCTCTCCTGTTAACCCCCACCCCCCTCTCATGCCCCATGTCTCTCTCCTGTTGCCCCCACCCCCCAGTCATGCCCCGTGTTTCCCTGCTGTTGCCCCCCACGCCCCACTTATGCCCTATGTCTCTCTCCTGTTACCCCCCACCCCCCTCTCGTGCCTCGTGTCTCTCTCCTGTTGCCCCCCACCCCCGGTCATGTCTTGTGTCTCCCTGCTGTTGTCCCCCACCCCCCGCTCATTCCCCGTGTTTCTCTCCTGTTACCCTCACCCCGCTCTCATGCCCTGTGTCTCCCTCCTGTTGCCCTCCACCCCCCACTCATGCCCCATGTTTCTCTCCTGTTCCCCCACCTCCGCTTATGCCTTGTGTCTCTCCTGTTACCCCCCACCCCCTGCCCCATGTCTTTCTCCTGTTGCCCCCCGCTCATGCCCCATGTCTCTCTCCTATTACCCCCACCCCCTCTCCTGCCCTGTGTCTCCCGCGTGTTCCCCCCAACCCCGCTCATACCCCGTGTCTCCCTGCTGTTGCCCCTCACGCTCCGCTCATGCACCGTGTCTCCCTGCTATTGCCCCCCACCCCCCTCTCATGCCCCGTGTCTCTCTCCTGTTAACCCCCACCCCCCGCTCATGCCCCGTGTCTCTCTCCTGTTGCCGCCCACCCTCTGCTCATGCCCCATGTCTCTCTCCTGTTACCCCCCACTCCCTGCTCATGCCCTGTGTCTCTCTCCTGTTGCCCCCACCCCCCGCTCATGCCTGTGTCTCTCTCCTGTTACCCCCACCCCCCTCTCATGCCCCATGTCTCCCTGCTGTTGCCCCCCACCCTCTCATGCCCCGTGTCTCCCTGCTGTTGCCCCCCACCCCCCGCTCATTCCCCGTGTCTCTCTCTTGTTACCACCCCACCCCCCTCTCATGGCCCGTGTCTCTCTCCTGTTACCCCCCACCCCCCTCTCATGCCCCATGTCTCTCTCCTGTTGGCCCTCATCCCCCGGTCACGTCCCGTGTCTTCCTGCTGTTGCCCCCACCCCCCGCTCCTGCCCTGTGTCTCTCCCCTGTTACCCCCCCACCCCCACTCATGCCCCGTGTCTCCCTGCTGTTGGCCCCCACGCCCCAGTCATGCCCCGTGTCTCCCTGCTGTTGCCCCCCACTCCCCACTCATGCCCCGTGTCTCCCTGCTGTTGCCCCCACTCACGCTCATGCCATGTGTCTCTCTCCTGTTATCCCCCCACCCCCCTCTCATGCCCCGTGTCTCCCTCGTGTTCCCCCACCCCCTGCTCATGCCCCATGTCTTCCTGCTGTTGCCCCCCACCCCCTCTCATGCCCCATGTCTCTCTCCTGTTACCCCCACCCCCTCTCATGCCCCGCGTCTCTCTCTTGTTGCCCCCACCCCCTGGTCATGCCCAGTGTCTCCCTGCTGTTGCCCCCCACCCCCGCTCATGCCCCGTGTCTCTCTCCTGTTACCCCCCACCCCCCGGTCATGCCCTGTGTCTCCCTGCTGTTGCCACCCCACCCCCCTCTCATGCCCTGTGAGTCACTCTTGTTACCCCCACCCACTTCTCATGCCCTGTGTCTCTCTCCTGTTACCCCCACCCCCTCTCATGCCCCGTGTCTCTCTCTTGTTGCCCCAAACCCCCTGGTCATGCCCTGTGTCTCCCTGCTGTTGCCCCCCACCTCCCACTCATGCCCCGTGTCTCTCTCCTGTTACCCCCCACCCCCCAGTCATGCCCTCTGTCTCCCTGCTGTTGCCACCCCACCCCCTCTCATGCCCCGTGTCTCTCGCCTTTGCCCCCCACCCCCCGGTCATGCCCCGTGTCTCTCTACTGTTATCCCCCACCCCTCAGTCATGCCCCGTGTCTCCCTACTGTTGTCCCTCACCGCCGGCTCCTGCCCCATGTCTCTCTCCTGTTCCCCCCACCCCCTGCTCAGGCCCTGTGTCTCTCTCCTGTTACCCCATCCCCTCTCATGCCCCGTGTCTCTTACCTGTTACCCAACACCCCCCTCTCATGCCCCGTGCTTCTCTCCTGTTGCCCCTCAACTCCCGGTCATGCCTTGTGTCTCCCTGCTGTTGCCCCCCACCCCCTGCTCATGCCTAGTGTCTCTCTCCTGTTACCCCCACCCCCCTCTCATGCCCTGTGTCTCCCTCGTGTTCCCCCTACCCCCCGCTCATGTCCTGTGTCTCCCTGCTGTTGCCCCCCACCCCCCGCTCATGCCCGTGTCTCCCTCATGTTTCCCCCCAACCCCCACTCATGCCCTGTGTCTCCCAGATGTTGCCCCCACTCCGCTCTCATGCCCCGTGTCTCCCTCTAGTTCCCCCCACCCCCCGTTCATGCCCCGTGTCTCCCTGCTGCTGCCCCCCACCCCCGCTTATGCCCCATGTCTCTCTCATGTTGACCCCCACCCCTCGCTCATGCCCTGTGTCTCTCTCCTGTTAACCCCCACACCCCTCTCATGCCCCATGTCTCCCTGCTGTTGCCCCCACCCTCCCCTCATGCCCCGTGTCTCCCTGCTGTTGCCCCTCACCCCCCGCTCATGCCCCGTGTCTCCATGCTGTTACCCCCCACCCCCCTCTCATGCCCAGTGTCTCTCTCCTGTTGCCCCCCACCCCCTGCTCATGCCCCATGTCTCTCTCCTGTTACCCCCCACTCCCTGCTCATGCCCTGTGTCTCTCTCCTGCTGCCCCCACCCCCCGCTCATGCCTGTGTCTCTCTCCTGTTACCCCCCACCCCCCTCTCATGCCCCATGTCTCCCTGCTATTGCCCCCCCTGCTCATTCCCAGTGTCTCTCTCCTGTTACCCCCCGACCCCCCTCTGATGCCCCAAGTCTCTCTCCTGTTAGCCCCCAACCCCCAGTCATGCCCCATGTCTCCCTGCTGTTGCCCCCCAATCCCCACTCATGCCCTGTGTCTCCCTGCTGTTGCCCCCCACCCACGCTCATGCCATGTGTCTCTCTCCTGTTACCCCCCCACCCCCCTCTCATGCCCGTGTCTCCCTCGTATTCCCCCCACCTTCTGCTCATGCCCCATGTCTCCCTGCTGTTGCCCCCACCCCCCTCTCATGCCCTGTGTCTCTCTCCTGTTACCCCACCTCCTCTCATGCCCCGTGTCTCTCGCCTGTTGCCCCCCACCCCCGGTCATGCCCCGTGTCTCTCTACTGTTATCCCCCACCCCCCAGTCATGCCCCGTGTCTCCCTACTGTTGTCCCTCACCGCCGGCTCCTGCCCCATGTCTCTCTCCTGTTCCCCACACCCCCCGCTCAGGCCCTGTGTCTCTCTCCTGTTACCCCCACCCCCTCTCATGCCCCGTGTCTCTTTCTTGTTACCCAACACCCCCTCTCATGCCCCGTGCTTCTCTCCTGTTGCCCCTCAACCCCGGTCATGCCTTGTGTCTCCCTGCTGTTGCCCCCCACCCCCTGCTCATGCCTCGTGTCTCTCTCCTGTTACCCCCACCCCCCTCTCATGCCCTGTGTCTCCCTCGTGTTCCCCCTACCCCCCGCTCATGCCCTGTGTCTCCCTGCTGTTACACCCCACCCCCTGCTCATGCCCGTGTCTCCCTCATGTTTCCCCCCACCCCCCACTCATGCCCTGTGTCTCCCAGATGTTGCCCCCACTCCGCTCTCATGCCCCGTGTCTCCCTATTGTTCCCCCCACCCCCCGTTCATGCCCCGTGTCTCCCTGCTTCTGCACCCCACCCCCGCTTATGCCCCATGTCTCTCTCATGTTGACCCCCACCCCTCGCTCATGCCCTGTGTCTCTCTCCTGTTACCCCCCACACCCCTCTCATGCCCCATGTCTCCCTGCTGTTGCCCCCACCCTCCCCTCATGCCCGTGTCTCCCTGCTGTTGCCCTTCACCCCCGCTCATGCCCCGTGTCTCCCTGCTGTTACCCCCCACCCCCCTCTCATGCCCAGTGTCTCTCTCCTGTTGCCCCCCACCCCCTGCTCATGCCCCATGTCTCTCTCCTGTTACCCCCCACTCCCTGCTCATGCCCTGTGTCTCTCTCCTGTTGCCCCCACCCCCCGCTCATGCCTGTGTCTCTCTCCTGTTACCCCCGACCCCGCTCTGATGCCCCAAGTCTCTCTCCTGTTAGCCCCCAACCCCCAGTCATGCCCCGTGTCTCCCTGCTGTTGCCCCCCAATCCCCACTCATGCCCCGTATTTCCCTGCTGTTGCCCCCACCACGCTCATGCCATGTGTCTCTCTCCTGTTACCCCCCACCCCCTCTCATGCCCGTGTCTCCCTCGTGTTCCCCCCACCCTCTGCTCATGCCCCATGTCTCCCTGCTGTTGCCCCACCCCCCTCTCATGCCCTGTGTCTCTCTTCTGATACCCCACCTCCTCTCATGCCCCGTGTCTCTCTCTTGTTGCCCCCACCCCCTGGTCATGCCCCGTGTCTCCCTGCTGTTGCCCCCCACCCCCCGCTCATGCCCCGTGTCTCTCTCCTGTTACCCCCCACCCCCGGTCATGCCCCGTGTCTCCCTGCTGTTGCCACCCCACCCCCCTCTCATGCCCCGTTCTCTTGCCTGTTGCCCCCCACCACCCGGTCATGCCCCGTGTCTCTCTACTGTTATCCCCCACCCCCCTGTCATGCCCCGTGTCTCCCCGCTGTTGTCCCTCACTCACCGCCGGCTCCTGCCCCATGTCTCTCTTCTGTTCCCCCCACCCCCGCTCATGCCTCATGTCTCCTCTGTTCCACCCACCCCCCCGCTCATGCCCCGTGTCACCCTGCTGTTGCCCCCCACCCCCGCTCAGGCCCTGTGTCTCTCTCCTGTTACCCCCACCCCCTCTCATGCCCCGTGTCTCTTTCCTGTTACCCAACACTCCCTCTCATGCCCCGTGTCTTTCTCCTGTTGCCCCCAACCCCTTGTCTTGCCTTGTGTCTCCCTGCTGTTGCCCCCCACCCCTTGCTCATGCCTTGTGTCTCTCTCCTGTTACCCCCACCCCCTCTCATGCCCTGTGTCTCCCTCGTGTTCCCCCATCCCCCGCTCATGCCCTGTGTCTCCCTGCTGTTGCCCCCCACCCCCGCTCATGCCCCGTGTCTCTCTCATGTTGCCCCCCACCCCCCGCTCATGCCCTGTGTCTCCCAGCTGTTGCCCCCACCCCCCTCTCATGCCCCGTGTCTCCCTCTTGTTCCCCCCACCCCCGGCTCATGCCCCGTGTCTCCCTTCTGTTGCCCCCCACCCCCCGCTCATGCCCCATGTCTCTCTCATGTTGACCCCCACCCCTCGCTCATGCACTGTGTCGCTCTCCTGTTACCCCCCACACCCCTCTCATGCCCCCTGTCTCTCTCCTGTTGCCCCCCACCACCCTCTCATGCCCCGTGCCTCTCTCCTGTTGCCCCCCACACCCCGGTCATGCCCCGTGTCTCCCTGCTGTTGCCCCCCACCCCCCTCTCATGCCCCGTGTCTCTCTCCTGTTACCCCACCCCATCTCATACCCGGTGTCTCTCTCTTGTTGCCCCCCACCTCCTGGTCATGCCCCGTGTCTCCCTGCTGTTGCCCCCCACCCCCGCTCATGCCCCGTGTCTCTCTCCTGTTACCCCCATCCCCTGGTCATGCCCGTGTCTCCCTGCTGTTGCCCCCCACGCCCCTCTCATGCCCTTTGTCTCCCTCGTGTTCCCCCCACCCACGCTCATACCCCGTGTCTCCCTGCTGTTGCCCCCATCCCTGCTCATGCCCCGTGTCTCTCTCCTGTTACCCCCCACCCCCCGGTCATGCCCTGTGTCTCCCTGCTGTTGCCCCCCACCCACACTCATGCCACGTGTCTCTCTCCTGTTACCCCCCACACCCCTCTCATGCCCCGTGTATCCCTCGTGTTCACCCCACCCCCTGCTCATGCCCCGTGTCTCTCTCCTGCTGCCCCCACCCCCCGCTCATGCCTGTGTCTCTCTCCTGTTACCCCCCACCCCCCTCTCATGCCCCATGTCTCCCTGCTATTGCCCCCCCTGCTCATTCCCAGTGTCTCTCTCCTGTTACCCCCCGACCCCCCTCTGATGCCCCAAGTCTCTCTCCTGTTAGCCCCCAACCCCCAGTCATGCCCCATGTCTCCCTGCTGTTGCCCCCCAATCCCCACTCATGCCCTGTGTCTCCCTGCTGTTGCCCCCCACCCACGCTCAGGCCCTGTGTCTCTCTCCTGTTACCCCCACCCCCTCTCATGCCCCGTGTCTCTTTCCTGTTAACCAACACGCCCCTCTCATGCCCCATGCTTCTCTCCTGTTGCCCCCACCCCCTGCTCATGCCTTGTGTCTCTCTCCTTTTACCCCCACCCCCCTCTCATGCCCCGTGTCTCCCTCGTGTTCCCCCACCCCCGCTCATGCCCCATGTCTCCCTGCTCTTGCCCCCCACCCCCCTCTCATGCCCCGTGTCTCTCTCCTGTTACCGCCACCCCCCTTTCATGCCCCGTGTCTCTCTCTTGTTGCCCCGCACCCGCTGGTCATGCCCAGTGTCTCCCTGCTGTTGCCCCACACCCCCCTCTCATGCCCTGTGTCTCTCTCCTGTTACCCCCCGACCCCGCTCTGATGCCCCAAGTCTCTCTCCTGTTAGCCCCCAACCCCCAGTCATGCCCCGTGTCTCCCTGCTGTTGCCCCCCAATCCCCACTCATGCCCCGTATTTCCCTGCTGTTGCCCCCACCACGCTCATGCCATGTGTCTCTCTCCTGTTACCCCCCACACCCCTCTCATGCCCCCTGTCTCTCTCTTGTTGCCCCAAACCCCCTGGTCATGCCCTGTGTCTCCCTGCTGTTGCCCCCCACCCCCCTCTCATGCCCCGTGTCTCTCTCCTGTTACCCCACCCCATCTCATACCCGGTGTCTCTCTCTTGTTGCCCCCCACCTCCTGGTCATGCCCCGTGTCTCCCTGCTGTTGCCCCCCACCCCCGCTCATGCCCCGTGTCTCTCTCCTGTTACCCCCATCCCCTGGTCATGCCCGTGTCTCCCTGCTGTTGCCCCCCACGCCCCTCTCATGCCCTTTGTCTCCCTCGTGTTCCCCCCACCCACGCTCATACCCCGTGTCTCCCTGCTGTTGCCCCCATCCCTGCTCATGCCCCGTGTCTCTCTCCTGTTACCCCCCACCCCCCGCTCAGGCCCTGTGTCTCTCTCCTGTTACCCCCACCCCCTCTCATGCCCCGTGTCTCTTTCTTGTTACCCAACACCCCCTCTCATGCCCCGTGCTTCTCTCCTGTTGCCCCTCAACCCCCGGTCATGCCTTGTGTCTCCCTGCTGTTGCCCCCCACCCCCTGCTCATGCCTCGTGTCTCTCTCCTGTTACCCCCACCCCCCTCTCATGCCCTGTGTCTCCCTCGTGTTCCCCCTACCCCCCGCTCATGCCCTGTGTCTCCCTGCTGTTACACCCCACCCCCTGCTCATGCCCGTGTCTCCCTCATGTTTCCCCCCACCCCCCACTCATGCCCTGTGTCTCCCAGATGTTGCCCCCACTCCGCTCTCATGCCCCGTGTCTCCCTATTGTTCCCCCCACCCCCCGTTCATGCCCCGTGTCTCCCTGCTTCTGCACCCCACCCCCGCTTATGCCCCATGTCTCTCTCATGTTGACCCCCACCCCTCGCTCATGCCCTGTGTCTCTCTCCTGTTACCCCCCACACCCCTCTCATGCCCCATGTCTCCCTGCTGTTGCCCCCACCCTCCCCTCATGCCCCGTGTCTCCCTGCTGTTGCCCTTCACCCCCCGCTCATGCCCCGTGTCTCCCTGCTGTTACCCCCCACCCCTCTCTCATGCCCAGTGTCTCTCTCCTGTTGCCCCCCACCCCCTGCTCATGCCCCATGTCTCTCTCCTGTTACCCCCCACTCCCTGCTCATGCCCTGTGTCTCTCTCCTGTTGCCCCCACCCCCCGCTCATGCCTGTGTCTCTCTCCTGTTACCCCCCGACCCCGCTCTGATGCCCCAAGTCTCTCTCCTGTTAGCCCCCAACCCCCAGTCATGCCCCGTGTCTCCCTGCTGTTGCCCCCCAATCCCCACTCATGCCCCGTATTTCCCTGCTGTTGCCCCCACCACGCTCATGCCATGTGTCTCTCTCCTGTTACCCCCCACCCCCTCTCATGCCCGTGTCTCCCTCGTGTTCCCCCCACCCTCTGCTCATGCCCCATGTCTCCCTGCTGTTGCCCCACCCCCCTCTCATGCCCTGTGTCTCTCTTCTGATACCCCACCTCCTCTCATGCCCCGTGTCTCTCTCTTGTTGCCCCCACCCCCTGGTCATGCCCCGTGTCTCCCTGCTGTTGCCCCCCACCCCCCGCTCATGCCCCGTGTCTCTCTCCTGTTACCCCCCACCCCCGGTCATGCCCCGTGTCTCCCTGCTGTTGCCACCCCACCCCCCTCTCATGCCCCGTTTCTCTTGCCTGTTGCCCCCCACCACCCGGTCATGCCCCGTGTCTCTCTACTGTTATCCCCCACCCCCCTGTCATGCCCCGTGTCTCCCCGCTGTTGTCCCTCACCGCCGGCTCCTGCCCCATGTCTCTCTTCTGTTCCCCCCACCCCCGCTCATGCCTCATGTCTCCTCTGTTCCACCCACCCCCCCGCTCATGCCCCGTGTCACCCTGCTGTTGCCCCCCACCCCCGCTCAGGCCCTGTGTCTCTCTCCTGTTACCCCCACCCCCTCTCATGCCCCGTGTCTCTTTCCTGTTACCCAACACTCCCTCTCATGCCCCGTGTCTTTCTCCTGTTGCCCCCAACCCCTTGTCTTGCCTTGTGTCTCCCTGCTGTTGCCCCCCACCCCTTGCTCATGCCTTGTGTCTCTCTCCTGTTACCCCCACCCCCTCTCATGCCCTGTGTCTCCCTCGTGTTCCCCCATCCCCCGCTCATGCCCTGTGTCTCCCTGCTGTTGCCCCCCACCCCCGCTCATGCCCCGTGTCTCTCTCATGTTGCCCCCCACCCCCCGCTCATGCCCTGTGTCTCCCAGCTGTTGCCCCCACCCCCCTCTCATGCCCCGTGTCTCCCTCTTGTTCCCCCCACCCCCGGCTCATGCCCCGTGTCTCCCTTCTGTTGCCCCCCACCCCCCGCTCATGCCCCATGTCTCTCTCATGTTGACCCCCACCCCTCGCTCATGCACTGTGTCGCTCTCCTGTTACCCCCCACACCCCTCTCATGCCCCCTGTCTCTCTCCTGTTGCCCCCCACCACCCTCTCATGCCCCGTGCCTCTCTCCTGTTGCCCCCCACACCCCGGTCATGCCCCGTGTCTCCCTGCTGTTGCCCCCCACCCCCCTCTCATGCCCCGTGTCTCTCTCCTGTTACCCCACCCCATCTCATACCCGGTGTCTCTCTCTTGTTGCCCCCCACCTCCTGGTCATGCCCCGTGTCTCCCTGCTGTTGCCCCCCACCCCCGCTCATGCCCCGTGTCTCTCTCCTGTTACCCCCATCCCCTGGTCATGCCCGTGTCTCCCTGCTGTTGCCCCCCACGCCCCTCTCATGCCCTTTGTCTCCCTCGTGTTCCCCCCACCCACGCTCATACCCCGTGTCTCCCTGCTGTTGCCCCCATCCCTGCTCATGCCCCGTGTCTCTCTCCTGTTACCCCCCACCCCCCGGTCATGCCCTGTGTCTCCCTGCTGTTGCCCCCCACCCACACTCATGCCACGTGTCTCTCTCCTGTTACCCCCCACACCCCTCTCATGCCCCGTGTATCCCTCGTGTTCACCCCACCCCCTGCTCATGCCCCATGTCTCCCTGCTCTTGCCCCCCACCCCCCTCTCATGCCCCGTGTCGCTCTCCTGTTTCCCTCACCACCGCTGTTGTCCCTCACCGCCGGCTCCTGCCCCATGTCTCTCTCCTGTTCCCCCCACCCCCGCTCATGCCTCATGTCTCCTCTGTTCCCCCCACCCCCCGCTCATGCCCCGTGTCACACTGCTGTTGCCCCCCACCCCCGCTCATGCCCCGTGTCTCTCTCCTGTTACCCCCACCCCCCTCTCATGCCCCGTGCCTCTCTCCTGTTGCCCCCCACACCCCGGTCATGCCCCGTGTCTCCCTGCTGTTGCCCCCACCCCCCTCTCATGCCCCGTGTCTCTCTCCTGTTACCCCACCCCGTCTCATACCCGGTGTCTCTCTCTTGTTGCCCCCCACCCCCTGGTCATGCCCCGTGTCTCCCTGCTGTTGCCCCCCACCCCGCTCATGCCCCGTGTCTCTCTCCTGTTACCCCCCATCCCCTGGTCATGCCCCGTGTCTCCCTGCTGTTGCCCCCCACGCCCCTCTCATGCCCTTTGTCTCCCTCGTGTTCCCCCCACCCACGCTCATACCCCGTGTCTCCCTGCTGTTGCCCCCATCCCTGCTCATGCCCGTGTCTCTCTCCTGTTACCCCCACCCCCCGGTCATGCCCCGTGTCTCCCTGCTGTTGCCCTTCACCCCCCGCTCATGCCCCGTGTCTCCCTGCTGTAGCCCCCCACCACCCTCTCATGCCCTGTGTCTCTCTCCTGTTAACCCCCACCCCACGCTCATGCCCCGTGTCTTTCTCCTGTTGCCCCCACCCCCTGCTCATGCCCCATGTCTCTCTCCTGTTACCCCCCTCTCCCTGCTCATGCCCTGTGTCTCTCTCCTGTTGCCCCCACCCCCCGCTCATGCCTGTGTCTCTCTCCTGTTACCCCCCTCTCATGCCCCGTGTCTCCCTGCTGTTGCCCCCACCCTCCCCTCATGCCCCGTGTCTCCCTGCTGTTGCCCACCACCCCCCGCTCATTCCCCGTGTCTCTCTCCTGTTACCCCCCCACCCCCTCTCATGCCCCGAGTCTCTCTCCTGTTACCCCCACCCCCCTCTCATGCCCTGTGTCTCTCTCCTGTTACCCCGCACCCCCCTCTCATGCCCCATGTCTCTCTCCTGTTGGCCCTCACCCCCACTCATGCCCCTTGTCTCCCTGCTGTTGCCCGCCACCCCACAGTCATGCCCCGTGTCACCCTGCTGTTGCCCCCCACCCCCGCTCATGCCCCGTGTCTCTCTCCTGTTACCCCCACCCCCTCTCATGCCCCGTGCCTCTCTCCTGTTGCCCCCCACACCCCGGTCATGCCCCGTGTCTCCCTGCTGTTGCCCCCACCCCTCGCTCAGGCCCTGTGTCTCTCTCCTGTTACCCCCACCCCCACTCATGCCCCGTGTCTCTTTCCTGTTACCCAACACCACCCTCTCATGCCCCGTGTCTCTCTCCTGTTGCCCCCACCCCCTGCTCATGCCTCGTGTCTCTCTCCTGTTACCCCCACCCCCCTCTCATGCCCTGTGTCTCCCTCATGTTCCCCCCACCCCCCGCTCATGCCCTGTGTCTCCCTGCTGTTGCCCCCCACCCCCCGCTCATGCCCCGTGTCTCTCTCATGTTGCCCCCCACCCCCCGCTCATGCCCTGTGTCTCCCTGCTGTTGCCCCCCACCCCCCTCTCATGCCCCGAGTCTCTCGCCTGTTGCCCCCCACCCCCGGTCATGCCCCGTGACTCTCTCCTGTTACCCCCACCCCCCGGTCATGCCCCGTGTTACCCCCGCTGTTGTCCCTCACCGCCGGCTCCTGCCCCATGTCTCTCTCCTGTTCCCCCCACCCCCCGCTCATGCCTCGTGTCTCCCCGCTGTTGTCCCTCACCGCCGGCTCCTGCCTCATGTCTCTCTCCTGTTCCCCCCACCCCCCGCTCATGCCTCGTGTCTCCTCTGTTCCCCCCCCACCCCCCGCTCATGCCCCGTGCCTCTCTCCTGTTGCCCCCCACCCCCGGTCATGCCCCATGTCTCTCTCCTTTTAACCCCCACCCCATGGTCATGCCCAGTGTATCCCTCCTGTTGCCCCCCACCCTCCGCTCATGCCCCGTTCTCTCTTCTGTTACCCCCCACCCCCCTCATATGCCCCGTGTCTCCCTGCTGTTGCCCCCCACACCTCTCTCATGCCCCGTGTCTCTCTCCTGTTACCCCCACCCCGTCTCATGCCCCGTGTCTCCCTGCTGTTGCCCCACCCCCCGCTCATGCCCCGTGTCTCTCTCCTGTTACCCCCCACCACCCGGTCATGCACCGTGTCTCCCTGCTGTTGCCCCCCACCCCCTCTCATGCCCCAAGTCTCTCGCCTGTTGCCCCCCACCCCCGGTCATGCCCCGTGTCTCTCTCCTGTTACCCCCACCCCCTGGTCATGCCCCCTGTCTCCCCGCTGTTGTCCCTCACCGGCGGCTCCTGCCCCATGTCTCTCTTCTGTTCCCCCCACCCCCCCGTTCATGCCTTGTGTCTCCTCTGTTCCCCCCCACCCCCCGCTCATGCCCCGTGCCTCTCTCCTGTTGATCCCCACCTCCCGGTCATGCCCCGTGTCTCCCTGCTGTTGCCCCCTACCCCCCGCTCAGGCCCTGTGTCTCTCTCCTGTTACCCCACCCCCTCTCATGCCCCGAGTCTCTCGCCTGTTGCCCCCCACCCCCGGTCATGCCCTGTGTCTCTCACCTGTTACCCCCACCCCCCGGTCATGCCCTGTGTCTCCCCGCTGTTGTCCCTCACCGCCAGCTCCTGCCCCGTGTCTCTCGCTTGTTGCCCCCCACCCCCTGGTCATGCCCCGTGTCTCTCTACTGTTATCCCCAGCCCCCGGTCATGCCCCGTGTCTCCCCGCTGTTGTCCCTCACCGCCGGCTCCTGCCCTATGTCTCTCTCCTGTTCCCCCCACCCCCGCTCATGCCTCATGTCTCCTCTATTCCCCCCACCCCCCGCTCATGCCCCGTGTCACCCTGCTGTTGCCCCCCACCCCCGCTCATGCCCCGTGTCTCTCTCCTGTTACCCCCACCCCCCTCTCATGCCCTGTGCCTCTCTCCTGTTGCCCCCACACCCTGGTCATGCCCCGTGTCTCCCTGCTGTTGCCCCCCACCCCCAATTCAGGCTCTGTGTCTCTCTCCTGTTACCCCCACCCGCTCTCATGCCCCGTGTCTCTCTCCTGTTGCCCCCCAACCCCTGGTCATGCCTTGTGTCTCCCTGCTGTTGCACCCACCCCCTGCTCATGCCTCGTGTCTCTCTCCTGTTACCCGCACCGCCCTCTCATGCCCCATGTCTCTCTCATGTTGCCCCCCAACCCCCGCTCATGCCTGTGTCTCCCTGCTGTTGCCCCCACCCCCCTCTCATGCCCCGTGTCTCCCTCTTGTTCCCCCCACCCCCCGCTCATGCCCCGTGTCTCCCTGCTGTTGCCCCCCACCCCCGCTCATGCCCCATGTCTCTCTCATGTTGACCCCCACCCCGCGATCATGCCCTCTGTCTCTCTCCTGTTACCCCCCACACCCCTCTCATGCCCCGTGTCTCTCTCCTGTTGCCCCCACCCCCGGTCATGCACCATGTCTCTCTCCTTTTGCCCCCCACCCTCCGGTCATGCCCCGTGTCTCCCTCTTGTTGCCCCCACCCCATGGTCATGCCCAGTGTATCCCTCCTGTTGCCCTCCACCCTCCGCTCATGCTCCGTGTCTCTCTTCTGTTACCCCCACCCCCCTCACATGCCCCGTGTCACCCTGCTGTTGCCCCCCACGACCCTCTCATGGCCAGTGTCTCTCTCCTGTTACCCCCACCACCCGGTCATGCCCCGTGTCTCCCTGCTGTTGCCCCCCACCCCCCTCTCATGCCCTGAGTCTCTCGCCTGTTGCCCCCCACCCCCGGTCATACCCCGTGTCTCTCTCCTGTTACCCCCACCCCCCGGTCATGCCCCGTGTCTCCCCGCTGTTGTCCCTCACTGCCGGCTCCTGCCCCATGTCTCTCTCCTGTTTCCCCCACCCCCCGCTCATGCCTCGTGTCTCCTCTGTTCCCCCCCACCCCCCGCTCATGCCCCGTGTCACCCTGCTGTTGCCCCCCACCGCCGCTCATGCCCCGTGTCTCTCTCCTGTTTCCCCCCACCCCCCTCTCATGCCCCGTGCCTCTCTCCTGTTGCCCCCCCACTCCCCGGTCATGCCCCGTGTCTCCCTGCTGTTGCCCCCTACCCCCCGCTCAGGCCCTGTGTCTCTCTCCTGTTACCCCACCCCCTCTCATGCCCCGTGTCTCTTTCCTGTTACCCCACACCCCCTCTCATGCCCCGTGTCTCTCTCCTGTTGCCCCCAACCCCCGGTCATGCCTTGTGTCTCCCTGCTGTTGCCCCCCACCGCCTGCTCATGCCTCATGTCTCTCTCCTGTTACCCCCACCCCCCTCTCATGCCCTGTGTCTCCCTCGTGTTCCCCCCACCCCCCGCTCATGCCCTGTGTCTCCCTGCTGTTGCACCCACCCCGCACTCATTCCCCCGTGTCTCTCTCATGTTGCCCCCCACCCCCCGCTCATGCCCTGTGTCTCTCTCCTGTTACCCCCACCACCCGGTCATGCCCCGTGTCTCCCTGCTGTTGCCCCCACCCCCTCTCATGCCCTGAGTCTCTCGACTGTTGCCCCCCACCCCCGGTCATGCCCCGTGTCTCTCTCCTGTTACCCCCACCCCCCGGTCATGCCCCGTGTCTCCCCGCTGTTGTCCCTCACCGCCGGCTCATGCCCCTTGTCTCTCTCCTGTTCCACCCACCCCCAGCTCATGCCTCCTGTCTCCCCTGGTCCCCCCCACCCCCTGCTCATGCCCCGTGTCTCCCTGCTGTTGCCCCCACCCCCCGCTCATGCCCCGTGTCTCTCTCCTGTTACCCCCCACCCCCTGGTCTTGCCCTGTGTCTCCCTGCTGTTGTCCCCCACCGCCGGCTCCTGGCCCGTGTCTCTCTCCTGTTCCCCCCACCCCCCGCTCATGCCTCGTGTCTCCTCTGTTCCCCCCCATCCCCCGTGTCACCCTGATGTTGCCCCCACCCCCGCTCATGCCCCGTGTCTCATTCCTGTTACCCCCCACCCCCCTCTCATGCCCCGTGTCTCTCTCCTGTTGCCCCCCGGTCATGCCCCGTGTCTCCCTGCTGTTGACCCCCACCCCCCGCTCAGGCCCTGTGTCTCTCTCCTGTTACCCCCACCCCCTCTCATGCCCCGTGTCTCCCTCATGTTCCCCCACCCCCTGCTCATGCCCTGTGTCTCCCTGCTGTTGCCCCCCACCCCCTTTCATGCCCCGTGCTGCTCTCCTGTTACACCCCACCCCCTCTCATGCCCAGTGTCTCTCTCCTGTTGCCATCCAACACCCGCTCATGACCTGTGTCTCTCTCCTGTTACCACCCACCCACCTCTCATGACCTGTGTCTCTCCCCTGTTGCCCCTCACCCCCCGGTCATGCCCCCTGTCCCCCTGCTGTTGCCCCCCCAGCCCCCACTCTTGCCCCGTGTTTCTCTCCTGTTGCCCCCACCCCCTGGTCATGCCCTGTGTCTCCCTGCTGTTGCCCCCCGCCCCTCGCTCATGCCGTGTGTCTCTCTCCTGTTCCCCCCACCCCCCGGTCATTCCCCATATCTCCCTGCTGTTGCCCCTCACCTCCGGCTCATGCCCTGTGTCTCCCTGCTGTTGCCCCCCACCCCCGCTCATGCCCTGTGTCTCTCTCCTGTTAACCCCCACCCCCGCTCATGCCCTGTGTCTCTCTCCTGTTGCACCCCACCCACGCTCATGCCCCCTGTCTCTCTCCTCTTACCCCCCACTCCCCGCTCACGCCCTATGTCTCTCTCGTGTTGCTCCCAACCCCCACTCATGCCCCGTGTCTCTCTCCTGTTTACCCCCATCCGCTCTCATGCCCCGTGTCTCCCTGCTGTTGCCCCCCACCCTCCGCTCATGCCCCGTGTCTCCCTGCTGTTGCCCCCCACCCCCCACTCATGCACCGTGCCTCTCTCCTGTTACCCCCACCCCTCTCTTATGCCCCGTGTCTCTCTCCTGTTACCCCCCACCCCTTCTCATACCCTGTGTCTCTCTCCTGTTACCCCCACACCCCTCTCATGCCCCGTGTCTCTCTCCTGTTGCCCCCCACCCCCCGGTCATGCCCCGTGTCTCCCTGCTGTTGCCCCCCACCCCGCTCATGCTCCGTGTCTCTCCCCTGTTACCCCCCCACTCCCTTCTCATGCCCCATGTCTCCCCGCTGTTGCCCCCCACCCACCGGTCATGCCCTGTGTCTCCCTGCTGTTGCCCCCCACCCCCCGCCATTGCCCCATGTCTCCCTGATATTGCCCCCCACCCCCTGCTCATGCCCTGTGTCTCTCTCCTGTTACCCCCCACCCCCCTCTCATGCCCCATGTCTCCCTCGTGTTCCCCCTACCCCCTGCTCATGCCCCGTGTCTCCCTGCTGTTGCCCCTGACCCCCCTCTCATGCCCCGTGTCTCTCTCCTGTTAACCCCCACCCCCCTCTCATGCCCCATGTCTCTCTCCTGTTGCCCCCACCCCCCAGTCATGCCCCGTGTTTCCCTGCTGTTGCCCCCCATGCCCCACTTATGCCCTATGTCTCTCTCCTGTTACCCCCAACCCCCTCTCGTGCCTCGTGTCTGTCTCCTGTTGCCCCCCCACCGCCCGGTCATGTCTCGTGTCTCCCTGCTGTTGTCCCCCACCCCCCGCTCATTCCCCGTGTCTCTCTCCTGTTACCCCCACCCGCTCTCATGCCCTGTGTCTCCCTCCTGTTGCCCTCCACCCCCCGCTCATGCCCCATGTCTCTCTCCTGTTCCCCCACCTCCGCTTATGCCTTGTGTCTCTCCTGTTACCCCCCACCCTCTGCTCATGCCCCGTGTCTCCCTGCTGTTGCCCCCCACCCGCGCGCATGCCCCATGTCTCCCTGCTGTTGCCCCCACCCCCTGCTCATGCACCGTGTCTCTCTCCTGTTACCCCCACCCCCCTCTCATGCCCCCTGTCTCTCTCCTGTTACCCCCACCCCCTCTCATCCCCTGTGTCTCTCTCCTGTTACCCCCACTGCCCTCTCATGCCCAGTGTCTTTCTACTGTTGCCCCCCACCCCCCGGTCATGCCCCGTGTCTCCCTGCTTTTGCCCCCCACCCTTGCTCATGCTCCGTGTCTCTCCCCTGTTACCCCCCAAACCCCCTTCTCATGCCCCATGTCTCCCTGATGTTGCCCCCCACCCCCCGCTCATGCCCCGTGTCTCCCTGCTGTTGCCCCCACCCCCCGCTCATGCCCCGTGTCTCCCTGCTATTGCCCCCCACCCCGCTCATGCCCTGTGTCTCTCTCCTGTTACCCCCCCACCCCCCTATCATGCCCCTTGTCTCCCTCGTGTTCCCCCTACCCCCTGCTCATGCCCCATTTCTCCCTGCTGTTGTCCCCGACCCCCCTCTCATGCCCTGTGTCTCTCTCCTGTTATCCCCCACTCCCCTCTCATGCCCCATGTCTCTCTCCTGTTGCCCCCCACCCCCCGGTCATGCCCCGTGTCTCCCTGCTGTTGCCCCCCACCCCGCTCATGCCCTGTGTCTCTCTCCTGTTACCCCCCCACCCCCCTCTCATGCCCCTTGTCTCCCTCGTGTTCCCCCCTCCCCCTTCTCATGCCCCATGTCTCCCTGCTGTTGCCCCCCACTCCCCGCTCATGCCCCGTGTCTCCCTGCTGTTGCCCCCCACCCCCCGCTCATGCCCTGTGTCTCCCTGCTATTGCCCCCCACCCCGCTCATGCCCTGTGTCTCTCTCCTGTTACCCCCCCACCCCCCTCTCATGCCCCTTGTCTCCCTCGTGTTCCCCCTACCCCCTGCTCATGCACCATTTCTCCCTGCTGTTGTCCCCGACCCCCCTCTCATGCCCTGTGTCTCTCTCCTGTTGCCCCCCACCCCCCGGTCATGCCCCGTGTCTCCCTGCTGTTGCCCCCCACCCCCCTCTCATGCCCCATGTCTCTCTCCTGTTAACCCCCACCCCCCATGCCCCGTGTCTTTCTCCTGTTGCCCCCCACCCCCTGCTCATGCCCCATGTCTCTCTCCTGTTACCCCCCACTCCCCGCTCATGCCCTGTGTCTCTCTCCTGTTGCCCATACCCCTTGCTCATGCCTCAGTCTCTCTCCTGTTACCCCCCACCCCCCTCTCAGGCCCCGTGTCTCCCTGCTGTTGCCCCCCACCCTCCGCTCATGCCCTGTGCCTCCCTGCTGTTGCCCCCCACCCCCCGCTCATTCCCCGTGTCTCTCTCCTTTTACCCCCCCAGCCCCCTCTCATGACCCGTGTCTCTCTCCTGTTGCCCCTCACACCCCGATTATGCCCCATGTCTTCCTGCTGTTGCCCTCCACCCCCCGCTCATGCCCGTGTCTCTCTCCTGTTACCCCCCACTCCCCTCTCATGCCCCGTGTCTCCCTGCTGTTGCCACCCACCCCCAGCTCATGCCCTGTGTCTCCCTGCTATTGCCCCCCACCCCGCTCATGCCCTGTGTCTCTCTCCTGTTACCCCCCACCCCCCTCTCATGCCCTGTGTCTCCCACGTGTTCCCCCTACCCCCTGCTCATGCCCCTTGTCTCCCTGCTGTTGTCCCCGACCCCCCTCTCATGCCCTGTGTCTCTCTCCTGTTAACCACCACCCCCCTCTCATGCCCCATGTCTCTCCTGCTGCCCCCCACTCCCCGGTCATGCCCCGTGTCTCCCTGCTGTTGCACCCCACCCCCCGATCATGCCCTGTGTCTCTCTCCTGTTACCCCCCCACCCCCCGGTCATGCCCGGTGTCTCCCTGCTGTTGCCCCCCACCCCCGCTCATGCCCTGTGTCTCTCTCCTGTTACCCCCCACCCCCCTCTCATGCCCCGTGTCTCCCTCGTGTTCCCCCTACCCCCTGCTCATGCCCCGTGTCTCCCTGCTGTTGTCCCCGACCCCCCTCTCATGCCCTGTGTCTCTCTCCTGTTATCCCCCACCCCCCTCTCATGCCGCATGTCTCTCTCCTGTTGCCCCCCACCCCCTGGTCATACCCCTTGTCTCCCTGCTGTTGCCCTCCATCCCCCGATCATGCCCTGTGTCTCTCTTCTGTTACCCCATCCCCTCTCATGCCCCGTGTCTCTTTCCTGTTACCCCACATCCCCCTCTCATGCCCCGTGTCTCCCATGTTTCCCCCCATCCCCGCTCATGCCCGTGTCTCCCTGCTGTTGTCCCCCACGCCCCGCTCATGCCCCGTGTCTTTCTCCTGTTCACCCCACTCCCTGCTCATGCCTCGTGTCTCCCATGTTTCCCCCCCACCCCCCGCTCATGCCCATGTCTCCCTGTTGTTGTCCCCACTCCCCGCTTATGCCCCGTGTCTCTCTCCTGTTAACCCCACCAAACTCTCATACCGTGTCTCCCTCCTGTTGCCCTCCATCCCCGCTCATGCCCCATGTCTCTCTCCTGTTCCCCCACCTCCGCTTATGCCTCGTGTCTCTCCTGTTACCCCCCACCCCATGCTCATGCCCTATGTCTTTCTCCTGTTGCCCCCCCGCTCATGCCCCATGTCTCTCTCCTGTTCCCCCACCTCCGCTTATGCCTCGTGTCTCTCCTGTTACCCCCCACCCCATGCTCATGCCGTGTGTCTCTCTCCTGTTCCCCCCACCCCCGGTCATTCCCCGTGTCTCCCTGCTGTTGCCCCTCACCTCCAGCTCATGCCCTGTGTCTCCCTGCTGTTGCCCCCCACCCCCGCTCATGCACTGTCTCTCTCCTGTTAACCCCCACCCCCGCTCATGCCCTGTGTCTCTCTCCTGTTGCCCCCCACCCCCTCTCATGCCCCGTGTCTCCCTCGTGTTCCCCCCACTCTCGCTCATACCCGTGTCTCCCTGCTGTTGCCCCACCCCCTGCTCATGCCCCGTGTCTCTCTCCTGTTAACCGCCACCCCCCAGTCATGCCCCGTGTCTCCCTGCTGTTGCCCCTCACCCCCGCTCATGCCCTGTGTCTCCCTGCTGTTGCCCCCCACCCCTCTCTCACTCCCCATGTCTCTCTCCTGTTAACCCCCACACCCCGCTCATGCCCCGTGTCTCTATCCTGTTACCCCCCACCCCCTGCTCATGCCCCATGTCTCTCTCCTGTTACCCCCCACTCACCGCTCATGCCCTGTGTCTCTCTCCTGTTGCCCCCACCTCCCGCTCATGCCTGTGTCTCTCTCCTGTTACCCCCCACCCCCCTCTCATGCCCCGTGTCTCCCTGCTGTTGCCCCCCACCCTCTGCTCATGCCCCGTGTCTCCCTGTTGTTGCCCCCCAGCCCTGCTCATGCCCCATGTCTCCCTGCTGTTGCCCCACCCCCTGGTCATGCACCGTGTCTCTCTCCTGTTACCCCCCACCCCCCTCTCATGCCCCCTGTCTCTCTCCTGTTACCCCCACCCCCCTCTCATGCCCTGTGTCTCTCTCCTGTTACCCCCACCGCCCTCTCATGCCCCGTGTCTTTCTCCTGTTGCCCCCCACCCCCCGGTCATGCCCCGTGTCTCCCTGCTGTTGCCCCCCACCCCTGCTCATGCTCCGTGTCGCTCCCCTGTTACCCCCCCACCCCCTTCTCATGCCCCATGTCTCCCTGCTGTTGCCCCCCACCCCCCGCTCATGCCCCGTGTCTCCCTCGTGTTCCCCCTACCCCCTGCTCATGCCCCATTTCTCCCTGCTGTTGTCCCCGACCCCCCTCTCATGCCCTGTGTCTCTCTCCTGTTATCCCCCACTCCCCTCTCATGCCCCATGTCTCTCTCCTGTTGCCCCCCACCCCCCGGTCATGCCCCGTGTCTCCCTGCTGTTGCCCCCACCCCCCTCTCATGCCCCATGTCTCTCTCCTGTTAACCCCCACCCCCCCATGCCTCGTGTCTTTCTCCTGTTGCCCCCACCCCCTGCTCATGCCCCATGACTCTCTCCTGTTACCCCCCACTCCCCGCTCATGCCCTGTGTCTCTCTCCTGTTGCCCCCACCCCTTGCTCATGCCTCTGTCTCTCTCCTGTTAACCCCCACCCCCCTCTCATGCCCCGTGTCTCCCTGCTGTTGCACCCCACCCTCCGCTCATGCCCTGTGTCTCCCTGCTGTTGCCCCCCACCCCCTGCTCATTCCCCGTGTCTCTCTCCTGTTACCCCCCAGCCCCCTCTCATGACCCGTGTCTCTCTCCTGTTGCCCCTCACACCCCGGTCATGCCCCATGTCATCCTGCTGTTGCCCTCCACCCCCCGCTCATGCCCATGTCTCTCTCCTGTTACCCCCCACCCCCTCTCATTCCCCGTGTCTCCCTGCTGTTGCCCCCCACCCCCAGCTCATGCCCCGTGTCTCCCTGCTATTGCCCCCCCACCCCGCTCATGCCCTGTGTCTCTCTCCTGTTACCCCCCACCCCCCTCTCATGCCCCGTGTCTCCCACGTGTTCCCCCTACCCCCTGCTCATGCCCCGTGTCTCCCTGCTGTTGTCCCCGACCCCCCTCTCATGCCCTGTGTCTCTCTCCTGTTATCCCCCACCCCCCTTTCATGCCCCATGTCTCTCTCCTGTTGCCCCCCACTCCCCTGTCATGCCCCGTGTCTCCCTGCTGTTGCACCCCACCCCCGATCATGCCCTGTGTCTCTCTCCTGTTACCCCCCACCCCCCGGTCATGCCCGGTGTCTCCCTGCTGTTGCCCCCCACCCCCGCTCATGCCCTGTGTCTCTCTCCTGTTTCCCCCCACCCCCTCTCGTGCCTCGTGTCTCTCTCCTGTTGCCCCCCACCCCCCTCTCATGCCCCATGTCTCCCTCGTGTTCCCCCTACCCCCTGCTCATGCCCCGTGTCTACCTGCTGTTGTCCCCCACCCCCCCATTCATGCCCCGTGTCTTTCTCCTGTTCACCCCACTCCTCGCTCATGCCTCATGTCTCCCCTGTTCCCACCACCCCTGCTCATGCCCCTGTCTCCCTGTTGTTGTCCCCCACCTCCCCGCTCATGCCCCGTGTCTTTCTCCTGTTCACCCCACTCCCCGCTCATGCCTCGTGTCTCCCCTGTTCCCCCCACCCCCGCTCATGCCCCATGTCTCCCTGCTGTTGCCCCCACCTCCCGCTCATGCCCCGTGTCTCTCTCCTGTTACCCCCACACCCCTCTCATGCCCCGTGTCTCCCTCCTGTTGCCCCCCAGCACCCGCTCATGCCGGTGTTTCTCTCCTGTTACCCCCAACCCCCTGGTCATGCCTCGTGTCTCCCTGCTGTTGCCCCCCACGCCCCGCTCATGCCCCGTGTCTTTCTCCTGTTCACCCCACTCCCTGCTCATGCCTCGTGTCTCCCCTGTTTCCCCCATCCCCCGCTCATGCCCTGTGTCTCCCAGTTGTTGCCCCCACCCCTGCTCATGCCCAGTGTCTCTCTCCTGTTACCCCCACCCCCTCTCATGCCCTGTGTCTCCCTCCTGTTGCCCTCCATCCCTGCTCATGCCCCATGTCTCTCTCCTGTTTCCCCGCCTCCGCTTATGCCTCGTGTCTCTCCTGTTACCCCCCACCCCCCGCTCATGCCCCATGTCTTTCTCCTGTTGCCCCCGCTCATGCCCCATGTCTCCCTCCTGTTACCCCCACCCCCCTCTCATGCCCCGTGTCTCCCTCGTGTTCCCCCCACCCCCGCTCATACCCCATGTTTCCCTGCTGTTGCCCCCCATCCCTGCTCATGCCCCGTGTCTCTCTCCTGTTACCCTCCACCCCCGGTCATGCCCCGTGTCTCCCTGCTGTTGCCCCTCACCCCCCGCTCATGCCCCATGTCTCCCTGCTGTTGCCCCTCACCCCCCGCTCATGCCCCATGTCTCTCTCCTGTTACCCCCCACTCCCCGCTCATGCCCTGTGTCTCTCTCCTGTTGCCCCCACCCCCTGCTCATGCCTGTGTCTCTCTCCTGTTACCCCCTCTCATGCCCCGTGTCTCCCTGCTGTTGCCCCCCACCCTCCGCTCATGCCCTGTGTCTCCCTGCTGTTGCCCCCCACCCCCGCTCATTCCCCTTGTCTCTCTCCTGTTACCCCCCAGGCCCATCTCATGACCCGTGTCTCTCTCCTGTTGCCCCTCACACCCCGGTCATGCCCCATGTCTTCCTGCTGTTGCCCTCCACCCCCTACCCCGTGTCTCTCTCCTGTTACCCCCCACCCCCCTCTCATGCCCCATGTCTCTCTCCTGTTGCCCCTCACACCCCGGTCATGCCCCAAGTCTTCCTGCTGTTGCCCCCCACCGCCCGCTCATGCCCCGTGTCTCCCTGCTGTTGCCCCCCATCCCCTAGTCATGCCCCGTGTCTCCCTGCTGTTGCCCCCCACTCCCCGCTCATGCCCCGTGTCTCCCTGCTGTTGCCCCCCACCCCCGCTCATGCCATGTGTCTCTCTCATGTTACCCCCCACCCCCTCTCATGCCCCGTGTCTCCCTTGTGTTCCCCCCACCCCCGCTCATGCATGCCCCATGTCTCCCAGCTGTTGCCCCCCACCCCCTAGTCATGCCCCGTGTCTCCCTGCTGTTGCCCCCCACTCCCCGCTCATGCCCCGTGTCTCCCTGCTGTTGCCCCCCACCCCCGCTCATGCCATGTGTCTCTCTCCTGTTACCCCCCACCTTCCCTCTCATGCCCCGTGTCTCCCTCGTGTTCCCCCCACCCCCCGCTCATGCCCCGTGTCTCTCTCCTGTTACCCCCCACCTCTCTATCATGCCCCATGTCTCTCTCCTGTTTCCCCTCACCCCCCAGCCACGCCCCGTGTCTTCCTGCTGTTGCCCCCCACCCCCCGCTCATGCCCCGTGTCTCTCCCCTGTTACCCCCCCACCCCCTGCTCATGCCCCGTGTCTCCCTGCTGTTGCCCCCCACCCCCGGTCATGCCCCGTGTCTCCCTGCTGTTGCCCCCCACCCCCCGCTCATGCCCCATGTCTCCCTGCTGTTGCCCCCCACCCCCGCTCATGCCCCGTGTCTCTCTCCTGTTACCCCCCACCCCCCTCTCATGCCCCGTGTCTCCCTCGTGTTCCCCCACCCCCCGCTCATGCCCCGTGTCTCCCTGCTGTTGCCCCCCACCCCCCTCTCATGCCCTGTGTCTCGCTCCTGTTACCCCCACCCCCCTCTCATGCCCTGTGTCTCTCTCTTGTTGCCCCCCACCCCCTGGTCATTCCCTGTGTCTCCCTGCTGTTGACCCCCACCCCTCGCTCATGCCCCTTGTCTCTCCCTGTTACCCCCCACCCCCCGGTCATGCCCTTTGTCTGTCTGCTGTTGCCCCCCACCCCCTCTCATGCCCCGTGTCTCTCGCCTGTTGCCCCCCACCCCCGGTCATGCCCCGTGTCTCTGTCCTGTTACCCCCCACCCCCTGGTCTTGCCCTGTGTCTCCCTGCTGTTGTCCCCCACCGCCGGCTCCTGGCCCGTGTCTCTCTCCTGTTCCCCCCACCCCCCGCTCATGCCTCGTGTCTCCTCTGTTCCCCCCATCCCCCGCTCATGCCCCGTGTCACCCTGATGTTGCCCCCACCCCCGCTCATGCCCCGTGTATCATTCCTGTTACCCCCCACCCCCCTCTCATGCCCCGTGTCTCTCTCCTGTTGCCCCCCGGTCATGCCCCGTGTCTCCCTGCTGTTGACCCCCACCCCCCGCTCAGGCCCTGTGTCTCTCTCCTGTTACCCCCACCCCCTCTCATGCCCCGTGTCTCCCTCCTGTTCCCCCACCCCCTGCTCATGCCCTGTGTCTCCCTGCTGTTGCCCTCCACCCCCTTTCATGCCCTGTGCTGCTCTCCTGTTACACCCCACCCCCTCTCATGCCCAGTGTCTCTCTCCTGTTGCCATCCAACACCCGCTCATGACCTGTGTCTCTCTCCTGTTACCACCCACCCACCTCTCATGCCCTGTGTCTCTCCCCTGTTGCCCCTCACCCCCCGGTCATGCCCCCTGTCCCCCTGCTGTTGCCCCCCCATCCCCCACTCTTGCCCCGTGTTTCTCTCCTGTTGCCCCACCCCCTGGTCATGCCCTGTGTCTCCCTGCTGTTGCCCCCCGCCCCCCGCTCATGCCGTGTGTCTCTCTCCTGTTCCCCCCACCCCCCGGTCATTCCCCTTATCTCCCTGCTGTTGCCCCTCACCTCCGGCTCATGCCCTGTGTCTCCCTGCTGTTGCCCCCCACCCCCGCTCATGCCCTGTGTCTCTCTCCTGTTAACCCCCACCCCCGCTCATGCCCTGTGTCTCTCTCCTGTTGCACCCCACCCACGCTCATGCCCCGTGTCTCTCTCCTCTTACCCCCCACTCCCCGCTCACGCCCTATGTCTCTCTCGTGTTGCTCCCAACCCCCACTCATGCCCCGTGTCTCTCTCCTGTTTACCCCCATCCGCTCTCATGCCCCGTGTCTCCCTGCTGTTGCCCCCACCCTCCGCTCATGCCCCGTGTCTCCCTGCTGTTGCCCCCCACTCATGCACCGTGCCTCTCTCCTGTTACCCCCCACCCCTCTCTCATGCCCCGTGTCTCTCTCCTGTTACCCCCCACCCCCCTCTCATACCCTGTGTCTCTCTCCTGTTACCCCCACTCCCCTCTCATGCCCGGTGTCTCTCTCCTGTTGCCCCCCACCCCCCGGTCATGCCCCGTGTCTCCCTGCTGTTGCCCCCCACCCCGCTCATGCACTGTGTCTCTCCCCTGTTACCCCCCACCCCCTTCTCATGCCCCATGTCTCCCTGCTGTTGCCCCCCACCCACCGGTCATGCCCCGTGTCTCCCTGCTGTTGCCCCCCACCCCCGCTCATGCCCCATGTCTCCCTGATATTGCCCCCCACCCCCCGCTCATGCCCTGTGTCTCTCTCCTGTTACCCCCCACCCCCTCTCATGCCCCATGTCTCCCTCGTGTTCCCCCTACCCCCTGCTCATGCCCCGTGTCTCCCTGCTGTTGCCCCCGACCCCCCTCTCATGCCCCGTGTCTCTCTCCTGTTAACCCCCACCCCCCTCTCATGCCCCATGTCTCTCTCCTGTTGCCCCCACCCCCCAGTCATGCCCCGTGTTTCCCTGCTGTTGCCCCCCATGCCCCACTATGCCCTATGTCTCTCTCCTGTTACCCCCACCCCCCTCTTGTGCCTCGTGTCTCTCTCCTGTTGCCCCCCCACCGCCCGGTCATGTCTCGTGTCTCCCTGCTGTTGTCCCCCACCCCCCGCTCATTCCCCGTGTCTCTCTCCTGTTACCCCCACCCCGCTCTCATGCCCTGTCTCTCCCTCCTGTTGCCCTCAACCCCCCGCTCATGCCCCATGTCTCTCTCCTGTTCCCCCACCTCCGCTTATGCCTTGTGTCTCTCCTGTTACCCCCCACCCCCCGCTCATGCCCCATGTCTTTCTCCTGTTGCCCCCCGCTCATGCCCCATGTCTCTCTCCTGTTACCCCCACCCCCTCTCATGCCCTGTGTCTCCCTCGTGTTCCCCCCACCCCCGCTCATACCCCGTGTCTCCCTGCTGTTGCCCCTCACGCTCCGCTCATGCACCGTGTCTCCCTGCTGTTGCCCCCCACCCTCCTCTCATGCCCCGTGTCTCTCTCCTGTTAACCCCCACCCCCCGCTCATGCCCCGTGTCTCTCTCCTGTTGCCGCCCACCGCTTGCTCATGCCCCATGTCTCTCTCCTGTTACCCCCCACTCCCTGCTCATGCCCTGTGTCTCTCTCCTGTTGCCCCCACCCCTGCTCATGCCTGTGTCTCTCTCCTGTTACCCCCACCCCCCTCTCATGCCCCATGTCTCCCTGCTGTTGCCCCCCACCCTCCGCTCATGCCCCGTGTCTCCCTGCTGTTGCCGCCCACCCCCTGCTCATTCCCCGTGTCTCTCTCTTGTTACCCCCCACCCCCCTCTCATGGCCCGTGTCTCTCCTCCTGTTACCCCCACCCCCCTCTCATGCCCCATGTCTCTCTCCTGTTGGCCCTCATCCCCCGGTCACGTCCTGTGTCTCACTGTTGTTGCCCCCCACCCCCCGCTCATGCCCCGTGTCTCTCCCCTGTTACCCCCCCACCCCCACTCAAGCCCCGTGTCTCCCTGCTGTTGGCCCCACCCCCCAGTCATGCCCCGTGTCTCCCTGCTGTTGCCCCCCACTCCCCACTCATGCCCCGTGTCTCCCTGCTGTTGCCCCCACCCACGCTCATGCCATGTGTCTCTCTCCTGTTACCCCCCACCCCCCTCTCATGCCCCGTGTATCCCTCGTATTGCCCCCACCCCCTGCTCATGCCCCATGTCTCCCTGCTGTTGCCCCCCACCCCCTCTCATGCCCCATGTCTCTCTCCTGTTACCCCCACCCCCTCTCATGCCCCGCGTCTCTCTCTTGTTGCCCCCACCCCCTGGTCATGCCCAGTGTCTCCCTGCTGTTGCCCCCACCCCCCGCTCATGCCCCGTGTCTCTCTCTCCTGTTACCCCCCACCCCCCGGTCATGCCCTGTGTCTCCCTGCTGTTGCCACCGCACCCCCCTCTCATGCACTGTCTCTCACTCCTGTTACCCCCACCCCCTTCTCATGCCCCGTGTCTCTCTCTTCTTGCCCCCCCATCCCCTGGTCATGCCCCGTGTCTCTTTCCTGTTGCCCCCCACCCCCCCTCTCATGCCCTGTGTCTCTCTCCTGTTACCCCCACCCCCCTCTCATGCCCCGTGTCTCTCTCTGTTGCCCCCCACCCCTGGTCATGCCCCGTGTCTCCCTGCTGTTGCCCCCCGCCTCCCGCTCATGCCCCGTGTCTCTCTCCTGTTACCCCCACCCCCCAGTCATGCCCTGTGTCTCCCTGCTGTTGCCACCCCACCCCCCTCTCATGCCCCGTGTCTCTCTTCTGTTATCCCCCAACCCCAGTCATGCCCCGTGTCTCTCTACTGTTATCCCCCACCCCCCAGTCATGCCCCGTGTCTCCCTACTGTTGTCCCTCACCGCCGGCTCCTGCCCCATGTCTCTCTCTTGTTCCCCCCACCCCCCGCTCAGGCCCTGTGTCTCTCTCCTGTTACCCCCACCCCCTCTCATGCCCCGTGTCTCTTTCCTGTTAACCAACACGCCCCTCTCATGCCCCATGCTTCTCTCCTGTTGCCCCCACCCCCTGCTCATGCCTTGTGTCTCTCTCCTTTTACCCCCCACCCCCCTCTCATGCCCCGTGTCTCCCTCGTGTTCCCCCACCCCCGCTCATGCCCCATGTCTCCCTGCTCTTGCCCCCCACCCCCCTCTCATGCCCCGTGTCTCTCTCCTGTTACCGCCACCCCCCTTTCATGCCCCGTGTCTCTCTCTTGTTGCCCCGCACCCGCTGGTCATGCCCAGTGTCTCCCTGCTGTTGCCCCACACCCCCCGCTCATGCCCCGTGTCTCTCTCCTGTTATCCCCCACCACCCAGTCATGCCCCGTGTCTCCCTGCTGTTGCCCCCACCCCCTCTCATGCCCCGTGTCTCTTGCTTGTTGCCCCCCACCCCCCGGTCATGCCCCGTGTCTCTCTACTGTTATCCCCAGCCCCCGGTCATGCCCCGTGTCTCCCCGCTGTTGTCCCTCACTGCCTGCTCCTGCCCCATGTCTCTCTCCTGTTCCCCCCACCCCCGCTCATGCCTCACGTCTCCTCTGTTCCCCCCACCCCCCCGCTCATGCCCCGTGTCACCCTGCTGTTGCCCCCCACCCCCCTCATGCCCCGTGTCTCTCTCCTGTTACACCCCACCCCCTCTCATGCCCAGTGTCTCTCTCCTGTTGCCACCCAACACCCGCTCATGACCTGTTTCTCTCTCCTGTTACCACCCACCCACCTCTCATGCCCTGTGTCTCTCTCCTGTTGCCCCTCACCCCCCGGTCATGCCCCCTGTCCCCTGCTGTTGCCCCCCAGCCCCCACTCTTGCCCCGTGTTTCTCTCCTGTTGCCCCCACCCCCTGGTCATGCCCTGTGTCTCCCTGCTGTTGCCCCCCACCCCCCGCTCATGCCGTGTGTCTCTCTCCTGTTCCCCCCACCCCCGGTCATTCCCCATATCTCCCTGCTGTTGCCCCTCACCTCCGGCTCATGCCCTGTGTCTCCCTGCTGTTGCCCCCCACCCCCGCTCATGCCCTGTGTCTCTCTCTCCTGTTAACCCCCACCCCTGCTCATGCCCTGTGTCTCTCTCCTGTTGCACCTCACCCACGCTCATGCCCCGTGTCTCTCTCCTCTTACCCCCCACTCCCCGCTCACGCCCTATGTCTCTCGTGTTGCTCCCAACCCCCACTCATGCCCTGTGTCTCTCTCCTGTTACCCCCATCCGCTCTCATGCCCCGTGTCTCCCTGCTGTTGCCCCCCACCCTCCGCTCATGCCCCATGTCTCCCTGCTGTTGCCCCCCACCCCCCGCTCATGCCCCGTGTCTCTCTCCTGTTACCCCCCACCCCCCTCTCATACCCTGTGTCTCTCTCCTGTTACCCCCACCCCCCTCTCATGTCCCGTGTCTCTCTCCTGTTGCCTCCCACCCCCCGGTCATGCCCCGTGTCTCCCTGCTGTTGCCCCCCACCCCCGCTCATGCTCCGTGTCTCTCCCCTGTTACCCCCCCATCCCCTTCTCATGCCCCATGTCTCCCTGTTGTTGCCCCCCACCCGCCGGTCATGCCCCGTGTCTCCCTGCTGTTGCCCCCACCCCCCGCTCATGCCCCATGTCTCCCTGCTATTGCCCCCCACCCCCGCTCATGCCCTGTGTCTCTCTCCTGTTACCCCCCACCCCCCTCTCATGCCCCATGTCTCCCTCGTGTTCCCCCTACCCCCTGCTCATGCCCCGTGTCTCCCTGCTGTTGCCCCTGACCCCCCTCTCATGCCCCGTGTCTCTCTCCTGTTAACCCCCACCCCCCTCTCATGCCCCATGTCTCTCTCCTGTTGCCCCCACCCCCCAGTCATGCCCCGTGTTTCCCTGCTGTTGCCCCCCACGCCCCACTTATGCCCTATGTCTCTCTCCTGTTACCCCCCACCCCCCTCTCGTGCCTCGTGTCTCTCTCCTGTTGCCCCCCACCCCCGGTCATGTCTTGTGTCTCCCTGCTGTTGTCCCCCACCCCCCGCTCATTCCCCGTGTTTCTCTCCTGTTACCCCCACCCCGCTCTCATGCCCTGTGTCTCCCTCCTGTTGCCCTCCACCCCCCACTCATGCCCCATGTTTCTCTCCTGTTCCCCCACCTCCGCTTATGCCTTGTGTCTCTCCTGTTACCCCCCACCCCCTGCCCCATGTCTTTCTCCTGTTGCCCCCCGCTCATGCCCCATGTCTCTCTCCTATTACCCCCACCCCCTCTCCTGCCCTGTGTCTCCCGCGTGTTCCCCCCAACCCCGCTCATACACCGTGTCTCCCTGCTGTTGCCCCTCACGCTCCGCTCATGCACCGTGTCTCCCTGCTATTGCCCCCCACCCCCCTCTCATGCCCCGTGTCTCTCTCCTGTTAACCCCCACCCCCCGCTCATGCCCCGTGTCTCTCTCCTGTTGCCGCCCACCCTCTGCTCATGCCCCATGTCTCTCTCCTGTTACCCCCCACTCCCTGCTCATGCCCTGTGTCTCTCTCCTGTTGCCCCCACCCCCCGCTCATGCCTGTGTCTCTCTCCTGTTACCCCCACCCCCCTCTCATGCCCCATGTCTCCCTGCTGTTGCCCCCCACCCTCTCATGCCCCGTGTCTCCCTGCTGTTGCCCCCCACCCCCCGCTCATTCCCCGTGTCTCTCTCTTGTTACCACCCCACCCCCCTCTCATGGCCCGTGTCTCTCTCCTGTTACCCCCCACCCCCCTCTCATGCCCCATGTCTCTCTCCTGTTGGCCCTCATCCCCCGGTCACGTCCCGTGTCTTCCTGCTGTTGCCCCCACCCCCCGCTCCTGCCCTGTGTCTCTCCCCTGTTACCCCCCCACCCCCACTCATGCCCCGTGTCTCCCTGCTGTTGGCCCCCACGCCCCAGTCATGCCCCGTGTCTCCCTGCTGTTGCCCCCCACTCCCCACTCATGCCCCGTGTCTCCCTGCTGTTGCCCCCACTCACGCTCATGCCATGTGTCTCTCTCCTGTTATCCCCCCACCCCCCTCTCATGCCCCGTGTCTCCCTCGTGTTCCCCCACCCCCTGCTCATGCCCCATGTCTTCCTGCTGTTGCCCCCCACCCCCTCTCATGCCCCATGTCTCTCTCCTGTTACCCCCACCCCCTCTCATGCCCCGCGTCTCTCTCTTGTTGCCCCCACCCCCTGGTCATGCCCAGTGTCTCCCTGCTGTTGCCCCCCACCCCCGCTCATGCCCCGTGTCTCTCTCCTGTTACCCCCCACCCCCCGGTCATGCCCTGTGTCTCCCTGCTGTTGCCACCCCACCCCCCTCTCATGCCCTGTGAGTCACTCTTGTTACCCCCACCCACTTCTCATGCCCTGTGTCTCTCTCCTGTTACCCCCACCCCCTCTCATGCCCCGTGTCTCTCTCTTGTTGCCCCAAACCCCCTGGTCATGCCCTGTGTCTCCCTGCTGTTGCCCCCCACCTCCCACTCATGCCCCGTGTCTCTCTCCTGTTACCCCCCACCCCCCAGTCATGCCCTCTGTCTCCCTGCTGTTGCCACCCCACCCCCTCTCATGCCCCGTGTCTCTCGCCTTTGCCCCCCACCCCCCGGTCATGCCCCGTGTCTCTCTACTGTTATCCCCCACCCCTCAGTCATGCCCCGTGTCTCCCTACTGTTGTCCCTCACCGCCGGCTCCTGCCCCATGTCTCTCTCCTGTTCCCCCCACCCCCTGCTCAGGCCCTGTGTCTCTCTCCTGTTACCCCATCCCCTCTCATGCCCCGTGTCTCTTACCTGTTACCCAACACCCCCCTCTCATGCCCCGTGCTTCTCTCCTGTTGCCCCTCAACTCCCGGTCATGCCTTGTGTCTCCCTGCTGTTGCCCCCCACCCCCTGCTCATGCCTAGTGTCTCTCTCCTGTTACCCCCACCCCCCTCTCATGCCCTGTGTCTCCCTCGTGTTCCCCCTACCCCCCGCTCATGTCCTGTGTCTCCCTGCTGTTGCCCCCCACCCCCCGCTCATGCCCGTGTCTCCCTCATGTTTCCCCCCAACCCCCACTCATGCCCTGTGTCTCCCAGATGTTGCCCCCACTCCGCTCTCATGCCCCGTGTCTCCCTCTAGTTCCCCCCACCCCCCGTTCATGCCCCGTGTCTCCCTGCTGCTGCCCCCCACCCCCGCTTATGCCCCATGTCTCTCTCATGTTGACCCCCACCCCTCGCTCATGCCCTGTGTCTCTCTCCTGTTAACCCCCACACCCCTCTCATGCCCCATGTCTCCCTGCTGTTGCCCCCACCCTCCCCTCATGCCCCGTGTCTCCCTGCTGTTGCCCCTCACCCCCCGCTCATGCCCCGTGTCTCCATGCTGTTACCCCCCACCCCCCTCTCATGCCCAGTGTCTCTCTCCTGTTGCCCCCCACCCCCTGCTCATGCCCCATGTCTCTCTCCTGTTACCCCCCACTCCCTGCTCATGCCCTGTGTCTCTCTCCTGCTGCCCCCACCCCCCGCTCATGCCTGTGTCTCTCTCCTGTTACCCCCCACCCCCCTCTCATGCCCCATGTCTCCCTGCTATTGCCCCCCCTGCTCATTCCCAGTGTCTCTCTCCTGTTACCCCCCGACCCCCCTCTGATGCCCCAAGTCTCTCTCCTGTTAGCCCCCAACCCCCAGTCATGCCCCATGTCTCCCTGCTGTTGCCCCCCAATCCCCACTCATGCCCTGTGTCTCCCTGCTGTTGCCCCCCACCCACGCTCATGCCATGTGTCTCTCTCCTGTTACCCCCCCACCCCCCTCTCATGCCCGTGTCTCCCTCGTATTCCCCCCACCTTCTGCTCATGCCCCATGTCTCCCTGCTGTTGCCCCCACCCCCCTCTCATGCCCTGTGTCTCTCTCCTGTTACCCCACCTCCTCTCATGCCCCGTGTCTCTCGCCTGTTGCCCCCCACCCCCGGTCATGCCCCGTGTCTCTCTACTGTTATCCCCCACCCCCCAGTCATGCCCCGTGTCTCCCTACTGTTGTCCCTCACCACCGGCTCCTGCCCCATGTCTCTCTCCTGTTCCCCACACCCCCCGCTCAGGCCCTGTGTCTCTCTCCTGTTACCCCCACCCCCTCTCATGCCCCGTGTCTCTTTCTTGTTACCCAACACCCCCTCTCATGCCCCGTGCTTCTCTCCTGTTGCCCCTCAACCCCCGGTCATGCCTTGTGTCTCCCTGCTGTTGCCCCCCACCCCCTGCTCATGCCTCGTGTCTCTCTCCTGTTACCCCCACCCCCCTCTCATGCCCTGTGTCTCCCTCGTGTTCCCCCTACCCCCCGCTCATGCCCTGTGTCTCCCTGCTGTTACACCCCACCCCCTGCTCATGCCCGTGTCTCCCTCATGTTTCCCCCCACCCCCCACTCATGCCCTGTGTCTCCCAGATGTTGCCCCCACTCCGCTCTCATGCCCCGTGTCTCCCTATTGTTCCCCCCACCCCCCGTTCATGCCCCGTGTCTCCCTGCTTCTGCACCCCACCCCCGCTTATGCCCCATGTCTCTCTCATGTTGACCCCCACCCCTCGCTCATGCCCTGTGTCTCTCTCCTGTTACCCCCCACACCCCTCTCATGCCCCATGTCTCCCTGCTGTTGCCCCCACCCTCCCCTCATGCCCCGTGTCTCCCTGCTGTTGCCCTTCACCCCCCGCTCATGCCCCGTGTCTCCCTGCTGTTACCCCCCACCCCCCTCTCATGCCCAGTGTCTCTCTCCTGTTGCCCCCCACCCCCTGCTCATGCCCCATGTCTCTCTCCTGTTACCCCCCACTCCCTGCTCATGCCCTGTGTCTCTCTCCTGTTGCCCCCACCCCCCGCTCATGCCTGTGTCTCTCTCCTGTTACCCCCCGACCCCCCTCTGATGCCCCAAGTCTCTCTCCTGTTAGCCCCCAACCCCCAGTCATGCCCCGTGTCTCCCTGCTGTTGCCCCCCAATCCCCACTCATGCCCCGTATTTCCCTGCTGTTGCCCCCACCACGCTCATGCCATGTGTCTCTCTCCTGTTACCCCCCACCCCCTCTCATGCCCGTGTCTCCCTCGTGTTCCCCCCACCCTCTGCTCATGCCCCATGTCTCCCTGCTGTTGCCCCACCCCCCTCTCATGCCCTGTGTCTCTCTTCTGATACCCCACCTCCTCTCATGCCCCGTGTCTCTCTCTTGTTGCCCCCACCCCCTGGTCATGCCCCGTGTCTCCCTGCTGTTGCCCCCCACCCCCCGCTCATGCCCCGTGTCTCTCTCCTGTTACCCCCCACCCCCGGTCATGCCCCGTGTCTCCCTGCTGTTGCCACCCCACCCCCCTCTCATGCCCCGTTTCTCTTGCCTGTTGCCCCCCACCACCCGGTCATGCCCCGTGTCTCTCTACTGTTATCCCCCACCCCCCTGTCATGCCCCGTGTCTCCCCGCTGTTGTCCCTCACCGCCGGCTCCTGCCCCATGTCTCTCTTCTGTTCCCCCCACCCCCGCTCATGCCTCATGTCTCCTCTGTTCCACCCACCCCCCCGCTCATGCCCCGTGTCACCCTGCTGTTGCCCCCCACCCCCGCTCAGGCCCTGTGTCTCTCTCCTGTTACCCCCACCCCCTCTCATGCCCCGTGTCTCTTTCCTGTTACCCAACACTCCCTCTCATGCCCCGTGTCTTTCTCCTGTTGCCCCCCAACCCCTTGTCTTGCCTTGTGTCTCCCTGCTGTTGCCCCCCACCCCTTGCTCATGCCTTGTGTCTCTCTCCTGTTACCCCCACCCCCTCTCATGCCCTGTGTCTCCCTCGTGTTCCCCCCATCCCCCGCTCATGCCCTGTGTCTCCCTGCTGTTGCCCCCCACCCCCGCTCATGCCCCGTGTCTCTCTCATGTTGCCCCCCACCCCCCGCTCATGCCCTGTGTCTCCCAGCTGTTGCCCCCACCCCCCTCTCATGCCCCGTGTCTCCCTCTTGTTCCCCCCACCCCCGGCTCATGCCCCGTGTCTCCCTTCTGTTGCCCCCCACCCCCCGCTCATGCCCCATGTCTCTCTCATGTTGACCCCCACCCCTCGCTCATGCCCTGTGTCTCTCTCCTGTTACCCCCCACACCCCTCTCATGCCCCCTGTCTCTCTCCTGTTGCCCCCCACCACCCTCTCATGCCCCGTGCCTCTCTCCTGTTGCCCCCCACACCCCGGTCATGCCCCGTGTCTCCCTGCTGTTGCCCCCCACCCCCCTCTCATGCCCCGTGTCTCTCTCCTGTTACCCCACCCCATCTCATACCCGGTGTCTCTCTCTTGTTGCCCCCCACCTCCTGGTCATGCCCCGTGTCTCCCTGCTGTTGCCCCCCACCCCCGCTCATGCCCCGTGTCTCTCTCCTGTTACCCCCATCCCCTGGTCATGCCCGTGTCTCCCTGCTGTTGCCCCCCACCCCCTCTCATGCCCTTTGTCTCCCTCGTGTTCCCCCCACCCACGCTCATACCCCGTGTCTCCCTGCTGTTGCCCCCATCCCTGCTCATGCCCCGTGTCTCTCTCCTGTTACCCCCCACCCCCCGGTCATGCCCTGTGTCTCCCTGCTGTTGCCCCCCACCCACACTCATGCCACGTGTCTCTCTCCTGTTACCCCCCACACCCCTCTCATGCCCCGTGTATCCCTCGTGTTCACCCCACCCCCTGCTCATGCCCCATGTCTCCCTGCTCTTGCCCCCCACCCCCCTCTCATGCCCCGTGTCGCTCTCCTGTTTCCCTCACCACCGCTGTTGTCCCTCACCGCCGGCTCCTGCCCCATGTCTCTCTCCTGTTCCCCCCACCCCCGCTCATGCCTCATGTCTCCTCTGTTCCCCCCACCCCCCGCTCATGCCCCGTGTCACACTGCTGTTGCCCCCCACCCCCGCTCATGCCCCGTGTCTCTCTCCTGTTACCCCCACCCCCCTCTCATGCCCCGTGCCTCTCTCCTGTTGCCCCCCACACCCCGGTCATGCCCCGTGTCTCCCTGCTGTTGCCCCCACCCCCCTCTCATGCCCCGTGTCTCTCTCCTGTTACCCCACCCCGTCTCATACCCGGTGTCTCTCTCTTGTTGCCCCCCACCCCCTGGTCATGCCCCGTGTCTCCCTGCTGTTGCCCCCCACCCCGCTCATGCCCCGTGTCTCTCTCCTGTTACCCCCCATCCCCTGGTCATGCCCCGTGTCTCCCTGCTGTTGCCCCCCACGCCCCTCTCATGCCCTTTGTCTCCCTCGTGTTCCCCCCACCCACGCTCATACCCCGTGTCTCCCTGCTGTTGCCCCCATCCCTGCTCATGCCCGTGTCTCTCTCCTGTTACCCCCACCCCCCGGTCATGCCCCGTGTCTCCCTGCTGTTGCCCTTCACCCCCCGCTCATGCCCCGTGTCTCCCTGCTGTAGCCCCCCACCACCCTCTCATGCCCTGTGTCTCTCTCCTGTTAACCCCCACCCCACGCTCATGCCCCGTGTCTTTCTCCTGTTGCCCCCACCCCCTGCTCATGCCCCATGTCTCTCTCCTGTTACCCCCCTCTCCCTGCTCATGCCCTGTGTCTCTCTCCTGTTGCCCCCACCCCCCGCTCATGCCTGTGTCTCTCTCCTGTTACCCCCCTCTCATGCCCCGTGTCTCCCTGCTGTTGCCCCCACCCTCCCCTCATGCCCCGTGTCTCCCTGCTGTTGCCCACCACCCCCCGCTCATTCCCCGTGTCTCTCTCCTGTTACCCCCCCACCACCCCCTCTCATGCCCCGAGTCTCTCTCCTGTTACCCCACCCCCCTCTCATGCCCTGTGTCTCTCTCCTGTTACCCCGCACCCCCCTCTCATGCCCCATGTCTCTCTCCTGTTGGCCCTCACCCCCACTCATGCCCCTTGTCTCCCTGCTGTTGCCCGCCACCCCACAGTCATGCCCCGTGTCACCCTGCTGTTGCCCCCCACCCCCGCTCATGCCCCGTGTCTCTCTCTGTTACCCCCACCCCCTCTCATGCCCCGTGCCTCTCTCCTGTTGCCCCCCACACCCCGGTCATGCCCCGTGTCTCCCTGCTGTTGCCCCCACCCCTCGCTCAGGCCCTGTGTCTCTCTCCTGTTACCCCCACCCCCACTCATGCCCCGTGTCTCTTTCCTGTTACCCAACACCACCCTCTCATGCCCCGTGTCTCTCTCCTGTTGCCCCCACCCCCTGCTCATGCCTCGTGTCTCTCTCCTGTTACCCCCACCCCCCTCTCATGCCCTGTGTCTCCCTCATGTTCCCCCCACCCCCCGCTCATGCCCCTGTGTCTCCCTGCTGTTGCCCCCCACCCCCCGCTCATGCCCCGTGTCTCTCTCATGTTGCCCCCCACCCCCGCTCATGCCCTGTGTCTCCCTGCTGTTGCCCCCCACCCCCCTCTCATGCCCCGAGTCTCTCGCCTGTTGCCCCCCACCCCCGGTCATGCCCCGTGACTCTCTCCTGTTACCCCCACCCCCCGGTCATGCCCCGTGTTACCCCCGCTGTTGTCCCTCACCGCCGGCTCCTGCCCCATGTCTCTCTCCTGTTCCCCCCACCCCCCGCTCATGCCTCGTGTCTCCCCGCTGTTGTCCCTCACCGCCG
Organism: Ambystoma mexicanum; assembly: GCF_040938575.1. Lineage (NCBI taxonomy): Eukaryota > Metazoa > Chordata > Amphibia > Caudata > Ambystomatidae > Ambystoma > Ambystoma mexicanum. The sequence continues at coordinate 334,260,579 of NC_090933.1, read as the reverse complement.
GCTCCTGCCTCATGTCTCTCTCCTGTTCCCCCCACCCCCGCTCATGCCTCGTGTCTCCTCTGTTCCCCCCCCACCCCCGCTCATGCCCCGTGCCTCTCTCCTGTTGCCCCCCCACCCCCGGTCATGCCCCATGTCTCTCTCCTTTTAACCCCCACCCCATGGTCATGCCCAGTGTATCCCTCCTGTTGCCCCCCACCCTCCCGCTCATGCCCCGTTCTCTCTTCTGTTACCCCCACCCCCCTCATATGCCCCGTGTCTCCCTGCTGTTGCCCCCCACACCTCTCTCATGCCCCGTGTCTCTCTCCTGTTACCCCCACCCCGTCTCATGCCCCCGTGTCTCCCTGCTGTTGCCCCACCCCCGCTCATGCCCCGTGTCTCTCTCCTGTTACCCCCCACCACCCGGTCATGCACCGTGTCTCCCTGCTGTTGCCCCCCACCCCCTCTCATGCCCCAAGTCTCTCGCCTGTTGCCCCCCACCCCCGGTCATGCCCCGTGTCTCTCTCCTGTTACCCCCACCCCCTGGTCATGCCCCCTGTCTCCCCGCTGTTGTCCCTCACCGCCGGCTCCTGCCCCATGTCTCTCTCCTGTTCCCCCCACCCCCCCGTTCATGCCTTGTGTCTCCTCTGTTCCCCCCACCCCCGCTCATGCCCCGTGCCTCTCTCCTGTTGATCCCCCACCTCCCGGTCATGCCCCGTGTCTCCCTGCTGTTGCCCCCTACCCCCCGCTCAGGCCCTGTGTCTCTCTCCTGTTACCCCACCCCCTCTCATGCCCCGAGTCTCTCGCCTGTTGCCCCCCACCCCCGGTCATGCCCTGTGTCTCTCACCTGTTACCCCCACCCCCGGTCATGCCCTGTGTCTCCCCGCTGTTGTCCCTCACCGCCAGCTCCTGCCCCGTGTCTCTCGCTTGTTGCCCCCCACCCCCTGGTCATGCCCCGTGTCTCTCTACTGTTATCCCCAGCCCCCGGTCATGCCACGTGTCTCCCCGCTGTTGTCCCTCACCGCCGGCTCCTGCCCTATGTCTCTCTCCTGTTCCCCCCACCCCCGCTCATGCCTCATGTCTCCTCTATTCCCCCCACCCCCCGCTCATGCCCCGTGTCACCCTGCTGTTGCCCCCCACCCCGCTCATGCCCCGTGTCTCTCTCCTGTTACCCCCACCCCCCTCTCATGCCCTGTGCCTCTCTCCTGTTGCCCCCACACCCTGGTCATGCCCCGTGTCTCCCTGCTGTTGCCCCCCACCCCCAATTCAGGCTCTGTGTCTCTCTCCTGTTACCCCCACCCGCTCTCATGCCCCGTGTCTCTCTCCTGTTGCCCCCCAACCCCTGGTCATGCCTTGTGTCTCCCTGCTGTTGCACCCACCCCCTGCTCATGCCTCGTGTCTCTCTCCTGTTACCCGCACCGCCCTCTCATGCCCCATGTCTCTCTCATGTTGCCCCCCAACCCCCGCTCATGCCTGTGTCTCCCTGCTGTTGCCCCCACCCCCTCTCATGCCCCGTGTCTCCCTCTTGTTCCCCCCACCCCCCCGCTCATGCCCCGTGTCTCCCTGCTGTTGCCCCCACCCCCGCTCATGCCCATGTCTCTCTCATGTTGACCCCCACCCCGCGATCATGCCCTCTGTCTCTCTCCTGTTACCCCCCACACCCCTCTCATGCCCCGTGTCTCTCTCCTGTTGCCCCCACCCCCGGTCATGCACCATGTCTCTCTCCTTTTGCCCCCCACCCTCCGGTCATGCCCCGTGTCTCCCTCTTGTTGCCCCCACCCCATGGTCATGCCCAGTGTATCCCTCCTGTTGCCCTCCACCCTCCGCTCATGCTCCGTGTCTCTCTTCTGTTACCCCCACCCCCCTCACATGCCCCGTGTCACCCTGCTGTTGCCCCCCACGACCCTCTCATGGCCAGTGTCTCTCTCCTGTTACCCCCACCACCCGGTCATGCCCCGTGTCTCCCTGCTGTTGCCCCCCACCCCCCTCTCATGCCCTGAGTCTCTCGCCTTTTGCCCCCCACCCCCGGTCATACCCCGTGTCTCTCTCCTGTTACCCCCACCCCCCGGTCATGCCCCGTGTCTCCCCGCTGTTGTCCCTCACTGCCGGCTCCTGCCCCATGTCTCTCTCCTGTTTCCCCCACCCCCCGCTCATGCCTCGTGTCTCCTCTGTTCCCCCCCACCCCCCGCTCATGCCCCGTGTCACCCTGCTGTTGCCCCCCACCGCCGCTCATGCCCCGTGTCTCTCTCCTGTTTCCCCCCACCCCCCTCTCATGCCCCGTGCCTCTCTCCTGTTGCCCCCCCACTCCCCGGTCATGCCCCGTGTCTCCCTGCTGTTGCCCCCTACCCCCCGCTCAGGCCCTGTGTCTCTCTCCTGTTACCCCACCCCCTCTCATGCCCCGTGTCTCTTTCCTGTTACCCCACACCCCCTCTCATGCCCCGTGTCTCTCTCCTGTTGCCCCCAACCCCCGGTCATGCCTTGTGTCTCCCTGCTGTTGCCCCCCACCGCCTGCTCATGCCTCATGTCTCTCTCCTGTTACCCCCACCCCCCTCTCATGCCCTGTGTCTCCCTCGTGTTCCCCCCACCCCCCGCTCATGCCCTGTGTCTCCCTGCTGTTGCACCCACCCCGCACTCATTCCCCCGTGTCTCTCTCATGTTGCCCCCCACCCCCCGCTCATGCCCTGTGTCTCTCTCCTGTTACCCCCACCACCCGGTCATGCCCCGTGTCTCCCTGCTGTTGCCCCCACCCCCTCTCATGCCCTGAGTCTCTCGACTGTTGCCCCCCACCCCCGGTCATGCCCCGTGTCTCTCTCCTGTTACCCCCACCCCCCGGTCATGCCCCGTGTCTCCCCGCTGTTGTCCCTCACCGCCGGCTCATGCCCCTTGTCTCTCTCCTGTTCCACCCACCCCCAGCTCATGCCTCCTGTCTCCCCTGGTCCCCCCCACCCCCTGCTCATGCCCCGTGTCTCCCTGCTGTTGCCCCCACCCCCCGCTCATGCCCCGTGTCTCTCTCCTAATAGCCCCCACTCCCCTCTCATGCCCTGTGTCTCTCTCCTGTTGCCCCCCAACCCCCGGTCATGCGCCGTGTCTCCCTGCTGTTGCCCCCTACCCCCCGCTCAGGCCCTGTGTCTCTCTCCTGTTACCCCACCCCCTCGCATGCCTGTGTCTGTTTCCTGTTACCCCACACCCCCCTCTCATGCCCTGTGTCTCTCTCCTGTTGCCCCCCAACCCCCGGTCATGCCTTGTGTCTCCCTGCTGTTGCCCCCCACCCCCTGCTCATGCCTCGTGTCTCTCTCCTGTTACCCCCACCCCCCTCTCATGCCCTGTGTCTCCCTCGTGTTCCCCCCACCCCCGCTCATGCCCTGTGTCTCCCTGCCGTTGCACCCACCCCCCACTCATTCCCCCGTGTCTCTCTCATGTTGCCCCCCACCCCCTGCTCATGGCCTGTGTCTCTCTCCTGTTACCCCCCACCCCCCTCTCATGCCCCGTGTCTCCCCGCTGTTGTCCCTCACTGCCGGCTCATGCCCCTTGTCTCTCTCCTGTTCCACCCACACCCAGCTACACTCCTGTCTCCCCTGATCCCCCCACCCCTGCTCATGCCCCGTGTCTCCCAGCTGTTGCCCCCACCCCCCCGCTCATGCCCCGTGTCTCTCTCCTGTTAGCCCCCACCCCGCTCTCATGACCCGTGTCTCTCTCCTGTTGCCCCCCAGCCCCCAGTCATGCCCTGTGTCTCCTTGCTGTTGCACCCACCCCCGCTCAGGCCCTGTGTCTTTCTCCTGTTACCCCCACCCCCCTCTCATGCCCCGTGTCTCTCTCCTGTTACCCCCACCCCCCTCTCATTCCCCGTGTCTCTCTCTTGTTGCCCCCAACCCCTGGTCATGCCCCGTGTCTCCCTGCTGTTGCCCCCCACCCCCCGCTCATGCCCCGTGTGTCTCTCCTGTTACCCCCCACCCCCCGGTCATGCCCCGTGTCTCCCTGCTGTTGCCACCCCACCCCCCTCTCATGCCCCGTTTCTCTTGCCTGTTGCCCCCCACCGCCCGGTCATGCCCCGTGTCTCTCTACTGCTATCCCCACCCCCCTGTCATGCCCCGTGTCTCCTCGCTGTTGTCCCTCACCGCCGGCTCGTGCCCCATGTCTCTCTTCTGTTCCCCCCACCCCCCTTTCATGCCTCATGTCTCCTCTGTTCCCCCCACCCCCCCGCTCATGCCCCGTGTCACCCTGCTGTTGCCCCCCACCCCCGCTCAGGCCCTGTGTCTCTCTCCTGTTACCCCCACCCCCTCTCATGCCCCGTGTCTCTTTCCTGTTACCCAACACTCCCTCTCATGCCCCGTGTCTCTCTCCTGTTGCCCCCCAACCCCCGGTCATGCCTTGTGTCTCCCTGCTGTTGCCCCCCACCCCTTGCTCATGCCTTGTGTCTCTCTCCTGTTACCCCCACCCCCTCTCATGCCCTGTGTCTCCCTCGTGTTCCCGCCATCCCCCGCTCATGCCCTGTGTCTCCCTGCTGTTGCCCCCCACCCCCGCTCATGCCCCATGTCTCTCTCATGTTGCCCCCCACCCCCCGCTCATGCCCTGTGTCTCCCAGCTGTTGCCCCACCCCCCTCTCATGCCCCATGTCTCCCTCTTGTTCTCCCCACCCCCGGCTCATGCCCCGTGTCTCCCTGCTGTTGCCCCCCACCCCCCGCTCATGCCCCATGTCTCTCTCATGTTGACCCCCACCCCTCGCCCATGCCCTGTGTCTCTCTCCTGTTACCCCCCACACCCCTCTCATGCCCCGTGTCTCTCTCCTGTTGCCCCCCATCCCCGGTCATGCCCCATGTCTCTCTCCTTTTGCCCCCCACCCCCCGGTCCTGCCCCGTGTCTCCCTCTGGTTGCCCCCACCCCATGGTCATGCCCTGTGTATCCCTCCTGTTGCCCCCCACCCCCTGCTCATGCCCCGTGTCTCTCTTCTGTTACCCCGCAACCCCCTCTATGCCCCGTGTCTCCCTGCTGTTGCCCCCCACCCCCTCTCATGCCCCGTGTCTCTCTCCTGTTACCCCACCCCGTCTCATGCCCTGTGTCTCTCTCTTGTTGCCCCCACCCCCTGGTCATGCCCCGTGTCTCCCTGCTGTTGCCTCCCACCCCCGCTCATGCCCCGTGTCTCTCTCCTGTTACCCCCATCCCCTGGTCATGCCCCTTGTCTCCCTGCTGTTGCCCCCCACCCCCCTCTCATGCCCTGTGTCTCCCTCGTGTTCCCCCCACCCACGCTCATACCCTGTGTCTCCCTGCTGTTGACCCATCCCTGCTCATGCCCCGTGTCTCTCTCCTGTTACCCCCCACCCAGCGGTCATGCCCTGTGTCTCCCTGCTGTTGCCCCTCACCCACCGCTCATGCCCCGTGTCTCCCTGCTGTTGCCCCCCACCCTCCTCTCATGCCCTGTGTCTCTCTCCTGTTAACCCCCACCCCCGCTCATGCCCCGTGTCTCTCTCCTGTTGCCCCCACCCACTGCTCATGCCCCATGTCTCTCTCCTGTTACCCCCCACTCCCTGCTCATGCCCTGTGTCTCTCTCCTGTGTCCCCCACCCCCCGCTCATGCCTGTGTCTCTCTCCTGTTACCCCCTCTCATGCCCCGTGTCTCCCTGCTGTTGCCCCCACCCTCCCTTCATGCCCCGTGTTTCCCTGCTGTTGCCCCCACCCCCCGCTCATTCCCCGTGTCTCTCTCCTGTTACCCCACCCTGTCTCATGCCCTGTGTCTCTCTCTTGTTGCCCCCCACCCCCTGGTCATGCCCCGTGTCTCCCTGCTGTTGCCCCCCACCCCCGCTCATGCCCCGTGTCTCTCTCCTGTTACCCCCATCCCCTGGTCATGCCCCTTGTCTCCCTGCTGTTGCCCCCCTCTCATGCCCTGTGTCTCCCTCGTGTTCCCCCCACCCACGCTCATACCCCGTGTCTCCCTGCTGTTGCCCCATCCCTGCTCATGACCCGTGTCTCTCTCCTGTTACCCCCCACCCAGCGGTCATGCCCCGTGTCTCCCTGCTGTTGCCCCTCACCCCCCGCTCATGCCCCGTGTCTCCCTGCTGTTGCCCCCCACCCCCCTCTCATGCCCTGTGTCTCTGTCCTGTTAACCCCCACCCCCGCTCATGCCCCGTGTCTCTCTCCTGTTGCCCCCACCCCCTGCTCATGCCCCATGTCTCTCTCCTGTTACCCCCCACTCCCTGCTCATGCCCTGTGTCTCTCTCCTGTGTCCACCACCCCCCGCTCATGCCTGTGTCTCTCTCCTGTTACCCCCTCTCATGCCCCGTGTCTCCCTGCTGTTGCCCCCACCCTCCCCTCATGCCCCGTGTTTCCCTGCTTTTGCCCCCAACCCCCCGCTCATTCCCCGTGTCTCTCTCCTGTTACCCCCCACCCCCCTCTCATGCCCCAAGTCTCTCTCCTGTTACCCCCCACCCCCATCTTATGCCCGTGTCTCCCTCCTGTTACCCCCCACCCCCCTCTCATGCCCCATGTCTCTCTCCTGTTGGCCCTCACCCCCCGGTCACATCCCGTGTCTTCCTGCTGCTGCCCCCCATCCCTGTGTCTCTCCCCTGTTACCCCCCCGCCCCCACAGTCATGCCCCGTGTCTCCCTGCTGTTGCCCAACACTCCCCGCTCATGCCCCGTGTCTCCCTGCTGTTGCCCCCCACCCACACTCATGCCATGTGTCTCTCTCCTGTTACCCCACACCCCCCTCTCATGCCCCGTGTCTCCCTCGTGTTCCCCCCACCCCCCGCTCATGCCCCATGTCTCCCTGCTCTTGCCCCCCACCCCCCTCTCATGCCCCGTGTCGCTCTCCTGTTACCCTCACCACCCTCTCATGCCCTGTGTCTCTCTCATGTTGCCCCGCACCCGCTTGTCATGCCCCGTGTCTCCCTGCTGTTGGCCCCCACCGCCGCTTATGCCCCGTGTCCCTCTCCTGTTACCCCCCACCACCCAGTCATGCCCCGTGTCTCCCTGCTGTTGCCCCCCCACCCCCTCTCATGCCCCGTGTCTCTCGCTTGTTGCCCCCCACCCCCCGGTCATGCCCCGTGTCTCTCTACTGTTATCCCCAGCCCCCGGTCATGCCCCGTGTCTCCCCGCTGTTGTCCCTCACTGCCGGCTCCTGCCCCATGTCTCTCTCCTGTTCCCCCCACCCCCGCTCATGCCTCATGTCTCCTCTGTTCCCCCCATCCCCCCGCTCATGCCCCGTGTCACCCTGCTGTTGCCCCCCACCCCCGCTCATGCCCCGTGTCTCTCTCCTGTTACCCCCACCCCCTCTCATGCCCTGTGCCTCTCTCCTGTTGCCCCCCACACCCCGGTCATGCCCCGTGTCTCCCTGCTGTTGCCCCCCACCCCCCTCTCATGCCCCGTGTCTCTATCCTGTTACCCCAACCCGTCTCATACCCGGTGTCTCTATCTTGTTGCCCCCCACCCCCTGGTCATGCCCCGTGTCTCCCTGCTGTTGCCCCCCACCCCGCTCATGCCCCGTGTCTCTCTCCTGTTACCCCCCATCCCCTGGTCATGCCCCGTGTCTCCCTGCTGTTGCCCCCCACGCCCCTCACATGCCCTTTGTGTCCCTCGTGTTCCCCCCACCCACGCTCATACCCCATGTCTCCCTGCTGTTGCCCCATCCCTGCTCATGCCCCGTGTCTCTCTCCTGTTACCCCCATCCCCCGGTCATGCCCCGTGTCTCCCTGCTGTTGCCCCTCACCCCCCGCTCATGCCCCGTGTCTCCCTGCTGTTGCCCCTACCACCCTCTCATGCCCTGTGTCTCTCTCCTGTTAACCCCCAACCCCCGCTCATGCCCCATGTCTCTCTCCTGTTACCCCCCTCTCCCTGCTCATGCCCTGTGTCTCTCTCCTGTTGCCCCCATCCCCCGCTCATGCCTGTGTCTCTCTCCTGTTACCCCCCTCTCATGCCCCGTGTCTCCCTGCTGTTGCCCCCACCCTCCCCTCATGCCCCGTGTCTCCCTGCTGTTGCCCAACACCCCCTGCTCATTCCCCGTGTCTCTCTCCTGTTACCCCCCCACCCCCCTCTCATGCCCCGAGTCTCTCTCCTGTTACCCCCCACCCCCCTCTCATGCCCTGTGTCTCTCTCCTGTTACCCCCCACCCCCCTCTCATGCCACATGTCTCTCTCCTGTTGGCCCTCACCCCCCGGTCACGTCCCGTGTCTTCCTGCTGCTGCCCCCATCCCTGCTCATGCCCCGTGTCTCTCCCCTGTTACCCCCCCACCCCCACTCATGCGCCGTGTCTCTCTGCTGTAGCCCGCCACCACACAGTCATGCCCCGTGTCTCCCTGCTGTTGCCCACCACTCCCCACTCATGCCCCGTGTCTCCCTGCTGTTGCCCCCACCCACGCTCATGCCATGTGTCTCTCTCCTGATACCCCCCCACCCCCCTCTCATGCCCCGTGTCTCCCTCGTGTTCCCCCCACCCCGCTCATGCCCCATGTCTCCCTGCTCTTGCCCCCCACCCCCCTCTCATGCCCCGTGTCTCTCTCCTGTTACCGCCACCCCCCCTCATGCCCCGTGTCTCCCTCTTGTTGCCCCGCACTCCCTGGTCATGCCCCGTGTCTCCCTGCTGTTGCCCCCCACCCCCCGCTCATGCCCCGTGTCTCTCTCCTGTTACCCCCCACCACCCAGTCATGCCCCATGTCTCCCTGCTGTTGCCCCCCACCCCCTCTCATGCCCCGTGTCTCTTGCTTGTTACCCCCCACGCGCCGGTCATGCCCCGTGTCTCTCTACTGTTATCCGAAGCCCCCGGTCATGCCCCGTGTCTCCCCGCTGTTGTCCCTCACTGCCGGCTCCTGCCCCATGTCTCTCTCCTGTTCCCCCCACATCTGCTCATGCCTCATGTCTCCTCTGTTCCCCCCACGCCCCCGCTCATGCCCCGTGTCACCCTGCTGTTTCCCCCCACCCCCGCTCATGCCCGGTGTCTCTCTCCTTTTACACCCACGCCCCCGCTCATGCCCCGTGTCTCCCTGCTGTTGCCCCCCACCCCTCGCTCAGGCCCTGTGTCTCTCTCCTGTTACCCCCACCCCCTCTCATGCCCGTGTCTCTTTCCTGTTACCCAACACCCCCCTCTCATGCCCCGTGTCTCTCTCCTGTTGCCCCCACCCCCTGCTCATGCCTCGTGTCTCTCTCCTGTTACCCCCACCCCCTCTCATGCCCTGTGTCTCCCTCATGTTCCCCCCACCCCCCGCTCATGCCCTGTGTCTCCCTGCTGTTGCCCCCACCCCCCGCTCATGCCCCGTGTCTCTCTCATGTTGCCCCCCACCCCCCGCTCATGCCCTGTGTCTCCCTGCTGTTGCCCCCACCCCCTCTCATGCCCCATGTCTCTCTCATTTTGACCCCCACCCCTGATCATGCCCTGTGTCTCTCTCCTGTTACCCCCCACACCCCTCTCATGCCCCGTGTCTCTCTCCTGTTGCCCCCCACCCCCGGTCATGCCCCATGTCTCTCTCCTTTTGCCCCCCAACCCATGGTCATGCCCAGTGTATCCCTCCTTTTGCCCCCCACCCTCCGCTCATGACCCGTGTCTCTCTTCTGTTACCCCCCACCCCCTCACATGCCCCGTGTCTCCCTGCTGTTGCCCCCCACGCCCCTCTCATGCCCCGTGTCTCTCTCCTGTTACCCCCACCCCGTCTCATGCCCCGTGTCTCCCTGCTGTTGCCCCCACCCCCCGCTCATGCCCCGTGTCTCTCTCCTGTTACCCCCCACCACCCGGTCATGCCCCGTGTATCCCTGCTGTTGCCCCCCACCCCCCTCTCATGCCCCGAGTCTCTCGCCTGTTGCCCCCCACCCCCGGTCATGCCCCGTGTCTCTCTCCTGTTACCCCCACCCCCCGGTCATGCCCCGTGTCTCCCCGCTGTTGTCCCTCACCGCCGGCTCCTGCCCCATGTCTCTCTCCTGTTCCCCCCACCCCCCGCTCATGCCTCGTGTCTCCTCTGTTCCCCCCCACCCCCCGGTCATGCCCCGTGTCTCCCCGCTGTTGTCCCTCACCGCCGGCTCCTGCCCCGTGTCTCCCTGCTGTTGCCCCCCACCCCCCTCTCATGCCCCGTGTCTCTATCCTGTTACCCCAACCCGTCTCATACCCGGTGTCTCTCTCTTGTTGCCCCCCACCCCCTGGTCATGCCCCGTGTCTCCCTGCTGTTGCCCCCCACCCCGCTCATGCCCCGTGTCTCTCTCCTGTTACCCCCCATCCCCTGGTCATGCCCCGTGTCTCCCTGCTGTTGCCCCCCACGCCCCTCACATGCCCTTTGTCTCCCTCGTGTTCCCCCCACCCACGCTCATACCCCATGTCTCCCTGCTGTTGCCCCCATCCCTGCTCATGCCCCGTGTCTCTCTCCTGTTACCCCCATCCCCCGGTCATGCCCCGTGTCTCCCTGCTGTTGCCCCTCACCCCCCGCTCATGCCCCGTGTCTCCCTGCTGTTGCCCCTACCACCCTCTCATGCCCTGTGTCTCTCTCCTGTTAACCCCCAACCCCCGCTCATGCCCCATGTCTCTCTCCTGTTACCCCCCTCTCCCTGCTCATGCCCTGTGTCTCTCTCCTGTTGCCCCCACCCCCCGCTCATGCCTGTGTCTCTCTCCTGTTACCCCCCTCTCATGCCCCGTGTCTCCCTGCTGTTGCCCCCACCCTCCCCTCATGCCCCGTGTCTCCCTGCTGTTGCCCAACACCCCCCGCTCATTCCCCGTGTCTCTCTCCTGTTACCCCCCCACCCCCCTCTCATGCCCCGAGTCTCTCTCCTGTTACCCCCCACCCCCCTCTCATGCCCTGTGTCTCTCTCCTGTTACCCCCCACCCCCCTCTCATGCCCCATGTCTCTCTCCTGTTGGCCCTCACCCCCGGTCACGTCAAGTGTCTTCCTGCTGCTGCCCCCATCCCTGCTCATGCCCCGTGTCTCTCCCCTGTTACCCCCCCACCCCCACTCATGCGCCGTGTCTCTCTGCTGTAGCCCGCCACCACACAGTCATGCCCCGTGTCTCCCTGCTGTTGCCCACCACTCCCCACTCATGCCCCGTGTCTCCCTGCTGTTGCCCCCACCCACGCTCATGCCATGTGTCTCTCTCCTGATACCCCCCCACCCCCCTCTCATGCCCCGTGTCTCCCTCGTGTTCCCCCCACCCCCGCTCATGCCCCATGTCTCCCTGCTCTTGCCCCCCACCCCCCTCTCATGCCCCGTGTCTCTCTCCTGTTACCGCCACCCCCCCTCATGCCCCGTGTCTCCCTCTTGTTGCCCAGCACTCGCTGGTCATGCCCCGTGTCTCCCTGCTGTTGCCCCCCACCCCCCGCTCATGCCCCGTGTCTCTCTCCTGTTACCCCCCACCACCCAGTCATGCCCCGTGTCTCCCTGCTGTTGCCCCCCACCCCCTCTCATGCCCCGTGTCTCTTGCTTGTTACCCCCCACGCGCCGGTCATGCCCCGTGTCTCTCTACTGTTATCCGAAGCCCCCGGTCATGCCCCGTGTCTCCCCGCTGTTGTCCCTCACTGCCGGCTCCTGCCCCATGTCTCTCTCCTGTTCCCCCCACATCTGCTCATGCCTCATGTCTCCTCTGTTCCCCCCACGCCCCCGCTCATGCCCCGTGTCACCCTGCTGTTGCCCCCCACCCCCGCTCATGCCCGGTGTCTCTCTCCTTTTACACCCACGCCCCCGCTCATGCCCCGTGTCTCCCTGCTGTTGCCCCCCACCCCTCGCTCAGGCCCTGTGTCTCTCTCCTGTTACCCCCACCCCCTCTCATGCCCGTGTCTCTTTCCTGTTACCCAACACCCCCCTCTCATGCCCCGTGTCTCTCTCCTGTTGCCCCCACCCCCTGCTCATGCCTCGTGTCTCTCTCCTGTTACCCCCACCCCCTCTCATGCCCTGTGTCTCCCTCATGTTCCCCCCACCCCCCGCTCATGCCCTGTGTCTCCCTGCTGTTGCCCCCACCCCCCGCTCATGCCCCGTGTCTCTCTCATGTTGCCCCCCACCCCCCGCTCATGCCCTGTGTCTCCCTGCTGTTGCCCCCACCCCCTCTCATGCCCCATGTCTCTCTCATGTTGACCCCCACCCATGATCATGCCCTGTGTCTCTCTCCTGTTACCCCCCACACCCCTCTCATGCCCCGTGTCTCTCTCCTGTTGCCCCCCACCCCCGGTCATGCCCCATGTCTCTCTCCTTTTGCCCCCCACCCCATGGTCATGCCCAGTGTATCCCTCCTGTTGCCCCCCACCCTCCGCTCATGACCCGTGTCTCTCTTCTGTTACCCCCCACCCCCTCACATGCCCAGTGTCTCCCTGCTGTTGCCCCCCACGCCCCTCTCATGCCCCGTGTCTCTCTCCTGTTACCCCCACCCGTCTCATGCCCCGTGTCTCCCTGCTGTTGCCCCCACCCCCCGCTCATGCCCCGTGTCTCTCTCCTGTTACCCCCCACCACCCGGTCATGCCCCGTGTCTCCCTGCTGTTGCCCCCCACCCCCCTCTCATGCCCCGAGTCTCTCGCCTGTTGCCCCCCACCCCCGGTCATGCCCCGTGTCTCTCTCCTGTTACCCCCACCCCCCGGTCATGCCCCGTGTCTCCCCGCTGTTGTCCCTCACCGCCGGCTCCTGCCCCATGTCTCTCTCCTGTTCCCCCCACCCCCCGCTCATGCCTCGTGTCTCCTCTGTTCCCCCCCACCCCCCACTCATGCCCCGTGTCACCCTGCTGTTGCCCCCCACCGCCGCTCATGCCCCGTGTCTCTCTCCTGTTACCCCCCACCCACCTCTCATGCCCCGTGCCTCTCTCCTGTTGATCCCCCACCCCCCGGTCATGCCCCGTGTCTCCCTGCTGTTGCCCCCTAACCCCCGCTCAGGCCCTGTGTCTCTCTCCTGTTACCCCACCCCCTCTCATGCCCTGTGTCTCTTTCCTGTTACCCCACACCCCCCTCTCATGCCCCTTGTCTCTCTCCTATTGCTACCCAACCCCCGGTCATGCCTTGTGTCTCCCTGCTGTTGCCCCCCACCCCCTGCTCATGCCTCGTGTCTCTCTCCTGTTACCCCCACCCCCCTCTCATGCCCTGTGTCTCCCTCGTGTTACCCCACCCCCCGCTCATGCCCTGTGTCTCCCTGCTGTGTCCCCCCACTCATTCCCCCGTGTCTCTCTCATGTTGCCCCCCATCCCCCGCTCGTGCCCTGTGTCTCTCTCCTGTTACCCCCCACCCCCCTCTCATGCCCCATGTCTCTCCGCTGTTGTCCCCCACTGCTGGCTCATGCCCCTTGTCTCTCTCCTGTTCCACCCACCCCCAGCTCATGCCCCGTGTCTCCCTGCTGTTGCCCCCACCCCCTGCTCATGCCCCGTGTCTCTCTCCTGTTAGCCCCCACCCCCCTCTCATGCCCCGTGTCTCTCTCCTGTTGCCCCCCACCCCCTTGTCATGCCCCGTGTCTCCCTGCTGTTGCCCCCTACCCCCCGCTCAGGCCCTGTGTCTCTCTCCTGTTACCCCACCCCCTCTCATGCCCCATGTCTCTTTCCTGTTACCCCACACCCCCCTCTCATGCCCCGTGTCTCTCTCCTGTTGCCCCCCAACCCCCGGTCATGCCTTGTGTCTCCCTGCTGTTGCCCCCCACCCCCTGCTCATGCCTCGTGTCTCTCTCCTGTTACCCCCACCCCCCTCTCATGCCCTGTGTCTCCCTCGTGTTCCCCCCCAACCCCCGCTCATGCCCTGTGTCTCCCTGCTGTTGCCCCCCACCCCCCACTCATTCCCCCGTGTCTCTCTCATGTTGCCCCCCACCCCCCGCTCATGCCCTGTGTCTCTCTCCTGTTACCCCCCACCCCCCTCTCATGCCCCGTGTCTCCCCGCTGTTGTCCCCCACTGCCGGCTCATGCCCCTTGTCTCTCTCCTGTTCCACCCACCCCCAGCTCATGCCTCCTGTCTCCCCTGATCCCCCCATCCCCCGCTCATGCCCCGTGTCTCCCTGCTGTTGCCCCCCCACCCCCTCTCATGCCCCGTGTCTCTCGCTTGTTGCCCCCCACCCCCTGGTCATGCCCCGTGTCTCTCTACTGTTATCCCCAGCCCCCGGTCATGCCCCGTGTCTCCTCTGTTCCCCCCACCCCCCCGCTCATGCCCCGTGTCAACCTGCTGTTGCCCCCCACCCCCGCTCATGCCCCGTGTCTCTCTCCTGTTACCCCCACCACCCTCTCATGCCCTGTGCCTCTCTCCTGATGCCCCCCACACCCCGGTCATGCCCCGTGTCTCCCTGCTGTTGCCCCCCACCCCCCGCTCAGGCCCTGTGTCTCTCTCCTGTTACCCCCACCCCCTCTCATGCCCCCTGTCTCTCTCCTGTTGCCCCCCAACCCCCGGTCATGCCTTGTGTCTCCATGCTGTTGCCCCCACCCCCTGCTCATGCCTCGTGTCTCTCTCCTGTTACCCCCAGCCCCCTCTCATGCCCTGTGTCTCCCTCATGTTCCCCCCACCCCCCTGCTCATGCCCTGTGTCTCCCTGCTGTTGCCCCCCATTTCCCGCTCATGCCCCGTGTCTCTCTCATGTTGCCCCCCACCCCCCGCTCATGCCCTGTGTCTCCCTGCTGTTGCCCCCACCCCCTCTCATGCCCCGTGTCTCCCTCTTGTTCCCCCCACCCCCCGCTCATGCCCCATGTCTCCCTGCTGTTGCCCCCACCCCCGATCATGCCCTGTGTCTCTCTCCTGTTACCCCCCACACCCCTCTCATGCCCTGTGTCTCTCTCCTGTTGCCCCCCACCCCCGGTCATGCACCATGTCTCTCTCCTTTTGCCCCCCACCCTCCGGTCATGCCCCGTGTCTCCCTCTTGTTGCCCCCACCCCATGGTCATGCCCAGTGTATCCCTCCTGTTGCCCCCCACCCTCCGCTCATGCCCCGTGTCTCTCTTTTGTTACCCGCCACCCCCCTCACATGCCCCGTGTCTCCCTGCTGTTGCCCCCCACGACCCTCTCATGCCCCTCTCCTGTTACCCCCACCACCCGGTCATGCCCGTGTCTCCCTGCTGTTGCCCCCCACCCCTCTCTCATGCCCCGATTCTCTCGCCTGTTGCCCCCCACCCCCGGTCATGCCCCGTGTCTCTCTCCTGTTACCCCCACCCCCCGGTCATGCCCCGTGTCTCCCCGCTGTTGTCCCTCACCGCCGGCTCCTGCCCCATGTCTCTCTCCTGTTCCCCCCACCCCCCGCTCATGCCTCGTGTCTCCTCTGTTCCCCCCACCCCCCGCTCATGCCCCGTGTCACCCTGCTGTTGCCCCCCACCGCCGCTCATGCCCCGTGTCTCTCTCCTGTTACCCCCCACCCCCCTCTCATGCCCTGTGCCTCTCTCCTGATGCCCCCCACACCCCGGTCATGCCCCGTGTCTCCCTGCTGTTACCCCCCACCCCCCGCTCAGGCCCTGTGTCTCTCTCCTGTTACCCCCACCCCCTCTCATGCCCCCTGTCTCTCTCCTGTTGCCCCCCAACCCCCGGTCATGCCTTGTGTCTCCATGCTGTTGCCCCCACCCCCTGCTCATGCCTCGTGTCTCTCTCCTGTTACCCCCAGCCCCCTCTCATGCCCTGTGTCTCCCTCATGTTCCCCCCACCCCCCTGCTCATGCCCTGTGTCTCCCTGCTGTTGCCCCCCATTTCCCGCTCATGCCCCGTGTCTCTCTCATGTTGCCCCCCACCCCCCGCTCATGCCCTGTGTCTCCCTGCTGTTGCCCCCACCCCCTCTCATGCCCCGTGTCTCCCTCTTGTTCCCCCCACCCCCCGCTCATGCCCCGTGTCTCCCTGCTGTTGCCCCCACCCCCGATCATGCCCTGTGTCTCTCTCCTGTTACCCCCCACACCCCTCTCATGCCCTGTGTCTCTCTCCTGTTGCCCCCCACCCCCGGTCATGCACCATGTCTCTCTCCTTTTGCCCCCCACCCTCCGGTCATGCCCCGTGTCTCCCTCTTGTTGCCCCCACCCCATGGTCATGCCCAGTGTATCCCTCCTGTTGCCCCCACCCTCCGCTCATGCCCCGTGTCTCTCTTTTGTTACCCGCCACCCCCCTCACATGCCCCGTGTCTCCCTGCTGTTGCCCCCCACGACCCTCTCATGCCCCTCTCCTGTTACCCCCACCACCCGGTCATGCCCGTGTCTCCCTGCTGTTGCCCCCCACCCCCCTCTCATGCCCCGATTCTCTCGCCTGTTGCCCCCCACCCCCGGTCATGCCCCGTGTCTCTCTCCTGTTACCCCCACCCCCCGGTCATGCCCCGTGTCTCCCCGCTGTTGTCCCTCACCGCCGGCTCCTGCCCCATGTCTCTCTCCTGTTCCCCCCACCCCCCGCTCATGCCTCGTGTCTCCTCTGTTCCCCCCACCCCCCGCTCATGCCCCGTGTCACCCTGCTGTTGCCCCCCACCGCCGCTCATGCCCCGTGTCTCTCTCCTGTTACCCCCCACCCCCCTCTCATTCCCCGTGCCTCTCTCCTGTTGCCCCCCCACACACCGGTCATGCCCCGTATCTCCCTGCTGTTGCCCCCTACCCCCCGCTCAGGCCCTGTGTCTCTCTCCTGTTACCCCACCCCCTCTCATGCCCTGTGTCTCTTTCCTGTTACCCCACACCCCCCTCTCATGCCCCGTGTCTCTCTCCTGTTGCCCCCTAACCCCCGGTCATTCCTTGTGTCTCCCTGCTGTTGCCCCCCACCGCCTGCTCATGCCTCGTGTCTCTCTCCTGTTACCCCCACCCCCCCTCTCATGCCCTGTGTCTCCCTCGTGTTCCCCCCACCCCCCACTCATGCCCTGTGTCTCCCTGCTGTTGCCCCCCACCCCGCACTCATTCCCCCTTGTCTCTCTCATGTTGCCCCCCACCCCCCGCTCATGCCCTGTGTCTCTCTCCTGTTACCCCCCACCCCCCGCTCATGCCCCGTGTCTCCCTGCTGTTCTCCCCCACTGCCGGCTCATGCCCCTTGTCTCTCTCCTGTTCCACCCACCCCCAGCTCATGCCTCCTGTCTCCCCTGGTCCCCCCCACCCCCTGCTCATGCCCCGTGTCTCCCTGCTGTTGCCCCCACCCCCCGCTCATGCCCCGTGTCTCTCTCCTGTTAGCCCCCACCCCCCTCTCATGCCCTGTGTCTCTCTCCTGTTGCCCCCCACCCCCCGGTCATGCCCCGTGTCTCCCTGCTGTTGCCCCCTACCCCCCGCTCAGGCCCTGTGTCTCTCTCCTGTTACCCCCCACACCCCTCTCATGCCCTGTGTCTCTCTCTCGGGGGGGTGCCCCCCACCCCCGGTCATGCACCATGTCTCTCTCCTTTTGCCCCCCACCCTCCGGTCATGCCCCATGTCTCCCTCTTGTTGCCCCCACCCCATGGTCATGCCCAGTGTATCCCTCCTGTTGCCCCCCACCCTCCGCTCATGCCCCGTGTCTCTCTTTTGTTACCCGCCACCCCCCTCACATGCCCCGTGTCTCCCTGCTGTTGCCCCCCACGACCCTCTCATGCCCCTCTCCTGTTACCCCCACCACCCGGTCATGCCCGTGTCTCCCTGCTGTTGCCCCCCACCCCCCTCTCATGCCCCGATTCTCTCGCCTGTTGCCCCCCACCCCCGGTCATGCCCCGTGTCTCTCTCCTGTTACCCCCACCCCCCGGTCATGCCCCGTGTCTCCCCGCTGTTGTCCCTCACCGCCGGCTCCTGCCCCATGTCTCTCTCCTGTTCCCCCCACCCCCCGCTCATGCCTCGTGTCTCCTCTGTTCCCCCCACCCCCCGCTCATGCCCCGTGTCACCCTGCTGTTGCCCCCCACTGCGGCTCATGCCCCGTGTCTATCTCCTGTTACCCCCCACCCCCCTCTCATGCCCCGTGCCTCTCTCCTGTTGCCCCCCCACACCCCGGTCATGCCCCGTGTCTCCCTGCTGTTGCCCCCTACCCCCCGCTCAGGCCCTGTGTCTCTCTCCTGTTACCCCACCCCCTCTCATGCCCTGTGTCTCTTTCCTGTTACCCCACACCCCCCTCTCATGCCCCGTGTCTCTCTCCTGTTGCCCCCCAACCCCCGGTCATGCCTTGTGTCTCCCTGCTGTTGCCCCCCACCGCCTGCTCATGCTTCGTGTCTCTCTCCTGTTACCCCCACCCCCCCTCTCATGCCCTGTGTCTCCCTCGTTTTCCCCCCACCCCCCACTCATGCCCTGTGTCTTCCTGCTGTTGCCCCCCACCCCGCACTCATTCCCCCTTGTCTCTCTCATGTTGCCCCCCACCCCCCGCTCATGCCCTGTGTCTCTCTCCTGTTACCCCCCACCCCCCGCTCATGCCCCGTGTCTCCCTGCTGTTCTCCCCCACTGCCGGCTCATGCCCCTTGTCTCTCTCCTGTTCCACCCACCCCCAGCTCATGCCTCCTGTCTCCCCTGGTCCCCCCACCCCCCGGTCATGCCCCGTGTCTCCCTGCTGTTGCCCCCTACCCCCCTCTCAGGCCCTGTGTCTCTCTCCTGTTACCCCACCCCCTCTCATGCCCCGTGTCTCTTTCCTGTTACCCCACACCCCCCTCTCATGCCCCGTGTCTCTCTCCTGTTGCCCCCCAACCCCCGGTCATGCCCTGTGTCTCCCTGCTGTTGCCCCCCACCCCCTGCTCATGCCTCGTGTCTCTCTCCTGTTACCCCCACCCCCCTCTCATGCCCTGTATCTCCCTCGTGTTCCCCCCACCCCCGCTCATGCCCTGTGTCTCCCTGCTGTTGCCGCCCACCCCCCACTCATTCCCCCGTGTCTCTCTCATGTTGCCCCCCACCCCCCGCTCATGGCCTGTGTCTCTCTCCTGTTACCCCCCACCCCCCTCTCATGCCCCGTGTCTCCCCGCTGTTGTCCCCCACTGCCGGCTCATGCCCCTTGTCTCTCTCCTGTTCCACCCACCCCCAGCTCATGCCTCCTGTCTCCCCTGATCCCCCCCACCCCCGCTCATGCCCCGTGTCTCCCTGCTGTTACCCCCACCTCCCGCTCATGCCCCGTGTCTCTCTCCTGTTAGCCCCCACCCCCCTCTCATGCCCTGTGTCTCTCTCCTGTTGCCCCACAGCCCCCAGTCATGCCCTGTGTCTCCTTGCTGTTGCCCCCCACCCCCCGCTCAGGCCCTGTGTCTCTCTCCTGTTACCCCCACCCCCCTCTCATGCCCCGTGTCTCTCTCCTGTTACCCCCACCCCCCTCTCATTCCCCGTGTCTCTCTCCTGTTGCCACCCAACCCCCGGTCATGCCCCGTGTCTCCCTTCTGTTACCCCCCACCCCTGGTTATGCCCCGTGTCTCCCTGCTGTTGCCTCCACCCCCTGTTCATGCCCCGTGTCTCTCTCCTGTTACCCCCACCCCCTGCTCATGCCCCGTGTCTCCCTCTTGTTCCCCCCACCCCCCGCTCATGCCCCGTGTCTCCCTGCTGTTGCCCCCCACCCCCTGCTCATGCCCCATGTCTCTCTCATGTTGACCCCCACCCCTCGCTCATGCCCTGTGTCTCTCTCCTGTTACCCCCCACCCCCTGCTCCCTCTCATGCCCCATGTCTCTCTCCTTTTGCCCTCCACCCCCCGGTCATGCCCCGTGTATCCCTCCTGTTGCCCCCCACCCCCCGCTCATGCCCGTCTCTCTCTTCTGTTACCCCCCACCCCCTCTCATGCCCCGTGTCTCCCTCGTGTTCCCCCGCCCCCCGCTCATGCACCGTGTCTCCCAGCTGTTGCCCCCCATCCCCGCTCATGCCCTGTGTTTCCCTGCTGTTACCCCCCTCCCCCACTCATGCCCCGTTTCTCTCTCCTGTTACCCCCCGCTCATGCCCCGTGTCTCCCTCCTGTTGCCCCCCTCTCCCTGCTCTTGCCCCGTGTCTCCCTGCTGTTGCCCCCCACCCCCCGCTCATGACCTGTGTCTCCCTCCTGTTACCCCCCGCTCATGTCCTGTGTCTCTCTCCTGTCTGTTACCCCTCACCCCCCTCTCATGCCCCGTGACTCCCTCCTGGTCCCCCCTACCCATGCCCTGTTGTGTTCTCTTTATACACCCCACCTTCCCTTTCCATGGTGTCCATCTTGGTAAAAGATTTTCCTTCCTACACCGGGATGCCGCAGGCATTCCGGTTTGGGAGGAAAAATCTTTTTTTTAACACCCCGGGTTCCCACTTTGAGATCCTAGGATGCTAGTGGTCTTCATCCATTGAAAATGACGTTATGGTTACATTGCACTAATAAAAAACTATGAAATTCAATGAAAAAAACGTGTTAAAGGGACATTATGGTTAAGTTGCGCTACTTAAAACCTATGAAATTCAGTGAAAAAACTTGGTTAAAGGGACGTTATGATAAAACCGAAAAACCCTTGAAATTCGCCAGTATGATAAGCTAAGCAACCATAACTCGCGCCACCACCGTGCACTGCTAAGCCTAACACCCAGGACATCAAAGATGACATCACACATGTCATTGATGACATCACTGATGACATCACATGTGCATTTACCTTTCATGAAAAGTCTGTAAAAGGGATTCTTAGTGTAATGTTAATTTAAAAAAGTGTCACCGATTATTGGAATAAATATCAAGTGCTAATCAGTGCATTAAGATATGCATTGATATACATAGCATTCTATTATTAACTTCAATCCAGTATACTAAGGTACTCATGTAGTAACATAGGCATTGTGTGCAGCATACATGATGGAGGTGCAATATTCATAAGCTTGCCATGTTGAATAGTGAAATGATAACTGTTTTCATATTAGAGTTTTGCGTACAGTGAAACTTGTGATAAGTAGGTAATAATACCCACTTACTACATAATTGCATTATTATAGACAAATCACAAAGAGACAACACCACATACAAATATGAATATATACAAGGGAATTGAAGTAAAAAATAAAACAGCAATAGTAGCAGAAAGTGTTCATAACCTAACTCATTACCTTTATGCAGAGAAATGATTGCTCTGTTTCAAAGCTGTTACTTACCATATCTATATATATCACATGATGTGTCTGGACCCTAAGGAAAATAGTGTGAGTACACCATAAAAATATGAGCATATACAGGGAAAGTACAGTAATAAAAAACATCAAAATTATCAGAAAGTGCTGATAACTCTACTGATAATTTTAATGCACAAAAAGGATTGCTGTCTTTCAAGGTTGTGTCTTCCCCTATGTATATGTTTCATATGATATGACTGGACCATAAGGGAATTATTGAAAGAACATACTTGAAGGATAAGTCTACAAATATAGTACATTTACAATTTTTAGTTCCTGACTGTTACTGAAGAAAATCATGTGGCCTAGATATGTCAGGAAAGGGAAAAAGGGGGCATCAGACATGTGATGTCATCAGTGATGTGATCAATGACATTTGTGATGTCATCTTTGATGTCCTGGGTTTTAGGCTTAGCAGTGCACGGTGGTGGCACGAGTTATGATTGCTTAGCTTACCATAACTGGTGAATTGCAAGGGTTTTTTGGTTTTACTTGGAACCATAACGTCCCTTTAACAAAGTTTTTTCACTGAATTTGAAAGGTATTTAGCAGCGCAACTTTTCACACATATATATATATATATATATATATATATATATGTTATTTTTCTCTTTTGTATTTAAGTGAATTTACTTTTTTGTCCCTTTATAAATTAGGGAAACATTAAAATAACGTACATTAAAAACATTAAAAAATATGTCTACTGAATATGAGCCATCTGAATATGTTTTTTTTTCTTAATGTCTCCTTTAAAACAGAACATCCCCAATGCAAGCATACTTTTTTAGTTTTGAGGTTGTATCTTTTTGTGTGCCATGAATGCACACAATCTCAGTTAAATGTTGTGCCATTTTTATTTAAATGACCTGGCAAAAAACATGATCACACATGTATTATTGTTTAATTTATAAGGGATTCTGAGTTGATTACAAACCTTTATCTGTACCTTAATTGACATTATACAAACCATCTCTTTCCATTTCTTAATATTCACAATTAGGTCATCATTAAAATCTGACTTATTCACATCTGAATATTTCATTAAATAATTTCATTGCTGCAAAGATTAATGGAAAGTGTTCCCCTGTCAACAATATAAGCCAAAGCTCTTCAGCATTTAGAGATTTCCTTTCTTTCATAGAGTCTCCCATGTATCTTGTTCTGAGGGAGGAGAGGCCTATACAGAACAGCATAACGTGTCTTAGAATTTCTGTCTTTCATTTTACTGAGCAGAATCTACATGTTTGCTCTTTCATTTCTTGTTTTTGAGCAAACAGAGTCTGATTAGTAGGGTAGAGATTCAATTAGAATCTCATGGAGTTCTGGCGATAGACAGAACTTGGAAACTTCCTCAACTATATAGGAACAACGTTGTAGGCTCTAGCCTCTCTATTCATATTTGCATTTAATTTGAATGTGTTCATACTTAACTCCATCAAAATCCAATCTTGTGCCATAACCTTCTTTTCACAAATCCCGTATTAGCCAATAGCTGTTCTGCAGATACCTCTAAGTAGTTCAAAATTCTCACAAATTTACATTTCCATTGTTCACATTTTCTTTCTACTTCCTTCTCATTACCAGTTTTTTTTAAATGTGAAAAGGCAAAGGCATGTCAGGCGTTATACATTTACAGTATAATTAAATAGTTTTCCAAACAGTGACTGCATACATCAATATTAAACCCAATACATTTCTAATCACTGTGATCAAAACTCTGTTTGGTTAGCACACTAATCTCCTCCAAAAGAATCCTTGTAAGATAGCCCATGTTTTCTACGAGAGGAATAAGAATGCCTCTGCTCCACATTTTGCTTTCGTCTGCTCCATATGTTAACATGAGAATCACTTTAGATTTATAAAAGGTAATCACCGGGAGCATAGAGAATCTACCATACTATCTATGTATCAAGTTCCCTGGACAGTCACATTTTTAATGCTCACCCACAATTCAAATTTCCATGGATTGTCATTTATACTCAAATTAATACAAGTACGCAGGTATGTCATCATCTTTACCTGTTTCAGAGTTTGCTGGTTCAATTGTCATATAAATTACATTTTTTGTTTCCCTCTCAATTAACATAGAATCTTCCCTCTCAATGCACTTTAAATCGCTCACATCCATATATATTTGTAGACCACACCATCTGCAAGTCTCTCTTACTAAATTTTCCACCTATAGACCTCTGCCCTCCTCTGGCACCAACTCCTTGTGTGTAAAGCATTTTGCTAAACAGAGGGCAGGAGGTTGATTGCTTTCCTTAGCTGGCTCCCTTCTTTGGAACAGCCTCCCCGGCCCTCTTCATCTTGAGAAGGACGTTCTTAAATTCCGGAAGCTCCTCAATACTTTCCTCTTTACCTCCTCCATCCCCCTTTTCTCCTCTCCTAATCTCAAAGTTACTTGCTTGGTGTTCATTTCCCTTATGCATCCTCAGGGACCTGACCTCCCACACAAAATCAACCCCAGCTTCTGTCTATCCCCAGCACTTGCCTCGGCTCACCCTCCACCCTGGAGGCTTGCACTTACCATACAATGCACTTCATCTGTTGCTCAGTCATGAGCACACCAGCACCTATCCAGTCCCCCCTCCTTTCTGTACTTGTACATTCTGGACACTCACAAGTTGTAGTAGGTTATTCCCCCCCCCACTGTATTTAATAATTGTTATGTATTTTAATTGTTTCTCATCCCCATGCCCCCTCCCTGTTGCCCTTTGGATGCTTTGAAACATAATTTACTTCCTATAAAAGCGTCTATCTAAAAAGTGAACGATAAATAAATACATAAATAAATACATTTAATCTGCGCTCTAAACCAATCGGAGTTTGACCTACAATGAGAAGATTGTCTGCATAAAACATCCATGCCAATGATAGCCCATTAATTTTAGGGGGAAATGCCAAAGCTAGTTTCAAAGTATCATTCACATCGGATGGATACAAGTTAAATACAATTTTGGGCTAGTGCACCACCTTTTTTGAGGACTCTATTAGTTGTATGTTTCATAGATAATGTGCCCTTAGAATCTAATTTGATCTGGATCTTTGTAACCCCACCATCTATTTTACAGTAATTTCTCATATTTCATTACTAGGGAAGATACTCCTTGCTGCTTTAGCCACAATCTATCTATTTCTTCCATGTGAAATTTCTAAATGAATAGGCCATTGATTGCACATCGTCTTATTTGTCACAAACTAATTCATCTCTAGAAGGTGATGATCACTCTTTTCTATCACCCTCATCATAAAAAATTCCACGTAATTAATTATGTTTCCTGAGATTAAAACATTGTCCAAAACTCGAGATTGAAGCCTGTTAGACCATGTTGGGTTAGCTGGAATATCACTCTTTGTCCATTCAATATGTGAAAATCTGTCATCTGCATTTTACGACTCTTTGTTGCTCCTGGTTATTAGTGTCAAAGTTCATAATTGTCTGGCCCTTTTTATCAATACATTTTCGTTATTTATTTATTTATTAGTATTTATAAAGCGCACAGCAGCCCTAGGGCATCGTGGCGCTGTTACAGTAGACTTGCTGGTTACAGGAAATGGAGTGCATGGTGGTTACAAGGCAGCAGCTTAGCTTAGTTGTTCCAAGGCAGTGTAGCTTAGTGGTTACAATGAAAACATATGATAGTGGTGTGTGTATTGGTTACAATGCGGCAGCTTAGCTTAGAGGTTACAGGGAGCTTGGTTTACTTGTTAGGATGACATGATATGCATAGTGTTACATTACATGAACAGTAGAAGTTAATGACATGCTTGGTTAGGCAGCAATACTGGTGTATGGTGTTAGTTGAACAGGGAGGTTTTGAGGGTTTTGCGAAAGATGAGGAGGGATGGTTCTGCTCTAAGTTCGCTAGGAAGAGGAATAGTGAAATTCTCATACATTTTGTTAGGTTTGGGCAAGATTTCTTTGGGGCCAAGGAGTATGAACTCGGTTTTGTCCCCATTGAGGCAAAGACTATTTATAGCCATCCAGGTTTGGATGGTGGTGTAAATTTGGGGAGTGCTGTTGTGTCTTGGTCGTAGTCACCAGAGAGGGGGAGCAGTACTTGTGTGTCGTCAGCATAGTTCGTGTATGCCATGCCGAGCAAGTCCAGTAAGTCAAATAGTGGTTTAGTAAATAGGTTTTAAAGGGTGGGGGCAGTACAAGAACCCTGGGGCACTCTGCAGTGAATAGTCTCAGGGGTTGCGTTGGCCTGGTCCGAGTAGACTTTCATAGCTCTACCTTCTGAGAAGGAGGTTATCCAAGAGGTTGCTTCTTTGGAGAAGTTGGCTGCGTAGGAGAGGTGTGAAGTCAGGATGCTGTGATCAACAAGTACAAACGCGGCCGAGAGATCTAGGAGAAGCAGAAGGGCTGGTTTGCCCTTATCCATAATGTTGGTGATTTGGGTTTTGAGATCCAGTAGTTCGGTTTCTGTGCCATGACCTTTATGGTAGCCAGATTGTCTATTGCCCAAGGTAGCGTTGGATTCCAGATAATCTTGGATTTGTAGATGGGCCGCTTTGTCAAGAATTTTAAGGAGGAAAGGGACTGTGGTGATGGGGTGGTAGTTTTTGGGGCATGTGGGATCAAGGGAGGGTTTCTTTATGAGAGGGTGGACCCAGACTCTTTAAGGCTCTGGGGTACAATCCCTGTGGTGAAGGAAGCATTGATAAATGCAGTGATGATGGGATTTAGCAAGGCAGTGCATTCCTTAATGACAGCAGGTGGGCAGATGTCACCTTTGCAGGTGGAGGGTTTGATGTGGTGGAAGAGATCAGTGACTTCCTTTTCTGTAACAATTCTAAAAGAGAAGAGCCGGGTGTCAGGATGCTGGATGGGGTGGATGGGGGGGCAGGCTTCCCTGGTTGGGTAGGGCTGTGCGTTGTGATTGGATTTTTTCTTGAAGAAGCTTGATTTTGTTGAGGAGGGCTGTTTGAATGCTGGAGCACCATGCTTCATCTTTACTTATTTTGTCTGAATTGGTGGGTGGGGTGATGAGATCTTTGAAGATAGCGAACATTTCCTTTGTTTTGGAGTTGGCATTGTTTATTCTGTGATTAAAGGATTCAGATTTGGCTTTAAAGATCGCTTTTTTGTAAGTAGAGGAGCTACTTTTGCAGTCTGTCATGGTGGAGGGGCTTGGCGATGATTGTCATTTAGCTAGGGCAATGCGTTTGTTGTTACGTAGAGTAGCTAGCTCTTCAGTGAACCAGGAGTTGGAGTGCATAGATATTTCTTTCTTTCTTGTCCTCTAGGAGAGCTATAGTTTCAATTGCATTGGTAAGAGTGAGGGAGTAGATGTTGGCAAGAGCTGTGGGGTTATTAACAAAGGGGGATTTAAGTTCAGGGATGTCTAGAAAGGGAAGGAGTTTGTCCTTGGTAAGTTTTTTTGAGCTTCTGACTTTGGCCGGCGGGGCATAAGAGAGAACTTTGGTGGTAGGTTCAGTGGGTATGGTAAATTGAATGCAGTGATGGTCCGTCCAAGGGAGACCTGAAATCTTGGTGATGTCAAATGAGCAATTATGATCAGCAATCCAGTCAATGGTGCGTCCTTTGCAGTGAGTAGGCTCTGCTACTTTATGGATAAATCCTAGGTCGGTGAGGTCTTTGGCAAGTGATGAAGCTGATTTGTCCTTAGGGTCATGGAGGCCTAGGTTTAGGTCACCGAGTAGGAGGGTTTTGGTGGAGGTTTTTAGGGTGTTTCCCAGGATTTGAAGCAGGAGCTTTTGGTAGCTAGGGGCTGTGTTAGGTGGTCTATATGTGATAAGGAGATTTATAGTGCAGTTAGGGGAAAGCGTGAACTTAGCATAAATGAGGTCAGCGCTATTTGCGTTATTTTCCCAATTTTGATTGCAGAGTCTAATGAAGAGGGATCCTTGGCAATAAGTGCTACACATCCTCCTTTGGAGGTTTTGCGGTCCTGTCTGAGAATGGTGTATCCTGAAGGAAGCGCAAGAGAGATGGCTGGGCCTGAGGCTTCGTGTAGCCAGGTTTCAGTGAAAGTCAACAGGTCGAGGTCTAGAGAGCAGATAAGGTCATTGATTTCTAAGGCGTGTGCTGGGAGAGATCGGGCGTTGACCAAGGCACATTTAAGAGCAATGGTGCGATGTAATTTACCAGGTGAGTTGGTCTCAGCGTGGAGATTAAGATTGGCAGAGGAGAGCGGGGCCTGAGTGGGAGCTGAGCAAGCTGGTGTGTAGATAGGTTTATGTAGCTGGTGGGCTGGTTTGGATGGTGTGCGAGAGCTGAGTCTGCAGTTTCCGATGTGAGAGGAGGGCAGGATGTGGAGGTGTGAGCTTGGCACAGTGAGCGGGACCTGGATGGGGGGTGAGCAGGCTGGTGTGTAGATAGTGGTGGGTGGGTTGGTTTGAATGGTGTGCGAGAACTGAGTCTGCAGTTTCTGATGTGAGAGGAGAGCAGATGTGGAGGTGTGCGCTAGGCCTAGAGTGGGTTCTGAGCCTTGAGAGTCTGGTGAATGGGGTGATGTGATCTTTAGTAGTGGTCGAGATTTTGCTCTGGAGCAGGTGTAGCACGAGGGAGGTGGAGGAGAGGTGCTGTGGAGTTAGAGTTGAAGTGCATGAGTATGTAGTGGGCATGGTGTCAGTAAGCCAAGGTATGGTTGGGGTAAGTGTTAGCACAAAGAGGCGGAGCGTAGTGGAGGTGATGAGTGATATTTGGTATAGGAGCTGTTGGGCAAGGATGCAGATATGAGGGAAATGCATTTGTAAGAGAGGGGTGTGCATAGGTAATTAAAGTCGATAAGTGCCGCCTGGAGGCAGGTGCACAGTTAGGTAGAGAGCTACAGAAGGCACAGTGTGAATATTCTAGTATGTGCTGTGCAGTCAGAGGTACAACCAAGGAGGGCACAGTTGGAAGTACAATACAATACAGTGAGGACATGAACAATCAAATGGGGCGGGTACAATTTAGGCAGAACAGCGCAAACAGAGCTATTCCGTGGATCTATGGTTAGGTGTTTAACAAGGTGTAAAAACAAGGACCTAATTGTGGAGGTGCACAGACTGTGGAAGTTACAAGGTGTAATTGCAGTCAGTAAGTGCCGCCTGGTGGGTGGTGCATGGTTAGGTAAATAGCTGGAGAAAAAGCCACAATCTGATAGGTGCAGTACGTGTAGTCAAATGTACGTTTGCGGGGGGCACAGCTTAGGTAATGGAGTAGAGTGAGCAAGGGCATTCAATGGAGAAGAAAAGAACAGGCACCCAGTTAGGTCAGTGTATTCAATGGTAAGTGTAGTAACTGGCTTTGTGTTTCTAAGGGGAGGAGAAGTGTAGTAATCTGGCCTACAGATTAGCTTTGAGTGTGAGGTCATCTGTAGTGGAATGTTTGTGTGGAATGTTTGTGGAGGTGTTCTGCTGGTGACGGTTGGAGAGGAGAGTGAAACAGTGAGCTGAGAAGATGGATGTGGGGGTGAGCCCGGTGTTTCCGGTGTCATCTTGTGTCCCCTACCATCCCTGTGTCTTGTGGAGGAGTTCAGGACATGGACAATAAAGAACCCGAGAACTTACCTTGATGTACTGGCGGTCCATCATTGTTACACTGGCGACGAGGATGGGATGGTAGGTGGATTGCCCTTCGGATGGCGCTGCTGGGGGGGTGCAGCACTCCTGGAACACCGCCCCCGTGATGTCCCCCACACCCAGGCGGGTCTGTTTTGGGTTGGCCCGCCGCAGGAAGCGTTGCCCCTGCGGGGCCTGTGATTTGATTGCCTTGCAGTGTCTGAGGGGCAGCGTTGGACCTTTGTCAGTAGGAGCTCGGAGGACCAGCCCATGGTCCGGTGGATCCGCCATGTGCAGTTCGAGATCCCTTTTAGGTTCTTCAGATGTGGTCCGTGCCTGGAGCCCTTCATAGGGCGTGATAGTCAGCGCTTCCGTGGAGCCGGGAGGGGCAGCTCTGCCATATGTGTGGCGGCGGCAGGTAATTAGCCGTCAACCTACATATCTGACTGCTTCACATATTATTGTATATTATTGACTGCCTTGCATATTATTGTATATTTTGATTGCTTTTCCTGTGTGCCTTTGTGTACTTTCTAAGATTGCATTCTCCCATTGTCTGTAACTACGCCGTGTTACCCGGGGTCTGGGCGTATAACAAATGTAATAAAATAAAATAAAATAAACCTTGCTGGCGCTCCCATGGCCTGGTGGGGGGTTGAGCGCAGTTCCCGCACTCCAGCCCAGTGTGGAGCCACGTGTCCCGGATGGAAGAGGTCCTGAGCTGCTGCAACGTTTAGCGGGCCTGTGCTGTTTTTCCCTCTCAGCAAGGGTCTGTATGCGGCGCTGCCCTTCAAGAGAGGTCCGCACATTTCTCTGCTGTGTCACGGCAGGTCCTGTCAAGTGGGGCGCTGACCTGCGCTGCCGTGTCACAGACAGCCAGGGGACTGTGCGCGGCCGCCGCTGACTAGGAGTGAGCGGCCGCGGTGGAAGTAATCCGATCTACCATCAGGGACATTTGTTTGTGGCACTGAAGGCAACGCTGCGGCTGGTCTCTGACTTTGTCGAGGTGTCTGTGGAGGCTGCTGCAAGTTGTCCCGAAGGAAGTTGTTGGGACTGCAGTTTACTGTGAAATGATGACGTATGGGCTGGTGGAGGCGTTTCCAGTCAGTCACGTGCGAGGGTTCCACGCTCTCTTCCTGTTGAATGTAAACATGAGTGTGTCGGGGAACGCGTGTCTTGACTTGGGAATTTGACTTGGGAAGGTGCTGATGCTCGTGTCCGTGGCTGTGTACAGACGGGAAAGGAGTTTCTCGTTACAGTTGCTGATCGCAGGCCTGGCCTAAGAGTTTGGCGCAGGTGGAGCATACGCTGGCTGTCATTACGTGTTTGCCTTTCCGTTGGTGCTGGAGTAGTGGAGCATTTCTTTTTTTTACAGCCTAGCCATGGCACATTTTCTTGTCAGGTTAGTGTTTTGTGTGCGTGAGCATGAGTGTATACATGTTGTGGCCCATATTAGAGGGTTAGGTGTTGGGTGTTCCCATTTTAGCTTCCTGAGTAGGATAGGGGTGTTACTGAAGCCCGTTGTCAATCCCCTGTGGTGTCTTTGTGTCGTGGCCTTTCGTGGGAATTAGACCCTCTGTATGTGGGTTTAGGTTTTGCTTTGCAACTCCCAGGTGAGGGGGAGGGGGTTTTTAATGTAATTAATACTGCAATGCGGATGACCGAGGCCATGGCTGTGTTTTAGCTGTGGCGGAACGTATTCTCTGGGTCAACTAAACCCCACATTTGTGGATTGGAGTCTGAAGTATTTATGGAGGGGAATAATAATATCCAT
Organism: Ambystoma mexicanum; assembly: GCF_040938575.1. NCBI lineage: Eukaryota > Metazoa > Chordata > Amphibia > Caudata > Ambystomatidae > Ambystoma > Ambystoma mexicanum. The sequence goes on along the minus strand of NC_090933.1, from coordinate 334,230,436 downwards.
TAATGTTACTTTTCACTGAACACTGACTTTCATGCAAGTTGTCATTGTGTGTTGCCCAGGAGCTCAAGATGGTGGCATTGAGGGATGGGCTGGGGATCATGGTGAGTTGTTTTTAGGTTGCATGCCGTTGGCACGTTCTACTTGGTCCGAGGGTGTCCTGCAAATGATGTCCTTTCGTGTGGTTCCCATTATTGGTGTTACCAGGGTTTCTGTACATAGGCGGCCGCTGTGTTGGGGAATTCTGGTAGTGTGTTGTGTTGGGGTGTTAAGGTCTTGTGCTGGTCACATTACCTTGTCATTCTTTTGTTTTCCCATGGAGGGAGTGGTGTAGTAACTGGCTTTGTGTTTCTAAGGGGAGGAGAAGTGTAGTAATCTGGCCTACAGATTAGCTTTGAGTGTCAGGTCATCTGTAGTGGAACGTTTGTGTGGAATGTTTGTGTGGAGGTGTTCTGCTGGTGACGGTTGGAGAGGAGAGTGAAGCAGTGAGCTGAGAAGATGGGTGTGGGGGTGAGCCCGGTGTTTCCCGTGTCATCTTGTGTCTCCTACCATCCCTGTGTCTTGTGGAGGAGTTCAGGACATGGACAATAAAGAACCCGAGAACTTACCTTGATGTACTGGCGGCCCATCATTGTTACAGTAAGCAATAAACTCGAGGAATTAGTAGGCAGGAAGTGGCGTTGGGACCGTAAAACTGCAGAGGTGCTAGGTTGGGGAGAGCAGGCAGTGGGGAGCAATCGCATGGGTTAGCACATCGAGTCAACACAACAGTATGAGTTATACTCGTGTGAATGGCACAGTTGTAGTGTAAACGCAGGCTGATAGTAGACACATTATGTGAATGCAGAGTTATTGGCAATGTAATCTATTGAGTCTGGAGGAACATAAACAAACCATGTCCAATGCTATCGGATGAGAGCAACTCACCTGGATACGTGGAGAGAGCATAGAATAATAGACCGTGTGGAGAGGAGATGGATCCTCAACAGGCAGGAATAGCAAGCCTTATAGTCCATGCCAGTGACAGGAAAGAACCCTCGGGGTAGACATCAGATGAAGGGAAGGGAGCCGAGGTGATGGAGAAGCAGATAAATCTTTAATTAATGTCCGTGGGTATACATGGGAGTGTACCAATGAGGGCCAAAGTGCCGTGTGATTTATCCGGAGAGCTTTGACTGCTATGGAGAGTGGCACCTACCAGCGTGCTAACAGGCGCAGAACAGGCCATTTGCCGAGGCCCTTCGCCGGAAGGGCTACAGCCGGCTCCTTCCGCCTGCCGGCAGAAACACACAGAAATATTCCCTGGCGTTGCTGGGCAACGTTAGTCACAGCAGATGATGCGGAACTGGCGGCCATTTCAAAAGAATAACACTCGTCTGCCGTGGACGGCAACATTAAATATATGCAGTAGATGTGCTGTATATCGGCACATAGATACCAGGATCGGGATTCTCCCACCTGATTCAGCGCAATGTATAATGCGCTTGTGCCGATCCACTGATTAGGCTGCTCCTGCAGCTTCCAGTCGTCTGGAGGAAAGGAGATGCAGTGGCGTAATAGGGGCCCCCGCAGCTCCCGCGATGCGGGGGGCCCCGCCAGCACATGTCCTGGGTGGGCGCTCGTCTGGAGAAAAAAAAGAAAAATATTTTCTTTTCAAAAGAAATATTTTTTTTCTTTTTCAATTTACTCTGCATTCATAAAGAAATGATTTCTGTAACAGAAATAATTTCTTTATGAAGGCAGTGACTACAAAAAGAAACGTTCTTTTTGAAGTCCGAGGGCTCCGCCCCCACATGGCATGGAAGACCCTAGGCTGGAGGCCTCCATGTCATGGGGTGGGGGGGAGCCCTATGACTTAAAAAAGAAATAGTTTATTTTTGAAGTCACTCTGCCTTCCCAAAGAAATTATTGCTGTTATGGTTCGGTCCTTAACGGAAATAATTTCTTTATGAAGTCAAAATTACTTCAAAAAGAAACAATGGGCCTCATTATGGGTTTGGCGGTAACCGTGCCGGTGCTACCGGCAGGTTGCCGCAGGACCCGTAATGATTTACCGGTTTCCAACTTCCCGGGAATACGGGGGGATTACAAGGTCCGGGAAGTCAGGCGCCGGCAAATGGTAAGTCCCCATTTCCATTGGACTCTATGGGAATGGGGTCCACGGAAGCACCGGCACCGTTAATAACGGTGCCGGTGCTTCCATGAAAACTCTGCGGGTGGGTGCCGTTCCGCCTGGCAGGTCTGGTCTGACTATCTACGGGTGGCTGCCAGGGTGTGCCTGTATGGTGAAAGGGTGCACACTTAAATGTATGGATGGCTTCTTGGATGTCCCTGTATGGTGAAAGAATGCATGGATGGCTGGGTGTGCGTGTGTGTATATGGTGAATGGTGTGTGTGCTTGCCTTCAGGGGCGCAACAAATCTACATTTCGGGGGGCTAACCCTTCAAATGTTGGGAGAGGCTCTAACTTCATGGGCAAACTTATTTGGTTGGGGGATCTCATTTCTTTACGCATTTTAATGAGACTATTCTAGTGCAGCTTCAATGTTACAAGCAGTTAACTCTCTCCTTTAAGGTTGAAAGCACCCACTTATGGACTGCCGTGAGAACGAGTGGTCTCCTGCTGCCTCCCTACCCTTCCAATCACTCCCCTGGCATGCAAGTATTAAACCCACATCACGATTTCAATTGCCTAAAAAATGTGGCATTTGAATGCAGGTACTAACAGTGAAATGCTTTATGCTGGGCTCCAAAACCCAGGTGCCATTTAACATCTGTGTCCTGTTCTGTCTGGCAACTGCTGTGAAGGTCGACCAGGTTGAGTCAACATAGCCCAAAATTTCAGGGGGATGGGAGGGAGTGCTGAATCCCAGTCAACTCAATGATGTTGCACCAATACTTGAGTTTAATGCCTTGATTACTCATTACTCCTAGCCCTATTCTTCCTCGTCCCAGTGTGTATGAGACAGTACTTGTGTATGAGGCAGAGTGCCTTATACACAAGTACTGGGATGAGGTAGAGGTACATGGAGGTAATGCCTAACTTAGCTACCTGTAATCATCATTACTCCTAGTCCCACTTTTCCCCATCCCAGTACTTACCTATGAGGCAAAGATCCTCATACGTAAGCTCTGAGACCAGGAAAAGGGACCTGGAGGTAATTCTGGGCCCAGTAGCTGAGTTTGGAGGTTGGGATAGGGTTGGGAGGGAGAGGGAATGTGTGGGGGGGGCAGGATTGTGCAACAAATCATAAAGGTTGTCCATGTCCAGGCTAAGCAGGCATGATAGGTGGTATTAGTGGCTAGAGAGGCATTTTGGTGTAGCCAGTCTAGTCATTCCTCAGTTTGGTATGACATTTTATTAACTGGGCATTTCTGATAAAGCAGTCCTGCTAAGTGAATTACCTGGCTAGACTGCCATTTGGGTGCTGCCAGTCTAGCCGCTTCTTACTGTGGCTTTGTATATTTTTCTGGGCATCTGTGATCAAATGATATAATATAAGTCATTTATAACGCGCCTGTACACAAGTGTTTCTAGGTGCAACAAGACAAGGGCGGGAAAATAGAGGGAGGACAAGACAAACAATCTTACTAGGCCTTTTGTCATTCAGATCGTGCAAGTGCAAGAACGAGAATTGCAAAGGGAAAAAAGGGGGGAAGTGCAAGGGAGAGGAGAAGGAAAAACAGGGCAGCAATGCTCTGAGTAAGTGCAGCCAGGGCAGCGTGGCTCTGGGTATTGCAAGGAGAACAAGGGACTGTAGGGTTACAGTTACAGCCCCTAAGTGCGTCGTAGGCCCAGAGGCAGTGCAAGGGTGACTGATCAAGAAAGAATCTGGACTCAGTGAGACTCTAGAGGGTAGCCAAGCAACCAGTCGGTACATCAGACAGGTAGGTCAGGTAGGCCAGCAGGGGAGGGAGAGAGAGAAAGCAGAAGAGAAGAGGAAAGGTTTGAGCTGCTTCCGGAACTTCAGGTGGTCCGGCTCAAGTTTGAGAGGGGCAGGGAGGCTATTCCAGAGGGAAGTGCCTGCAGAGGAGAGAGATCTACCACCCACTCTCTGCCTGGAAAAGTGTTTAACCCTTAGAGAGTTGTAGGTAGCAGAGGAAAGGGCTTGAGAAGAAAGATATTTTGGAAGGGAGTGTTGGATGTAGTGTGGGATGTAATGGAGAAGGGTTCCAAGTCTTTGTTGCCACAAATCCTGAGCCATGCCTCACCAATGAAAGTAAACCTGATGACAGTCTTCCCCTAGCATCTTTATCAGCAGTGTTAAGGTATATGCTAAAACTGTCAACAATTGGAGGAAACTTCAGCCACGTTTTTTGTAAACATAAGATGTCAAATTTCCCATAGTTCAGTACATCTTCATTGAACAAATGGGTGAAACCTCAAGTGTTTCAAGATCCTACAACCCCATCCTTAGTGTTAGAGCTTCTTTCATGTTATTTATTCTTGGGTAGCACTAGAGCCGCCGCCATCCAAGCCCATTGATCATCTTGTGGTATCTTTTTCATACTTTTCACATTCTCTTTAACCTGTCTGTCTCCTCGAATTTTACAACTAAAGGTAACTTTCAAATAGTGATCTAGATTGTCTTTAGGAACATTCAAGCCTCCACTCACTGTTGTGATCCTAAAACTGGAGACTTTCTCAGGTTTAAATTAGAGAATGGCAAGGATTTTGTTGATCAATGTGTTTTCATTAGGCTCTTTACGATCATGCAATTGTTCCCAGTTAAGTCGCATGTCAATAAATGGTTCTATGAGTTCAAACCCCAATGGCAGAAGTAAATGGCTTCAAGCGAAGAGCCCTTAACCAGCCCTTAACCAAATTTGACATTAAAGAGAGTACCACCTTGTCTGATTTATGTTCATTGATAAATTCCACCAGTTATATCATCTGTGTTAATGAAACGTAATTTTGATATGTGATGAAGTAGTTTAAGTATATTATGTTGGTTTAGCACTAAAACATCTTCTGTTGATAGAATCCGTTGTAGAAACAGATTTTTGCTTCCAGTCTCTTTTTTGGATGATGCAAATGTGTGATCATGTTTCTTAAAGGTTTCAAACAAGGATGTGGGCACTTTGCGTGTATCGGCCATCTTAGATTTCTATTTGAGGGTCGTTCTTTTTTGAGCCAGTGTCAGAAAAGGCGATTTTATTACTGACTTAGTCATATTTGTGCCTTCATCTTTGAACTCTCTGTCAATCCAGGTTTGAATTTGGGGGTCAATCTATATTCTCTCAGTTTGCTCTAAATCTTCATCAAACAAAAAAGTGGACATATTGAGAAACTCTTCTAAGTCAGATTCTTCAGTTAGAGTGGTATGTTTTATGCTCATATTTCTTTCTTCCTTCCCATTTTGTAGTAATGGTGAGTCTTCAGAATCGACTAGACTTTTACTCTTTTTATTAATCACTCTCCTTGGAGATGCAGGTGTCATTGTTAGATTGCACACAGCATTTATTTCATCATTGGATTTTCCTCTTTTCCCTTGTATGTTTTCATTGTTGAACAGAAATGTGTTCTTTTTGTCATATATTTTTCTATTTTTGCTTTTTTGGAAGATTTGGTAAGGATTTTCCAACACCCTTATAAGATCTTGGGCCTTATTCCGAGAATGGAGGTAATCATGGCGCGTAAAACCAGGCATTAAGGAAGGGACCCACTAAGGGGACTCGGAATAGGGCGCAAAGGGATTACCGGCACCAGTGTCCTTACCGGTGCCCGGTATCCCTTTGCGCCCAACTCGTAATGAGGCCCCTTGATTTTTTTCCAGCGGTATTTGCACCAGAGACGGTTGTTCTCCTATTGAATCAAATTCAGACGGTTTCCCATCTCCAGCCTTCACCGGCAATTGATCAGAAGTCACTTTTCTAAGGCCTGCATTTTTCTTCTGTGGTAATTGTATTTCATCCGTATGAACTTCCCTCGATGAGGAAATAATTAATGCCTCAGAGAAATCTTATTCAGGAGCCAGGTGAGAATCATTTTTATCTGTGTTGTTACATTTATCTTGAGACACCAATGTCAAGCCCATCACTTGTTCCCCTTTTCTTTCTTTTAAGATCTGTAGTAGTGAGACTCAAATTATTTTTGTATCTGCACGCTCTATTTCCAATGATCCGTGAAGTTTCTTTTGAAGTCGAGAAGGAGTCTCTGCCACATGGTCCACTCTTGTTTGTGGATATAAATGAAGTTATAAATGATTCTACGAAGATTAATTTGGAGTGGAACATTGCTAGTAGTGGTGACTGGTCTTTGGAGTTGTCATTAATGTTTTCATCTAGGTTAAAAAAAAAGGGGCTAACACAATAGACAAAGAAGTAACAGTGCAATTGAAATGAAGCACCATAATTTAATTTTGAAGAAGCTCAATTTGTTGTAAAAAAAAAACAGACTCTTACGAAGTTGATGAAGATAAGGATGATGCATGTTAGTGGGAGAAATGGGTGTCACATGGTTATCACATTCAGAGTTAACACATTCCCAGTTAGAGTATCAGAATCCTTTATAAAGTGCTGAAAGATTTCCTGTCACAGGTAACTGGTGCATCCAACAAGACGGCTGAACTTTTCAAAATCTGTCAGGAACTAGCCAAACCTACCACAGTCTCCTCCTCCCCTCTTCCTTCCCAAGCCCTCTGCAACGCACTGGCCACAAACTTTGCCCCCAAAACTCAAGACATCCTGAAAAGCTTTGTTACTCACCCTCCCAAACTATCACACACCCCCTTGCCTCCCTTGCCCCCTCACGTTCCTCCTTCACCCCTGTCACGCCTGAAGAAGTCACCAGAGTTGTTTACTCCATTAAGGTCTCTTCCAAACAGATTTCCCCTTGCTCATCCAGAACCATCGAGGACAACATTGGCTCTCTTGCCCCCACACTTGCTGATCTTTGCAACCACTCCTTTGCCATTTTATCTTTCCCTTCAAGCCTCAAGTACTCCCTTGTGTGCCCCCTCCTTAAAATACCATCAGCAGATCCTACATGCCTAGTGAACTACCACAATATTTCCATCACCCACTTCCTGGGGAAACATCTGGAGAAGTTGGCCTCACATCAACTCAACTCTCACACTGAACTTGTTGGTGGTGTCCACAACCATCAATCTGGATTCTGAGCATTCAGAGGCATGCAAATTGCTTTTCTGAACACCTGTGAAGAACTGATTGCATCTCTGGATTCCATCTCCCCAACTGTCCTCATCCTACTTGATCTCTCCTCTGCCAAGACTCCATCCTCATACAAAGGCTCCACAACACTCTTGGTATCTCGGAACAGGAACTGGACTGTCTGACCTCTTTCCTAACTGATCGTTCCTCCCAAGTCATCTTGGGCACCTTCTCCTCTCCTACTTCCTTCTCCAACTGTGGTAATGCCCTGGGTTCAATCCTCTCCCCTAAGCTCTTTAACATCTACTTTACTCAGTTGGCACTCCTCATCTCCTCCTTCTGCCAAAACTTCCAGCATTACGCAGATGACACACACATCTTTTTCAAACAGCCTGCTGACCCTCTTGCACCTTCCATCATGCCTGACTGCTTTCTGCCAGCCAGGCCTGGTGCACTTCCAATGATCCTTGCCTCAATGCCAGCAAAACTGAGATCCTTCCCATTGGGTCCCCTCCTCCTGCAATCTTTTCTTCACTCAGGCCTTCCTCCATGGGCTCTCCCCCTGCTCCTTCTTCTGAAGCCAGAAACCTTGGAGTCATCTTCGACTCCTCCGTCTCATTCCTTCCTCACACTCAGGGCATTGTCAAGAAATCCCACATTCAGCTCTTCCTTCTCAAAGGAATTGTACATTTTCTCACTTTCCCCCAGAAGCTCAATGTTACTGGAGCCCGTGTTCTCTCCAGGCTTGACTATTGAAACCGCCTCCTCCTGAATCTAGCTTCTTCCACTCTCCAGACCCCTCCAGCTAATCCAGCATAGAGCAGTGACACGCACGTATCCTTGGCCTCAAGCACAGGGGCTGCATCTCTCCTGCCCCAAAAAGTCTTCACTAGTTCCACAAGGATTTCAGGGGCCTGGGATCACACTATCTGCAACTCTTTCTTACTAAATATTCTCCCTCTTGACCTCTGTGTTCCTCTGGCACCAACTCTTTGTGTGTAAAGCATTTTGTTAAACAGAGGGCAGGAGGTGGATCGCTTTTCTCGGATGTCTCTCTTCTCTGGAACTGCCTCCCTCTCCCTTGTCGTCTTGAGCAGGACTTTCTTAAATTCTGTAAACTCCTCTAGACTTTTCTCTTTACCTCCTCCTTCCCCCCTTCTCTCCTCTGCTAATCTCACATTTGCTTCGATTGGGTACCAGGACCATTATGCATCCTGGGGCCCTGACCTCCCACAGCAAATCACCTCCAGCTTCTGTCTATCCTCAGCACTTGCCTCGGCACACCCGCTGTACTGGAGGCTTGCACTTACCTTACCATACACTTCACCTGCTGCTCACCCACAAGCAAGGGAACCCCAGCACCTACCCCACTACCCATTCCCTCTGCACTTGCAGAATCTGAATACTCACAAGGCATAGCAGGTTTGTCCTCTTTTTCACCCCCATTGTATTTATTATTTTATGTATTTTAATCTGTCTCATCCCCATGTGCCCTCCCTGTTGCCCTGTGGGAGCTTTGAAACAGAATGTACTTGCTGTATAAGCGCAAGCGAACAATAAAATAAATAAATGGATGTTGATGAAAGGGGCTCTTGATTTAAACGGTTCAGCCCTATTTACAATTTGTCCACAGAATGTGACACAATTGCCATGGTCAAGTTTAATTGGTACAAGTTTGGCATGGCAGCAGATAATCTTTGACTATTGAAGGCCATGTTCAATTTGGGCCCGAAAGTCCCCTCTTTGCCACTGTGAGAAACCTAAAGGTGTCTCTCTAGCTTATCCTCAGGGATCTGTCATCCAGGTGGCCAGGACATGGCCATCAGTATTGGATCTAGTTGCTGTGGACGGACCAGTGAGAGAGGATCATCTTGATGGTGGGTCCTCGGGGGAGTGGGAGTGCAACATCGACGGGTGAGACACAGAGTCCCCTTCCTTTCACACCTTTTCCCCATCCTCTCATGTAAGATATTCAAAATCACTGCCCCCACTTTTCCAACCTGAGCACTTTCGCACAACACAAAGAACAACAGACTAACACCAGAGCCGTTTACCTGCCATGTCCCAATACAAGGGTCAGACAATGTCAGGCAATTCCTCAGAATTACACACACCTGACAGCCCTTCCCCTTCCCCACAAGGTAAAAGGTGGAGCCTGACAGTACAGTACGAGCATGGCAGACAGCATGACTAGACAGCTAATCAGGCACGGCAGTTCAAGAGAAGGAGAAAGGTGGCAGGATTCAAGAAGGTGGTGAGGAGAGAAGTGACCTTGACCTTACCGGTGCCCGGTATCCCTTTGCGCCCAACTCGTAATGAGGCCCCTTGATTTTTTTCCAGCGGTATTTGCACCAGAGACGGTTGTTCTCCTATTGAATCAAATTCAGACGGTTTCCCATCTCCAGCCTTCACCGGCAATTGATCAGAAGTCACTTTTCTAAGGCCTGCATTTTTCTTCTGTGGTTATTGTATTTCATCCGTATGAACTTCCCTCGATGAGGAAATAATTAATGCCTCAGAGAAATCTTATTCAGGAGCCAGGTGAGAATCATTTTTATCTGTGTTGTTATATTTATCTTGAGACACCAATGTCAAGCCCATCACTTGTTCCCCTTTTCTTTCTTTTAAGATCTGTAGTAGTGAGACTCAAATTATTTTTGTATCTGCACGCTCTATTTCCAATGATCCGTGAAGTTTCTTTTGAAGTCGAGAAGGAGTCTCTGCCACATGGTCCACTCTTGTTTGTGGATATAAATGAAGTTATAAATGATTCTACGAAGATTAATTTGGAGTGGAACATTGCTAGTAGTGGTGACTGGTCTTTGGAGTTGTCATTAATGTTTTCATCTAGGTTAAAAAAAAAGGGGCTAACACAATAGACAAAGAAGTAACAGTGCAATTGAAATGAAGCACCATAATTTAATTTTGAAGAAGCTCAATTTGTTGTAAAAAAAAAACAGACTCTTACGAAGTTGATGAAGATAAGGATGATGCATGTTAGTGGGAGAAATGGGTGTCACATGGTTATCACATTCAGAGTTAACACATTCCCAGTTAGAGTATCAGAATCCTTTATAAAGTGCTGAAAGATTTCCTGTCACAGGTAACTGGTGCATCCAACAAGACGGCTGAACTTTTCAAAATCTGTCAGGAACTAGCCAAACCTACCACAGTCTCCTCCTCCCCTCTTCCTTCCCAAGCCCTCTGCAACGCACTGGCCACAAACTTTGCCCCCAAAACTCAAGACATCCTGAAAAGCTTTGTTACTCACCCTCCCAAACTATCACACACCCCCTTGCCTCCCTTGCCCCCTCACGTTCCTCCTTCACCCCTGTCACGCCTGAAGAAGTCACCAGAGTTGTTTACTCCATTAAGGTCTCTTCCAAACAGATTTCCCCTTGCTCATCCAGAACCATCGAGGACAACATTGGCTCTCTTGCCCCCACACTTGCTGATCTTTGCAACCACTCCTTTGCCATTTTATCTTTCCCTTCAAGCCTCAAGTACTCCCTTGTGTGCCCCCTCCTTAAAATACCATCAGCAGATCCTACATGCCTAGTGAACTACCACAATATTTCCATCACCCACTTCCTGGGGAAACATCTGGAGAAGTTGGCCTCACATCAACTCAACTCTCACACTGAACTTGTTGGTGGTGTCCACAACCATCAATCTGGATTCTGAGCATTCAGAGGCATGCAAATTGCTTTTCTGAACACCTGTGAAGAACTGATTGCATCTCTGGATTCCATCTCCCCAACTGTCCTCATCCTACTTGATCTCTCCTCTGCCAAGACTCCATCCTCATACAAAGGCTCCACAACACTCTTGGTATCTCGGAACAGGAACTGGACTGTCTGACCTCTTTCCTAACTGATCGTTCCTCCCAAGTCATCTTGGGCACCTTCTCCTCTCCTACTTCCTTCTCCAACTGTGGTAATGCCCTGGGTTCAATCCTCTCCCCTAAGCTCTTTAACATCTACTTTACTCAGTTGGCACTCCTCATCTCCTCCTTCTGCCAAAACTTCCAGCATTACGCAGATGACACACACATCTTTTTCAAACAGCCTGCTGACCCTCTTGCACCTTCCATCATGCCTGACTGCTTTCTGCCAGCCAGGCCTGGTGCACTTCCAATGATCCTTGCCTCAATGCCAGCAAAACTGAGATCCTTCCCATTGGGTCCCCTCCTCCTGCAATCTTTTCTTCACTCAGGCCTTCCTCCATGGGCTCTCCCCCTGCTCCTTCTTCTGAAGCCAGAAACCTTGGAGTCATCTTCGACTCCTCCGTCTCATTCCTTCCTCACACTCAGGGCATTGTCAAGAAATCCCACATTCAGCTCTTCCTTCTCAAAGGAATTGTACATTTTCTCACTTTCCCCCAGAAGCTCAATGTTACTGGAGCCCGTGTTCTCTCCAGGCTTGACTATTGAAACCGCCTCCTCCTGAATCTAGCTTCTTCCACTCTCCAGACCCCTCCAGCTAATCCAGCATAGAGCAGTGACACGCACGTATCCTTGGCCTCAAGCACAGGGGCTGCATCTCTCCTGCCCCAAAAAGTCTTCACTAGTTCCACAAGGATTTCAGGGGCCTGGGATCACACTATCTGCAACTCTTTCTTACTAAATATTCTCCCTCTTGACCTCTGTGTTCCTCTGGCACCAACTCTTTGTGTGTAAAGCATTTTGTTAAACAGAGGGCAGGAGGTGGATCGCTTTTCTCGGATGTCTCTCTTCTCTGGAACTGCCTCCCTCTCCCTTGTCGTCTTGAGCAGGACTTTCTTAAATTCTGTAAACTCCTCTAGACTTTTCTCTTTACCTCCTCCTTCCCCCCTTCTCTCCTCTGCTAATCTCACATTTGCTTCGATTGGGTACCAGGACCATTATGCATCCTGGGGCCCTGACCTCCCACAGCAAATCACCTCCAGCTTCTGTCTATCCTCAGCACTTGCCTCGGCACACCCGCTGTACTGGAGGCTTGCACTTACCTTACCATACACTTCACCTGCTGCTCACCCACAAGCAAGGGAACCCCAGCACCTACCCCACTACCCATTCCCTCTGCACTTGCAGAATCTGAATACTCACAAGGCATAGCAGGTTTGTCCTCTTTTTCACCCCCATTGTATTTATTATTTTATGTATTTTAATCTGTCTCATCCCCATGTGCCCTCCCTGTTGCCCTGTGGGAGCTTTGAAACAGAATGTACTTGCTGTATAAGCGCAAGCGAACAATAAAATAAATAAATGGATGTTGATGAAAGGGGCTCTTGATTTAAACGGTTCAGCCCTATTTACAATTTGTCCACAGAATGTGACACAATTGCCATGGTCAAGTTTAATTGGTACAAGTTTGGCATGGCAGCAGATAATCTTTGACTATTGAAGGCCATGTTCAATTTGGGCCCGAAAGTCCCCTCTTTGCCACTGTGAGAAACCTAAAGGTGTCTCTCTAGCTTATCCTCAGGGATCTGTCATCCAGGTGGCCAGGACATGGCCATCAGTATTGGATCTAGTTGCTGTGGACGGACCAGTGAGAGAGGATCATCTTGATGGTGGGTCCTCGGGGGAGTGGGAGTGCAACATCGACGGGTGAGACACAGAGTCCCCTTCCTTTCACACCTTTTCCCCATCCTCTCATGTAAGATATTCAAAATCACTGCCCCCACTTTTCCAACCTGAGCACTTTCGCACAACACAAAGAACAACAGACTAACACCAGAGCCGTTTACCTGCCATGTCCCAATACAAGGGTCAGACAATGTCAGGCAATTCCTCAGAATTACACACACCTGACAGCCCTTCCCCTTCCCCACAAGGTAAAAGGTGGAGCCTGACAGTACAGTACGAGCATGGCAGACAGCATGACTAGACAGCTAATCAGGCACGGCAGTTCAAGAGAAGGAGAAAGGTGGCAGGATTCAAGAAGGTGGTGAGGAGAGAAGTGACCTTGACCTTTTCGTCCCGGTAATGACAGCGCTGTTGTCACTGTACCGCCATACTCATAATGATGCCCATTAAGATTTGTGAAGAAAGAAATGTCATAGTAAACCCAACCGAGAGACGCTTAGATCGAGAGGGGTCAGCGCCCCGTAGAGGGGGACTCAAGGGTGGAGAATTCTCACTGTAAGTGAAATGAAGAAACAAACCTACATTTGTTGAAGGAACTTTTGTTTTATTATTTTGAACACATCAGGTCCGCGAGAGCAAGAGACTTTCAAGTGAAACAAGACTTGGCTATCGACGGCTCTGATAGTTGAAAACTGAACAGTCATCTCGTGTTGGGAAAGCTCGCAAGTGTGCTAGGCTCCACCATCCCACCTTAACCCATGCTCAAAACATCGGGAATAGATAACCAGGCTTGTGCATCCTGACGTATAATTTGAGGACACTTCTTTCTTTTCTTAAGAAGTATCCCCCAACCCTGTTTGTATTAGTTGTAAGGTTTGCTAATAGGTTTCTTAGTATAGGCCCTTTTATTTGACACAACGTCACTAGGACTGCCTTATTTTTCATTTGATGGTTGACGCTTGTTCCCATCTTAGATTGAGGTTTAGATAATGCATTTTTCCAACCTGCATACAGCATTCATTGTGCAATAAACACCCTTGAACTGTGATCACTTGTCTCTGTTGTACTTGTTGCCACCATGAGTTCTTCACATCACCCACATTACAGTCTCTCAGTAGAAAAGTACCCAACGTAATCTTGATCCCACATTGCAGGGTGTGCACGGGCTGGGTTAAACAATCTGCATTTATAACAGAACTCTTATTTGCTATAGAAGCAATTTCCAAATCTTCTAGCATAGGTAAACCCACCATTTCAGTGTTTTGCCCCACTCCCTTATTTAAAGCTGTTGACACTTCTTCAAGAACAACAGGTAATTGATTTGTTGGAATGTTGTACTTGAACAGTTTGCAAAACTGTTAATAAATGTACATTTTATGAATAAAGTTGTCACTTGAGTCTGAAAAAAAAGAACAACAGGTAACATCGGAGTGCATAATGCTTCGGATGAGGGGAGGAAGTCTGTCAAGAATTTAGGAGACTTCTTGGCCCCATAGTACATTTGCAAGATCCACACACTCCATACCGACCTCAGAATCTTGCTTCCTTTGTATTAGCAAGGGGAAGAAAGCCTCCATCAATCAGCCTGAACTGGCATCTTGTTTACAGTATCCTCGACACCGGAGTGGAATTCTTTGTCATCTCGTGACGTTTGATTGATGTATGCTTAGATGATGGTTTCCACCTTACTCTTGGCAAATCTTTTCTGAGTGTCACAGCAGAGTCTCCAAACCTCTGAAAACAAATAATAATTTCAATCACGCGAATCCCACTCAGTCCCACCCGGTCCTATTCAGTTTGTCAGACTATGTAATGAGAGAACCCACAGAGGCAATGGAGCCCCTGGGACACAGATTAGACTCTACAGCACTGTGCAATGCTCCACTAGGTACTCATAGTTGTAAAGGGTCACTCCTCCTTCTCAAGCTGGACAGGGACAGCAGACTCTCGCCACAGTAAGGAACACAGAGAACACTCCCAAGCACTTCGCAAGGCTGCGCTACGGTGTAATGTTTTTAAAGGCTAACTTCTCCTCCTTCATGATAGACATGGACAGCAGACTCTTGGTAAGGAACACCGAGAACACTTCCCAGCACTCTGCAATGCTATGCTAGGGAGTAATGTTTTTAAACACTCACTCCTCCGCCTTCACGATAGACCTGGACATCAGACTCTTGCCACAGTAAGGATCACCGAGAACACTCCCCAGCACTCCGTATTTATATTTCAAAACCGTTTGTGGTTGCCAGGTGCTAAATGGGAAATGTATAAAAAGCAAGTGCTGCTTTGGCAGAGTTTCATGATTTTAGCATTCATTAAAGTAAAACGTGATAACTAGGCCACATAATTTCCCCAAAATGGGATCTCTCAATTGAAAATATTACTTGTCACCTGGTGGCACTTGGATGTTCCGTACATGCAGAGCAATGTAGACATACACTGGAAAAGCCAATAGTGTTGGCGTTTCTATTTGTCCAGTGGATTTCACAACTGTATACATGAAAAGGGGTTGCCCATTAAAGAATGGGCTCAGCTGAAGGGCCAGTCATCATGTGATTGCTGTTATCCTTTCATGTCTAATTAAATACTTATAGCGTTGTAAATAGACAGTTCAGGCACAGGAAAGAGAGAGAGGGGGGAGAGATAGACAGAGAAAAGGAGAAATAGAGAAAGAGAGCGAGAGAGAGGGGAAAGAAAGAGAGAGACAGAGACAAATGGAGGGAAATATGAAAAAATAGATGAAGCAGTCCAGAAGTGGAAGAAAGTGGGAGACTGTGATTGTGACTGATTGGGAGACTGTGTCTGAGACACAGTTTGGATCAGATGAAGAACTAGGATGAACAAGAAGGACCAGGATGAATGAAGACTTGGGTGAAGGTGAAGGTGTATGAGGTGCTAGTAATGAGAAGTCGCCTTGGTGGAAATCTCTCATTGCATTACTATTTTTGGCTTAATGAATAAACAAAGGTCACCATATTTTTTTCTCAAATTCTAGAAGCGTAAATGGCTCCTGTGATCTTTTTGTGGTGGACAAACACTTTGTTTACATCCTAGTCATCCATGACTATTTCTTTTATTTTGGAGAGAAAATTAGAAAACATTGTTTTGAGATTAATAATAATAAACATTGACACTGCTCTCCTAGCCTTATACGTTATAGATAGGCACGTTGTTAAATGGAATAGTTTACCTCCTCTTACTGTGAATTCTTCTATGTCTATTGTTTGTTCCATGAATCCCACTTTTTTCAGTGAATACCTAATTCCTGTAGCTTTTTAAAAACATTTTGGATGTCCATTCTTCATTTTTTAATTATCTCTATTTCATTTTTCTCTTCGCTCTGTTTTTTTTTTCAATATCGCTTTCAACAAGTTCCTGTTCTGCCTTAAAAAAAATATTGGCAAAAAGTATTGCTCTTTCTTTGATCAGTAAATTTCATCAGAAATGTGTTTGAACACTTTTGATCAGACACAGTTTTCTGCAGCTATTTCAATCTGGTGTTCTAGCTGTCTTTCTCCAAGAGTCGATTTCTTTGAAATACTGTATCAGGGAGATCCTGTATCAATGTATTACTGGTTGCTTTTGATATGATCAACCATGGGATTCCCCATTGCATCATACCAGAGCACATGAAGATTGTGGGCCCTGATCTGGATTGGCTTTTTTTTACTTCTTACTGGTAGATCCCAGTAGGTTCAGGTTTGCCCCTCCAGGTCTGACTTCCTTCCCATGCTCTGTGGAGCCAACTTGATTACACTATTTATATGGAGCCTCTGGGAGAAGTAGGGCTGGGTGACAGGGTTTCACTTCACCCGTGTATGGATGATACCAACTTCATCCTAGTGTGTCTTTTGCAATGAACGTCCTTTACCTTCAAGATACCTTTTATGCCACCAAATATTAGATATCTTTCCACTCACTCAAACAGAATCTCTATCAGAATATCTGTTATTCAATTCCTCAGATTCTATGCCCTGAGTTCAAACCTAACACTGTTGTCTTTCTTTTATTGGTAATTCCCCCATATTTGTTCCTGATGTGTGCTCACTTGGCTTCAATCTTGACTAGTGATACATCTTAAATCTTGCCTGGTCAAGTTTACCAAGTACTGTCTCTGCCAATTGGCTTTGATGTGGCCAATTAAACCTTGCATGCATCCTTCTGACTTTTGCTTATTTGTCCAAACCATGATGTTATCCATACTAGATGGAATTCATGCTGTTTTGGCGGTTTTAACTCCCTCTGCATACATAACACAAAAGGACATTGTACATTCAGCAGCTCGCCTGATCAGCGGAGCAACTGGTTTATGATACTTTTCATGGTTGCACTACCATACTTCTAGTCCCAAACGTATACTAGCTCTGTATTCTAATCAATCATTCTACTGCTTCTCCAAAAGTGTGGAATTCTTTACCGCATGATGTTTGTTTTGCTATAAACCTTTTGTCTTTTCAAAATGTGTTAAAAGGATTGTTTTTAGGGTGGCATATCCTTTGGTTCACTGTTTTCTTTAGTTTTCTTTTGACTTCATTTATATTGTCTTTGTATTGATTTGTTTCTACCAGTTTGGAAGGAGTTGTGGTTCTGTAAATATAACTTGTATTGCTATTATTTTAATTTTTAAATAGGTAAATATGACCCTCTTACCTACTGGGGTTAGGGTGTACATTAGAATTATTTGTATATAACATGAACAAATACCTAATGGAGGAATAAGGAGGTGGCCTAGATAGAATGTCTAGGAAGAGGACGAAGATAAATTAGGATGAAGGACTACAATTAATGCTTAATTTGTGGGGGTGTTGTCCAGGGCGTATCCCTAGGACTTATTTCTGAGTACCTCTACTTATTGTCTCAGTCTGAATTCAATTATGATGTGGCATTTTGCCAACGTTTAATTGTCAGTCAATCCTAGTCACACAACAAGCAACAGCAGTGTTTGCCACACAGGTGCTGCTATGCTACATCTCCACTTTCATGAATAACAAAGACCTGGAAAGGGAGAGCAAGCAGCACAGGAGCTAGTCATGCAAGCACACAGCTCTAGTCAGCCTATATGACCGTGTTGCTGCTCCTCCACTAATGTAATAACTGTCAACACTGCTGATGCAGGGTTAATAGCTCAGGGGTTTGCGGCAGGCAGTGGACCAGATACAGCTCACTAGGTCGGCAGGCTGTCTGGCACATGCATCTATGTGGCAGTGCCTATTTTTACTTGGGCTTTGCGGTGCCTCTGAAGGTGGGGACAATTAGCAGGCACATACAAAGGGCTTGATAGACTGGAAATGTCCCTTTTTTCTTTTGATATGCAGCTAGCAAGCGGTTCAACAATATGGAGGTATCTGCCAGGCCACCAACTCACTAAAGCTTAAACCGCATTGTCAAATGACTGTGAATTGTGCTACACTATCATCAGTGCCATTAGTGGAGTTGAAATTCACTCACCACAGAGCGAACAACAAGACAATGATCAGCCAACTGCACCACCAGAGAGAGAAAAGAAGGGATAATTCATGGGTAGATTAGAGTGGCTTGCTGAGTGCCCACCCAAAGAAGAAAATCACTGATAATTCGATCTGCTTTGTCCATTTCTTTATTATATTGAGACAGCACTTTTGCTCTGTTTTTTGTGGTTGGAGATTCAAAATGTTCCACTTGCCACCTATAGAATCAGAGGAAAGTGATACATTGTATATGGCTAAAGAAGCTGTTAAACATGTGATGTCTCATTACAAGACACAATTACTGTTATGTTATTTTATTTGGTATTTGTAAACCACACATCTGACATGGGTGGTGCACACATCACCCCCTCAATGAGCTAGTGGGATTTGCAGCTGTAACCCCAATTAAGTGTCAATGTGGGGAGCAGCAGTGGGTGGGAGCAGCAGTAGATGTTGAACTGCTGCCCTTACACAGTACAGGTGTGCTCGAAAATATTTGTCCAGGGTACTTATTTATTTACAAATTTAGCACTGACTAGGAAACACAGTCTAGGATGTAGGAGGAGGGCAAGGATGAATGAAAAGTGGCAGGAATAGTGATAAGGATGAAGAAGAAGGGCTGGCATAAGAGAGAAGGGCCAGGATGAATATGACAGACTAGAATGGGGGATTCGGGATTAGAATGAAAGGCAAAGGGGAAGAACCAGGACAAAGGGAAAGAGCAAGAATGAAGGGGAAGGAATGAACATAGGATTATGGAACAGGACATAAAACAGGGCTAGAATAACAGAGAAGGAGTGGGCTGGTGGGTGGTCCAGAGGAAAGAGCATTGCTAGCATGGATGAGGAGGAATGGGATGAAGGTAGAGGACTGGGTCAATGGTGAAGGACTAGTATGTAGAAGTAAAATCACTAAGTACTAATGAGAACAAGTATGAGAAATGACTATGATGAACAAAAATTACTATGATGACAGCAAATGGCTATGATGAATGACTGTAATGAAGGAGAAGGACTTTAAGTAAGGACTATGTTATGTTATTTTGTTATTTTGGCAATTATATAGTGCCCTATATATCATTGGTATGATCTCAAGGCACTTGTGGGTTGAACGCCCTTAGAGATGGAGACGGTAGTCCACGTCAGTCGAGAGAGTAGTGTAGCATACAGTGCTTGGGTGCACTCAATATGTGTGCAGCCAGTTTGGTTTGCGTGATGATGGCTGCATCCTGTGGTGGTAGTGAGAGATCAGTCGAATGTGTGCAGACAGGTGGTTGGTCTCCGAGACTGCATTCTGGTGGCATTAGGCCTGTGTAGGATGATTATGTATGCAGCTAGGCCGATTTTCTCATGGGATCTAGCTGCGATCTAACAGGTTGTCGAGGGGCTTATGTAAAATTGTTTGTATGTGTTTAGCTAGGCCGAAATTGATCGAGGGATATCGCTGCGCTCTACTGTTTGTTGGTGTAAAGTGGAGAGTGAGCAAAGTGGTATGAAGTGGTAGGAGAGGTGAGTGTCTGGAGTGGATGATGACAAAGGGGAAGGACTATGATAAAGAAGGAGGATTATGACAAAGGACTGTGATGAAGGAGAAGGACTATAATGAAAGCCTATGATGAAGGAGGAATTGGGTAAATGACTATGATGTAGGAGAATGACTATGTAGACGAGAAGAACTATGATGAAGGACTACACTTAAGGACTATGATAAAGGAGAACGACTGGTAACAAAGAACATGATAAAGGAGGAATGCATTAATGGGCTATGATGTAGGAGAAAGCAGTATGATGATGGAGAAGGAATATAATGAAGGACTACTATGATAAAGGAGTAAGACTGGTGTGAAAGTCTATAATGAAGAAATTGAATTAGGATCAATGACTATGACAAAGGAGAAGGACTATGGGAAAGGACTATGGTGATTGACTTAGGAGTGTTACGGTACACCGGTAAACCAGTATAAATACTGCTCACACTTTAATTTAGTCATAATAACTGTCATCTTGCTCATGCCATGATACCATATTGGTGCTGTTGGCTAGCCTGCTTTTTCCATTTCTTCTGCACATTCACACGAAGGCTGCATGGAGCACAGTATGGCTTCTCTATGACCCAAGCTGGGAGACACAGTATGCCGTGCATCTTTTGTATGGGAGCTGCGTGTGTTGGAGCTCTACTACGCAAATATCACATCTGCATATCCTGGAGCCATAGGTTTATTGTTTTACCCAATCGTATGTTTAAAAGCATAAAAAGTGCTCCTTTGATGGTGCTTCCCATTGATAGCACCCACACTTCACAGGGCCTCCAATGTGTTTTGGAGAGGATGGCTGCATGCTCTGCGTTTGTTTTCAGGAAATGCAAGTTGAAAGTAAAAGTGAATATTTTTTTCATGTTCAGTAATACATTAGATGTTGGAGGGTGGGATAGAGCAGCCTGCTGCTTAACAATCCCTCCCCAAGAGCCTAACTAATGTTGCCCTGCATTTGCAGCACACTTTAGAAGAGCTCTGTCAGTGGCACCTGTGGTGGCTTAGCTGCTTGGGCTTCACGGCTGGACAAAGGCCAGTGCAGTCTTACTGTTGTGGGCACTACTGTGTCTGAACTCCACCCTACATGCCCGCCAGTGCCTGGCGAGTATAGCCTGTATCCAGGTTTTTAAAGTGCAGGTGATAGCAGACCTAAGAGGATATTTTCCTGTCAGCAACGTACACACACTGAGGTTTACTGAACTCGAGCGGATACATTTAAAGAATGGGGAGGTTTGGGGTAGTTTTTGGGCTTTAAGCTATTTTGAATGCTTCTAGTACACATGAATTGTTATGTCTGCAGAGACATGCCAGGTAAATGGCTCACAGAGACAGTTTTATTTTTAAATTTCCAGTGCAGTGAAGGCAATTTATGTATGCCTGAGGAAGAGGAATTTGCACTTGTTCCCCTTAAACAACAGGGGCAGGGGCAGGAGTGTCATTTTGCCCTCAACGATATTCTGCAACAAACACTTTCCTAAATCACTGGGTACAGCAGGGCTTTTGGCTCCTCTCGTGTCGGGTTCAGGCTTGGTGAAGTGTAAGCATGCATCTTGCAAAATTAGCAAGTGCTGCTCACTTCAAAGTGGAAAGGCATCATCACCGAATCCTTGATTGGGAGTGGACAGGCAAACGTGTTGGCAGGCATGGGAGAAGGAGGGATTCTTAAATATGAATGCTGAAAAGACAGCTCAGGTTAGGCAACAGTTGCTGAGATGATATATGTTTCGACCTATCTGTAATCTCGTGCCTTTTTTCTAATTCCTGTATGGCTTCTTCACTTTGTTTGGTGTGGGAATTCCTGCTCCCATAGCAACAATTAAAGTGTGGTTATGATGTGATATGATATGATGTGTTAATATGAGTCATTTATGTCATGCCTGTACACAAGTGTTTCTAGGCGCGAACACTTGGTGTGCCCCAATAGTGAAAATCAACAGCTGGCACCCATCTTGGTAGCATACAGCAGACTGTGTAAATAGCTTGCATCACTGGCTAAAGTCTCTCAGGAATGACTGGTTTATGCAATGACGCAGATGGATGTGTCAGTACTCCCTTCTGCCCCAATCCCGCCCCAGCACCCCAGTACTGTAAGGGTGAGCAACATTGAAAACGGATACAGCCTTACCACCCCATGAAGCTAGGGGTGGTTGACAATATAAGTTAAAGCTGAGTTCCATGGAACAACATGCTTATCTAAAATGAATGAACATGCAATCTGCCATTAGTGAGGTTCTGTGACACAAGTAAGAACTTAAAGTAGTTTGTAGAATGCACAAATAGTGTGCAGTATAAATAGTGCAACACAGTATAAAGGGACAGGAAGTACTTGTGTACCAAGTGAGGGATTCACTACATCACTGAGGCAGTTGGGATATAGGTAGATAAGTTGCAGAATACACTGACACCATCGTATGGCAGAAGTGAATAGACATGGCTATAGGTTACCAATATGGAAGAAAGGAAGACAGAAGTGAAGCCATTTTCCTAACATAAAGACAGCAGCAGATCTCAGAATTAGCATGGCCTTAGAACCCAAGATGCTGAATTTACAAATCCTGACAGTAGCTCACAGCCAGAGCCAAGGTCAGAAACTAAGAAAGGAGTAATATATGAAAGGAACGCAGGCACACAATAACAGTCCCCAGGAAGAGAAGCAGTGGACTCCCAAGATTAATTAATTTTAATAAGAGCACAAACAACCATTGATGTCTATGTGCACGAGATCAGTAAGATAAGTAATGATTAGAGTCCCTAGTGGTCACAAAGAACATAACACCTTCATTAGAATTAGCTAAAACCTTAATAAATAGAAGGACAATCACGCTCAAACACAGTACCCTAACATGTGGCCCAGATATAAGAATCACTGGCTATTCATTATGAGCCAAACACAGATAGGACACCTGCAGAACTCCCTCAGTTCACACGCAGACACTAGGTAGCAAACTAGGCCACGTTCAAAGCAAACAGAGGGCATTGTTGCCACTGGATGACTAGGAATATAATTTTATTGGAATTATGGCAGAGTACAGAATTCTCTCCCCCCACTTGTGTCCCACTCAGATGTTGATGCGTTGTCAAAGTGTCCAAGGTTTGGTAAACTAGATGCCAAACAATGAGATGTCCCCTTGCTACACCACTATAAAAGATAATGCCAACCAATTAGCTGTCCCTGTGATGATGTATTAAAAAACAATATCAATAGTAGGATGGGTTCAGGATGGGCTATCAGACAGACATTGACCAATACATTAACTAACCCCTATATATCCTATATGTAGCTTGAACCATTAGCCAACACAAATTCCCCATAGGCTTTGTAAACTGATACTATAATGTGACATCATTGCTGCCACAGTTGTGGTACAAAACATGCTTTTAATAGTTGACAATGTTGAAAGCTACTAGAACCAGATGCTTGTATGCTGTCTCAGCTAGCATTCATTGTTTGAATAGAGCTGTGTTTTTAATTGCACCGGAGTCCTCCATCATTGAATATTATTCTGACTTATTGTGTGAAATTGGGTGCCCCTTTCTATTAGTCGTTGACCTTCTGACTGTTTGCTTTTATAAGCACTAGTTGGAAAACAAAGGTACGTGACCCCTTGAGAGTGACTTAATTTCAAGAAATAATTTTAAACTGCACAACACAAGGTGTGCAAAAAGAGTAAGTGGTTCACTGTAACTCCTGGATCTTCACAAACATTTCAGTTAACATATTACTAGTCCTGGTTTGAAAGGAGAGTATGTGACTGCACATCCACACACACATTAAAATGTTGTGCGTGTGCACTTCAGTGGCCCCCTCAAGATAATGTATGTGAGTGATTGCCTGGAAATCTTTAATTCTGAGAAGTCTTATCAGTGGCATGTCTGCCTCAATAGCATGCCTAATGGCAATACCTGCACTCCAATTTCCCTCGTTCATAGTGTTTACTTGTGTTGCAGCGGGAGTGCAGGACCTCTTTACTCTGGTGATGAGGTGAGTCAAGATCAGATGCTGCTTACAGTCATATATGCAGCACAGCAAACTTACATTTTGAGAGAATATTGCACAAGTGTTGCAAGTAAGCTAGCTGCCTACATTGTATAAAGATGGCATAGAATGACAAGTCGTCTGTAACATAACAGCACAACATAGATTCCGAGTTAGTAAATATTGCACATGTTGATGGCATATGAACATAAGTGAGGTGCAGTCAAAATAAACTCCCCAACAATAACTTATCCAGACAGCGGGTGTTTCAACCCCATACAGCCAGTGGACATAATGAAATGCATTAGGCTAACAAAAGCTGCCGTTTATTTCATCGGCACATACTTTAACTAAAAACCTTTGCTGAAAACACCATAGCAAAAGACGGGGCAAGCAATTGATATTATAGGAAACACAACACATTGTATTGGTAATCCCTTTCAATTATCAGTGGTTGTGTCATTAAATATGTGTGCTATACCACAATAACCTTGGTATACCATAATTTAACTCAGTGGTTATCATTCTGTCAAAAAATCAATACCGTAACATGCCTGGATTGACTATGATAAAGGAGAAGGACTAGCTTTCAAGAAAATGTTGAAGGAGAAGCTTTATAATGATCAAATATAATGAGGCGATATTAACCAAGAAGGCGGGCCGACTCTGTCGGTAACGGCCTGCCGCCCAAGTTAATGGCCTAAGCGAACTAGTGGTCCCTTAACTAGAGTGGTGGTGCCATTATCAACAGGGTCGGCCTGCCTCCAACATTAATATTGACACTAGCACCCGTGTAGTTTCCCTACAGGGCTGCTATTTGTTTTTTTTTTTTTTTTTAAATATAGAACAAATGTAAACTTAACTTTATGTTGCAGATCGACTCAGGCAGTGTGTCAGGGAAGTCCATTTTCCATGTGGATGATGGTGACGTCATCAACATGGACAACAGACTTCCCAAAAAGCAGCACTGCTGGAGCCAAGATGCACCACACAGGTACGTTTTATTTTTATTTTCCAATTAGTAATGGGGAAGGGGAGCGAGGAAGGGAAGTGCCCGACTCCAATGAGAATGCTCGGAACAAGGCCTTTCATTGGTGAATACAGCCCACGTTCCGTGCATTCTTATTGGTGGATGGGATGACACCTCCCATGGTGCTTAGGAAGGAGAAGGACTAGTAAGAAGGAAGGAGACGGATTAGGACAAAGCAGAAGGACTATAGCCCGGGACCATTATGAAGGGGAATATTTATGATGAAGGAGAAAGATATGCATGAAGGACTCTGATGAAGGAGAAGAACTAGGTACTAGTTCCATACCATTGTTGCCATGTATTATTCTGCATTCACTGTCCAATCTCCCACAAAACACCAGAGATCAATAAAACATACCACATTCAGTAGCAAAAGAGGGAGTTAAATCATGCAAGAGATACGGAAGACTCCATACAACATAGGGCTTGGCGGGTATTTGAAAACCCCCCTCAGGGATCAGAACTGTTCACAGGAGCTCATCAGCAAGTACAATAGGGGCAATTTGGCAGTCTATCAGAGGCTATCAAAGCAAACTTGGGACTTCATTTCCCAGCAGGCTACAAAATCTCACAAGACTTTATTCGTCTGGACAGACATCTTGGGCAAGGACCTTTGAAAGCCTTCTCCCACTTTTCATATATGATTGGTATTCCAGAGCAAAGATAATGTCTTACCTCAGGTTCTGTTGTGGATTCCTCAGTCAGCCAGCAATCTTCACCATTGTACCAGATGCCATGCACATTTTATGCCAATGAAGAAAAATGAACAAGGACTTGTGAGTGCACACAATTATTGAACAGCATTCTGAATCAGGACCTAACTATTAGGGGTTAAATCGGAACATGTGCATGATGTATGCCTATTGACCGTAACAAATGAATGCCAATCTGAATGATAGTATGAACATCTTGTCATGGGTCTTGGCAACCCTGAATAATAACAATTAACATTAAATCTCAAAATAAAGGCAGTCATTTGTCCATGGGTAGTGTCTTGTCCTGCATGTTGCATGGACACCTGCTGCCTCATTACGAGTCCAGCAGACGTGTTAATGTCAGTTGTATTCACTAAATTCACTAAATTCAGCCAACATTACTGTTTACTAAATTCTGTCCCTAATATGATATGAATTCAATGGAGGTTGAAGTTCTGCTACTATATGCAAAATTCTACCAAACGTACAGTCCATCAAATTCACATTTTGAAGGAATACCTCTGATGGTATTTCACAGGAATATTACTGGAGATAAAGAACTCCAACAGCTTTTTATCAAGAGATACCTATCATTACCACCACCAAATAGGTGGTACCAAATATTTTAAATTGATTAAAAAAAGTGGGGCAAAAGAAAGGCATTCCTGGTGCCCCCTCTCACCACCATGTCCATGTAATGCATTATCAAAATGTACACTAGTCTTAGAAACCATTAGTGTACATTTTCAATTTGCACCTTGACATTGAAGAGGACTGGGTTGAGGAAATGCATGAGTCTGTCGGAAGCAGCTGTTTTGCAGAGAGAGAGAGTGAGATTATGGTGCGACTTGACAGTCCCCTTACGTGTTGAGAGGTCCTTTCCTCTATTCCTCCATTCGTCCATTCTGAGCTACAGCGAGCAGCGGCGAGCAGTGGCAAGCAGCGAGCCCCGAGCGAGCCCTGAGCACTGAGCCAGCACTGAGAAAGCTGGCTGTTTTGTGTTTCGTGTCAGCCTTTCCCTGTGTCCTTGTGTCTCGAGCTATGTCTCGCCTGTGTCTCGCGCCCGAGGCTTGCTAATAGGCTTGTTACAGAGAGCCACGCTGCAATGCGCAAGACCTATGTAAGTAAATAGTCGCTGGTAGCCTGTGCAGCGAGCACAGAGTTTTGAGGATAAGAGCACCAGTGTGGCCCGCTCTGTTTCATTTGCTGTACCTGCCCATCCCCTGCCACCTCCCTGAGTGTTTAGAAGGTGGCAAGGAGGAAATGATTTAATAAAGTATATTGGGATTTGGTGTCTAGTGTAACGGACCGCCCAGGGTGTTCTGATTGTCATTGACCGCATAGGTGGGGACAGCGGGTACTTCCCTTAACCCAGGCGGTCTCATAAGGCTGCAATTACCTTATTGCTACATTTGGTGGGCAGCTCACACATTGTGAGTGATGGTCTTATTGTGAAGCCCGCTGCAGAGAAAAGGGCGGTCCGTAGTTGGGAGGTTGCTGCTATATAAACTGACCATTGTGACTGGATTGTGGCAAAAAACGGTGTGAGGGGTTCCTTACGAAGGCCGGATAGCCACTTTTCTAGCCCTCTTAATTCAATCTGTCATTTATTAATAAAATGAAGCTGAAGAGTACAGCTGCCCTCGACTCTGCAAATGGTGCAGACTGGAATGGCTCATACACTGCTCCAATGGTGAGCTCTACAACCTTGGAATCCCCACATAGTGGATAACAAAGAACAAGCCAAACTAAACATCCAGTGGTTACAATAGCATTGATGCATGAAACCCTGACGAAAGAGACTGAAACACAAGATATTCAAACTGGTCAGACAGTTATTGTAAACCAGTGGAGACGAGGTTTGGAATACACAGTTACAACAAAAAATATTCAAAGGAAGATCAAAGAATATTTTGGTAAAAAGAGACATAAAAGCTCAAATGATGTGGTCGACTTAAGAGAAGGGAGCTGGGGCTCGCCAATCTTAAGAGCAGAGGATTGTCAGTTTAAGTCACACTAAAGCCCCAATGCGGGGAGATCCAACCAGCCCAGAAAATGAGGAGGAGGAGCTGGAGAATCATACCAACCACCCAGAGGACAACAGGCGATTGGCACTGGAGAACCCCACTCCTGAAGGAGAGAAGGAGAATCAGTCAAATGGTCAGGGGGACAACTCAACCCTAAAGGTGTTCAGCTTTGTGCTTAACTCATTGGTGTCAGTGTTTGAACTGTTAAAAGGAGAAGTCCAAAGCCAAGCCGGAATTCTCCTTGAACTAACGGATGAAGTAGCCAAATGTGATTCCTCATTGGTGAGGTTAAAGAATACAATCATCTCTTCCATCGCCCATATGCTAATTGACATACAAATTGAAGTGGCCAAGAAGGGGTTAGATATCATCTCTATACAGAGACTTTCCCTGGCAAACAGAAAGGAGGATGCCTCGTCCTGAGCCCAAATTCGAGACCTACTCCAGACCAAGTTCCAGAAGCCCGGTTTACAGGAGCTAGAACAGAGTGATTCTGCAGGTTCCTCCAGTACTCACGATGATAATCCGTTATCGGAGTCAACCTTGGAGCAATTTATGAGATTGGCTCAGGTGGCGGAGGCCCAAGTGCTGGAATCCGGGGAAAGGAGTGTAAGTAGTGAAGGCCAGGAAGTCTTTGGGAATATGGGGGCAGCCGGCAACTCAGATTGAATTGTTGTGAGTAACCAAAATGCCAAGAGGAGGAGGAGATTGAAAAAAAATGAAAGGGGTGAAAACAGGGCAAAAGAGCACCCAGAAAAATATTAAGAAAAACAAGGGAAAAAAAACTAAAAATCAAAAAAACCTGAAAAGTAAAAAATGCGGGAATCCTAATTTCGTGAACAACATCAACACAACAAATATCGATGTCCACCCAGATACAGCAAAATAAGTCATCCACAATAAAGGATTTGCTAAGCCAACAAATGAGCAGGGGTCTCAGACAAACACTCTGTTGACACCAAATAGAGCGCAGTTAAATGCAAAAGCACTGCACCAGAGAACAGTGGAAAGTGACCTCGCGATTGTGAGAGTAAGCGTGGGGATGCAGACAGAGTTCCTTCCCAGCTCGGGCCAAAATGCACAGAATCAAAAAGAGGTGGACTCCATTATCCCAAAACTGAAACTGGTTCCCATTTTTACACAAAGTAAGACATCTAAGAGAAGATCGGTGGTTAAGAGTGCTGATATGGATGCAAGAGGAGGTAAGTTAAAAATAGCGCCAATCTTCTTCTCAGCTGCGAAGAAAGTAGGGAGTCCACCTATCGCAAGTGAATCAACCAACTTCAAGGTTGGTGGGAAATCCATGTCAATCTAGGGGATATGGAACGGTGCAGGAAAATCAAAAGAGATTGTTCAACATGAAAATGGACCAACACTTCAAGGGAACAGGAAATTGGTACACAGTCCTCTACAAGAGGACGACCAAACTCGTTTCGAAGCCCCTAGTCTGTGGTTAAAATCTACATGAAAGAACAATCACTAATAATCCTTAAGTAGAAACACCATTCTAGCGGAGTTTAAGAAAGTAAAGAGCTTGTACCTATTTGCATCAGGGGATATAGAATACGTTAAATTCCCCGATTGTAAAAACTGATTTATGGTTGACTGGGGCTGAGCTCCACTAGGGCCTATGATGCAATTATAAAAGCTGCTGGGGCA
The DNA here is from genome assembly GCF_040938575.1 of Ambystoma mexicanum. Lineage (NCBI taxonomy): Eukaryota > Metazoa > Chordata > Amphibia > Caudata > Ambystomatidae > Ambystoma > Ambystoma mexicanum. The sequence continues at coordinate 334,201,392 of NC_090933.1, read as the reverse complement.
TTAGAAGAAAAAGGCCTAATAGTGGCTAGAGATGGCTTCGTGTTCAACTTGAATGAGTCTTTGAAAGTGCAAGGGCCTGTTCAGACAAATTCACAGAAGCAAGAAAGAAAGCCTGTTCAGACAAATTCACAGAAGCAAGAAGCCCTGGGCTCCAAAGAAAAGAGGGTAGCAGAGATATGGCAGAAACTAAGAAGGAAGAAAATGTTTTGGCTGCCCTCCCCGAAATCCTGGCCCAAGTCTTGACGAGTATAGGCCTGGGGTCAAGACAACTTTAGTCAGTCCGCCTTGCATGTAGTGAGTTGGAATACGCGGGGTTCCAGCACCTTTAGAGACAAAAAAATTAAAGATCACTTTTGGGGTAAGATGGATATTTTGATATTTCAGGAAACATGGATGGTGAATGCAATAGAAATTGAAGGCTTCAACACTCACTGCTTACCCGCAAGTAAAAAACGGCTGGGTAGGCCAGATGGCGGTCTTTTGATAGCTCTTAAAAACAGCTCAGTGAGGAATGCTAAGGTAATCTTTAAGGACAAAATTGGCATCTTCGCCACCGAAAGTAAACTTAATTTCCATATCCAAAATCCGTGGGTGGTGGTGGTAGATGTTTATTGGAACCCCGCCTCTTCTACACTCGATACATTTTTGGATATGTTGGGGGGTGTATTGTCCACAGTGAAATCAGACTTGGGTAAGGCTAATATTATCGTGGCAGGGGATTTCAATTCCATATGTATCGAGAGCTTAAATTCAAAGGAGAGTGAAAGGGGAAAAAAATTAACCAGAAGAGGGCAGAAATGGTCAGCTTTCATGAGCTCATGGGGTCTTGAAATGCTAAATGGGAGCTCGCAGGGGGAAAAGGCGCCACCACAACCTGGAGACGAGGAGAGTTAACTAGATTATATTTTCGTCAGCGCAAGCCTTTTCTCAACAACATCCACGTTGATAGTAAATCATGAGGGGGGCAGCGACCATGCAAGGTTGGAGCTATCCTTCCCAGATATTCATGGGCATCAGCAATGGCTACATAAGCAAGATCTGGAGGGAAGGGGTGAGGAGAGTCATATTAGCCAAGTATGGGCAGGGGGGGGAGGGAATTAACCAAAGCAGTAAAGATGATTCCAAACCCCTCCCTGATAGATCATTGTCATCCAGACAATTATATTCGCTTTATCTGGTCAACTGTGCCACCCAAAATGCCATCATAAGGAGTCAAGCAGCACCACCTGCATGAGTTTGATGAGGAAACTATGTTCAGAAAGAGGGAAATGAGAAGCAATCTTCGGGGACTTAAAAAACAGAATTTGGGACCAGACAGTTTCATAAGGGAAGCAAATGGTATTAGGAGTAAGTACAGGCATTGGTCAAAAAATCAATGAATGGCTAGACTACAAAAAGACCGCAAACAGATGTTGAAGATTTTGCCAAAGCTAATATGCGAGGGTTTTGGTCAGTAATGGGGCAATTGGACCAGCAATCACTGGTCTCAGAAGCCAAATGGGTTAATCATTTATCAGCTTTCTTTCAGAAACCAAGCAAGGAAGGGGAGCCAATGAAGTTGGAGACCAAATGGTCCCTGGCCTTGGAAGAGGAGGAAATTGCAGAGATAATCAGGTGCTCATCGCTATCTAAGGCTGCCGGTCCTAGCGGGTTGACGTATCAAGTTCTTAAAAACAAACCAGAGTTCTGGGCTGGGTTCTTGAGGAATCTATTTGGGGAGATCTTGCTCACAAAACACTTCCCACTGTCCTGGAAAACAGCGTTGATCATCCAACTCTTCAAAGGGGGTGGGGGGCAGGACTAACCCCGCTAGTTATCGACCGATTCCACTTTTGGATATCAAAAGTAAGATTTTTATGAGGCTGATAGTGAAGGAGCTTACAAACTGGGTTGATGGTGTTGGGGCCCTGTCCCGCTTCCAAACAGGGTTTAGAAAGGGCCTTTCCACATCGCTAAATGGGTTAATTATGAGCCTAGTGAGTGAGATCTCTGCTGAGAAAGGTGAATTACCCCTGTATGGGGCGTGGATTGACCTCTCAAAGGCATTTGATCAGATTAGCAGAGGTTTTCTGTGGGCAAAACTCAAACTGAAGGGTGTCCCTGAATCTCTATTGGTTATGTTAATTGAGTTGCATAGGGACACAACAGTAAAGGTGAAGTTAGATGACAAGGGACATCTGTCAAATGAAATGAAGGTAGAGAGAGGAGTAAGGGAGCAGTGTTTGGGAGCCCCTCTATTTTTCAATCTCTTTCTGTCCGATTTGGGGCAAGACCTAGAATCATCTGCACTGGCCAGTCCAATCCTTAATGGCAGTAAGATCTTTTGGCTGGCTTATGCGGACGACATAGTCATATTGGACAGAACATCCATAGGCCTCCAAAGACTTCTGACCAAACTGGGTAGCTATGCTGAGAAAAACAGGTTAGTAATAAACCTGCTAAAATCCAAGATTCTTGTGTTTAAACATCCAAGAAAGAAGATCAGCTTTGATAATTGGTCATTGAACGGGCAGATTATACCATGAGTGTATGAGCTAACCTATCTTGGCTACAAGATCTATGCCAGTCCGTGAAACCAGGAACATGCTATCTTTACCAAGGCGTATGAACTGAAGCCCCAAATGAAAAAAATCAAAGCCAAATACTGCAAATTCTCCATCTTGCCATTGATCAAATATTATGTAGCCAAAATAATACCGGTTATTTTGTATGGCTTAGAAGCGAAACCCTCACTCTGGAGTGCAAATTGGGCCAGAATAGAAGGTAGAATTTGGAAAGTTTCTCTTAATCTCCCTATGAGTACACCTGGTTGGAACTTGTGGTTTGAACTAGGCCTTGTCTCTTTAGTGTGCCATGCAGAATGGAAGCTAATCGCATTATATAGAGAGATAATTGGCCTCATTATGAGTCCGGCAGTAACCGAGGCGGTAAAACCACCTGGTTACTGCCGGACTCGTATTACCATTCCGCCTCCGTGATTCCCGGAATTACCGGGGCATTACAACCCCGGTGACCCGGGAATTCCGGAGGCGGAATGGTGTAAATCCCCATTCCCATTGAGTCCCTTAGGACTCAATCGGAATGGGGATCATGGAAACACCGGCACCATCTTCTGATGGTGCCGGTGTTTCCTCGTCCGCCTACAGGCGGGCGGTGTTAAACCCACCAGGTCAGACCTGGCGGGATTGACGCCTCCGCCTGCAGGAGTCGTGATCACCGCCACCGTTTTTTCCATACCGGGTGAGTTGTAATGAGGCCCAATGTCTCCTAAACCAGATTCCCTGAAAGAAAATGTTAGAGGTCACTTGAAAGGCTCAAAAGCCAGAATCTTGAGAGGGTTGGATTTAAAAGCAAAAAACATACTGGACAGAGTAAATGTAGATCTTGAAACTCTGATAACTAACCCTCTTAAGGTAAAACGGGATTTGGAGCGGTTAGACTGGATTAAAACCATCTCTTTGGTGAGAAGCTCTAAGCCACGTAATGCGTTTCTGACAGCAGAAAAAAAACGTAGGCCACTTGCCACGTTACTTAGTAAAATACCCTGACCCCAGAATAAGATCCAACTTTTTACGGGTGAGACTGAACTTGGTCCCCACTGGGGAGGTCTTGGCAATAAGAAAGCAGGAAGATCTTGAGGTCAAACTATGTAAAGTATGCTCCGATCCAAGACTCCAATCACTTCGACACATCCTAATGGAGTGTGAAGGGACTTGGTCCCTGAGGCTAGCGAAATTAAGAAGATTCACACATAAGGGGGTTGGTCTTGTCTCGGAGCATCTTTGGGAAAGAATGATTGCAGGCCAAGAAATTCAGCTAACGGCAACAGTGGTTGAAATATCGAGAAATCTGAACCGGTTAAACTAATTATGTTGGGAAATGACGTGGTCAAGGTTTGAGGGGTTGAGAGTCAGGTTGACTCACACTAAGGAAAACTAGATCATGTGAACATGATTGATGAATGCTGGGTAAAGGGGAAGGTCAAATGTATTCTCTTATTGATTGGAACGCAATTCGTGGGAATGTTAAATGATATTGGTTGATTAATAATGGTAAAGGTTCTAATTAAATATAAACAAATGTCTTTTTGTGAACCAAATACAATTTAAAAAAAATGCATGAAAAATACCTTGTAGGTTTTCCACTGGTTGTGGTAGCATTGCTGGAAAGCAATGGTTGTATTCAGGAAACATCACCTATGCCAGTGGTAACATCTACATTGAGAAGCGTTTGAGATATAACACCAGCATAAGTGTTCCAGTAGTAGTTCTCCAAACAAATCTGCTAAACTTATAACAAGGCCTCACATCTTAACTACAGCAAACACCGCACAATCAGAAAGGGACATGCCAGCTTGAAGCCTGAAACATTGACAGCAGTTGTGTATATTAAACACCTTTAGGAAAGTAAGTGTCATTTCCTATAACTATGCAGCAACTAGTTCACTGTACACAGCACTTCTTCAAGTTAGTGAGAGCAGTGAGAAAAGGCTACACATGTACAAAAGGAAGTACAGAGATGTAGTTCTCATTACAGATCATTCTTGAAAGTCTTTAAAGACAAGAGGCTGTGTCAAGTGAGGGTCAGAAGCTAAAATCTCTCACCAAGTCCCCTGTCCCTTTTGGGGTCAGGGTTAACTCTGCATGATAGCAGGCATTAACAAATACAGAAGTGGTGTAGGAGGTTTAGAAACTGTTGTTGTGATATTTCCCCATAAGTCAGTTTATATGTATCACAAGTACAACAGAACAAAAAACAACCTAGAAGGACTAGGATGAAAGAACAATGATTAGGAGCAGGAATAGGATGAAGTACTTTAATGATGTACTATGATAAAGGAATATTTTGAAGAACATGGTTTAGGATGAAAGACAATGACGAAGATGAATGATTGGCCTGAAGCACTTTGATAAAGGAGAAGGATCAGGATGCAGACTATGAGGAAACAGACGAACTATGATGAAAGAAAAAGACTTAGATGACAGAGAAGAACAAGGACAAAATAGAAGTACTATGATGAAGTTCCATGGTAAATGAGAAGGAGTGGGATAAATGACTATGGTGAAATAGAAGGATAATGGCAAAGATAATAAACGAGGAGAATTACTATTATGAAGGTATTGATGAGTGACTATAAAAAGGGCTTTAATGAAGGACTATGTTGAAGAAGATTGACTAAAATGAATCTCTATGATGAAGGAGAAAAACTAAAATGATGGACTAGGACAAAGCATTATCACAAAGGACAAGGACTTGAACAGCCAAACATGATGAAACAGAGGGGCTGGGATAGGGGCTCTGATGACGTACTATGCTAACATAGTATGACAAATGAACATGATAGGGAGAATCAGGAATTATTCAAACCTTACAGTGCATTTCATGTTACTGTTTCCTTTTACCCTGGCCCTCAACTGTACTTAGTTTGATAATTTAATATGAACCATCAATATATAGGTCACGGTTTGACTTCTTGGGAATTAAAACTAGTACTACTTGATGTAAGGTACGCTAGTTGATCTAGCTCTCTGTTGCTTTTGCAGCAGCACAACAGAGATTATAATGCACTTTTTAATATGTTGCCCAATCTGTTCTTATGAAAAGGGAACATTTTTAAACAACATCTTTTGGGAGAATGTAATTGTAGATGTTGTCACCATGCTTTATTATTTTTATTGGGCTTGATTAACTGTGCATCAGTTTGTCCTAGTGTTGATGGTCATGTTTTCAAGTTGAGTGAAAGCTTCCTATAGGAAGCACTACACATAAATGGGAGTTAAAATGCTTATTCAGGATTAATCCCCACAATTAGGAGTATTCATGACATTGAACTTTGAAAGGGGTCTCACTTAACAGGCAGATTATGAAAGAACATTGTTACACTTTACAGATTCAGCAGAATCTCCACCACCCTTATTACCCACAATCGGCAATTGACAGACACAACTGCACGTAAAAGATAAAAATCACAAAAATCTGTGATCATGCTAACCTAAAATTGCCTGATGCTATACCTCTAGTTGTAATGAGTATGAGAAGTATCTGTAATAAAAGAAGTGGAGTGAGGGCATGCACTATTTTAATTGGCCTGCCAATATGCCTTCCTGAATCACCACTTTTGCCTCTAGCCAATATATACTAGTCTGATGATAATGATGTTTTCCTATGCTGCAAAACACATCAGAAATATAATATATATCCATTTGAAGACCAATTGCAGAACTCCAAAAAATAGCCATACCAATTGGGCCATTGCCTGTAACCCAGAGACTTTGGGGCTCATTGCAAGTATGGCGGTTTGGGAAGAAATTGGCGGTAACATCATTACTGCTCCTTTCCCACTATGTCATAATGTGAGTTTGGCCCTGGGGTGGGGGATTTACCAGCAGCATTATACTGGAGGTAAAGCCTCCCACTTTCCGTAAATAGTCTGTGAAACCAGTGGAATTAGCACAGCAGTAAATCAGCCAGTGGTAATTCCATCAATAATGCCCCATTGAGTCTAACAGACTCTCAAACTCAAAGAATGGCGCTAATTCTGTGAGACCACGTGGTGGTAACAAAAATTCTATTGGGCAGGATTTACTTGCGGAATACCACCCAACTCATAGTGAGCCCCTGTGTGTTTATAAAGTTATATCAATGCAAGAACTTGCTTGCATCAAGGTAAATTAGCCAGATCTTACTTACATTGCTGTTCTTAATTGGCGGAGCAATTTGTTTGGTTATTTCCGATAACATATAATACTTCTCTGTGCTAATAAGTTAAACGACCACCAGTAAGTTATTACTATTAAGGACAATTATTTTGGACAATTATTTTGTTGAAAATCTCAATGAAGCCAATTCACATACCACTAAGGATACATTTGGAAAACGATATGCTTTACTTGTAATTGTTTAATAAATATGAAAACTGCACAACACACTGCCAACAGAGGATTTTTATTTGAACAAACACACCCACATAGATATTTTTTTTTAGCTGCTGAAGCGTTTGAGCCCTGCATTTTCCAAAAGATCTTACTAACAACGAGCTCCCCATCAAAGGTTTTGGGTGTGCCTGTGGGGATAGGCCTGAAATGCTTTTACTGGTTAGCAGTCTGGAAATATTGATGGCTTTCCCGAGACCAGGCGAGACGTTTTGTGTGTAGAAAAAATGGTAAATTCTACAAACAGATTATGAAAAACAGGCAGCCTCGAGAGCTTGATAACTATTAAATAGTTACCACAGAACAGTTGAAGTGGTGGTTGTGATGGAAGCAATACTCCTTTGTGATCTGGCAGGGAGGTACCAGTGGGTCAGCCACCTGGGAATGGGGAACTGAGTATTATTAATGTTTTCTCCCTGGAAAAACCCTTTATACATACATGTGTCATCTAGATGTTATGTTCTGGCCTCCAGATGTTATGCCCGCTCAAACTGGCTCGTGAATGAACAGGAACAGGAACCTCTTTCTGAAGCAATGACTAAAGCAACTAGCCAGGTTTTATTTAAAGCGCATACTGATAACCATTGGATTGTGATGATCAATATGGAAGAACATCAAGGGTCCAAGAACATGCATATGACTGATCTGACAGCATACTTTTCAAATTGCCTTTATTTTTCACATCATTGGAAAAGATTGTAGAGGTTAATGTAATGGCCTCAATTGGGTAATGTACAGATCAAGGTTTTTGATAACCCCACTAATGTTACTATTGAAATCATTGTTGTTGTTTATCTTAGTAGTGATGTAGACATGGTAGCTGCACCTGGTCCCTGTAGGTTAGAAGATGAGCAGAGACCTTTTCTATGATTACCAACATACTCGCTAATGATACCACTGTTGAAACACACTCTCCAAATGCCATGTCTTTAGGTCTTACTCATATCTTATTATTCTGTACATGGCTGTTGATGTACTTTATCATATCACAACCACTGCACACTTTAAGAACCTCGCTACTTAGGGAGAACAATTATGGCATGTGTCACCGACAAAAGAAATAAAGTTGCCAGACAGACAGATGCTCCCCAATGCCACTTTAGGAATGATCAAAAGTTTCCTTCCCCTTTCAAGCTTTTGTGCAACACCATATAAGCAGGGCAGCAAACCATTATAATGTTTAACGGAAAAATAAGGCATGTCTCCAGAGCTCTGGTCCTCTCCAAGCTGGACTACTGCAACAGCCTCTTTCTCAATCTCCCCCTTTCCTCCCTTCTCCCCCACCAGCTAATCCCGAATAGTGCTGCAAGAATGATAATTGGCCTTAAGCCCACGGACCATGGGGGGCATGTCTCTCTCCTCGGCTTGTGCCTCCCTTTGGAATCTCCTCCGAGCTCCTCTCAGACTTTAGCTGGACCTCCTTAAATTCCAGAAATTGCTCAAAACTCTGCTCTTCTCTACCTCCTTCCCCCTTTCCATTCCCTGTTAATCACTCCACTGCTGCTCTGACTGGGGCCTGATCCTCATGCATTCCATTGGATCCCAGGCCCTCCTTGCCAGTCAATACCAGCATCCCTAGCACCACTCCACTGCCCTGCAGTCCCCTTCTTGGTGGTGCTCATTCCACCCTGAGAGATGCCTTTACCAGAATATAACCTGAGGTTCTCCTCCTGGCTGCCCTCAGCACTTCCCTCCGGGACCACTCCAGCACCTCTCCACTGCTCTGTCCCTCATTCCATCCCCTTCCCCTGCACTTCTCCAAATGCACTTGCACGGCCAAATGTCACAAGGCCTAGCAGGGCCACAACTGTATATTGCTGTTTTTTGCCATTGTTTTTATTTCCCCTGTTCCCTTCCCATTTACGTTGTGGTGCTTTGAAACACAATTCTGCCATATAAAGCACCTTACAAATGCTCAATAAATAAATAAATAAATAAATAAATAAATAAATAAATAAATAAAGCTGGGAGACTTTTCAATAAGTAATTTGGTCTCTGTAACTCAGAACTTGCTAACATATTTGATATTTAACATCACTTTTGCAATTCGACAAGACTGTTAAGGGCCATCTAAAAACTACCACTGATGTCATTGCCCATCCTTCTTGGCTGAGAGCAGCTACCAACAACTCTGGAGCACTGTCTGACCTGTGACCTTGGTGAACATTGTTTTTCTTTTTTTTACTTTGGAAATGTAAATCCTCCAAATTAAGATTCTGCTTTAAAGAGTGTGAGAAAGTTAATTCACATCATATGAGGGTATGCTAATAGGCAGATGTATGTGGGTGTTCTATGACTTCTTTCAGGTATGACCTTCTTGGTAATAATGTGGCAATATACAGGGATTAAGGTGAGCACTTATACACTCTCTTCCAATGCTAAATATATTAATAGTGAATTCAGTGTATTTTGAAAGAGTTAAGACAACGTTTATTACGAGTACGGTGGTGCAGGAAAAAATGGTGGTAATGAAAAGGTAACTCTGGTACCACTACATTAATGCCACATTTACCACACTACCATACTACAACTTTGGTTCTAAGGTGGAGGATTTTCCTCCAGTAAAAAGCTTAGGTTAATCTTCCACTTTACCATAAAAAAACAGCAAAATTGGCGATATCAGCACTGGTGGTAATTCTGCTAAAATTCCTCAGGAGTCCGATGACTTCAAAAAATGAGGATTTAAACCAGTGCCATTTGTAATCCAATGATAGATGCACGGGACCAAGTGGTGGTTGATGGTGAATCTGTGTAGCAGTATTTCAGCAGATTTAGCACCAAAATACTGCCAAACTTAGAATGAGGCCCGGTGGCTTCTTTATGTAGGCCCAGCCTCAGTTACATGGGCCTGCAAAGTCTGTAATGTGTTTCATGTATCCTCATGGTTCTCCTAGGATCAATTGCCATGCTCAATTACTGGATTATTCTACTACATTTCTGCAAAAAATATTTTTTTAAAAAAAGGGGCCTGTCATTGTATGGCTCAACAGAAATAATAGCCAAACAAGACGGATTCTCTCTCCTGAGGCCACAGTTTACTATTTTCAGTTAAGAGAGGACACTGATGATGTGATTCCTCAGATCATCCACTAAATATGAACAGACTCATAGGTTTTCCCAGAGAAGGGAAAAAGGTTTCTGCGCTGTAATCCTGAAAAAGAAATACTATTCTTTAGGTGGAAATTTTCCAAAGCCTATGCAATCAGGATGTTTTAAAGGTCCCCTGAAGAGCAGTAATCTATTTTTTAAGTGCCGCTTAGATGGTAATTATGTCAGAGATTTTAGCAACAAAATGGTGATACATGCCTGTGGTGTTCCACATTGATGCATTTACACATGGACAAAGAGGAATCGGCAAACCATGATGGAGTGAAGCTGTGACATCCACATATTGCAAAGACCACCTGTATCCAGAGTCCCTACTGCAGAAGCATGTGTAGATGTGCCCAAGCAGGGCCCGCTTAGCGTGCGCTACATACTTTTCCCTTGTGGGATATATTGAAATAAAGACACAGCACCAGGTTGCAGCCATAATACATATTGTTTTTAATGCTATGTATGTTTTCTGTGCATTAACCTGTACTGAAAGATCCAGGCCACAGTGGGTGTCTCCCTGGGGAGCATGGCTTTGAGCGACCCCCCAGGTTTGCAAATCTGTCATGCACCAGGCTACATGTGTGGGTATAGTCCAGCATATAGTTTGGCCCAAGGCCACATGCATTGAGGGTACGACGATGTTACAACGCAGTTTTTTCACAGAGTGTTGTGCTGAAAACATTTGGCAGAAAGTAGAATCGAAAAATATGGGGGTAAGGGGATATGAGAGGCAGGAGGGTGTGGGCAAAAGATTCAGAAAACAAAATACCTGGTGATGTAAGAACATAGAACCGCCTGGAGCCTAACATCAAGGTCCCCAGGCTGCATACCTGGGGTGGTCGAGAGTTAATCCAAGAATCCAGAATGGTCTGAATCAGGTAACAAGTCTGTGCCTCCATGATTGCCTGCCCCAGAGCCGAGCGGGGCGAGTCTAAAAGAAAACTCCTCTTTTGCCGCTGTTAATATGAAAATGCAACAGCCTAAACGTAAAGGGAAATACAGGCTGCCAGAATACTCGACATGAGGGTTCCATGTTGTTTTAGTGTCTCTGCCATTTTAAATTAGTTCTTGGGCCTCATTACAAGTCCGGCTGTAACCCTGCCAGTGCTACCAGGGGGTTGCCGCTGGACTTGCAATATTTACCAGCACCTGGCGTGCCGGAAACGCTCAGGTATTACAGGTAATTTGTTAATCCCCATTCCCATAGGAATCAATGGGAATGGGGACCACGGTAGCACTGGCACCATTAATACCGGTGCCGGTTCATCCATGAAACTCTGCGGGCGGGTGCAGTTCCGTCCGCCAGGTCTGACCACAGCCGTACTGTGTCGGTCTGGTAACAACAGTGCCGGTAAGCTTACCAGCACCATTGTTACCGGACCGGCACAGTCAGAATGAGGCCCCTTGCTCCTGCCGCCTTCAAGAGAACTTTACAAGTTGCCGAGCATGTGGTGGGATAGCAAGGCAGTGCAAATATTATTCATATTACAAATATAAGGTTCCTGTTATCCTTTCTCATGAAGCTTTTTACAGGGAGTCTGAGCACATGGAATAATAACGATATATGTCTTTAGCATTTTTCAAATGGAAATAGTTGCAAAAGACATGTTCTGGTGTGAACTGGTCCTCAGGTTGAGACACTGGCAAAATACTGACTCAGGCTGTGGATCTGCTGCCCTCTATTGAAGTCTTTGGACTGGCAAGTTTGTGGCAGAATGGCTTGGTAACACAAATAATACAAGAAATTACTTCTCAAAAGTGGGTTCTGTTTGGGTGTATTTTCATATTTATGACAAATCACCTTCCCATGTGAGACTCCAAGCACTTATTGCTGGTCATGTGGATTATTTGTCTATGTTCCTGAGTGAGTGGGAACGTTTTTCCCATTCACCCTTTCTTTTACTCTTTCTATGAGAGTCATTTTTGTGACCATCCATACTTTATTGTGGAATCATGCTTTCCTATAACTTGTTGGGCATCTGCATTTTACTATTTAATTACACATCACATTCTGTGCAGTGTTGTTGGGGAATCCTTTGGGCATCCTTTTCTATTTTCTCAGATTTATCTTGTGTGAACTGCTGTTCCCAAGGGTAGAAGGATACTTTTATTTGTTCTATAATTCCCAGTGTGAGATACCTTTCAGGCTGGTGGCAGGTGGCTGGTGGCAGTGGATGTATTCTTCTAACTATTTAGTGGTTTTTACTGTGTTCACAGCTGCGGTAAAGCACACAGGGGTCACCGCCTAGAATAGTGACTGTATTCTTTTTTCACCATTTCTTGTGTACTTGTCCTTTCTTGGTCCTTTTTCTGCCGCTCTGGCTGGGGGAGGCCATAGTTTGACTTTTGTCTTCGGCGGGAGTTCTTTGAGAAGCCCACCAAGGCCCCAAAGTATCTGTGAAGACAGGAAATGGGAAAGGAGTCTGAAACATCTCAGTCCTTTGTCTTCTGACATGCCTGCCTGGAACCAGTTGCAGCTTGTGTACTATGTGCATGTGTACTGATTGGCTGGGTTCCTGGATAAATGGCTTGGATCTGGAAGCTGAAGACAAGTTGACCACTGGAGCTGAATCCAATGAGGAGGGAGAAGAGAAAGCTGATATAGCTACTTCCAGTGACCAGAAATGCCTGTTGTTTAACCACTGCATATGCTGACCCCTTCTTGCATGCAACAGAGGAGTCCTGAAGATGATAACTCTGATGCTTAAACTAATGGGACCAATCAATCCTAAAACTACCTGCATTTTGAGCCACGCCATGATGAACTGTGACCTTCCTGGGCTTGAGTCTGAGTGCTGTGCATCATCTTCTGAAGATCGAATCTTGATGAAACTTTGTTGGACACCTTATTGACCACGAGAAGCAATATTCCACTCCTTGAAGTCCCCTCACCAGAGTGCTGTACCTAGAAAGTGAGGTATATCGTTCAGACAACAACCATTTTTAATCTGGTACCTTAAAACGGGTGCCAAATCCACAGAGCCATGAGAAGCACTGGTAGCCTTCCCTGTTGACTGCTGCTCCAAATTCCCATCCAGTCTCCTTTCTTTCATCACCACGACCAAGAATCCAGAGATCGGGAGCTGTGCTGCTGCATCATGAAGGTGCCTGTCTGCAACATCTTCTTCACTGCTGAGGTACTATGTGGCTTGAGGTAATACTTACCTAAAGTCATTGTGTCGCTCCTGCATGGCTAGGGTGGTGATTTGTGTGTTTCGGAGTTCCCCCATGCTGTCCGCTCTGGCCAAAAGCTGGAAAGCATACAGGGAGCCTTCTATGAAGTCCCTGAACACTTTTGCAGACTCTAAAATATGTTAATTACTTGTTAGATGACAGCACCTCTGAAACTCTGACTTGCCTACAGTTTGTGCCTCGTCCTGTCCTGTCTACAGCTGGCCCCTGGACTACCAGTGGCCCCTTCTGCCTCTGAGAACACTCATGCCTGCCATAGATTATGGAAGAACTTTGAAAGTAGAAGGCCTCTGTGAAGAAATTATAACCAGTGTTGCAAAGTACTTACTTGCTATGTGTTGGTCCTGTAACTGAATGTTCAGAAATAGAATAAGTTACACGTGTTACAAAGTTATTACTTACCTTTATAGTGCATACCCTCATTCTGAAATGTTTTATAAAGTTATTTACTTACCTTTGAATTGTGTTCCGTTATTACATTATTCCAGAAAGCAGTGTTAGTAGTATAACTGTATTATTGCCTGAAACAGAATAAGTGTAACTGTAACTGTTTACTACCCATAGTGCTTACTTATCTTGAATTGCATACTGCCATTCTAAATGTGTAACCCTGGGTTTTACTCACCTTGCATTACATTCTACCATTTTAAATGTGGTTTGCACTTTGATTTACTTACTATAAGTATTGTGTTGGTATTTATATTGTGTTTGTGACTTCTAATAGTACTTACTTTTCTAAAGAATTCTCTACACCTTTATTTTTACAATACATCAATGTAAAACTGTTTCTTTTGACCATAAATATGCTACACGTTATTTGTAGCTTCCAGCAGCCCTCTCTCCCTTCTAAGATAAGAATGGCTGCTCTGCCATAGCTACCACTTTACTGGGTAGTGCAGGCCTTTACTAAGAGTTGGAGTTGTGTCTTGTACTATGTATCATTGTATATAGTCCTTTGGTTGGACTTTAGAAACACTGTCCTAAAAGGGTATCTGTTACAGGTTTTTCTATGAGGTTTTCTCTTTCCAAAGGAAGATGAACGCCCAACAAACTAATAGTTTCTGTCCTTGGCATAGCTGGAAAGGTGAGCAATAGGGACAGCAACATGTAACAATGTGGTAGTTGCAAAGATACTTTTCACAGTGAGGGAGATGCAAGGCCTGTGAACCATATATGGTGCCAGATGTCATCTGCGCGGGTGAGGGTGGATTCAGAATATCACTTGTAATGTACTAATCAATAGAGTAGGCTAATGTAGCGTTTATACAATGGCGAGAGCCAGTAGAAGAATATGGATTTGCATTTACTTAATTGCTGGAATATATATTGTAATTTTTGTTTTTTCTCTAAATATACAGTAGCCCGATGTGGGCAGGTCGAGAATTCTGGCCGTATATTCCTTGTGATCCAGGTGTAGAACTAAGCTCCGGCATGCAGGCACTGAGTAGTGATAGGTCAGTACCCACTAGCCAGAAGTGTGCTTTGGGTAAAGCAGTGAATGATGGCAGCATCCCCATGACAACAGGGACACTGCCAAAAGAAACAAAGCACGGTGTGGTGGGGCAGTGACACAGTTGGCCTACTCAGGGAATGGGACACAGATGAATGTCAAGTGTGCGGTGGGGTGCAGTGGTGAGGGAGGTGGCCCCCAAGGGCATTACGCCACCATGAAGAACAACATGTGTCCCACCAGCATGGCAGTGTTGTTAGTGGCCCTCCAGTGGGCATGAAACTGCATAGGTGATCCTGGTGGCCACAGAGCCGCAGCAGTCGGTAGGCAGCCCCATATTGCTGACAAGGCTACCTGAAGAGACCTTTGATTGGCATAGGCAAAACAGGGAAATAGTGTCCCATGTGGTGGAAGTGGCACTACAAGGAGAAAGACAGTGCCTGAGCAGACCCAATCCAAAACCATTGTGTGTCATTGTAATATATATATATATATATATATATATAATTCAGTAAAAAAAACATTGTTAAAGGGACGTTATGGTTAAGTTGTGCTACTAAAAACCTATGATATTCAGTTAAAAAACTTTGTTAAAGGGACTTTATGGTTACAAGTAAAAACAAAAACCCCTGAAATTCGCCAGTTATGGTAAGCTAAGCAACCATCACTCGTGCCACCACCGTGCACTCCTAAGACTAACACCCAGGATATCAAAGATGACATCACAAATGTAATTGATGACATCACTGATGACATCACATATCTGGCCCACTTGTTTTTGTTCACTGACATATATACGCCAGGTGGTTTAGTTCACTGACAGTCAGATTATTAACATTGAAAAAGGTGCTATATATCTAGACGTTAACCATGTCATATGTTCTTCAAGTACTTTCCTTAGGGCTTGGTGTCAGCTCATGGTGCACATACATGGGGAAATGAGCAGGCCTCAAACACACAATTCATTTGTATACATGCAGATAAACTTTAATGTCATTAACATTTTCTAATGATGCTGTTTCTTTCTTCCTTACTTTCATTTCCCTGTATGTGCTTCTGATTTGTATGCATTGTGGTTATTCATATGTATTGTTTGTACCAGCACAAGTGTTGTAAGTCTTGAATTGTTAGCTATTTATTACATTTTTAACATTACTCAACATTCTGATAAGGTATTATTTATTATTGTACTATCCAAAATTACAAGATTATAAATAGCGTACTTCTATGGTGCATGCTGCAGTCATTGCCTATGTTTATATATGATTAGGTTTCTGTATTAACAACAACACTCCAATATAATGATTTTAGATGAGTACATTCTTTAATAGATTAAGTACTTCACAATAGGTCTCCCGATCACCCCTCACATATTGTTACCAACAGCATAAACACAACTCCTTGTAGGGACTTTTCATCAAAATGTATTTCACATGCGATGTCATCAGTGATGTCATCAATGACATTTGTGATGTCATGTTTGATGTCCTGGGTGTTAGTCTTAGGAGTTCACGGTGGTGGTGTGAGTTATGATTGCTTAGCTTACCATAACTGGTGAATTTCAGGGGTTTTTCGTTTTTACTTGTAACCATAACGTCCCTTTAACAACGTTTTTTCATTGAATTACAATATATGTATACTTTTCTTAATTCGGCATAGAGTTTAAACTAACGATTAGCACACACATCAAACAATCTCAAAAAAGGCAAAAAGAACCTAGAAACTGATACAATTCCATATGGTCATGGATGACATTTTAAAGAAATATTAGTGTTGAACCTGGGTGAATCTAGTTATTGTCGACATACACCTACATTTTGCACTCCCCATAACCACATAAAAAAGTCAACCACACAGAAAAATAGGACTTGAGTTACATTGCCAAAATTAATCTTCAGATAGTAATAGGTTAAAGCTTGTTCCGGTATACAGTCGTCAAAAACAAACTTACATAATATTCAGTCTCCATTCTCTTCCCGTAATTCAGTCCGATCCGCTCGAATCAAAGAATCTTCATTAATTGAATTTACATGTTCCGTACACACTTTTGGAATGCATAATCTTATCAAATGTTCATTATTACAAACCTCCTCTCACTCACTCTTTACGGAAAAAACAATTGACCCTTCTACTTTCAGTCCCATGCGTGGGCTGCCTTAGCTCGCAACCAAAAAATCAAAGCTAGTGACCTTCACTCAGAATCTAAATACATTCTCACTTTGCAACAACACAGCTCAACGCACCCATGAGAACTCGTATTGTCATACACGTGCACGGCCGCTGTTTCCATCAAACACTGCAGGTGGCTGCCTCAGATGCCAAAATCTAGGGGCGCCAATCTGACTCCAATATCATTTTAAATACATTGTAGCACAGACACATTACTCCTTCGCCGGTACTTCATGCACAATATATTGAGAAATACCTCCAAATAGGGTGGCCAACTTTGTCATATCCCTTTGTGGGGCAAAAGGTGTTGAAGACACTGCGTCAATCACCTAGCACAATCAATGCATTGCACTCGAAACTACTGACATGACCGCCCTGCAAGCCTGTCACATCAGTAGCTGCGGTTGCAATGCAATGCAATAGGACTCTTATTTACAGATTAGCTGCCACTTGCCAGCCACTGTTATTCCCATTCGCAGGAAATGTATGTATATGACCCTCCTCCCCGCTCAGCCCCAACCCCCAGCATGACTAATTGTGACTCCTGACTTACTCTGTTAGATCACAAATTGTGCTCGAACAGAGCATTTCGGGACAACCGCGTCCCGCAGAGCCACTCGGCAAACTACAGGACACAGGCTCCAATTGCGGGACAATCGTGCAAATTACGGGACAGTTGCCCACCCTACCTCCAAATATACCGTATGACTTGCGTGACAAAAAAACACCACTTTTTTGCTTCTTGCTGCCACATCCCCAACCCTCACCTCCCCAGACAGTATTTGATAACTTTAACAAGTGCAATGTTGTGTTTTTTTCTATGTTTTTGCAACAATGTCCACTAACACCAAAACACGGATCAAAGATGGTGGGCGCATTGAAACAATCTGACGCACTTCACGCTCTCCACCATCCAATCAGCGAACGCGTCACATGTCTGCCGACATGACGCGCCCGATTACCCAATCAGTGTCCTGCCCGCGGAGCGAACAGGGAAGTGTGTCCACGAAGTGGACATAGATATCACTAATTTTTTAAGACCTACTTTTTGATTGTTTAAAAAATAACTACTGGACGGATTTTCACCAAATTTACAAAAGCACACTTTTGGGACAAAACCGCTGCTCCTGCCGCAAATGTGGTGAACATCCGTCCAGCGGTTTCCTCTGTAGCCGTGTGCAAAGTTTTCCCCCCATTCAGTCTATGGGAAAAAAGAAGAGTCCGCCATATACTTTTTTTTTACAAAGTTTGTTGAGGATTTGTCCAGGCGAAGCGGAGTTATAAGCCACCCAAAAAGTGAAGTGCTCTTCCTGTAGAAACAGCAACTTAACCATAACTACACGGCCACTAGTGTGGCCGTGTAATGTATATTTATATGTGTATTTTTATAATTATACTTTTTTATAGTTACACTTATTTAGATGGTAGTGCATGTTATTAATTTAATAGGGGATTATATTTGGGTAGGAGGTTAGGTAAGATTTGAGAATAGATGACAATATGTTGTGCTGTGCCCTGGTATGAGCGGGACAGGAGAATTGAAAGCCTGCCAAAGACCACCTAGGGAATGGAACCATCCATCCGGGCATCTATTTCCTGTTCCCTACCTCACTTTGGGTGGAACCAGTTAGGATGCAGGGGTCTGTTCCATCGGCTCACCCTAAAGGTCTACCTATGACCCCTCCAAGTGAATATGGGCTGGTGGAGTAGATCCCTCAGAGGGAAATCATGCCTGGGGAACCAAGAAGAGAGGTTTGAGAGTGAGTTATGTTTATGCTGAGTTTTTATAAATAAAGTGGAATCGCCATTGGGATCCCTGAAAAAATGCACTTTGGTGTCTCTGTCACATTTGAAGGAATAAATGAAGTACTCAGGGCACAGGCTGTATCCTGTTGTTAACATCTTATAAATTGCAAGTGGTGGAGCAGCCCGTGTTAGGCAGAATCATGTGCAGTACCCTTTTGGAAAACCACACAAAATTAGGACTACAAATGACAGCACAAATTCACCTTTGGTACAATCCTGTACTTCACAGTAAAGTGGTAACGATGGCTTAGCAGCCAGACTTATTTCAAGAGTAAAGTGAGCAGTATGAATAGTTACACAAAGGACAGCAATTATTATGATTCAAACAAACACTGACTCAAGGTTTCAGAGTAAAAGAATATACATTTATTTACACATCAGTTATAAAACACTTCACTATTATCCAGCAGTTGAAAAATCATGTTTCTGATACACTACACCGCACCCAATAGATTCTGGACAAGTTAGGTTCAAAATGAAGTGTGAGCAAAATGGCACTCCAGTAATTTAAAAGGGAGGGGAAGACAAAGTTAGACAGAGGTTGAGCAGCACCAACAAGTAAGTAAGCATGGCAATCTAGAAAAAGGAACTAAAGTGAGGAAATCAAATCAAGAGGCCAGGGCCAAAGTCAATGGGCCCTGGCCTCTTGCAGAGGATCACACAGTTCAGGGTAGTTTGCGGTTAAGTCTTTGCCAAGAGTTCAGAACAAAGTTGGTCGGATGAAAAGTTACATTAAAGAATACAAAAGGACACGTCCTCGGATTGGTGAAAAATTTCACACACTTTCACCACGGCTGGACGAAACGAACAACCAGGTTAGCACAATACCTTTAAAGCAGAAGAATGCTGTAGCTGAGGCAGACGTTCCTGGCAGGTCCTGCAGGCTCAAGGCTCCTGAAGCGACTGTCGGACTGACAAGATGGAGACAGACTGGAGGGTCCTTTACTGCCCAGGGAAGAAACCAGCAGCAGAGCAAAGCGACAAATGAAAGGTGTGCTCCCTAAAACCCAAGCAGGGTTCGACCTTCCTGGCTATCCGGTTCACTGTAACTGTGCACAGCAAATTTGACCAGAGGAGGGAGGCCTGGCTTGCAGTTAGACAAACTGGTTGTTCTCACCAGCTCAAGGGGAGAAGATTCCTTGCAGATCTTCCCTGTCGCTGAAGTTTGGCGATTCGGACCCGCAGCAGGGCTTTACCGGGAGGTTCAGTCAGGGTAGAGGTCCTCTTCTGTCAGCTTCTCTTCGGTTCTCTCGATCCAGTGGCAACTCTGCCTTGTCAGTCCCAGAGACCTGCTTTTTATGCAGTTATCCCCCTTTCACACAGCCTGGCTGTCAATCACACAGCAGGTGGCTGTCCCGCCGGGACAGTCACCACAGCCAATCATACCAGAGTGTGACATGGGCCTCCAAGGAGACCTTGTGCGGGGAGGCTCAAACCCCTCCCTCACATCGTACCCCCCTCAGACATACAGCCGCCTAAGGAGGGCTTCTGTGCAGAAGCCCGCAAATGGCTGGTGAACAAAGGAACCAAACCTGGTTTGGCGTGCAGAGTAAAACACGAGAAAGACTTTTACAAAAAGAAATGGCGAATAAACCCAGCCAGAACCGTATAAAAGGAAATATGGTCCAGCAGGTTTAAGTTTGAGGCAACCAAGATAGCCTAAAACAATATCAAGTCTATTTAAAATAACTGTGGTAGGAAAATTAGGGTAGTTACCACTGCCACCAGCCAAATCTTAATGAAAAGGGAGCGTAACAATGTTCCATGAGAAACAGATTAAAAAGGGATAACTATTAACCCTTTCCAGAACTCTATGAAAGATAGTTTATACTGGGTCTGTGAGTTTAAAAAGCCTAATAAAGTCAATGTCAACTTTACATGTTCTAGGAGACAGTAGTCAGTCCGAGAAAATGGAGTCTGAGTTCAGAAGTGGAAAAGACAACCCAATTTCACAAAATGTAGCAGGCGCTCCTCTCCAGAGAGAACATGGCATGATAACCTGTTCTGAGGTGAGTGTTTGCAGCACACGCTTTTTGCTCACTGTACCTTTCACAGATGGCAAATTTCCATTTGCATATCAGTCTTTGTCCCGCCCACATGGGCAGTCCAGCACCAAAATGCTATGGCAATTCCTCTCTGAACAAGAGTACCGACAGCAACCCCATGCACGTGTTTCAGCCTTTTGGGCCTCATCAGTGAGGGGAAGCTGTGCCTCTCTGAGCACAGTGAGCAGGGAGACCACGGCTGGTTGCCCCCAGGTAACTTAGGGTGACCAACCCCAAGTTCTTTACACATATTTCACAAAAGGTAGCAGGCGCTCCTCTCCAGAGAGAACATAGCATGATAATCTGTTCTGAGGTGAGAGTTTGCAGCACACGCTTTTTGCTCACTGTACCTTTCACAGATGGGAAATATCAATTTGCATATCAGTCTTTGTCTATGTCACTTCACTGAAGGTGCTGTGTAACACACAATGAAATTATGATGCCTATTGAGTAGGTTAGGCTCTACAGTCGAACAAAAAAATGTTAAACACACACAGCATAACACATGTAAGGGTGGGAAGAAAGGCTCACACTCTTACCAGGTGAATAGAATATATCCTAGAAATCCAGCAAACTGCTGAGGGACTCCTTAGGTAAGGGAAATTAGCCATTTTGGAGAATTCCCCCTAACATCCTTGCTCTCAAGCTGGCTTGGGGGTTTGGTGTGGTGGTTTTCCAATAGCCCTGTCCCTTGCCTGGGGTGTGTGAGGTGTGCACACTTGTACCAGACTAGGAAAAAACAAGCAGGGGCTACACATGGATTGAGGACATCTCCAAATGATTCAAATGCATGCCAAATGCTCTTGACATAAGGAACATACTTACAAGGGATTTGGTCAGGTATGATTTTCCAACATGCACATAAAGTTTTCGGACACAAATAATAATTTCAAAATCAAGTGGCAGAACATTTTGATTTACCAAAAGTACAAAATTGTATTCAGTGTTTTATATATCTCTACCACACTCCAGAAAAATGTCCACTAATCACTCAAGAGACACTACCAAATACTCTACAGTCACCTCTAATTCAGGGGAGGACATGAACATGGTGCCAGATAGTCATATCCATGTGAAACAGTTGTTAGCAGAATTTCATGGCAGATAAATGCAGAAATCCATATCTCATCACCAAATAATCCAACACCAAAACAGGCAGAAAAGGAAGAGACAGAGCCATAGAGTTGTGCAGAAATTAGTCTGGAATTCTACATATTATCCCTGTTCCAAAACCTGAGCACACATTGTTGGTACAGGGATTCTATACAGTTTTACACAATGATCATCCTACAAAAAAGTCAGTATGATTTAGTCTGTTACATTAACAGTGAGCTTACTAACAGTGCATCCTTTGCATGACTTTACAGGACCATGCCAACTCAATGTTAAACCACTCAGCACACCCACTGGACACAGACCACCTCCTCTCTGGGAGCTTTCCATTGCATTTATTGGTACCGAAACAGCAGCAATGTGTCTGTTATTCAGTGTCTAAAATGGCTAAACCCGACTTTGTCATCTAACTTTGTGCATGTAGGTATGTGTAGCTGCACCTCAGATGGTTGCTTGCTTAATCCTTGCATATTCCTATGGGCACCCATCCTCTTGCTAATCAATCAGTATTTGATGTGTGCCACCATCTCTTAGCATGGCTGTGGCTCCTACAACATTGCCACACTGCCATAGTGATGGCTGCTGTTCTGCAAAACCTGAGGCGCATGCACATCCACGTAAAATAAAATGCCACCAGCTTCCAAAAACCCTTTAAAACCCGACCCTATAAGCAGGATTACAAGATGTTCCACTTAAAGGAATACATGGGCAGTGCTCTGTACTCACCTAAACAACATAAACAAGGAGCAGTGCCCCCCTGGGGAGCTGGAGCATGGCAGATGAAAGCTAATAAAGAGAGGAGGTCATGCAGCAAAGCAGAGTGGATCCATGGAAGACTGATGTGACTCCCGAAGATAGAGCATGTCAGTTGGGTGGGCGTACCCAATTTGATCCTTGGAACTGCGGAGGTTAGTCTAGCTGAGCACCATCACAGACACCCTGGAAGAATACAGTCAAGTCACTGTATCTTTTCCAGAAAGAATTAAATAGACATAGAAATTGAAAACAGGCACATCTAAATTGTCTTTTCAATGTTTCCTAAAGGTCGAGCACAACTTCTGCTGTGCTAGAAATTATCCCCTTAAGGAAAATTATTTCATCTTTCCTGATTTCACATTCTTGACCCGCAGCCTTGTTGTTAGTAGATCAGATTACAGCAGCGAGAGTTCAGTTTTCATAGCTGAAATCTTGTTTTGCTCATCTGTTTTTGACTAGGTCAGTTAAGATTAAAGAAGCAGTACACCCATTTATAAAGCTAGATTTGCATTCCTTCAAGGTGTAGTATCTCGCAAGTGGACCTCCTCATGCTGCCAGTCAGCCACCCTCATTCACACAAGGACACACCGACACAGGAGCTGGGGTGCATCACCTCTTTACTTAATGGCCGTCAGTCTTGAACTGCCTTTCTGGCGGTAGCCCCGCCCCTTCCTACACGTGGGTCGCAGCCCACTGATTAATGGAAACAAACAGAGGACAAATAAACAATGGTGACACCACACCCTCCCGTTACTAAACATCTAGTCGTGCTCTCAGTTCATTTCTTCAATGAGGCGATGTGGTTTCTTTCTTGTTCTCTGTGGTCGGCAATCCACTTTCACTGATGAGTCTGTCCATGTTTCTGGCACCGTGTCGCCCTCAGAGGCTTCGCTGTCTCCTTCATAGGGAGCGTCCCATTGCGATGACGTGTCATTCATGTTTGTGTTGCCTGATACTGGGGTATTAGGCATCCTTCTGAAGTGAGATGAGTTTCTTGTTATGACCCTGCAGTCTCCTTCTGCGGTGATGAGTGATCCCTTTTTCTTGATGATAATGAGTGGTTCTTCATGGAATGGAGCTAAGTTTTTGTATTGTTGAGGTTGTCGGACTGCTACCAGATCCCCTGGTGCCAGGTCACTTCTCTTGGCCCTGTGAGTGGCATCGGCAGCTCTCTTCATGTTCTCTTTCGTGAACGTATCTTTCTCTCTCATTTCAGTGTCGTTCTCATATTGATCTTCCTCAGCTGCCACATGTGGTAGCCGCGTTCTGATAGTTCGCCCAAACATCACCTCGGATGGTGACTTCCCAGTGGTGCTGTGTGGGGTGTTTCTGTAGTCTCGCATGAGTTGGTATAATAGTTTCTCGACAGGTTCTCCGGTGAGGCGCGCAATTTGTGTCGTAGGTTTGATGTTACTCATGAAGCGTTCTACTGTTCCGTTTGCCTGTGGCCATAAGGGTGTCACCTTTCTGTGGCGAAAACCCATATATTCGGCGAATCTTTGGAAATCTTGTCCAGTGAATGGGGGTCCGTTGTCGGACTTGACTATCTTGGGTATTCCGTAGTTTGCAAACATCCTATCTAGGGCTGGGATGGTGTGATGTGCGGAGGTGGACAGGACTATCTGCAAGTCGGGTATCTTGAATATTCATCCACAGCTACCAGTATGTATTCACCCCCTTCCATGGGCCCAAAGTGGTCGATGGCTATTTCCTCCCATGTACCTTCGGGCAGCGCTGTCATGCTTAGGGGTTCAGGTGATGTATGTGGCTTCACGAGTGCACACGTTGGACAGTTCTGCAGTAGTTCTTCCACTGATGTGTCTAGTTGGGGGAACAATAGTCTTTGTCTTAGCATCCTTTTAGTGGATACAATGCCCCTGTGTCCTCCATGTGCTAGTTCTAGCACTTTCTGTCGCAAGCTTCGCGGGATTACGAGCTTGGTTCTTTTAAGTAGAAGTCCTTCCTCCGACTTCGCGAGTTCTTCTCTTACGGCTAGGAGGTATGTGACGTCTTGTCTCGTGTCACCATTCATTGTTTCACGGATCTTCTTTGCATGCTTCCATCGCCCTGTTTCTAGCATCTTAGTATAATTTGTATTCCTTGGTCAGTATTTGATTCACGCGCTATCTGCTCCATGTCAAGTCCTTGTGGTGTACTACTGTGGATGACGTATCTTATGTATTGATCAGCTATGGACGGTTCTGGCCGCACTTTTCTCTTGGATGACGGGAGAGAAAATCTGCAGGGTTTTGTTCTTTCCCCGGCCTGTGTGTGATGGTAAACTGGTAGTCATGTAATTGAAGTGCCCACCTGGCTACTCTTGGTGGCATTTTCGCCTGGGGGTTGCCATAGATGAATATGAGTGCCTGGTGGTCTGTTCCTACTACGAAGGGCTTTCCATACAAGAAGAGGTGAAAATGCTCGCAGGCCCAGACGACTGCTAGTCCTTCCTTCTCTGCCTGAAAGTAGGCTTGCTCAGTTTTGGAGAGGTTTCGACTGGCGTAGGATACTATGTGCTTTCCACTCCCTTCTCTGTCGTCCAGTTGAGTGAGAATGGCACCTAGGCCAAAGGGACTGGCGTTAACAATGAGTTCCGTGGTTTTCTTTGGGTCAAAGTATGCCATGTTTTGGGCATCAGAGATGCGGTCCTTAATGATTTGGAATGCCTCTTGGCATTTGGGTGACCAGACAAACTCAGTGTTTAGCTTGGTGAGGGCTCTGAGCGGTTCGCTGATGGATGCAAAGTCTCATATGTATCTTGTGCAATAGCTTGCAAGTCCTAGGAAGGATCTGAGGTCTGAGGTGGTGGTGGGTGGCTCAGCTTCTCGGAGTGCGCTTACTTTCTCCGGATCTGGCGTCATGCCTTTTTCTGAAAATATGTGTCCAAAGAATCGGAGTTTCCTTTTGCGAAACTCGCACTTCTCCTTGTTTAAAGTGAGACGGGCTTCTTCTAGGGCCATGCAGACTCTCATTAATGTGTCAACGTGGTGCTCTTGAGTCTGGCCGAAGACCAAAATGTCGTCACTATAGTTCAAACAGTTGGGTATGTGTTTGATAACATTGTGAATTTCTGCTTGGAAGATTTCCGCCGCGGAGGATACCCCAAAGCTGAGCCGTTTAGTTTATAACGGAATAAACCTAGGTGGGTGGCAAAGGTCGTTATGTAGTGGGAACTCTTGCAGAGTTCCAACTGGTGGTAGCCTTTGTTTAGGTCCAATTTGGAGAATACTGTCGCTCCATTTAATAGATGCACCATGTCTGTTATTCGAGTGGCTTGATGTCGTTCTCTCAGGATGGCTTTGTTTGGTCTCCTCATGTCTACACATATCCGGATGTCAGGGCAGTCTCTTTTGGGCACCGGTACTATTGGGGAGACCCATGGTGTGGGGCCTTCTGCTGTCTTAATGATGTCTGCCTCGAGCAAATTTGTCAGTTCATTCTCGACTTGCTTTTGAATGTTGATGGGGATTCCCCTGTAGTGTTGCGCCACTGGTGGGACGCTGTCGTTGATGTGGAGTTTGATCTGTCAGTTCTTCAGTTTTCCAAGTCCTTTGAATAATGATGGGAAAACTTGGTCAATGCTTGCTGTCGGGTCTAAATATTTATGTACCATGAGGCGGTATAGTATGTGGATGAGTCCCATCTCTATGGCTGCCTGGTAGCTTAGTATGCACCCGCTCTCGGTGGCAGCCTCTAGTACATGCATGGGGATGCTTTTCTCATGTTCCTTGTATCGGCATGATGCCATGAAGAATCCCTTGCATGCCAGGGGTGTTTTTGAGCCGTATGGATAGATGAGGGCTCTAGCTGGCTGTAGGCGGGGCGTTTGGTATGTTTTCGTAAACTTCCTCACTGATTACGTTCACGGTTGCCCCCTTGTCTATCAAAAATTCAGCAGCAGTTTGATTGATTTGTATTCGTAGTATTGGGCTATGTTCCTTTGCTGTGTTGTTTCCAAGGGCGTATAGATACCCCTTTTTCCGTGGTGCTTCTTGGTATTTCTCCGGTCGGCGGGCTCTCTCTTCTGATGACGCACTTGACACGCTGTCCGATTGTGACTGTTCTATGAGGCACCATACGTATCTCCTGGGTCTTCTTCTTGTCTTGGATGGGGTGGTTTTCCTCTCCCTCCAGCTTTTTTTTCTTGTCTTCTTTCCGGTTGTTCGTCGTAGTGTCTGTGATGTCCTTGTTCATGGGGTTGGTGTGCTGCCCGGTGGTGCTGCGTGGACGGTTTTGCTCCAGTTCTGTTGTGGGTTTCCCGATTTTTCCTGCGCCTCTCATCTTGCTGCGGAATATCAAACGCACGGCCTTGTAGTAGTTGTCACCACCACATGCGGAGCATGTTTGGCCCATGGCGGGGCATGTTCCTTCATGGGGGTACTCGTGTCCACACCAGTAGCAGAAAGGATCACTGTTGGTTTTCGCTGTTCCTTCTAACTTGTTGAGACTTTCGTGCTTACCGTGCGTGATTTATATTTCCTCCAGGCCCTCTACTTGCACCAGGAGGACAGCATCTGATCGTGCCAGCCGCTAGATTTCTTCTAGGTTTCTCGGCTGTTGAAGTAGTCGTTTTCGAAAGTCAGCGCTTTGCATCCCACTATGATCTGCGACCTGAGGGCCTCCACATTGGAGTAATTGTTGAAATCACAGTGCTTCATTTTTGATCTTAATCTCATGACGAACGCGTCTATGGTTTCTCCTCTGTTCTGCTTAGTGGTGTGGAATACATGCCATTAATAGTCCACATTTGTGTGGGGCGTGAAGTATTCGTGAGCGTCGTCTTTAGTCTGGCATAGGTTTCTATGGTGTTTTCAGGTATTTTGTCAAGGATGTCTCGCATGTTAGACCCTATGGCATGGATTAGGAGGTTTAGTTTTTGCTCATCCTCTCGTGGTCCGGCCGCTTTTAGGCACACTTCGAAGTCCCTCAACCACCTTTTCCATCTTGATCCGAGGGTGCCGGTGTCAGTGAGGTCAAAATTTGCTGGCAGTTGGGCTAAGAAGCTGTCTGTCATCTTTCTGGGCTCTGGCCTGGCTGGAGTCACTGGGATTGTCAGTGACTCCCCTTCCAATCCACTCATGGACTAATCTTCTCGCGCTGCACTAGCTGTGTGGCTCGCAAGGCCTACTGTGCTGTGTGCAGCATTCTTGGGACGTCAGGGGGGGAGGGGCACTGTGCCACGTGTCGACGGGCCTGTGGGGTCTAGCTTGTGTGGCGCACCCTGAAGCCTTGTGCGCGTTGGGGTTTATGATCTTACCCTTCTTATCCTTGTGGAGAAAATCGGGAGGCCTTTTCCCTGCCGCTCTTCTAGGAGTTGTTTCTCGCCGTAGCCGTTGGCGGGAGGTCAGTGCTCCTCAGCCGCCCGGTGATGTGAACAGGGAGCGGCTGCTCCACCTGCAGGTGATTGGATGCGCCTACCGGCGTCATTGCCGTTGGCGGGAAGGTATTCCCTCCCCCCCACCCAGACGGATGATATGCGGGGAGCCGCTGAAGCTGCTCCACCCGCGTGGGATATGCACGTTGGAGCCTTAGCTGAGCTCGCGCTGGGGCTCATTTCGACGGCGGGGAGCCTTCTCACTTCAACCCGCTGCCTCTGGGAGTGCTCGACCGGAAGATGTCCTGCGGCTCTGTTAGGCGGAAACCTGTGCAGTTCCCTCTGGGACCACTGCAAAAGATTTAGGACTACAGGTGTTTGGCAGTAAACCCACTTGGTAGCAGTCTGTACCTCACCTCAAGAAGAGTTAAGCAGTATGTGGAGTATACAACATACGGCAATTCTTCACAGTAAGAACAGCAAACACGGAACAAGGCTTCAGTGTAAAGATATAAAGGTATTTATTTATAACGGCACATCTATAGAAAACACTTTGGCACTATCACGGCAAATACTTCAATTACAATTACTCTACGAAGAAAACAGATCAATCCCCCTAACAATAGCTCGACAAGCCTAGGTTCTACCAGCATCACTTATTTGCAGACAGAGGTGTATGCTTCAACCTAGATGGCACACTAGTATTTGTTAGAACGGGAGAGAAAAATATGCAGGTTACGAAATCAACACGGTCCCAATACTGAACGGACAAATGCAAGGCAAGAAGACAAGAACCACGATAGATTATAAAGTTCAGAGGCCAGGTCCACTCGGAGAGAGGCGAGGCGTTATGTCCCAAAAGTATCTTAGTGGAAATGCATTCGAGTCTTTGGAGGTCATTACAACCCCGGCGCTAAGGGTTAACGACGGCGTTAACCCTTAACGCCGGATTCCCACTTTAACGCCTGCTTTTGGCAGGCGTTAAAGTCCATGGCGCTAACCCGCCATGGTGCTAATTACGCCGCCGTAATTTACGGCGGCGTAATTAGCGCCTTCCCCACTCCCATTATGCCCTATGGGCAAAAACGGGAATGGGGAAGGGAAAATGGGAAATGGGGATTTACCGCCCCACTCACCTTGGAATGGGGCGGTAAATCCGCCATCCACCATGGTGTAAACGTAGTTTACAACATGGTGGTAAAGTTGGTGCACTTAGCACCAAGGTTGGAATGACCGCCTTTGTAGCAAATTGTTATCGGCAGATTGGACCAGTTCAGAACAACACACTAGAGAAAGCTTGGAGGCGACCGTATGGAGAGGCGAGGATTAAGACACCTCACTCTATCCGGCAACAAGGGAAGCCAGGCGGACACAGTACCTTGATTGTGGAGAGACAGCTCCGGTGGGGGCAGTTGTTCCTGGTGGTGGGTGCACGTCCGGTCTTTGCCAAGAGAAGAGAGGATCTCGTCGTCGAAGGAAAGTTGAAGATCGTTGCACCACCAGGGAAGAGACCAGCCGCGGAGTGCTCCGTCACAAGGCACCACCTTTTGGTCGCGGTACAGGGGTAGTGGCTATCCGGTTGCCAAGGTGCTCTGCACGGGCAATTCGACCACTGCGTCCTGAGGCGAAGAAAAAGCAAAAGGAGACTGGTTGTTCCCACCAGTCAGGGGAAGAGACTCTCCGGCAGGGAGATCTCCTCTGTCGTCGGGAAGTGGTGAGTCGGTTCAGCAGGGCTCCACCAGAGGTGTCGTCGTTGCAGGTCGGCTCAGCTTTACCCTCGTTGGATTCTTATGTCCTGTGGCAACTTCTAAAGATCCAGTCCCAAAAGCCCTGCTTTTATGCAGAAAACCCCCATTCATTCAGCCTGTCAATCAACACACGCTAAGTGGTGAGCGGGGAGGCTCACCACTTGGGCCAATCACACCAGAGTGCGACCGGAGTTGGCAAGGCAACTCGGTCCAGGGGCCTAAACCCCCTCCCGCACCCCTGTGGTAACCCAGACAGAATGGCACCACTTTGGAGGGTCTCTGTACAGAAGCCCGCCAAAAGTGGAACAAAGGGCTCGACCTTTGGTTTAGGAGTCACAGAGACAAACACAGACGCCATTTTAAAAACCGAGTTCTGGCAGAAAATACCATCCGATAGACTTATTTAAGATAAGTAGACCGGTGGTATGTTAGAGATTAACAAGAAACAGTATCAATCTCTAACAATGGGAAGAATCCCATAGTGTTATATTCGGGGTCGAACATAACAAGTAGTTTCCACTGCCACCAGCCAAAACTTGACGAGGGGGGACATGACAGTGCCCCCTCGAATAACAGACCCAGGAGTAATCGAATTACCCCTACTAGTACGTCCACAATAGGATGGTTTGTACTAGTTCTGTTAGTAAATTTAGGTCTAGTAAAGCCAATGGTGACTTTACATGTCCGGGGAGACAGTAGTCAGACCCCGGGTATGGAGTCTAGGACGGAGGTCCGCTAGGACGCCCCAGTGTTACGGCACATAGGGTGCGGTGTAACACACATAGAAAAACATATGAGACCCTATGGAGTAAAAGACCCCATAGCCCATAGAACACATTGACATTCAAAGGAATTACACACATTCATGTCCAAGAGTGGGAGAAAAAGAGTCTCACTCTTGGCAGGATGGAAAAAACAAACTCCAGAAATCCAGCAAAGCTGCTGGGGGACTCACTAGGTTAGGAAATTCAGCCTAAACAGAGAATTCTCCTTAACAGGCTCCAGTGATGCCTCACTGCTCACCATGAGCGCTTTGGACCTGAGGTGGCGGGCACGGTGGAAGACACATGTCCGCTTCGTCGCCAATGTAGTATCTCGCAAGTGGACCTCCTCACGCTGCCAGTCAGCCACCCTCATTCACACAAGGATACACCGACACAGGAGCTGGGGTGCAACACCTCTTTACTTAATGGCCGTCAGCCTCGAACTGCCTTTCTGGCGGTAGCCCCGCCCCTTCCTACACGTGGGTCGCAGCCCACTGATTAATGGCAACAAACAGAGGACTCATCCTCTGAACAAATAAACAATGGCGACACCACACCAAGGAAGCAGGGAATGACAGGCATTGTTGGTTGACAAGAGGACGGTGTGAGGAATTTTCCTCTTTTGTTCACCTTAGAGTGACTTTATTTATTGTATGTGCATAGATGTGGCCTGTGTCTTGAGGATGTCTGCGGCAACACGAGGATGGGAAACCAACCACTACTACATGTATACATATTTAGTTATTAATTCAAAAGCACAACACACCCAAACACATATATTCCCTGAAATTCATCTCCTAACTTAGAAAGGCGATTGTGTGCCCCCTATTAAACAGGGGATGCCAGGCCCACAACCAATAAAAAGAAAACTAAAATCCTAAAACTACCAAAAAGAAGCACCTAAATTACAGCTCCATAAAATCTAGGTAGATTGAAATAAATGAGTCTGCTACCCTAGATTGTTTATGCAGGGGGGGGGGTAAATAAATAACAACGGGGCAGTCAAGCAAGTTAAAATAGATGTCCCCCAAATGGGTGATGACGGGTTGGTTTCTGCAATACTACAATGTTTTGCATTAATCGTGAGAAAAGGTACATTTGTTTGACGATCTCTAATGCAGACTCTGCTATCTGATATGGATTACTTCTGCTTCCCCTAATGACTGCACCTTTTGTCCTGATGAATGCAAGCAATCTTATTCGCAGCCTCTATGATTTTGATTTTGATTAGTCGAGTGTCCTTGTTGATTTTAGGCTCAGATACTCCAATCAACCCATTCACAGTATAGTGTAAAAGCACTACCTATATGAGCAGGTTGCTAAATAAACTGTTGCAGGGTCCCATTTTGACAATGACTAAATTCTCCAGAATATCTACAGTAATGAGGGCTTGTGTTTGGACTCTTTAAAGCTTCAAACAATTAAACTAGAAACCATTTTGAACTCTTTTCTAAACCTCTTAATCAATGTTGGGCTATAAATATTGTTCTTGCATGTGTTCCTTAGTGGGACTGCAAACTGCGTGCCCTTTGTGTGCTTGAATGATCAGTGTTTGCCTTAAGGTCAGTTTGGGACCCAAACCCTCACTCTGTTGCACAGTACATTCAGATAAGGTCTTAACAGCCATTCCGTACATCCACTAATCCATTGTGAATGAGGGTGACGTCATTATCTCACTACTTGCTGTCTGCCATTCCAGTACAGCCACAGCAGGATTAATGCTGTCAATTATTTGTGTACTAGATCAGTTCTTTGGTCAGTGGGAACTGGAAGCATTATACACAATGACCTGCCAAATATTCTATCATAAAATACTAGCCACCCCAAAACGTTGTATTGTTGATGTGTGTAGTGATGATGCATGATTTCTCTCCATAAAAAAAAAAACTGAACGCCCCACAAGTCCTGCAATCATTGTAAATCCATCGAAATCATCGAAATGCTAAATCCTTCTTCATGACCCAAGTCTACCTTTGTCACAGCATATCTTGATATTGTGTAGGTAAATGCTAATAACAGCAGTATTCCTTGCTTTACTCGTGGCATGACTGAACCTAGGATGCATTCACTGGCATCAGTAATAATGCACACTTTAGATTTAATAGCAAACATGCCCAGAATAGGAGCATCCTTGATTGCTCAGTTCTTATCACCAGACCACAGTAGACATTATTCTGCCCAGGCAAAGTTAATTCATGGCTTTTTTAAACATCGCATGCTATAAAGAAATGTAGCCTAGTACTCCACTAGGCCTATGATCATACCTGGTATTTTTGCCTTCATTATTGTGTTCACATGACTTAGTTGAAACTTTTTCCTGTGCTCAGAATGCAACTGGGAAGCAGATAACTCATGCAGTGAAATCAAATAATTGTTTATAATCATTTGGAAATCTATCAAGGCAAATGCCAAACCACACGGCACATGATGATTAGCAAGTAGAAATATGGTTCACAAATGCAATCAGGTGTCTAGAATCTAGAATCTAATTTAAATGTATTTGATAATAAGTCAAACACAGTGAGCCACTTGGATGCAATCAGGAATGTCATAATCCTCCCATCTGATAGGAAGGCACCATGGGGGTCATTTTAAAGCTATAACGAGCGGTTTCGTGAATGAAAACGTAAAATTGCTTTCACGCTTTCATTTTCCACTGGAGCTCCTTTTGCTGCTGTCCTGTGGCCTGGAAGGGCAGCCAAGTTTTTTTCCTTGTCACGGGAGATAGCTTCGTTGTACGCCTACATGCGATGTTCAAGCAGTCATACAACAAATGGACTCCAATGGAATACGCCTCACACATTTGCACCTGAAACTAGGCCCAAGGTTTGATTGATTGTTTATTTTGTATAGCGCCTATACACAGTGAGTCCGATTCATGGAAATAATGTGCGCGGAAAAACCGGCGCACGCGTGCGAAAACGTGCGATTCGCAGTGGCACAGAAAAAATTGCAGAAAATCGCACAGAAAACAGCGCACATCCATTCATGGAAGCACGGGCACGCGCGAAATGTGGGATGTGCGCTGAGAAAGTGCGCGGCGCACGCTGGCGCACGTTGGCGCACAGGTCATCGAACGCCGTGCGATAAGGCCACAGCAAATTCGCACATAGCGCGGCGCACAGAACAAAAGTAGGCGTAACACGGGGCGTCACACACAGAATGGGGAACAACTCGTGAAAATGTGGGCGTCACGGGGGAAGTACAGGAGGCAAGTGCGCAGAACGCCCACACGCTCGCCTACAACACGTATTCATGGAATCGAATAGGGAAAAACAGCGCATGGCCAAAGACGCGCACAGGCCCATACATGTCCGCCACACGAAAGCAGGCGGCAGCGTCCCTGCGCAGGAAAAAAATGTGCGCCAAAGTCCTACACGCGCGAGAAGGCCCACACGCGATCGGGCCTGGTGGAGCGTGTGCATGTATTTCAGGGGTGCGCGTGAAGTTCCACACGCGATTGGCCTGGGCACGTGTATTTCAGGGGCTTGCGGGTGTATTCACACGCGATTGTCCTGGGCGCGTGTATTCCAGGGGTGCGCAAGAAGTTCTACACGCGTTTTGGCTGGGTGCGTGTATATCCGAGGTGCGCGAGAAGTCTCACACGCGATGGGGCCTGGGGGAGCGGGGTGCGTGTATTTCAGGGGCCTGCGGGTGGTTTCACACGCGATGGGGCCTGGGGGAGCCGGGTGCGTGTATTTCAGGGGCCTGCGGGTGGTTTCACACGCGATGGGGCCTGGGGGAGCGGGGTGCGTGTATTTCAGGGGCCTGCGGGTGGTTTCACATGCGATGGGGCCTGGGGGAGCGTGTGCGTGTATTTCAGGGGCTCGCAGGTGTTTTCACATGCGATTGTCCTGGGTGCGTGTATTCCAGGGGTGCGCGAGAAGTTCTACACGCGTTTTGGCTGGGTGCGTGTATATCCAGGGTGCGCGAGAAGTCTTACACGCGATGGGGCCTGGGGGAGCGGGGTGCGTGTATTTCAGGGGCCTGCGGGTGGTTTCACACGCGATGGGGCCTGGGGGAGCCGGGTGCTTGTATTTCAGGGGCCTGCGGGTGGTTTCACACGCGATGGGGCCTGGGGGAGCGGGGTGCGTGTATTCACACGCGATGGGGCCTGGGGGAGCGGGGTGCGTGTATTTCAGGGGCCTGCGGGTGGTTTCACACGCGATGGGACCTGGGGGAGCGGGGTGCGTGTATTTCAGGGGCCTACGGCTGGTTTCACATGCGATGGGGCCTGGGGGAGCGGGGTGCGTGTATTTCAGGGGCCTGCGGGTGGTTTCACACACGATTGGACCTGGGGGAGCGGGGTACCACTCACCGTCTGCCTTGCATGTAGAAGAACGCGTAGCCAACACCCGCTGCGAAGTAATAGCGAGTGAACCCCAACGGATGGAAAACACACGCACCGCACGAAAAGCACGTACAGAGAAGCCCTGCCAGGGCAACGCCCGTGCGCGAAACTGCACAGACACGCTTACGTTGTAAGGGCCTTTGGTCCAATGAAATCGCGTACGCGTGCTGACAACGCTTACGCTCTAAGGCCCTTTCCTCGAATTTCACGCTGACGTGCAGGATTTTCACGTGCCAAATCACTCCGTATCAAGCTGGCCACGCGAAAACACACGGAAGACCACGCTCCTGCCCAGAAGGCTGAATCACTGCCCCCAGTGCCCCGAGCAGCCTCCCACGTGCCATCTGCTGCTGCCTGCCTGCCTGCCTGCCTGCTGCCACCGTGGCCTGCCATTTGGTGCCTGCACATCAGCCATCTGCAGGGGTCCAGTTGCTGTGTCCACCCCTGCTGGTACAGAAGACTCCCGACTCGAATAACATCGCTCCACAGCCCAGCCCCAGGACCCAGTTGCCCACCCACTCCTGCCCCTGGGGTTGCCATGTCGGGCACATCTACATCTGACACCAGTGGCAACCCCCGGCCAGAGGGGCAGAGGGGCACCAGCTTCACTGCCACCGAAGTTGGTGTCCTGGTGGAGCAAGTCCTGGGGCAGGATGATGCCCTCTTCGGATCGTCCCGCGCCAACAGGGAAGGACGGGAGATGATCTGGGCCGACTGTGTGGTTGCCATCAACGCGAGGGGGTGGCAACCCGCACCATCCAGAAGGTCAAGAAGCGCTTGGAGGACTTGAGGTCCAGGACCCTCATGAAGGCCCGGCGCCTCGTGGAGGGGAGCCGGGGCCGCATGAGTTCCATCCAGTTGAGGGTCCTGGAACGCGTACACCCAGCGCTCCACGCCCAGGTCCTTGAGAGGGAGACCCGTCTGGAGTTGAGCGGTAAGTGGCCAAGCATTGCTGTGTGAGACAGGGCATGTTGCAGTGTGCTGGTTGTCTGATACGTGCCTGCATGTGTGACATAGGCCATGTACACATGTATGTGTGCAGGGACATCATGGGAATGCATGTGCGACCTGTAATGTGTGAACCGCACGGTTGTTGCATGTGTTTGAATGCGACATGGGGAGCCCTGTGCAGATTGCACACATGAGAGCATGGCAGTCTCTGTTCCTGGACATGGGTGGGGGCGAGGGATGGGTGCTGATGCCAGATAGATATGTGGTATCCATGTCTGTGTGCCTGACCTGCGTGTCTGTGACTTGTGAGTGCCATGGATGCATGACACATGTCTGTGACAATGTACAGATTCACTGATGCAGCCTAGTCATCCTTGTATGCACTGTGATTGGGGTGTACGGGGCCAGATGGATGTGACTGAGGTGAAGTGTGTGCATGTGATAGGCATGACCCATGATGCATGTGAGTCCCATTACATTGTATGATTCGAGAGTCCATTGGACATGTATTGAAATGTCCATGGCACGCACCATGACTGTCACTGTGTGTGTTTTGCCTGGACTGACACATGTGTTGTGGTGTGACATGATGGAAGTGTACTTTGACAGTGGCACTCATCTGCTATTGCTTCCTGTCTAGGGGACCATTGTACAGTACCCTGATGCTTGTGTTCTATGTCTCCCTCTACGCAGCGGCTAGTGAAGGAGAGGGCGGAGACGGCGCTGTGGAGCAAGGTGGCGGGGATGCCCCCACGGCTGCAGCAGAAGGGGTGGGTGAGCCCCCACAGGGGCCTGCCATGGCGGTAGACGGTGACGAGCCATCCAGGTTGGTGGTTTCCACAGAGGAGGAGGAGGCCGCCACTGAGGCGCACATGGGGCCTGGTGGGGGCATCCCTGCTGGTGCAAGTGGTGCAGTCCAGGGGCAGGAGGCAGCACAGGTCACTGTGGAGGGGCCTGTGCATGTCGCTGTCCCTGAACCTGTGGGTGCACCACCTTGCACCAGCAGGGATGCCCCGTCCCAGGCCCGTCCGCAGGTAGAGGGGATGTCCATGTCATCTGACTCCCCTCCACCTGCGGACGAGGGGACCCCTGGCCGTGTGGAGAAGGTCCTGATTGGGGTCGCGATGCGCACAGCTGTGATTCGTGATGCCGTGCGTGCTTCCCAGGAGGAGCACGCACGTCATCACGAAGAGCACCGTGCCGACGTGGCCCAATTGGGATCGTCCATGTTCGGGGGTTTCCTGCATGTGTCGGCCAATCTGGCGGCCCTCTCCTCCTCTGTGGAGACTATACGCCAGTCGTTCTCCTTGCCGTCTTCCGGCCCAGATGCCACCAGGGCCCCCTGTGGACCTGCCCTGACCAATGCAGCCAGCTCGGTGGGGATCCCATCCCTGCCACAGTCGGGAGTCAGAGGTCCAGCAGGGGTGGACACCACAGCAACTGGACCCCAGCAGATGGAGGATGTGACGGCATCATCGGGCAGGGCACGTGCACAACGGCGTCGGTGGTTTCCATCAGCCTGGATGCCGTCGTGCTGGCAGAGGCAGTGGCGTCGGAGGCAGCAGCAGGCTCGACGTGGGAGGCATCATGGCTCGGGGCCATCAAGATCAGAGGGGCAGGCATCGGCCGGAGGGCAGGAGAACCCTGGGATGGTAGTGTCTTCCGTGTGGAAGCAGTTGGTCCAGCGGATAGGTGCGGAGCGGCAGCGGGCGGAAGAGGAGCGGCTCACCATGGTCAGGGCGGAGTTCTCCATGCGTCGGGCGTTGAGGCGGGCTGAGTGCCTCGAGGAAGCTCGCAGGGAGTTTGAGGTGAACATGGGGTTATCCCTGCGAGACCTCGGTGCCAGGACAGAGTCCCGCCTCCAGGACATCGACATGGAGTTCGATGATGCCCTGGCCGGCAACATCACAGAGTGAGCCGCAGGACTTGCCCGCTGCCATTGTATATAGTTCTTTAGTTAGTTAGTGTTAGGTTTCCTTTATTTTTTTAGATTTTTTTGGCCCGCTCGGACAATGGCCACTTTTCTGTATATAGTTTTTTTATTAGGTAGTAGTAGGTTTCATTTATAGTGTTGGGCTCATGGACCCTGGAATATTCTTGTGTATAGTTGGATTTTTTAAAATACATTTTTTTGATTTATATTTGTGTTCACCATGAGGCAGTGGTTTCCCCTTATTTTTTTTCACCATGATTTTGCTTTGGACAACAATAGTTTTTGGATTCCTTTGTTTTTTGGATTTTTACATTACTTATCGGACATGGACTATTTATTTTGTTATCCCCATTGTTGTATGTTTGATTTGTTTACTTCATTTTCTTCGAGAATACATGTTTTTATAACTTTCTTTTGTGGTATTTTCTCATTGGTTTCATGCATGTCATGATATGGGTTTTGACATTCACTTGCACCCATTGTGTATGTGTGTGAGACGGACATGTGTTCATTTACATACTTGCCATTGGGGTTGTATCATGTAATTGCATTTGCTATGTGGGTGGATGCAATCCTTGGCTGGGTGTTTGTGCTGGGTATGCTGCCCATTACTGCCATGATTGTGTATTGTCAGGACCTGGGGGGAGGGGGACATGGTTGGGGGCCTGCTGGCAGGTGCCCCACAGTGCTGGGGGGTGGGGGTGGTGGGAGACATGGGTGGGGGCCTGGTGGTGGGTGCCCCTGCACTGCTGGGGGGTGGGGGTGCTGGGAGACAAGGGTGGGGGCCTGGTGGTGGGTGCCCCTGCACTGCTGGGGGGTGGGGGTGCTGGGAGACATGGGTGAGGGCCTGGTGGTGGGTGCCCCTGCACTGCTGGGGGGTGGGGGTGCTGGGAAACATGGGTGAGGGCCTGGTGGTGGGTGCCCCTGCACTGCTGGGGGGTGGGGGTGGTGGGAGACATGGATGAGGGCCTGGTGGAGGCTGCCCCTGCACTGCTGGGGGGTGGGGGTGGTGGGAGACATGGGTGAGGGCCTGGTGGAGTCTGCCCCTGCACTGCTGGGGGGTGGGGGTGGTGTGAGACATGGGTGGGGGCCTGGTGGAGGCTGCCCCTGGTGACTGGGGGGATGGGGGTGGTGTGAGACATGGGTGGGGGCCTGGTGGAGGCTGCCCCTGGTGACTGGGGGGGGGGTGGGGGTGGTGTGAGACATGGGTGGGGGCCTGGTGGAGGCTGCCCCTGGTGACTGGGGGGGTGGGGGTGCTGGGAGACATGGGTGGGGGCCTGCTGGCAGGTGCCCCGCAATGCTGGGGGTGGGGGTGCAAGGGGACATGAGTTGGTGATCATTGGTGCAAGGAGACATGTGCCTTTGCTGGGGGGCATGCCCATGTTGGGTGGGCTGCCTGCGGGACATGACCAGGGGTGCAGGGTAGTCCCCTGTGGTGTGGGCTGCCTGCAGGGGCCGTGAAGGGTGTACAGGGAACACCTGGGAGGACCCACACTGGCAAATCACATGTAGGACTCCCCGGCACCCCTGAAATACACGTACCCTGCTGAAATTGTGTGTAAAACTTTGTGCGCACCCCTCTAATACCCTCACGCAGCCCAATCGCGTGTGAAAATGTGCGTGCACCCCTGTAATACCCGCACGCAGCCCAATCGCGTGTGAAAATGTGCGTGCACCCCTGTAATACCCGCATGCAGCCCAATCGCGTGTGAAACTTCGCGCGCACCCCTAATACCCGCACGCAGCCCAATCGCGTGTAAAACTTCGCGCGCACCCCTAATACCCGCACGCAGCCCAATCGCGTGTAAAACTTTGCGCGCACCCCTAATACCTGCACGCAGCCCAATCGCGTGTGGAACTTCCCGCGCACCCCTGAAATGCACGCGCCCAGGCCAATCGCGTGTGTAACTTCCCGCGCACCCCTGAAATGCACGCACATGCTCCCCCAGGGCCGATCGCGTGTGAAACCACCCGCAAGCCCCTGAAATACACGCGCCCAGGCCAATCGCGTGTGGAACTTCTCACGCACCCCTGAAATACACGCACACGCTCCCCCAGGGCCGATCGCGTGTGAAACCACCCGCGAGCCCCTGAAATACACGCGCCCAGGCCAATCGCGTGTGGAACTTCCCGCTCACCCCTGAATTACACGCACCAAGCCCTAACGCGTGTAAAACTCCTCGCGCACCCCTGGAATACACGCACACGCTCCCCCCAGGCCCGATCGCGTGTGGAAGCACCCGCGAGCCCATGAAATACACGCGCCCAGGCCAATCGCGTGTGGAACTTCTCGCGCACCCCTGAATTACACGCACACCCTCCCCCCAGGCCTGATCGCGTGTGGCAGCACCCGCGAGCCCCTGAAATGCACGCGCCCAGGCCTAACGCGTGTGGACCTTCCCGCGCACCCCTGAAATACACGCGCCCAGGCCAATCGCGTGGGGACCTTCCCGCGCACCCCTGAAATACACGCGCCCAGGCCAATCGCGTGGGGAACTTCCCGCCCATCCCTGAAATACACGCGCCCAGGACAATCACATGTGGAACTTCCCACGCAC
Source organism: Ambystoma mexicanum (assembly GCF_040938575.1). Lineage (NCBI taxonomy): Eukaryota > Metazoa > Chordata > Amphibia > Caudata > Ambystomatidae > Ambystoma > Ambystoma mexicanum. Next base: position 334,161,214 of record NC_090933.1, on the reverse strand, counting down.
CCCTGAAATACACGCGCCCAGGCCAATCGCGTGTGGAACTTCCCGCGCACCCCTGAAATGCAGGCGCCCAGGCCAATCGCGTGTGGAACTTCCCGCGCACCCCTGAAATACACGCGCCCAGGCCAATCGCGTGTGGAACTTCCCGCGCACCCCTGAAATGCACACGCCCAGGCATATCGCGTGTGGAACTTCCCGCGCACCCCTGAAATGCACGCGCCCAGTCCAATCACGTGTGGAACTTCCCGCGCACCCCTGAAATGCACGCACACGCTCCCCCAGGGCCGATCGCGTGTGAAAACACCCGCGAGCCCCTGAAATACACACGCCCAGGCCAATCGCGTGTGGAACTTCTCGCGCACCCCTGAATTACACGCACAAGCTCCCCCGAGTCCCGATCGCGTGTGGAAGCACCCGCGAGCCCATGAAATACACACACCCAGGCCAATCGCGTGTGGAACTTCTCGCGCACCCCTGAATTACACGCACATGCTCCCCCCAGGCCCGATCGCGTGTGGCAGCACCCGCGAGCCCCTGAAATGCACGCGCCCAGGCCTAACGCGTGTGGAACTTCTCGCGGACCCCTGAATTACACGCACACGCTCCCCCAGGTTGCGTGTGTTGCTTCTCGCACTGGTACAAGGTTGGCGCAGCCCTTTGCGATTGTTTTGCGATCTTGATGGCTTTTCCTTGCGCGAGGGCGTTCTTGGGGGCGTAACTGGCGCTGCTGCAGGGTCGCTGCGATACTCTGCGCCACGGCTTGTTTTGGAGGATTAATCCATGAATACGATGTGCACTGAAATGGATTTTATCGCACGCGGCTGGCGCAGACATTCGCACGGGAACACTCTGCGCCAGCCGCGTGCGATACTTTTGACTGTATTTCCATGAATCGGCCTGAGTGTGTTTCAAAGCGCTTCAAGGAGGGAGGGAACATGGGAGAAACAAATTACATTCTTACAAGTCCTTGAAACAATTTAGAATGTGAAAATAACTATCGTACTAGGCCTGGCGACATTTCTGATAGTGCAAGTGCTGAAACATTTATGGAGGGGAGGGGGAGGGAAAGAGCATGAGAACAAACAAAAGCAGTAACATAATGCATGATGACAATTGATGTAGTGCAAGTGAAAAACAGGAGGAGGGGAGGATGGACAGACAGGAGCTATCAAAGGTCAAGGGACACATGATAGAAGTAAGTGCCAATGGCATGAGGGACAGAAAGAGTGGGGAAGAGGGGAGAGGGGTGATAGAGGGGGGGAGAAGACATGCAGCCATCAAGCATGTCTAAGCAAGGATATGAGGTAGCAGTGTGCAGAGAGGGAGAGGGACCACACCAAAGGAGAAACAGGGCAGAGAGGGCAAGAGGGTTGTAAAGACAAATAACAGGGGAGGGGCATGTGATATGGAGGGGTAGGAGAAGAAAAGGGAGAGAGGAGGAGAGGGGGCAAGGGGACAAATCAGGTGGGGAGGGGGGATGAGGGGAGCAACACGGAGCATGGAGGGGGTGTGGGGGGACAGGGTAGCAACACAGAGCATGGGGGGGTAGGGGGACAGGGTAGCAACACGGAGCATGGAGAGGGGGGTGGGGGGACAGGGGAGCAACACAGGAGCATGGAGGGGGGATGGGGCAGGGGAGCAACACAGGAGCATGGAGGGGAGGTGCATTTTATGGTTGCGCTTCTATGGTGAATAAATGATAAATTCAAATTTGTTCTGTTTTTAAATCTATTAGATTTGTATTCTTAAGTGTGTAGCATAAACAATGGGAACAAACTTAATTCACTATTGCATTGAAAAAGAAGGAAAAACAAAAATTTGGTCAGGACTCGTTATCAATGAATGTCTTTTGAGTCATTTATTCGAGTTGACTGTTTTCCAAACATTTGATGTATTGTTGAATTGGTCGGCCTGTTTCCCAAATTCCTGATTTTTCAATGATCCTTGAGTGAAAAAAATCCGACAGTTGGACGGGCGCTTGATCTCCTTGCTATTTGAAGAATTCCTTGGATTTTTGGTTGAGTGACCTGTATGTTGATGAACGCCTGATTTCCTTGATATATTACAAGTTAAGGATCTAAGTTTGTTGTTGTTGTTCAGTTGAAAGCTGAAGGCTCTGAGTTCTGCAGAGGTCCTCTGATTTTTTTGAGAGGTCCTTGAGGTCCTCGACACGTGTTTCCCCACTTCAAGTTCGGAGTGGTTCATCAGGAGGAAAGATTGGTGTTAGAAAGCAAAGTTCCAATTACTAAAATGGGTTGGTGACTTTGAAGATAGTCCCCATTAACTAGCACCCATCCAACTGTAGGTTTTTTTTCACTCAAGGATCATTGAAAAATCAGGAATTTGGGAAAGAGGCTGACCAATTCAACAATAAATCAAATGTTTGGAAAAGAGTCGACTTAAATAAATGACTCAAAAGTCATTCATTGATAAGGAGTCCTGACCAATCGAACATTAAGTTATAAACTGTCCAGTCTGTATAATTTTTGTTTTTCCTTCTTTTTCAACGCAATAGTGAATTAACTATATTTGTCTAAGTTTGTTCCCATTTTTTATGCTACACACTTAAGAATAAAAATCTAATAGATTTCAAAACAGAACGATTTTGAATTTATCATTTATTCACCAGAGAAGCGCAACCTTGGGACTCTACGTTTCAGATTTGTTCAAGCCCAGGTCAGCCTCTGCGGTAACCCTTAGTTGCAGCATCTCTGATTGCTAAGATTAGAATTTTTCATTCTATTAAACTCTTGCCTTTGGGGCGCCAGCGCTGTTCAAAAAGGCTCACATTTGCACCTGTTAATGAGCAAGAAGATTCCATTGGAACCCATTCTAAAACATGCCAGCAAAGTGTATTTGAAGGCAGTGCTGTATTTCTGTTAAAGTAGACATGAAAAGTATACAGTATAGGTGATGTCGTGCTTTACTTTTACACTCTGCTTTGAGAGGGTTGAAAATGGCGCATGCGTGAGCATTGGTGTTCCTCTGCATGCAGTTACCATTATATAAATATGAAAGTTAAAATATCAGTTACCCTTTCTTACAAAATGCCCCACGTTCTGTCTACTTGTATAGTGGAAGTTAAATCCCTGCCAGTGTCACACAGCAACAGGGTGTCTATGTCTAACCCAAGGGAAGGGTAGGGCAGAGTGTAAAACCAAAGCATGAAGTGTTTGAAGCCTTGCCTTATTGATCCAGCGCTGTTCAAAAAGGCTCACATTTGCACCTGTTAATGAGCAAGAAGATTCCATTGGAACCCATTCTAAAACATGCCAGCAAAGTGTATTTGAAGGCAGTGCTGTATTTCTGTTAAAGTAGACATGAAAAGTATACAGTATAGGTGATGTCGTGCTTTACTTTTACACTCTGCTTTGAGAGGGTTGAAAATGGCGCATGCGTGAGCATTGGTGTTCCTCTGCATGCAGTTACCATTATATAAATATGAAAGTTAAAATATCAGTTACCCTTTCTTACAAAATGCCCCACGTTCTGTCTACTTGTATAGTGGAAGTTAAATCCCTGCCAGTGTCACACAGCAACAGGGTGTCTATGTCTAACCCAAGGGAAGGGTAGGGCAGAGTGTAAAACCAAAGCATGAAGTGTTTGAAGCCTTGCCTTATTGATCCAGGAGATATTCCTTCCATTCGAAGGCAGAGTAGCGAAACAAAGTGGCAATAACCTTTTGCCCATGCATTCCTCCTCCGCATTCTGAACTCCATGTGGTGTAATGCCAGTGGGTAGTTTCTTGATGCTGTTGTATTCTGAACGCCAGGTGGTGTAATGCCAGTGGGTATTTTCTTGATGGTGTCGTATGCTGAACACTGCGTGGTGTAATGCCAGTGGGTATTTTCTTTATGGCATTGCATTCTGAACGCTGCATGCTGTAATGCCAGTGGGTATATTCTTGATGGAGTCGCATTCTGAACGCCGCGTGGTGTAATGCCAGTGGGTATTTTCTTGATGGTGTCACATTCTGAACGCCACGTGGTGTAATGCCAGTGGGTATTTTCTTGATGCCGTCGCATTCTGAACGCCACGCGGTGTAATTCCAGTGGGTATTTTGTTGATGGCTTCGCATTCTGATCACTGCGTGGTGTAATGCCAGTGGGTATTTTCTTAATGGCGTTGCATTCTGTACGCTGCATGCTGTAATGCCAGTGGGTATATTCTTGATGGAGTCGCATTCTGAACGCCGCGTGGTGTAATGCCAGTGGGTATTTTCTTGATGGTGTCACATTCTGAACGCCACGTGGTGTAATGCCAGTGGGTATTTTCTTGATGCCGTCGCATTCTGAACGCCACGCGGTGTAATTCCAGTGGGTATTTTTTGTGATGGCTTCGCATTCTGATCACTGCGTGGTGTAATGCCAGTGGGTATTTTCTTGATGCCGTCGCATTCTGAACGCCACGCGGTGTAATTCCAGTGGGTATTTTTTGTGATGGCTTCGCATTCTGATCACTGCGTGGTGTAATGCCAGTGGGTATTTTCTTGATGCCGTCGCATTCTGAACGCCACTTGGTGTGATGCCAGTGGGTATTTTCCTGATAGCCTTAATGGAATGTATAGGGAATCCACCTGATATTAGCACCTGGAAAAGCAGATAGATTCCGAATCCTTTGTAAATGCTACCAGCAAAGCTCAATTTGCAGATTGCATAATATTTTTTTTAATAAAACATAGAGTAAAAGAAAGGAGCAAGGCTATGCCACTCTGTTTTACTCTTATTATTTGCACTGCATTTAGCAAAAGGTTAAGGGCCTCATTACACGGTAGGCGGTAACCATGGCGCTATTAGCGCCATGGTTGCCGCCGGTATTTTACTGTGTCCGCCTTGGTGGATGGCGGAATTACCACCCTACTCCAAGGTGAGCCAGGGCGGTAATTCCCCATTCACCAAGGCTCTTCCCCATTCCCATTTTTGCCCCCATAGGGCATAATGGGAATGGGGAAGGTGCTAATCACGGTACCGCAAATTGCGGTACCGTAATTAGCTCTGAGGTCCCTTTGCGGCACCCAACTTTAACGGCTGGTAAAACCAGCCTTTAAAGTCGGGTCCCACAAAGGGAACTCGTAGTAAGGCGGTAGGGGTTTACCAGTACCGGTGCCCTTACCGGTACCGGTAAACCCTTACCGCCTACCGTGTAATGAGGCCCTAACACTACAAGCAAGGCATCACACAATGTGGGTCATTACGACCCAGGCGGTAAGTACACCAACTTTACCACCATGGTGTAAACTATGTTTACACCATGGTGGATGGCGGATTTACCGCCCCATTCCAAGGTGAGTGGGGCGGTAAATCCCCATTTCCCATTTATCCTTCCCCATTCCCATTTCTGCCCCATAGGGCATAATGGGAGTGGGGAAGACGCTAATTACGGCACCGTAAATTACGGTGCCGTAATTAGCACCAAGGCGGTTTAGCGCCATGGATTTTAACGGCTGCTAAAAGCAGGCGTTAAAATTGGAATCAGGCGTTAAGGGTTAACAACGGCGTTAACCCTTAACGCCTGAGTTGTACTGAGGCCCAATGTGCGCTTAATATTAAAGGACCCCCCACATTCGCTTATTGCCCTTCGGTTTGTGTGCCAAAACCAAAGGTTAAAGCAAATGGTACGTCGGTGGGCCCAATCACATCTCGGTTGTACAACATATTCAATTCCTAGGACAGACCCTATCTGATCCCAACAGAAATGTCCCCCTCTCTGTGTACTATGGGCAAAAGCCCTTCAGGAAAAAAAAAAAAGAATCTGTGAAAGCCTGACGACGCTTCCTCGCTTCCTCATAGGTTTTATATATTCCATCCATTACACACCAAACCAGCAGTGTTTCATGTTTCCCTCAGTCTCAATTCAAATCCAAAGGTCCATTGTAATCTTATCTCCAAACCAGGTAACGTGCAAGTGGTTGTTATTCCATTCTCAGCAAAATACTTTAAAATTCTTTCCACTTTTTTGTGGCTAAAACTGTCAGAAAAAAGTCCTTGAATCGACTTTTTGTAAATATTCTCATTTGAACGCCACTGACCTTTCCTTCTTTGCAAAGTAAGGCATGCGATACTCCAGATAGCACATACATATTGTAAAATGGGTGCACGAGCACTTCCATATTATAAAATAAGTACACTTTTCAACCGAAGGCTGCATAATCGGTCTGTAGAACATCTGAAAATTGCACCACCCCAGCTACAAGAGAATAAGGAAAGCGTATACATTTACTATGACGATGTAACTCCATAACATATCCGGCATAAAGCCACATGGTGGACCAATACGGATTAAGGGACATGTCCACATCTATCTCTGGTACCAGTTAAATTGCTTTATAGGCTATGATGTGATTTCAAGTAATCAGTTGATATGCTATGAAGTGATGTGGCATTTATAACGCGCCTGTACACAAGTGTTTCTAGGATCAACAAGGCAAGGAGGGGAAAACAAGGGAAGACAAAATAACAATATTACTAGGCCTTGTGTCATTCAGATCACACAAGGGCGAGGAAGAGGGAAGGGGAGAAGTTAGAGGGGGAGGGGAAGTGCAGTTTAGTCACAAGTGCAGCCAGCGAGTGGTTCATAAGTGCAGAGAGAAGGGACTGTAGGGTTTCAGATACAGACCCTTAAGTGCTGGGAGCCCGGCGGCAGAAAAATGCTAACTGGCTGGACATGAAGGAGCCTGGGCCCGAGTTCAGAGGGTGACCGGGTGACCAGTGCATGGAACAGGCATGTGCTTCAGCAGGGGAGAGGAAGAGAGAAAGTGGAAGCAAAAAGGAAGTTCTTGAGTTGCTTCTGGAACCAGAGTTGGTTATGCTCAATTTTGAGAGAGGAAGGGAGGCTGCTCCAGATGGAGGCCCCAGCCGAGGAGACCGATCTGCCCCCAACTGTCTGCTTGGAGAAGCATCTGACCCTCAAAGAGTTAGAGGTGGATGAGGGGAGAGCTTGAGAAGGAAGATGTTTTGGCAAAGAAAGTTGGAGGTAGAGCGGTCCCAGGCCCCAGAAAGTCTTGTGGACAATGCAGAGGTTCTTGAAGTTGATCCTTGTAGCCACAGGGAGCCAATGAAGAGATTTCAGAGGTGGTGCAATATGATCCTTGGGCTTGAGGCCAAGTACACGTTTTGCAGTCATGTTCTGGATACGTTGTAAAGGTCGAAGAGTAGAGGCAGGATGATTTAGAAAGAGGCTGTTGCAATAGTCCAGGCTAGAGTGGACCAGAGCTCTGGAGACAGCGAGCTTCTTGGGGAAAGTGAGAAAAGGAATTATAACTCTGAGGAGGTACATCTGATAGTTTGACATCTTAGAGATGAGAGAAGGAGAGGAGAGAAGGAGAAGGTGGAGTCAAAGATGAGACCAAGGTTCTTAGCCTCAATGGAAGGAGCAAGAAGAGGGCCCAGAGTGAGCAGCCAGAGAGAGAGGGGAAAGGAGGGGGCAGGTGTCCCAATGAGGAGGATCTCAGTCTTACTGCATTAAGGCAGAGAGCATTGGTGGCACACCATATGTGAACTGCGGCCAGATAGTCTGGTATGAGAGAATAAGCAGTTGAACTTGCAGTGCTTGACATTGGTATGCTGCTGACCTGCAGGGTGGGCTAGAAAGCCATTCAATACCCTAATCCATTCAAGAGCATTAACCCTTTGACAATCCCCTTGTATGTAAAAAGATTCATGTTTTGTGCTCTGAGGTGGCTCAGGCTTTCATGTCCATGGTCCAGTTTATCAGTGTGAGGGCAGACAAATCCATCCATTGCAGGGCAATAAGCTGCATGTCAATAACTGAATTGAGTGAACCTAAAGACCAACCCATCATGTTGAGAAGAGGGAGTTAGTCCTTTGTACACACTCCAGGGGTTCCAAGCCTTGTTTTACAGGTTATCCTCTGTAACTCAGTAATTACATGTGACCAAAACCCCTGCACTGTCGACAAGAGCTATGATAGTTGGTTAAAGGAGCCACAAGGGTCTTGAAATAAATGAAACTCTGAGGAATTGTATTGATATATTCAACATTTTACTTTTGGGGATAATGCACGTTCTACGTAATATGATAAACTGAACCTGCTTTCAAAAAGTATTTTAAGAAATCAATTGACATGTAACCAGTCCGTAGCCCATTGTGTAACTTGGGAATCACCCCCAAAGAATCTCAACACTGGACCAAGGGTTAATTGTCATGAAAAGTAGCCTACTCCAGAGTTAAGTAATTACAGAAGCAGTTTCAGAGAACACCACTCAGGCACGGCAACAAAGCCCAGGAAAGTAAAGGGTTCTCTGCTAATTGTTGCTTAGAGGATATGGTGCACAGGGGCTTGAACCCTGAGCCAACAATGACCCAGAAGGTGAGAAAGAAGAACAGACATCCTTCCCACAAGCCATTAATGCCACCCTTCAAGCCAGGAGTGAAGAATCCTTGGAGAATGACTCTGGGAGGAGGGGGTATGGGGGAACCCATGACGTTAGATCCTGGAAGCTCAGTGAACAACACAAGGTGGCACTGCAGTAGAAAATGATCCCAGTACATGGATAATATCTGGGGATATCATAGGATGTCCCATGGAGCAGATCAGGTGGGCTGCTGGTGTACCAACCTCCTTCCAAATGACAACAGCTTACAACCTCTTTCCTGCTGTTAGGTAGTAGTAGGTTTCATTTATAGTGTTGGGCTCATGGACCCTGGAATATTCTTGTGTATAGTTGGATTTTTTAAAATACATTTTTTTGATTTATATTTGTGTTCACCATGAGGCAGTGGTTTCCCCTTATTTTTTTTCACCATGATTTTGCTTTGGACAACAATAGTTTTTGGATTCCTTTGTTTTTTGGATTTTTACATTACTTATCGGACATGGACTATTTATTTTGTTATCCCCATTGTTGTATGTTTGATTTGTTTACTTCATTTTCTTCGAGAATACATGTTTTTATAACTTTCTTTTGTGGTATTTTCTCATTGGTTTCATGCATGTCATGATATGGGTTTTGACATTCACTTGCACCCATTGTGTATGTGTGTGTGACGGACATGTGTTCATTTACATACTTGCCATTGGGGTTGTATCATGTAATTGCATTTGCTATGTGGGTGGATGCAATCCTTGGCTGGGTGTTTGTGCTGGGTATGCTGCCCATTACTGCCATGATTGTGTATTGTCAGGACCTGGGGGGAGGGGGACATGGTTGGGGGCCTGCTGGCAGGTGCCCCACAGTGCTGGGGGGTGGGGGTGGTGGGAGACATGGGTGGGGGCCTGGTGGTGGGTGCCCCTGCACTGCTGGGGGGTGGGGTGCTGGGAGACAAGGGTGGGGGCCTGGTGGTGGGTGCCCCTGCACTGCTGGGGGGTGGGGGTGCTGGGAGACATGGGTGAGGGCCTGGTGGTGGGTGCCCCTGCACTGCTGGGGGGTGGGGGTGCTGGGAAACATGGGTGAGGGCCTGGTGGTGGGTGCCCCTGCACTGCTGGGGGGTGGGGGTGGTGGGAGACATGGATGAGGGCCTGGTGGAGGCTGCCCCTGCACTGCTGGGGGGTGGGGGTGGTGGGAGACATGGGTGAGGGCCTGGTGGAGTCTGCCCCTGCACTGCTGGGGGGTGGGGGTGGTGTGAGACATGGGTGGGGGCCTGGTGGAGGCTGCCCCTGGTGACTGGGGGGATGGGGGTGGTGTGAGACATGGGTGGGGGCCTGGTGGAGGCTGCCCCTGGTGACTGGGGGGGGGGTGGGGGTGGTGTGAGACATGGGTGGGGGCCTGGTGGAGGCTGCCCCTGGTGACTGGGGGGGTGGGGGTGCTGGGAGACATGGGTGGGGGCCTGCTGGCAGGTGCCCCGCAATGCTGGGGGTGGGGGTGCAAGGGGACATGAGTTGGTGATCATTGGTGCAAGGAGACATGTGCCTTTGCTGGGGGGCATGCCCATGTTGGGTGGGCTGCCTGCGGGACATGACCAGGGGTGCAGGGTAGTCCCCTGTGGTGTGGGCTGCCTGCAGGGGCCGTGAAGGGTGTACAGGGAACACCTGGGAGGACCCACACTGGCAAATCACATGCAGGACTCCCCGGCACCCCTGAAATACACGTACCCTGCTGAAATTGTGTGTAAAACTTTGTGCGCACCCCTCTAATACCCGCACGCAGCCCAATCGCGTGTGAAAATGTGCGTGCACCCCTGTAATACCCGCACGCAGCCCAATCGCGTGTGAAAATGTGCGTGCACCCCTGTAATACCCGCATGCAGCCCAATCGCGTGTGAAACTTCGCGCGCACCCCTAATACCCGCACGCAGCCCAATCGCGTGTAAAACTTCGCGCGCACCCCTAATACCCGCACGCAGCCCAATCGCGTGTAAAACTTTGCGCGCACCCCTAATACCTGCACGCAGCCCAATCGCGTGTGGAACTTCCCGCGCACCCCTGAAATGCACGCGCCCAGGCCAATCGCGTGTGTAACTTCCCACGCACCCCTGAAATGCACGCACATGCTCCCCCAGGGCCGATCGCGTGTGAAACCACCCGCAAGCCCCTGAAATACACGCGCCCAGGCCAATCGCGTGTGGAACTTCTCACGCACCCCTGAAATACACGCACACGCTCCCCCAGGGCCGATCGCGTGTGAAACCACCCGCGAGCCCCTGAAATACACGAGCCCAGGCCAATCGCGTGTGGAACTTCCCGCTCACCCCTGAATTACACGCACCAAGCCCTAACGCGTGTAAAACTCCTCGCGCACCCCTGGAATACCCGCATGCAGCCCAATCGCGTCTGATTTTTCAATGATCCTTGAGTGAAAAAAATCCGACAGTTGGACGGGCGCTTGATCTCCTTGCTATTTGAAGAATTCCTTGGATTTTTGGTTGAGTGACCTGTATGTTGATGAACGCCTGATTTCCTTGATATATTACAAGTTAAGGATCTAAGTTTGTTGTTGTTGTTCAGTTGAAAGCTGAAGGCTCTGAGTTCTGCAGAGGTCCTCTGATTTTTTTGAGAGGTCCTTGAGGTCCTCGACACGTGTTTCCCCACTTCAAGTTCGGAGTGGTTCATCAGGAGGAAAGATTGGTGTTAGAAAGCAAAGTTCCAATTACTAAAATGGGTTGGTGACTTTGAAGATAGTCCCCATTAACTAGCACCCATCCAACTGTCGGTTTTTTTTCACTCAAGGATCATTGAAAAATCAGGAATTTGGGAAAGAGGCTGACCAATTCAACAATAAATCAAATGTTTGGAAAAGAGTCGACTTAAATAAATGACTCAAAAGTCATTCATTGATAAGGAGTCCTGACCAATCGAACATTAAGTTATAAACTGTCCAGTCTGTATAATTTTTGTTTTTCCTTCTTTTTCAACGCAATAGTGAATTAACTATATTTGTCTAAGTTTGTTCCCATTTTTTATGCTACACACTTAAGAATAAAAATCTAATAGATTTCAAAACAGAACGATTTTGAATTTATCATTTATTCACCAGAGAAGCGCAACCTTGGGACTCTACGTTTCAGATTTGTTCAAGCCCAGGTCAGCCTCTGCGGTAACCCTTAGTTGCAGCATCTCTGATTGCTAAGATTAGAATTTTTCATTCTATTAAACTCTTGCCTTTGGGGCGCCAGCGCTGTTCAAAAAGGCTCACATTTGCACCTGTTAATGAGCAAGAAGATTCCATTGGAACCCATTCTAAAACATGCCAGCAAAGTGTATTTGAAGGCAGTGCTGTATTTCTGTTAAAGTAGACATGAAAAGTATACAGTATAGGTGATGTCGTGCTTTACTTTTACACTCTGCTTTGAGAGGGTTGAAAATGGCGCATGCGTGAGCATTGGTGTTCCTCTGCATGCAGTTACCATTATATAAATATGAAAGTTAAAATATCAGTTACCCTTTCTTACAAAATGCCCCACGTTCTGTCTACTTGTATAGTGGAAGTTAAATCCCTGCCAGTGTCACACAGCAACAGGGTGTCTATGTCTAACCCAAGGGAAGGGTAGGGCAGAGTGTAAAACCAAAGCATGAAGTGTTTGAAGCCTTGCCTTATTGATCCAGCGCTGTTCAAAAAGGCTCACATTTGCACCTGTTAATGAGCAAGAAGATTCCATTGGAACCCATTCTAAAACATGCCAGCAAAGTGTATTTGAAGGCAGTGCTGTATTTCTGTTAAAGTAGACATGAAAAGTATACAGTATAGGTGATGTCGTGCTTTACTTTTACACTCTGCTTTGAGAGGGTTGAAAATGGCGCATGCGTGAGCATTGGTGTTCCTCTGCATGCAGTTACCATTATATAAATATGAAAGTTAAAATATCAGTTACCCTTTCTTACAAAATGCCCCACGTTCTGTCTACTTGTATAGTGGAAGTTAAATCCCTGCCAGTGTCACACAGCAACAGGGTGTCTATGTCTAACCCAAGGGAAGGGTAGGGCAGAGTGTAAAACCAAAGCATGAAGTGTTTGAAGCCTTGCCTTATTGATCCAGGAGATATTCCTTCCATTCGAAGGCAGAGTAGCGAAACAAAGTGGCAATAACCTTTTGCCCATGCATTCCTCCTCCGCATTCTGAACTCCATGTGGTGTAATGCCAGTGGGTAGTTTCTTGATGCTGTTGTATTCTGAACGCCAGGTGGTGTAATGCCAGTGGGTATTTTCTTGATGGTGTCGTATGCTGAACACTGCGTGGTGTAATGCCAGTGGGTATTTTCTTTATGGCATTGCATTCTGAACGCTGCATGCTGTAATGCCAGTGGGTATATTCTTGATGGAGTCGCATTCTGAACGCCGCGTGGTGTAATGCCAGTGGGTATTTTCTTGATGGTGTCACATTCTGAACGCCACGTGGTGTAATGCCAGTGGGTATTTTCTTGATGCCGTCGCATTCTGAACGCCACGCGGTGTAATTCCAGTGGGTATTTTGTTGATGGCTTCGCATTCTGATCACTGCGTGGTGTAATGCCAGTGGGTATTTTCTTAATGGCGTTGCATTCTGTACGCTGCATGCTGTAATGCCAGTGGGTATATTCTTGATGGAGTCGCATTCTGAACGCCGCGTGGTGTAATGCCAGTGGGTATTTTCTTGATGGTGTCACATTCTGAACGCCACGTGGTGTAATGCCAGTGGGTATTTTCTTGATGCCGTCGCATTCTGAACGCCACGCGGTGTAATTCCAGTGGGTATTTTTTGTGATGGCTTCGCATTCTGATCACTGCGTGGTGTAATGCCAGTGGGTATTTTCTTGATGCCGTCGCATTCTGAACGCCACGCGGTGTAATTCCAGTGGGTATTTTTTGTGATGGCTTCGCATTCTGATCACTGCGTGGTGTAATGCCAGTGGGTATTTTCTTGATGCCGTCGCATTCTGAACGCCACTTGGTGTGATGCCAGTGGGTATTTTCCTGATAGCCTTAATGGAATGTATAGGGAATCCACCTGATATTAGCACCTGGAAAAGCAGATAGATTCCGAATCCTTTGTAAATGCTACCAGCAAAGCTCAATTTGCAGATTGCATAATATTTTTTTTAATAAAACATAGAGTAAAAGAAAGGAGCAAGGCTATGCCACTCTGTTTTACTCTTATTATTTGCACTGCATTTAGCAAAAGGTTAAGGGCCTCATTACACGGTAGGCGGTAACCATGGCGCTATTAGCGCCATGGTTGCCGCCGGTATTTTACTGTGTCCGCCTTGGTGGATGGCGGAATTACCACCCTACTCCAAGGTGAGCCAGGGCGGTAATTCCCCATTCACCAAGGCTCTTCCCCATTCCCATTTTTGCCCCCATAGGGCATAATGGGAATGGGGAAGGTGCTAATCACGGTACCGCAAATTGCGGTACCGTAATTAGCTCTGAGGTCCCTTTGCGGCACCCAACTTTAACGGCTGGTAAAACCAGCCTTTAAAGTCGGGTCCCACAAAGGGAACTCGTAGTAAGGCGGTAGGGGTTTACCAGTACCGGTGCCCTTACCGGTACCGGTAAACCCTTACCGCCTACCGTGTAATGAGGCCCTAACACTACAAGCAAGGCATCACACAATGTGGGTCATTACGACCCAGGCGGTAAGTACACCAACTTTACCACCATGGTGTAAACTATGTTTACACCATGGTGGATGGCGGATTTACCGCCCCATTCCAAGGTGAGTGGGGCGGTAAATCCCCATTTCCCATTTATCCTTCCCCATTCCCATTTCTGCCCCATAGGGCATAATGGGAGTGGGGAAGACGCTAATTACGGCACCGTAAATTACGGTGCCGTAATTAGCACCAAGGCGGTTTAGCGCCATGGATTTTAACGGCTGCTAAAAGCAGGCGTTAAAATTGGAATCAGGCGTTAAGGGTTAACAACGGCGTTAACCCTTAACGCCTGAGTTGTACTGAGGCCCAATGTGCGCTTAATATTAAAGGACCCCCCACATTCGCTTATTGCCCTCCGGTTTGTGTGCCAAAACCAAAGGTTAAAGCAAATGGTACGTCGGTGGGCCCAATCACATCTCGGTTGTACAACATATTCAATTCCTAGGACAGACCCTATCTGATCCCAACAGAAATGTCCCCCTCTCTGTGTACTATGGGCAAAAGCCCTTCAGGAAAAAAAAAAAAGAATCTGTGAAAGCCTGACGACGCTTCCTCGCTTCCTCATAGGTTTTATATATTCCATCCATTACACACCAAACCAGCAGTGTTTCATGTTTCCCTCAGTCTCAATTCAAATCCAAAGGTCCATTGTAATCTTATCTCCAAACCAGGTAACGTGCAAGTGGTTGTTATTCCATTCTCAGCAAAATACTTTAAAATTCTTTCCACTTTTTTGTGGCTAAAACTGTCAGAAAAAAGTCCTTGAATCGACTTTTTGTAAATATTCTCATTTGAACGCCACTGACCTTTCCTTCTTTGCAAAGTAAGGCATGCGATACTCCAGATAGCACATACATATTGTAAAATGGGTGCACGAGCACTTCCATATTATAAAATAAGTACACTTTTCAACCGAAGGCTGCATAATCGGTCTGTAGAACATCTGAAAATTGCACCACCCCAGCTACAAGAGAATAAGGAAAGCGTATACATTTACTATGACGATGTAACTCCATAACATATCCGGCATAAAGCCACATGGTGGACCAATACGGATTAAGGGACATGTCCACATCTATCTCTGGTACCAGTTAAATTGCTTTATAGGCTATGATGTGATTTCAAGTAATCAGTTGATATGCTATGAAGTGATGTGGCATTTATAACGCGCCTGTACACAAGTGTTTCTAGGATCAACAAGGCAAGGAGGGGAAAACAAGGGAAGACAAAATAACAATATTACTAGGCCTTGTGTCATTCAGATCACACAAGGGCGAGGAAGAGGGAAGGGGAGAAGTTAGAGGGGGAGGGGAAGTGCAGTTTAGTCACAAGTGCAGCCAGCGAGTGGTTCATAAGTGCAGAGAGAAGGGACTGTAGGGTTTCAGATACAGACCCTTAAGTGCTGGGAGCCCGGCGGCAGAAAAATGCTAACTGGCTGGACATGAAGGAGCCTGGGCCCGAGTTCAGAGGGTGACCGGGTGACCAGTGCATGGAACAGGCATGTGCTTCAGCAGGGGAGAGGAAGAGAGAAAGTGGAAGCAAAAAGGAAGTTCTTGAGTTGCTTCTGGAACCAGAGTTGGTTATGCTCAATTTTGAGAGAGGAAGGGAGGCTGCTCCAGATGGAGGCCCCAGCCGAGGAGACCGATCTGCCCCCAACTGTCTGCTTGGAGAAGCATCTGACCCTCAAAGAGTTAGAGGTGGATGAGGGGAGAGCTTGAGAAGGAAGATGTTTTGGCAAAGAAAGTTGGAGGTAGAGCGGTCCCAGGCCCCAGAAAGTCTTGTGGACAATGCAGAGGTTCTTGAAGTTGATCCTTGTAGCCACAGGGAGCCAATGAAGAGATTTCAGAGGTGGTGCAATATGATCCTTGGGCTTGAGGCCAAGTACACGTTTTGCAGTCATGTTCTGGATACGTTGTAAAGGTCGAAGAGTAGAGGCAGGATGATTTAGAAAGAGGCTGTTGCAATAGTCCAGGCTAGAGTGGACCAGAGCTCTGGAGACAGCGAGCTTCTTGGGGAAAGTGAGAAAAGGAATTATAACTCTGAGGAGGTACATCTGATAGTTTGACATCTTAGAGATGAGAGAAGGAGAGGAGAGAAGGAGAAGGTGGAGTCAAAGATGAGACCAAGGTTCTTAGCCTCAATGGAAGGAGCAAGAAGAGGGCCCAGAGTGAGCAGCCAGAGAGAGAGGGGAAAGGAGGGGGCAGGTGTCCCAATGAGGAGGATCTCAGTCTTACTGCATTAAGGCAGAGAGCATTGGTGGCACACCATATGTGAACTGCGGCCAGATAGTCTGGTATGAGAGAATAAGCAGTTGAACTTGCAGTGCTTGACATTGGTATGCTGCTGACCTGCAGGGTGGGCTAGAAAGCCATTCAATACCCTAATCCATTCAAGAGCATTAACCCTTTGACAATCCCCTTGTATGTAAAAAGATTCATGTTTTGTGCTCTGAGGTGGCTCAGGCTTTCATGTCCATGGTCCAGTTTATCAGTGTGAGGGCAGACAAATCCATCCATTGCAGGGCAATAAGCTGCATGTCAATAACTGAATTGAGTGAACCTAAAGACCAACCCATCATGTTGAGAAGAGGGAGTTAGTCCTTTGTACACACTCCAGGGGTTCCAAGCCTTGTTTTACAGGTTATCCTCTGTAACTCAGTAATTACATGTGACCAAAACCCCTGCACTGTCGACAAGAGCTATGATAGTTGGTTAAAGGAGCCACAAGGGTCTTGAAATAAATGAAACTCTGAGGAATTGTATTGATATATTCAACATTTTACTTTTGGGGATAATGCACGTTCTACGTAATATGATAAACTGAACCTGCTTTCAAAAAGTATTTTAAGAAATCAATTGACATGTAACCAGTCCGTAGCCCATTGTGTAACTTGGGAATCACCCCCAAAGAATCTCAACACTGGACCAAGGGTTAATTGTCATGAAAAGTAGCCTACTCCAGAGTTAAGTAATTACAGAAGCAGTTTCAGAGAACACCACTCAGGCACGGCAACAAAGCCCAGGAAAGTAAAGGGTTCTCTGCTAATTGTTGCTTAGAGGATATGGTGCACAGGGGCTTGAACCCTGAGCCAACAATGACCCAGAAGGTGAGAAAGAAGAACAGACATCCTTCCCACAAGCCATTAATGCCACCCTTCAAGCCAGGAGTGAAGAATCCTTGGAGAATGACTCTGGGAGGAGGGGGTATGGGGGAACCCATGACGTTAGATCCTGGAAGCTCAGTGAACAACACAAGGTGGCACTGCAGTAGAAAATGATCCCAGTACATGGATAATATCTGGGGATATCATAGGATGTCCCATGGAGCAGATCAGGTGGGCTGCTGGTGTACCAACCTCCTTCCAAATGACAACAGCTTACAACCTCTTTCCTGCTGTTAACCGCCAGGGTGTGCTGCCTTGGCGCTGGAAGCTGTTATCATTTGGAAGGAGGTTGGTACACCAGCAGCCCACCTGATCTGCTCCATGGGACATTCCCACAAGCCTTTAATGCCACCCTTCAAGCCAGGAGTGAAGAATCCAGGGAGAATGACTCTGGGAGAAGGGAGGATGGGGCAACCCATGACATTAGATCCTGGAAGCTGATGACATCACATGTCTGGCTCCCTCTTTTTTTCTCTTCAATTAGGAACTCTTCAAATATAGTACTTGAAAATGAATTATGAGTATATAATTTTTTGGCCTAGATATGTCAGTAAAGGAAAAAAAGAGGGAGCCAGACATGTGATGTCATCAGTGATGTCATCAATGACATTTGTGATGTCATCTTTGATGTCTTGGGTGTTAGTCTTAGCAGTGCACGGAGGTGGTGCTAGTTATGGTTGCTTAGCGTACCATAACTGGCGAATTTCAAGGGTTTTTCGGTTTTACGTGGAACCATAACATCCCTTTAACAACGTTTTTGTTCACTGAATTTCATAGGTTTTTAGTAGAGCAACATAACCATAACGTCGCTTTAACATTTTTTTCACTGAATTTCATAGGTTTGAATCGGCACAGCTTAACCATAACATCTCTTTAAGTTTTTTTCACTGAATATAGATATAGATAATGTAAATGTTTACTAAGGCTCCCTTAGCTTACATGCATATAACATAGAAAATACTGAACCCCCTGCCCCGCAAGTAATTTTGATGTCTGTGGACCGTGCGCATGTCCGCGGACGGGTACGGTCACCATCAACACTATCCAAAAACTCAGGGGGTATCTTACATTATTGTATCATACAATAAAAGCACCAAACATGTTCAAAATGCACCACATAAATACATTATATTTAAAAGTAAAGAAGAAGTGGAAACTGTATATTTAAAACAGCAACCATCCAATGAAATAGTGTTTCCAATATAATGGAATATACCAAAACAAAATAAATATGCCTCCAACAGAATTACCTCACAAAAACTGTGCAGCAGAAAGCAAGAGCATACCTACACAGCAGTAACACCAAATGTTTGTAAGAAACTAGTAAGTACACACTATTTATTTCATATATTTATACATTTTCAGTATTACGTACACTAAAACTCATATTTTTTTTTAGTTTTTTTATACACAGAAATGTCCTGAACTTTGAAATGGCTGGAAGAAAATTCCCCACAAGATGAAATGAGTGAAGACAGTGATACTAATGGTAGACACAACATTTCTCTATATAAACCTATATAAACCAATTAATAACCATTACTTTATGTATAGTTAACATATTATTTTAAAAGAACATCCAGACAATAAGTATAATATACCAAGAGACATATTAGAAGATCCTCTGAAATGAATGGAACTAAAAAATGGATATGTTAATGAAAAGTTTCAATCTTCTAAAACAGCTTGTTGAGGACCACATTAAAGAAAAGATTAAATATCACTCTCCCACATGCACCTGTTCCCCCGCTCCATGTCCCAGCCAACTAGCCCCAAATGCTCCCCAGCAAGAAAAATGTTACGATGAGACTTCATCCCTTCCTCTCCTTCCATACATCATGTGCAAACCCCTAATTCCCCTGTATTTGTTTCAGTTTCTGCTTCCCCCTCTCTTTTGTAATTTTAATACTGTTAAAAAATAATAACATTTTAAGTGTGTTCTTAGTAAATGCCTGTGTCTTATTTTTTATTTTTTTAAAAAGGCAGTTAGGGTGTCCATGGACAGCGAGGGTGTCCGTTATGTCCGCAATTAACCAAAATGGGGGTGTCCTAAGGACACTGTACCTGTTCGTACTTTTCGTAATTAAAATGGAGGTGTCCTTAGAACACACAAGGTGTCGGCCTGTCAGCATTCACCCAAAATGGGGGTGTTCTAAGGTCACAATATTGTGCATGTACTGCGATGCAGTACTCTGCAGGGGGGAGAACCTTCGAAGTGCTTTTGAGACTGCAGTCTAGAACATCAGAAGGTCCGTGACCTACCTCAATAAGGCCCACCCTACATCGTCATCTCTACACCTGTCCTTTCTTATCCCTGTGGTTGGTGTCCCTTCCTTACCCTCCTTTCCCCTCCTTTCCTTGAGTGTCATGTTTAAAAAACCAAAACAAATAAAAAAAAAAACAAAGGCTCTTTTCAGAGCCGCATTTCACAGTTTAAAAATAGAAGTGACAAATAAATACAGCAGTGCCCTGTGCATTTTTTAGAAGTCCACGGACAGTCCACAGACATGTATTTTATGGAGTACTACCATATCAGAACCATTGCACTTTTTTATAGAGGGAAGTGGTCGCTCTGAAAAGAGCCTTTTTGTGGTGTTTTCTTGTGTTTCAAAAACTTTAAATGGATTGCTTTAATGCCAAAATAGATTGCAATGCATTTTTTATATTTTGCAGAAAAAATCTGATTGCCGGCATAAGTAAGATGTACTCCATCTCTGTGAAAAATGTGTCTGCTACAAACATAATGTTTTCATTCTGAAAAGAGGACATACCAACATCTCTCAAAAAGGCACAAACAGACTTGTTAACATTGTGTCTTGCTTTCGCCATTTGTGGACCAAATGAAAAAGAACGCAACCACATTTGTTTCGGCGCAATACGGGAAGAAATTACTCTGGAGTTTGGATACATGTCCATGACTTTCCCAAGTCCTTCTTTCATTGTCAATTGCAAACCTGTCTGCTCTCCAAGTTTGTGTTTACACACATACCTACCAAAATAAATGTTGGGGGTCATTACGAGATTGGAGGCGGCCATGGTGCTATTAGCACCATGGCCGCCTCCAAACCCGGGTCCGGTCTGGTGGAATGGGGACTTACCGGGACATTCCGACCTAGGCGGACCCGTAAGTCCCCATTCCAAATGCCATTCCCCATTTCCATTTGAGCCCCCATAGGGCTCAGTGGGAATGGGGAAGACGCTAATAACAGGCCCACAAATTGTGGGCCTGTTATTAGCTCCAAGGTCCCTTAACAGGACCCGTACAAAACGGCTGGTCAGACCAGCTGTTCCTCGTGGGACCCACTAAGGGACCTTGGAATAGGGCGGTAAGGGTTTAACGGCACCGGTCTCCTTACCGGTGACCGTTAAACATTACTGCCCAACTCGTAATGACCCCCATTATTTCATATCATAAAATGGGAGAAATAACAGTATAATTATGAAAACAAAAAATAACAATGTCTACATTAACAAAAGTGCTATAAACACACATATTCACTAACTTCTTTCTTTTACAATTGCAGTGAAGATCACTCTCCTGAAAAGCAGCAGTGTCTGAAGTACGAACAAGGACTTAGAAGAAACCTACTCTTTCCGTACAAAACAGTAAGTACAATTCTAACATACTGTTCTAGCTGTTACTCAAATACACTAGCATTTCAGTACTCTAGAACAAACAAATGTGTTAACCCTTTTCCATTAGATGTAGTATTAGTGCTTCCCCTTACCAGTTCCAGACTTTATATTGTCATCTGAACCCAGTATAGTAACACACAAATACAAAAATAGCCTTCCCAACTTGATGTAGCTGCCCATTGCACAATCACACACCTCCACAATCATCCTTACCATCATACTCAGACACTCATGCACAACAGACCCCAAAGAATGCCTGCCAAAAAGCAACTCCGTAGAAAAGAACGCAGAAGTAGAGCAAATCAAAATAAAAGTGTCCAGAATAAGCATCCATCTCTAGCAGATTTTGTACAAAAAGTTCAACCAAAACAGCTAATACAGTCATTAAGCGAAAGAAAACAAGCTTCTAGTACAGAAACATTCCCTCCTCTATCAAAATGTAAAACAAAACAGAAATTAATTAACAAGACTTCAGCTACCAATACTGCTAACGCTGCACCTATAAATCTTGATGTAATGGCAAGTAAGCCTACCAAAACAAAAACAATATTTTACAAAAAATGTTCCACCACAGAGTCCTTCAGAAAATTATAAAAACAGGAGAGAAATCATGAACAACCCTTAAAACCTACCGTAGAAAATTAATCCTAGAAGCGCTCATGGACTGTACAATCCTTCTCAAAAGGAAGTAATTTATTTTTAGTTTTAAACAGAATGAAACCACTAACAAAACTAACTACTAAACTACAAAAAAGACTTCTCAATAAATGGAATATCACCAAAAATAGCTTCTTAAACATCTGTGGAGGTGAATGGAGTAACAACACAACTATAGAACCACATTTTAAGGAAGAAGCATATGAAGCATATAAACAAAAGCAAACAAACCCAATTGCCATACATAGCAGTGGACGAGGGTATGAAAAACTTGATAACTCCATTATGGAACAAAAAAATCTGCTCACAAAAATATCCCCAGAAAACTCAGTGGCCCTCATTACGACCCTGGCGGAATTCGCGGTGCTAAATGCACCGCGGAGCACGGCGGAAAGCTGCCGATAGCGCCATGGGGGTTGGCGGATTTTCCACCCCATGCCGACCTTGGCGGAGCGGTAAATCCCCAATCCCCATTTTGCCCTTCCCCATTCCCATTCTTGCCCCATAGGGTATAATGGGAGTGGGGAAGGCGTTAATTACGCCACCGTAAAGTACGGTGGCGTAATTAACAACGAGGTCCCTTAGCGCCATGGATTTCTCCGCCCGGTAAAACCAGGCGGAGAAAGGCTCCATGGCGCTACGGGAACTCGTAGTAGGGCGGACGGGTCCGCCACGATTACCGCTGGCGGTAACTCACTCCGCCAGGGTCGTAATGAGGGCCAGTATCACCTCCCCATTCTACTGAACAAAACATCCAGTCTACAAATGGACGTGCACATCAATGTGTAACATTGCCAAAACATCTTTTAAATTGTTACGCCCGTTCCTCAATCAGTATGTAAAAAGCAAAGACAAATTCAAAATTAAACTACTACAAAATATGGATGCCTGTCCAGTGCGCAAATACACAGGACTACAAGGACATTCAATTGCCTGCATTTCAGGACCTATTTGCAAAAGCACCTTCCATCATATGAAAAGTATATGAACACATCATTCAACTATACGAAATCTGGTCCAAAAACTCTACTATGTTAAAAGTCCTGCTTTAGCACTAGCCAATTTAAATAACAATCTTCTACATGGTACAGCTAAACAACTATTCGAAGAAATAGAGCATATCCAGAGAAAATATTTTGGAATTGAAAGCCACTTACAAAACGCAGTAGATGTACAACAAACTAGAAACTACTGTACAGATAGCAAACTTCTATTAAACACATACAAAAAAGAAATATTAAAGTTTAAAAGTACCTCCGCTGAAGTACAAAACCATGTGTGTGTGTGTTGCCGCAGGACATCTTATGAAAGTACCACAAAAACTGTAGACATAACGTACAAAATAGAAGACAATGAAGATTGCAAAGGGTTCCAATTAGCTCTCTACCTTATAGCAGAAAACAAATATGACATTACTGACCCCTTAATAATTTGCAATTACTGCACTGCAAAACTTGACAACAACCAAACACCTTCACATGCTATCATAAAGAACTTGGAATTATTCCCACTACCAAAACTACTGCAACAACTTAATGTATATGATAGCATCATAATTCAAACAGTGCACCCATTTCAAGCAATAATATGCCTCCAACCAAAAACAGCAAAATTACCCCACTCTGATTAGTGAGAGGCATTTGTGGCAAAGTAGTTTATTTACCATTGGATCTCAAAGAAAATGTACACACTCTAGGAGTGCAATGACCAATAGATCAATCTTTAATTGTCTTAGTGAATGGCGTACCTACAAAATACAAACAAATTTGGCAACAACTCTGGGACTTACATAAAGTTAGACAAGCCCTGCAATATCTAAAAAACAACAATGAATACTACAAAGAAATTAATATTGAAGAAAACCTGAGAGAAACCTTGAAATAATTCAAGAGTCACCAGAAACTGGTCAATTTGAACTTCTAAATCCTGCTACAGAATCCAATATTTCAGACCATTATACAATTCATCCTTTACACTCTAAAGACACTATAGATGATGCACTGGAAACGTACCAAATGCGACAAGCCAAAGGATCTCCAATCAGCATATGGGGAAAAAGTATAGAAGCACATGCCTTTCCTCTACTCTTTCCTACTGGAAAAGGAGGAAGGTACGATGATAGACCCACACAAATAACAGCATCAAAATATCGCTCTTTACGAATGTATTCTGACGACCCCAGAATCAGACAAAACGTGGAATACATATTCCACCTTTTCTTTGAAAGTGAATTAGCAACTCTATGCTACGGAATTGCACACACATTAAAATCAGGTACCCATTTTCAAAATATGTCAGCTACGCAATTATTACAAAAAGTGCAAGAAGAAGATGACGTTTTACAGTCAAGTATTACAAATCTTTTAGCAAACATGCGTGGTACAAAAGAATACTGGTTTCAACATCATAGAGATGTACGCTGTATGATAAGAAACCTTGGCCCACCCACTTGGTTTGTTACATTAAGTTGTGCAGAATATGCATGGGAAGATTTGCACAATTTCCTATGCATAGCAAACAAAAAGAAAACAAATATAGATATAAAAACACCAAGAGAACTCTGCTCTCTAGATCCTGTAAATGTATCAAGATATTCCCATCATCGCTTCATTGCTATGCTACACTTTATTTGTAATAAGACTGTTCCTCCCCTCTGAGAAGTTCTGAAAAAGAATACCAAGCCAGAAGAGCACCACACATCCACGTGCTATTATGGATTAAAGATGCTCCTAAATTTGGTGAGGACAGTGATGCCACTGTTTTGCAGTTCATCCAAAAATATGTCACTTGTGAAATCCTTTCACAAATGACACATAGTGACTTTCATGCACACATTTTACAATTTCAAAGACATAAATGTGGGAAATATTGTTGTTGCAAATATATAAAAAAATGGAAATACTACACCAAATGGTGCTTTTATTTCCCTAGACCATTTTCAGCAACAGGTCAAGTAAACAACTTCATGTCTTCAGTCAGACATAGTGTCAAAGGTAAATCACCTAAGAACACATATTACATAAAAAGAACAGAAGAATCAAAATACATCAATGATTACAATGCAATCATTGCCCTTCTATGGAATGCAAACATAGATGTGTAGTACATTGCAGACAATTCCACTGCAGTTGCACGATATGTCACAG
This sequence comes from Ambystoma mexicanum, assembly GCF_040938575.1. Classification (NCBI taxonomy): domain Eukaryota; kingdom Metazoa; phylum Chordata; class Amphibia; order Caudata; family Ambystomatidae; genus Ambystoma; species Ambystoma mexicanum. Next base: position 334,136,591 of record NC_090933.1, on the reverse strand, counting down.
CCTACTTAATCAAAACAGAGAAAACAGAGCTTCAGGACCTCTGGGATGACATATCATCTGACAAAACACTATCACAGAAATTGTACAGCTTAGGCATAAAAATGCTCTCTCATAGAGAATGTGGCTGCTATGAAGCTGCTGACTGTTTAACCAGTGCTGCCTTGTATGGGAAATCTGACAATATAGTATGGCTAAGTCTTGGTCCTGCTAAATCTAGAAAAAAGAGTTCTCAAATCATATGAGGACATAGAAACAATAGCCAAAATGATCCCAACAGCCAAGACATTTTGAAAAACAATTTACTAGACACATACTACCTAAACAGGAGTACAATTTTGGAAACCATGGGCCTCATTACACAGTAGGCGGTAAGGGATTACCGGCACCGGTAAGGGCACCGGTGCCTGTAATCCCTTACCACACTACTATGAGGTCCCTTAGCAGGTCCTTCCCCTAACACAGGCGTTATGAAATGGACCCACTAAGGGACTTCAGAGCTAATAATGGTACCACAAATTGTGGTACCATTATTAGCTCCTTCCCCATTCCCATTGAGCCCTAAAGGGGCTCAATGGGAATGGGGAATGGTTCCCGTAATGGGGATTTACTGGGTCCTCCAGGGTCGGAATGACCCGGCAAGTCCCTATTCCGGGAACATGGACCCGGAATGTGGTAAGGGGATAGACATGGCACTAATAGCACCATGGCTACCGCCTACCATGCAATTAGGCCCCATGTGTCTCTACCACGTAGCCCAAAACGTCACATACAAAAATAATGTCAAACCAGATGGAAAGAAAGGTAGATACAGAGTTGTAAATTGTGAAGGCAGCTTAGTGAAACTTACCAAACACAGCTTAATTAAACACATCAAATTGTCATTAAAACTCCTCACATAAAGAACTGTATTACATATCCCTGCTACAACCTTTTAAACCATGGAGAAAAGAAGAAGAGTTACTGGATACATATGACTCCTATGAAGACACTTTCAAAGCAAATGAAAGCACTATAACAATGTTATACCAGATGGAAACATAATAATGTTGCACAATGAACAGCAACATGAAGAACAACTCCAGGCCCAACTACAAGTGGACACTCCCAACAGTAGTCAACCTTCTGTAACAGTAAGCCAAGAACCACTTGGAAAACCACTAATAGCAAATGAGGCAGAATTAGCCATGATAGAAGTAGAAAACACCATGTCTCAGTGTGAAAAAGCTACACAAGGCTTTGCTACACTGAAATCACAACCGAACAATGAGCAGCATATCATTTTCCAAGAAATACCAAAACAAATTGAACATGGTGTGGAACATGAAAATAAAAACTGTACCTGCCAAGCCTACAAACCTATACTGCTATACGTGCGTGGTGAAGCTGGTTCAGTCAAAACATTCTTAATCAAAATCATCAGCAAGTTCCTTCAAAAATTGACAAACAACAAACTGTCAGCTGTTGTAACTGCCGCCACAGGTTTAGCTGCCTACAACATAGGTTGTGTCATTTTACACCGATACTACTCCTTCCAGTAGAACACCAAAACAGACTATTACAAACTTTCTTCATAGCTGCAATGGAACTACGCAGAGGTTTCAAACAAATGAAAATGTTGCTAATAGATGAGGTGAGCATGGTACTCAACCAAATGTTGGCTTTGATTCACCTCAGATTACAAGAGGTCCTCAATACAGACTATGAAGAGCTCCTTGGAGGAAAACACATTATTGTTTTCAGAGATCTTCTTGACTTGAGACCAGTGAAAGCTGAACTTATTTTTAAAACCTTAGTGCACAGAGCTCTGTGGAGGAAAATACATTATTGTTTTCAGAGGTCTTCTTGAATTAACACCAGTGAAAGCTTAACCTATTTTTAAAACCTTAGTGCACAGACTGTGCCGTAAAACTCTTGGCAGCATAGGAAATGTCAACTTTTGTCAACATTTCCAATTTATTTCCAATACAGAGAATTAACAGAAAACATGCACCAGTCTGCAGATCTCACATACGCCAACATTTTAAAAAGTATTAGAGTTGGTGGAAGAAGCACAATCAATATTACCAGGAACATCCATGCACTCTATGGCCATAACTCATGTGCTACTGATGTCATGGAACTATTAGCACACAAAAAATGTCAATTGTATGTCCTTGATGCCAACTCTTGCAAGCTGTTCAAAATTCAATGAAACAATGTTGAAAAAGAAATGCAACCAATAAACGAAATTTGCTGCACAGATAAACTGGAAGTACATGGTATGACACTACCCATGTGTCAACAGCCACAACAAGACTAAATATCCAAGAAAACTCTATCTCTAACCCAGCTGGTTTGGAGAAAATAATAAAATTATCTTTAAACTGTAGAGTAATGCTTAAACGTAACCTTGGCATGGACCAAGGACTAGTTAATGGAGTACTTGGTAAAGTTGTTGGCTTTCAAACATACCCACGTGACAACAACATTCAATTTGTCTATATTCTCTTTGACAATCTATCAGAAGTTAAAAGAATAGGATGCTTCCTTCTTTTCAAAGAAATGTATGTACGCAGAGAACAATTTTCACTAACTCTAGCATATGCAGTTACCATTCACAAATCACAACTCTTACCCTAGATAAAGCATTAATAGATATTGGTAGCACAGTCTGTAAAGGAGGCATGAGCTGTGTAGCACTATCACGCTTACCTACACTTGACAGGCTATTTCTAATCAACTTTGATGCACCTAAAGTAAATGCAGATATTCCTTGCAATCTAGAACTGCTGTAAATTGCTACGCAAATGTAGCAATACATTCCTATTCCAATTTCCACCAATTATTGAGAACATTTACTTACACAGTACAGACCAATTGTGTTTGCAAATGTTAGTCCTTCATAGAAATGCAACCAAAAATCATGACAACACTTACAGTGTTCATGGAATAAGACAAGAATTGGACTACTGTGCTAGAATTGTCAAATTCACTATAAACTCACAAGAAGATACACAAGAAGTTCTAATGTACTTACTACAAGTACTTACCAACAAAAGCATACCTATAAATCTTCCAGATTTCATACATGTGGAAACATACATGCACTCTTTGCAACCATGTGGCAAAGGAACAAGTCCCTAATGAATGCTTCACGTATGTATCCATACCTAACTGTGAATCCATTCCATTTCAGCAACTTGTACAACATGCAAATCATGGCAGATTATGTACTAGCTCCAATTCATATAATCGCTCCACCTTACACATTGTATTTGTAAGGTGGAGTGATGTACGTAATAGTTATACTTTTAAGTTGCAATGCAGATGTACCAAAACAACTGTAAGCTGACTGGATTCACACATGGTCAAGTATCACTTGGTAAGAAAACCTGCACAACAATAGATATAATCTACCATGCAGGAGCCACAACCAATGCAGGTCAGTACACTGCATATATAAAAAAGAATTGTGGATGGTTCAAATGTAATGATAGTACAATTACTCCAAAGCAGAGATTGTCAGCAAATCTTGTAAACGTTTACTTAATATTCTGAAAACCAAAATTTAATACATAATCTTTGTATGAACATAAGCAAAACTTCAACTTCAAAACTTTGCACAGTTAGAGTACGCCAACATGTATCTAACTGCCCCAAGATTCTGCAACAAGCAAACAGATGAATAAATACCACTAAAATGTAACAAGAAATATAAAGTGAGAATACGCCAACAGGTATCTAACTGCCCCATAAAATCTGCAACAAGCAAACAGATAAATAAATACCATTAATATCAAGCAAGAAATATACAGTTAGAATACGCCAACTGGTATCTAACTGCCCCATAAAATCTGCAACAAGCAAACAGATAAATAAATACCACTAAAATCAAATAGAAATATACAGTTAGAATACACCAACAGGTATCTAACTGCTCCAAAAAATCTGTAACAACCCAACAGATAGATGAATAGCATAAAAGTAGAAATAAACAATTAGAATACGCCAACAGATATCGAATTGCCCCAAAAATCTGCAACAATCCAACAGACAGAGGATTAGCAATAAACAAGAAATAAACAGTAAAACAATGAAAGAAATATCTTGTGCTACAAGAAAGAAGTTTTTTTTTAATCCAGCTTGGATTTCTTTCCCACAGACCCAATGATTTAGAAAACTAACACAGAAACAGAGCAAATTGGTAGTACACTGGTTTGAACTATAGTACTTGTAAAGTACTAAATATGAGGGTAAAAAATACAGAAATGTCTATTATGCAATGCAATAACTCAATATGAACTACCTACTCTAACATACAATCTTTTCTTTTATCACAGAGATCAAAAAAGTATGTCTAATCCAGTTACCCATGTCATGAAAAAACTGCATATAACCACACAAAACTTAAGTAGTAAGTATAAAATAAATAGACTCACAAACACTGCAGTCAGTGTTACAAACTCTACAATCTTAACTGCATAGCCTAGCCAAAACTTTACATACAAACTCTACAAATGAAACAGTACACAGACTTTTGGGTTGTGGATATTTGATGGGTGTTTGATTCTATGGGTGTGTTATGCTGCAGTGGTTGTGGCCAGGGACTAGAGTCTTGGGTGCATGGCCTACGGCCTACGGCCTTCAGCCATGCACCGAAGACTCTAGGCCCTGGCCACAACCACTGTAGCATAACACACCTATACTACAAAACATTTTGACTGTGGTATGTGGGCTGCTTATAAGGGGATATTAATTACAATCAATCCTCTCCTAACAATCCAAAACCAACATCATACTAAAGTAAAATAGCTAGTATTTCATTTATTATGTCCGTGGACAGCCGCAAAGACCATGGACATGGCAAACACATCAGGGGCACCTGCCACCTAAACAAATACAGTATTTGACTCATCTCTTACTCCCCAACTCTCCCCAAGCACTTCTGCACACCAACACACTCCCCACAATTTCATTTTGCCTCTGTTCGCCACTGTGCTGTTAGCTGTTCCAAGATGGCGGGCGCATCGAAACAATGTGACGTACTAGACGCCTCACTCCAGCCAATCGTCAAACATGTTGCATGTCCACAGACATGACGCAAGTCGATTAGCCAATCGACCTCCTGTCCACAGAGCGAACAGGGAAGCGTGTCCACGGAGCGGACATAGATATCACTAATTTTTTTGCCTTACATTTTGGTCATTTAAAAAGAAAAACTACTGGACGGATTTATACCAAATTAACAAAAGCAAGCTTTCGGGACTAAGCTGCCGCTCCTGCCACAAATGTGGTGGTAATCCATCCAGAGGTTTGAGCTGTAGGCATGCACAAAGCTTTTTCCCATTATGTCGATGGGAAAAAATTCATTTTGGGCCCCCCCTATGACTTTGGCCCCCCTGGACCACACCTCACCAATATTCAGTGTTGGCCATATACTTATTTTGCAAAGTTTGGTGAGGATTTGTCCAGGGGGAGAGAAGTTATAAGCTGCCCAAAAGGTGCTCATCCTATGGGATTAGCAATTTAACCATAACTACACAGCCACTACCGCAGGCTGTATAGTATATATATATATATATATTTATCAGGGGGAAAACATATGTTTTTTGGATGTTAAGGTGAACATTTAACACAACTAAACCCCCAAATCTGGCTCAGTGGTTTCAGGCAAAACCACCTTAACTTCGAGCCCCCTGTTGCTCAGGGTATGACCAGAATGATGACCTGAGATTACATCACAGATGGCATCTCTGGTGACATGACTAATTACACCTTATATGACATCACTGATGGAAGATTGAAAGGTTTTGTTAGAATGCATTGCTCATTTTAACGTCCCGACAACTAAAGTTTTTCATTGAATTTCAAGAGTTTTCTATACCACACATTTTTTTATGGGCCACTAAACAAGGCATTCAGACGTAGCCAGTGGCCACCAGCTTTGGTCGTGTCCACTGTAGACGTCCCCCCGATATGTTTCTTTTGGCTGAAATAGGTGTCCACGGCCTTTCGGGACCCTGTATATTTTAAAACACAAGTCATGGTTTGTATAGATGTGACACAAAGGAATCTATTATCCAGTGAAAGTACCCCCACACATTACCTGACGCTGACGTCGGTAACACAGCCGCCCAATTCAAATTCACCACAGTCACCAGAGACCAGGTCCTTAACACCATAGCCACCCTGAAAGCATTTAACTGTAAAGGGGATAGTTTCCCGCCCGATTAGTCAAACTATGTGCCCCCACACTAGCACCCACCATTACCAACTTTATTAATGCCTCCTTCAACACTAACTCAGTCCCTGCTGGCATCAAAGAAGCTTAGGTCACACCACTTCTTAAAAAACCCTCATTAGACCCAGACATAGCCACAAACTACTGACCCATTACCATGATCCCCTTCTTCTAAATATCAACCCAATAGCCTACACCCAAATCCAAGAGTATCTGGAGACAAATCACCTACTTGAAAACAGAGAATCAGGTTTCTGACCAAAACACAGCCTAGATCTGTCCATTTTAAATCTCAAAATCCAGATTTTCTCCCTAAGAGATTCCAGCAAATGATGCATTCTCCTTCTAATTTACCGATCCGATGCTTTTGATTTGGCCGACCATGACAAATTATGAACAGCACTATCAAAAAACTACAATTTCTCTCCTCATGCCGCCCTCTGGGCCATGGGCAATAAGGCTGCTGATCCCTTCCCAGTACCCCTGTGGGTACCCCAAGGCTATTGCCCCTCACCCACTCTCTACAATGCAAATACTAAACTTCTGATTGCTGCTCTTGATGCCATGGGTGTTAGTTACACCATCTTCACAGACACACAGATCCTCATCCCTATCACAGGCAACCATGATCTAGACACCACTAACATCAAAAACATCTATGCCATCGTCCAAAACTGGGTGGCCATCAATAGCCTCTGCCTAAATGATGATAAAACTGAAATTCTCATCATAGGCCCCTCTTTCCTACTAAAAACCCTTCATTCTGACTACTCATCCATCACCATCAATGGTACTCCTGTTAAACTGTAATCGTATGATATCGCCTTGAGATGAATATCGGCCTAAGCCCATTCGCGTTGGACAGAAAATCAAGTTTTGAAATGTTCCGATTTCTATTCAACTTCGCAGCCACTTTAAGAATCATCTGCCATTTTGATTGTAACTCTTGCTTTCTGTCCTGAAATGGTGGACTGTGTTTTCAACTATAGCCGAGCCGAGCGTCCTTTGAATTGTGTCAACATTAGGCTGACCGAGAGCAGACTGTCTGTTCTATGCAAAGGACCCTTGTGACTCGTATGAACTGCAATACAAGTGTTGTCTGTGCTCACGAGCCTCATCCTCATCTAAACAATGGAACAATGTAGAGCAAACACAAACCATGTGCTTTGGTTGCAATATATTGTGTTCTTTCTTGAAACTAGGCTTACTATGAGCCGGAGACCCAATACTACCATTTTATCTTCATGGACAAGCAAACTTGTGAAATCTGTTAAATACTATTGTCATATTTGTCATATGATTGGGAACATGTATAAAACAGCCCATGTTAAGATGTCCAGCACTCTCACCCCTCACTGTGTCTGCTGGTACACACTTTGAGGTGGTGGGAGCCACATAGCTCTCTGTTTTGCTTTGAATTCTGTACAGAAATAAAATTACTTGTATCTTTTGACTTGTGATTGGCGTATTTCATTTTGTGGTAGTAAGCCTCAATATTTCTTTGGTCTTTCACGCCCATCCCAGTTCTCAAACAGGTCAAAATACTGGGAGTTTACTTAGACACCAATGTTACCGTGATCAAACATATCAATGCCCTTTCCACTAATACAGCTTACAGAGCCACATTTATCACTCTCAGCCACCAATTTCTCACCCCACAAAATTGCCTCATGCCAGCCTTAGCCCTAATACTTTCCAATTTTGATTACTGTAACAGTCTCCTACTAGGAACTACAAGTACCAACACAGCCAAACTGCAATTGTTACAAAACAAAGCCCTAAGTGCAGCTGTGGATTAAAAAGAAATGATCAAATGACCCACATTAGGAGAGTAGTGCACTGGCTACCCATCCAAGCCAGAATCCTCAATAAGACACTTATCACTAGACACAAATGCATTGCTAATGACGCACCAGCCTACCTCAACAATTGCGTCTCCCAAACAATCTCATCTATATCCCTCAGATCAGGCTGGAGAACTCACCTATTTGTCCCGAGATTCAAGAGTGCTAGGGAGAAAGAAGACAGCTTCCCAGTAGCCGCACCCAAAATCTGGAACTCCCTCTCCAAGCACATCAGAAATGAGCCCTCCTTCCAGCACTTTAAGAAACTTATCAAGACTTGGCTTTCAATAAGTGCTAACCCTTAGCCACCCCACTCACCATCATGACCTCTAAGCCTCCCAATGCATCTGCAATCTATAGTAAATAGCCGGCTGATAGAACTTACCAGTTCCCCTGCAAGCACTAACTTTGCTGTAAATGAACTACTGTGCCATTTTCTGCTGTTCTGCTTTTGAACGTTGTAACCAGATAAGCATTCCTTGTAAATGTGGACCAATCAGTGTCCGGCGCGATGTCCTGAGACATCATACACACCCACTGATTGGATGGTGAAAAATGAGCTGCGTCATATTTTTGGAAACGGTCGTCATGTTGGATCTGTGGACACTCACCAGTGTCCGCATATAGGGCGGTGAGATAAAAGTGTGGAAACACATTTGGGGTTATCTGGTGGCCGAAAGAGGAGCTGGAAAGTGTGTGGGAGTGGAATGAAGTGACATGGAGCTGTTTTTATAGATGAAACAAGGGTTTGCAGGTACTGCCGAGTCCTTGGACATCACCACTGACCACGTATAGCGCAGTTAGAAAAAAGTCTGGAAAACACTTTTGGGGTTATTTAGTGGCTGAAACAGGGTCTGGAAAGGGTGGGGGAGTGGTATAAAGTTAACATGGAGCTTTTTTTGTAGGTGAAAAAAGGTGTGCCTGTGCCGATGAGTCCGCAGTCACTTTTAGTGACCACGGACATCATTTGGATTGCAGGGGGTTCAGGGCGAGTCTTGTTAATTGAAGATCTATTGTACTTACTTGTTACATGGTTTAATTATTCTATTGTGGTGGGTAGTTGTGGCCACTGGCAACGCATAGTATAGTAATTTGTGCATAGTAATTAGTTTAATAGCTTTAATTGCATACACTTTTAGATATAGATTTACTTTTGTGACCCTCAAAAACAGTATATTCTATGTACTATGTTAGGTACCACATCACTGTGTGCTACACTGTTGCTGTAATGACATGAAATAATCATTGGGTCATTGGCAAAAAAAATCCATATAGGATTAACAAAATCATCCGCTCTAGTTCATGTGGCAGGGAGTTCCACAGTTTTGGGGGCCATCACAGGGGAACTTTTACCACCAATCTTGGAGGATTTGAATCTTGGTACCACCAGACGGTTTGTATTGACAGTTCTAGTGGGCCTGTTAGAGGTTTTTCGGGACAGTTTATTGATTAGGTAGCTAGGGGCAGCATTATGTAATGCTTTATGTGTCAGGGAAGCGATTTTTAGTTGTATTTTGTTATGGATAGATAGCCATTTATGTTGGCATCTGATTGCGGTCATGTGAGTTCTTTTATTGGTACCTAGTGTGTCTCTAAGGGCGTTATTTTATAAGATTTGTAGTTTTTGGATGCTGACTTTATTGGCATTACTGTAAAGAGCATTACAGTAGTCTAATCTGGATAAAATTAGAGCTCTGGCCAGTATGATGCAGCTATCATTAGAGAGGAACGGCTTGCCAGCTCTGATAAGCTTGCATGTGTAGGCAGTTGTAGACGCTAGGGAGTTCAGTTGTTTATTGAAGGACATGGTAGCATCTAGATAGAAACCTAGAGTTGTTTCTTTAGCAGTATTGTTGAGAGATATGCTATAGGTCCTGTATGTATTCATTTTCTTTTTAAAGGTTTTTATTTTTAGAGGTAGGGGGTGCATAACTAGATGGGGGTGTACAGTACATGTAACCTGTTGAATGTCAGTGTTGACTTTGTTTGCATGAAAGTTAACTAGGAATAGACCATTGAGTGTACACAGATGTGAACGTGCTACGTAACTTATACCTTCTTTATTGACTGTGCTGTCAAGGTCAGTTAATGCGTGATTTAGGTTTAGACCTTGCAATTTGTGAATATTGACATCATAAGCAAGAGATAGAGAGAGTTATTCTCTGCGTATGTATATGTCTTTGAAAAGAAGGAAACATGCTATTGTGCCACCTATTTTATTTTACTTCTGCAAATTTGTCACAGTGGCTGTTGAAAAACTGAATGTTGTAATGGGGAAATGTTTGGAAGCAACTTGTACTACGTCAAGTTTATGTTTTAAATGTACTCTGCAGTTTAGACACAAAGTTAATACATTTTCAAATCCGGCTGTGTTGGAGATACATTTTTCCAAGTTATTCAGTCGTGCTGTTGCTTTTTGACAAATAGGGAGTGTCATGCCGTGCACTTCTATTTTGTATGTGGAGCTCATATGCTGTATGGTTTGCATTTTGTTTTTCAACATGTTATCATTGAATTTAATACAGCTTGCAAAGGTTGGCATTAAGGACATCCATTTTATATTTTGTTGAGTTAATTCTTCCATGACATTAGGAACAGATGTGTTTTGCCCATATTAGTTTAGTATTTAAGCTGGATTTTGCATCTTTAGTAAGCAGACCAGTTCTAATGCCTTTTAAAATGTTAACATAGGTGAGATATGTAGACTGACACAAGTTTTGAGTTAGTTCTCTGTAGTGAAAATGCTGCCAGAGATGTATATTTCCAATGCTGCAGAGTGTGTTACAGGATTGTTTATGTCCTAATTTTTCAAAAATAGGTTGACCTTTTACTTGTGTTAACTGTAGGAGGTCTATGAACACAATAATGTGTTTTCCTCCGAATGGTTATTTGTAGTCAGTTTTTAGGACTTCTAGCAATCTGAGATAAATTAAAACCATCATGAGGTTGGAAACCATGCTTACTTCATCTATCAGGAGCACTTTAATTTGTTTCAGAATTCTGTGTACTTCAGTACCAGCTTCTGCTAATAATTTGTAGTATTCTAATTTGTTTTGGTATTCTCCTAGGAGGAATACTAGTCAGTGTAATGTTAAACCTCCTATGTTGTAGACAGCTAAACATGTGGGGGATGTTACAACAGATGAGAGGCTGTTGTTTTTTAAGTCTTGAAGAAATGTGCTGATTTTTTGATTAATAACGTTTTACCAGAACCAGCTTCACTAAATGCACACAGGAGCAGAGATGTATAAATGTTTACATCTGCAGGTTTTAGTTTCATGGTTAAAACCATGTTCATTTTCTTCAGTGACTTGTAGATAAACGATGAGTTGTTCATCATTTACCTGTGATTTGAGCACTGACAAGTCTTCTTCAGATTGTTTAGATTACTACATGGTACTTTCTTCCTCAGCCATGGTTATTTATGCTTCATTTAAATGTGTGGCTCTACAAGTGGTTCTTGGCTTCCTGTAAGGGAACATTGACTGCCCTCAGGAGTGTCTTTATATAGTGGAGCTTCAATGGCTTCCTCTTGTTGGAGTTGATTGTCGAACATTTAATTGTACTGTTTGAAATTGACATGTTTTATACTGCTTTCATTTGCTTTCAATACTCATTCAAATGAGTCATGGTCACCTAATAATTCTTCTTATTTTCTCCAAGGTTTAAGAAGTTGCAGTTGGGCCATTTAGTAAAGTTCTCTATGTTGCGCAGATTTAAATGCTAACTGTATATGATTAATTAGGATTAAGTTTCACTAGGTTTTCTTCACAAGTTGAGAGTGGATATTTGCCATTTGTCTCATCTGATGTGACAATGTTTTTGTAGGAGTAGTTTCGGGCTATGTCGTACAGGCACATGTTTTCCAAAGCAGTACTTCTTTTTGGGTAGCATGTGTCAATTACATTTTTTTTTTAATGTCCTGTCTTTTGGGATCATTTATGGCTATTGTTTCTGTCTCATGGTTGGGTTTTAGTACTCTTTTTTTGATGAAGCTGAACCAAGGTTTAGATAGACAATGTGATTTGCCTCATATGGCTGTACCTGTTCAACAGTCTGTAGCTTCGTAGCACCCACATTCTCTATGGGAGAGAACTTGTATACTGAAGCTGTACATTTTTTGTGACAATGTTTTGTCAGATGACGCGACATACGAGATGTCTTTTAGCTCTGTTTTGTCAGCTTTGGTGAGCTAGACCGTGATATAACTTGCAACTGCAGTGGAATTATCTGCAATGTATTGTATGTCCATATTTGCAATCCACAAGAGGGAAGTGATTGCATTGTAATCATTGATGAACTTGGTTGCTTCAACCCTTTTAATGTATGTGTTTTAGGGGATTTGCCTTTTAAACCGTGTCTAACAGAAGACATCAAGCTATTTACATGTCAATTTTTGCAAACTGGTGTAGGAAAGCCAAAGCAATATTTGATCTAGTATTTGCCTTTGTTTTTATACCCAAGTCAGCAGTATTTGCCAAACCTATGTTTTTGAAAGCATATGATTTTTGTAGGTAGGTCACTATGTGTAGTTTCTGAAGGGATGTTGCAGGTAATGTATTTTTCAGTAAAATGTCAAACAGTGACATCACTATCATGGCCAAATTTGGGAGCATCGTTTATCCACGAAAGCATGTGGATGTGTGGTACTCCTCTGGATTGATTTTCTTTTTCTACAAACAACGTCTTCCACTACGCCAAGTGGATGGGTAGTTTTATTGCAGATAAAGTGCAGCATGGCAATGAAGCAATGTTAAAAGCAGATTAATGCATTAGCAGGGGAAAGAGAGCTTAGTTCTCCTGGTGTTTTTATACCTATTCCATCTTTATTTTGGTTTGCAGTGCATAAGAAGTCGTGCACATTATCCCATGTGTATTCTGCACAACTTAAAGTAATAAACCATGTAACGCTCACCTGGTATCCATGGTGACACCACTCAGCCTTGCTGGACCCTGGCTCCCCCTCAGACCTCCCCTTGGGAATGCTTCAGAGAGTTGGGCCTGCAATACAGGAGTGCTGGGTTCAAATGTTCCTTGCTGCTTAACCCTTCCACCTCCCTTGAAAACCAGACCTTCCCTCAGACCTGTCCTCACCTTGATTTTTTGTACGATGCGCTCTCAATCCTGCTTCTCAATGCAGGGGCGCGTAGATGGAACGGGCGTGTTGCAACCGAGTTACTTCACTGGTGCGAGCCTTGTGCGAGTCCAGCCCTGCTGTGACTCCAACTTTGTAAGGTAGGTTGCTTCTTCACAGTTTTGATATTTCAGTCTCTCTTCTTTCTTTCTTCCTCCTTATTAATTTGCTAATGTCTCTGTTTTCTTTCCTCTAGATGTGGAAAGTGATGTTGACGTTGCCATGCGGATCGGTGTGGAGCCTTAATTGGTGAGCAAATGGGCATTGCATGGCGTTATTCCTAAAGTAAGAAGTGGTGAGTGCATTAATTTGCCTTTCTTGTGCTAACCTGTGTCTCTTGTCTTGCTTGCAGGTCGCTGTGATGTTACAGAAAGGATGCCGACCACAAGACGTTTGAATTAGGTAAGAGTCTTGTACTTCCTTAACAAGAATGGTTAGGTGCTCACTAACGCTGTTCTTCCTCTCTCTCCTTTCCAGGTTGCAGTGCTCTGGAGGAGGATGTGGTGCCTGGATGCTGGTGTTCCGGAGAGGGATGCGGCACCTAGATGCTGGTGTTCTCTGGACAGGGTAAGAGATGGACCAAAGACAGGCTGCTACTCACAGGTAAATGCTGTAGTAATGATGTTCTTGTTCTTTCAGGTTGCACGATGTCTGGAATCAGCAGGTAAGGAATTCAGGAGGCAGGGCCGGACATGGGGAGCATCACGCTGCTAACTGCAGAGTAACGTGAAGCGTGTTCCTCTGTTGGAGCTTGGCTTATATAGACCCAGGTATTCCAAGGGCTAATCACACCCAAGACACTAGACCACATGGCTCAGTTCTTGGAACTGAGCTATGTGGGAGACTCCATGTTGGATCCAGCCCATTACAAAGTCCAGGCCCCCATATTACCCTCACATTAAGCATGGAGATTCTTTGTCAAGGCGGCAAAGCCTTTAAGGCCATAATAGGTGTTGTGTCTTGACTGTCATGTAGGCAGAAGAGACCTCTGTCCACAAGCGTCGCACAGAGAGAATCCTGATCACTCTCTGTGCAAACCTTGAGGCCACAGGTGGGAGATGTACTTCCGGAACCACAAACCTCTGGAGACCCCAAGCCACTGCAAAGAAAGCACCGGTTAAGTACCAAGCCAAAACAGCAGTCACAAACCAGACAGTAAGTATAAGTGGAACGGGTTTACCAGACAAGGGCCAAGGTGACACTGCTGACCCATTAGGAGTGGTTCCGGGACTCAGTAGGGCGGTGTTCCCCAATATGATATAAGAGCCCCTGAAGCCAGTTAGTGGTGTGTTGGCCGAGCCCACCTGATCGAAGGATCCAGATAAAGGTAACCGGAATGAATTGCCAAGGAAAAACCAAGAGAAGTCCAAAAAAACAGTCTGTGGTTCGTAACAAGAATTATCCAAGAAGCCAGAAGCAAGGGAGATCCAGGAGCAGTCCTTAATTCAATCCGTGGTCAAATGCCAGATAGATCCAAATGAGAGTATCCAAGGCGCTGAACAGTGTTGCAGCGAACAGCTGTGAAGCAATGAGTGTTTGGTTAAGGCTGTTTAAATACTGGCGCTACAGATGACCTCCTCGTCACGTGACTCGCAACCGCACCACATGAACGGGCTGCAGAAAAACGTGAACGGGAAGCTCCAGTCACGTGACGCAGAAGCGGAGTGCGGCATTGATCTCTCAGGCGCCAAGGAAAAACGCCAGTGGGGCAGGCATAATCGCAGGTGTGTGTCATGCCGAAACACCCACATTGGCACAGGGGAAATTGGGGGGAGAGCATGTGAGTCCCAGAACTAGGCAAGGGGACAAGGCGGAATGGAAGGATGAGGACGGGCTTGGGCAACACAGGGACTGCTAGGGGTGTGTGTGACAATAGGAGACCCTAAGTTGGTTCCAAGGGGAAGACTGACTTGCCTATGAGGGTTGGGGGTAGGGATCATGACAACCATGTGGGCGGGCCAAGGTTCCTTAGCATACAATGTACATCAGAGCGACTTCAGAACCAGTATTCTTTCATACCATGCATGTTTGCCAAGATATTTGTGACACTTGACTGCAAATCTTCATCATTGTCTTTTATCTTTTGAAGTAGTTGGGTAGCGGACGTGTTTAGCAAGTTACAGCCTGATTTTAAAGTGTGTGCAACTCCATAACATAAAGTTGCTGGTTCACTTTCAAACAGGGGGTAGAAAATGTATTCAACATTGTGTCTGAATCTGGGGTCTTCAGAATACATTTGTAAAGAGCGATATTCTGATAATTTGTATGGATCTTTCATTATATCTACCTCCTTTTCCTAGGACAGAGTAGAGGATAAGAATTTGCTCCGACACTTTTTCCATATGCTCATTGGCGATCCTTTGGGGTAACACATTTGGTATGTTTCTAATGCATCTTCTATGGGGTCTTTGGAATGGAGTGGTTGAATTATATACTGTTCTAAAATGTTGCCTGCCGTAACAGGATCTACACATCCTAACTGCCCAGTTGGTGTTGAATCTTGAATAATTTGGTTGGTTTCTCTTAAGTTTTTCTCTATGTTTATATATTTGTAGTATTGATTGTTTTCTTTGAGATATCGTAGGACTTGTCTAACTTTGTTTAAGTCAACTGGTTGTTGCCAAATGTTTTTGTCTTTTGTTTATACATCATTAACTAGTACAATCAAAAATTGATTTATTGGCTGTCATACTTCTAGAGTTTGTACATTTTCTTTAATTTCTGTTGACAAATATACTACTTTGGGACCAAATGCCTTTTAGTTACTCAGATGGTTTCAATTTGGCCATTTTCAGTTGAAGGTGTATTATAGCTTGAAATGTGTGTACTGTTTGCATTATAATGCTCTCATACAAGTTAAGTTGTTGGAAAACTTTTGGAAGTGGGATGATTTCTAAGCTGTTAGTGATAGCCTGTGAAGGCATTTGATTATTGTCATGCTTTGTAAACTATTGAGGGGTCAGTTATTTTGTATTTTTTTTTCTGTTGTTCTATATAAAGCAAAATTAAAACCATTGGGATACCTTATTGTCCTCTATTTTGTAGGCTATATCTACGTTTTTGTACTCTTTTTATAAGAATTCTGCGACAACAAACGTATACTTGGTCTGGTATTTCAGCAGATGTGTTTTGAAATATAGATATTGCTTTTTGTATGTGCTTGTAGGGAGTTTGGAGTTTGAGAGGCTTTCACTAATGTTTTCTGAAGTTACTGAATTGTGTCAACTTCACTTCCAAAATATTTACTTTGGATGTGGTTTATTTCTCTAAGGAGTTCTTTGGCTGTTCCATGTAGGAGAATGCTATTTAAATGTTGCAGTTCTAGAGCAGGACTGTTTGCATAGTACAGCCTATTCATAAGATTTCATGTAGCAGAATGAGGTTTTGCTAACATTTTGATGTGTTATGGAATGTGCTTTTGCAAGGGTAGTGAATGTTCTCTCAGTCCAGTGTGGCTGTGCACTGGGCAGGAGTCTATGGTTTGTAAAATGTTGATTCTACTTTTGTCTTTTAGTTTCACATAGTGATTGGGGAATTTTCGTAAAGATTTTAAGGAATATTGGTGTATATTACATATTGAGATCTATGTCCATTTGTACTCAAGATAGGTTGTTTGGGTTAAAGGAACATTTGGTTGACAGTTTGGTGGGGAAGTGTGTTCTATAAGAGTTTCTTTTGCCATAATGGTGTCTCCTACCACTTCATACCCTCGGCCATTACTGTCTATGGCAATTGTTGTTTTTTTTTGTTCATGTTTATAAGCTTCTTCATTGAAATGTGATTCTGTGCTGCTTGAGTGAATCCATTCACCTTCACAGAAATATGAAAATCTATCTATATTGACATTGTGCATGTTTAGAAATACTTTTTGTAATTCATTGATTAATTTAGTTAGTGGTTTCATTATGTTTAATATCAATAAAAACAACGTTATCTTTACTAGAAATGCACTGTCAATTAGAGCACAAGGGATTAGTCTTCTACAGTAGTTTTCAAGGATAGATCTCGTCTTTTTAGCTGCTCTTATATCATTGTGAAGAACCCTACGGTGGAACATTTGTCATAAAATAAATGTTCTGGAATACTTTACTGTGGCTATGTTAACATTGGTAGATATGGTGTTAGGTTCATTAGTAGGTCTGATTTTGTTTGTACATGTTTTTTATTTTTAGTTTTTGTAAAAAGGCCTTTACTTTTTTTAAGTGGAGGCTGGTTTAGTTTTGATGGGTGAGGTTACTAGCTGTTTTCTATTATTGATTTATTTACATTGTTTTAGAGGTGGATGACAATGTGGCTCACTTTTATTTGTATCTGCTCTATTTCTTCTTTGTTTTTACATAGGTGCATTTCTGTAGGCATTCTGGTCTGTTGGGATAAAAGAAAGTTTGGGTTTTAAATTTGTGGAATGTATATGTATGTATTGTGCATGGGTGTGTGAGTATGATTGTAGAGATGAATAGAGTCCTGTGTGATTGTGTAGTGGGATGATAAGTGTGGTTGGGGAGGTTTTAAGAGTCTGTAGAGCTGTGGTGGGCATGGGTTTTGAGTAAAGGAGTGTTGGTGTGATTGAATAAGTAGAGACATTATCATGTTTTGAGGGAAACAGTGGGTGTTATAGTGATGCTCTGTAGATGGGATAGAAAGAGTGTGAATATTGCAATATAATGAGTAAGTGTGCAATAAATGTTGTTGATTCGAAAAGAATACACCAGGCTAATATATAATGAAAATACATTGTTACAATTAGAAAGATGTACATGCTATATTAATGTACTTACTTTGTAGGATGGGAAGAGTGTTCTTTTTTTGGTAGCTGACTTTGACAATCTTCTTCTTTCCTGTAATTGTAAACAAAAGTTAGTGGGTATATATGGTAATGGTGAAGTACTTTTAGTAAGCACTGTTGTTATTAATGAAGGTAGGATGAGTTGTTGGGGAAACAGAGTTCATGAAGGTGTGCTATGAGTGGTGTACTAAAGTGTGTTAACTATGTTGTTAGAACAAGTGGAGTATGAACAGTTCTGTTTGGCACATTAGAAGGAACATGGCCATCATGGGTGTGAGAAAAAGGTGCACATCTATGTTTTTTTGTGCTAATGGTTTTAATAAAAAGAAGTGCTGTGTTTGTGGGGTAATGTATTTGTATTGTGTTGCAATGTTTTTAAAGAGTAGGGTAACTATGGCCTAGTGGTAATACAATGGTGGATTGTTGTTGCAGCAGTGTTTGGTGTCTTATAATAGAGGTTGGGAAAGAAGAGTACTTTATATGTAAGGTGAAGTGTTGTATATAGATACCTTTGTGGTATACAGATATGTGTGAGCAGGTGGAGAATGGTGGCAGAGTAATGATGTAGTGAGTGAGGTTGGAAAGTGTGACATTTATCTGCAAAGAAAAATTGAATATTCTGACCGTTTAAAAATATTTCTTTTTAGGAGTATTTTCATGAAAGTTTAACAATGCATATGTGTCTTTATAGCAGCACCGTATGAATCTTTTTGTAAGAGAAGAGAAAAGCAGATGAAAAAGATGTGTAGAACAGTTTTAAGTGGCAATTGGTGTGTGGAAGTTTAAAATGTTGGCAATACATGTGTACATGCCAACATGATCCATTGCAATATGTAGGTGCATATCAAGTCTTGTTTTTTTGTTTGCATTCTTGGAGTTGTAGTTGCACTTTTTGGAATAGGAAAACTTGGACTACAAGTCCCAGAATGCAAAGAAAAAAAGTAGCACCGATAAGCACCTACAGATTGGAATGTGCCATGTTAGAAAGTATGCATGTACTGCCAAGATATTAAACTGTCCACACACTAAGTGGCTCTTAAAAATCTTTTACAAATGTTTTACATCTGCTTTTTCTTTCTTTTACAAAGAAGTTACAAACAGTGCTGCTATAAATGCATATTTGCATTTATTAACTTTAATGAAAATGCTCATAAAAAGAAATATTTTTAAACACACATCATTTTCCATTTTTCATTCCATATAAATGTTCCACTTTCGAATCTTCCAGTCCAGTCCTCTTTTTTGGGGACGTGTAGTCAGAGTTGTGCAATGGGAGAAGTGGTATTACATGCCACAGAATGTAATGGAAAAAATACTTGATAAGCACCTATAGATTGAAATGGGTCATGTTGGCTAGTATGCATCTAATGCTAACATATTATAAACTTCGACACACCAAGTGCCATTTTGAAATGTTGAGCACATCTTTTGAATCTGCTTTTCCTTTCTATTAGAACAAAAATGTAAACACAGTGCCGATATAAATGAACAAATGCATTTTTTAACTTTCATCAAAATGCTCCTAGAAAAAAAAAACATTTTTAAACACACAGCATTGTAAGTAACTGCCACTTGATGTGAGCAGGTGCTGAATGCTGCAATTCATGGCATTTGCTATAGAGTACAAAAAAGAGAATATGCTTATTGAGAAGCTTATTACAGGGTAAGTGGCAGGAACCCTGTATACATACATTTGTAAAAGAGCTGAAAACAATACTTAACAAAATGTAAGCATACCTGTGTGATGTCTTGGTAGATACAGATGTTGTTGAATCTGCAAATATAAATCTTGTAGAGTTGTATAGTCAATGTTGATGCATGAGGCAGTGACTAACAGGAGCCATGTTCTCTTAGAGTTGAAATGTACATCTAAAGTGTTGAACTGAGAGCACAGGTTGTAAGGACAGCTTTTCTGGAGTCCAACTAAGGGTTTAATAAAACACTTCAACAGAGACAGTACAAGACTCCACTCTTAGTATAAGGTTGGACCACCTGGGTTCATGGTAGTATAGACAGAGGAGCCAGGCTTATTTTAGGAGGGAAAGAGGGCTGTAGAAACCGTACAATTAAATTGTAATATACATATGGTCCAACAAAACACTGAAATACTATGTATTGTACAAATAAATGGTTTATTTAAATACAAGTAGGCCCAGATAATTCTTGGGGGGGGCGGGGGTAAGTGCTATCACATTTTATATAATCACAATTATAAAAACACAACAATATGCTTTAAGGTGCAAAGACCAAAGCATATAACCTTATTTGGAACACCTAAAAGTAGTTCAAGGGACGTTAAAACCAATGGTTACTTTTGGATTACATCCAGTAATACAAGGGTAGTAGACTCTAACAGTTGTACCATGGCGATCATCAAGAAACCACATAGTAAGTCAACTGGACAATATACTTTTCAGAATAGTGGAAAGCATGTTCCAGGAACAGTATAAACCTATAACTCTGATTAAGGATAACCCAGTTTTTCTAGGGGAGTTAGACCTTGGGGTGTAATATTCAATTACAGTTGCTTTTCAGTTCACAGATTAAGGGAAGCAATAACTCTAACTTATTTTAAGATAACACAGTTATACTCAAGGAAAGTACACCCTATATACTTTGTAAGGACCTGCCAACAACCTAAAAGGTAAGTATGACCTAGGCAGACTTATTCTGGACAGGCTAACAGTATCTGAGAGGAAGCAAGACCCAATTTGGGACACTCATACAATTATCCTAACAGGAATAATAAAGTTAAACTTGCTGTCATGATGCCTGCCCCCGGAAGACCAGACCAGGCCCAGCAGCCCCAGAAGCAGACATCATGCCACTTGGAGCATGCCCAAAGGCCCCAGTTAGGGGCTGTTTGGGTACAGTCCTGGCGCCTATGGCGCCTGGCTCATAAAGATAAAGTCAGTCCTGGCGCCATGGGCGCCAGGCTCATTATTGATAACTTACCTGAAGCAGACCATGCTGCATACTCACCTGAGGCAGACCATGCTGCATGAAGACTCAAGCCAAATGAGGCTTAGGAGGGACTATTTTACTGAAGGGACTATTTTGTTACTTGGGTGGGGCTGTGGAAGAATACTTACCTGGATCTTCTTCCAAGGCTATTTAAACCATGGCCGGACAGCCACACGTGCTTCGCGTTATTCTGCTTGCTGCAGCGTAATGCTCACCGTGTTTTCAGCAGCTCCAGTCTTCAGCCACGCCCACTTCAGTCCTGGGACTCCTGAAACAAGAAGACAAAAAGGATAAAGGTTAGAACAGGAGTTTTAACTTTAATCCTTACCTGAATCCTGATCCATTTCGCCACGGAACTGAAAGACAGAAGTCTTTGAAGCATCGCTTCGCATTCCTACGGCGCCGCGCTGAACTCACCTGCTTGGCGGTACTTCAGCATTCCATCACGCTCTCTCCATCTCGCGGCCGCCCTCCGACACCTAAGGAGACAAAGACAGCAAGGTGAGCAAGGGGACTCTCTGAGGCCATACAAGCTACTCCCAAGGACTTACCTGATTTACCACGGGAGGTACTCACCTCATTTCGGGTCGGCGCAGTCAACTCTGCTTCATCGCCGTACCCCGGCCCCTAAGGGGAGAAAGCAAGGACAATACCAGTTACCCCCACAAAACTTACCTGATTTACCATGGGGGTCTCACCTCATCTCGGTTCGGCACAGTCAACTCTGCTTCATCGCCGTACCCCGGCCCCTAAGGGGAGAAACACAATAGACTTACCTGAATCTTACCGAGTGCCATTTGGAAATCTTCGAGTGGATTAATCGGCAACCTTCAAGGAATCGGACAGAGTGAAGAGCAGACATTTGAACTCTTATGAACAACTGGACTTTAGAGTCAATACTGGAACTCACCAATTCCTCTATGCCAGTGAAGTAACTGGTCATCAACGCGCCTCTGCGGTCGACGCAGGATGGAGAGCTCATCCTTCCAAACCATCAGGTGAGACTAAGGAGGGGACATCAAGAGTGATCAGTGGGAAGACAACGGGAGTGGGGAAGGTGGGTTGACACTCAATTCCACGGGTGGTTAATTCCTCTTTTCCTTTGCAGAAGAATATTCTTGCAAGCCAGACAAATTAGGCTGAGCAGGCCAGTCCAGTCAGTCATCTCGGCGCTACACGTCACGCTGGTGGAAATAACAGTGGCCCAGTTCCGGTCGACGCCCCCGTGGGAACCAGGTGAGCTTAACAGAACGTGAAGCCTACCCACAAATACCCACCTGGGCATCATGGAGACCTCGGAAACTGATCAGTTGGCCCAATTATTAGGGGAATTAAGGGCCGAAGTGCATTCCGCCCGCCAAGAAACCAATGCCCTCAGGAGGGAACTGATAGTGTCAAAAGAACGAACTGATGAGTTGGCCAGACAACTATTACAGAGCCAGGCTGGCCAAACACCTCTACCAGGACTTGGGGCAAGTCCAGCTCCTGTACCATCGAGTAACCCGGTGCAGATAAATTTACCTGGAGCTGTTCCTTTGGCTCCGCCTGAACGCTTTGCCGGAGACCCAAAAGGGTTTGCAACATTCATGAATCAATACCGCTTGCACTTTTTATGTAGACCTGGAGCTTTCCCAAACGATCAGGCCAAGGTAGCCTTTGTACTGTCATATCTCAGCGGCAGTGCGGCGGATTGGTCCATTCCAATAGTTAACCAGGATGACCCGATTCTTCGAGATTTCCAGGGTTTTCGAACAAGCATGGAAAGACTATTCGCCCGACACTCCCGAGGACAGGCTTTGGACAACAAACTTTTATCCCTACGTCAAGGTAACCATGATCTTTTATATTACATTGCAACTTTCAATAGATTATTAGTGCAAACCGAATGGCCTGAAGCCAAGCGAATCACATTATTCCATTGAGGACTTCGAGGAGAACTCAAAGATGTTTTGGCCCAAATTGTGAACCCGCCTTAAGACTGTGCTGAATATATAGATCTAGTGGTCCAGCTCGATCACAGACTTCAAACCAGGAAGGCTGACCGAACCAAGTTTGAGAACAGGGTGTTGGTTAAAACCCACGAAAGCTCCAAGGGAGTAGATGTCTCAGAACCAATGCAAATCGGGGGGGTTAAAGGACCCCTAACCAAAAAGGAGAGAGATAGAAGACGGCAACTGCAATTATGTTTATATTGCGGAACTGCTGGTCATTTTCTTCGGAACTGCCCTGTAAAACCACCCAAGAAAGTTATAGGAGCAGCAGACGAAAACCATGTGAAATCTGACTCGGGAAACAACCACGCCCGGCAAGCGTAGGGGTCCGCTTGCCGAGCTTAAAGAAGGACACTCTGACCTCGCATTTCACCATACCCATGGTCCTTGTAGATCCAGAGCAGCCATCATGCATGCACACGGTAAAGGCGTACGTAGACAGTGGAGCCATAGGAAATTACTTGGACTGGGAATTGGCTACCAGGATGAATCTATCTCTCACCCGCAAGACCACGGCCGATGTTGTCACCACTGTAGATGGAACGGAAATTGCCTCTGGACCCGTAACTCATTCCACTGCAGAGATTACATTGCTGAGTCAAGATGGGCCTCGAGAGGCTATGATGTTTGACTTAATCAAGGCCCCACAGTTTCAGCTGATACTGGGGATACCTTGGTTGGAAAAACATAATCCCTGTATTGATTGGCGAGAGAAGAGACTAACCTTCCCAGAATGTGCTCACACCTGCTACCCAAGGAAAACTCAAAACTCAGTCCTGGCCCCAGTAATTCCAGTAGCCATGCAATTACCTGTTGAATACCAAGACTTTCAGGATGTCTTCCAAAAGGAACAGGCAAACACCTTACCACCTCACAGATCGTATGATTGTCAAATAGATCTTGTACCTGGAGCACAACCACCTTGCAGCAGAATCTATGCCCTTACGGAACCCGAAAATCTTCATTTGCGCCAGTACCTAGACCAGTACCTTGCTAATGGCTTCATTCGCCCGTCCAAATCCCCTGCATCTTCAGCTTTGTTCTTCGTACCAAAAAAGGAAGGCGACCTTAGAACATGTATAGATTACCGTGCACTGAATCAGATAACTATCAAGAATCGATACCCACTGCCTTTGATCCCAGAACTATTAGACCAGGTGAAGGACGCTTGTATATACACGAAACTAGACCTTGGGGGGCATATCATCTGGTACGTGTCAAAGAGGGTGACGAATGGAAGACTGCTTTTCGCACCAAGTATGGACTATTTGAGTACCAGGTGATGCCCTTCGGACTATGCAATGCACCAGCAGCCTTCCAGTTCTTCATGAACGATGTCCTCCGAGAGCTTATCGACGTTTGTGTGGTCGTTTACATCGACGACATCTTAGTATACTCTTTATCAGAATCTGAGCATGTAAAACACGTCCGAGCAGTCCTAGAGAAGTTACGCCAGCATAAATCTTATGCTAAACTGGAAAAATGCATCTTCCACACTACGGAAGTGGAATTCCTTGGATTTATTCGGACCCCAAGAGGAATCCGGATGGATACACGAAAAGTGGATGGCATTCTTAATTGGCCTTCGCCAAGTTCAATCAAAGGAGTTCAAAGCATGCTTGGCTTTGCCAATTTCTACCGCAGGTTTATCCCGGACTTCTCGCACATTGTACATCCCATCACAACACTATTGCGAAAAAACAAACGCTTTGTGTGGACAGAGGAAGCCGAGAACGCCTTCCAAGAGTTAAAAGCTAAATTCACATCTGCTCCCATATTAAGACACCCGCGCCCCGAGCTTCCCTACATAGTGGAAACAGATGCATCCAGTTCAGCCATGGGAGCAGTCCTTTCCCAAAAGGATCCCGAAACTAACCAGCTTCACCCAGTGGCGTTTTGGTCAAGAAAATTGTCAGCCCCCGAATTAAACTATGCCATAACCGACAAGGAGCTGCTGGCCATCAAGTCCGCCTCCAAGGCTTGGCGGCACTATCTACTGGGTGCCAGACATACCATCACGGTCATCACCGATCACTGCAACTTACAATACCTAAAGACAGCCAAAGCCCAATCTTCGCGCCAACTCCGTTGGGCATTGTTCTTCGCCGAGTTTGATTTTGTAATAACCTATCGACCAGGTTGTAAGAATGGTAAAGCAGACTCCTTGTCCCGGATTGGAATGGGAGAAGCAGAAATAACTTTAGAACCCGTACCCATAATTCCGGAACAGAGAATCCTTGGCCTGACTTCCATACAGACACTGGAGAACATTCAAAACAAGATCCACCAACTCTTTGATTCCGTTGCCCTACAGGACTGGGCAAAGAAAGGTCCAGAGTACTCTGTCATCGATGATTTACCTTATTACCAAGGCCGGCTATTTTTACCGCAAAAGGAACTACAGGAACTTGTCATTTCCCATTACCATGACACCTTAATAGAAGGGCATCCGGGTATTGCAAAAACCGAAGCTAAAATTAGGAAGCAATTTTGGTGGCCTACCTGGCGAAAGGATGTCAAGTCATTTGTCATGCCTTGTGGCATTTGCGCACAAAATAAAGGGCAAAAGAAAAAACCTGCTGGATTATTGCAACCATTAGACATACCACCTACCCCTTGGCATACCTTGTCATTAGACTTCATCACGGTTTTACCCCCGTACCAAGGTTACAATACCATTCTAGTTATTGTAGATCTTTTTTCTAAAATGGCCCACTTCATTCCTTTAAAAGGGATACCTTCAGCTTCAATCCTGGCCAAGGAATTCCTTGAAAATGTTGTCCGGGTGCATGGCTTTCCTTCAGTGTTAATTTCAGATTGGGCAGTCAATTCATTTCACATTTTTGGAGGAAATGCTGCTAACTGGCACAAATTGATGTTAGGCTTTCGACCAGTCACCACCCTCAGACCGACGGCCAAACAGAGAGGACCAACCAGACTCTTGAACAGTACCTCCGTTGTATGCTACATCAGTCTGAGGGGAATTGGAAAGGCATTCTCTGGATCGCAGAGTATGCGTTCAATAATTCCGTACACTCAGAAACTGGACAAAGTCCTTTTTTTACCAATTATGGGCACCATCCTCGAACCTCGGATTTGGACTCACCCCAGCATTTAGAGATGCCCACAGTGGACCATCTCCACGCTGTTATTACACAAGCCTTTAAAGAAGCAACCATCCATTTGCAAAAGGCTAAGGAAAAATACAAAAAGGATGCGGATCAGCACAGAAGTGAAGCTCCTCAATACCAAATAGGGGACCAAGTATGGTTAGCCACTAAGCACTTACCACTCAAGGGGACTCGGACCTTTAACCCCAGGTATTTGGGACCTTTTTCTGTCAAGGCAATTATTAACCCAGTGGCCGTCAAGTTGGACCTACCTGCTCATATGCGAATCCATCCCGTTTTCCACGTGTCTCTTTTGAAGCCAGTGCAACCAGGAACAAGGCTAACCACTCCACCTGAACCTATCCTCATAGACGGGGAGCCCGAGTTCGAAGTCAAGAATATTTTGGACTCAAAAAGAGTGAGATCAAAACTCTTTTACCTAATTGACTGGAAAGGCTATGGTCCACAGGAAAGGTCTTGGGAACCTAGTGACCACGTGCATGCACCTCGTTTAGTGAAGAGGTTCCATCGGGAATTTCCAGACAAACCACGGCCAAGGGGGAGAACAACTTTAGGAGGGGCCTTGAGAGGGAGTGCTGTCATGATGCCTGCCCCCGGAAGACCAGACCAGGCCCAGTAGCCCCGGAAGCATGCATCATGCCACTTAGAGCATGCCCAAAGGCCCCAGTTAGGGGCTGTTTGGGTACAGTCCTGGCGCCTATGGCGCCAGGCTCATAAAGATAAAGTCAGTCCTGGCGCCATGGTCGCCAGGCTCATTATTGATAACTTACCTGAAGCAGACCATGCTGCATACTCACCTGAGGCAGACCCTGCTGCATGAAGACTCAAGCCAAATGAGGCTTAGGAGGGACTATTTTACTGAAGGGACTATTTTGTTACTTGGGTGGGGCTGTGGAAGAATACTTAACTGGATCTTCTTCCAAGGCTATTTAAACCACGCCCAGACAGCCACACGTGCTTCGCGTTATTCTGCTTGCTGCAGCGTAACACTCACCGTGTTTTCAGCAGCTCCAGTCTTGAGCCACGCCTGCTTCAGTCCTGGGACTCCTGAAACAAGAAGACAAAAAGGATAAAGGTTAGAACAGGAGTTTTAACTTTAATCCTTACCTGAATCCTGATCCATTTCGCCATGGAACTGAAAGACAGAAGTCTTTGAAGCATCGCTTCGCATTCCTATGGCACCGCGCTGAGCTCACCTGCTTGGCGGTACTTCAGCATTCCATCACGCTCTCTCCATCTCGCGGCCGCCCTCCGACACCTAAGGAGACAAAGACAGCAAGATGAGCAAGGTGACTCTCTAAGGCCATACAAGCTACCCCCAAGGACTTACCTGATTTACCACGGGAGGTACTCACCTCATTTCGGGTCGGCGCAGTCAACTCTGCTCCATCGCCGTACCCCGGCCCCTAAGGGGAGAAAGCAAGGACAATACCAGTTAGCCCCCACAAAACTTACCTGATTTACCACGGGGGTCTCACCTCATCTCGGGTTGGCACAGTCAACTCTGCTTCATCGCCGTACCCCGACCCCTAAGGGGAGAAACACAATAGACTTACCTGAATCTTACCGAGTGCCATTTGGAAATCTTCGAGTGGATTAATCGGCAACCTGCAAGGAATCGGACACAGTGAAGAGCAGACATTTGAACTCTTATAAACAATTGGACTTTAGAGTCAATACTGGAACTCACCAATTCCTCTACGCCAGTGAAGTAACTGGTCATCAACGCGCCCCTGCGGTCGACGCAGGATGGAGAGCTCATGCTTCCAAACCATCAGGTGTGACTAAAGAGGGGACATCAAGAGTGATCAGTGGGAAGACAACGGGAATGGGGAAGGTGGGTTGACACTCAATTCCATGGGTGGTTAATTCCTCTTCTCCTTTGCAGAAGAATATTCTTGCGAGCCAGAAAAACTAGGCTGAGCGGGCCAGTCCAGTCAGTCATCTCGGCGCTACACGTCACGCTGGTGGAAATAACAGCGGCCCAGTTCCGATCGACACCCCCGTGGGAACCAGGTGAGCGTAACACTTGCAGCATTACTTTTGTGAAGAGGGGAACTCAATTCACAGGTAAGTAAGGTAACCTTCAATCTACATGACAAGACAGTTTCTAAGGAAAGTAAGACTTTCTTTAAGGAGGCACACAGCTTATTCAAAGTAAGTACATCCCATCGATACATTTCAGAATGGCAGAACATATCTACGGTAAGTAATAACTTTTTATAACTATTCACTCTGACAGTTTTAAGTTACCAACTGACTCATTCACAAGTAAGTATACTTTTCAACGCTTGCTTTACTTTTCAAGACAGACCCCTTAAAGTATCCATCCCTTCCCAATTCTCATACATGAGTTTTCTCAGAGGCAGAAAAGGGACACTGGGGGTCTAAAAGCCAGCTGTAGGCAGGGTGAGATAGGGCTCAGTTGCAGGCAACATCAGAGTTCCAGAGGAAGACTGTTCAAACAAGTACATATTGTACTTTAGAGTTAGTTGAGGGTCCAGGGACTTCAGAGAAGACACCGGGGGAAGATTCCAGCAGTGGGTCTGGGTGAATTGGATGAGAGACCACCTAATAACAGAAAACACCCCAAAACTACACAGGAATCAAAAGAGACTTAAGGCAACTAAATACCCAAACCAGTACAGTACCTCAGCACAGAAGAAGAGTATTTTGCAGCAGGAGGACTTAAAGATCAGCAGCTAAAAACCTGGTCATTGAATTCCTTCATTAACAAGACATAAGACAGGTAATTGGAGGGTCTTTTGCAGCAAGGATCACTGAGAAAGCTCTAGGTAAGGTTTACCTCATGGCTCTTTGCAGCTCTGTGGATCTGGCACCTTTTTTCATTAGCGCAGAAGAAGACAGAATGTCACTGGTCAGATTCTCATTGTTTGCAAGGTCCAGCACTCTGGTGCGGGGAACTTTCTGAATCAATTCATGTTTCTGGAGGTCCAGCAGGATACCAACACAGTTTAAGTGAGATTTGTAATTCGGAAGACTGTGCACCACACAAACGTTTGAGGACCAAGGGTATTAGAGTATTTCATCCCCACAAGGTTGCAGAACAGGATAAGATGGCTCAAAATGCAGATCTTCTCGAGTTTAGTGGGTCTCACCAGGCTCCGGGTTGGGGTTGTCATTTTCAGAGCCCCCAGGTCAATTGGAAGGAAGGGTAACAGCAGGCTCTCCAGTCGCTGGAAATAGTCTCAGCTGCAGTTTCTTCACCATCCTCTTTGGATTTGGTTCCAGTGGTCGACTATCTCTTCAGCTTCCAGGATCTGACTTCTATGCAGGAACCTAGGCAATCAAACAGTCTTGCAACATTCATACTTGGGGAGGTTGGCAATCCTTTCAGGACAGCCAACATCCCAGTTTGAACTGTATTCTCACACTCAGGCTAGAAGACAAAGAACTACTGAGTTGTGGACTCTTCCCTTGCTTCCTAACTTCACAGACACTCTGGAGCCTTGGCAGGGAATCCACAGGACTCCCGCCGAAGATCAAAATCGCACAATGGAATTTCCCACCCTTGAGCTCAGGTGAAGGAACAAGAAAGGACAAGAAGCGCTGAATTTTATTTTTTTGTATGCATTATTTAGTTCATCAGAACTTTACACATAAATGAATCAATACATACATACATTCATTCTAAATTGTTGAAATCAAGTCTGTAATTACTTGAACATGCATAGCTAAAAGACAATCACAAACATAATCATAAAATACAGCACACTAGAAGCTCACTAAAATTAAAGCTTTAAACATGTTGTAATAAAACATCATCATACATCTTTTATCCATAACATCTTGAAAAAGATTCCATTCTAACATATTTCTTAATATGAAGCCATATTTGATACATAGCAATGTATACTGAAACAGAATTTGTTTTAAGACAGTGGGCCTCATTACAAATTTGCCAGTCCAGAAACAAAGGTGCCAGTAAGCACTACAAGTCTGCCTGCCGGGGCCACTGTGCCCGACAGGTCTGACCCTGCCAGGTGCAGCCTTCATGGGACGCAGACATTTCATGGGAGCACCGTTAGCAACAGTGTGGGTAATCCATTGTCCCCACCCCCATAGAGTCCCATAGGACTTGATGGGAATGTGGACTGACAAATATACCAGAGCCTGGATTCCCGGCCGTCGGACTCGGAACCGGAAGGTCAGGCAACAGTACAGACGGACTCAGAATGAGGCCCAGATGGCCAAAATTCCTGGTCTAAGATTGCTTCATATCTATGGAGCAAGTGCCCTAAGTGAATCATATACAGCGGGCCCAATTTTTGACATTCTGTAAAAATGTGCTTCACAGTTTCTTTGTTCCCAGGAATCGTACAGATACTGCAATATCTGTGGTCCTCTTGCAGCTTCAACCGGGAACCCGTAGTGGCAAGCACCGGCAGATGATTAGTACAAATTAATATCCTGAGCCTTCGAACCTCGGGTTCATGCCAGAGCAACAAATAGGGCTGAGGTCTCATAAATGTATGTAAATACTTTCTTCAGGACCTTGTATTGTGTCCCACTGTGAAAATCAGGGTACCAGTTCACAGAGAGGAACAACATTTTTATCAGTTGTAGATATTTATCATCTTTCTGTGTCCCCAGAGGACTATATGAGACCATACAATCCAACAGATTATCTTTGCTAATAGTTTGGGTTCGAAGAAACGACTCACCCCTACATCTTAGCGTCATTGCCGTCAAAGATAGGAGTCCCAGCTCTAGGCGCAAGTGCTCCATCGGCGTGGACTTTGGCAAATTCAACATGTTATGCCAAAAGAACCCTTCAATGCGGTTAAGCCATTCCAGTTTTCCATTTGCAGGGCTTCTAGGCCATACAACATGGATGCACAGAACCACTGTGTATAAAACAATAAGATCCCACCAATAGAGAAACCTGCCCTTTCTCTCGCAAATCAGTTAATCAGAAAGGTTAGTTGTCTTGTCTTTGTGATTTTAGATTTTGTTATATTTTCAGGCTCATCAATTGAATTAGCTCATGGCCTATGTATGTATATTAGGAAGTGTACTGGAATTGTCCTAGCAGGGTTTCCATGACTGACCTATTGATTTTTTTGGTGGAGAACAGCATTACCTTGGTTTTCTCCAAGTTAATAACCAACTCATTTTCCTTACCATATAAGGCTAGTTCTCCAAGTAATCCCTTAATTCCGGCTACTGTGTGACTGAAAGGTATGAGGTCATCAGCATACATAATTGCAGTAATTCTGTCCAGATCAATCCTGGGTGACCATCTAGCACCCACCTCTAAGCAGCAAATCAAATCCCTTAGATATAATTTGAAAAGAAGTGGGGCCATCATACATTCCTGTTCACCCCTCTGTTTATACTGATTTCTCCTGATAGGTGGTTTCCATGTCCTAGCCTTATCCTAGCAGTAGTATTTGTATGGAGGGACTTAAGTATCGGTAGGAGCCACAAAGCACAGCCCAATTCAGACACTTTTATCCAGAGGCGGTCTCTATTAACCAAATCAAATGCTGATTTAAATTCCACGACGGCGATATACAATGATGGACTCCATTTTCTCTTTGCATTAGTGATCAATCTATCCAAGACTCTAATATTAAAGTTCATACTAGTTCCTGCACGGAAGCCTGTTTGTAACAGATGTAGTAATTAATTTTCATCCACCCATGTTTGCAAATGTTTCAGGACACAGGTGGCAAACACATTTCCTGTAACATTGAGTAATGATAATAAACTGTAGTTTTCAGGCAGTGAGCAGTTCCCGGCCTTATAAATAGGCACCAGTATGGATTGAGTGCAAGATTGTGTTATCTCCCCTGCTGACATGTCTTGGAAATCAGTATGCATAAAATGCATAAAAACGTCACCCAATTTCCTGGGTCGGCCTTTAATACAGCCATAGGCAAGCCATTCAGTCCAGTGTTGCTTGAATTCTTTGCCCTTCCTATAATGTCAATTATATACTCCCTGTTAAAATACAATGGCCATGGGTGCTTCTCAACCATCGCAGTTCCCCCTGCTTGTCCTTGTCTAAACATCTTTGCTTCAATAAACTCCTGACAAATTTGGTCAGGAATTGGGTTTATTATTGTGTTCGGGTCCTTAGCCAGGGAGAAAGTGAGTCACATTGTTTTGGGGTTTTGGCTCAGCATTACCTTTAATAGCTGCTGTGATCTATTTGGTAGGCCTTCTCCTTTACTCTTTTTGTGCCAATTTCGATTCAAATTATTGTTCTTTTTAATATTAACTAATGCACTTTGCACAGAATGCGAACATCGCTTCATGAGCCGCACTTCTGTGCGTAAATTGCGCTTAGCCAGCTGTACTTTCATATCAAATGGCATTGCCTTTTTATTCTCCAACAAGGTTTGAGGCCTTCCCTTTAAGACCCCCATCCTACTTGTTGTTTCAAGAATCCATATTTCAATATCTTCTGTGGTGGTTTTAACAAGGTAATTTAGACCATCAACTAAAATACCCACATGAGCCCAGGTTCAACTTAATTGCCAAGAGCCATTCATTATTACACATAATGTCCCATGTTAATCTCAAGTTGCAATCAATAGCTACCATGAGTCTCTCTCAAGGTCTCCCCCCTTCCACTCTAACTGCAGGGCAGGAGATAACATGAAAACCTTCTAGTACTGGGTTGACCAGAAGCATAGTTTCCTGAAACATGTAAATTTGAGGAGATCCGCTGGCGGACGGATTAGCCATGAATGTAAACAAATGTGCACCTCTACAGACATTCCACAAGATTACCTCAATCTCTGTGATGTCATGCATGCCCCAATCCCATCATAATATTCTCCAGAGTCTTCAGGGCTGGCTGTATCCAAGACCAATCATGGGCATTGCCCAAGAGGTTAGTAATGAGTGACAAGGCACTGCTCGTATCTCGTAATGGAGCAGGGATAAACATCACAGCTATTTCTTTTGTAACAGGGACAGGTTCCTTGTAAGTAAGAAATGTTTTCGCTTCAACAGTACTTTGCAATCCCACTAGCTCAAATCCCAAGGACTCTGGGTTTTTCCTTTCTCCCCACAGCATATTTGCAACAATCTCCAAATGGAAATTGCTGAGCATACAATGATTATCAAGAATAGGCAATTAAATAGCATCAATATCGACCAAGGTTATAGATCTAAAGAGGGGAATCTTTCTAAAGATAGTCAGTAGATTGGACCTGTTTAACCTTGCCATTTTAGTGTGATTCGGTTACTCACCCAACCAACAATTTTACCAGATGAGTGGATAGAACATTTCTCAGAAGGTACACTGACCCTTTGCTGCTCTCCGGAGCCCACGGTAGCCCTCCCGATAGGCAAACTAGTTTCTGCTATTTGGCTTTTACACAGGGGATTTTTGCTCCTGGGCAATTCAGTGTGACATCCCTCCTGCAACCCCAGGGATGGAGTTCCCCCTCCACTAGTCAAGCGAGTGGTGAACCAATAGAGACCCAGCCGTGTGTCGTGCTGATGATTCTATCAAAGGCAGTGATTTTAGTCTTTTTAACCTGAGGAAGTTCAGGCATACTGTCCCCCTGACACCACACATTAGATCCCATAGATGTACTAGGACCCTCCATAATCACTTCTCTGCTGGGTCCTGACTCTTTTGATGGTATAACCTGAGGTTATACAGCTCCAACAGCTCCTTATAACTAATGCCATTCCTCCCTCGAGGTAATTCACTAGTACCATTAGTTTCAATCTGGTCTTCTCGATCAGACATTTGTTGAAGAGCTTTTAAATTAAAATGTCTCCCTTTCAGGTTAGCCACAGGCATGTTTTTGTTTTTTTTAATCCTTTTTTTTACATGTTTTCCCCCTAGGAGGGGATCTCCCATGAAAATCTGTATTGTCACGATTGGTACTGGGTGGTAAAGATTCATCAATCACCAATTCAACATCCTGCTGTGGAACCCGATCTGCATCAAACCCAGGGCCTCCACAAGAGCCGACGGACTATCAGGGGCATCAGCTGTCAGCCTCCCGTGAGTTAGTTCTGGGCAGCCTCGAAAATGACCTCCTGATCCCTCTTTGACCCCAGGGAGCAGCAAAAGAAACACACACCCCAAAGGATAGTACTTCCAGAAGCATTGTCATCTTAGAATCAAGGTACAGTAATCTTTCATTCTAGTCACCTGGCATTACCTTATCCTGCCTTGAGTTGTTATTGGATGGAACCATCCCTTTAGCAA
This sequence comes from Ambystoma mexicanum, assembly GCF_040938575.1. Lineage (NCBI taxonomy): Eukaryota > Metazoa > Chordata > Amphibia > Caudata > Ambystomatidae > Ambystoma > Ambystoma mexicanum. Next base: position 334,102,318 of record NC_090933.1, on the reverse strand, counting down.
AGTCTTCTAAAAATGTCACGTGTACCAATAATTCATTAAAGCCTGTCTATTGACCCGCAAGTACCCCCCCAGATTTTCCTGCGTGTCAGCTAAGGTCCGGAGCACCAAATTCAAACTGTCAGGCAAGTTTGATAGTAGGAGCAATATCAACTCACATACCCCCAACATATTTGGTATGTTTTGTATTATTAACAGAGTTCAGAGGGTTGTAACCCTCCGTAGAGTCTGATACCCCGGTAGCAGTAGAAAGTCCGAAGAGCCCTTCCCTCGTCACAGGAGCACGTGTAGCATCACTGCTTAAACCCAAGGTTGGCTTACAATTCACCACCATGTTACATTGATCCCGCTTTTCTTGCATCCTCACAGGAGAAAGACGCTGGGCCAGCATACCCGTCCCATGCTCCATCTGTGTCCTAGGATTGGTTCCCCTTTTGTGACTCAGAAGGGCCCAAACACCACTTATTCATGCAGTTTGAACTATATCAGTAGATGGACCAGAAGTCACACTCCCCTCTGACATACACCATTTTTCTCTAGTAGTAACAGATGTGTCAGAAATAGATGCCATGTCTAGGCTAATGATATCCATAAAGCAATCTGCTTGTTGCATTAGCAGTTTGGTGGAATGAGTCCTCCAAACAAGAACTTTCCTGCGGCTGCTCCAAGGGAGTTGCTTTGTGGATAGCCCTTGTTTTATCTGTTAAACAATTGCTGTATTGTTCCGCAAATCCATAGCCCCTCTCCCCTGCATCAAATAAACACAGGGGTCTAAATTTAGACAAAGGTTCCTCTCCAGATTTCCCAAAAATAATAACAATAGAAGACCCAGATGTAGAAGCCACAGTAGGAAACCTTCTTTCACTGACAAAGCTACCAGTACCCCCACCATTAAAGGGGTTCTTGAAACACATAGAACCACCACCAATGTTTCTCATTTGGTTCACTTGCTGGGGTGTCGACGCATGGAATCTAACCACCTTCCAGACAACAGAAACAGGTGGAGCTGTTATGTTATGTTATGTTAATTAGACTTATAATGCGCCAAAGCCCATGGGCATCCAGGCGCCGAAAGACAGAAGTAATATGTGAGACTCTGTGATTATCCTAGCAAAACAGAATTGTCTTCAGCTGTTTGCGGAGGCGAGGGGGTCATCAATCCTTCGTAGCTGTGGTGGGAGGACATTCCAGGATTGAGCACCCTGAACATGGAAAGCCTGCCCCAAACCACGAGATCTTTTTATCTGTGGCAATGCCAACAGGAAGCCTTCAGTGGATCTTAAGCCTCTCTTAGGTTGATAGATGTTAATCTTCTCCTTCAAATATAGAGGAGCATTTCCAAAGATACATTTGTGGCATGTAGTGCATGTAGTGAGCAGTTTGAATTGGATGCAAGCTTCTACCGGGAGCCAGTGGAGTTTTTTTCTGGCAGCACTAGTGGGTTCAAAGCTTTTCATCTGAAAAATGATCTGCACAGCTGTATTTTGTATCTGCTGCAACTGTTGGATAGCAGCTTTATTGGCCCCTCCCAGTAAGGCGTTACAATAGTCCACCCGTGGTAGTATCACTGCCCTTGCAAGTTTTATACGATTTTCCACAGATATTACCGGGGCTACTTGTCTAAGTACCTTTAAATGGTAGTTGGTGTTGGTAGTGATAGCTGTGACATGTGCCTCACTATCAAGACTGTCCTCCATATAAGTGCCTACGGTCTTGACTTTCTGCACTATTTTAATTTGAATATCTTCTATGGTAAAATAGTCATATTTTTGTCTTAATTTAGATTGCGCGTGCTGAGAGCCGAAGAGCATCAACTCGGTTTTAGTAGCATTTAAGCAGTGTCAGTTTGCTGACAATCATTGTTTTATGACATGGTATGCTACAGCTAGAGTTTGTTGATCAAGATCATGATTCCCAGTTATATTCAATACCAACTGAAAATCATCTGCGTAATTACAGAAAAAGATCCCCAGAGATGTCAGGTTTTCACATGTTGTATCTCATATGTGCACGGGCCCCATGAGAATTGGGTGTTTTCAGATATAATTCCTAGAAAGTTAGAAAGGGAGGTATGTTTAAGTATTAAATAAACTCAGGTTAGAGTGTAGAAACTTTCATTTTTAAGTTTGCTCATATTCCCGTAACTAAGTTTCACTTAAAAAGATGAAATCCTCCCAAGCCAAGATGGTGGAACACTTTCCCAGCAGTGATTGGTTTAGATTACAGTAGGCAGCATTCTGTTGTCATTTGGAATGTTCATAAGAGTTCTAAACTGGCTTTCATTAAAGTTTTAACCAGAGTAGGTCATGTTATTGTTAACTCCAGTGAATAAAGTTATAGTTTCCACTATATAATTGTAGACTACTAAATATTTTAGTTTTCATTCATCTCAGTATATAACCAGTATTGCCCAGTTATAGTGAGAAGATATCTGCAGAAGAAAGTTATAAGAAGCATCGGATGGCTGTGTAGCTGAATATCAAGTTTTTTTCAAGTTAAAGACTAAGCTAAGCGATCCTCTGAAAGTTTTCAGTGTTTGTTGTAAAAAACTCAAGGGGCCTCATTACGAGTCCGGCGGTAACCGCGGCAGTAAAACCGCCTGGTTACCGCTGGACTCATATTACCATTCCGCCTCCGTGATTCCCGGAATTACCGGGGCATTACAACCCCGGTTTTCCGGGAATCACGGAGGCGGAATGGTGTTAATCCCCATTCCCATTGAGTCCTATGGGACTCGATGGGAATGGGGATCATGGAAACGTTACGAGATGCTGCCGGTGTTTCCTCGTCCGCCTGCAGGCGGGCGGTGTTAAACCCGCCAGGTCAGACCTGGCGGGAACATCACCTCCCGCCTGCAGGGGTCGGACTCAGGCGGTCCGGAAACAACGGTGGCGGCGGGTTTACCGCCACCGTTATTTCCGGACCGCCTGGGTCATAATGAGGCCCAATAACTCTTGACTTTCAACTGGTTTTTAAAATCTAAATTTTGGAACTGTTTAATGTTTAATATATATATAGTTTTTTAAAGTTCAAGATAAAATCTATTTCATGTGTGATTTTGACAAATCTTTTAATAAGGCGTGCGGTTCCGTTTCACTTTGTTTCTAACTGTTAATGCCTTTGTTTAACATACTAACTTGTAATAATTACGGGCGCGAACTCGAGCTGCAGTGAGTGCGTATTGTTTACTTTTGATCGCGCGCGTGTCGGGAAAAGGACCCTACAACGTTGTGCGTGCATCGCGGCCATTTTGGAAATTATGTTGTGTGTGCGTCGTGGCCATTTTGGAAATTACGTTGTGCGTGCGCAGCGGCCATTTTGGGTTTTCAGAACTTTTGAATCTCTGTAACGCTGCGTACTAGAGACTTGAAACTTTGCAGATTTACAGTTGAATGTTTTTGTTCCCGATTTTTAATTCCTTTACTACCAAGTGGAATTATTCATCATCAAGCCCAACACCAGGTATTAATTAATAAATGAACATTTTCTTTTAAAATTCATTTTATTTAAAAAGAAAGAAAAAAGGGCAGTAATCTTTTTGGGTATAATTTTAGGACAAATATTTGTGTGCTAAGGAAAAAAGAATTCAGTGAAGAAACAAATTTAGAAGAAGTTCATTTTTCAGAATTACATTCAAAGCCTGGCAAAGAAAAGACATTCACAGTAGTCTACAGTCCTTTAGAAAAAGCCAGAAGGAATTAGCCTATTAGCTATCAAGCCTAGGCTGCAGGTAATAGAACAGTGTTTAAAGCTTTTAGTCTTGTGTAGGGAGTTAGTATTAATATCTAAAAAGACTGCCTTCTCATTTTAGGTTCTCTACTGCTAAATACAAACGACATTCCTGTGAAGAAAAACAGAAGTGCCAGAAGCAAGAGTTCCTGTGTTTGTTTGTTTATCCATTCCCCTTTCCCCTTGGGTTTGCCTGTCCAATAGTTTTTAGTCACAGGATTGTTGGGCTGGCAGGTTTAGGCGGTCTGGAGGGCCAGCTTCACTCCTGCAGGATCTACAACAGCAGTTTCTGACAAGCTCAACACATAGGGGGAGAATGTAAATGTTGAACAGCAAGGGAGAGAGACATGCCCCTTTGGGGACTCCACATGTTATAGTCTGTTGCTCGGAGGCACAGTCACCCCAATGGACACGTGACTTGCGGCCCTCCAGAAAGGATCTAAGCCAAGTGATGGAATTATTGTAGTGTCCGACAACCGACGCCATCCTTGTAAGTAAAATGTTATGGTTCAGCAGGTTAAAGGCTGCCGATAGATCTAACAGCATCAGCATCCCTGACTTGCTGTGTTCTAGTTTACCAAGCATATGTGTTTGTAAATCCAACAATGCTGTCTCGGTTCCATGGAAACTCCGGAAGCCTGATTGCTTCGCGTGCAATTTACCAGTATCAAGTACATAAGAGTGCAGCTGTGTAGTAGCCTCCTTGTCTATGAGCTTGAGGAAAAATAAAGTATTTGTGATGGGCCTTAAATTAGCCGCATCCAACGGGCCCAAACCCGCTTTTTTTAGCAAAGGGGTAACTGCCACATTTTTAATGGAGTGAGGATTGGAGCCGGTACGAAAGGAAGAACTAACAAACCGACAAAGAAACGGTGCAAAACATTCTCGATGCTTCAATATATATTTAGAGGGGAACATTTCCACAGGACAATTAGTGGGCCACATGTTTTTTAGTAACTCAGCATTTCAAGTAAGCCTTCTGAACTCTATTGCAGTCATCAGTGGTTGGTTTAATGGAGGGATTGCAGACCATAGGTTACTCCCATGTTCTGAAAAGGCAGAAAAGTTCCTTTGTCTTATCTCCAGGTGTATTTATTTGGTCATCATAGTAAGATTTCTTAGTCTCTATGATCCTCTTCTTGTACTGCTTCTCAGTGAGTTTCCATGCTAGTAGATTCTCATTTGATTTATTTTTGTGCCAAGTATGTTCCGCCTGTCTTTTGCTGATTTTAAGTTCAGTTAATGCAGGAGAGAACCATTTATGGCAGACTTTGTTATAGACTTTTATAAGTCTCTCTGGGTCATCTAGGTTGTCTGTTTTGTTCATGAGTGACTCTGCACAGGTTGTTAAAATATGGGGAGTAATATTTTTGAAATTATGTGATTTGACCGTATGTGCCGTGGCATGCACTCTTACGGATTTAACAGGAAGCTCCAGGCAACCTGTCAGGAAATAATGGTCAGACCAGATGCATGGGGTAGTAGAAATAGGTTCAAATTGGACATTTCCACCTCCAATCCAATCTAAAATATGTCCCTTATTGTGCGTGGGCTCTGCATTGTGGTAGACAATATGATGGGTTTTCATCATGTTTTCTAAGAGGAGTGCTTTTTTGTCCATTTTATCATTTTTCTGAAGGTTAAAGTCACCCAAATTGACCAACCCTGAATTAGTGGTCAGCATAGGTGCAACTAGATTGACTGTAAAGCACTCTTGTAAACATTCGGCATGTGTCAACTCCGATACATCCATCTTCGCAAATGTGTTCTCAAATGTTTCTAAATTCATATTGGTTGTAGGTCATATATCCATACAAGGCCCCACCATAACACTTTGATTTACCAAACCAGTAACCAAAGCAGCCTCAAAACCCAGAGGATCCTCCTCTGTCCTTTCCTCAGTCATAGGATTCCTCGCAAACTGAGGAAAGCTTGACCAACAGCCCAGTCAATGACTCAGAGTTACCACCCTCCTTATCTGCCATAATAGGCAGCTTAGTAGACTGCTTAGTAGGTGCTGGGCCTGTATCCTTTGTACTAATTTCCTCACTTAATCCAAAGCCGCTCCTCAGAGTCGGCATAGTAGTAACGAAGAGCGTACAACATTATGTCCAAATACTGTCACAGAGGCACATAGCCAGAAACATTTTCTTGGGACCTCTAAAAGAAGGCCTGTATTAGCGCTAGAAAGGCTCAAAGCAAGACGCCTGCAGTCACCACCTAGCAGTGCCCCCGCACAAATACAGAAAATCTGTATAATTCAAGTATAGTTCAAGGCAAAAATGTCTGATGTTCGCAGTTCACAAACAAACAGTAGAATGATATGACATCAGTAAAAACTCTGCTGCAGAGTCACTTTGTAAAGTAGAGTGTAACTTGCACTGAAGCCAAAACCAATGAGGCTCAAAGGACATAAGCCTGCAGCCGCCTAGTATTCAGGGTTGGATTGGCCCCTAGGCCTTTCGGCCTGTGGCCGGGAGGAAATCGGCCATGGAGAGTAGGGGCCAGTTGCTGGCCATGTGTGGGAAGGTTTGGAAAAAAAAATTGAAAAAAAACTACTTTTTATTTCCAATTTCTTTTCTAAATGCCTTCTTACGTCGATAAATGAGTACCGACACAGGTTGGGTGATATTGTGTGCATATTTGTTCTATGAAAAAGAACTTAAGCGTAAGTGCTATACAATAACATATTATCATTTGGCCTTGGACGTCTGCTTGGATTCACAGTAATTTAGTGTACTTAGAAACAATGCTATTTGATGACACTTCCTGTTTTGTCAAAGGGTGAAAGGTCGTGTTTCATCACTTCCCGGGATGCCACTTTGGGGTGGTGTCAAATGACATCATCTCCGGTGATGTCATCAGAGGTCAACGGTTGTGAGGCGAGGGGTGAGCCACTTTTGTTGAAGCGAGAAGTGGGCCACTTTTTTTGGGTGACTGGGCCTATTTTTTGTCCCAGTCCGATCCTGCTCGTATTACAGTATAAGACCAATAATGGTTAGGTCTTCATGTATCGAGCAACACCCACTATTAAGGAAAGTAGACAATATCGAGCAGTCAAGTGAATCTAGAGCTCACGGCTCTCACTGCTCTCACTGCTCTCACGGTTCTCACAGTCAAACGTTGTGATCGCAATCAATCGTAGCAATAGAACAGACCAATGACGAGCGTCATGTATAAATAGAAAGTGCCATACAAAATCCGACCCTTAATAGGAGGTAGAATGCAGGTAGAAAAGCTTCCCAATCCCGTCGCTGAACGAAGGAGCACTAGCCACTTGCCAGGTAGCACAGAGAGCTCAACAGCAGAGCCGCCGATGAAAGTGAAGTATAGCGGCTCTAGAGTCAATACTGCAAACAAGGTCCCATGAGGGAGGGAGAATACTTTCAGAGTCTAACGGCGACCGACGGCAGAAGTGCTCAGACTGCCTTTCTCAACTCTCCTCATTTCCGCAGGTGTGTTCATCGTCTTCTTAGGGTGCATCCCTTCAAATAGTGTAACCACTGTCTTGTCACTTACTCATGAATAAACCCACATAGTTTTAGTAAGAACATGATTGTGAAATGCAATACGATGTTGCTAGGTTCTCTCATTGAATTCGAAGTGTTGTGTTGGCTGTTGGTGTGATTATTGGAGCCTGAGTTGTTCATATGCAACTGGCGGTGCCGGATCGTCCATACCCATATTTGGGGATGCTGAGAGACGCTGTGATGGGGGAACAGGGATGGGGTTTGAATGATGGGAAGCATCATATAGATTCATTGGCAAACAGGAAGGCAGTACTTGTTCGTGGTTATTATTGGCACTGTCTACCTCCACTACGGGACACATACTAAAGTGATATCACAATTCTAGGAGGGAATTGTTATCAATACCACCAAAGGTGGAATGAAGGTCTGATTTGTTCACATTATGCTCCTTGTGAACTTGTACATTGATCTGAGGATGTTATGCATTGTTCAAATGCTCTGTAGCATACTGATTTTTTGTAAAGAAAGAGGACATTTCCTTTGCTTTAATCAGGGGTTTTTTTGTGAAAAAGGGGATATATTGGAGTTTATAATTTGAGATGTTTCTTCTACTGGCAGGCCGCCCACCCCCTGTGTCAGGCACTCTTGTATATATTGATTTTGCCATATGCTTTTTGTTTCCATAAGTTATAGTTTCTGGGTTTGGGGGAGCTTTCCCCGGCATATTTGCAGATTGTTGGTTAATTGCAGCACACCCACCACTTATCATTTTTGATTAACGAGTCAAAGAGGAGGGGACGGGGAGTAAAGTAAAAATCACCAGACAACGACCAATGGGGCCCAGCATATATGACTGGCTCCCTTGATGCACTTTAGAGGCAGTTTAGAAGACCCACATAGAATGGCTTTATACAGTCCAAAGATAAGTAGTAAAAGTAAGTGGGCAGTCACTTACTGTGTGGCTGAAGGAGAACGTTTTGTTTACACTGGTAAGAATTCCTAGTGTCATCCGTTTTCTGAAAATGACCCTGTGACACTGCGCTGCTACCATGGAGCCAATTGCACAACACTCTGCTTCCAGTTTATATTGAAGGTGTTCTCCTAACTAGGATCGTGGCTCAAAGGGACATAGCCCCGCAGTCACCATGAGAAATATGAATAATACCTTTAATAAAACACGTCAAGGCTTGCAGCTCAAGGCTCACAGGGCCCTAGCCCCTCAGTGTTTTGCCACCAAGAGCGGTAAGATACTAGAGGTTGGGCCCCAAAAGTCAGAGGTGCCCCATCAGGATAACTAGACAAACACTCTGTTATATCATTCACTTCCTGTGCTCTTTAGCCTTGACGTCGCAGGGCTTAAATACCTAGAGTCGGTTGCTGTTGTCACGGTTTGCCTGCTGATTATGGGATGTCCGATGGCGCAATGCAAATGCTTGGACGGAGTGGGCAGCATAAGCAGCTCTCCACCTTCACACGGAGCCATAGAACACTGAACACTCTACAACACTCTGCCACCCCCACTGTGGCCTGGGGTGAAAGAGTGATTTAGCCCCTCCTCCTTGCCATAATCACTACCAACAGACTCTCCATGTAGCCACCAGAAGCTGCTCTTGCCGCACTGAACCCTCTGCAACACTCTGCCGCGCTCCGCTGTGGCCTGGAGTATAAGAATAATTTAACCTCTCCTCCTTGTGATAAACACTGCCAACAGACTTTCCATGTAGCCACCAGAAGCTCATCTTGCCGCACTGAACACTCTACAACACTCATCCACGCTCTGCTGTGGGCCAGAGTGTAAGAGTGATTTAACCCCTCCTCCTTGTGATAAACACTGCCAACAGACTCGCTGTATAGCCACGAGTAGGTATCCTCTTGCCACACTGAACACCCCCTAAAATGGTGAAAATGCTAAAATGGCGAAAAAAGAATAAAGGGCCATTTTGCTCAAATAGGCACCTATGGGTGCCTTTACTGGGGCTGTGAAAACAGCCTGCAGTAAAGGTTCACCGAATCGGTAAAAAGGTTCAATGCCACCAGCCATTTAAGGCAAGTTTGTCCTGGTAACATAAGTGTTAACTTTAGAATGAGAATGGGGGTACAGGTTATCTCCCAATCACTGCACATATGGTGGGCGTGCTGGTCTCACCTAATAAAATATAAAAGGCATCCAAAGATCCTTTCTACCCTTGGGAACCATAGTTATCACAAGGTTAGCCAGAGAACGTTAAAAGGGGATCCCCTAGCATAACCCGGTAACAATAAGCACTTATTGCTAGAAAGTTGTCAAAGACAATAACCTTTGAAAGACATTATGGAGAGTGTTCAAAAAGATACCGATACAAAGAGTATGAGATTCTGTGAGTGTGGAAAAAGGTTCCTACTCACAGAGGTATGAAGAAAAATAATCCAGCAGTAAAAGCAAACGGTTCTGGGGTTGACCAGGTCACAAATGTTACAAACATACAAGTAAAAAGGGTAAAAAGGCTGCCTATGCTAAGATGTCTGCGGATACCGCGGTAGTCCGTGGACACCACACATGCCATCCAGGTCCTTTAAGCATGCCAAGCATAGAAAGGGGACTGTGGAGAATGTGGATAGTTGTGGATGTCCGCAGACATTGAGGGATAAGCCAATCAGGTTTCATGGTTGTGGTGTACAGGAAGACAGGGTAGCAAGAGTTATCTTTGTTGTGTGCAGTGAAGATGGCTATGGATATGGCTTTGAGGAAGCAGAGTGTCTGGATTGAGGGTGATTCTTCAGTCCGTTGGCTAAACGTGTATTCTGAGAAGTGTGGTTTGTCTGAGAATCTTGGTTTAGATGAATTTCAGGTATTATGGTATGGAGTTCGAGCAATGCAGTGGGTGGAATTCTTCCCGTTTTGGAGAATATGGTTAACTTGAAGCTTCCGGGTATCATTGCAGTTCACTGTGGAGGCAATTGTTTGGGCTATGTTACCGGAATTGCATTACAGTTTGCATGAATGAAACATTTGGAAATTTGATGTACCTGCTTCCACATTCGAAAATTATTTTTTCTCAGATAGCTCAGAGACAAATGTGGATCCGTTCACATTTATTTTGTCCAAAGATTGAGAAAGCAAGGTACAATGTGAACAGTGTTGTATGTGCTTTTTTACTGGTTGTTGGCATGTCATATTTTCATAATGGAAATTTGATATTGTCAACATTTTTCAAAGAGATGGGGTGCATCTGACTGATGTGGGCAATCAGATTTGTTTTGAAAACATTCAACATACTTTGAAGCAGTTTCTGTCAACAAACAGCATATGGATTCAAGTATTCTTTTCTAGTTGAAGTAAACATAGAGAAAAAAAGGAAATATAATAAAAACACTTTTTGTGAGTTAGGCAAAATAATGAAATATAGTAAAACATTTGTTAGTTTAGTAGATAAAACCAAATAATCAAAAAAAAAATATAAAAGCCAGAAAGAGAAAAACAAGGTTCTTTTAAGAGCCACCATTTTTGAATGAAAAGCAATCAAAATTATTTTCATTCTCCTACCCCACGCCTGGAAGTTTCCTGGTGCCTGCATATGACTGCACTGTCCGCGGACTATGAAGCCTGCAAAGGGTCCTGCAATATTTGTTTCAGTTCTATTTTTTTACAGTGAAAGGTGGCTCTTAATTTTTTGTATTTTGTGATTTTGTATTGTTTGGTTTTTATTGGAGAGACAAGGTAAGGTGGGAAAGCGAAGGGAGGGGAGGGTCACCAACCACAGAGTAAATTGCCTCATGTTATCTATTGAACCTACATGTTGTAACTAAGGTTCAAATATTCTTGTAACTGCTGTGCCCAGCTACCTTAGGGTTTGGTGCGCATTACCAAATAAACAAATAAACAAACAAACAAACAAACAAACAAACAAACAAACAAAGGGGCAGCCGGACAAGGGGAACCTACATGTTGTAACTAAGGTTCAAATATTCTTGTAACTGCTGTGCCCAGCTACCTTAGGGTTTGGTGTGCATTACCAAATAAACAAATAAACAAACAAACAAACAAACAAACAAACAAAGGGGCAGCCGGACAAGGGAAGATTTTGGTTGGGTCTTAAATTTAAGGTATGTTGCAGTATTTTGCATGCTCCTTGAGCGTGGCCTCAAAAGCTCCTTGAAATTGTTCCCCCCTGCAGATCTGTTCATCGCAGTACAGACATAGTACTGTGACCCTTGAAAGGTAAGGGTCAACAATGTTCTGTATGTCCTTCGAGGTGGCTGCTAGATCCTCTGCCCCACAGGAGTAGCCTTTGTGGTGGCAGGAGTGGTCAAGGATAATGGGGAAGAGGCCATCAACATGCTTCTTCCTGAGAAAGGAACAGCATTTTTCAGAGCACCTGGGTGGTTGGATCTGGTGTGGCAGTGCATGGAGGTGGTCCCAAAGGAGTACAGCCCAGGTGTTCCGTGACTGAGTACGACCTCACACTCATTGCATCTCACCTTGATTGCCCAAGCCTTCTGTACACCCCAAACGGTGATGAGACACTGCTACACCCATGACGGACTTCGGCTGCTGGCGTTAGGCACTTCCTCTACCTCATCTTGCTCTTCCTCTCCATCCACGTCTACATCTCCACACCTGCTCCCCTCTGCAGGTCCTCCAGGTTGTTGTAGTGGTGGTAGTAGCCACTGGGAAGGAGTAGGAATGGCCGCAGCAGATGCAATTGATGCAGGTTGCAAGATTTGCAAAGTGATCTAGAAATCATGTGCTGTCTAAGTAATCGGTGGGTCCCTTCAGAGGAACCGTCCACAGACTGCACGACTGTCCGCCAACTACTGAATCAAATATAGCCCGTGTAAAGTTGTTAAAGTTGCCAGATCAACTAAGAATGGGTCTAGGAGGTCTGGAAGGGTAAACGTTCAACTTAAAACACCGTAGATTGGCCAAAAATGCATTTTAAAACTGTCCACAGTGACAACACCGCTGCCACGCCGTCACACCGCACAGGTGAGGTCACATGATGACATCCCTGGATATCCACGGTGATGGTGGGTGTCTGCGGACACCCATTGGCCGGAAGACGCAGTGCACATGCGCATGGTTGTCCACAAACGGGCGCACTGTGCGTAGACTAATTAAAATTGCATCATGCCAGACCGGACTTGTCCAGAGACTGGGCGATGTGCTCAGACAACCCATTGTGTAACAGGACACTCTGAACAGTCATGTAGCCCTCAGACTTTTAATTGAAATTTTTAAAAAAATGATTATTTAAGGACAATATACAAGATATTTATAGTATACAAAATAAATGTATTTATAAAAGGGATGCAGTATCAGAATGGGAAACATAAATGGGAGGATTTGGAATTTCTATACAATTGTTAGGAAAATGGGGCTTGGCGTATGGAAAACACAGCTTGGGAGAGCTGCAAATGGGAAAAAAGACACAAAAACTACATTTCCCATGAGTCTTTTGTCCGTTATGTTCAGATGCATGCAATCTACAATCATGTTGGGCATTTAAGCCTCTCCCCGGCTTGTTGGTGATTCTGTATGCAGGCACGGGCCGGAATATACACATATTTTGGACTGGCTAAGGAAAAGAATAAGTATTGCTAACTTGTTTTTGGCTGCTTGCTCTTGTTATTATGTGGAAATTCAATCAGCCATGGTCATGCAAGCATTATTGCAGTATGTAGTCACAACAGAAGCTTAATTCTGGTTTGCACATGCTCTCTGAGCTCCAGAAGACTGCTGTGGCACTATCCTATGTTAATGTTGTTATGTTGCTGCTACACATTGTTCATGGCCATCAATAACGTTCTTTGTGCTTATGCTTGTGGCAATTTTAGGGGTATCTAGGAATACAGGAGGCAAGATGAATCCTAATTAAGAAGCATTTATTGAAAGTTTGTGCTATATGTGTTTTGCAGCTGTTCCCCATCGCTCCCCTTCCCTATCCTACTACAAGTCTTCCTAATCCTCTACCCGGTTGTCCTGACACCCCCTACCTATCCACTCCCTGTCCCTAGCCCTCTTCCCCCCATCGGCTGCCTCGTGGTCCTGTACAGTTAAGATCAGGACCCCGTGCCAACCAAGGTGGGAGGGGTCAACTTCATTTGGCTTCCATGGCTAGGAAGGAGTTCTGTGATACTCCACGGGTGTGACAACAATGGTCATCAGGGGAGGGAGGGAGTGAAGTTTCATCAAAGCGTCTTTCAAATATATGTTGGGAATTTCATGGGGGGTGATTGTGGGGACAGAGGTTGTCTTTGGGATTCTTGGGATTCTACATAATGAAATTGGGTGTTGTTTCTTCATGTAAAGTATGTGCTATAAGAAAAGAATACATGTACTATATAAATTACATTATTTGTTCATATTGAAAGATCTATTGTTTGCCATTAGAGATGTTATCATCATTCATTTCTTCTTTTGGGAAATGTTCTTCCTGTGAAAATGAAAAAAATAGTGCTTTTTACTTTTAAGAAATGTTTATATAATGAATGGTAATAATAGAGAAATAAATATAGTGTACTTACTATTTAGTAAGAGGTTGTTTTGGAATGAGCACCTGGTGTATGTCAGTCTGTATGAAGAGTTATATGGAAGTGATAATATGGGGTGTATAGTTATGGTTTGTTCTGGTGCATTCTGTTATATTGTGTGCTAAATGAAAACAAAATTTGTTCATTTTCAAATGATGGTTGTGTAAAAAAAATATATTTGGGTGTAGTAAATATACATAATATTGTTTTATATGTGTTTGTTGGTTCAAGGATAGAACATATTTTGTTGTCCCCTTTACATCTGTGCTTTGTGAATGCTACCTGATGTCCGTAGACTTTCGTACTGTCTCCGGACTCTACAGCTGCTACATTGGGGGTGAGTATAATATAAAGAACCTGTAGCAAATTAAGGGTGCACTGGTAAAAACCTATGAAATTCAGTTAAAAAACTTTGTTAAAGGGATGGTATGGCTACAAGTAAAACCGAAAAACATCAATTGTGATGTCATCTTGGATGTTCTGGGTGTTAGTCTTAGCAGTGCACGGTGGTGGCGCAAGTTCTGGTTGCTTAGCTTACCATAACTGGTGAATTTCTGGGTTTTTCAGTTTTACTTGTAACCATAACGTCCCTTTAAAAAAGATTTTTCACCGAATTGCATAGGTTTTTATTAGTGCAACTTAACCAATAACGTCCCTTTAACAACGTTTTTCTGCGAATTTCATAGGTTTTTATGAGTGGAAATGTTTTATGATGTTAAATCACTGTATATAAGTTACTAATAATTCCTCTTTTAACATATATGAAAGTACTTTAAACATCCTTTAACAAACAAATTTTTTGCAATGCATACTGATGTGTGTCATTATCAGCAGTGCATGTCATGGTTGAATTGCCTAGGACATGAGGCTCGACCATGACCCAAGCCCCACCAATCCACCCCCGTTATCCACTGCGCCTACCCTGCATCCTAGTTCAATGTCCACTATACCCTCATAATGTGACCAATGGCCAGTGCTCATGGCTTGCAGGGCCAGTCTCCACAATCATGGGGCATTGGCTTTGGCCATGCCGCATTCCCCAATACCCATATCAAAGTACACATTTATTCTTGCCGAGGACCAGGCCACTGCCCAGCAAAGTTATATCACTATTCTTTGTACTTACCTTTTGACAATTTCAAAAAAAAGTAAAACAGGACAGATTTGCAAAAGCATGCTTTCAAGTCCTTGCTGATGCTCCTCGCACAGGTTTGCTGTAATCCTGTCCAGCGGTCCGGGCTGCAGCTTCAAGCATAATTTTTTCTCCCATTTGAACCTAGAGCTTCGGCCATGCCGCATGCCCGAATAAATAAATAGGAGAAGGCATTCATCCTTGCCGAGGGCCAGGCCCACTTTCCATGCACCAAAGGTGTATCGTATTTTTTTTAACTTACATTAGGACACTTTGAAAAAATAAAACACAAGACAGATTTACAAATGCATGCTTTCACGTCATTGCTGATGCTCCTTGTGCAGGTTTATTGTAATACAGTCCAGCACTTCAGGCTGTAGCCACAAGCAGAATGTTTTTTCCTATTCAGACCTAGGGCTTCGACCATGCAGCATGCCCCAATAAGCAAATCAAGAGTACACATTTGTCCATGCTCAGGGCCAGGCCAATTGCCCAGGCACCATTCTTATATATATATATTTTGTGAACTAACATTTTTACTCTTTAGAAAAATAAAACACAGGACAGATTTGCAAAACCATGCTTTGAGGTCTTTGCATATGCTCCACGTGAATGTTTACTGCAATCCTGTCGAGCACTTTGGGCTGTAGCTACAAACAGAATTATTTTTCCCATTCAGACCTATCCTAATTTTGAAAAACTTTACCACATAGCCGATCCCGGTGGCCATGCCCACTTTAACCCTCTTGCCGTTCCCTGTTGGTCATGGCCAGTAGGCATATTGTCCAGGTCATGACCTTTGGCCATGACTCAAACTATCTGGCCATTGCCCATGGCCACAGGCTATACCTCAGTCACCAAAGGTATATCACAATTTCTTGTACCGATATTTACAAAAAATAAAACAGGGACACATTTGCAAAACCATGCTTTCAGGTCGGGTCAGGTTATATTTGAAGTGTTCATGGCTTTTGTCCAAAGCATTGCAAATTCAAGTCACCAGCCAGAATAACATTTGTGATGTCTTGGGCTTTGTGCCACCATTTCTAAAAGTAATTCTAGGTCACCAAAAAAAAGTACTGTCAGGAACTGCTGCAGGATTTCGATAGATGTTGAATAATGCAATTTTTATTTCATTACATGTAATTCTGACAAGTTGGATTTAATGATTAGGGGCAGCCCAAGGAAAAAGTTCTACATTGTTCGCCACAGCAACCAAAAGACCTGATAAGTCACGACCGTTACTATTAGATTTAGCTGGTTGTAAGATAATATCATAGCCATTCCACACCGGGGGTACACTCAACCAGGTCTCTTGTCATGCAAGTATCTGGAACGAAGACAGAATATTAATGCTTGAGTTGGGCAAATGCCAGTGGCCACAGGTATTCCAGCTAACAAAAGCAAAATGTTTATTATGTATCTGGTTTATTAGTTATATAGTTGATTGAGATTGATAAGATGTGGGTCCCTGGGGTTCTCTGCATTGCTTATATTCATAACTTTGCAGTAATCATGTGCCTGACTCTGCGTTGTGTCTCTTTGGGGAACCACCCAGTGCAGTTCTTTTTGCTAGTGATGGATCTTGTGCTAACACAAAGCATAGGGTTAACAGCTCTAATTTTGTCTTCCAAATAATATTTCTAACAACACGAGATGGAGGCCATATTCTCACTATTGACATGTCTCTGTCATTCAGAAATTCAACTTGGGAGATATCAGTTGAATGTATGTCTTGAAGACTGTGGATTTCCTCAAAACACTGATGCTCTGTTCAGGTCATACACTTGGAAAGGTACAGGACGACACTTCAAAATGAAGCAATGATCCTTTCGAGAAGTTTTTATCAATGGTGAGTCTCGATCATCAACCTAGTTTGTTTTAACTTTTACGTATTTACTTGAAGCATCATTACTTACATTGTCCTTCATAATTTGAGCACATTGATCACCTTCCATGACCATGTTTGTTTTTGAGGCTCTCCCTCCCTGTGCTTGAACTGATATTGGGACATCAAAACTTCTTTACAAGTAGACTAAATCAAGTCTCTGATCTGAATAATCATGACACTAACAATATTTGAGTCTTCCATTGGTCTCTTTCTGCCTGTCTCCGACACCAGTATACTGGATGTTTTATTACTCTCTAAAAGAGAGGCATCTTTGACCATCTGATGTGAGAAGATTGCCACCTAATTGTACAGACAGCTGGTGGTGCTTGACTTACAACTGGACTAGGTTCAACTTGTACATGCTTTCGTTGTAGTACTTCTCCTGCTAGGGCCGCAATCAAAGCATAAAATGGAGCATAATCAGGGAGCAATTTTCTGATTCCTAACATTCTCTGCCCTTTCTTTTAAGCATTTAACAATTTTTCGGAATGTTTTGGTTGCTGGTTGAAGCACCTCATGTGTAGCTTGCGTTACCACTCGTTTTACAAAGTGCTTTACACTGGTGTTAGTGTGCATAGTAGGGTGCGTATCAAGGACTACTTTTTCGCCCCTGCTATCAGATGGAGTCAGATTTTATGCAGGCGGGGGCAAGTGAGGAGTCAATGTATCCCCATCTATCGAAACAGGTGTAGCTAATGGCCTAATTATAGAAGTGATGCTAGGTATCGCGCACCAGGTGTGTTGTGCGATATGAATACTTTGTAAGCTAGGTACATTACAATTATCAGCATTTGATGTAATTTCTCTTTGATCTTGTCGAGCTTTTAGTTTCATATCAACAACTTTCATCCATGAAACCATGCTGTCAATCTGTTTAGATTGAAGCATAATTTTGCATTCTACATTTTCAAACAATTTGAGTAAGGAAGAAATTGAAGTGTTCATGGCATTTAAAGTAATTTGTAACAATGGTGCCAAATCTTGTGTTGCCTTTGCAAGCTCCTGTGAACTTGCTATGTGTGAGGAAACTTGCTGGGGGTGTCCAGGAGTTGGGTTGGTGAAAGATAAGAAAAGATTAACAGCCGTCTGATTTGTCTGTTCAAATAAACTCTGTGAAAGGTTTGAAGAATTCTTTCTCTTTTCAGAGAAGACATTTATCAGCAAAAAACATTCTGGAACTCCAATCATTGCGTGCCTATAGGCATTACTATCATTTCAATTAGAAGCTAAATCAATTAGTACTGGCAAAACACAATCGAGACACTCTTCAGTTAAATTTATATAATTTGGTTGTTGCCCACCATGTGGGCCTCTAAACACATCATCTTTGGTAGGCTGCCTTATTAGATCTGCTGTAGAAGCAACAGGACCACACCCCGCCAATAGAACAACCGCCCCTGAGAATAGTTGTCTGTCAGTAAGTGAAATATTAACAACTTCTACCTGTGGGTCTTCGCGGTCCACGGGCTGGGTGTGCGCACCATTAGGTTCTTCGGCTGCAACACCAGGTGTCATAAAACGAGGCCTACAAAAATCACGTATGTATCGTATTTCATCGGCTGCATGCTTTTTAACCAATATGAACGAGCCCAGACCTGTTAAGGTTTTGCTGGCATAGACTTGAGCATTATTGACGCCCGAGATACCAACATATGGGACAGCATACCCGATTTTAACATGTATTGTCCATTGTGCATAAAAAATAAATATTCGATTTCTATCCAACAAGACTTGTTATGCACAGAATATAATATTGGCCTCTCACAAGGCTTACAAGCATTTGAAAATGTATATCACTAAGGGTGAAAGAAATACACTTTTTCACTATGTGCTTGCTGGTGAGCTGCGATCAGCCAAACAGCTAAACAGCATCCACTTTAGCATGCAGCTTTGCATGCGTGCATGTTATGCGTGTGTCCCCAGAATTTTGTTGGCTTCTGGGAAATTAGGGCGGAGAAACCGCTGCAAGAATGAGCACGCCCACGTCCTTTGGAAATCCTTTGAAGTTGGGGAAAGGTCTGTATCCGTGATAGCCCACAGCCAAAAAGCATCTACCTTAGCATGCAACTTTGCATGCACGCCACCACCCTTGCTTATTCATATGCCCTGGGGGCTGTCCACTGGAAGGGAGGCAGATCCTGTTTCCAGGAAGCACAGTCCTTTGAAGGCAGGCCAGGAAAAAAAACCTGTTCTGTGGCTTCAGCAAATGTATTTATTTTTTTATTTATTTTTTCCTGAACCAGAAAGCAAGACTGTTGGAATTAAATATCCTGTATATATTTTAAAACAAACTCCCCTCAACTTTCTATGCAAGGAGAGGGCCTTAATCCAACAATTTACTTTTAAACAGATATTTCCTTGTTTGTAAAAGAGCACCATTTTACACGTGGTAAACTTCCCTTAGCTGTAACTTTACAATGGGTTTTCTTCTAGTTTCTAAACATTATTTGTAGCCCTAGTCAATTTCTCATACACAGAAATCTGTTCAAGGCAAGGGTCCACTGATACTGAAATAAGCACAGAGAGATAGGGCTTCTTGTGCAGAGTTTAGCTGTGATATTCTGTTGCAAAAAGTCAAGCATTTTTCCGTACAGCTTGCAGTGAAGTTCTTTGTTATTTCACAGATCTTGCCTGACACAGCCTGCCATTCAGTGAGAAATGCCCCCTTTTGCTGCAGCACATCCTGAATATGGATGGATATATCTGGGTCTCACTGGAACTAAACTGTGTACTTGAAACGGTGGCAACGAGCATCAGGCCACAGTCATTTTAAGTGCAAAATATTTCCTTTTTCAATTGCACATTTTGAGCTAGCGGCATAGAAGAGCTGCTTTTCAAATCTTTTCTTTGGTGTACATATGGAAAACACTGGCAGCCTTTCTCGGGGTGTTCCATTTTCCATCTTGCCACATATGTGCTTGGCAAAGATAGCGTAGCCAGTATTTCAGTGACTGCAAAACACAGTTTTGGTGCAATGCAATGGTGTTCAACAGAGCCAGCGCAGCCATTCCGGTGGTCCTGCTGAAAATGCAGTTTGGTGATGTAGGTGACTTCTGTTGGGCGGATAAATGTACCCCACAGATCCCCCTGACTTTCCAGAGACTTCTTGTTGAGGGAGAGTAGGGCAAAGTGGGGTTCATCGGGTGGAGTCCTTCTTCCATCAGGGAGTGGTACGCCACAATCCTCCCATTGTCTTTCGTTAGAGTGTGAAGCGACACCCCCTTTCCTTCCTTCCTTTTCTGGGTCCCCGGGGAAATCCTCACTGGTCTATGAAGGAACGGAATCAATACTCACTAGTGGATAGATAAAGACAGGTTACACATTTTTCCAACTGACTGTCTTCCCGGAAGATTGCATCATTGGGACACACATACATTACATTTTTACCGTATTTGAACAATATCAGCAAATAATTCCTTAACAAGGAAAAGATAGCTATTTTTATGCCATGGTTCTTTTGCAATGATAATGAAAAAAAGTACTCCCTGTTAGATAGATATACCTATGGACCTAACTGTTCCCTTCGGGTTCTTCTTTTTCTTGTTCTCGTTCTCCAGAGGTCTCCTCTATTTGACTATCCCTTGGCTCCTCAATCAGCCGCAAAGTGTGCCTGGGATGACAACTCTTTAACTGATTAATGTGGACCCATTTCTCTTCTGTCAGCACTCCTTTGGGGTTGCAGATTTTGTAGCCGACAGGTGAAATTGTATCTACAATTTCAAAAGGACGGTGCCAGGTGGGGAGAAATGTTCGCTCCTTAGTCTGGTTCGTTTGAAAATTGTACAAGTAGACCCTGTCTCCTACTTGGTATTACTTTTTGGTTGTTTTTAAGTCACATTGAGTCTTCATCCCCTCTGCTCATTTTTCCAGATTCTGCTGAGCGTACGCAAAAGCATGCTGAAGGTGTTTTCTTAGATTCTCAACATATTCATGTGTTGTGCAGGCGTTTATCAGTGTCTGCTCTTGTGTTCTATAGAGCAGATGCTGAGGTAGCACCATCCTTTGTCCAGTCATTAGCTTAAATGGAGACATTTTGGTCGCAGAAGATGGTGTAGATCTGATGGCCATCCAGACAAGCGGTAATCGGATGTCCCAACTTGGCCCATAATCTGTCACAAACTGTTTTAGAATGCTCACAATTGTTTTATTGTACCTCTTAACTCCCCCACTAGAGAACAAGCGGTATGCAATATGAAGTTTCCTTTTTAACCCAAGTTTCCCCAACATCTTTGTCATCTGATCTGGTGAAGTGACTTCCTCGGTCTTACTCAATCTTTTGGGGTAAGCCAAAACGCGAGAAAATGTCTTTGATCATCAGGGCAGCTCCTGTTTCTGCCTTGCAATTTGGGGCCGGGAGACATTCTACCCATTTGGTAAACAAGCATGTTACTGTTAACATGTGCTTGTGCCCCTAGAGGAGCGAATCACAGGCCCAATGAAGTCTACTTGTAAATCTGATCAAGGCAGTGCCATCAACCTCTCCTGGAGGGGAGCTCGGTTTGTGATTGAACTTGGCTGAAATTGTGCACACACAAGACACCCCTTCAAATATTGGTTGAGACCCTGCCCCATGTGTGGGCAGTATGCAACCTCCAGCAGGATTTCTAGAGTAAGTTGAAACCCCTGATGACCGGCTGTGGCCACGTCATGGGCGTGATTTAGCATCAGGCTCCGGAATGAGGTAGGTACCACTCACTGGTCGCATCCAGAGATGGATCTCCTTACCAACAAACTGTCTTGGATTTGGAACATTTTGGGACACATAATCAACACCCTGAGTTCGTCTTTCCCAATGTAATCGGTATCCATCAGAGGAAAGTTCTCAGAGTCCTCAATGTGTTGGTAAAATTTCCCAATAATCAGATCCCCTTTTTGTGCCATGATTAAATCAGCATCTGGGGTCTCCTTACTCCACTGGGCCGTTGAGAACTCATTGTGAACATTTGTCTGGGACCTAGTGACAGCAGTGACCTGGATTTCCCCCAACAGGGATTCGATCTCAAAGAGATCCCCATGGATGGCTCTGGTTTTGGCCAGCTGATCAGCTAGGTAATTTCCAGTTTTGTCTGGCCCCTCTATTCTGGAATGACCCTTAATCTTTTTCCAATAGATGGTCATCCCATTAGAGGTGACCAGATCATCAATATTTTGTATGAGCTTGCCATGTTTGAGTGGTTTGTTATTAGCACACCTAATGCCTCTAGTTTTCTAATTTACCAGGTGCTCCACAAACCCATTCCAGACGTAATCTGAATCAGTGATTATGACCAGTTTGTAGAGTTGGTGTTGGACGGCAGTGAGGATGGCCCGATGAACTGGCATCAACTCAGCCACCTGACTACTGTGGTGACTGATTTTGTACCCTGTGGAGGATTCCGGGGCATCATTCACTCAGGCATTCCCAACATCGGCCACCAGTTATTTTTCACCGTTGTTATCAATATGGTTGGAGCACCAGTCCACATAAACTGTGGGCATCCCCTTGTAAAACCAGATATTATGCTTGCCATTCATCCATCATTCATTTATATTAGTGACACATTAGATATCCATTATTCACATTATTCTGCCACTTTGACCATGCATTCTGCTAGAGAAATAGGCTTGTCATATAAAGGCCTTGTTTAGACATATTTGGGGTAATTCATAGAATTCAGCGCACAAGTGGCACACGCGGCTGGCGCACAGTGTGCACGTGCAAGTTTCTGCGCCAGCCGCGTCGTGTGCTAAAATCCATTCTTGCGCACAGCATATTCATGGATTTAAGCTTCCAAAACCAGCTGTGGCGTAGAGTGGCGCAGCGATCCTGCAGCAGCGCCAGTTACGCCCCCAACCCCTCCCTGTGCGCCATGCACAGCGCACAAATCCCTTACATGGCGCACAGGCCCCCAACCACGAAAACGCCTGTTAAACTCCCCGCGCACCCCTCCGAATACATGTAACCCGTTGCCCGGGGAGTCTCATGCGATTGGAGTGAGGTACGTGTATAACTGGGTTTTGCGGGAAGTTTCACACGCGATTGGAGCGGGGTACGTGTATTTCGGGGGTGCGCGAGAAGTTTCACACGCGATTGGAGCAGGGTATGTGTATTTCGGGGGTGAGCGGGAAGTTTCACATGCGATAGGCCCGGTGCGAGTGGGGTATGTGTATTTTGGAGGTACGCCGGAAGTTTCACACGCGATTGGAGCAGGGTACGTGTATTTCGGGGGTTCGCGGGAAGTTTCACACGCGATAGGCCCTGTGCGAGTGGGGTACGTGTATTTTGGGGGTACGTGGGAAGTTTCACATGCGATTGGAGCAGGGTACGTGTATTTCGGGGGTTCGCAGGAAGTTTCACACGCGATAGGCCCTGTGCGAGTGGGGTATGTGTATTTTGGAGGTACGCCGGAAGTTTCACACGCGATTGGAGCAGGGTACGTGTATTTCGGGGGTTTGCTGGAAGTTTCACATGCGATAGGCCCTGTACGAGTGGGATACGTGTATTTCGGGGGTGTGCGGGAAGTTTCACGCTCGATAGGCCCTGTGCGAGTGGGGTACATGTATTTCGGGGGTTCGCGGGAAGTTTCACACGTGATAGGCCCTGTGCGAGTGAGGTATGTGTATTTCAGGGGGTACGTGGGAAGTATCACACGCGATTGCAGCAGGGCACGTGTATTTTGGGGGTTCACGGGAAGTTTCACACGCGATAGGCCCTGTGCGAATGGGGTAAGTGTATTTTGGGTGTTCGCGGGAACTTTCACATGCGATAGGCCCTGTGCGAGTGAGGTACGCGTATTTCAGGGGGTACGCGGGAAGTATCACACACGATTGGAGCAGGGTACGTGTATTTTAGGGGTTTACGGGAAGTTTCACACGCGATAGGCCCTGTGCGAATGGGGTACGTTTGTTTCGGGGGTGCGTAGGACGCTTCACACGCGATAGGCCCTGTGTGAGTGGGGTACGTGTATTTCAGGGGTGCAAGGGAAGTTACACACGCGATAGGCCCTGTGCAAGTGGGGTACGTGTATTTTGGGGGTGTGCGGGAAGTTTCACACGCGATAGTTCCTGCGTGAGTGGGGTACGTGTATTACTTGGGTTCGCGGGAAGTTTCACACGCGATAGGCCCTGTGCGAGTGGGGTACCTGTATTTCAGGGGTTCACGGGAAGTTTCACATGCGATAGGTCCTGTGCAAATGGAGTATGTGTATTTCGGGGGTTCGCAGGAAGTTTCACATGCGATAGGCCCTGTGCAGTGGGGTACGTGTATTCTGGGGGTGCGCAGGAAGTTTCACACACAATTTTGCTGTCAGAGCGGGGTACGTGTATCCAGTGGGGTGCGCGTGGAGTCCCACACGTGAATTAGCACTGTAGGTCCTCCCAGGTGTCCCCTCTACCCCCTCCACGGCCCCTGCAGGCAACCCACACCACAGGGGACTACCTGCACCCCTGGTCATGTGCCGCAGGCAGTCCATCCACCATGGGCATGCCCCCCAGCCATGCCACATGTCAACTTGCACTAGTGATCACCAACTCATTTCCCCAGTACCCCCGCCCCCCAGCATTCAGGGGCACCTGCCAGCAAGCCCCCAATCATGTCCCCCAGCAACCCCACCCCCCAGCATTCAGGGGTACCTGCCAGCAGGCCCCCAATCATGTCCCCCAGCACCCCCAACCCCAGCAGTCAGGGGCACGCCCCCAATAATGTCCCCCAGCACCCCCACCCTACCAGCAGTCAGGGGCACCTGCCAGCAGGCCCCCACACATGTCCCCCAGCACCCCCACACCCCAGCAGTCAAGGGCACCTGCCAGCAGGCCCCCACTCATGTCCCACACATGTCCCCCAGCACCCCCACCCCCAGCATTCAGGGGCACCTGCTAGCAGGCCCCCACTCATGTCCCCTGCCCCCACGACATGACGATCCTCAATCATGGGCCTTATGGCCAGCCACATCACACCCCACGCCACCCCAGCCCAAAGACCCAACTAGGTATTGCATCCGCCCACATAGAAATGCCCATTACATGATACAACCCGAATGGCAAGTGTGTAAATGAACATGTGTCCATCACACACACACAATGTGTGCAAGCGAATGTGAAAACCCACATCATGACATGCATTCAATCAATGAGAGAATACCACACATCGAAGTATGAAACAAAAATGTATTGAACCCAAAATGAATGTAATGAAAAGAAAACACACAATAATGTGAAGAAGAAATAAAACGCAGCATGTCCGGAAAATAATCAAAAATATGAAATCAGAATCCAAATGAAAATGTGTCCAAAGTCTCAGTCCAACAAAGCAAATCCAAGGGAAAAAAATAAGTGAAATCCATTGCTCCATGGTGAAATGATAAAAAAAGACAAATCCACTGTTCAACTATATACAAATCACCAATCCAAGGTCCATGAGCCCAACAAATGAAATGAAACCTACAAAAAAGACTACCTAATAAAGAACTATATACAAAAACGTGGTGCATTGTCCAAGAGCCCCAAAATAAACAAAAACAGAAAGGAAACCTAACACTATCTAAATATATACAATGGCGGCAGGCAAGTCCTGCGGCTCACTTTGTGCTGTCCCAGGCCAGGGCATCATTAAACTCCATGTCTATGTCCTGGAGGGGGGCCTCTGCCCTGGCCCCGAGGTCTCGCAGGGAGGCACTCATGGCCTGTTCCAACTCCCTGCGAGTTGCCTCGAGGCACTCTGCCCACCTCAACGCCCGACGCATGGAGAACTCCGCCCTGACCATGGTGAGCCGCGCCTCTTCTGCCCGCTGCCCCTCTGCATCTATCCGCTGGCCCAACCGCTGCCATGTGGAAGACACTCCCATTCGTGGGTCCTCCTGCCCTCTGGCCGATGCCTGCCCCTCCGATGTTGATGGCCCCGAGCCATCATTGCTCTCACCTACAGCCTGCTCCTGCTGCTGCTGCTGTCCATGTGCACTGTCCGATGGTGCCTGCACATCCTCCATCAGCTGGTCTCCAGTTGTGGTGTCCACCGCTGCTGGACCGCCGACTCCCGACTGTGGCGGGGATGTGAGCTCCACCAAGCTGGCTGTGTTGGTCGGGCCAGGTCCACAGGGGGCCCTGGTGGAATCTGGGCCAGAAGACAGCAGGGAGAATGACTAGCGCATAGTCTCCAAAGAGTAGGAGAGGTCCACCAGAGTGCGTGACACATGTAGGAACCCACCGACCAGGGCCCCTCCCAACAGTGCCACATTGCGACGCTGCTGTTCGTGATGGCGTGCGTTCTCTGCGCAGGAAGAACGCACGTCATCACGAATGTCACGCGTGTGCAACGCGACACCAATCAGAACAGATCCCATATGGTCATGGGACCCCTCGTCCGCAGGTAGTAGAGAGGCAGATGACATGGCACTCTCCCCTACCTGCGGACGGGCCTGGGACGGGGCTTCCCTGCTGGTGCATGGTGGTGCAGTCACAGGGTCAAGGACAGGGACATGCACAGGCCCCTCCGTGGTGATTTGTGCTGCCTCCTGACCCTGGCTCTGGACTGCACCACTTGCACCAGTGGTACTACCCCCACCAGGCCCCATATGCGGCTCAGTAACGGGCTCCCCCTCCTCTGTGGAGACCACCAACCTGGATGTCTCCGTACCGTCTTCTGCCATTGCAAGCCCCTGTGGGGGCTCACCCGGCCCTTCTGCAACAGCCGTAGTGGCAGATGCGGCACCATCCCCCTTGCTCCCAGATGATGGCAAGTCCTGGGAGGGTGGCTGGGCCTTGCGTTGCCGCTCGGTGGAGGCATCCCTGCCGCTTGGCTCCACAGCACCGTCTCCGCCCTCTTCTTCACTTGACGCTGCATAGAGAGAGACATAGAACACAAGCCTTAGGGTACAGTACAACATTCCCCTAGACAGGAAGCAATAACACATGAGTTGCAGTGTCTAATGTCACTTCCATCCTGTCCCTCCACAACACATGGGTGAATGCACACAACACACATGCATGAACAGGCACGGCGCATGCAATCAACATCAGCATCCGTGTACAAAGGCCTCTACAACCAAAATCTTGTCTTCAAACTCACATGCATCATGGCTCACACTGATCCCATGCACACACATCACCGGAGGGTCATGCATCATGCCTTGCACACCACAGACACAGTGGATAGACACAGTGCATACAATGGTGACCGCACTGCATGAGTGAATGTACACATCATCACAGACATGTGTCATGAATCCATGGCGTCCCTAAGTCACACACATACTTCTCAGACACACACACATGTGCACCATACATGTACATGACAGCTGCACCCATCCCTCTCACCCCCACCATGTGCAAGAACAGACACTGGCATGCTTTCATGTTTGCATTTGCCAATCAGCTACCCATGTTGCATTGTAACTCATGCACCAACCATGTGGTTCACGCATTACTGGTCTCACATGCATGACCATAATGTACCTGCACACACACATCCATACATGGCTTATGTCACACATACAGGCAAGTATCAGACTACCAGAACACTGCAACATGCCCTGTCTCACACACCAATGCTTTGCCACTTACCGCTCAACTCCAGACGGGTCTTCCTCTGCAGGATCTGGGCGTGGAGCACTGGGCCTACACGTTCCAGGACCCTCATCTGGATGTCACTCATGCTGACCCGGCCCCCCTCTGCGAGTCGCCGGGCCTTGGAGAGGGTCCTGGACCTCAAGTCCTCCCAGCGCTTCTTGACGTGCTTGATGTCGCGGGTTGCCACCCCCTCCGCGTTGATAGCAACCACTACGTCGTCCCAGATCCTGTCCTTCCTTGTTGGCGTGTGATGTTCTGAAGAGGGCATCAAAATGCCCCAGGACATGCTCCACCAGGACACCAACTTCCTTCACACTGAAGCTGGTGGCCCTCTGCCTCTCTGGCTGGGGGTCGCCAGTGGTCTCAGATGGTTTTTGGCCCGACATGGTGACCCCCGAGGCAGGCGTCGGTGGCAACTGGGTCCTGTGGCTGGGCTGTGGAGTGATGGTATCCCAGTCGGGAGTCTTCTGTTCCAGCAGGGTTGGACACAGCAACTGGAACCCTGGCTGACGTGCAGGCACCAAATAGCAGGGCACGTGGGCAGCAGGCAGTCAGGCAGCAGCAGATGGCAGGTGGGAGCGTGCTCGGGGCTCTGGGGGGTAGTAATTCGGCCTTCTGGGCAGGAGCGTGGTCTTCCATGTGTTGTTGCGTGGCCAGCTTGATACGGAATGATTTGGCACGTGAAAAAATTGCACGTCAGCGTGTAATTGGAGAAAAGGCCCTGAGCGCGTAAGTGCGTCAGCACACGTACGCGATTTCATTGGACCAAAGGCCCTTAGCATGTAAGCGCTTCTGTGACGTTACCCACGTGGGCGTTTCCCTCGTGACATGGGCCTAGCGGTTCAGCACGTGTGAAAAAACTGCACGTCCGCGTGTGAATGCATGTAATCCGAGCAAAGGGCCTACGTGCGTAAGTGAGGTGACACACGCGGGTGTTTCCCTTAGCACGGGTTAAAGGTGAACGGGGCAAGTAGTTTGCTGTACATGCCTTTCGTGGAGACCGATGTGTGTTCCTGCTTCGTGTTGTTTCGCGTGCCATAACAACTTCACAGCTATCAAGGACGTATCTCTTCTTTTGGCGGGGGTATTGGCTACGCGTGTTTTTCTGCATCACGCTAGTCAGACGGTGACTCGTGCACGCTAATTTTCCCACTACGGGTGCCCCTGTGTATCGCACCAGTTTTTGAGGCCATAGTAGCATGCTTGTCCTACGCGTAGGCGTTTTTCGTGTTACTGGGTGCCACCGCGTACTGCGGGAGGTTGATTCCACACACGTAGACTGCAGGGTTGCGTGCATGGTTTTACTGCAGTTTTGGGGTGCCTGAGCGTTGCGTGACCCGTCACTACATCACCGGGGTCACATACAGCCTTACAGGTGCAGGGGGGCTGTTAACATCTTGCATCCCACCCCCTTCACCCCAATTGCCCAGGTCAATTGTGGTGTACACCTCCCATTGGCACTACTCCATCTGTGCCGGCACTACTACATCTGTGCCATGGTTGGGAGGCCACCAAAAGTGAGGGGCGCCTCAGCTGGGCGTCCTCCTTGTGGTGGGCGTGGTCGGGGACGTGGCCGGGGTGACCAGGGAGTAGGGTAACTCCAGGGTGTCCAGGGTGGCCACAGAGGGGGAAGAGGCAGGGGTGCGCCACTTGAGCACGATGTTGTGCTATGTGTCAGTGCAGTCATGCCACCACACCCTGTGGTTCCGGGAGATGCAGCTTCTGCATCTGGCACTGGCACCCGTGTGACCCGGCAGTCCGTTTCATCGACTGCCACGGGCCCAAGGGTAGTGGTAGCTGCAGGTGCAGCTGTGGACACCACCACCCAGGCTCAGGGTCTGCCAGCGCAGGCTGCGTTGGCACTTGAAGAGCCCTTGGAAGATTTCCAACAGGCCAGGAGGGAAACCATAGGGGCACGCAGGGCTGCCCTGACCAAGACACATGTCCCTGGGGCAGTTATGTCATCTGCTGACCCAAACACCCGGGTGTTGGCAAGTGCAGGGGCAGATGCACCCAACAACACGCAGTTGTGAGTCTGCCTACCAGGACAGTTGTGGTCAATGACCCTGCCACAGCGGATGTTGCTGCGCAGGGTCCATTAGAGGGCACCCAGCTGCCACTGACACAAGTCAGGCCTTTGGTCGTCCCTCCACCTGCCACTCCCTTGGCTCAATCCACCGAACCCACTGGCCATATTGATCAGGGCAGCATTAGCCAGCCAGGGTCTGCGCCACAATCAAAGAGGAGGAAGGTTGCACTTGCAGCACAGGCTGGGACCCCACACACAGCCATGACTTCCTGCACTTCGAGGAAGAAGCATTTCTGCAAACAGGAACTGGAATTCCTCATGGACTACATGCAGGACCACAGACGTGACATGCTAGTGGGTGCTAATTGTCAGACTACGGCTGCCCACCGTGATACCCACTGGAAGCAAGTTGCGGAACATGTGAGTGCATTCGGCCATGAGGTGCGTATGGCGCAAGAGTGCAAAAAGCATTGGAATGACCTCAAACGCAGCGCTAAGGCTAAGCTTGCCTCAAATTACAACTTGACTGGCAGTGGGCCTGCACCAGAGGAGGAAGACCTCACTCCGCATGAGTCACTCATTGCGGAGTTCATACCATCTGAATTGGTCGAAGGAGTGGGAGAGATGCCGGACTTTGATGCCCAGTCCAATGAGTGTTGATGCGTGTTTGTCGAGGACGTGTGTATTTTACTTGTGTGATGTGTTGTGCATGACTGCCACTACATGTCACGTGTACATGGTTCTGATGTGCAAGTAATGCAATGCTTCCCTGATGCATGTCTACTCTGCTGGATGGTGGACATGTGGAGCAGACGGGAACTGTCCGCATCACCACTATTGCACCCTACTCACATGCCGGTTACCAGTATGCCCCTCCGGTCCATTTTCCAGCTCACTGCCACTTCTGCATGTAGCGTGGGGTGATCTTCCTCTCAGCCCAGGGACTATGCATAGCATGACTGACGTGCATGTGTCCTCTGCCTGCAAGTGGGTACTCAATGTAGGCATGCTCCCTTGCCCCTCAACCGCCCGCTCTGCACCCCAATTCCACCTTAGCACTGGTCTGCTACAATATTGCCATTGCGTACTTCCCTGTTCATGCCTCCTGTGTACATGCTAACATCCAGCGGCCAATCTGCCAGACATATGCTGTGTGGTACATCCTTAGTACTTGATGCAGGGTGTCTCACTTGTACTGTGCAGAGGTCAGATGCCCCGCAGGGACATGAGTGCCCATTCATGATCCATGTGCATTCCACGCATGCCCCTATGTGTCCATGACTGGATGATCACTGTAATACAAGTCCTGGATGACCTACATTGCATGGCATTTCATCTGCCTTACCATGTCAACTGTGGCTCAGTACTGCATTGCACACATGTTTAGGGTCTGACAATCTGTGTGGGTCACAGGCCTCAGCCTGTTTAATGGCCAATGACTCTGTCCAACTGGTGTAGTGTCTTCTTCACACGTGGGTGTACTCCAGAGGTTTTATCATGTGTCCTGCTTACTGTCCCATCATCATTTGCTGTGTTGTCACTTTACTCACATGATGCTGTTGATGCTAGTCAACACTGTCTGTCAATACACAGGTCTATGGTCAGCCTTTTGAAAC